>NC_136478.1:48525683-49725683 GCF_902686455.1 Sciurus vulgaris
CATATTCATATAACTGATTCTCTTAGAAAAAAGGTTATCAAATTCTCTGTTTGAAAAATAGTTAGAAAACAGTCTTTACTGTTTGTGCTTCTTTGAAATGCTCTCCTGGCATTATCAGTTGGTTGACTCAAATATACCTTTCCTATGGGCAGTGATCCAAACCCTTTTGTCTAACTTAAGAAATTTGTGTGTGCGTGTGTCTCTTCCCCCTTTGAGGGCACTTTGATTTTAAACTCTATAGTATACCATGCTATACCTACTCTGAATTTCCGAATGGAAGATTTATTTTGGTTTCTTCTTCTTCCTTTTTCCTTGTTGCCTAAATAGTTTTTGATGTAAAAATGCATATGACTGTGGGTATGAATAAAATATTATAATGACACCTCATCTCAAATGAATGCAGTGATGTAGCAACCTGACCTTTCAGGAACTTAGTGCAGAATTAATAAATAAACAGAGCTCTGACTAGCTAAGCTAGATATCACCCAATCCTTGCAAAAACGCAGATGCCCCTTCTACTAGGAATGCTTTCTGGTCCGGTCTTCAGAGTTTTTTATAATTAGCACACTATTCTTATCATGAAGGTTATCTGCCTTCATTCCTATCCACAACAGTTCACAGCAGATTAGAAGCAGCTAGTTAGTGTCATTTTGGAAAAGTGCATTCACAGAGGGAATGGTTGTTGAGAGGTCACAGGAACAGGGGTGGGGTGGGGGAAGAAAATTGATAAAGCAGATATGAAGACTAAAATAGGCAAGTGAGTTGGGATCATTTCATGTAGGGAAAATAAACCAATTTTATATGGAAGAGAACAATTATTAGAATTCATATTCTTTTCAAATCTCAAAACAATAAAGATTATGTGTAGATGTAGAAAATTCAAGATGTGTGTAATAAAATTCCAAAAGATTTCAATCTGAATTAATTTAAAAAATTTAAAAATGGGTTCATTGAAGCATAATTTATATGTAAAATTCACACTTTTAGGTGTATAATTTTATGAATATAGAGGAGAATATACAGTTGTGTAACTACATATAGCGCCCTTTAAGTCTGGCTTCTTTTACTAAGCATAATGCTTGAGATTCGTCCATGTGAACTGGTTAAAATGAAAAGGTTTGAGCTTAAAACTGGAAGAACTAGCTCATCATCTAAGGTTTCCCAATAGCAGATTTGCTGTACAGATGATATAAAAAGTGAGTTCTTTTGAAATAAATCCACACTAGGGGAAACAGGCAGCGATAGTCACCACTGGTGGGGAGAGTAAATTGGTACAAACGTTCTTATCTTTCTTTTCCTTGTTTAGCCAACACACCAGAAAACCTGTGGTAAGTGCCCGGCATCCAGTCGGTGTTTAATAAATCCTTATTCCGGTGCGTACGCGCGGCGGCTGGAGGCGCTTGGGGAGTGTGAGGCGCGGCCGGCGGCTCGGGACCCCCGGAGCCACAGACCCAGCGGCTCGGGTGCCTTGGGCGGCCCGGCGGCCTGAGATGTTGTCCGCAAGAAGGCCGCCGCGGGGGCGGCCGGGACGGAGGCGGGCGCGGGGCGCGGGGCGGCCGGCGGCGCGAGAATGGCTCCGAGGGTCGGCGCCGCCCGCGTGCCTGTCGGGCCCTGAGGAGGTCGGGCCCCGGGCTGCCGGGTGGGGGAAACCCACTCCCCGCAAGAAGGAACCTCCGCGGGCCTCGCCCCCCGGGGCCTGGCCGAGCCGCAGGGTCCGCCGGGCCTCGGGCGGAGCCTACTGCGGCGCCCGGGTCTGCGACCCCCATGGAGACGGGAATAGCGGAGACTCGGAGGGACGACTGAGCAGCAGGCTTTAGGAATGTGGTTTCCTTTCCCTTCTGAGTTTTAGCCAATGGTGTATGCAGGCTCATTTCATATCAGACCATCTTACCTGCCTTCTCAGACTCTCTCAGCTTCTTTGTCTCCTGGATCTGTTGCCATTTGTGTTGCAGTAATCTCCATGTAGGCCCAAAAGATCCTTGAGGCTAAGGCCCAGACTCTTGGTTCCTCTTGTCATTCCCAATGCAAACACAAGCATAGGGTGTGTAATCTAGTTTTCCCAGTGACTTTCAGGAAACTCAGGTGATGCAACAGAAAAATGAGTGTGAATTAAATCTACATGAGGTGAACTTTGAACTATGGGAAACAGGAGGCAGGAGTTAATCAGCAGATATATACTCCATCCCTACCTTCCATGAACTATTCTCAGACTCCACTTTATGGCATGGTCTGTCCAGAGATGTCTTGTGTGGGTAAGTGACTGGCTATGTCTCTAAGAAACAGTGTCAGTTCATTGTTTTACATTTTCTTCCTGTCCGTTGGTGTCTTATTTCTCCTTAACTCTCACTCTCCTGTGATTGAACAGGTTGGACAGAGAGTGACAGACAATGAAGGGATAGCAACAAGGGAACACCTCGTTTGGTATTCCTTATCCATAGAAAAAGAGTGACAAAGTGGGCAAGAGCTGAAAGAGCCCCTGCACCTGACTCTTAGCCAGTTCAAGGGAAAGAATAATGGGAAAACACTATTGGGTGACCTTACTTCATAACAGCTGGCAGCAGAGGCAACCCTGGTCTTCCTGTCCAATCCAGCTAGGAGGTAATAGGAGAGACAGTGTGCTGCTGTGCTGTTATATCACAGGCATGGTGGCCCTGTCCAGAGGTAAACATGGCCAGATTAGGCTAACACCACTCCCAATTACCCTTTCTTCTTCCTTTGGAGCGGAACAAGGGATGAAAATTGAGAGGGAGAATGGAAAGCCCATTCTGTGGGAAATCTGAAAAGAGAAGGATAAGGACTGCTTCTCCAGGAACAGAGGATCTCATTTCTTTCTTTGAAAGGGTAACTAGGATTTTAAATAACCAGACATATATTAGAAACAGCCCATCTAGATTTCAAGAAGACAAGTGTCAAGGCCTCTCATGATATCCTTTGACCAGGGTTTGTCATCCTCGGCACAGCTGACACTTTGGGTAGGGTAATTCTCCATTGTGGGCATTGTAGCAGCTCCCTGGTCATCACCCACTTGATCCTAGTAGCATTCTCTCCAGTTATAACCAGAAATGTTTCCAGAAATTGCGTAGCATTCCCTGGTGGGCACAATCTCCCCTGTTTAGAAACCTTTGCTTTAGATGTTGGTGTGAACTTAGTCTTATCTCTGATCATTCCATCATCTCTGTACAGTCTTGGTGGTTTATTCACACCTCTGGATTTAAACATTATCCCTCCATGATGATTCCTACATCTGTCCTTTGGCACTTAAGATTCCTAGATCTAATTATCTATAAGATATAGATAACTGGATGTAAACCATGTACCTCAAACTATGTACCAAAAATGAGATATATTGTCTTCCCTGCACAGCTAGTCTTCCTGTATTCCTTCTTGGTAAACAGCATCATCAGATTACGCAGTTGCCAAGGTCACGTTGAGCCTTCTCCTTTGTCACCACCACACTGAATTAGTCAACACACTTTCAATCCTGTCACCTCAACAACTTTTTAAACATTCAGTACTCTCCAGTTCCACAGCTACTGCCTTAAAGCAGGCTTTTATAACCTCTTGCTTGAATTCATCTCCTTGCCTTCAGTCTTCCTTCCTTCCAGTTTGTTCTCGACAAAGCAGCAAGAATCAGCTTTCAAACACGATTGCTTTTGCTCAGTTTGGCTCAAAGTTTCCTTTTAGCCATCAGGATGTAACTCAAGTTCCTTACTTTGAAAACAAGGCCTCTTGTGCACAACCGGATGGAAGCAGGAGATAAGCAAGTTGCTTTGGGTATAAAACTTAAGAATGCACTCACTCCCAGGTCATTCAAATGCAGGGTTGGCATTTGAGAGCGTGTATCACTTGAAATGTTACTCTGGAGCTGGCTTGCTTGCCCTACCCAGGTTGCTTTGCCTCTGCTACTCTGATTTCCTGTCTTATCACTTCCAAACCCAAGTGCTCACTTGTAACAGTTTGCTGCTGTAAGACCTTTGGACTGCTACCATAATACCTATCTTACCAGAGCGAACTCTTCCTGGAGCTTCAGGGTAATGACAGAGGGCCAGAAATCCAGATAATGTTGGCCTCATGATGAGTCGCAAGTAGCAAGAGAGTAGCAGATGTGGTTTTTTACTTCAATTATTTTATTGTGGTAAAAACACATGACATAAAATTACTGTCTTAACTACTTTAAATGTATAGTTCAATGATAGTAAGTATATTCATATTGTTTTCAAACATTGATTTCCAGAACTCTTTTCATCTTGCAAATTGAAATGTTTTATTCATTAAAGAAACAACAAAGTATCCATTCTCCCTCCCCCTCATCTCCTGACCACCACCATTCTACTTTCTGTCTATGATTTTGACTCACCTGGGTACCTCGATGTAAGTGGAACTATACAATAATTGTCCTTTGCAATTAACTTGTTTCACTTAGCATAATGTCCTAAAAGTTCATGCATATTGTAGCTTGTGTTGCAGTTTTAACCTTCATTTTCAAGGTTAAATAATATTGTTGTATGAATGTACATTCTGCTTATCCTTTTATCTGCTGATGAACTTAGGTTTCTTCCACAGTTTAGCCATTGTTAATAATGTAGCTATGAACAGGGGTGTGCAAATCTCTTGAGTCCTGGATTTTAGCTTTTTTTGAATATATACTCAGTAGTAGAATTACTGAACCATGTGGCAGTTCTATCAAATGTCACATTTTAAGCCTAACTCAAAGGCATTCTTTTTTTAAGGGAGGTTAGGTAGGCTTTATTCCAGGGAACTATTGGTGTAGGGATCATCACATGGGATTTTTTCAGTAGCAAACATAGATTGCTTTCATCTCTGAATGTAAAAGGAAAAGTAAAAATCTAGAACTAAGGAGCAGAGCAGGGGTCAGTGGACAGAAATTACTAAAAAGAAACATCAAGGTAAGGATGACTCTGTGCAGACCCACCTAACAGGATTCCTTAGAGAACACTGCCCTGCATTTTTTTTTTTGATGTCTGAAGCAGAAAAATCATTATTTTGCATATTTTGTCCTGGTTTTTATTTCTTTGAGGCTAGGAGTAAAGTCTTGTCCTTTCATCTTGGATAGAAGACCAAATCCTTGTATTCTCTATATGTTCATAATAAATAAAAATAATTTAGGATTAAACAAATGCTTATTTTTGGCTAGTTTCTAAAACTGGAAGCCAAGAAGCAGAATTCTATGTCAAAAACATTCATTTTGACAAAAACTTGTACATGTAGACCATAAAAATCTTAAAATATACCTTCTATTACAGTCATTGCTCTAACATCATACCTCATAGCATGTGGTTGCTCTGTTGTAATTTACTTTAATGTAGTCCAGCAAAGATAATATGACATTTTTTCATGTTACTTTTAACCTATTCCCTAGGGGTGGTTAACATTTGAAGTCCTTTAATTGTGGACTCCAAAACTTTAACCAGAAACCAACATTCCCAAAGCACCTACTACAAGCCTTCAAGTATTTTAATCTCAAATCAACATCACAGGTTTTGTTAATTAGTCTTATGGATGTTAGAAATGATTTTTCATTGGTGAAATGGGTGATATCCAGAAGAATACATTAGCTAGAATTATCTATGAAGTCCTGCCTTTGCATAATAGGGGTATAAGAATCTAGTGAGGCCAATAGCCCCTAGCCCTTTAAAATGACCCTCTAGACTCAGGATTCTAGGCTGAGCCATTGTTTAACCATTTATTGTATGTTATCTGATTCTGTCTAGAAGGTTTGATAAATTTGACAGTTCCAATATTGTACATGTAGCTGACCTTTCATGCAAGATATAGTAGGAGCAGGTCAAGGATCACAACAGAACTTCATTGAATTTCCATGACAAACTGCATGACCATGTAGGTGTCTTCTTGTAAGACTGTTTATAAAAGTGTGAGAATTTGGTCTGATACTTGCTTCTTGTTATTCTTTTTTTCTTTTTTGGTACCAGGGATTGATCCCAGGGGCACTTAACCACTGAGGCACATTCCCAGTCCTTTTCATTTTTTTATTTAGAGACAAGGCCTTGCTAAAATTGCCGAGACTGCTTTGAATTTGTGATCCTCCTGCCTCAGCCTCCCAAGTTGCTGGGATTACAGGCATGCACCACCACATCTGCAGTGATAATTCCTTCTAACACACTACCTGGTAGTGAGGTTGTTGATGAGGAGATCTACTGCCTTCACCTATTTCAAACTATTAAAGGTTTCTTCTATCCATCCAAAAAAAAGTCATAAAATAGGTGAATCACCAGTTTTCTTAGGTCAAATTGCAGTATGTGTCTTATTGGAAGCAAATGGAAGAGTAAACCTACCCATGCTATTTTTATTTCAATTTGGAGACGCTTGCCTGCTAGTAGAGGAAATCTTACCCATCCTTTGGCCCTTAGCATCTTGTGACATATAGTCCTTGTTGAAAAGAACTGAAAAGAAACTGTCCCATTGGAGTTGGGTACTCCAATACCTCAACAACTGGAATTTCACTTGCTCCCATATATGGCTTCCCCAATGTCCAGCAATAAAGCTCAGGTAAGTTTTAAAAATTACAATTACATGTTGATAAAACATGAAGATGCACTATTCTATCACATTTTCCTCTTATGATCTTGGTTCTACAAAATAAAAGATGTTGGATGTATGTGAGCTAAACTGTGTCTGGCAGAAAAACACAAATATTTCATGATACAACGGCCAAGGATCATTGACTTATTTAAATAGAAAATCATAGAATTTTTAATAAAAATTAAATAGAGAAAAGCAATATTATGATTTGTGTAATAGTTAGCATTTTCTTTAATTGTTAAGTCATGACTATATTTTATGAGGAACAAATTAAAGACTGGAAATTCATGACCTAACTATAAAATGAGAAGATGAATCTTCACATATTGTTCATAGAGTAGGTCTCATGAATTACTATCAAATAAAACTTAAAACCATGTCAACAGTACATATTTTAAATGATATGTGTAATTGTTATTGTATTGATTAGTGATTTAGCTTAAATGGTAAACAAATCACTTAAATTGTCACTGAAGCAACTTTTATGCTTTGCTCTTTTCATTCTGATGTAAATTATAGACTTTGGAGAATTAAGACTAATGATTTTCCCTCATCTTTAAATCATCTCATACACACACACACACAAAATGGCACCCACTTAGAGTCTGTAGGCTTCCAGAGTTTCTTATTCTCCACTCTTCCTGGCCCCAAGGTGGAGACTGTCAATGTTCCTCAAAAGAGTTCCTATGCTGCCACTCTCCCCACTTGAGGTCCTTGTATAGTTTCCAGCCTGAGCTGTAGCATCAAGGAAGTTTTAAGTATATGAGGACTCTGGGTAACAGACTGAAGGCACAAATGTTGTGCTGTCATAAAAAACAGGGTGCAAGGGCTATAATTAGGAGAAAGAAGAACCTGAACTGTGAGTAAGCAGGAGTCAAGTAGGCCCTCTCTTCTTCTTGCTCTGTTTTGACTCTTCCCAAACCACCTTAGTGCCAGGGCAAGGAAAACAGGAAATGAAATTGAACATTCAGTGCACTGGCTTGGCAGTAAATTGCTGTAAAAAGCTGTCAAAGTCAAAATTTTATGTCAATGTGTTTTAAGTTATTTGTGGATAGATTAAGTCTCTGGGTAAGTTTTTTTTAGGGTTTCCAATTATTTAAAAAAGCAAATGCTTCCCTGGTGGCTCTGTTGGAACTTCTACTCATGGGTCCCTGACTATATTCTCTGAGGCACTTTTTCCCACTCTGAGACTGCCAGTATAGGCAGTTCTCTTTGGCTTAATGCCCTGAGTCCATAGTCTCAATACTTCCTTGATTCTAACCCTAACCCTGGGCCGAGAGTTGACTAAAGGTTCTCAAGGTAGGGAATGGCAGCATAGTTACCCCTTTGAGGAATATTCAGAGCCATAATTCTGGACCATAGAGGGTTGGGGAATCCAGGGCAAGGGAAGTCCAAGGGTAGGGATGTTTAAGCCCACTCTTAACTGTTAAGTGGGTGCCATTTTGTGTGTAATACTGGGGTGAAAGCCAAAGAGAATAGAAAGGAAGATAAAAGGGTATCTTTGTATTGCTCTTCTATCACAGAATACCCAACAGAAACACCCAGTGAATATATTCCCAAGAACTGAACTTAATTACATGTTCTGAAACTAGTATGGCATCCTGTGGTTAGTGGATTGAGCACTGTCTTTGGATTTAAGTCTAATGGGTTGACTTTGGAAAAGCTCCTTATCCTCTGTAAGCCTCTCTTTAATAAATCAATAAAATGGGGATAAATCCAGATATATTGAGAGAATATACTCCTCTATAGTCTAGAGGAGTTGTGGTAGTCTCTTATATTCATGGCCCTCATGAAACATGTGTCTCTATATTTCTGCCCTTGTGTATCCTTGAATCAGGGTTGAACTTGTGATTTAATAGTGTGTGTTCAGGGCCTAAGCTTTAAGAAGCCCTGATAGTTTCTGCCAGTTTGGTCTTGGGAGCTTTGAGCCACCATAAAAGTCTGACTATTCTGCAAAAGAGAATCTGTGGGGAGGCTTATGTGAAGGGAGAAAAGGGAAAGGGGGAAAAACAGGGAGGAGGACAGAGAGAGAAAGGTCTTGAGGGTACATGGGGGTTGAAAGAGAGAGAGAGAGAGAGAGAGAGAGAGAGAGAGAGAGAGTGTCCCCAAGCTCCTGATGTCTCAGCTGAGCCTATTTCCCAGTCAACCTGCCAGCTAACTGCAGGCACATGAGTGATTACTGGTAAGACCAGCAGAAGAACTGTGTAGTAGAATCCAGGCTAGATTGTGGAATTGAGAGTAAATAAAATATTCATTACTTTAAGACACTAAGTTTGGGGATATTTTCTTTTGCAAGAATAGATAACTTAAATAGAAGAGATTATGACTGTTGAGTAGATATTATTTATATAGACTACATTCATCCATGAGGGGTGCATTCTAGGCCCTTCTTAAATACATTGACATTTAAACTTACTCATATTAGACTGAGTGATGATTTTTAAATTTAGTTTATTTGCAGTCTATTTGTAAAAGACCTTGCCACATTTTCACTTTCAGCACCAATATCAACTGTCATCCAAGGGAAGTTTGAACTAGGGAGTAAGGTTTTCCTCTTACTTACAACTTTCTGTGTAGATGCAGGAAAGAACAAAGTTGCTCCGAGATGTGGTTGACAGGTGGTCAGCTAGGCTCATTCATTTGCTAAGCACTTTTCATGGCTTTCTGGCTTTGTACCATGGGCAATGTGATTTTGTGGCTTAGAACAATTATGAATTCTGAGTGTCATGAGTGCTTAGGGTGACTCAGGAATAGTTGGAACTGAGAATATGAAATTCACAAATGAAAGTGAGTGAACTGAGGTAGTTGGAGTTATAGTCTACCTGATATCCCTTTCTCCTCAGCTGCCTTCTTATAGTACAATTTATTTTGATTATGAAAAATTCATTCTAGATGGACTGGAGTTGACCCCTCCTCCTTGCTACAGGGTTGAAAACATGACCAAACCTGGCCTTTCAGCAAATGTTGGCTTCTCTTGGTAGATGTTGGGAATCTTTAGTAGTTTGCTTGTGGAAGTCATGTGTCCTTTCCCCAGAACACCATTCCTAGGTAGCATCCTACATTGCAATCAAGTCTTAGAGCAAATAACCCACCAGTATATAAGTACTTATTAGCAAGCATGCCCCAGATACACCAGTCTGTTCTGTGGTTCAAGAATGTTCCATTCTTACCTAGACACTTGAAAGAACACTTTGTGTGAGAATTTCTGGTGGATGCTAAAGTATTCTCTGAATAGAATGGGCCAGACCTGTAAGTGGGCCAGGTGACAGGGCTCTCCTGAAAGGGGAGAAATGCAGAGTAGTGGGGTTCCAGCCTCAAGAGCCACTTACATTATTTGACTGCTGGGCTTGCTGGTTCCTTGTGTGGCAGGGGTGGTTGTACATTTTTCCAAACTATTTACTACAAATATTACTCATTTCACCTATAATATTTTCTAACACTCTTTTATGTTAATTAGAAAACACTCCGTGTGGAGATTTTGATTTTCAGCACTACATCCTCATATCTGCTGTTGAATATTGTTTGCCCCTAGATGCCACCATTGGCCTTTCTCCATTGGCTCTCTGGCCCAGGAGGCCTACCTCTATGGACTGCTCCCTGACTCTTAGAGCTCCAATATCCTCTAGCTTTCAGAGGGTTTGGCTAATGGTGAGCCCAGCTGGTGTCTGGGATGAGAGGAGAGTGGGATTAGGGTATTTCTTACCCCAACCCCATTCCTGCAGGGCTATCTTGCCTGGCTGTGACTCTCACAAAGGTCACAGCTCCTGTCAATGTGGCATTCTCTACATGACCTTTTTTTGCTGGGTTCGGGTAACTACCCCTTTCCTTCATTTGGTAACAGTTGTTATCTGTGGTCACAGTCCTGTGGTCACAGTCTGTGGTCACTAGCTCCTGAGCACTACACATCCTTTGAGACTTCTGTCTACCTTCTCCACACTCCTCCTTTAATTATCTTGATCAGAGTGGGATAACTTTTTTCTGCTAAGACCTTGCAAAGGTGCTGATTCCTGATTAGATGATTTCAAATATAACCACCCCTACAGTGGAGATCAAACTTGATTTATATACATATCTTACATTGTTTATTTGGAAACATTTTAAAAGTAACTTGCCATGTAGACAATTTGACACTAAGTTCCTGGCAATAGTGATTGGTTAAAGATGAAATTATAATCCTAAATAGACCAATTGGAGCTCCTCCAGAAATTTTTTGCTGGGACAAATATCTTTTTCTGTGATTGCTAGATATAGGGGTAAATAAACATCTAAACTTCTAGTGGATACTTTCACTATCCACAGAGGAACGATTACCAGAGACTAAAAGTCAACAAAAGGAAGACAGAATTAACAGATGGATAGAAAGGGGACAAATTTCTCATTAATGGACTCCTAGATCTGACTATGCCTGAAGCTGGAGCTTTTTTCTTTGAACCTCCAAGTTATGGAAAGAAATATGTTCCTTTTTGGTTTGTATGTCTAGGTTAATTTGAGACCCAACTAAATGAGTCTTGACAAATATACAAAGGATCTGTTTTCAAAATGTTTTTTATATGTTTTGGGGCAAAAGATGCACCTACAAGTTACCTGAAATGAGTTCAACCAATGTAAAAACTGCTATATTTTTATAGAGGAGGTGGAAGTATTATCAAGGAAGACTGGCTGGCTACCCAAACTGAACTTCAATAGTCTAGTGAGATCTTTGTGAATCTGCATGTTGAGACTTCAACACTGCTGACTTAGAATATTTATTCTGTTAGTGCAATTGAGACTCCCCAAGTTTGAGGCTTCTGCTAGTCATTGTATCAGAGCAGAGATTGATGCATACATCTAAAGTGAATTCCCAATGGAAAACCTAAGTTCTGAGCAGACCAAAAAGTTTGTGTCTCCTTATTGGTGTGGTCTCTCTTTTTGGCAAATCTACAAAAGCAGCCAGATTTTTATCCAGAATCCTAATTGGAGAATAAGAAATCTGAGCTACAACAGCAGGGCATGAAAGGCCAAGGGGCAGGAAGAAGGTCAATTGCCTGAGTGTAATGGTGTGTGTCCTCAAGTTCCAGTTGCCTGCAGCACTCACCTTGACATAGAAGTTGCGTTAGTTCCCAGTGACTATAGTAACAATTTCCCAGGCTGGCTTAAAACAAGGGAAATGTATTCCCTTACAGATCTGGGCACCATAAGTACAAAATCAGTATTGCTAGGCCAAAATCAAGGTGTTAGCCGGGCTGCGCTCTTTCTGGAGGCTCCAGGGGACTGTCTTATTTCTTGCCTCCTCCGGATTCTAGTTCTGCCATGCACTCCTTAGCTTGTGGTGCTCTAATCTCTGCTTCTGTCTTCTCATAGCCTTCTCTGTATGTCAGCTCTCCTTCTCTCTCTTTCTTATAAGGATACATGTGATGGAACTTAGGCCCACTTGGATAATGCAGGATAATCTCATCTTAAGATCCTTAATTTAAGCACATCTGCAAAGTCACTTTTGTCATATAAGGTAACATCTGCAGGGTTCAGGGATTAGGGTGTGCATATTTCTGGGAGGGCATTTTACAGGCTACTTCAGGGGTGGAGTGCTCATTTGGGCTGTGCAGAGCCCCTTCACTCCTGGTTGGTTGTAGAGACACTGATGATTCTTGCTTTCTGAGCCTTCTTTATAGAACCCAATATGAGCATTTTTCTGCTATTAATATATTTTTAAAAAAAGTATAATTCAATCAGAATTTTTTAAAATTCCAGTCATATTCCAAAGATATCTCTTTGAGACCATTTCCAAAATCTTTTTGGTGGGACGTGGGTGTCCCCAAATTTCCAGCCATGAATTGTCAGGAACTATACAGATTATTTTGGTGAATGCTCATCCATTACTTCATCCCTTCCTGGATGTGCCTAAATGTCACCCTTACTTACTTCCATTTATTGGCTGCAACAGACACTCTGGAATAGCCTCATACTAATTTCTCTTCTCAGCTATTTTACTTCTCCTGCCACACACCCCAATGCACACAGGCATGTGCATACACAAACACAGAGTACATTTCTTCTATTTCTGGAAGCTTCTGGATAATTGTCTCACTTTCGTGATTCTTTGGGCATGTTTAGATATGGGCAGGATTGAATTTTTTGCCTCTTATTAAATGTCAATACAAATCAGATTTATCTTGCTTAGTGCTTCCAGCCAACTTTGAATTAGTTAGGACTACAAGTGTACAAAACAGGAGACTTGTTATGTGTTGATTTTCTCTTACTTAGTGTAGAACATTTAGGATATCTATGATGCTGGGCAGCTTTCTTAAAGCCACAAGCCATTTCTTCCATTTTGTCATACAGAGAGCTGCAAGAAAACTGTCAGCATCTGCTAGAGAATGGAACTCATGCATTGGACAAGCTCTTTATATTCCATGCATAAGGGCTAGTGATAACCAAATCATGATTGAACATTAATCCTGGGGTCATTGGCTTTCAGAAGAACATATTTAATTCTACTCTGGTTGTAGATTACACTTCCTGGGACCCATGCTTCTCTTTATAAACATAAAGCAGATTTGATTCAATATTTAACATGTAAACACATGGCTCAGTCTCATGGGTGATGGCTTCTGGTCACCAGGTCCCAGGTGAGTACAACATCCCCATTCAACAGAAGTCTTTGTGTTGGTTTAAGGTGATTGAGGGACTTGAGTAAATTGTTTTCTCTTTTGCTACATACTATTTCCTCTATTAAGTAAATGATAAATTTTATTCAGTTGATTTGGTACACATAAGTGTAGTAGTGTTTTACCTGTTGACAAAAAACAATTTCCAGAGGAGAGCTTTTTTTTTCTTTTTTTTTTTCCAGAGGAGAACTTATCTGATGCCAATTTATTGCATAAAATATTAATCTCTGCCTCCTTGTAGAATTAAGAGAGAATGAATTTTCCTATAGTCATGTCTCTCTACCACCTGCTCCTAGGAAAACTCTCCAATCTTATCACCAACCATTTGCTGTTATGAAATAATCCTTCAGTGTGTTTCATTAATTTGTACCTCCTTCTCTCCCTTTTGTTATTCCTCCTTCCTCCCCTTCCATCTCTGTTTTTCTCCATTTCTTCTTCCTTGTATCCTTCCTTCCTTCTCCCCTCCCCTTTCCTCTTCTTCCTCTGTTTGAAAGAAACAGTGATTACTCATTATATGCCTACAGTGTGGTGGGCACTGTGCTTGACATGGTGGGAAAGATGAACTCAATAATGCAGCTCCTAGCACTCTGAATGCAGCACCTGACTTGAGAGGATCAGAAACATCTTCAGGGGAATGACAACTTTGAAGGAGAGTAGGGACTCTCCAGGTAGATAAGGCCAAGGCACTGATTGTCAACAGAGACAACAGCAGAAACACAAGAGCAGGGGTAAGAAAAACATATTCATTTTCTCTCCCTTTCCCCTTTCCTCCTTGTCTTCCTTGTGCATATATTTGTTGAGTGCCCATGGTGTGGCAAACACTGCTCTAGGTTCTGAGACACAGGACCAGATAAGAAAGACAATATCCTCGCCCTCTGGCAATTTATGTGCTATAAGTTGGAATGGCACATGACTTTCTGGGATTGATATGCCTTGTAATGTATTCAGGGGCACCCTTGTTCCATGAGATTGTTCAAAAATTGGGAAATTGTGCATTCTAAATTTTCTTCTCTTGGAGATTCACAATGAACAATTTCATAGTCAAGACCCTGGGAAGTCCTCCATCAAGAAACCTGTTATTTTCATTTATTCAGCATTTCTCCACTGTGTTTAACCAAGGGTACCTTATTTTAAGTAGGAGTTATTAATATCATGCAATGGTAATTTTCTAAGAGTCTGCAGGAAATGCTCAAGCATTCCATTCTTCCAACTTCTTTGTCCATTATATCTTTTACATATTTTCAGAATAATGCTGCATAAAAACAGTCACAAAACCTTCATGGCACAGAGCAATAAGTACTCAGTAATCACACACCTTGGCTGAATTTGCTTATAGGCTGGTCTGGTTAGTTCTTCTCTAGGGCAACTGGGGTGAATTAGCTGTTTCCTGCTTGTCTCAGTCTCCAGCAGACTAGCCTGGGCCTATTTCCTTGGTGGTGGCTGATGTAAAAAAGTGGCATTGCGCATTTTTCCAGATTCCTGCTTTGTCAAGTTTTCTAACATTACAATGCCCAGAGCAAGCCAAATAGTTAAGTCCAGAATCAAAATGGCAGTGGCAGGGAGCTGGTGCATACCAAGTTACAGGGCAGAATCAAATATACAGGCTGATGGTGGCAGGGAAAAACTTAGGGCCATTTTAGTATTTGCCCACACCTACCAAATGTCCCAACTCAGGTATCACCTCTTCATCAAGACTCTTCTGAATTCTTCTAATCCATACCCATTTTTTTCTATTGAGATTCTTTACTATGAATCTAGTCCTTCCTGTTAGGTCCAGGAATTCTTTAATTCTCATCTTGCTTTGCATTGGCTCCCCCAATTAGATGATAAACTTCTTGAGGGTAGAGACCACTTTTTTTTTTTATTCATATCTCCCAGAGCACTTGATATGTTGCTAGTCATGCAGAGAGAAATGGACATTTACAGAAGACTAATTCATTGTTACACTAAATTTCTAGACTCATAGGAAACAGGGTCCAAGGTCAGGCTGGCTTCTGGGGGTTGTCCCTGAAGCATAGTCTCTTATACTACATATTCAACTCAGGTTATGCCTACTTATAGGGCCTGATCAGCTCCAGCAGGTCAGGCTTTCCTGCCAAAGAAATATCAGAAAAGCCCTGTCAGTTTTTCAAAGAGGTTGCCACCATTTTCAGTTCTACCAATCAGTGATTACTGTCATTTTGGTGTGTGTGTGAAGTGGCATTTCACTTAGCATAATCTTCTCCCAATTCCCTCCACTTATTGCAAATGCCATGATATTATTCTATCTTTATTGCTAAATAGTTTTCATTGTGTATATGTACCAGAGTTTCTTATCCATTCATCTGTTGCAAGGCATCTAGGTTGTTCCATAATCTAGCTATTGTGAACTAAGCTGCTGTATAACATTGATGTGGCGTGTACTGTAGTTTGCTGATTTTAAGTTCCTTGGGTATAAACTGAGGAGTGGGATAGCTGGGTCAAAATGTAGGTCCATTCCAAGTTTTCTGAGGATTCTCATACTGCTTCCAGAGTGGCTGCACCAATTTGCAACTCCACTGGTGGCTTGCTCTTGCATCAGAAGTCCAACCCTCACTCAAGGGGAGGGAATTGCATAAGGGCCTGAATACCAAGAGGTGGTATAATAGAGGCTGCCTAGCACAGAGTCCTTCCCAGGACTCTGCCGACTTCAAGCAGCCTTTCTGGAATTCCTACACAACACTTTCACTTATAGCTCATAGGCCAGAACTCAGCCATACAAATTTGCAAGAGAGGTTGAGAAATAGTCTTCCAGTTAGTTGCATTTTTTGAAAAAAAAGTTTTTTTGGTTGATGGATTTTTATTTTATTTATTTTCATGTGGTGATGAGAATTGAACCCAGTGCCTCATACATGCTAGGCAAACACTCTACCACTGAGCTACAACCCCAGCCCCTAGATGTGTTTTTACTCTGAATGAAAATCAGAGTTTCATTGCTAAAGAAGAAAGGGAGGATGGCTAGTTCATATTCTATACTTCTAACTAATTCCAAGATGGTGCTTATGCTGCTGGTCTCAAAGTGTGGTCCCAGAACCAGCAGCATCAGTATCAACCAGGAAGCTGGTTAGAAATGCAAATGCTTTGCCAATTTCTATGATGCATGCTCATAGTCCCAGCAATTTGGGAGGCTGAGGCTGGAGGATCACAAGTTTGAGCCCAGTCTGGGCAACTTAACAAGATCCTGTCATAAAATAAAAAGAGCTAGGAATGACTCTTAGTGGTAAAGTGCCCCTGGGTTCAAATCCCTAATACCAACTTGGGGTGAACTGCAGGCTTGCTGACTCAGAAACTCTGGGGATTGGGCCTGGTGATTTATTCTCACAAGCCCTCTAGGGGATTCTAATGCTTGCTTAAATGTGAGAGTCACTGCTATAGAGGATAAGTTAATTGTCATTCTTTTAATAAAACATGTAATTTTTTATAAGAACTGACAATTTGATATTGTCTTTATTAGCATGGTCATGAATGGAGAGACTTTTAAGATGAGATGTGCACTACCTAACTGATTACATTCACTTTCGTTGTTTCCATCTTGAGGTTGCAAGGAATTTTATCAGGTGATAAGCTGTATTGAATGGATAAAGCTTGAGGGCATATTTGGCAAATGGGATCATAAATGAAGTTTCCTTTATGTTGGGCAAAGAGCTGTAGATTCTCAGTGGCTGGAAATTCCATACTTAAATAGTAGAACCAGAGTAGGGTTATGTAAAGTACCACTTACATAATTAAATCCAGCACAATTCCAGTTGTCCATGTGCCCAAATTTCAGTAAGACAGAAGACCTCTGAGTTTCCTTTGCATCCTAAAACAAGGATGGTAATAAGTACAAGTTTACTTGGCAGATGTAAAGCCCTGAACTCAATCTCTGATGCATAGTAAAGGTCAGTATTATGATGTAGTCTGTCTTCTTTGTCTTTATCTAAATAATGTAGTAATGGTTTGTAGTAATAACACTTTTAAATGGTTTCAGAACTTACAAGGAAATAAAAGTGTTCTAAATTTGGTTCTGGATTCCTTGAAAACTGTCTTTTGTTTTATTCCATTTCTCTTCATTATGTCAGTTTACATCAAGTAATTCTAGTTCCATTTGGTGTTGTCAATCTTCATTTTCCCCTTATTATTGTTACCCTCTTTTTTTTTTTTCAAATGGGATTTGCAATTTAAACACTGGTTCTTTTTTGTTTTGTTTTGGTTGTTTGATTTTGTTTTTTATTTATTTTAATTAAAAATCATAAATTTACATACAGCATGTTGTTTGATTCATTCTGTTAGTTTTTCCCCTTCCCCCCACCCCTCCCACCCCTCTTTTCCCTCTATACAGTCCTTCCTTCCTCCATTCTTACCACCCTCCTTAACCCTAACCCTAAACTAACCCTAACCCTAACACTAACCCCTCCTACACCCTCTTATATGTCCTCATCCGCTTATCAGCGAGATCATTCGTCCTTTAGTTTTTTGAGATTGGCTTATCTCACTTAGCATGATATCCTCCAATTTCATCCATTTGCCTGCCAATGCCATAATTTTATCATTCTTCATGCGGAGTAATATTCCATTGTATACATATGCCACAGTTTCTTTATCCATTCATCAACTGAAGGGCATCTAGGTTGGTTCCACAATCTGGCTATAGTGAATTGAGCAGGTATGAACACTGATGTGGCTGTATCTCTGTAGTATGCTGATTTTAAGTCTTTGGGTATAGGCCAAGGAGTGGGATAGCTGGGTCAAATGGTGGTTCCATTCCAAGCTTTGAGGAATCTCCATACTGCTTTCCAGAGTGGCTGCACTAATTTGCAACCCCACCAGCAATGTATAGTGTACCTTTTTCCACATCCTCTCCAACACCTATTGTTGCTTGTGTTCTTCATAATCGCCATTCTAATTGGGGTGAGATGAAATCTAGTAGTTTTGATTTGCATTTCTCTTATTACTAGAGATGTTGAACATTTTTTCATATATCTGTTGATTGCTTGTACATCTTCTGTGAAGTGTCTGTTCATTTCCTTAGCCCATTTGTTGATTGGATTATTTGTATTCTTGGTGTAGAGTTTTTTGAGTTCTTTATAGATTCTGGAATTAGCGCTCTATCTGAAGTATATTGGCAAAGATTTCTCCACTCTGTAGGCTCTCTCTTCATTCTGATAGTTTCCTTTGTGAGAGAAAGCTTTTTAGTTTGAACCTATCCCAGTATTGATTCTTGCTTTTATTTCTTGTGCTATGGGAGTCCTGTTAAGGAAGTCTGATCCTAAGCCAACAAGTTGAAGATTTGACCTACTTTTCTTCTATAAGGGTCTCTGGTCTGATTCAAGTCCTTGATCCATTGTGATTGATTTTTGCAGGGTAGAGATAGGGTTTAGTTTCATTCTGTTGCATATGGATTTCCAGTTTTCCAGCACCATTTGTTGAAGAGGCTATCTTTTCTCCATTGCATATTTTTGGAACCTTTGTCTAGTATGAGAAAATTATTTTATTTGGGTTTGTGTCCATGTCCTCTATTCTGTACCATTGATCTACCTTCTATTTTGGTACCAATACCATGCCATTTTTGTTACTATTGCTTTGTAATAGAGTTGAAGATCTGGTATTGCGATACCCCCTGCTTCATTCTTTCTACTGAGGATTGCTTTAGCTATTCTGGGTTTCTTATTCTTCCAGATGAATTTCATAATTGCTTGTTCTATTACTGTAAGGTACACCATTGGGATTTTAATTGGAATTGCATTGAATCTGTATAGCACTTTAGGTAGTATGGCCATTTTGACAATATTAATTCTGCCTATCCAAGAACATGGGAGATCTTTCCATCTTCTAAGGTTTTCTTTAATTTCTTTCTTTAGTGTTCTGTAGTTCTCATTATAGATGTCTTTCACCTCTTTTGTGAGATTGATTCCCAAGTATTTTTTTTTTTGATGCTATTGTGAATGGGGTAGTTTTCCTAATTTCTCTTTCTGAAGATTCATCACTTATGTATAAAATGCATTGGATTTATGAGCATTGATCTTGTAACCTGCTACTTTACTGAATTCACTTATGAGTTCTAAGAGTTTCTGGTGGAATTTCCAGGTTCCTCCAAATATATAATCATGTCATCAGCGAACAGGGATAGTTGGAGTTCCTCTTTTCCAATTCGTATCCCTTTAATTTCTTTGGTTTGTCTAATTGTTCTGGCTAGAGTCTCAAGAACGATATTGAATAGAAGTGGTGAAAGAGGGCATCCCTGCTTGTTCCAGTTTTTAGGGGGAATGCTTTCAGTTTTTCACCATTTAGAATGATATTGGCCATGGGCTTAGCGTAGATGGCCTTTACAATGTTAAGGAATGTTCCCACTACCCCAATTTTTTCTAGTGTTTTGAGCATGAAGGGATGCTGTATTTTATCAAATACTTTTTCTGCATCTATTGAAATAATCATGTGATTCTTAAATTTTAGTCTGTTGATATGGTGAATGACATTTATTGATTTCCGGATGTTGAACCAACCTTGCATCCCTGGGATAAAACCCACTTGATTGGTGCACTATCTTTTTAATATATTTTTGTATGCCGATTTGCATAAAATTTTGTTGAGAATTTTTGCGTCGATGTTCATTAAGGATATTGGTCTGAAATTTTCTTTCCTTGATGTGTCTCTGTCTGGTTTAGGTATCAGGGTGATATTGGCTTCATATAATGAGTTTGGGAGGGGTCCCTCCTCTTCTATTTTATGGAATACTTTGAGAAGTATTGGAATGAGCTCTTCTTTAAAGGTTTTGTAGAACTCGGCTGAGAACCCATCTGTCCCGGACTTTTCTTTGTTGGTAGGCTTTTGATGACCTCTTCTATTTCATTGCTTGAAATTGATTTATTTAAGTTGTGTATGTCCTCCTCATTCAGTTTAGGTAATTCATATGTCTAGAAACTTGTTGATGTCTTCGAGGTTTTCTGTTTTGTTGGAGTATAGATTTTCAAAATAGCTTCTAATTATGTTTTGTATTTCACTCGTGTCTGTTGTGATATTTCCTTGTTCATTCCGAATTTAGTAATTTGAGTTTTCTCCCTCTTTCTCTTTGTTAGTGTGGGCTAAGGGTCTATCAATTTTGTTTATTTTTTCAAAGAACCAACTATTTATTTGTTAATTTTTTGGATTGTTTCTTTGTTTCAATTTTTGTTGATTTTTGGCTCTGATTTTAATTATTTCCTGTCTTCTACTACTTTTGGTGTTGGTCTGCTCTTACTTTTTCTAGGGCTTTGAGCTGTAGTGTTTAAGTCGTTTATTTGTTGATTTCTACTTCTTTTGTTGAATGCACCCCATGAAATAAATCTTCCTCTAAGTACTGCTTTCATACTGTCCCCAGAGATTTTGATATGATGTGTCTTTGTTCTCGTTTACTTCTAAGAATTTTTTTATTTCCCTCCTGATGTCTTCTGTTATCCATTCATCATATAATAGCTAATTATTTAATCTCCAGGTATTGGAGAAGTTTCTGCTTTTTATTTTGTCATTTTTTCTAATTTCAATCCATTATGATCTGATAGAGTACAAGGTAGTTATCTCTATCTTCTTGTATTTGCTAACCAGTAGCTTTGTGGCATAAGACATGGTCTATTTTAGAGAAGGATCATGTGCTGCTGAGAAGAAGGTGTATTCGTTCTTTGTTGGATGGTATATTCTATATAAGTCAGTTGAAGTCTAAATTGTTGATTGTGTTATTGAGATCTATTGTTTCTTTATTCAATTTTTATTTGGACGATCTATCCAGCGGTGAGAGAGGTGTGTTAAAATCGCCTAGTATTATTGTGTTGTGGTCTATTTGATTTCTGGAATTGAGAAGGATTTGTTTTGATGTACATGGATGAGCCAATGCTTCGGGGCATAGATGTTTATGATTTTTATGTCTTGCTGATTTATGCTTCCCTTAAGCAGTATGTAATGTCCTTCTTTATCCCTTCTGACTAGTTTTTGGCTTGAAGTCCACATTATCTGAAATGAGGATGGATACTCCAGCTTTTTTTGCTGTGTCCGTGTGCATGGTAGTTTTTTTTCCCATCCTTTCACCTTTAGTCTATGGGGTCTCTTTCTATAAGATGAGTCTCTTGCAGGCAGGCAAATTGTTGGATTTTTTCTTTTTATATCCATTCTGCCAGTCTGTGTCTTTTGATTGATGAGTTCAGGCCATTAACATTCAGGGTTATTATTGTGATATGATATGTATTCTCAGTCATTTGACTCATTTTTGTTTTTTGACATGATTTGGTTTCCCCTTTATTTGGCTATTCCTTTAGGCTAGTTCCTCCCGTTGCTGATTTGCATCATTGTTTTTCATCTCTTCCTCATGGAATATTTTGCTGAGAATGTTCTGCAATGCCAGCTTTCTTTTTGTAAATTCCTTTAGCTTTTGTTTATCATGGAAGGATCTTATTTCATCGTCCAATCTGAAAGTAAGTTTTGCTGGGTATAAGATTCTTGGTTGGCATCCATTTTCTTTCAGGGCTTGGTAAATGTTGTTCCAGGCCCTTCTAGCTTTTAGGGTCTGGATTGAAAAATCTGCTGATATTCTTATTGGTTTCCCCCTGAATGTAATTTGATTCTTTTCTCTCGCGGCCTTTAAAATTCTGTCTTATTTTGTATGTTAGGTATTTTCATTATAATGTGCCTTGGTGTGGGTCTGTTGTAATTTTGTATATTTGGAGTCCTATAAGCCTCTCGTACTTGGTTTTCCATTTCATCAGATTTGGGAAATTTTCTGATATTATTTCATTGAATAGATTGTTCATTCCTTTGGTTTGTTTCTCTAAGCCTTCCTCAATCCCAATAATTCTTAAATTTGGCCTTTTCATTATATCCCATAATTCTTGTAGATTCTGTTCATGATTTCTTACCATCTTTTCTGTTTGTTCAACTTTGTTTTCAAGATTAAATATTTTGTCTTCAGTATCTGAGGTTCTGTCTTCCAGGTGTTCTAACCTATTGCTTATGCTTTCTATGGAGTTTTTAACTTGGTTTATTGTTTCCTACATTTCAAGGATTTCTGTTTGGTGTTTTTTCAGTATCTCTAACTCTTTATTGAAATGATCTTTTGCTTCCCGTATTTGCTCTTTTAACTGTTGATTGGTGCGATCATTTAATGCCTGCATTTGCTCTTTCATCTCCTCCTTCAATGCCTGCATTTGCTCTTTCATCTCCTCATTTGCTTTCCTGATTGTTTTAATTATGTACATTCTGAACTCCCTTTCTGACATTTCTTCTGCTGTGCTGTCATTGGGTTTTATTGATATAGTATCTAGGTTTGTTTGGGATATTTTCTTCCCTTTTTTTCTCATATTGGTCAGATGTCAGTGGGACTTTATGATATTTCAGAATTCTTCTATTGGCTTATATTGTCCCTGTAGATTTCCAGTGTATCACCTTCCTGCCTTCAGTAGCCTGAAATCTTGGAGTAACTTGATAATGCAGTGCTTCCGAGGAAAGCTGCCCCTAGTCCTCTACTGGTTCCAGGACTTGGAGCTGGCTCTGTGTGGAAAGGCTCTCAAGGGGGGGTCTGCTCCAAGAAGCTAGCCTGGAAAGGCGCTTCCCGCCGGAGGGGGCCGGGCTGCGGGCTGCTTGGGGAAGTCCCTGGCTGCCCTGTCCTGGTCCCTGAAGCAACCTGTGGGCAGGAACTTGCTGCCCTGGTTCAGGACTTGAAGCTTGGTTCTGTGCAGAAAGGCTCTCACTGGGGGGCCTGCTCCGAGATGCTTGAGAATGTGGCCCTGTGGGAGGAGCCCACCACCGGAGTGCGCAGGGCTGCCTGGGGAGGACCCTAGCTGCTCTGCCCTACTCTAATAAGCCACCTGAATCCGGGCCTGCCGCCCGGCAGCGCTTCACCGCTTCACCGGGTGGGGGAGACTCACCCTGAGGCTCTATTTTAGTCCGAGTCTCTCAATGCCTCCCCTTCGTGAATCCTGAGTTCTGGAGTGACTGGAGATGCAGTCACCCTCTAGTCCGCCAACTTGGATTGCCCCGTGGAAAAAGCCTGCAGCCGGGGGGGGGGGGGGGGGGGGGGGGGGGGGGGGGGGGGGGCAGGTCCACCTGGAGAGGTCTCTGGCTGCCTTGCCCTGGTCCCAGAGGCTGCTTGCGGGCCAGAGGTCACCGCTGGCTTGGGGACTTGTGGCTGGCTCTGTGTGGAAAGGCTCTCACTGGGGGGTCTGCCGACTTTCCTTCTAATTAATTATTCCTGACAACTTCTTCCTTCTGAATAGAAGAGGAGAGCAGTCAGAATCCATCACTTCTAGCTTGCCTCTATCACAGACGGGAAATGCTACATCATGGTGAGGTGATACAGTGCTGAGAACAACCCTGTCTTTCTACTCCTGCATCTGTGTCTACGTAAGTATGTGTGTGGGTCTGTATGTGCCTAAATCCCAGCATCCTCTCTTCTCCCCCTCACACCTCTACTCTAGTACAATGTGCAGCCTCCCTCTTTCAGCTTGTTTGAAATACCTGCTTCTGTGGGGGTAAGATCCCCAGCACTCCCTATTCCAATGCAAGATGAGAGAGAATCCTATTTGTTTTTGAATACTAGGTTTCTTCTCTCTTAGTGGAACTAGATGGTGGCACATTTTCTGGGGGCAGAAATTCAACAGTGAAAACCAGCAGGCCTTCTGAGGGCTCTGAGCGATAGAGCCCAGAAGTGTCTTTTTTGGCCCTCTTCTCTGCAGTTTTGGCTTAGGGCCTGAAAGACAGCTGGCACATAATCGCAGGGAGAAAGGCCTTTACTTGGGGGCTGTGGAGTGTGTTATTCTTTTTAGGCTTTCCTTGTGGTGAGTACGGTGCAGTAGAAAGTTGTCAGGTTGCCCCAGGGGCAGACCCTGGACTACTTTGGTGTATTACCTTGGGGTCCAGTCAGGGACAGAAGCCCTACTAGCTGGTTTATCAGGGAGGTTTGTATATAAGGATATTGTTAATGAGATAGAAAAGTTGTTAGCTAGGTAACCCAAAGAACAAAAAGGGAAACTAAGGTGTCATGAAGTAGCAACTTCATGAGGGAGACCAAGGGATCAATGGAAAAGGCTGGAAATGACAAAACCAGAAACCTAGAGGATGGGTCCCATTTGTTGAAACTCAGACTTCTGAGGACAGGCACTGCCTAACTGGTGCCAAGCTCAGGAGGGTCTCATGGACCTGAACACAAACCCCCAGTGAGAGGGGTTTTGGCTGGCAGAGTCATAAAGTGTGCAGGTGCTTTGTGGAAACTCAGTACCAGAATCACACAGAAAAGCAGAGATAAGATCCTAGGAGGCCTAGAAGAACCCAGTGCTTCTGCTGTTGTGTTATGTGTGGAGAACAACCCTTTGCAGGGCTCCTTGTTGTGTACCTGTGTTCTTGGGACACCTCAAGCATGTGTGATACTCTCCTCTCCCACATTCCTTTCCTGTCTGGGACTTTTTCATTTCTTTCCTCCATATCAAATTTGCCAGAACTTGTTTAACTGTTAGAGATTATGAGTGGTACTAGGGTCAAGACTGGGCCCTTTTAAGTGACAGTAACTTTTGCACCTAAGACTTTTCTTGCCTTAGTCAAATAGGATGTAGGAAAGGGGCCTGCTTGGGCTGCTTTTAGGCACTTTCTGCAAAGGACCTGAAGATGACACTCAATGGACGACCACCGTTTTGTGATAACTCTAGAGGGTGTTTATTGTCCAATGTCCAGTTTTCTGTTTAAGAGTTAAGGAAGAATCATAAACACACACATGATCTCCCCACAGGCTTTCAGTACCATATGTTTCCTGAGGGGATTGTCTTGCCAGATAAGGGTGAAGAGAAATTATATTGTCCTCAAACAACTTGAATGACAAGACCATGATTCATAAATTGAAGGTATAACAAGCAGGGTGGAAGTCTCAGCCAAAAAGGAGAAATCTGAGAACATCTTGAGAAAAACAGCAGCCAAAGAATAAACTGAAAGCAGCCCTGGCCACCATCAACCTTTGGCAGCTTGCTGTGGGATGCACGTTGGTGCTGAGCCCAGCAGCTCCATAAGTGGACTCAGCTACTGAATTCCCTCTGGTGCAGGGTCGGGTGGTATTTAAAGCTGGCTGTATGCCTCCTTTTCACAAATGAGCTTTCCCATCTGGAAAGAGGGTGCAAAGGTGAGTGGATAGTTAAAAATAAATACCACAGGAGAGAGAAGATGGAGCATTAGAGGAAGGGCGCACTCCCCAGCAGTTTCTTAGCACCAGACTTAAAAAGTAGAAAGGCTGCTCCTGACCAAGGTGAGTAACTAAGGGAACTCAGTGAAATTCAAAAGGACCTAGAGACACAGAAAATCAGAAACTTCAATGTAAGAAATGATGCATTAGAGATGCTCCAGCTTGGTTGCTGACAGGAGGGAGAGCACAGGCAGAGAGAGAAGAAAGCACAACAGAATAAAAGAACTGGCTTGGGGGAACCTGTGGTTTAGAGAGGGAATCTGATATTAATAGACCCAGAGTCAGTGGGGGAAGTTCCTGAGTAAAAAGCAACAAAACCTGCTTAGCCTATGGTTGGATAGTTAGGTGGGAAGCAGGGCTGCCAGTGTGGGAATCATTTATAAGCACTGCATGGCAGCAAGCAGAGGCAGAAGACCAGGAACTCATAAAGGAAGTTGCCAATTGACCCACCAGCTGCCTATTAGGGGCTGCAGAGTGTGCCTAGACAAGTGTGATTCAAATAAGCACATGGGGATTTGTGCCTAGCCATTCAGGCTCCACATACTGAGCAGACAGAGCTCTTTTTGTTGCTAGCACCCCCAAGAGCCATTGGGAAGATGCCTATAATGGTCAGACAGGAGCATCTGGACTCCAGAGCTGATGCTGGGTAAGTCACATCCATAGCAGTAAATGTGAAATCTGTGGGGGTTTAGATCCCACACCCTGAAAGTGGAATTTATAAAGAGGTACCTGAGATCCAGATGTCCAGCAGAGATCAACATCTCCCCAACAGTAGGGGGTGTGGATCCAACCTCAAATACCCACCAACAGAAATCCAAAGGTCAGCCAGGAGCCCCGACTACAGGAACTTCTAATTTAGAACCACTACAGGAGTGCACAGTTTGTCAGCACTCCCCAGTCTATCCCGCCCTATACCCAAGATGGGAAGCTGAGAGCTACTACAACCAGCTTGAGCTCCTAGCCACATTGGCTGGCAGCTAGATGAGGAACACAAAGATGTTGGACCTAGTAACTCACAGCCCTTGACCCAAGGGTTACAGAGCCCCCAAATAAATACAAAGAATGAAAATCCACCCATGCCAATAGTTTTGATCACCTCAGTGGATAGAAATCCTTTATTTGTCATTTAGAATTTTTATCTTGTTTCCCTGTATTACTCTTTTTATTTCAGTTTTTAAATATTTTTTAAATTTCATTTCCTGATATTTTATTTTTTCCATCCTCTGAGGCTCACTGCATGGATAGACACACACACATATATATGTGTATATTTGTATATTTTTTCCACATAATTTTACTTTCATTTTAATTGCTTTCTTCTTAACCCATTCATTGTTTAGGGTTGGATTGACTTAGGTGTGGTAAAATTATGTGCATTTGTTTGTTTGTACCTTGTTTTTAAAATTTTTTAAGGTTGTTGACTAAACTTTATTTTATTCCTCTATTTTTATGTGATACTGAGGATTGAACCCAGTGCCTCGCACATGCTAGGCAAGCACTCTATCACTGAGTCACAACCCCAGTCCTGTACCTTGGTTTTTGTCCCCCTTATTGCCCTTCTTCACTCTCTTTCCCCATTAATAGTCAAATTTTCCTGTTCCCTCTTCCTCTTTTGCTTTTTATTACTTTTGGTTATCTTTTTACGCCTCCTTTATAGCTGTCATCTGTCACATATGTACTGCCTCTCCTCTGTTTACTTTTTAAATATATCAAACTTTCTCTTGCCTTCCTACTGTTTTCTCTGCACTTAAACTGTAATCCCACTATCTGATAGAATTATATAATTTATATAATCCCTACCCCTTTCATGTTGTGATTATTAATATAGTGGACAACATAGTAGACACCTGCTGTTTAATACCTGGTCTAGATTATGGTTTTATATTGCTGGAGCTGATGTTAAACGTTGACCCCACCATTCCCATGCAGGTGGCAATTAGTGTCCTAGTTGGCAAAGTAAACACCAAATACTTATATTTGTTAAGTATTTAATACTTAAATACCAAATACTTATAATTGCACTACTGATAGTAGTGTAATTCCTGGATCCTCTCTTCCTCTAAGAGGGCTAGGAAGTGATCAGGACACTTCGAAGTTCTCGGAGCAGAGATACTGCTGCCTAGCAACACTCACAACTTAGCCAAGTGACAGTGATTCTCACCCCACAAACAATCTAGCCCCACCTGAGCCTCAACAATATGTCAACACACAGAATAGGGGAGAAAAATTCCCCAACCAAAAACTGGATCCCAGGCAGGAACATACAGATGGGAACTCAGGCCCCATACCTGGACATCTACTAATACATCAAAAATAGCAAGAAGTCCCAGAACAAAAAAGTTAACTATACACAAAAGGACATGTGTATAAAAGAAGAAAAGAAATCCAGCTCAACTGATGCAGAAATTAAAGACCTCTGAAAACAAGAGGAAATGGGAAAAAAAATCTCCCCCAAATTTCACAATCCCCCAATAAAGAATCCCACATATATGAAAGTGAATGAATTCCAGAGAAAGACTATTAAAATTTGATTATTAAAATGTTTGATCAACTAAAAGTAGATCTAAGGAATGAATTAAGAGAGCAAATACAGGAAATGAAAGACCACTTCAATAAATGAATAGAGATAATGAAAAAAAGAAAACCCAGTCAGAACTCTTGGAAATGAAAGACACAATGAATCAACTAAAAATTCACTTGAAGGCATCACAGATTAGACCCTGGATATATGGCTGCTAAATTCTGAGACCCATACTTTGGTTAATACACTTTTTCTGTAAAGGGATAAACAGTAAATATTCCTGAGAATATTTGAGAACTGTATGATCTCAGTTGCTACTACTGAACTCTGCTGTTGTACCATAAAAGTAGCTTTAGATAATACATAAACAAATAACTTTGGCTGTATTCCAACAAAACATTTACAGAAACAGGCAGAAGGTTGGGTTTGTCTAGTATACTGTGGTTTCCCGATTTCTGCTTTATACACATGGCAAAAATTGAAAACCTGATACATGTTCTTGGTTTAATTCTTATATAAATTGAGAAGGATAAAGAATATGAGATGTAAAGGAAGAAGACAGAAGGGAATAAAAGAATTACATGAGGATGAGGAGGAGAGCATAGATGAATAAACTAGATGGAAGGAGAGAATAGATAAGAAAAACAGAAAAAGAAGGAAGATATTAAACAACTTCAACTTTTTGAAAGCAATAAGATAAAATATGAGTTTTGAGCCTTACCCAGAGCTGTGTTCTAGTTTTTCTGTGCGAGATAAACTCATGTTCCTCACATCATTCTATTTTCAAATGACAAACTTAATCAAAGCAGGCACAATGAAGTTTGTGATATTAAATCACTGTCAAGTTATGCCTCTGTAAAAATAATTGTCTGACTGTCAGCTAAGTAACACTTTAGAAATACATAATTTATGACCAGAGATGATAAAATCTAGAAAATATTTCCCAGGAAAGAACTATGTTTTAGCTGCTTGATAGCAAAACAAGTTCTCTGTTATTAATACACTGATGACTATGATGTCTTCACTGTCTCAGAGATTAAAGCATTTCTTGGAGACGTCAAATGCCTGATATTGCTAAAACTCTCAGAAAGTTTTGGAGATGGTTATCCTTGTTTTGTAAACATTTCCCCCCTCAACATACTTTGAAAGATGATTTCAGATGTCTTTAAAGAAGCTTTCTTTTTTATAGTTTCCTTATTGGCATCATGGCTTTCCTGTGCCAGCAAGAACATTATCTGAGCCAGCAGTACAGAGACTTAAAACCATTTGAAGAGGCAATTCATGCTGCCACTTTAGAGAATGTGTTTTTTCTAAAACATAGGAATCTGGGGACTGGGAAATCACGCAACTACGAACAGTGGATCAAATAGGAACACTTGAGATTTCTGGAATGTTCCCTGTGTCCAGAGGTCCTTGTGGATGTGTCTCCTGTGGGGGCAGTATGGTGTAATGGTTATGGAAACTCACTAGCTTTGGACACAAATCACCTTGGCTAGACTCCTAGTTGTCTGTGGCTCACCCTTTTCATCTGTAAAATGGACATGATAATACCAGTATCTGTCTTTAAAGAATCTTTTGAAAGATCAAATGAATTAAATACATGTGAGCACTTAGGAGAATGCCTGGTATATAAGAAGTATTCAATAAATGTTGCCATTACAATTAATAAGGAGTAGACAGAAACCATAACAAGTGCAATTTTCAAAGTTTATCACTTATGGGATGTGTGTGTTTCCAACCAGGTTGTTAAATATTGGCAATGTGTAGTTTTATCATATATTTATGCAATGCAAAATTGCCATGAGAGTTTTTGTGCAGTGGCAATATTGAAGTAATTATGTTTTAATCAAAGTACAACTATTGCTGATTGAAAGTTGCCATGATGGTTAATGTATTGTGAGGTAAAGTTGATCATATTTTAATGTTTAACTTTGGCTCTGATATCTCCTCTGAGCTTTAGATTCCTTTTGGATATTAAAATGTAATTCAAATTCAACATATCCAAAACTCATCTCAAATTTGGTCCAATTTCAGCATAACCTAACCCAGTGATATATTATTATTTACTTAGTTTTGTAAGCCCAAAACCCTGAAGTCTTCTTTGAAACTTCTTTATCTCTCATCAGATCCAACCCAGCAGTTTGCAGATACCTCCTGCTGTGTTATCTGAATGTTTGTGTTCCCCACCCAAAATTTATATATTGGAACTAATCTCCAATATTATATTTTAGAGGTAGGGGCCCTTGGAGGTGAAGGTAGAGCCTTACTGAATAGGATTGAGATCCTTATAAAAGAGGCCTGAGGGAGCTTGTTAATCTCTCCTACCCAGTGAGAAGGTAGAATGTATGAGACAAGAGGACCTTGCCAGACACCAAATCTGGTTCCTTAGTCTTGGACTTCCAAAACTCCAGAAATATGAGGAATAAATATTTTTATAAGCTACTCAGACCATGGTAACTTGTTACAGCACCCCAAATGGAATAAGACACCTAAATATATCCCAAATTTAGACCTTTCTTTTCATTACAATTATATATAACCATTGTAATCCAAGCTACCAATACCTCACATGTACTACTAGGTCAGCCCCCTAATTGGCCCATGACCATACATTATTTCCTCTATAAAGATCCATTCTTCTTAAAGCTCAGATTCAGCTTTATTCTCTTAACTGACAACTACTTAAACTGCTGTGTATACTAGTGCTTTCCATTTAGTCCCTCTGTAAAATGTTCATTTTGTGTCCATGGTACACTAAGTGTTCACTACTAGTGGATTACTCTTCAGGATGTTCACACGTTTCTGTCACTGTGTTTACTAAGAGTTCCTAACCTGTTTGTGTCCATTTTTGAAAAAAGATTACATAATTTAATGAAGTTTTATGTAAATTGATGAAATATGAACATTCATAATTCAAAGAGCTATTTTTTTCCTGTGAAAATTAGGTTGAATACTTTGGGAAGACTCAATAAAGGTGGGTTTCTATAAAGAAAATTTCTCTTCAACTAGGTATGAGTGAGATATCTGCAAAAGATCTCTGAAAATAAAACTCGAGGAGGATTAGGCACTCAGAATCCTTGCTAGTGTATTTTAGGCACTCAGAATCCTTGCAAGTGTATTTTAGTTCTTTCTTAAAATAAATAAAATGGTAAATTGTAGATAACAACTTATAAGAAAGAGGTCAGGGAAAGACATTCATCTAACCCATGCTTAAAGACAAAGTCTTGGACCTTCACGGAGAGATTGGTAAATGAATGTACATTTTTTTTTTTTTTTTTTTTTTTTTTTGGTACTGGGAATTGAACCCAGAGCACTTAACCACTGAGTCACATCCCCAGCCCTTTTTAATATTTTATTAGAGACAGGGGCTCACTGAATTACTCTGGGCCTCACTAAGTTGCTGAGGATGGCTTTGAACTCAAAATCCTCCTGCCTCAGCCCCCTGAGCTGCTGGGATTACAGGTGTGCACCACGCCCAGTGCATATGTCCTTCTTAATGGTTTTGTTTTCTTATTGAGTTTCTTTAACCAACTATCTAATTACCTGTATGGATTGCCTATGACAAAATTGTACCTTGAATTTAATGTGTTTGAATTCCTTCCTCTTCGTTTGTCATAGTCCAAAAAACTTAAAACGGCAGACAAGGTCTGGCTTAGGTGAATTGACCTAACCTCATCTTGAAATATCAAGTTCATTTTGAAAGTTTCCTCCCTAGGTCCCTGACCTTCTTCCAGTCTCCATCAGCCCAGAGCACACACTGCTTCCTTGTTCACCCCTCAAATCATTCCCTGATCTTCCTGAGGAGGTCAAATCCCTGTGGTCTTTCCTTTTGTTACATCACTTACCTCTCTATCATACCTCTCTTTTAGCTATGATAGTTGCAATTTTATATTTATTTTATGATTATATGGCTAGCATCTGCTGTATGAATTTCCTAGAGCTTATATAACAGATAACCACAAATCTGGTGGTTTAAAACAAGAGGAATTTATTCTCCTGCTGTTTTGAAGCCCAAAAGTCTGAAATCAAGCTGTCACCTGGGCCATTCTCCCTTTGAGAGCTCTAGGAAAGAATCCTTTCTTGTATCTTTCAACATCTGGTGGTTCCTGGTACTCGTTCACATTATTTGGCACTCTGGAATTTAAGAAAGCAGAACAAGAATTGGCACAATTATTAATGGTCATAGAGGTGTCCATATTGATCCCCTTCATAGAACTGGTCCCTGCCAGGTGAGATTAAGGCTAACTCAAAGTCAGTCACTGGATCAAGGGGTCCTACACTCTTCCTGATGAGAAGCAAGCATTTATTTTTATGCAGTCTTCTTTAGGATATAGAAAGTGGGTTGTTGACTTCATTTTTCATTGCAAAAAGCAACAGAAAGGAGGAGCTTGGAAACCAACCAGGAAAGACTATAATGTCCATTAGCAGATAACTACAAAGCACTTTACCATTTATTAAGCATCTTGAAAGTCACAAGAACATTATGGCAAATCCTCACAACAACCTGGTAGGATACAGATTCCTAGCCTCAATTTATAAACAGTGAAACCAAGGCTCAGAGAAGTTAAGAAATTGGTCAAGTCATACAGCTAATAAATGTCTCTTAGAATTGAACCCAACCTGTCTGGCTACAAAGCCCACATATCTTCCATTTTGCCAAACTATTTTCCAGAGTCTGCCCTCTAAGGTAAAGATCTAGTCTTTTGGTGACTTATTGCTGAGATAGCATTAGATGGTAATCAGATTTCTCACTTTTCAAGCTTGATGTTTGCATCAGTCAGGGTATATAAAACCACATAATCTACTTGATGCATCTTTGATGTCAAGTCATTTATGAAGCAAATTTTTTATGAAAATAATTCTAAGATTAAATGGGACATTTAAAAATTTATTTCCTGCTATTTGGAAACTGTTTTGGGTTAAACAATCATGCCAGGTGTGGGAAAAAAATACCTCATATTCATCTTTCTAGACCTTTACAAGGACTTTGATAGGAAAGTCTGAGGAATATTGCAATAGAATGGGAAACTACTTGTAAGAGTTTATCAATCAGTGATCAGCTGGAAAAATGGAATTCATCCTAGGTATTCCAGAGAGTTGTTTAATACCAGAAATTGTTTACAAAAGTGTTGGTAAGGCACAAAAAGCAAAAAGGGAAATGTGAAAAAATGCAGAAAGCAGCTACTACAGGAAGACACCCTAGGGACTGGAGGAACCATTGTTAAGATTAGAGGGGCAAAAAGGAAGAGGTGATGTCTCCAGAGCCCAAGAGCATAGTCTTCACTGAAACTGTCCACAGTTACTGCTTTGGAATCATGTCACTACTGTAAACACCAAAGGCCATTATAGCCTGTAGCTGCCCATGATATCAGATCTGCTAATATCACTGTAGTGCTCAGTTTCTGGCAGTAACCAGCAATTGTCCATCATTACTGCTGCTGGAAAAATAGACAGCCATCTGCTGAGTCAGAGAGACCACCAGGATCAGGAGAAAAGTGTCTTCTCCTTTTCTTCCACTTTCCAAACTCTTGCATTCACTCTCCATGGCAGAATCCAGCCAGAGGCCAACGGGCAAGGGAATCTGGGAAATGTAGTTTCTCAGTTTTTATAATAATGAGTAAAGAAGGATTGGAATACTGCAATCAGTTAATTGACGGCTGTTCACTATTGTGTAATTAGTAATAGGACACATTTCAATAAGGATATACCTTATCATTTTTCACCCTATAAGCCTTCATCTACAAAATGGGGCAGGTAATATCTACCTCACAGGCTTTATCTAAAGATAAAATGAGGTGATATGAAAACTCTATGGCACATTGAAAAGTACACACAAAACCAAGGATTCCAGGCTGGGGAAATAGCTCAGTTGGTATTGGTAGAGTGCTTGCCTTGCAAGCAGCAAGGCCCTGGGTTCAATCCCCAGCACCACAAAAAAAAAAAAAAAAAAAAAAAAAAAAAAAAAAAAAAAATGTAAGGATTACTAGCTTCTCTAAGGTCTATTTGAAGGCCCCAAACCATGCTTCCTCTCCAAAAGTGGGTTCCCTTGAGCAGAGTCTCAATTCTGGAGCCCTTTTCTTCACCTTTATGTGATTTAGTACTTATCTGGGGCCTATCAGACACTTCTGGCTCCAGTTCCCAGGTGAATCCTGGCAGCCATAACCAATGTACTTGGACTTCTTCTCTGTCTCTCTCTAAACCATCCTAGATATTATCACCAGAGGTATCATTTTGAAACAGATTACTGAGTTTTTCCCTCTCAAAATGAAACAAAATAAAAATGTTCATTAATTCCTCTTTTCTTATGTGTTAAGTCCAACTTTTTTTAGGTAGATATCAAGACCCTTTTCTAATCTCATCTGTCCCTCACCTCCATCACCCAAGTTCTAGTCCTACAGTCTACCCCTTGCTTTCTGCTAAAACTCTAAGAGACCTGGACTCAAATTCTTGGCAGAATCTCTAGTTGTGTGAGCTGGGACACACTGCTTACCCTTTCTGTGCCTCAGTTTTTCTCCTCTGTAAAAGAGGATAATAACAACACTACTTATTTTATGGGATTGCTTCTAGAATTACATGGGGTAAAGTTTTATCTATAATACTTGGTAAGGATGTTCTACAGAATAAATAAGAATATATAAAAGCTCTATGGCAAACTAGAATATCTTGCAAACCTTCTCTATGAGGTTTCTTTGACAATTCCTTGGCTATTTGCCTCCATTTTGATACTCCCTACATGTAATATTCTCAAAGAACTTTGTCTTTCATTTTTGGTAACTGCCATACCACAGCCTTGCAATCTGTCTATTGTATAGATCATATGGTTCTTAATGGTGTCTTCAGCTGGTGCAGTACGAGCAGCAAAGTAAGTCTGTTAAACTGACTAAAACCTAAATTCCTAAGACACTTTTAGTTGATAATTTGGGTTAGTATTCTCACTTGCACACTTCTTTACCACAGGACAGATAGCTCCAAAGGTGAGATTTCAGCCTTTACTCATTAGGGTACTGGTATGAACCAGTACTATTCCACTGGTCAGTTCCAGACCAGCAGTAGCAGAAACTGCGAATTGTTAGAGCACCAGAATTGTGACCTGTAGACCCCAGATCAACTGAATCAGTTTCTCTGGGACTGGGTAGGAATTCGTGTTTTAACAAGGTGCTAAAGACTTATGCATGTTAATGTCCTAGAAGTACAGGTGCAGACAGTTGGAAGGAGAAAGAGTTCTCTGTAAAATGTCAACTGAAGAAAATGAGAAGTGCCTGTTTGGAAAAGTATGATTAATCAGAGACAATTTCTTTCTGGCAAACTGTATCATGTTTTCAAATAAGCAAAATTTCTTAGAATCCAACAGATTTTTCTCTAGTTCCCTAAAGTGTAAGAAGCAATAATTTTTATTGTTTTATTATTATGTCTAGCAAATTTCAAGTATACAATTATAGAAAACAAGACTAAGGGGAAAAAGAGACCCAGTGGTACACTTGGTTGATCAAGTCTGTAAAAGTGTGACTTGTTTTGCAAGGATATGAATCTGTTGACCATACCGTCCTTAAAAGCACTAACCCAAACTGTTACATGGAAGAAAACATCTTACAGTTTTTGTTTTTACACTTTGAAGGCTTTACCCTTCCATATTGAACATAGGGATTGTATATTACAAACAGGAATGGTTATGGCTGGAACCTGTTATAAATATTGTCTTCTCAGCTGTGGGAATAAACACTTCAGAGCTTAGATATTAATTACTGTCACATGAAAAGTAGGAGATGTATTATGACTTCTCAGCTATCAGAAAGCAAATGGCATCACTTCACAGAGACTCTTACAAGGTGCAGTTTATAATTTGCAAGGCTGACCCATTGTTTTAAAACACCAACAGGAAGATTAAGAATGTTGACACAAAACAGCACCAACCAAAGCCCTTTGCCCTCCTAAACCTGAAGGAGAAAACTCCCATGCCTTTTAAGGAGGATTATAATCTTCCAAAATAGAAAAAGGGGTTACAAAAGAATTCTGTTCTGTAATAAGTTTAGGACAATCCAGAATTCTCCTCAAGCAATTGCAGTGTCCAGCGTGATTTGTTTACATAGGCTTGCCCTGACTGGTAATTTGGGCATAGGTTGTTTCTAATAAAAGGATGGCTAGCTCTGGAACAGATTTGTGTCTGAAAGTTTGATCTGTTCCTGAATTCTGGACTGTTTTGGGATCTCATCCTTTGGTGGATTGCCAATGGGATAAGTCACACAAGGCTTTTGTGAAACATGCATGACCTCAGGACATTGGGACTTCTCTAAGCAGATAGGGTTAAGTGGAATTAAGTGAATTAATCTTTGTAAAGCACATTGCATAACGCCTGCCACATGGTAAGTGCTATATAAATGTTTTCTAAATCCATGAGAAGTTCTACTTCGAACTAAGGAAGGTTTTATCTGTTCTTCTAGGAAGATTTTGGACTGAAAAATGGATTGATCTTGAAAGAATGGGTGTCCTGAGGTTCAGACTGTAGAACTCCCATGGTTCAGTTGGTACCAATTACTTTATTTTTCCTTATGACTGCCATATATGCCAAGTTCCTACCTAGGATTCCTTGTGGCAATGCAGAGTAGCAGAAAGCACATTGTATTGGGGGTCTTATTCTAGATATTAAATCACTAAGTTAAGCTGGCCACTTAGCCTTTGAACCTCAGAGTGACTCGTGTTCTCTCTTCACATAAAGAACAAAGCAGTTACATATTTTGTTAGACATAGCTGTAAGTGAAAGAGAAAACTGGTAAATAGTTGAAAAGCAGATAACTTGTGGTGTGTGAGCATGCACAAGAAATAAACTGTTCTTAAAGGAAATATGATTTAGGAAATAACCAGAGCTTGCAAAACATTTTTGTCATTTGAGAATCTAGAAATTTGCAAAGGTCTCAGGGTATATACCTCAGCAGTCTCCTGCACTTAATACATTTTAGAAACATTTCATTGAAAACTGGTGCATTTGTGGTTAAGAGATTTGTATATCAGTTATTTGAAGTCTTCAAAATTCAGAAGAGTGACGGAAGACTTGTTTCAACTGGAAGTGGTTTTTTTGTTGTTGTTTGTTGGGTAGTCTAGTGACTTGTTCAGTTGAAACCTTTGAAACAAATGTGGGTATCCTGTACATGCACAGCATGGATGTTTCTGCTGTTGATGTTCTCAATAGTTAGAGGGACATAACTGATCCTAGCATGATGCAGGCACATGGGATTTAAAATATGAAATTTTTGTTTGAGTATTAGCTCTCTTCCTAATTGAGTCTGCCATCTTTGGGGAGTCACCTAATCTCAGTGCCTCATTTTCTCGTCTGTACAACTATGGATGCTGGCACAGATCTTTGTAAGCAAAAACGTCTAGATGGGAACAAAAAAACCCTTCAAATGGGATAGTATAAAAATCCTCAATTTGAGTTTATTATTTTGTCATAATAAAAAGAGAGGAAACATTCATTCATCAATTCATTAACAGTTTGATTACCTGCCATGAATCAAGCATCATGCTAAGTGCTGGAATAATTAAATAAACAAGTCCTGCTTTCTGCCTTGCTAGAGTTTACAAGCCAGTGCAGATGGTGGTCAAGATAGTCTAGCCCAGTCATTGCCATGCCGGATGGAGCTGGCTCATGCTCACTCACAAGAACTGATTGTTGGTGGGGGCGGCCGCGCGACGGGGGCGGCCGCGCCGCGGCGACGCGGGCTGCGCGCGCGCCGGGAACCGACCTCTGCGCGGAGGGGACGTGAACGCGGCCGACAAGGCCCGGATGGGGCCCGCGGCAGACGGGCCGGCGCCCCCCGAGGGCGAGGGGGGCGGGAAGGAGCCGGCGGCAGACGCGGCCCCCGGGCCCAGCGCCGCGTTCCGCCTCAGGGAGACTCGGCGGGCTCCCGCCGTGAAGCTGCAGTACGCGGTGAGGGCCTGGAGCCGCTGGCCTGGTCGGAGAACCACCGCGTGTCGGCGTCCACGGCCCGCAGCATCGCCGTGCCGGAGCTCATCTGCGACGTGCACAACCCGCCCAGGACCTGGTGATCCACCGCACCTCCGTGCCCGCCCCCCTCAACAGCTGCCGGCTCAAAGTAGGTGCGCCCGGCCGGTCGCCTCGCGTCCTGTGCGCGCGGAAGGAGCCTCTCGCTAGGTGTTTGCAGGTTAAGGGGTGAGGGTCGCCGCAGCTGTGAGAAACTCCGAGCCGCGGCTGCGCCGTGCCAGCTTCACCCCCGCCAACGCGCATCCGCACCCCGGGCTTGGGCCACGAGCTGGGTTCCGCGCCCTAGCTTCGCCACTGCTTCTGGCGGGAGCTGGCGCAGATTGCCCTCCGCAGTGCTTCGGAGACTCCACCTCCTGTTGACCCAACCCCAGACCTGCCCCTAGCATTGCTCCCATTGCCTGGGCCCGACGCCCCGAGGCCCTGGGCTGGCTTTGTTTACTGTGTCGCGTCCTCCTCTCGCGCCTCTTCCTTTGCAGAAGAAAAACTGGTCCATTCCGTTGTTTCACCTTCTCAGGGGTTTTATTGTGAATGATCCTTGTGTCTCACCTGGGGCTGATAGGTAAACACTGGCTTATCCTCTAGTTTTTCTTCACTAGCTAAAAAGCTTTGGGATGTGAAATGAAAAAGCTTTTGGAAACAGTTGCATGCTTAAACTTTCAAGTCTAAGGTCTGTATAAACTTGAACTACTTTCAGCTTCTTGTAATCTAAGTTCACCTCGACTTTAGTAGAGTTTCTAAAGTTTTACTGCTTTAATAGCACCATTTCAAATCAGCTTTTTAAAAGTAGTAAGGCATTTACTTCGTTTTACTTTGTTCATTTTAGTAGCTTAGAAATATGAAAAACTTTGCTTGTTCCTTTACAGATTTGTGTACTCCTATACACAATAAACTCTCCGTGTATAGTCGTTCACGAGTGGTTGAGTAGGTGCCTGCCCTCATGGAGCTGAGGTTCTTTGGCCAATTGTGAACAAATAATAATGCAGTAACAGTCAGTGATAAGCACAGTAAAGATTGTGGCCACAGACAGAATTTGTTAATTGGCTTGCTCTGGACAGCCATTCTGAGTTTGAGTCATTCACTGTGGATAAAGTGGTGGTAGCCTTTGCTTTTTAGCAAACTTAATTCAAGTTTTAAACACAACTTGAGTGTGAATGTGAAGATATCCTTAAATTCTGGGGATATTTTAAATTTGACTGGTCTTGCCATATTGGATGTTTGCCACCACTGTTTAATAGTACCAGGAAATCTTTATTTAGCCTTCTGATAATTGATACAGAGCTTGCATGAAGAGGCCTCATGGGATAAAACTGGCGTAATGGTAAGGATGTAACAAAGTCCATCAGCACTTTGATGGCTCAACCCTTCGGTTCTTCCAGCAGACTTAAATCTGCTCCCTGCTGTCTGACTTGCTTTTGTTCTGACTCAAATGACAGGCAGTCTGCAGCCTGGATCACAGTTACAGCATGTAACACTCCTGCGCTCAGATACATGCTGAGCCCTTCTGAGGCTTTTTGTTCTGATTCTGTTATTTAGATTATGAATTTCTTTTAAAAAAATCTGCAGTTATTTAATAGTTCAAACTTTATGACTATCCTATTTCTAATTTACTATCTTGGGTGCTGATGTTTTAAGAAACTTTTTATTACAGTGGTCCAGGAGGCTGAGGCAGTAGGATCATCAGTTCAAAGCCAGCCTCTGCAATTTAGTGATACCCTAAGCAACTTAGGGAGACCCTGTCTCAAAATAAAAAGGGCTGGGGGTGTGGCTCAGTGGTTAAGTGCCCCTGGATTCAATCCCTGGTACAAAAAAATAAATACATTATTTAGAGGACCTTCCAGTGCTACCTATCAAAGGAGACTGAGTCACCAAAGGTTCTTGCAGATGTCCAGCCTGATGTCATCACCACATACCTTCCCATACTCACCTTTCACCAAATTTCCTCTAAAAGAAAAGCCAGGAACCCCAAGAACACATCTCTCACTCCCAAGATGGCCCATGTTCTCCCAAATACATAGCCACTATTAAAAGTAAAGTGATATAGTTGACTCTTACTCATGGATTCCATATTCATGAATTTGCCTATTCAATATAATTTATTTGGAACCCGTAAGTCAATACTTGTGGTCATTTGTGAACATGGGCATGTGAAGAGTTGTGAAAAGTTTGAGCTGCCCCATGTCATGTTCCTGGCTAAAGCTGAATAAGGCCTTCTTGTTTCAGCTCTCATACTATAAACAAATGTTCTTTGCATGACAGATTTAGTGCCAGGGTTCTTACATTTCTGTGCTTTTTGTGGGTGATTTTGAGAATAAGAAATTACAAGAGCTTAAGTATCAGCCAACATTTATTGAACAACTATTGAACCAGCCACCATACTATGCACTAGGACATGAAACTGCTTTTATCGTGCTCACAGTCTGAGGAGAGTGTTGGGGAGATGGAGTCACAACCTGAGTCATAGATTACAATTACCCTAAAAAACCCATACCTAAGCCACATTCTCAATTTTTAAATCCCAGGTGATTCCAAAGTGCAGCTGAGGTTGAGAAACACTGAAGAAGGGGAAAGACACAAATCTGTAAGGGAAAATTTTAGATCAAAACATGGAAAGTGCTCTGTGGAGGTTAAAACCAAGTGCAGCAGGTGATGCACAGAATAGAAGAAACTGACTCTGATATCCAAGAGAGGTTGCCTATGTCACCAAGAGTTAGAAGAGCACTGGAAAATAGGGAATTCCAGAAATAAGAACAAGAGGACATCCAAATCATTTTCTGGTGGAACAATTCCAGTTTATACATTAATTTTTGTCAATGATTTTGGGGGCTTGAAAACAAGAATTGGCAATTCATATATTGCACATCCCACTCTTTTCTTCTTGCCTTTCTGCCCTCTCTTTATTAAAACCTCTCGTCACATGCATGGTACATAGAATGCTAGGTAGAGGTTAGTGACAGCTAATATAGTAAAACAAAAGGGAAAAAAATGAAAGTTTATTGTTTCTCTGAGAAAAGCACATGAATATACTATATGGTATGGTGATGTGGCTAATTTAAAAGCCCATTAAGTGTATAACATTGCTACCTCTAAATACATTAACTATAATCCTTGTAATACCCCTCCAACAGAAGTATTCTTATGTCTGATTAACAAAGGAAGAAAAAAGTCCAGAGAGGCCAAGGATCTGGCCAAAATTCCGTATCTATTTTGTGGCACTTTTGGGATTCAAATCCACATCAGTCTGACTTGAAAGGGCTACTTCCCATTTTGCATCTGAACTGGTCATATCTGTGAAATGACTTTGTTGAGGTGGGCCTATTGTATTTATGGGGTATAACTCAACATCACACTGAAAAAATACAGTTGTTGACTAAATTTAATTACTACTACCACCAACCTCACTGAACTTAAGGATCTGTTGGATGGACTCTTAAATAAATCCCAATGGAAGGGGTAATATAGGGAGAAGTGAATTGAGGGCTTATTGTGCTGTGAGAATATAAAAATCAAGAAAGATAGTAAGAAACCTAATTTCTGGTTAAAAAAAAAAAAAAAGAAGAAGAAGAATAGAAACCCTGAAGTTTTATTGCACATTTTAGAGGAACATTCTTTCAGAAAGTAAAACCAGTTGGTTACAAATTAGAGATTCAGTGCCACAAGATCTTGAGTGTACTCAGCTTTTGAAAAATAAGAACAGGATGAAAGCAACCTGAACTAAGAAAGCAAATGAACAAAAACCCAGAAGCCTAGAGGTTCCTCCATTTCCCACTTTTCACCTGAAGGAAACAAGAGAATGTAGATTTGAAAGCTTTAAATTCTTATAGCAAAGCAATATTGAGGTAGTTACCCGTGTCATTCATCCACAGGAATTCACATTTAACTCTCTTTCTCACACCACTGAGGTGGTAATAAAACCTTTTTATATACAGATTGCCTGCAAGGCAGTAGGGTAGCTACAGCAGCATAACAGAGAAAGAAATGATATTCCACAGCTTTTGTTTCTAACAGATTCAGAGAAAAGACTTTGAGCTTCACCAATATAATTTTTAAGACTAGCAGAGCCAAAACTTTATGCTACAAACCAGTGGTTCTCAATGCCCTTGCATCAGAATCACCTGGGAGTATTTTACAACCTACTCGTGTCTGGACTTCACCTGCAAAAACTCAATTTTAACTGATTTTTGATGAACATTCATTTATATGTATTTTTAAACTGCCCAGATGATGGTAATGTGCAGCAAGGATGGGAGGCTGTTCTATTAAGACAGTTGTTCCAAACTTTGTTATGCATTAGAATCACCTGGGGAGCTTTAAAAATTCCCCAATGGCAATGATGCACCCACATCAAGTCCCCAGTGCCAAGGTCGCACCCATACCAATTAAATTAGAATGTGCGGAGGTGGGAGCTAAACAGTAGATTTTAGAAATTATCCTGATCACTGTTCTAGGGAATTACACTTAGAAGATTCCACAGACAGGCAAATGAAAGGAAGGCAGAAAGGGGGGCAGGGAGAGGGGGAGAGAAAGAGTCACAGACACACAGAGACTTAGACATTGGTATGTCCTTGAGAAGAGGCTCTGGGATCACCTCTCATTCCCAAACTATGATGTGCTGACAAATATTGAACAGATGGTACTTCAAGGGAAAAAAGGCCCTGATTTGTAGGATTTGCCAATGTCTATGGTGTAAATACTCCCACCATCAATGTCAAATTACCATGTAGAATCACTGATTCTGAAGTTGGACAGAGATGCACATAAGTGTCTCCAGGGAGCCATTATGAACTGGCCCCTGGATAACTCCTCAGGTAAGTTTGGGGATATGAGGGTAGAGAGTTTTGTGCTTTATTCCCAGGCATGAAAAGAAAAGGGATGAAAGAGTCCAAGGTTTCTCCATGGGATGTCACCTACAGTGGAAATGGGGTTACATTTAGTCAGGTTTCATAGGAAGGGCATGAGATCACCTCTCAAGTGTCCTGTCTCTTCCCAGTGGTGTAAGGGATGTTTCAGACTCTCCTGTACTCTTGACAGCATTATGGAAGCTCTGGGCACATGCTGGGAGAGTTCAAGGGGAGTTGAAGTTAGGGTGAGAAAGCCATGGAGAATTTTGCTACTGATGGGCACATGAAAATCATCTCTAGATGCAGATATTGGAGCAGGTCAGTGAGCAGCAAGGGTAACAGTTGAGATTCTGAAGCTTCTTTTTGATGCTGATGCCATTAAACCCAATGACAGAAGGGCAAAGGAAACAGAGAAAATGCTGAATTTTAATTATCTCAGTAATTAGAAGTTTTTAGAGGGAATGCATCCAGAACCTCTCCTTCTCTTACTTCTTGGTAGAAGCCAAACAGAAAAGTGAAACCTGACTTTAGGTTCATCTTGTTTGAGCTATTGAAATAATGCAGGATATTTTTCTCCTTTGATTCTGGAAGAAGTAACTGGCAATATCTTGCAAGTTCTGAAGAACATCACATTTCAAGTTCACTGAGGCAAACTTCTTGAAGGCTGATGTAAGTGGGACAAGGTGCTACACCTTATAAAAGTGCATATGCAAATATACCACTTAGAATAGTGATGTTATGGGAGACTCTTTCCCATTCTTTGGGATGCACATTGCTGAACTTCTCCGCCATTTGTGAATTCCCAATGGATAGTGCTCATTGGGTGTTTGGTGGTGTTTAAACTAGTGCTGACCTTCTACTCTGTGATCTTCACATACTGTCATGGGTAAGGGCAATTTTGTTAGGAGACACAATAGCAGAAAGAAAACCAGAGTGGTAATAGGAGATGAAATTCTCATCCTGGCTCCATACCTGCTGCATGATCATGGAAAGTTACTTGACCTCTCTGAGCCACTCACTACATTATCCATGATCCCTTACTGTACTGACTGAAACATCACATAACCTTGCTATTTTATTTTCTATTTTAAGACTTCTTTTGCTCATTCATCCTGTTCCAGCTACTTCCCTATTTATCTACTCCTTTCCAGCAATATACCTCAAAAGATTATTGTCTATGTGGTATTTGTACTCTCTCACTTGACAGTTTCTCCTTATCCTTCATGGTATAGCCTTGTTCTTCTGCACTCCATTGAAACTTCTCTTGCAGATGTCAGTGACTATGATGCTACCAAGTCCATTGGTTAATAGGCATTGTCTTACTTATCTCAGCACCGTAGACTGAGTTGACTCTTCCCTTCTTGAAACACCATTTGTATATTTTTCATTTATTCTTTTTAGATATGTGATAGTAGAGTATATTTTGACATATTTTATATACATGGAGTATAACTTATTCTAATTAGGATCCCCTTCTTGTGGTTGTATATGATGTGGAGTTTCAGTGGTCATGAACTCACATATGAATGTAGGAATGTTATGTCCAATTCATTCTACTATCTTTCTTATTCCCATCTCCCCTTCCTTCCCTTCATTCCCCTTTGTCTTATCCAATGAACTTCTATTCTTCCCCATCCCCCTTATTGTGTGTTAGCATCTACATACCAGAGAGAACATTTGACCTTTGGTTTTTAAGGATTGGTTTAATACATTTAGCATGCTAGTCCCCAGATTCATCCATTTACCAGAGAATGTCATAAAGTCATTCTTCTTTATGGCTGAATAATATTCCATTTTGTATATATACAACATTTGCTTTATCCATTCATTTGTTGACGGGCACCCAGGTTGGTTCTATAGCTTGGCTATTGTGAATTGAGCTGCTGTAAACATTGATGTGACTGTCACTGTAGTGTGCCGATTTTAAGTCTTTTGGATATATATTGAGTAGGATAACTGGGTGAAATGGTGGTTCCATTCCTGGTTTTTTGAGGAATCTCCATACTGCTTTCCAGAGTGGTTGCACCAATTTGCAGTCCTACCAGCAGTGCATCAGTGTACAGTGTACCCTTTTCCCCACATCCTTGCCAACAGTTACTGTTGCTTGTATTTTTTTAAATTATGTTCTTTTTAGTTATACATGACAGTAGGATGTATTTTGATATACTTTACATACATGGAGAATAACTTCTCATTCTGTGGTTGTACATGATGTGGAGTTACACTGGTCATGTATTCTTTTATGAACAGAGGATGTTGCTTGTATTCTTGAGTGTTGCCATTCTCACTGGAGTGAAATGAAATCTCAGTGGAGTTTTAATTTGCATTTCTCTAATTGCTAGTGATGTTGAACATTTTTTCATATATTTGTTGACCATTCTTATTTCTTATTCTGTGAAGTGTCTGCTCAGTTTCTTTGCCCATTTATTAACTGGGTTTTCTTAGTGTCAAGTTTTTGAATTCTCTACAAATCATGGAGATTAATGCTCTGAGGTGTAGGTGGCAAAAGTTTTCTCCCATTCTGTAGGCTTTCTCTTCACATTCTTGTTTCCTTTGCTGTGAAGAAACTTTCTAGTTTAATACCATCCCATTTATTGATTTTTGATTTTACTTCTTGCACGTTAGGAGTCTTATTGAGGAAGTCAGTTCCTAAGCCAGCATAGAGAGTTGGAGCTATATTTTCTTCTAGTAGGTCCAGGGTCTCTGGTCAAATGCCTTGGTCCTTGATTCACTTTGAGTTTTGTTCAGGGTGAGAGATAGGGTTTTGATTTCATTTTGCTACATATGGATTTCCAGTTTTACCAGCACCATCTGTTGAAGAGGCTACCTTTTCTCCAATGTCGGTTTCTGGTGCCTTTGTTTAGTATGAGATAACTGTATTTATGTGGTTGTCTTTGTCTTCTATTCTGTTCCATTGGTCTTTGTGTCTTTTCGATGCTAGTACCATACTGTTTTTTTTTTTTTAAACTAGTTTCCTTCCTCACCCTGTTTAAGATGAGGAAGGCTTGAATTTCAGACATTTATTGAAAACTTGTACATTCCATGTAAATGGATTAGACTCCTTAGTTGGTACACCAACTTTCCACAAAAAACTGTCCACTGAATGAAGAGGCCCACCAGTCTTTAGAGAAGCTGCAGCCTGACCATCTTCTCTGCCACTGCCTGTGAGAGATAAGAAATGGCACATGGAAAAGTGGTTGGCAGACTCACAAACCCATGCATGGGGTGATGCTTTCCTCTTCATCTTTTATTCCCATTAGTCCTAGGCCAGAGTGAGCCATGAGTGCTATTGTTTCCTGGCAGGAGGATGAGGCAAAGGGTGCCTGAGCCCAGGCTTTGGTAGAGCTTTTCAATCCTCTGGCTCCAGCACCGGGATGCTATCTTCAGATGGTCCACCTTCAGAGGCTGCAAGACCTCCTGTTCTGAGGGAGTAGGTATAACTCTAAGATCTGGGGGTCTTCTTGATTCAAACTGAACAAATATTTTTTATTTCTTTACACTGTTAGACTGCATAGCAACACTGTTGCAGATTGGGTTTCCTGGGAAGCAAACCCTGAGATTGAGTTTAGTAGGCAAGTCATTTAAGTAGTGTCCTTGGGATAATCACATTGCTACTCCATTTCTCCCTCTTCCCAATTCTGCTTCTTTTCCCCTCCAGAGCACTCACATTATCTTACCTAATATTTGAAACAAAATTACATGCCTACAATTATAACTTGAATAAACAGATTTAAGTATAAAAACCCAATTGATCTTTTGAAAGCATACAGCTTAAAAGACTGAAGCTGAGCTGTGTGGACAGACTAGAAAGGAGCCTTAGCTGTGAGCATTCTGGGTGTCCTGGCTATGGTCACCTTGTTTTACAGAAGGTTATGATAGGGTCAGTTAGTCAAGTGGAACACTTGTAAGGGGACTTCTTTACTGATAGTATGGAAGCAAACATTTTTCACCTTGAGCCCAATATAACACACTCAGAATACAATTTTACCAGTTTTGAAAACATCAGTAATTAATTTTACTATAGCAAGTTGGAATTCTTGAGTCAAGAGTGTTCTAGCATCAGAGGGGGCCATGGAGTGGAAACAAAAGAGAAAGACCTTTTTTGGAGAAAAAAAAAAAAAGAATGGATAGAGTGACTAATGTGTTATGCTCAAAGTTTCAGTCCGAGCTGAGTAGCAAAGCAGAGACTTACCAGGAGTTTAGGGGTGAGAGGATCTTAGTGGGGATGTAGGATGGTGTTGTGTTTGTGGGCGAGTGGGGAGGTGGGTTGTGGTGGGAGGTAGACTTTTGTTTTTAATTATATTCTAAATTGTTTGAGATTTAGGAATGTTCTGCATTAATTTTATAACTAAAGTTAATTAAACAAGTCATGTTTAGTTAAACTGAACAATATACATTGACTTGTGAGTGTTCTAAATCAAGAATGAGGGATAGAACCATTGTGCGGTTTTAGCCTGATAGTGTCAGTTTAGGCAATTGATCAGAAAGCACAAGTAGTGTCTTACAACAGGGTATACTGGCATTATAAATGCATGTGATTTGATTTATTACATACATTCTCTTAAACTCACAAATAATGTTGGATGCAATCATTTTAGTTCTGAGACATTTTTTAAGAAAGAATCAAAAAGTTCATAAAACATTAAATTCCATTAAAGGAATTTTCTGAAATCATGGAAGTCTTCATATCTCAGACAAGTAAATACTTTCCCAATTAAGATTCAGAAATAACATAAGGGCCAAATACTTTTTTGAAAGCCCAGCACTGTTCAGGCAATGATGCTTATCAGTGAGATGCAGAGGGAAGAGGGCAAGATGGTGCCATTAGATGAATGGGTACTCACTGTGTGTGTGTGTGTGTGTGTGTGTGTGTGTATGCGCACATGCATTTTAAATATTCTGAGAGCAGGTTTCAACAGCTCTTTCCCTTAGAGTTTTCTTTTTCACTTAGTGCCCTCTTTGAGCATCATTTTTCCAGGTGGCAAAGCTGTATTAGCATAGCATTTCCCCTGTACTTAGCAAAGGTGTATTTTTGACTAGTTCATTTCTCCTCCTCTTCACCAGAGAGAGGCAATAAATCCATCAGAGGCAAATTAACAAGGGAGCAGAGAGCAGGGGTGGGATGAAAGTAGGGGAAATAGGGTATGGAGTAGGAGGACATGGAGGGAAAGTAATATTGTGTGTGCAACAACACGTGCCAGGTATTGCACTTACTTTACCTCATTTAATCTGCCCAAGAATTTCATGTTCTAAATATTATCTCCATTTTACAAATGGGGAAAATGAGCCTAGGAGTGTTTAAGCAGTCGGTTTAGGTGCATGAGAAGCACTGTAATAATCTGACAGACCCAGGTAGACCTGGTCTCCAGTATGTCCCATTACAACAGCAGGATTCCCTGAGAAAGATATTGAGGGGAGACCACCAGATAACCCAGGTGTATCTGGATCTGGGCACTGAAAGTTTAAGGCTTTTCAAACACCATGAAGGTTAGACTGAGAATCTGCAGAGCTGAATTTGCATCAAGAAATAGAATGTAACTTCTCTTAAGGTTTGGAGGAAAAATGCCACATTTAATACTTTTTATCTTAAATTAGTTAAGAAATAAGATGGAGGAGGAGAAATAAATATCCAGGTAAATGAGAGAAGGCAGCTTTCACATTATAAAAGTTATTTAGTGCAGAAAGACTTGTCATATTGTGAACATACTTTAAGTGATATTGTACAGGTTAACGGAAAAGGGGTGACAATTTCCAAGTCATTGCTAATGGCTCTCTGATTCTTGGGACCATCTGATAAAATAACATTTAAATAAAATAATGATTTTGGCCTATAGAACTCGTTTGAGTAATCCTGGTTGGTATGTCTCATTCACTCTAAGTGTTTTTTCCTGGATCAACACCAGTCCACAAACTGTTAATGGTCAGTGATATGTATAGGGATTGAGAAGAAGAATATAGAAAATTTTTAAGTTTTTTTTTATTGTAAACAAATGGGATACATCTTGTTTCTCTGTACGTGAAGTAGAGGCATACCATTTGTGTAATCATACATTTACATAGGGTAATGGTATTTGATTCATTGTTTTTTTCCTTCCCCCACCCCTCCCACCCCTCTTTTACCTCTATACAGTCCCTCCTTCCTCCATTCTTGTCTCCTTCCCACCCCCCATTATGTATCGTCATCCACTTATCAGTGAGATCATTTGTCCTTTGGTTTTTTGAGATTGGCTTATCTTACTTAGCATGATATTCTCCAATTTCATCCATTTGCCTGCAGATGCCATAATTTTATTATACTTTATGGCTGAGTAATATTCCATTGTATATATATACCACAGTTTCTTTATCCATTCATCAATTGAGGGGCCTCTAGGTTGGTTCCACAATCTGGCTATTGTGAATTGAGCAGCTATGAACACTGATGTGGCTTCATCACTGTAGTATGCTGATTTCAAGTCCTTTGGGTATAAGCCAAGGAGTGGGATAGATGGGTCAAATGGTGGTTTCATTCCAACATAGAAATTTTTATAACCATTTGACATTACTTCATTGTGTGGTCAGTGAGTTTGCATTTTGCATGCTTTTAAATTTTTATTGTATTTCATAAAATTATTGGTCTACAGCAATGATAGATTGAGAACTTTATTCATGTGGCATGTAAATTAGGATGTTATTAAGTTATATCCTAGTGCAAATATAGATGCATGTCTTCTGTCTCTGAATTTTTAACTTTTATTCTTTAAAGAAAACTAAGTACTGTTAGAAACAAGGTTTCTTTCTATTGACTGATTTAGTCTCTGGTGTGATAATACAAAGTATAGCCATGCTGGCACACTACAGGCAAATAGGGTGTGTAAATCGTTTCTCTGTGGGAGGCTTGATATGTTTCAGAACAGAGAAATAACAGCCATATGTATACTCTAACAAATATAATCCTCAAAAATATTCTAACAATTGAATATTGCTAAAAAGTTCTTTGTTAAATACATTGAATGGTTACTGTTTCCTTAAATTTTTAAAAGTTTTATTTTTATTTATTACCTAGAATAAAACTCTCTAATTTTCTATATTCCAATGAATTATTTCAATATTCATAAGTCCTTTGCTGTTCAACTATAACACAGAATTAGCTGATTTCAAATGATTATTTGAACCCATAGGTAAGTGGTCCCCAATTATATTAAAATATATGCATTAAATACATGCACTAACTTTTAAAAAAAATCTCAAAAGTTCTAAATTGTGTGTGCACCATTGGAGGGCTTAACATCAACCCTTTTTTCTCGCTAAAAATTCTAGAGCTATTGACTAATGTGCTATCTGGCAAGGAGAAGAGCTAGGGTAGAGGAAGAAAGATGGCTTTCTAGAGCTATTGACTAATGTGCTATCTGGCAAGGAGAAGAGCTAGGGTAGAGGAAGAAAGATGGCTCACCCAGAGGCCATTGGGTCTTACTACGCTCTGTGGTGGTTTTCCCTCCAGTTATGAAAATGCAGGATCACGAATCAACCACTAGTCTTACCTCTGGGCCACTTTTAAGGTACATTGTGCATAACCCCTTTTCTCCCCCACCCCAAGGACTTTGTTTATAAATCCAACACTTTGAGGGGTCTCTCCCAAACTGGTTGAGGACTTGGGTGGGGTCTCCTTTGCTTTCAAAAAAACAACAAGGAAATAGAAGCTATCAGTCTTGTTCTTCACACTGTGAACATCTTGCTTGCTCCAGAACTCATTGCAGAGTGAGAAGCACTCTTCTGATCTGGGGGCACCAATTCCTCTGAAAACCTTCTATGAGAAAAAATGCAAATCATAGTAAATAATGATAAGTTAATGTTCGATTGATACTGAATCAGTATCGATCAGTGATAATAGCATCATTTCTGTGTATTTCTAAAAGTGATCCACTTTTGTTTCTCGTAGGCATATTTTAACTTAAATTTTGCATGCTGTATATTTTCCTAGTAACTCTTTCTAACCAGTTTTCTAGTCTGTTAACCTTTTAATGATACAATCATGATGAATTTACAAGACATGAACAAATGAGCAAATACAGTGGTACTCGGCAATATTGTTTGAACAGCTTTAATTGTTAGGATCAATGGGCATATTTTTAAAAAAAAATCTCTGGAAGGGAATTTATGAAATCTGATACGCATTGAACTCTGTTGACTCATCAGGGTAAAAACACATTTGTACATAAGATTTGTGTTAATCATGGGTCCTACTTTTAGCAGTCAGAGCTCCCTGGTAAAACATTTTCTGACCTTCAGATTGTCATATTTTATTTACAAGATCAGAGTGTGGCATACTTAGCCGATATTGTTTCAGGGACTCTGGGACCTGAACACATGAAGACATAACACAGAGAACCTTTTCTTTTAACCAACGATCTTTGTACTCTAAATATGCCCAGTGCTCAAAGTCATTGTAATTTCTCTGGAATCTGAAGAACAAAATCAATTTCATAATTTAATTCAGTGAAGAGGAAAAATGTATGTTTAACATATAGTGATTGATTCAAGTCAGATAAGAACATTCATCTTTGGGGAAGAGCTCAGAGTCATATTTTTCCTGTCATCAAAGTCTCAACATTTAAAAATCTACATTCCTGAGTTTCCTTGAACAGTCCTTATATATAGCATATATAATTGATTTCAAGGAGTTACACAATTAGACTACATATTCTATAAGTTCAACTGATGTGCATTATTCTGATATTTCAGGTCTTAAAAACCTCAACATGATATGAAAATAAACCTTTTGTTTTCAGAGCAACAAATAAAGGTTGCCAAAGTATTTGTGAGCAGAAGTAATTGATCTCAGGGAAGTTTTTTGTTTTGTTTTGTTTTGTTTAAATCTTGGCCTTTTCAAAAAATTACATGTTGTGATCATTCTTAAAAGCTTCTACCATGAGCATGGTTACTTTAAATGTTCTACTTGCTATGTTTAGCTACAAGATGCTTGACAAAGAACAGTGCACATGCTTGATAAACTCTTCATAAATTTATTATAAGGCAATATCTACTTGTCAGTTCTTGAGTCATTACTTATGACATCAAGCTAAGAGACAAATGGAAGGTGAACATAAAACCCCTGCAGTTATTTTAAAGAACATATATATCATAGAAGGAGCTGTTAATAAGAGTAATGAAATAACAATTTTCTGGCAATATGATGATTGCTTTTATAGACCCAAGAAGAGGTGGTTAAAATCTGAAGTTGCTTAGAGTCTGCTAAACCACAGGTGACAAAATGATGTCAAAATAAATCTAGGTTAAAAACTCTTCACTATGATTTTTCTAAATATCATTATGTATCTTTTATACAAAGCTTAATCAAACTTCTCATTTGAAGTTGCTGTTAAAATTACATTCAAATAATACTCACTGACTCCTCATGTGTTTAGGCATCACTAAGGAGATGATCTAATGCTCAGCAAAGAGAATCTTAAATACCTAGTTGTGATCATATGTTTAGTGATCTAGGGAAGGGACTGAATTCCTATTAAAACTCAACTCCCATTAAGAGCAGATTTGCTGGTTTTCAATAAATCACTGTGCAGATTATGGCGCTAATGTGGTCACCTCATATATCATTTACCTCCATTGGTCCTTGCCCTGCAGGATCTTAAATATAATTGGGAAGACATGATATACAGACATGAAAAAGTTAAATAATCATCCTAGACAGTGATATAAGAGCTATCACAAGGCAATACACAATTGAGTACCAAATAATGCCCCTGTCTCTGAACTAGTGACATTTATTGCTGTATACAGAAGAGATCAAGCCAAGAAATTCTGCAAGAGTTCAGAGGTTAGACAGAAGAATGTGGCCTGATGTGCAGAGAAGATTTTATAGAGGTAGAATTGGCCCTTTAGCCAAAAGGATCAAGGGTGTCCAGTTGCTTTGTGCTCTGACCCCAGATTCTCAATTTCATTTCTGCCTGACTTTATTCTTATGATTTTTGTCTGCTCCTGTAGAAGAGCCTAGTGACTGCTTAGCAAAATTCACGTTCTCCTCTTTCTGGGCTAGACTAATTTTACTGTTCTTTCAAAAGTTGCACGTTAAACCACAGGTGACTTCTATCTTTTGAGTTCTATACAAAAAAATGAGTGGAAATGTATTAATTATCTATTTCTGTGTAACAAACTATCCTGAAACTTAAGAAAACTAACATTTATTAGTTCAGTTTCTGAGGTTCAGGCATTCAATCAGGAGCTTATGATTAAGTGGTTTGGATCAGGGTCCCTTATGAAAAACTGAGGGATAGGTGTAGGCTGGGACTACCATCCTCTGCAAGCTTCCAGGGGTGAAGGATTCACATCTAGGATGGCTCACTCATGGCTATTGGCAGGAGACCTTATGGTTTTTCTGTGTGGAGGTCCTCATAATAGCAACTGGCTTCCCTCAGAGCAAGTGATTCATTCTTGGAAGTCCTTTCTGCTATATCTTACCCATTACATGGGCCAACCCCATTCAATGTGGAAGAAGTGGGCTTTCCATGATCATGAATTCTTGAGTGCTGGCTACCACAGGAAGTTCCATCTGCTACTTTCATGCTTGGCCATAAAAATCTTCCATGTGTTCCTTTAATCTTTCCCCTTCCAGCTTGCTTAAATTAAATGACTCTAAGCAAAACTTGGGTACCTCATGATTGCACAAAGAAGGATACCCTGTTGGTTCAATTACCTGCCGAGGACTAATAAGTGAGCAAGAAATAAACTAGGGTGTTTGCACCATTATACAGTTTCAGGTCTGTTTGGTTCAATAGTTAATCTAGTGTAACTTCCAGCTGGTGAATTTTTACAATGTCTTCTACTGAAGATAAGCACAGAATGTTGGATAGTGAGAGACTATCTGTATTGTGTTATTTGTCCTTTTCATTATGTGCTGGAAAAATGGGGTGGGGGAGGCCTATCAATTGAGTGCCTATTATGGATCAGAACTTGCTTTAACTTCTCAGGGCACAACTGTAATGAGACAGTCTCTGCTTCATGGAGCTCACATTCTGATGAAATATCTAGTAGATTCCTCTTGAATGCACCAAAAAACTATGCTCATGTTCTTATTAAGGGGTTGACATGTTCTTATTAAGCTGAATCTTGCTCTGATGGGGGCCTGATAGACTAGTGTTTACCCTAATTGTGCTCTAAACCAATGCTTCTCTGTTTAATTTGTGCACAAATCAACTGGAGATCTTGTTAAAAATGTCAAAAATCAGATGCAGCAGGTATGGGGAGCTGCCAAAGACTCTGCATTTTAACAAACTCCAAGGTGATGCTAATGCTGCTGGTCCACGGATCACACTTTATGAGGTGAGGTTCTAAGGAATACTAGTTACTGGGCATTAAGGATATCCATGTAAAAAGGACTTCAGTTTCAACTAAATGAGAACATGTAGGCAAAGGGAGAGATTAGGCTAAGTTGCCCTGGTTCTTGTCTTTCTAATTCCTGTTGACACTCCTATCAGAAGCTTAGCATTACCTTTTACCATATGTTCTGTGTGATAACCCTCTCTCTTTATAATAAATTTATATTTTAAAATTGTATCCAGTTTGAGTGTTTGCTATTTGTGGTCCCCCAAAACTGAGTAAAGGTCAAGAGACCCAGGCACAGGAAATGAAGGAGAAAAGTAGCTATGCTGCAGAGTCAGGGACAAGGTGTCAAAAGCAGTCAAGCTGCAAGATAACATGAGGCAGATACCCCAGGAACCTGGAATGTTCTCCACCCTCCTGCCCTTTCTAATCCTCAGTTTCTTAACTGGATAGCTGTATTTGCTATGATATCAAATAGGATAATATTCTCAGGTTACATAGCAGTGATACTTTATGAATTTGGTCATTATATTTTTCCTCTGTGAAATATTACATGCTAGAGGCTTGTGAGAATAAAGTGGGATAATGATCATAAAGGAATTAACAATTGGTCAGGTACTCAAATATTAACTGCAGGGAATCCAACTGCATTGGAATTAAAGAGAGAAAGATTAAATGCATTTTCCCCCCAGATGGAGGAGATCTGGCATGTTTGAAAACAGAAATGGATATACCCCTGGAGAGTTAGTGAAGATCATTGACAGAGGCAGCAAGAGAGTAGGGTTAATGGAAGAAACAAGGTTATACACATCCCATCTTAAAGCTAGCATTTTCATTGCACTATAACAAAGATGATTCATGAAGAAATATCTCAACAAAATAGTAGTTGCTTACCAAAAAAAAACAGTTGAATTATTTTTAAAACATATTCAGTGATCATCACTATATAACTTGCCTCTGTTCTATAGTTCAAACACCTAAGTAAAGAATTTGCAATATTAACTATTTTACATTTAGGCAACTAGAAGGAAAAACTCAATTTCTATGAAAGTATGTGCTTACTGAACATTGTCATATTAGTTTATCTACTATTGCTGAAACTCCCAAAGATTCAGTTTCAAGTATTAACTTTATTTTCCATTCTTGTGTATCTTAGCATCCCCAGCTCATAAGCAAAGAGGAAAATAAAAGGATATAAGGTGTTTGCAAGCCTTGGGGTGATGGACCTTTCTGCCTCTTGATTGTAATGGGGGTATTCATAGTTTGTACAGCTGAATAGGGCACATTTTGTCATATGCAAATGTACCTCAATAAACCCAATTTAAAGAACAACCAAAAGAACACAAACACAAAGAACACACCCTTGAACACAAGGTCTTATGCTGTAGAAGAACAGATAAACAGGGCTTAACAAACTGATTTGATAACTGAAGTAGGAAAGAAAAGTTAATTATCATAGAGGAAAATCCACATTTCAATTGTCTTATCAGTGACAGCTCTTGAACTGACCAGTTGGGCAAAGTACAAAGAAAGGCCTTAGCTGTTAGCCTTCTTGAAAAGACCGGACACAGAATGAAATTTCCCTTAGCCACAAGGGTAAACAGCAGATCTGCTCAAACACAATCCCAGGAAACATGCTATTTTTGTTGTGATTTTCCAGACTCTTGGTTGTGCTGGACAGAAATTCAACTCTGGCTCAGGTTCTTTCCTAAATCACATTTTTACTTCAGCCAGGTCTCTGCTCAAATAAGCCTTTGCAGAAAGACTTTCTTGTCAACCCTATTGCAAATGATCATATTTGTGAACTGGCTGTCTCCCCACCTAGACTGTAATGTAAGCTCCATGAGGTCAGGGACTTTGTCTTTTCTCTTCACTTCCGTAGCTCCAGTACTATAGATACACAGTAGAAGCTCAGTTAAGAGGAGAATCAATTGGCCTCTGAATCCAAAACCACATTAAATCTGAGGCACAATAAAAAGGGAAGAATATCTAGAACCAGGGATCCAAATACACTCAGGGATCACTTTGATTGTTCATCTGCCATTCACTCAGGTATCTCCTACCTTCTTTCAGTGATCTACATAGTGGCTGCCTTGGAAGCTCCAGGTTTACCTTATCACAGCTCCACAACCTGAGGGAAAGGGTCTCTCTCAACTCCAGGTTACATAATCAAGTGTTCTGATCAACCTGTCTGTCCATGACGTACAGAAGGAGCCAGGTCAGAACTGAATTGTATCTTCCCTATTCTTTTCTCACTCTCCAATTTGCTTGTTCTATTTTGGTAATGCTACTCCCGTTTTAATAATGATGATTTAGAGTTTGTAGCAGCTGCTGTGAGGGTTCTGCTCGGTATTCCCTTGGACCCATTTAGCATTATTTGATCAAATCTACTTTCTGCATGCATTCTTTCTCAACAGATGCCCCTGCAACTCCTTGCTGGATGTCTCCCCTGAGTTGCTGATACCTACATTGCCTATGCAAAGAGAGGTGCATCCAGAGGTAGCTCTGGACAAATGACTGATAGTCCAAGTGTATAGGCACTCACAGTCCCTGTGTTCCTGATGGGGGAAAAAGTACTAAGATGTGACTTCTGTGTCATGGTTTGGATGTGATGTGTCCCCCCAAAGCTGCTGTGTTAATGTAGGAATATTCAGAGGTGCAATGATTAGACAGAGCTGAGACCTAATCTGTTCATCCTAGTGTGAATGGATTGACTGGTCGTTAACTGCAGTGTGTGACTAGAGGAGGTGAATCACTGAGGGTATACCCTGGAAGGGTTCATCTTCCCCCTGTGGCTCCTTCCACCCTTCCCTCAACTTCTTTACTTCCCAGATGCCACGTCCTGAGCCGCTTCCCTCCACCATGCTCTTCAGCTATGATGTGCTACCTCAGAACAATGGAGTTGACCTACTATAAACTGAATCTCTGAAACTAAGCCAAAATAAACTTTCTCTCCTCTAAATTGTTCTTGTCAGGTATTTTGGTCACATTGCTGTAAAGCTGCATAACACACACATGTCCCCAGAATTTTCAGGACTTGGCTCAAGTTACCCTTCATGGGGCTTTGCTAGTCACTGCACTCCTACTTGGCCTCCTTTTCTTCCCCATTCCCACTATGTGGGAAAACCTGGAAATAAATCAGTTGTACAGAACTCTCATCTCAACATCTAGATCTGGGGAACCAGATCTAGATCCAAGCTCCATCAGGGCCCCTTACTCTATACCCACTGTGCATGAGCTTTTTTGAAGACAGGTACCTTGGCAGATTCCTGTTGCCCCTCCACACTTGTGTGCTACAGCAATGTTTACTCATTTGCTTTTAATATGCTCCTATTGTTAGAGTTCCTTCTGAGTCTCCCTGTTTAACTTGAGATCATTTCATTGCTTCTCAGATATGTTGTTAATTTTTCTACTCTGCTCATTACTGATGGCTTGTCTAGTCACACTCTCTAATATGTCAAGGAAACATTCCTTGTATTTTCCCCTCTCATTTTCCAAATCTTTCTGTATCTCTTTTTGGTGCTTGATCAAGATATCTCAAGATCATGCTCATTTGATTACATCTCAATTTAACAGTCAAATGATTATACCTTTCACCTTTTCCTAGTTCACATCTCTAAAACATGGGGATGTAAAAGACTGCAATGAAGTCATTGGAACCCTGTCTTTACTCCCCTACCATTTTCTAAAATGTTATTTAACTCAGCTAGATTCAGAGAAACTTTTAGTAATTCTTAAGTCAGATGAATTTATATGTACATCATGATGGGAAATAAAAAGTCCTGTGTATCTTTGATTCAGCCTCAGTTAAGACTGACACTGAAACCAGAGGCCATGGTTTCAAATAGCAGAAAATGAGAAAACATGGAGAAAAACTTTAAGATGTTGACATGAGCACTTTTGACAATGTAAAACACCAGATTAATCATTACTCTTTACTGAAACAGATGAGGAAGTTTAGCAAATATTTACATACCAGTTTCCTCAACTTTTAAGCTAAATCTTTACTTCTACATATCATCATTATGCAGTTGAAGTTCTAAAATTGTTAACTCAAAAAGGGCAAAGAGCACTTCTACGGTATTGTAGGGTTTGTTTTAGTAACTCCAAGGACTGCTGACTTGTAACCCTGAGACTATGAATGTTTATTAAAGGAAACTGCATGTTAGAATGTCTGGGGTAGAAAATTGTGCTTGTTTAAATTTGTAAGCCATTTTTGTCTTTGGAGGTTGATTTTACTCACCACTCTTTGATAATTAATCTGCCTTTTTTGACCTCCCTGATACAGCTCTAATTAACTTAACAAGTAAAAAAGAATGTGCAGATAGATTCATTTGGAATTAAAGACATAACTGAAGGCATTCTTTGGAAAAAGTCGTTTTGCTGACAAAATAAGTCAAAATGCAAACAGATCACTGCATTCTTTGTAAAAACCCCAAACCAGAAACTATCCAAATACTGCCTGACAGTAGTAGCTTGGATAAATACACTCTGGTCTGTTTACACAATGGAATACTATACAGAAATGAGAATGGACTGCAATCAGACAAAAACATAGATGGCTCTCATAAACAAAATGTTGAGCGAAAGAAGCCAGATCAAGACAACATACCATGTGCTTCCATTTATTTAAATTCAAAACCAGACAGAAGTAATTCATGGTGTTTGAATAGTGCTTATTTGGGACAGCGAAGACTGAAAGGGGGTACAATGAGGGGACTCTGGGAGCTAATACACCACGTTGTTTGAGTAGTTTTCCATATGTTACCCATCAAAAAATGCTTTTTAAAACCATATGCAATACAGAATCTCTATTTTCAGTGACATTAACTACTTCCAAAAGAATTTGATCATCTTTCATACTCAGGAAGTGTACTAGACCCTGAGAACAGAGATAAAAACTGATACTGTCCTCAGGGACCTCGTGGTATGATAAGAGAATGGCTGACATAGGGTGAATTAGGTGAGCAGAAGATGCTTAGGTGGTACAGAGATGGGTACCTTACTAAGCCTGGTGATGGGAGGGGTTGTGGGAGGCTTCCAGTGAGAGGTGATACTTGAGTCATATCTTAAAAGTTGTATAGACACTAGCCAGGCAGAGAAGAAAGCAAAGGGGGAATTTCGGAGGGAGGAATTCTCAATGGGCAAATGGCAGAACACATTCAAGATTGGATATGGTGTGAAAGTAGATAAGAGGTAAGCACAGAAGGAATCCAAATAAGGAAGTAAAGAGGTAAGCAAGGGCAGATTCAGAAGAAACCTGTGCTCCTGGGGTAAGGGGATTTATACTTTATTTCAGAATCAATATGAAGTCACTGAAAGATTTTTAAGCTGGAAAATATGATCCTTTAGGGGATTTTTGAATGATACTTCTGTCTGTTGTGAAATGGTTTCTTCTAGGTGGGTAAGGTGAGCTTGGGCAGATACAACAAAAAACATTCAAATAAAAATAGAAGATCTGGGATATAACCAGATGTTTGGGATGAAGCAGTGAAATATTGGAAACAGTTATTGAGAGTCTTCTATGACAGAAAAGGACTGTTCTATCAAAGATATCAGCAGTCCAGATAAGCTCACTGGTGGTCATCTGTTTTAGTCACATATTTGTGACCATGAACAAAAGACCTCACAAGAACAGAGGAAAGTTTGTTTGGAGCTCATGGTTTCAGAGGTCTCAGTCCATAGATAGCCAGCTCCATTCTTTGGGGCTTGATGTGAAGCAGAACATCATAGCAGAAAAGTGTGGTGGAAGAAAGTGGCTCAGGATATCACTCCAGGAAGCAGGGAGACCCTCCTCACCACAGATAAAGAATATATCCCAAAGGCACACCCCCAATGACTCACCCGCTCCAGTCACACTCTCCCTACCTACAGTTACCACACTGTTAATCCCTATCAGGGGATTAATATGTTCATTAGGCTAAACCTGTCATAACCAAAATCATTTAACCTCTAAACTTTCTTGCATCGTCTTACTCACAAGTTTTTTGGGAACATCTCATATCCAAACCATACAACCACCCAATACCACCGTGGTGCAATAGTCCCTCTATTTTTCACCTTAAACTCATAATTATTTACCTAAATGGATGCATGGAAACTCACACAGTTCTCCCATAGATCCATCCAAAATTTCTGACCATCAGAACTGAATAACTTCAGTCATCTCTAGTCTTCAGTTGTTTTGAGTTCCCAGCTCATGAACCTGTAATTCAGTATAGAGATACTTCAAGCAGCTCAATGAGCCAACAGAAGCATGTCACAAAGGACTTGCCCCTTTCAGTTGGCAAAATATCAACCCATTAAGCTTGGTTGGTGAGTAGAGGAGTCTTGAGATCATTCTTTTTTGTTCAAACAGTATTTATCAAGCTATTTGTCAAAAATTTTAAGTGATCACATGTCCCAATTCCTGCTTTAAATGAGACAGTGGAATAAAGAACAACTTTTTACCCCCAAAAGCAATGTTAGAATTCAGAGTCAGGGACTCTCATTGTCACACTTAGCAAAGGTTATTGTTTTTACAGTGAAGCAAAGGCTAATCCACAGGATTTTTACTAGGAGCACTGAAGCAAAGGAGACATTTTGGTTTTGAAATCAAGGGCAAATGAAGGTTTGATTTTAATGCTTTTGCTTACTTCTATAGACAAAATAGTTTGCTAAAAAATTAGAGGGGAAAGAACTATTTCCTAGGTGCTCAAGTAGGGTTAATATAGTCCTTCTGAGATGCTTTGTTTCTCCCAAACCCAGATATCTTATCAACTTTATAGACAAAGAACTTCTGCCCATTCTTAATATACCAAAAAAAAAAAAAATCTGCAGAGAAGAATGGTATGAACCAATATCTTTTGGCTAAGGAGATTCCATCCCATTAAATCATTTTAACAAGCTTTGAATGTAGTCAGTGTTTAGTACACAGAATGCGAAGCAACTCATGACTTAGAAAAGTTGGTTTGCAGCACAGAATTTTCAAGCTGTAAGTGGATTTAGAGATAATCAATCCAATCTTCTACTTTCTGGATGAGAACACGGAGGCCTGGCGAGGTTATGTCACAGGTGCTCAAGTTCACACAGTCATAGGGGAGCCTGAATCCTGGTGAAGTGACTGAGGGGTCTTGAATCACCAGGTATACAAGAGTGTTACAAATCTGGAAGCCAGCAAGTCAGACTGCCCCCTGCTTCACTTTGCTTCTCTCTCCAATACCTTCAAGATGATTTTCATATAATTCACCCCATTTAAAGTGTAAAATTCAAAGGTTTAATATTTACACACAGCTGTGCAGCCATTACCACAATCAATTCCAGAACTTTTTCATCGCCCAAAAGGAGACCCCTATCTTCTTTGCCATTCACTCCTCATTCCCCCCTCTCACAAGCCCCTGGAAACCACTAATTTCCTTTCTGTCACTAAATAGATCTGCCTAGTCTAGACATTTCATATAGAAGGAATTAAAATAAAATTCCATTATGTGGAATTCCACCTGCCAATGAGGTCCTTCATGACAGTTTTCTTCTACTTACCATGAAGTTTAAGGTTCATTCATGTTGCAGAATATATGGGTACTTCATTTTTATTGATGAATAATACTCTATTATATGGATTGGCCACATTTTATTTACTTATTTGCCAGTTAATGGAAATTTGGGGTGTTTCGCCTGTTTGGGTGTATACTAGGAGTAAAGTGGCTGGGTCATATGCTAACTTCAGATGTAAATTCGAGAAGCTGTCAGTTTTCCAAAGAGCTTGCCACCATTTTCAGTTCTACCAATCAGTGATTACTGTCATTTTGGTGTGTGTGAAGTGGCATTTCACTTAGCATGATCTTCTCCAATTCCATCCATTTATTTGCAAATGCCATAATATTATTATTCTTTGTGGCTGAATAGCATTCCAGTGTGTATATGTACCAGAGTTTCTTTATCCATTCATCTGTTGAAGGGCATCTAGGTTAATTCCACAATCTAGCTATTGTGACCTGAGCTGCTATAAACATTGATGTGGCTGTGTTACTGTAGTTTGCTGATTTTAAGTCCTTTGGGTATAAACCAAAGAGTGGAAAAACTGGGTCAAAAGGTAGGTCCATTCCAAGTTTTCTGAGGATTCTTCATACTGCTTTCCAGAGTGGCTGCACCAGTTTGCAACTCCACTGGTGGCTGGCTTCTTGCATCAGAAGTCCAACCCTCGCACAAGGGGAGGGAATTGCATAAGGGCCTGAATACCAAGAGGTGGTATCGTAGAGGCTACCTAGCACAGAGTCCTTCCCAGGGACTCTGCTGACTTCAAGCAGCCTTTCTGGAATTCCTGCACAACACTTTCACTTATAGTTCATAGGCCAGAACTCATCCATGTGGCCATACAAATTTGCAAGAACGGTTGAGAAATAGTCTTTCAGTTAGATGCATTTTTTGAAAAAAATTTTTTTTCATTGATGGACTTTTATTTCATTCATTTATTTATATGTGGTGCTGAGAATCTAACCCAGTGTCTCACACTTGCTAGGGAAGCACTCTACCACTGAGCTACAACCCCAGCCCCTAGATGTGTTTTTACTCTGAATGAAAATCAGAGTTTCATTGCTAAAGAAGAAAGGGAGGATGGCTAGTTCATATTCTATACTTCTAACTCTTCTAACTAGTTCCAAGATGGTGCTGATACTGCTGGTCTCAAAGTGTGGTCCCAGAACCAGCAGCATCAGTATCAACCAGGAAGCTGGTTAGATATGCAAATGCTTTGCCAGTTTCAATGATGCATGCTTATAGTCCCAGCCATTTGGGGGGCTGAGGCTGGAGGATCACAAGTTTGAGACCACTCTGGGCAATGTAGCAAGATCCTGTCATAAAATAAAAAGAGCTGGGAATGTATCTTAGTGGTAAAGTGACCCTGGGTTCAAATCCCTAGTACCAACTTAGGCTGAACTGCAGGTTTGCTGACTCAGAAACTCTAGGAATTGGGCCTAGCAATTTATTCCACAAGCCCTCTAGGGGATTCTGATGCTTGTTCAAAATGTGAGTCACTGCTATAGAGGATAAGTTAATTGCCAAATACATAATTTATGACCAGGGATGATGAAATCTAGAAAATATTTCCCAGGAAAGAACTATGTTTTAGCTGCCCAATACCAAAACAAGTTCTCTGTTATTAATACACTGATGTCTATGACATCTTCACTATCTCAGAGATTAAAGCATTTCTTGGAGATGTCACATGCCTGATATTGCTAAAACTCTCAGAAAGTTTTGGAGATGGTTATACTTGTTTTGTAAACATTTGCCCCCTCAACATACTTTGAAAGATGATTTCAAATGTCTTTAAAGAAGCTTTCTTTTTCATAGTTTCCTTATTGACATCATTACTTTTCCATAGGAATTTTACTGAATGGACTCCTGCTTCAAATGCAGGTACACAAACTTCCTAGGGTGTTTTTAGGTGTAGTGCACAACAGGAATGATGTCTGCTTTAGGAAAGAAGCTGGAAGAGCAGAGGTGACACAGTGCTCATAGTAAGCATCAACTCTATTCTCAATTCTGTCAGTCTATGTCATCCCTTGTTTAACTGTAAGTTCCCATAACTCCCAGGTCTCAGATTGGAAGACTATCTGCACTTTGGAAACTGCTTTTTTAGGAGTTGGAAATGGCAGGGGTAAAGTGCTTCCAGAGATAATTTCATAAATCTCAATAGAACCTTATGGAATTGAATTTCATTGCAGCAGCAGGTTCACATTCATCCCAAGTGCACCTTGGGCCTGTTCTCAATGCTGCCAGATATGTGAGTATTGAAAACTGCTTGGAAACAGTGTGTTGGAGCTGGGTAGAAATGGAAGTGGCAGGGAGGGTCTGGTGGCAGATTCAAATGTCATTCACAAGGGCTTTTCAAGCCCCTTTCTCATGTTTCACATCCCTGTGCACAACATGGCCAAACATAGGCTTGCTGGAAACGACTAACTGGAGCAGCAGAGAAATGCAAGTGGCAGGGAGGTTCCAGGGGGAGATTTAAGCTTAGTTCACAAAGGGTTCTTACAGAATGAACTCCTGCTGCAGCAGCAGATTAACCTTCACCCTAGGGACTTATTAAGTTCAGCACTCACCAAGGCCGGCTGTCTGCCTTGGGATAACAGATAGTTTTTAATATTCTAATAGAATATTATTATGTATATAATTCATAATTAAATTGTTAGATAACAGAGGTGTTTTATGTTCTTGGTAGCTGCATCCTTTTAATACATGAGAAATCCCTGCTGATATTCTTTTCCTTGAAATCTGTGTTTGTTTAATACTATCACCACACTGGCTGTCTTTTGATATTTCTTTGTATTTGAGTCCTTACTTTTTTTGTACCAGGGGTTGAACTCAGGAGCATTCAACCACTGAACTACATCTCCAGCCCTTTTTTATACTTTATTTAGAGTCAGGGTCTTGCTGAGTTGCTTAGGGCCTTGCTAAGTTGCTGAGGCTGGCTTTGAACTCCCGATCCTCTTGCCTCAGCCTCTGGAGCCACTGGGATTACAGCCATGCACCACTGTACCTGGCGAGTCCTTACTTTTTAACTTATATTTTATCACAAACTTTTCACACAAATATTCAAAGAGAACATTATAAGGAACATTACCCATAACCCTGTTTCAATATTTATCAACATTGTTTTTGTTTTTGTTTGATTCAAATGCCCTTTCTACTCAGTGCTGTTTTTAAAGTTAATGATTCCACCCACAAATATTTTCATGTGAATCTTAAAAACATAAACATATTACCAAATATATTAGCAGTTATTCTTAAATCTCCAGTAGAAAAGTGTGTTCACTCAGGGACTTGCAATGTAAAAGTGTGCCTTTTTCCCCACATCCATGCCAACATCTATTATTGTTTGTGTTCTTGATAATAGCCATTCTAATTGGAGTAAGATGAAATCTGAGAGTTGTTTTAATTTGCATTTCTCTAATTACTAGAGATATTGAGCACTTTTTCATGTTCTATTAGTTTCTGCTTATGCAACTTTGCCATCTCTTCCTATCAACATTTTAATTCAAATTTTGAATTCATTGGAAAAATAAACAAATCCTATATCAGATTATTGAACCATAGTAATTCCTTTGAAATATGGTATAAAGAGCATGGGTTCTATTATCAGAAAAAAGTTTCTTCTCATCTCTCCTATACACCTGTAAAATTTTTAACCTCTAAGTGAGAGAAAATACTTTTTTCTCAGTGTCATTGATATTGAAATAGCATGTGTGTGTACAATACTTGATACATACCAGGTATTTGATAAACATTAGCTCCCTTTCTTCATTACTGCCTCTTCTTGAGGATGCTATAGCACTTAAAAGTATAAAGCATTTATCTAGATGCCTTTTGTTTTCCCCAAAGTATCTAACATATAAGCTTTGCTGCCTAGCTACATTGTAAACCCTATAAAACCAGGATTATATCTTTTAATTTTATTATACATAACTATGCAATCCGTTTAAAAGATTTCCTCCCTAAGAATCTAAATTGTTTTTCTCTCATTTACCTAATATGGTTCTAATATACTCAATGACTTCTTTTATTTTCCTTTACCTGGCACTGCCTTCTCATGATATATTATGGAAGTAAATAGTTTGCATTATACATTTGAATTTTTTCAGTTCTTTGATTTATGTCTTTTTGCTTCTACCTATACTGTTTAGTTTTTGTTTTTAACTTTTTGAATATCTGATCAAATGTCACTTCTTTTCTGAAGATTGCTGTACTGTTCCTTTAATTAAAATAAAATATCCTATTACAAATATTTTGGAAAATATAGAGAAGTATAAAGAAAAACCAAAGTCATCTGTAATCCTGTAAATTAGAGATGGGTCACCATGTGATTCTAGTATGCACTTGAGAACTAATGACTTGAGTTCATGTGAAATGATAAGAGAAACATTAAGATTTAATTGGTCTGGAATGGTTTCAACCTTTAGAATTTTAAGAAAGACTTGATTCTAATATGCAATCGGGAATGAAAATCACTGGCTTGTAGAAATCATGATTCATTTTCTGGAGGTGAACATAGTAACTGTGGAAAAAAACGAGTATTTTTGTAACAAGGAAGTAACAGAAGTTATGGTTTGGGAGAGGTAATCAACAATATCTACCATACTTGTGTTCTTGCCAGCAATTAACCTTATAAAAATATCATTGGTCATTTTAGTGATTTGAAGAGAGAAAACTAAAAGATATAGTACATTCACACCATATTTAATCACCTTTTTCCTCTTCAAAAGCTATATTTGGGTTTTGTGAGCCTTACATTTAAAAAAAAAAAAGTTTTTTAGTTGTAGATGGACACAATACCTTTATTTTTATTCATTTAATTTTTATGTGGTGCTGAGGATCAAATCCATTGTCCCACATATTAGGAAAGTGCTCCACCACTGAGCTACAACCCCAGTCCTGTGAATCTTACTTTTTTTTTAATATGAATTCTTATTTGGTATTCTTTTGTTGAGATATTGAGTTCAAATGGGTTTTCTTTCCTTTTTTTTTAGGCATTTAATTCTGTTAATTATTTTCCTATTTGGCAATTTCCTGAGGTTCAGTCTTTGATAAATTGATTTCCTTTTAATCCATTTCTGGGTAGTTTGTATTTCCATTTAGTTTTATATTTAATATTTAACAAGAGAATCATTTAGAAACTTTTTTTAGCTACTTAAAGTTTAACTTCAAACGTGCATGAGTTGTAAGTATAGTTAAGTATTCCTGTGAACCTCTAACTCATATTCACCCATTGTTACATTTTAACCAACTGAAATTACCACTGCTGCGTGGACTCTCTTTTTTAAAAATATTTTGTAGTTGTAAATGGACACAATACTGTTTTATGAGTTGTTTTATGTGGTGCAGAGGATTGAACCCAGTGCCTCACTTGTGTGAGGGAAGTGCTGTTCCACTGAGTTACAGCCCCAGGCTGCAGGCACTCTCTTATTCTTTCTCTATGTGCACATGTGAAACATGCCTTTTATCTGAACCATTTGAAGTAAAGTGTAGATATTTTTCCCCTTTTTCCCTTTACCACCTCAGTGTGTTATTTTCTCAGAAATAAGAGTACACATGACCATAGTAAGTTATTAATATAAGAAACTAATAACACTTCTAGGATAATGTCATCTAATCCATGATTTATATTTAAATATTTTTAGCAGCCTACCCTATTCTCTTCCCTATACATTGTGAAGGATCCAGTCTAGGAATCTCGACTTACGAATTTACTTAACATGTCTCTCTAATCTTCAATATGAAAGAATTGCTCTCTCTTATCTTTGATTACTTTGGAATTTTTGAAGAGGATAAATTTTGTAAAAAAAAAAAAAAAAAAAGTCCATTCATTGGGGTTTGTCCTATGATTCCTGTGCTTACATTCAGGTCATGAATTTTGTGGCAGAACTACTGCAAAAGTGATAGTGTGGGCTGGGGTTGTGGCTTGATTACGCTTTCCTTGCATGCGTGGGGCACTGGGTTCGATCCTCAGCACCACATGAATAAATAAAATAAAGACATTGTGTCCATCTACAACTAAAAAAAAAAAAAAAAAATTTTTTTTTAAATTGGGTTCCGGCAGGCACAGCCCCAGGCGAGCGCCCCAGCACCATCTCCGGGAGCTGCCGAGCGCGCCCAGGTCTCTCTGTGGCTGACAGAGCCTGCAGGATGTTTCACGGGATCCCAGCCACTCCGGGCCTGGGAGCCCCTGGAAACAAGGCAGAGCTGTATGAGGAGGTGAAGTTGTACAAGAATGCCCGGGAGAGGGAGAAGTATGACAACATGGCAGAGCTGTTTGCAGGGGTGAAGGCAGTGGAGGCACTGGAAAAAGCATACATCGAGGACTGCATCACCCCCAACAGTACACTGCAGCCTGCTCTCGGCTCCTGGTCCAGTACAAAGCTGCCTTCCGGCAGCTTCAAGGCTCAGAAATCAGTTCCATTGATGAATCCTGCGCAAGTTCCGCCCGGACTGCCCGCTCGCCATGGAGAGGGTCAAGGAAGACAGGCCCGTCACCATCAAGGACGACAAGGGCAACCTCAATCGCTGTATTGCCGATGTTGTCTCACTCTTCATCACAGTCACGGACAAACTGCTCCTAGAGATCCGTGCCATGGATGAGATCCAGCCCGACCTGCGGGAGCCGATGGAGACCATGCACCTCATGAGCCACCTGCCCCCAGACTTCGAGGGCCACCAAACAGTCAGCCGATGGCCACAGACCCTGAGTGGCATGTCAGCATCCGATGAGCTGGATGACTCCCAGGTGCGCCAGTTGCTCTTCGATCTGGAGTCTGCCTACAAGCCTTCAACCGCTTCCTGCATGCCTGAGCCGTGGCCTGACCCGTGGGGGATGTGGGGTGCTTCCTAGGAGACAATTCCTCACTCCCTGTGGCCATTGCCGCCCTGGACATCTTCATGAGAATTGATGTTCAGACCAGCTGTCTTGAGTCCATGGTGTCAGGACTCACCCCCAATAAAGATGCTGTCCTTCTGCAGGGAAAAAAAAAAAAAGTGATAGTGTGTCCTTAGTGCATCCCATCAGAAGATACATGGCATCCACTTGTGCATTTTTGGAGATGTTAACGTTGATAATTGATTAAGGTGATGTGTCTCAAGTTTCATCACTATAAAATTAGTCATTGTCTATTTGTAATCCATAGCTACTTTGTGGGGAGATGGTTTGGAAATATAGAAATAATTTGTCACTAAACTTTCACCCACTAGTTTTAACATCCATTTATAATTATTGAAAGATCTATTATTACTATGATGTTTTCAAAATAGAAGTTTCTTTAATCTCCATTATTTTCTCTATATTAACTGGTTGGCATTATACTATATAGAAGAGCTTTTCCTTTTCCCCTACTTATTTGTTCCTTTGTATGAATTCATAGATTTTTATTCACTGGGGTATAACTTATTTATTTTCATACTCTGATTCCCCTAGATTTGGCCAATGGGAGCTCATTAAGGCTCCCTTGCCTTTTAACTTCTATTATTCTTTGAACATTTCCTTACCCCTGGCATGCCAAAACTCTGCCAGATCATTTCTAAGTACTACTCTCTTCGCTCCAGCTTGGAATAAACTGTTTGTCTAAAAAGCAGTTTCCTCTCAATGAAGAATATTCAGAAACTAAAATATGGGTAATAGAACTATAGCTTTCATTTTCATCTTTACCTGTTCTATCTTTTATCTCCCTTCACCAGTAGATAAAAACCTGACTTCAGTTATCTTTGTAAGGTAAAAAGCCTGCCTCTCCCGTTAAAGGAATTTCCCACTGCCCAACCATTTTTCAATCTGCGCTCTGCCCGCCTCTTACATTACAGGAATTTCTGGCTTACACTGTCACCATCTTCCTGCCTCCCACAATATGTCCTAACATGCTATTGGTTCATCACTCAGCCTGCAAGAACTCTCCTCCCCGATTGGTTCCTCCCAGCCCAGATTCCAATATCTGGGAGAAGCCACTTGCCATCTTTCTGTTTTGCCCCTTCTTTTCTCCCTGAGCGGACCACATAAATAAAGTCCCTTGTGTGAGATCTCGTGTCTGCAAAGCATTTTTCTGAGAGCTATCGGCGAGCCACAACTGCCCCTAACATCTGGTGATGCATTTTTTGCATGTTTTATTTTTCCTAACAATCTTCATTATCTTTACCAACTTGTTCAATTCTATAATATAAAGAAATGTAGTTTTAGAGTGCTAATATATACTATAGTAAAAAGCAAAATGCTAAGTAGAGCTCACTATTTGTTTATACTTCTTGTCTTCAGACAAAGTACATAGCTAAGATTCATGTTTGAATTTACTTGGATCAATTTTTCCTAGGGCGGTTATGATATTAGCTAAAAAATATTTAGGTGCTTTTGTATTATTTACTTTTTATTCCTTCACTATAATTGATTTGATTGCATAAGTTTGTAAATAATTAACATGATTCTTAAACTTTAAACTGCACAAAAAGCACAGTGTTATGGGAAGAATTTTGTCTCCCAAAATTCACCTGTTGAAGGATTAAACTCCAGTACTTCAGAATGTGACTGAATTTGGAAAACAGGGTTTTAAAAGAGATGGTCATGTTAAAGTGAGGCCATTGGTGTGAAACTCCATCCAGTCTGGTTGGTGTCCTTATAAGAGGAAATTTGGACGAACAGAAATGCACCAGGGATGCTCACATACAGAGGAAGGCCTGGATCAGCATGCAGCAGAAAGTGCGCCTCTGTAAGGCACGGAGAGAGAACTCAGGGACTTGGGTTTTCAATAGTGTCAGTTTCACCTGGGTCCCAACCAAATGTCCCAGTTCCACATTAGGAAATTTATGTTTTGGGGTAGGTGACAGACGTTCTTTCTTCAAATATATTTTCAACTATTTTTTTCTCAGAACTTCTGGGACACTGATATGAATGTTAGATCTAGTGAATGTCTCTGAGGTGCAAAGGCTTCCCTTGATTGTTTTATCTTTTTCTTTTTCACTATCATCTAGAATGGGTAATTCATCTTGATGTGTCTTCATATTTATTGTTTCCTTTAACATTTCTATTCTTTTGAACGCATCTAATAATTTTTAAAATATTTTCATTTATTGCATTTTTCAGTTCTAATATTTCTATTTCATTCTTTCTGCTATTTTCTCTTTTCTTGCTGAGCCCACCTCCCTTTAATTTGATTTTGGAATGTTTGCAGTTGCTTGGTACATTTTTATGACAGCTGCCATAAACTCATTGTCAGATGCTTAAAACATGTTTATTGTCTTGGTGTTGAGGTTTCTTGTCTTTTTTGTTCGAGTTTAGATTTTTCTTGTTCTTGTTATCATTATTTTTTTTTCAGGACTGAGAACCAAATTCAGGGCCCAGTGTATGCTAGGCAAACGTTCTGCCATTGAGCTAAATACCAAACACCAGTATTTTTTAATCGTATCGTTGACACTTAAAATATTAGATTGTGAGACTTAGGTTCAAACTGTAATGAGATTTACCTCCTTTTTAACCTCACCAATGCTTAATGTAGCCAACTTTATAAAAGCTAGGCATTGTAGTAGGTATACAGTGACAACATATTTTTAAACTTTGTATTTCCCTACTGAGTAATGATATTGAATGTCCTTGCATGTTTTTACTTGATATCTGCATACATTCTTTGGTGATGTGTCTACAAATTTCCTGTGTCTATGTGCGTGTAATTGTATGTTTGTTTACTTATTGTAGTGCCGGGATTCTTTTTCTTAATAAATATTTTTTAGTTGTAGATGGACATGATGCCTTTATTTATTTATTTATTTATTTTTATTGTAAACAAATGGCATACATGTTGTTTCTCTGTTTTTATACAGTGCTGAGGATCCAACCCAGTGCCTCATGCATGCTAGGCAGGTGCATTACCACTGAGCCACAACCCCAGCCCAAAGCTGGAATTCTTACCTAGGGCTCTACCACTCTATCACTGAATTACATTCATGTCTACCATTTTAAAACTGAGATATTTGTATTTTTAATTTCCTTAAGTCTTTAATCAGAGGTGTGATTAGTTCTACAGACAATTTTTTTCTTTCTTTTTTGTTTTTTTCTTTTGCAGTGCTGGGGATTGAACCCAGGACTTGTGCTTGTAAGGCAAGCACTCTACCAACTGAGCTATCTCCCCAGCCCTCATTCTCTTTAATAATACCCGTTGAACAGCAAATGCTTTGTTTTGATTAGTTATCAATTTTATAAGGTTGATACATTCATATCTATAAAATCATGTTAATGAATTTTTACCTAACCAAAGGTACTGGAAGTTGGATAGTTTTAGATCAATGTGTGTGATAAATTTTTAGTTAAAAATTTTTTGCGTTTGTTTGAAGTATAAATCAAAGTAAATTTTTTGCATATGCATATTCAATTCCTCAATCACAAACTGTTGAAAAGACCTTTCCTCACTAAATTTTCCTCTGTCCCATTGTTAGGAATCACTTCTTTACATATACACAGTTCTGGACTCTTTATAAAAATCCCGAATTCAGATTTATATTCCCCAACTTTGTTTTCCTTCAAAGTCATTTTGGTTAATCTAAGTCCTTCATATGTTTACATGTATTTTAGAATTACTTCACCAATATCCACCATCTCAAAAAAGCCCCTTTATATTTACTGTGACATCATTAAATCTACATAATAGCATTGAGTCAGTTTCTGAACAAAGTATCTCTGAATTTAAGTCTTTTCTTAGTTCTCTAAATGTTTTTACTTTTCATAGTATATAACTTGCACTTTTGTTAGATTCATCATTATTTTGTACACTGTATGGTATTACAAATGACATTTTCAAAATTTTGGTTTAGACCCTTCATTACTAGTACATAGAATATCTTTTTTGTGTTTTTGTACCAGGGATTTAACCCAGGGGCACTTTAGTACTGAGCCACAACCCAACCGTTTTTGAGAAAGGGTCTCACGAAATTGCTTAGTGCCTCACTAAGTTGCTGAGGCTGACCTTGAACTTGGAATCCTCCTGCCTCAGCCTCCTGAGTCACTGGGATTACAGGGGTGCATCACCAAATCTGGATAGAATATCCTTTGATTTATATATGTTAGTCTTATCTTACAATCTCACTAAACTTACAGTTGTGATAGTTTTGTTGTTATCAGATATTTTCTTTTGCCATGCTTGGGATCTGACCCAAAGTCTAGTCTGTGCTAATCACGTACTTTAATACTGAACTACACAGCCAGCACTTGTTGGATGTCTTATTTAAAACCATTTCTTTTCCTTTGCAGGGCTGGGGATCAAATCCAGGGCCTCATATCAGCTAAGCACTCGCTCTTCCACGAAACTACCTGTACCCCCATATAATCTTTTTAACAAAGATACTTTCATTTTTTTCTGTATCCAATCTGTCACTTTATTTATTTATTTATTTGTTTGTTTGTTTATTTATTTATTTAATCTATGCATTGTGGGGAAAGTGCAGACCTGTCATACTAGGCAAGCACTCTATTACTGAGCCACACTCTCAGCCCGTGAATGAATATTGTATCAATTTTTTTTATTTTTTATTTATTTTTTTGCAGAACTAGGGGTTGAACCCAGGGACGAAAGCATAGTAGGTAACTGATCTATGATTCCTGTAGCATTGTATCTCCTCAAGAACACACAGCATGAGTATATTGACATCCCCTGTGAAAGTTCACAAAAGGACATAGGGAAGGGACACCCGTCGTCTCTTCTGATACTACAGAAAAGTGGAGTCACAGGGGAGGTGTGGAGGGAGTGGAAGAGCCTGTTCTCAGTGCGACCCAGAAACACTCCACTGTGTGCAGAGGGAACGCAAGCCCTGGCCCCAAGCCTCCCCAGGTCAGCCCTGGGCAGATGACCCCAGGACTGGAGGCCACTGGGCAAGCATTGAACACCCACTCACATTTTGCAGTGGCTGGAGGTGGGATCCCAGGGGCGGGAGGCGCAGGAAGGGAAGGCCCCTTCTCCACTTCTAAACGTCCTGAGCCTGTTTTGAAGAGGGCCTGCCTGGGACTGTGGAAGTCTATTGGAGCAGAGCCTGCGGACAGTGCCCACAACGCCCACAGGAAGACCCGACCTGCACCACCCAGGAGCGCCTGCTGCCCCGTCCTCCACAGTGTCCTCCCTGTGAACTGAGGCCATCCCTGGAGACCCAGCACATCCTGCGGCATGACTGGACAGGGCTGCTCTGGCGAGTGATGATTTCTCCAGGGAAAGTCCCAGGATGCGTGAGCAGCAGCAGAATGATGACAGAAGAACACCATCGTCGCAGAAGCTCACTCACCACAAGGGGCCGGAGTCGGCACAGAACCCACCCCAGCAGAGTCTCCTGTGGTTGAACCCAGAGTGCCCAGGTCCCCAGCGACCCCTCACCCGGGAGTCTGAAACCATCACGCTAGGAAGACACACCAACAGAGGAATATGCACCCCTATGGTAGTCCCGGCCACCCCAAGAAATCAGAATGGAGTGCTCTTAGCTCTCAGAGGGTCCCCAGGGACAGTTTCTTGACCTCGCCAACATCGCCTCAAACTGGGCTGGAGGCGGTGCTGCTGCAAGAACCCATCAGCCCTGCGGCATCAGTTGAAGAAGTGGCTGCCATCCTGTAGGGGATCAGCCCAGCCTCGTTCAGTTTTATTTGGGGGAGAGAAAACACTCCTTTCCTGGGTCAGTCCTGTGGGTGGCTGTTGCTTTAAGAGGAAAGGGGAAGCGTGGTCCTGGCAGGGTTAACTGCAGCAATAGAGAAGCCATCTGTGTCCTTGTGGAGACAGAAGCAGCGGGACCTGAGCCCAGGGCAGGGAGATGTCAGCATGCTGCCCTCCACCTCGAGGTCCGTCTGTCTTGGGACCCGGGGACCATGTCCTTGCTGCTGGGCTCCTTGGGTGGGCATCAGGCTGCTGTTTTCCAGCTTCCTAGGGACAGTTCCAGGCAGGGCCAGCCCCACCTCTCCACGACCCGTGATGCTGAAGCAGCTCCCTGTGAGCGGTCACACGGCCCTGATGGCCTCGAGAACAAGCAAGTCCTTATCCTCTCACAGAGCTCTCCCAGCCGCCAGGGACAATGGCATGGAATTTGGCCTCTCCCTGATTCCAGGGCTGACCTTGGTTTCCAGCCCCATTGTGCTGCCCCTTCTTTGCCACAGAAAAACTTGAGGAACAAGCAAAGCCCGCGGCTTCCAAGTGGGGAGCAAGTGTCCAGAGAGAACCTGGGGTCGAGACCAGAGGGAACAAGAGCTGAGGTTTGGGGTGCTCTCAGTTCTCTGGGCACAGGTCCAACAGCCCAGCTGGGCTGGGACTGTCTCCACATAGGATGACATCCTCCTGCTGTTGGCGTGGCCCCTTCAAAAGGTTTGGCTTGGGAAGGTTGCGTGGCGGGCCTGAGGGAGCCCACTTCCCAGGAAGGGAAGGTGAGGTTGGGAGAGGCGGGTCAGTGGGTGGGTCATGTGCACACAGGACAGCTGGCATGCACACCCTGCTGCTGGGGCCAGGCCTGCGACCCAACTTGGGGAGAGTTTCATGGAGAGAGGAGGTAACAGCCCAGCTGAGGACACCCCAGCAGGGTTTCCAACATCAGCAGGTCAACATCACTGTGACCAGAACCGTGTGAGCCTGTCCCCTGTTCCAAGCATGGTGTCCTGGGTAGAATTCCAATGAATTGGCTGTAACATTGCAGCACCTTCTGGAGAGGCAGAGGGGTCAGCTCCACCTGGGAATCCGGAAGGGCTTTCCTCATCTCCATCCACCTGAGAGCTGGAAACCCTGCTGCCACCTCTCAGGGCTCCCAAGGGTGTCCCAGGCTTCTGCCTGCACATCAGCCTCTCCCGCTAAGTGTGCAGCAGGTAGGGCTGGACTGCCCAGCTCGGAGTTCCAGGCAAGGCCCATGAACTTGCTGGAATGACAGGCAGCCAGGGATTAGCAGGCTTTGGGGACTCCGAACAGCTGCAGGGTGAAACAGAAGATCCACAGCTGCCTGTGTGTAGATGGACGTGAGAGGGACCCAGGGCCTCCAGGTGGCTGTGTGGCCACCAGCGGCTGGCTGAACTCTGAGGCCCTGAGCCATGGGATCTGTAGGGTCACTCACTGCCCAGAAAGATGCAGCCAGCTGCCTGCTGAAGTGTCTCCTGCTGGCGGGAAGGTGGGGGGGGGGGCACCTAGGCCCTGCCATGGTCGTGCCAACTCTCCAGCTGTACAGAAATACCAGGAAGAAGTAGCGAGGTAGTGATGGTTCCAGGAAAAGCTTCAAGTCACATCTGGAGCAAGTGGTGACCCTGAGAGACCCCTCCAGATTGCTAACACTCAAGCAGATCCCGAGATCTGAGGAAGCAAATGCACAGAGCTCATGGGCACAAAGTATCAGGTGTGGCAAGCACTGGATGTGCGAAGGCCCTGGGGCAGAGAGTACCAGGTTCTAGGAGAGCAAATGAGAAAAACCCAGCTTTGCTGAGAGCTGGCTGAGGCTCTATGAACCCTCTCCCAGGGAGGAGGAAGGATCCGAGCGCACAGAGTGCACAGAGTTCTGTGGGCACACGTGGCACACCTAGAGAAGGGCTGCTGTGAGCAGGTTAAGGGCAGAGGGCTGCATGGAAGATGTGGGCTCTGCCCTCAGCTCAGAGGCAAGCTGGTGCCAGGAGTCCCCAGGGGACACAGGGCAAAGCACTCACATGCTCTTTCTCCATCCTGCGGCAGCTCACCTGAGCCTGCAAGTCCTGGTTGAACAGTGTGGTTGTCCCTTCTAAAAGAGCCAGGGAGGGGACACCTGGGCCAAGGCCCATTTCCTGTCCGCTGTGATGCAGACAGGCCTCAAAACAAGAGCAGTTGGCCAGGGCTGGAAGAAAGAGCACAGGAACATGAGCACGGAGTGTCCAGAAGGTGAAGCAAAGCACTTTGGTGTTTCTGATGTCTTGTGCCACTGGTCATACAGCAATAGAGATGACTGCAGTGACAATCATCCCTTGTCCTCAGAAATGAGCAGCTCCTTGGTTCCAGGCTCGGAGGATCTGGCCCAGAGCAGGAGGTGCAAGAACCAGCGCCCCAGAACCGCCTCTCAACTCAGACAGGCCTGAAGAGCCCCCGGGCAGGTCCCTGACAGCAGAGCCGGGGACGGAGCGCGGCTCTCCCCTCTCACAGCGTCTTCCCACCCTACACGCTCATACTCAGTTCTTTCTTGAGTGTCTGCAATGAGAAGCAGGTTTAAAGGAGCCATAGGAGGGCTACTCAAGCTGGCTGTCACACTGGATATCACACGCACCTCCCCTGAAGAGGGCTCCTCCAGACACGGGACACAAGATCACTGTCCAGGCTGCCCCACCCTCTCCTGGCATAAAAGGTCTCCTCCTGAATCAAGGTCAGGAAGCTTGACCAGGGACTTCCCATTGCAACCGTGACTTCAGAGGGCCTTTGCCAGGGAAAACAGCCCATCCTGCAGCTGCCACAAGGTGGCACAGCTGCTGCATCTCTCTTGCCAATTGCCACCAGCAAGCAGCTCCTGCCTCAAGGTTCCAGACAGTGCAGAGTGAGTGAGTGGTTGGAGGTGTCTGTGGTGAGCTGGCGGGTGAGCTGGAGTCTCCCCTGCCCTAGACCCTGGGCTCCTTGGAGCCAAGACTTCAGTGGCCCCATGTAATTGGGAGCCACCATGACAGCCAACATTCACTGCACCTTCGGGGTCCCAAAGGTGTGGTCCTTCGCCAGCCCTGAGAGGTGCGTCTGTTATTGGCCTGTTTTCACAGATTGAGAAGCAGAGAGACAGAGCCACTGGCCCAGTAAAGGTGGCGTGCATCCAGGGCTCTGCACCTGAGCAGCTGGCCTGGATTTCTGGGGAGTCAGAAGAAAGGCTGCTGGTTCCCAATGGACAGAACCAGGTCAGTTCCCAGTGCTGCTGTTTATCAGAGAGGCAAGTAGTTGAGGCTTCTCAAAAGACAACCAGTCCAAGCCTGGATGCAGGTGGATGTTAGCATTTCCATTTTACCATCTGGGGTTGAGAGGACAGTGACCTGCCCACGGTCACACAGTTTGGAAGAGAAGGAATGAGGACTAGGATGCAGGCCCTCATTGGCTGTGAGGGATGCTCTTCCCTCTGCATTCCATGGGGAGGGGAATCTCACCGTGCAGGACCAGGGCCAGGAAGTCAGAACCAGCCCCCAAAACGAGCCAGAAACCCAAGCAACACAGCTCATCCCCTGGAACACAGAGCCCCGAGTGCTCGCCGCTGCAGAGTCCCAAAATATGCTTTCCTGTGTCCACGGATGCCCAGTCTCCCCAGTTTCTGTCAGAAAAGATGCAGACAGCCTGGACCAGCCCCAGCGCTGTCAGATAGTGTTCCCAGTCCAACTGGAGAGAGGAATTGGCGAAGCCTCCAGAGACAGCATATTCTCAGGAATCCATAGCCTGCCCAGGCTGCTCAAGGTGGAAAGGGAAGCTCCATCTGACTCCACGCTCTTATCTGCCGACTTGCTTGTCTCTGTCTCCAGCTGGTCTTCAGCCCCACAGGGAGGACCTGGCACACACAGGAGCCCACAGAGTCCCGCTGAAGAGAGCACAGCAGCAGAATCCCAAGGTCTCTGCCTGGCCTGCGGCCAAGTTCCACAACCCCGATCCAGGGTTCTCACAGGTTCCCTGCAGGAGGAGCTCAGCTGCCAGCTCCCCAAGGGACGTCTGCCTCAACCCGGAGGGCCTGTGACCTGGAAGCCATCGGCAATGTCCTGTTGCAGCATTTCCTTACCCATCACCTCTGTCACTGCACCCACACCTCAGCAGCCAGATGCCATGTCACATGCTCTATGATAGGGCTTTTCTCCTGGATGTTTCAAACCAAAGACACATGTGCTAAGATGTGAGAATCCGTCCTGCCAAAGGCCACCGTTACCTATGACAGCATGCTCCTGAGACCAAGCGCTCAGTCTGTCCCACACACGTTTCCCCATGTGGATTCAAAATTTAAAACTGATAAAATATTAGCATTAACACAGTTCTGACAACCACACGTGTGAAAAGGGTGTGCTCAGATGTTTGTCTGCTCCAATCCCTTCCACCCATTCCCATCACTGTAGATGCCAAGTCTCTCAATTATTTCTTACTTATCTTTCTTGTATTTCTTTTTGCAGGGAGAATTTTAGGTGGATGGATGGATGGATGGATGGATGGATGGATGGATGGATGGATGGATGGACGGACAGATTAGATAAATGGAAAGATGGATGATGGATGACTGAATGAACAGAAAGATGGATAGATAGATTAAATGTATGTGTTATGTATATATGTATGGATGGATGAATGGATGGAAGGATGGACAGATTAGATAAATGGAAAGATGGATGATGGATGGATGAATGGACAGAAAGATGGATAGATGGATATATTGCTGGATGGATAGATTAAGTGTATGGATGGATGGATGGATGGATGGATGGGTGGGTGGGTGGGTGGATGGATGGATGGATGGATGGATGGATGGATGGATAGATGGATGGATGGAAGGATACAGAGATAGACAATAGGTAGATATCTAAGACTGGCATGACGCACATTCAGTTTTGCACTTGCATCTTCCTTCCTTGACATGACCATTGGACCCCGGTCATCATGGCACATCAGTTGTTCTCATTCTTGGGCAGCAGACTAGCGCTGCATTGTAGGGATGTTCCATAATTCATTCAAGTAGATCTCCCAGGCCTGGGCATTTTGGTAATTTCCAATACTTGATTACAAGCACAGCTGCCCTGAGTGACCTGTGCCCGTAATTGTTCCTATGCTCAACACATCTGTCTTCTCCAGGGGGCGGGACCATGTGTTTTTTTTTTTTTTTTTTTTGGCTGCTGCATATTCAAGGGTGCTGACTTGGGCTGGACAGCATGGCTGCCCCTCTGCTCCAGATGCTGAAGCTCATCCACAGCAAATCACCCGCGCTCGCCATGCCTCAGTCTCCTCACGGCAAGTGGCATGATAGATAGTCCTTCCTGCATGGGGTGATCATGAGCAACACAGCAGTGACGTGCATGGACTGCATGGTGCCAGTTGGCCTAGTGCATTGTGCCGACACTGATGTCATCCGTCCTGGGCTCTGAAAGACACTGAGCTGCAGTTCACTTGTTTCCACCGCGTGGAGGCTGCTGTGTGGCTGCATGGGTAATCGTTTCCACACAGTACAGCTGGAAAGAGACAGAGGGCTCATTGTGATGTGATGGTGATGGTGATGATGGTGATGGTGATGGTGGTGATGGTGATGATGATGGTGATGGTGGTGATGGTGGTCATGGTGGTGATGATGGTGATGGGGGTGATGATGGTGATGGTGATGGTGATGGTGATGGGATGATGGTGATGGAGGTGGTGATGATGATGCTGATGATGGCGGTGATGGTGGTGATGATGGTGATGGTGATGCTGATGATGGTGATGACGGTGGTGATGGTAATGATGGTGATGGTGGAGATGGTGATGGAGATGGTGATGGTGGTAATGATGGTGATGGTGGTGATGGTGAAGATGGTGTAGATTTGATAAACCCTCCCAGAATTATTATTGTCCCCATCCTCTTAAGCTCTGAGCCTCAAATAAACTTTCCTCCTCTGAGTTGTTCTGGTCGGGTTTTGGCAACAGTGAAGCAAAGCTGTCTGACACAGTTTTCTGTTTGCCTCTAGTACCAGCCTGTCGACCCCCACCCTCCTTCTCAAAGGATGGCAGACACTCATTAAATTAACAGACCACTAAGTGCCAATCCCAATCCCTCAAAGCGGTGGCAACGTTTGATTGATCTATGATATTGGAGACCTTCAGATGCACCCTGGGCCTGAAAACTCCTGTAAAAAATTTCTCATTTCCTCACTGAACAAAATCCATGCTAGTTCATCAGTGAGTCACCAGGACTCACCCTGCAGGGAACCCTGAGATCAAACCGACCTCTAGAGACAGAGCTGTGCCGTCCCTGAAGGTGACCAGAAATAGGAGCCACACCACACATGAAAATCTTTGAAGAGGCCAAAAGTGGGAGGTTTTCAAAGGCCCATCTGAGGGTGGTGGGCGCTAGATCCCCTCTGGGGGCCCAGGCTTCAGTACCGGCAGTACTTTAGAAACAGGCCCTGCTTCTCTGATGCCTCACTCATGCTTGCCCACCACGCTCACCATGGGTCACCCGCCATCTTCACAGCCCCAGCGAGAGCACCAAGAGTGCCCTGCGTCAGGCAGCTGCGCAGCGCTAGAGGGGGTCAGAACCCAAGGCGCTGGCAACCGAAATCCAGGCCCCATTGATTCTCCCCTCCTAGTCCAGTCCTAGTGGAGCCCAGCCTGCTGAGGGATGAAGTGCCAGCAGGTGGCAGGACTAAGAGGGCACCCGTGCCAAGGGGTGGGGAGGAGCCAGGGCGGAGCTGCAGTGGAGTAAGCTGGGTTCTCAGTCAGGCCAGGGGCTGGGGTCCCTGGTGCAGTCCTGCCCCAAGGGACAGATCACAGGCCTGGAGGACCCCCAGGAAAAGGGCAGGGCTTTTCAAAGCCCCCAAGGAGTGTGGGGCACAGTGGGTGGAGGGCCCGGCTAGCAGGCTTCCTGCTACTTCATACCTCACTTCCTTTGTCCTGCACACGGGACGGTGGGAGAGGGTAGAGGCCTGGGGCCGAGTGACACCTGATGATGTCCTCCTGGTCACCTCCAGAAACAACCAGCAAACCACGCAGTCTTGCGTCTCCTCTGCCTGGGAGCTCGGGTGGCTGCCATTGGATTGTCAGCCTCTTGAAAGTGGTCCGCCTACTCTGGAAAGGTCTGGGACACACGGGCACATGGAGGTGCCAGGCCACGTCCCCCGGCATTGAGAGCAAGGGTAGTTAGGCTCCAGAAGCCCACAGAGCCCGGGACCCTGCCGACCCCAAGTGCCTTCCGGATGTGCAAGGAGGTGTCTCATTAGAGAATCGGGAGGCTTCTGTGTTCTAATACCTGTTACATGAGGAGTTCCAAGCTGTGCTTGTAACAAGTAAGGTGTGGCCGATCTGGTCTTCCACCGCACACACAAGGCATCCAGGGCTGCAAGAATCATCCAGACCAGCATCCTTGGCAGTGAGACACCAAAAGAGGTAATTGGTGTGGAGCAGGGTGGCCCTGGCCCAAGACCTGGGACTTTGGAGCCTCTGGCCCCAACTCAGAGATTCTGGTTCTCCTGCTAAACATTTGCATTTTAACCTTTTCCCCCATGAGTCTGATCCAAGTGGATCCCAGAAGCCCTGACAGTGGTGGCCCCTCATCCGTGCCAGGGTTGCTAGGCAGTGGGCTTGCTTACTCTAGCAGGGGTGGGGTGAACTGGGGGGTGAGCGCTGGCCTAACACACACCAGGCCTGGGCTCAATTCCCAGCCCTGCACAAATAAGCTCTAGCAGAACAACGTCACAGAACGTGACTCAAGGACCGAATCAAACACAAAATGTGCAGAACCACCTTCAGGCCTGCGGTGGGGCCAGCCACTCCTGGGCAGTGTGCCCAGGGATGCTGCAATCCACGCGATCCCCAAGCACGTCACTTCCATCCTTCTGTCTCCTGGCCTTATTCCAACCAAGCTGCGAGGGCTCCAGCAAGGCTTGGCCTTCCTCTCCTGCCATGCCAACACGGTGCTGATGGGGGTGGAGTCTGAGCAGGTGGGCGGAGCACGTGGGGAGACCCAGGTTCACACTGCGCACCCAGCCCGCCGGGCTACAGCCTAACCTGCCCACGGACCTGACTGGAGTCTCAGGCACCAGGAGCAGAGGTGGGAGCATTCGTTCATGCTTGAGTTTTTCATCAGGAACCAGCCAGAAGCCAGGTCCTGGTAAGGGGTTGGGGACCCCCAGTGGGAAAGATGCCCCAGTGTCCCCAAAAGATGGTGAATACATCGCCTCTGGTGCTCAGTTGCACTGCCCAGTGGAGGTGACAGGTAGACTGGAGCTGGAGGAAGAGGCAAAGCCGATGGGGAAGGACAAGTGCGAGAAGAGCTTTCCCTGGCACATGCCAATACCCTGGGGCAGGAGGAGGAATTGAAGGAGGCCAGGGTTCTGTGGCCCAGGGAGCTGGGCGCTTGGTACACTGACTGAGGCTCAGTCATCAGCAGGGATCAGACAAGGGACCTCCTGCAAAGTCCCGGTGGGGAGTTGGATCTTCACCCCAGAGCAATGAAAATCCCTGAAGATCTACAGCAGGAACTGAGAGCCACCGTCCTGGGTTGGGTGATTCCAGGAGCAAAGGCCATGGAGGGAAGCCCACCTAAATCGCAGTGGAGAAGAGCTTTGTGTGGTCAGCACACAGACGGGGAGGGACTTCCTGAGAGCCCAAGGTCTCCCCACCACCTCAAAGCACATTGGCCTCAAACTTCCTTGCCCTGTGGGCCCTGGCGAGATCAGCTCTCGTTATTGGTGGAGTCTGTGGACAGAGCCTGCGGGCGCCGGCTACCCGTCCAGGACTGTTTGTCGGGGATCTGCACCAGTCTGGGTCTTGGGACAGCTTCAGATTTATGTCCAAGAGCTGGGGCTTAAGACTCCACCTGTTCGCCCTGCAGATGTTTCTCGTGCAGTGTGGGAATTTAGGAATGCTCAAAATAGCATTCGCCCGTAAAATTGCCTGGAGTGCAGTCCAAATGAATGTGTCTGTAAAAAGTAACCAAATAACTGCTTATTGTCATTAGTTCATGTACTTTGAGCTTCCAGGCAGGGCTGGGTGTTAATTTAATGGGGTACTGGATGGGTCTGGGGTGACCAGAGACTTGCGGGGACTGTTGGGTACTGTTCCACAGGTGGGGCAGCCATCAGCGGATTCTCCCATCAGTTCCGGCATCTGACCATGATAGGTGGAGAAAGCCCCGGGCCTCCAGAAGACTCCATAGGATACCTTCCTGAACCCTGGGACCAGCAGCGCAGCCTGCTCAAGTTAGAAGACGGCACAGCCACCCACGCGTTGTGGTGAGGCGCCCCCGGCCCAGACCCTCCCCTTGGTCCTTCTCAGGTGATGGGTTCAGGGGCGTCAGCACTTCAGGGAGGTGCGCCACCCTCCCCCCACCCAGGTGGCCCTCCAAAGGGAAGCACCCCAGCCCCTGCACTGTCCAGCTGGGCCCTTGCTCTGTGGATTGCCTGCTGGGGGCACTGGGCACAGAAGGTCACACACGATGTGGCCCTCCAGGGCAGCAAGCAGGTGGACTCTGTGCTCAGTGCCACCTCAGGAACGTGCCGCTCAGAACCACAGTGAGTTGTACCTCACCAGACGGTGAGGGTCAGAAGAGGGGAACCGTCAGGGGTCTGTGGGACCTGACTGTGTCCCCGTGCAGCGTGCGTGCAGGGCAGCCACTGCTTCTCAGCAATGACTTATAGCTTAGGACCTGGTTTTGTTCAGGCACCGTGGGGGGACTAGGGGAGCTGCGGGGTCCCGTGGCCCACGGTCCAACCCCAGACCTCCCATGCAGTGCCTCTGTGACCTTAAGTAATTGACTCAACCTCTGCGTGTCTCTGTTCCCTCATCCTTTGCCTCCCAAGATTCTGTGAGGCCCAAATAAATTGCACACGTGGCCATCCCAGGCCTCTGAGGACTGTCCCTTGCAGCCCCCTCCCCTTCTTTCCATTCTAGAATTTTTCCCTTGCTCTCTGCCCTGCAGCCACCTGGGCTGGCCCTCAGCTTCTCAGGCAGTCAGGCCCTGCCCGGGGCCTTTGCACTTGCTGTCCCCACAACCTGCACTGCACCCGCTCCTCGTTTCCTTGGCATTTCTGTTCAAGCCTCGCCTTTTCTGTCACCTGCCCAGATTTCACCCCACCGCCCCCTGTGCTCTGCATCACACCAGCAGGTCTATGAAGTCACTCTCCTTCCAAAGAATGTGATCATGGTGAGGGACGAGGGCTGCCTGTCTGCTCTGTACCAGGTCCAAGCACAAGCCCAGTGCCCGGCAGAAGGGCCCCTTGGGGGACACTGCAGCTTCATGCAGACATCTGCAAGGGCACAGGCAGGCAGGCGGGCTCTCTGAGCAGTGGACGGCAGAGTGTGGCACTCCCGGACATCCTGGCTCCTTCCCCCACAGGCCAGTGTGCCCAGGCTTGTGGGTGCATGGACACAGCTCTGGGGAGGAGGCAGGTTCTCAGGGACAGAGGCCTTGGCTGAAGCCAAACAGAGCCGTTATCAGAACCCCAGGATGGAGCTGGGCTCCTGGAAGGACTGAGCCAGGTCCAGGGGAGGTCCAGGCCCTTCTTGCTCCGGCCCACCTTCCCTTCTGACTCTTTTCCTCTCCTTCTCTCTCTCCCCTCCTTCCTTCTCTCTCTCTCTCTCTCTCCTTCCTTCTCTCTCTCTCCCTCCCTCTCTCCTTCTCTCTTGCTCTTTCTCCTTCCCCTCTGACTGCCCTCGTTCCTCTGCCTCATTTCTCTCAAATCCCTGTCCTCCTGGTCGTCACTCTTCTGCGCATTTGCTCCATCTGGGGGGACGTTTCCAAGGCAGGGTGCACACCTAGCCACCAAAAGCTGGATCGCTTCTCTCCTGCTTACAGCTCCACATTCCCCAGGAGGGGATCTCATTTCATGGGCCAGCTCCATGGGGTGCCTGTGCTCAGTACCTCTGGGGAGGACTTGGGCCCACTGTCACCTGGCTTGGGGCATGTGGGTCCTGGGGTGGGCAGGGAAGTGAAGGCAAGCCCTGTGAGTGGAAGGGAGGCCGAAGTTGTGTGCACAAGACAGCCATGTGACAGGCCTTCTGCTATCCCTCACTCCTGCATCGACTCCTCTCTGAGCTCCACCTTGTGCTGGCTCTGTCCTAGGCCTGGGGATACAGGATGGAGAGGACCTGGAGCGTCCCCACCTTCTGTAGACCTGTACCCCTGGAGAGGAGAGACTGGGAGCAGTGAGCAGAACCTGCTCCGTCCTGGTGGAGACACCAGTGTTCTCCTGAAAGCTCAGTGAGGGGAGGAGACACTAGTGAGGGGAGGAGACACTGCCCAGCAGCAGCAGCTGTGCGTAGCTCCGTGAGTCAGGGAAGCCTCGCTGAGGACCTGCTTGAAGGGGAATGAGCTGGGCAGCACAAACCAGAAGTGAGTGCAAAGGCCTGTGGCCAGTAGATGGGTTGTGTGTGAAGATGGGAAGGTGACCAGTGAGCCCGAGAGACACAGGATGGAAGGGGTGTGCCCAGACCCCTGAGAGCAAAGGGGCTGTGAGCCCAAGGGCTTTGTTAGCCCCTCTAGTCTCTGTTCCCCCCCGTGGAGCTACATGAAGTGCTGCCCCCTTAGGACTGTGGTCATCAATGGGTGCTCAAGGGTCACTTCCCATTTGAGAGCTGTGGAGCCTCGTGGAGGGCACCTGGCCAGGACAGTGGACAGCTGTGTGGAGACACAGGTCACAGTTGTGTGCCCTCCGACTGCGCAGATCGCAGGGCTCCTTTCTCACAGTGATCTATGATGACAGTTGTGGCCCTGGGGCCGGGCGTGGGGGACACGGCCCAGTTCTCTTCCCTGGGCTCAGGCAGCACCTTGGGTGGTGTGGGGACAAGGATGAAGGACAAGGGACGGTCCAGGGGCCATGTGTGTGCCTGACAGAACGGAGGCTTCACACAGGCCACACAGGGACAGGCTGTGCCCTCCCGACCCCGCGCTGGTGCTTCACAGAGGAGGTAGGAACTCTTGACAGGGAGGCTGAAAGATGGGGCCCCGCTGGGCCGTACAGAGGATCTGCTGGGGCCACGAAGCCCCAGAAAAGGCCAGAGCGTGGCAGAGGCCTAGCCCCGTGGGTCCCAGGGGCCCTGTCCATCAGGCCAAGCAGGGCAACTGGACGGGCAGGCCGCCTGGAAGAAAGCTGGGTGTTGTGTGGAAGGTTGACCCCCTGCATCTTGGGTTTCACTGGGAAGTCTGTGTGGTCACATCGGCCAATTTGGCATCTGCTGGGAGCTGGGCAAGGCCAGCCCAAGAGGAAGAGCCCTTGCAGGGCCCTGGGTGGCTCTGTGGCCATGACTTATGGCAGCACAGGGGGAAGGGCACATTTTTATCCCATATGTGGAGATGGGGTGGGCTTGGAGACCACTCCCTCTCATATTTGGGGATCTTAATGAGAAACCCCAAAGGATTTAGAAATTCACTTTCCCAAGGACAGGAAATAAACGGGAAAGTTCTAGGGAATTAGGGGAAATCTCAGGGCAAATTAGAGACAGTGGCCTTTGTTGTCCCAGCGTCTGTGAGTGTGAGAGAATGAGTGTGAGAATACATGTGAGTTCTTGAGAGACCCGCACAGCAAGAGAGGGAAGGGGAGAGAGAGAGACAGAGAAGGAGCGAGACAGGCAGCACAGACAGGGAGGGAGGGCCCGAGAGAGGCAGAGACAGAGCCCAGCGTGGCGGCCCCTCCTCAGGAGCTCTCTGGCACTTGGGAGGAGCCCCCGAGGCTGACCTGGAGGTGACAGGAACACTGGGGACAATGACTCATTCTCTGAAGCCCTGGGCCTGGGTAATAGCCGGTCTCCCCCTTGCCAGGTATGGAGTGCGGGAGGGCACAGACCCCACTGAGCAAGGGCCAGGCCAGGTGCAAGGCAGGGTGAGGGCCAGCGTGAGGGCCAGGGCAGAGCCGCTGCCAGGACACAGGAAGAAGCGGATTCTCTGCTCACGCCTGTTCGATGCCGTCTCTCCGTGTGGGCCCTCGGGTCTCAAAGAAAGGAGGAGACCTGCTCCCTGTGAAGGTGCAGTGGACAGCAGCCTGGCCTGCAGAAGTGTCCTCTGTTACCCTGAGTGCAACAGGGTGGCTTATTCGTTACCTGAATGAGTTACCAGAATCTCCGGCCGGCCCTACTGCAGAGGGAGGGCGGGCATGAACCTGGCTGGAGGAGGAGGCTGTTTCAGGGCATCAGAATTCCCAGCCAGACTGACTGCGAGCATGTCCCCTGTGTTGAGGTTTGGACAAGTGTCCCCAAAGGCCACCATGTTAGAGGCATGGTTCCAGCTCAGAGGAGATGGGAGGGGGTGGGACCTTTAAGAGTTAGGCCTGGTGGGTCTTCAGGTTACAGGGGCATGTGAGACCCCAGTCTCCTCTTCTTCCTCTCTGCTTCCCAGACATGAGGGAGGGCTTTAGCCCACCAAATGTTCCCACATGCTGGGCTGCCTCGCCTGCCCAGAGCCACCACCAGTCAGTTACCTACTGACCAGGGAGAACCAGGAGCTGGGTTTCCTGCTAGGCACCTTCAGGACCTGGCCTCTGCTGGAAACCACGCTTCTGGGCAGCTGGCAACCACGCACGGCTTGGGGGTCCGTTCACTCCCAGGCTCCCCACTGGCCAGGTGCTGCCAGCCCACCTTGGCCCCCCTGCCCTTCCTGCCTCTCTTGCCGGACACTCCCTCCCTGCTCCACCCTCCCTCCCCTCCCCTTCCCCAGCACATCCCTCACATTCCCAGCTCCCCAAGGCCCAAATTAACACACCCCTAGAGTGAGGGTCAAGCTGGTGGTACTTGGTGACCAGGGCTATGGGTTAAGGGGTCTGGGAACTCCTGAGACTGTCTAAATCTCTCATTTTATGATTAGAATACAGAGGCCCAGAGAGGGTAAGCGAATTGCCAAGGGCCACACAGTCATTCGTCGCATCACACCAGAGTACCTCAGTCAAAGCACACCAGCTGACAGGGACGTCGCTGCCTCCGTCACAGCAGCTTGTGCACCTTCCCCACTTACCCAGCATTCCCTGGGGTCAAAGTCCCCCGGGTGATGAGGCCTGGGAGAGCAGTCCTACCCAGGACTGGTCATCTTCGCAGGTGGCCATCCCTGTCTCCACACCAGGAAGGGGACTTGGGAGGTTCCAGGCTTCCAGGGCACAGGGCCTGGCCGTCATCGGCTCTTCCCGCTGTGCTCACCACCTGGGTCAGGTGGGCCTCATGCCTGGGGTGTGAGAAGCCCCGTGCCTGGCAAGAGGCAGTCCCCAGAGGGCCCAGAGGGAGGGCAGCGGGCGGCAGGCGGCAGCAAGCCAGGCTAGGTCTCGGGCTTCCCTCCTGCTCCTCCAGGGCCTCAACCAGTGGGGAAAGAATGTGCCGCGGTCAGCACAAGTCGGGAAAAGTGAACGCTTCGGAGAAAGCCCCTTGCTTAGGGCAGAGGGGTCCACATCAGGGTGGCGTCCTGCCGGCAGCTGGAGAGACTCCTACGCCCACAGTGGTCACTGTTTCAGGGATGGCTTACAAGCGCCTGCTGGGTGACCAGGGCTCAGGAGCAGCCTTTCTGTGCTTGCCCGGAGCCATCTGAGGCAGGTAGGGTGAGGCCTCAGCCTGGAGAGGCCCAAGGCTGCGTGTCTTGGCTGGCTGAGCAGAGCTGGCCCTGGAGGGAGGAGGCAGCGCGCTGCACGCCTGTTTCTGTAAGCTCCCTGAGACCAGGGCCAGTGCCTCTGCTATGAGGCCCTCTCAGCAGGACCCTTTCCAGTCCTGCTCCTCGGATGTTGGCTGTAAATACAGGAAATGGAAGGGGGTGGGGCCGGGCCTCCCCCTGCCCGCTCCTTGCACACAGGCTTGGTGGCGAAGCTTTCCCAGCCATGCTGACCGCAACCCTCTGCCCCAAACCTCCCTCCTGAGTCCAGCACTGGTCTCCCTGGCCTGGGAGGCTCCAAGGAGGCCCTCGTGGTGGCACAGCATGGCCAGCCACAGGCAGCTCCACCTGCCTTTGCAGAGGAATGGGTGGCCCTGGTCTGGCAATTGGGCGGAGACGGCCAGGTGGTCCTCAGCTGCTCCAGTGCCATCCCTGGGTCTGACCCTGCCCCTAACCCAGCCCCTGCCCTCCCAGGTCTGCAACCTCTGCTTCCCTCCCAGGCTCTGGGTTCTGAGGTTGGAGGTGGCGTGACCCGGTCACCACTGTACCTCTGCTGCATGAGTGGCCTGCAGAACTCAGAGGACCCCACAGCTGGAGCGTGGCCCTGGCCGTCCTCTCCCTCTCCCACCGGCTGGGGGACTGCACTGCTTCCCGCTGTGCTCACACTGCATGCTGGCCCAGTGTCCTCTATCTCAGTCCAGCCGACTGGGCTAGCTGGCCAGGGTGCCCAAAGCAAGGTGGCAGCTGCTCAGTGAGCCCTGAAGAGAGACAGGGCAGGGCAGGTGGAAGGACGTTCATAGACAACAAAGACAGAAAGGACAAGGGCCTCCAGTGGTCCCTGGCCGGGCTTGCTGTCTCACTGGCTAACCACAGCACACACAGGACATGGGAGACCCAGATGACGATGTGCCTGCCCACCTGAGCAGTTGGGGCTGGTAGCCCAATGCAGTCTTCATGCTGCAGCCCCCGGGAGCCTCCTCGGCACGTCCTACCTGGATGCACAGGTACCCCTGGTGGGCCAGGGCCTCTTGCTGCATTTGAAACAGTTGAAGGGAGATTCATGTAGCAAGAAATTAAGCTTTGAAAGCATCTGGTTCACAGCATTTAGTACCAACGCCTCCATCCAGCACTGACGTGGGTACCCAGTCCCGAGTGCCTGTGCCCTGTCTGCAGGGCGTCCAGGAGGGTGCATAGGGAGGTCCTGTGAGGAGTGGACAGGCGTGAGGGCCTCTCAGGGTGCAGGCCTGTGCGAGTAAGCGTGGGGAGCTTCGGGCTTGCTAAGGAGGGTCAGTCCCATGGCTGTCCAGGCACAGCATCGCCCCTCCCCAAGGCCTGCCCTCCCTGAATGTTTATTTGTCCTTGTCAGGGGACAGTGAGTGGCCTCATGTCTGCTAGGACCGGCTGGTGCCTGTGAACAGGGGAAGCCATAGCTTTTCTCCTTCTGGATGCCAGGGCTCTGGTTTTCTGGGACAAAGACAGGGCGAGGGCAGGGGCAGCTTGGTGGGCCTGCTGCCATCCATGCAGAGGAGCTGGTTCCTGCCGCTCGACCGGACCCCTGGCCCTGTGAGAAAGGAGGCCCTGACTCTGCGTGGGGTGCTGGGGAGGCGTGGGCACACTGTGGGGTTCAGCCAGTGCTGCCCAGGGAGACGGCCCACCAGGGCCAGGCAGGGCTGGGACACAGAAGCCACGCCCTTCCGTGGGAGCCAGCTGCAATGTCGGCCCGGGAGCCTCCACACAACCACACAGGCACGACTGCCATGGGAGAGCAGTTGAAGGGCCCCTGCCTCCCACCGCCTCCACCGTCCATCCAGGGAATGTCGCTGTCCACCAGAGCATCCTGGTGTGCAAGGAAGATGAGTCTGTGAACACAGGTGCTCCTGAGCCCCAGTTGCACGCTGCTTCTGGGTGGCCCGGCAGGGGAAGGGTTGGGCCTGGGGTCCACCTCCAGGTCTAAGTCCCTTGAGGGAGACGGTGGACCCCTGGCCTCTGAAGGAGGCTCCCATCTTCCCCTGCACGCCTCTCACATGCATTCTGCACACACGTTTCAACACCACCAGAAGAAAACCCGTGTCTGGGCGCCCGCCTGCAGCAGGAGGCCTGGGCTCAGGGGCAGCCAGAGTCACTAGGAGTGGCCCGAGGCCATCTTTCTGCATTTCAAGAGCAGCCAGGCATTCAAGATGGTGGATGAAATCACCCACATTTAGACAACTGTGGCCCACAAAGCACAGAACCAAGGGAGTGAGCGTGGCAGTGGCTGTTCAGTGTCCAGGGCGAGAACTTGGGAGGCCTCCGGGGACTGGTGGGGAAGGAGCCTCGGCCACTGGAACCCTGGCCGCCTCACACACAGGGAAAGGGCACCTCCTGGCTCCACGTACAATTCTACTGCCAGCCACTGGCAGGAGTATCAGCCCGTCACTGGACCTGGAGGGCAAACGGCCTGGGAGGAATGTGTGAAGGAGGTCATCCCTCGGCCAGCTGGATGGGATCACTATGGAGTGGCCAGAAGTCTCGAGTTGAGGAGTCACTACCAGCTTCAAAACCACCCTCCTGCTGGCCGTGCAGTCATTTGGGCAATGGATGTCATCAAAAAAGAGGGCTTTTCATGGGTCAGCTCTTGGTACCCCATGAGTGTAGCATTGCAGGGGAAGCCTGTGCTGTGGGCCGTATTCACTAACTGGACAGCAGGTGAGTTGGCTAACTGGTCAGCAGGCGACTTCCTTGCTGAGAGAAATGCAAATACCTCACCCACCTGCTCACTTCCCTGCCTTCTTTCCAGTACCAGGGGATCTGATCACTCTGTTTATGGGGAGGGAATGTTGTTCTGTGACCAGCAGCATCGTCTGGGAACTTGTAGGACACATGGACTCTCAGGCCCGCCCTTCCCAGTCGGAAGCTGTGCTGGACACAGGCTACCACTCCGTTTGCCAAGGACACCTGCTCAACCCAGGGACCAGGTCGTGTGTGTTCCAGTTCGCTCGTGGGTGTGCAAACACCAACAGTGTGTGCTGGGGACTGACAGTGTCTCCAGGTAGCAGGTGGACGTGGAAGAGGGGCAGGAGAAGGCCCCGGGGACAGTGAGGCCTAAGGGCCTGGCCTGGGAATGTTGCCTTGCCAGGGTCCTAGGAGGGAACCAGGATGTGGGTGAGGAGCAAGACCACCCTTACTCTGAGGTCTCCTGTGGCTCATGTGGCCTTGGAAGCACTGGGTGGACAAGGGTGGGTCCCTCATGCTCTGTTATGTCCCCAGAAATGAGCACAGTTCCTGGCACAGAAGAGTTGGAAGCTGACACGGGATGAAGGCATAAATACCACTTTGGCTAATGCAGTGAACCAAGCAGAACGGTCCACCATGACAGGCTGATGACGGGGCCGGTGACAGGGCCAGCACGAGCCTTCAGCAAGTGGGGGTTCAGCCCCCACGCCCGGGAGATCGGCCATCCTACCTCGCATGTCAGCAGAAACAGACAGGGAGAGGCGTCCGGGTGCTACCAGCTGTGATGATGTGCCCCACACAGGGCTGGGCTCAGGGGGCCCACCTCCCACACCTCTGCCACGGGGACCTGCCTGTTTTTCACAGCTCTTTCCGCTTGTTTCAAAACCGTTTTTATCTTGACTCAAAGCGACACAGGTGACACTGCTGTGTCAACGCAGTTACGAGTGTCCCCTCAGACCCCTCACCACTGGAGCCACGAACTAGGTTAAATTAAAAAAAGCAGAGCGTGTCCAGCTTGACAGCTGGCCCTGCAGCCATGGAAAAGGCCAAAAATAAACACCGGGAGTCAATGACTTCAGTACCATCCGTGGCTCGGTGCCCAGGTGGGGCCAGAGCGAGGGGACGGCCTCAGGCACACAGCGCACTGGGCTCCTGGGGTGGCTGGGGACGGGGTTGGTCCCCAGAGTGCAGCTGGCTCTCCAGGGACATCACAGATCTCCCGCCCGGCTGGGACCTCCGTACTGGTCCCCGGGCCCCCAGCGTGGAGAACGTCCACCAGGCATGGTTGTCGGTTCACCTCAGAGCCAAGGTCGGCAGGGCGGCCACCAGTGTCTGTAGGTTTCCTTCCTGTCTGCTGTTCTTGCGTCCCAGGAGGTGCCATCCTGAGGGGCCCTGCAAGGCCTGCTCTGAGGAGGGCTGCAGTCTGCACAGAGGGACGCCACGGGCCGCTGACAGCAGAAGTCCACCCTGTTCTTAGGGCCTTTGCTTGACAACCTCGTGGGTGAGGACAGAGGACCATGCGAGCTGGGACGCTGTCTGCTCCGCTGGACTGGCCGTGGTATCCCTCCTCGGCCCCCTTACCACTCGTGTGTCACCAGGCACCCCGCCATCTCTGATCACACTTCCTTTGGGGGACGTTCTTGGAGTCGGCCTTGAGCTGACATCTCTCTCCATCTTTTTCTCATCCGTCCCCTAAGCGCTGAAGCATCTGTGTGGGTTCTATGATGTTTCTCTTAAAATACAAAACAACTGAAACCTTACACGGTTCACCTGTGCACACCTGGAGTGGCCCTGCCCCTGGGCAGGGGCACCTTCCTCCACTTGCTGGTGTCCCAGGGCGGTGCTGCCCAAGGGCCGTGCTGCCCCGGATGTGAGTGCGGACCTCGTGTCCCACCTCCTCAGGGACACACCCTTGGACAAAGGGCCAGGCTTCTCTGTAGAACAGGTACCCAGAGTGTTTCCCAGGTTGCTGGACATGCCTCATGTCTGCAGAGAGCAAGACCGACACCCTCGTTCCTGCCCCAGCCGTGTTCTCCATGTGGCTGTGCACACGTGAGCCCCAGCCTGCACACAGCTGCCTCCCTGCCCGGAGCACAGCCTGGCATGTATCCGGTCCTCAGTCCACACAGCTGGACAGTGTGGATGGAGGAGAAAGGAAACATCCCTGCCATCAGGGCTCCCGGCCACTCTGGAACCAAAGTGTTTTAGGGACTTTTGCATCATTGTGACGAGACGACCTGACAAGCACAACGGAGAGGAGGGAGAGTTTATTGGGGGCTCAGGGTATCAGAGGCCTCCATCCATAGAAGGCCGACTCCAGTGCACTGGACCTAAGATGAGGCAGCACATCAGGGGGACCAGACCAGCAGAGGACAACTGCTCAGCTCTCGGCTGCCAGGAAGCAGAGAGAAGGAGAGGGAGCCGTAGGGTAGATGCACCTTTCTAGACTCCGCGCCACCTCGCAGCCTCTCCCCACCTCACAGCCTCACCCCACATCCCCAGCCTCCCACCGCCCTGCCCCAACCTCCCCCCACCTCTCTAGCCTCCCACCTCTCCAGCTACTCCCTACCTCCCCAGCCTCCCACCTCTCCAACCTTGCCCCACATCCTCAACCTCCCCAACTTCCATAACCTCCCCCAAACTTCCCAGGCTCCCCTGACATCCCCAGCCTCCCACCTCCCCTGCCCCTCACCTCCCCTGCCTCCCACCTCCCCAGCCTCGCCCCCCTGCCTACAGTGACCACCCAGCCAGTCCAGTCACACCAGAATGGGCTGATGAGGTCCAGCTCCATAAGCCAACATTCTACTCTGAACGTTCCTGTGTTGGCAGTGTCCGGGGGACACCTCACTTCCAAACCTTAACATTGTAATGCTCTAACATGCCAGGTGACCACACAGCCTCTGCCAGGCTCAGTGACCCTCCCTCGCTGCTTCATAGAGTCCAGTCCTCTCAGCTCGGCATTCCAGGCCCAGCCACACCTGCGTGGCTCTGCTGCCTCCCTCACGGGCGCCTGTCTCCCAGCAGGCCGCCCTCCCTCAGCACGCACACAGCCGTCCCCGCACAGTGCCCTTCCTCTGCTTGCCACCTGGCCTATCCACAGGACTCAGGTGACCTCCTGGACCCCAGGGAAGCCTGCTGACCGTCCTCTTCCCCCAACCCTGGGTGGGCACCCAGCAGCCCTGTGACCCTGCCCCTGTGGACAGCTGGGACTGGGAGGCCATGCTGCCATTCACTCCTGACACCTCGCGGCTCTGCACCAGGGTCCACTTCTGAGCCGCACTGCACGTTCAGAGTCCTTGGGTCCCTGTTGCACACACTCACCAGGGATTGGAGCTCGACGCTCACCAGGAAGGGTAGAGCAGAGAGCCTGATCCGCTCCTACCTGCCGGCCACCCAAAGTGGAGCCACACTGCTGTGGCCTGGTGTCCGCAAGCCCTCGCCTGGCCACACCTGAGAGGTGAGGGAGGCATGACCCCTCTCATATGCGCAGGAGAGTGGACACAAACCTGCATGCCTTGCTGAACCCGTCCTAGTATGTTCTGAGTGACCCCGCAGCTGCCTGTGACCTTTCTGCTCCCCCCAAGCTCCCCTACTCCATGGAGTTCAGTTCCCCCACCGACCCTTGGCACCTGGCACAGTGCCATCCTTGAAGGACCTGAGGCCTGGGGAAAGCCTGGCTCTGTGTGGCCCTGCTGAGGCCCAGGATGGCGCCTGCCGGATCCACCCAATTCCGCGGTGCGCGGTGCTTCTGCACTGGGAGCCGAGTCACTGCATCCGTCAGATATCTCTGAGCACCTGCAGAAAGTCCACGACACTCTCCGCCTGGCTGCTCTGCTTTTCACTTTGTGTCTGTGCCACAAACAAGGAAAAAGCACCCAAGAAGCAGTGCGGGCTTAAGGGTTTCGAGTGAGTGACCCAAAGTGGCCACTTTGAGGGTGTGGATCCTGGTTCACAGGGACAGCCTAGCGCACGGGCTCTGGGTGCCCGCCAGGTTTCCAGGGTGAGCAAGCACCTCAAAGGGGACAAATATTTTTCATGGACCATAAGTGAAATGGAGGTCTGAATGTTTAAAAATAAATACATAGTGAAGGAAGAAAGGACAGACAAGCACAGAGACCTTGCTGACCTTTAGATTCAAATGAGTGAAAAACAAGTTTTTATAGTCATGGTTGCTGCCGCCGAGGAAACGAAACCTTTTGTCTCCAACTCTTCTGAGCCACAGTTCCCAGAATGAGTATTTCCAAATGGATGCTCTTGAGATTGAACAGAGGAGATTCAATCTTTGGGCTTCAGTTTCCTCATCTATAAGATGGAGATAATGATGATTCTCACAGGATAATTATGAGAGTTAAATTAATTAATACATGCAAAGGACATGAATCAGGGCTCTCATGGCACATGGTGAAGTTCATTCATTAGCCATCATCACCATCAAAACCATCACCATAACCATCACCATCCACATCACCACCATGACCGTTATGACCATCACCACCAGCATCACCATCAACACAACCATAACCACCATCAACATCCGCTGTCATCAACATCATCACCACTATCATTAGCCTGATCATTGTCACCTTTACCATCACTAGGATGACATCACTGTCAGCACCATCACCATGTGTGAGGACCTGAGAACCTGATGCAACCAGTAGCCAGACTAGCAACCAGCAAATGGAAACTGGAAACCCGCAGCTGACTGTAGGCAGGGGCAGACTTAGTTTCCCACTGTAGACAGGAGCAGTTCACAGCCCCCACTGAAGGGGACTCTAGACGTGATAAAGAGGCTGCAGTCCTGGGCTGCAGAGAGGATGGGGTTTTTCAGAGCCAGTGCAGTTATTTCTGATTAATAATAATAAGTATCTGCTTGTTTTCCCAAGGATTTTTTTCAACCCACCTTAAATGCCCTGTTTGGTTGGTTGGCTTAATGGGAAGGCCCAGTTTATATCCATTCTCCTACTGAAAATTGGCCTCAGTGCCATCAGACAAGATCTAGGGGTTCACGCCGCTGAGATGGCCTTCTGGAAAAGGAAGTGACTAGACATTTCCTCTGCTCATTGTCTTCCTCAAAAAGTGACAAGTAGGGAATATTTGTTCCCACTTCTTCTTCCTTCCTGTATGCCAGCAAAAGTATGCAAAGTTAAGAGAGGCAGAGAAAGGAGCGAGTTACCAAATCTTCAAGGTCTTCTGTCCAGCACAGCTCAGTGTCCTCTGACCTCCCAGCCCTGCTCCTCCCAGTGGCCACCAGCACACAGATCGGGCCTGGGCACATGGTGGGGACACGGATTCCAGACCAAGTGCTTCCAGTCCTTTGGTGCTCCTCATTCTTGGCTGGCTGTGCCTGGAACCCCAGCTTCCTCACCCTCAGGTGCATCCCACTGGCTAAGTTCCCCACTGTCCCCAGAAACCCCTGGCAGGAGTCACCAGGTGCCCAGCAGTGGCCCACCTGAGCAAATGGCTTCTTCCTCTTCCTGGCCACTTCCCTACTCCTATCCAACTTCCTGGAGAAAATAAATAAACTCTTTCCCTGTGCTTGCCTTGCTTTGGGGACGATCCTACCCTAGGAAAACTCAGCCATTTCCCGTGGTCCACGCTGCATATGTCAGGCTTCATGGGGTCTCTCCCCCAGCCACGCCCGCTTCCTCTCACGGTCCCAAGGTCCAGTGCTATCTGTGCCTCTGGGCCCTTCATACAGCTGGGACCCTCTTCCTAGGGTCACCCCTCCCTCCCCTGCAGGCCTCCAGAAATGCCCTCCCCAGCCCTCCCCAGGGACCCCACCCGTCTTTGACCTTCACACCCGAGCTCCTTCCCAGGCCTCAGCCCCAAGTCTGTCTCCATGGGCGCCATGCAGATCCAACCCCCTCAGGGCTCACATGTTCCCAGACACACTGCTGCTGGCCCAGCACTGCACTGCAGCTCTGGGTGCCCTCTGGACAGCCCTGGCCCTGAGGCCACGGCTCCTGCTCTCTAGGGCAAAGCCTGGGCCTCTGGGTTTTCAGGGCACAGCACAGGCTGAGGCACCAACGTGGCCTCAGCTCGTGCTCCAGCCTGCAGACGCCTCCTGCCGCAGCGGGACCAGCCATGCCTGCCCGGCCCTGCACCTGAGGCTGCTCCTTGGTTACCTTCTTCTTTGCTCCCTGGGTCAGGCAGGGAGGGCTACTCCCCTTCTCCTCAGCTTCCCCACATCATGGCCCTCAAGAGATCCTCCCTGGTCATCTCACGCAGGGCTCTGTGTCATCAAGTGCTGCGACCTCTACTGGTCAGCTTTGCTTGGCCACTTGCTGGTTGTCTCCCGCCCAGGAGGCGAACTCCAAGACAGATGCTGCTCTCACGGGGGCCTCATTTCTGACCAGGAACTTGCCTGGCATGCACGAGGCTCCAGATCATCACGCTCCTCTGCTGCTGAGATCCTGGCACTCAGCCGCAAGCCCATGCTCAGACCCCTTTGCTTTTCTTCTGAACAGAGTCCAGGATACCAGGCAAAACCCATCTCCCCAGAGGCCCCAGCACTCTCCCTCGGCCTCCCTGGCCCTGCTGTGCGACGTTGAGCTCCGGAGCACCAGCTGAACGTAAGTCACACAGCTCAGCCAGGCTGGGAGCAAGGCCTACAGACCACCCACCACCGTCTGCTCTGAGGGATTGTCTTTCAGGGCTTCCCAGAGCATCCTATCCTAGTGGACTTGCCCCAGGCCACTTGGTGCCATCTGGAATTCGACGGGACTTCTCCCAGGCCACCATGGGACTTCACCTTAAAATCTCCCGCTTTGATGATCAACAAGTCTATCCGGCACAGGGGGCTGCTGAGTGACAGCCGCCATCAAGGGGCTCTGGAGAGCAGGAGAGCAGCTGCTCAGGAGGCACCCTGGGTGTTATTCCTTTATGCACAGGCCACCATGCCCACGGGAGCACTGTGCGGACACACGAGCAGCCTGTGCAAGAGAGCCAGCCCCTGCCCAGGGCACCACTCACCTGCACACACCCGCTCACACACACCACTCACTCGTCCACACCTGTCCCAACATGCTGCAAGCTCATACATGTCGACACACTCATCCTCACACTCCGCAAGCTCACACATGTTCACACACACACGTTTCCACATGCTGCAAGCTCACACATGCTCACACATGTTCTCACCCCCTGCCATCTCACCCATACATTTACACATGTTCACACACATGTTCTGACAAGCACACACTAAGGCAAACTCTCACACACACACACCCTTATCGAGCCTATGTAGGCCCTATTCGAATCTCTAAAAGGCTGCATTTACCAAGATAAACAAGTCCTTGGGGTACAGAGTCCACCTTGTTGAAGGGCTGGGTGTTACGGGTCGACCAGTAAATCAAAACACGTGGAAGAGTGCTACATACAGGGACACGGTGCAACTGTACTGCTCCATGCTTTATTGGTTCATCTCTAATCGGAACCAGGTAGTCATGAAGAGCAAGTTCATGGGAATCCACCCTCTGTTGAACATGGGCCTGGGCTGGAGGCTGGAAGCTGACTCGCACAATGAAAACAGCTGTAATTGCCTGGCGAGGTCAGGCTCGGGTACAACTAGGGACACAGGTGACGCTGCAGCTGGTGCATAATAGTCTGGGCTCTCTCCAAGAGGAAGGTGGTCCTCTGAAACTCCTCCCAGAAGTGTCTGACTGCTGACCCATCTCCGCAGCTACAGAACCAAGTGACATTTATTTAGCCCAGTGGTGGTAATGGTGACTATGGTGATAATAGTAATGGCGATGGTGATGGTGTTGGTGATGGTGATGGTGATGGTGATTATGGTGGTGATGGTGGTGATGATGGTGATGATGGTGATGCTGGTGGTGGTGGTAATAGTGATGGTGGTAATGGTGATGTTGATGATGGTGATAACAGTGATATCAATGGTCTTGGTGCTGATGATGGTGATGAAGATGGGGATGAGGATGATGGTGGTGATGGTGGTGATGGTGATTTGAGGAGATGATGGTGATAATGATGATGATGGAGGTGAGGATACTGACGGTGATGATCGTGGTGGTGATCATAGTGGTGATGATGATTATAAAGGCAACAGTCAATAGTCAAAACCCCCACATGGCTCCAAAAAACACAAGAAATATCTCTACAGCAAAGCTCTCCACTGTCCACATTGTGAACTGTGAACCCGATGATAAAAATTCAACAACTTTCACTTCTCCTTGTGATTCATCTATTTAAATCCCCCACCCACCAAGAAGGAGGCCATTTTCACATACGTGCGCCCGCCCAGACCCTTCCTCTCTCTCGCCAGCTCATTGGTGGACCCTTTGGAAATCCATTCCACACCAGGAGGGCTTGCAGGGTGGTTTTAGTGCCTGACAGCGTCCTACCTCTTCTTGTCTCTTCAGGGTTGTGTACTGTGTGCCTTATTTGATATTTACTATTTTCAAGAATTACATAGTGTTTTTAGCAATTCTGCAAATATTTTGAGATCTGTGGCGCACTCGGCATTAGCGTTGGGACTGCCGTCTACACCCGCTGCACTTCCCTTCGCGGGCCAGGGCAGGCCTCTATAATAACATTCGTGAGCCAGAATCCAGAGGCAGCTTTACACTTTTCCTGACACAGGGTCTCTGGCTGCAGCCCTGAGATGGAATTGATCTGCCATCCCAGAGACATTGCAATACAAATAACGCCAGGTGTCCCCTCTTCAGACTCAATCCTTTCTCCCCCGGCCCCATGGTGGGTGTGCCCAGCTAAGAGAGCATTCCACATCTCCACACAAGGAGCATGGATTTAACCACTGGTGCTCAGCACTCTGTCCCCCTGGCTAAATCCATTTGGAAAAACTGCTGTTCAAAATCATCCAAAAGGTTCCCGATTGCTAGAGGTCGTGATGGTGAAGTTGTGTGTGGATAGCCCTGGGAGGCCGGCTAGGCCCTGCCACAGTTGCTGGCCTGGGCAAAGCCCTGCAGGGCACTGTCCCTCCTGATATGCACCCCGCACACTGTGTTGCAGGAAGAACGCCACCTTCTTACTCTGTGATGCAGACACGATGTGGGCACATCAACAGTGCTCATGTGTTTACGAATTGGTGAGCGAGCCAGGGAGTGGGACTGCGACCTCTGAAGCCCTGAAGAAGGCTGGGGCCCTCTCCTGTCCCCCAGGCTGACTCCTTCATGCGGACAGAACAGGAAGGAGAGGCTCTAAGTCCAGATTTGCATGAAGAAACATCCATTTGCTGATTTTGTGACCACAGAAAGCCCTTCACACAGTCCTACCCTGGAGGGAAGGTTCTGGGCTAAGCTTCACGGCTCCTGCACTCTAGAGCACACCTCCTGCCATACTGGAGCTGCTGTAGGAAGAGCACCAAGAAGGCATCCTGGGGCCACATGGCATGTGTGGGCCTGTGTCTGCCTTCCTTGCAGGGCAGGCTCCTCCCACGGCTGAGGTGGTGACTAGGCTGGAGGTTCTGTGTCACTGATGGCCTCTGTGGGAACTCAGCTGACTTTTTAACAAGACAGGAACCAGGTCAATTTGACCAGATTGATCTTAGACACCCAGCAAAACAGTTAAAACCAAACTATAGCCATTCTTGGGCATTTAAAAGAAATAATAGTTAAATGTAACTTAAGATGTACACTTGTATTAGCACACTAGAATAAAGACTGGAAGCTACAAATGAAGGAAAGATTCTTCAGCAAATGTGCCTGATAACTATCAAGAGAAACTGCCAGACTCAGAAGTTTTTAGTCAGTTTAAGACCTTCCTAATCTACACAGGTAGACTTAATCTATGCTTGCTATTATGATTACCTAGCCCTAAGTAACAGAAGTATAGAGATCTCTACTAAACACAGGTTATACCAAAAAAGGGATATTTTACAAAAATCAGATGACATTAAGTAGCTTAACTCTATTTTCTGGGGACATCTATGACATTAAGAGTTAAATGTTGTGTTTACATTCCTGATAACCTGGACAATGTTAAAGTCCCCAAATAAAGGCCTTGTCCTCTACAGAAATTGGGAACAATTTCTCAGTTCTTCCACTTCCTGGTGAGAGATTGACTTCCGTCATTTTCATGATACTCAGTGGCATGTTTCAGATGCTGCAACATTTAATTTGTACTAATCTCCTTTCAGTACTCATGTCTTTTTGTTCTTCTCTCATAGAAGCACCCACCCCCAGATGACTTTACAACCTGCTCTTTCCCAGCCAGACTTCTACCTTGGACCCCTCGATTGACCCAATTTTTAAAAAAGGGAACTCCAAACTGCTTGCCCCACGCTGCCCCCTTTCAGCTTTGAAGCAGCCAGAACGATTGGCACCCCTTTCCCTACAGCAGCAAGGAGTTCCTATAGCAAAAGGGGGGGATGAAGCCAGAATTAAGAACAGGTAGTTGGTGTAGAAGTAGGGGATAGGGTCAAATCGAGGAAATGAAGGCCATGAAACCCATCTGCCTCTGGAAGTTGGAGACTGTCCCTGGGAGAATAAAATGTTAAGGATCTCCAAAGCTCATTGATTATCAAATTTAACTGCCTTTAAAGACTGTAAGCAAAGAGGTCCATGTGCAGCCCTAGGAGAAGAATGTTGTTTTAATATACATCACTCTGGGATAATCAAGGATAATATGGCAAAAGTCAGAGAAGGACTAACAAACAGAAGGAAAGAACGTGAAGCAAGTCAGAGCTGATTTGAATCCTGGTTCAATTTTTCCCCTTGGTTAACTACCCTGGTGTCCACTATAGTGGGACCCCTAATATTGTTGCTACTAGCTTTAACTATAGGACCTTGTATAATCAATAAGTTAATTGCTTTTGTTAAAGATAGAATAAATACGGCACAGCTAATGGTGCTAAGGGCCCAATATCAGCCCATTAAGCAGCAAGAATTAAAACTATAGAGACCCAAGATTGGCTCTCTAAATGTTCTTGGAAAGGGGGGAATGTAAAGATAGAAAGAGCCCACACCTGTGTAAATACAAATACGAGGCTCTTCCCAAACTGCCCTCAACCCCTCATAAAAGCTGCAAAGAATTTTCGTCTCTTATCATATCTGTAAAGGCCAGGTGACTGACCCAAAAGCAAACTTTGCTGGCACAAAAGCAAACTTAAAGATAATGATAACCCTCCTCTTGGAGGTCAGGGTGATCCACAACTTAAAATGACATGCTTTGTATACAATTTTATATGTTAGCCAATCAAAAAGAAGACTGTAAAACTGTTTGCCTTTTATTATAAAAAGCCTGCTGAACAAGGGCTCATGGCCTCTTAGCGTCACCGGTTACCAAGTGCACGGAGGACTAGGCTCGAGCTTGCTAATAAATGACTCTTTGTTGCTTGCATTGATCGTGGTCTCTGGTGGTCTTTGTGGGGTCTCGAGCCACTGGGCACAACAAGGTGACATGTGCAAATAAGAACGTGGGACTTCTGGTGCAGACAGAGCCCAAGCTTGGACTCTACTGTGGCCTGTGGAAACACTGTGGGCATGCTTTCCAGAGGCTTCAGTCCAGGCCTCAGTAGAAGGGAGTGGGAATGGGGTCCTGTGAAGCCTTGGTCCCCGCTGCCCCATCCTCCACTTCTCCTCTCCTTCTTCCTCCTACTCCACATGATAGTCCAAAACACCTGCATGTGGATGAGGAGGAAGGAGAGGGTGGAATGGTATGCATGTGATTCTGCAGCACTAGAGGGTGTTGATTCTTAAAATGGAAAATTCCGACTCACCGCCCTGCCTGTTGGTGTGCAAAGAATGAACTGGACAGCAGACATCTCACCACAGCACACAGGGACGTTGCACGGCCGGCAACAGCATGTGGGATTTTAGGTATATTTCCTTGACCATATTTTACCACTTAGAAGTTTCATCTTCAGGATACCAAATCCACATCAAAAGTTGTTATCTTTCCTATAAGCCAATGATATTTTGCTCAAAAATAAATTCAAAAACCAATACCACTCACAATAGCATTTAAAAAAAGGAAATAAAGAAAGAACAAATTTAAAATCAAAGGAAGTAAAGTATCAAAAAATAAAAAGAAATTTATAGGAATAAATCTAATCAAGGAGGCAAAAGACCTCTACAAAGAAAACTACAGAGCACTGAAGAAAGACATTGAAGAAGACACCAGAATGCAGAAAGACCTCCCATGTTCATGGATAGGCAGAATTAATATTGTTGAAATGGACATTCTACCAAAAACAACATACAGAGACAATGCAATGCCCATCAAAACACCCATGACATTTTTCACAAAACTGGAAAAAATAGTCCTAAAATTTGCTTGGAGGAATAAAAGACCCAGAATAGCCAAAGTAATTCTAAGCCAAAACAACAATGCTTATCTTTTATCTGACTTTAAATTGTGCTACAGAACTAAGTGGCAAAAACTGCGTGGTACTGACGTAAAAACAGACTCAGACCAATGGAACCAAATACATGAACAGACAAACCTACGTGGAAACAATCATCTGATCCTTGAAGAAGTTGCCAAAAACATATCCTGTAGAAAAAACAGCCTTCTAACAAATGGTACTGGGGAAATTGGATATGCATATGTAGAAGGATGACATTAAATCCCTATCTCTTACCCTGCAGACAGGCCAACACAAAAGGGATCAAAGACCTAGGAATGAGACCAGAAGCTATGCAACTCCTAGAAGAAAATGTAGGATCAACACTCCAGCTTTTAGATGCATGCAATGACTTTCTCAATAGGACCCCTAAAACTCAGGGAATAATGACAAGATTAATAGATCGGATAGAATTGAATTAAAAAGCTTCTGAACAGCAAGGGAAACAATTGAGAATGTAAAGAGAAAACCTACATAATGGGAGAAAATCTTTGCTATCTACTCTTCTGATAAAAGATTAGTATCTAGAATATATATAAAAAAAAAACTCAAAAAATTTAACACCATCCAAAAATCACACCATCAAATAAATGAGCAAAAGAACTAAACAGACACTTCTCAAAAGAAGAAATACAAATGGTCAAAAATGTGTGAAAAAATGTTCAGCATCTTTAGCAATTAAGGAAATGAAAATCAAAACTACACCGTGTATATACACAGTGGAATTTTACTTAGCCATAAAGAAAAATGAATGTTTGTTGGTAAATGGATGGAACTGGAGAACATCATGCTAAGTGAGATAAGCCAGACTCAGAAAGTCAAGGGTCATAAGTTTTCTCTTATATGTGGAAACTGAAGAGAAAAATAGGGGAACAAAAGGTGGCGAGGGGGTCTCATGAAAATGAAAGGGAGTCAGTAGAGGAGAGGAGAGGGACCAGGGCAAGGCAGGAGGGGAGGGAAAGGGAGATACTGGGGAATGAAAGTGACCAAATTATACTCTTCTATACATATATGTAACAATAAATCCTACAGTGAAAAGGAGAAAAAGAAAGAATTCCCTGTTCCTTATAGAATCCCCCCATTAAGTGGTAAAAGAGGCTCCCTCTGTCACCATTTCCCACAGTCTGTAAAGGCAACTAATAGGTAGGAATGGGGACTTCAAGGCAAGAGGCTGTCAAAAGAAAAAATGATTAGGTAGCAAAAAACACAGTGTCTGTGTTCATGGAGTGAGAGCGTGCACTTCTAGAATGGCCACTTTCAGGGGCTAGGGAAGAGCTGGCATTGGAGATGCCGTCCAAGGTACTCACTGTCAGACCATCAGACACCCCATGTGGGGATGACAGCCAGGTGCCAGGTGCCAAGCAACAGCCAAGGCTGAGGAAGCCGGGAGCCCTGGCCAGCCTTGGTGTGGCACCTCTCAGGCTGATCCCTGGTCTACCGCCTGTGTGCACAGCGGGGTTTTACAGAGTCGGGGGAGGGCTGGCCAGGACCAGGCAGTGATGGCCGCTGTGCGCCTAGGTGCTCTTAGGATGTGGCCACCATGGCCAAGCCCCGAGCAGCTCAGCCTCCACAGCCGCACAGCCTGCCCACGCTCCCCGCAGGGGCTGCTTTGGTCATGGGGGCAGGCAGGCCCACCAGGGAGGTCTCTGCTGACCTCAGAGCAATCCTTTGTTTGTCCTGTGAAAAGCACACAGCAAGGAGGGCCAGGTTCCTGAGAATCTCGCTCCCTGTGCCCTTGTCACACCAGGAGCCGTTGAAAGGACTGCCTGACTGGAGAGCCGGACTCTGCAGCCTGCACTTGTTCCAGGTCCAGATGACCCTCCGTGGGAGACGCTGTCGGAAGAGTTCACTCTGGGGTGGTGAGAGAGTGAGATGATGATGTCGCAGGTGGGACTCGGTCCACCCTCCATGAAGAGCACGGTGTCGCCAGCTTCCGTTAAAGAGTGTTAACAGTCAGCACCTCGCTGAGCCAGGGCTTAAAACACCAGCCACTCTTAACCACCTGGGAAACCTGAAGAATCAACAGCAAAACACAAGCCAGGGTGCTTTCTGAGCAGGTGGGAATCTACTTGCTAGAAAGTGACTCTGGCCGAGGGACTCAGGGCAGAGGGTAGGTCGCCACTTGGTGATCATGGCGCTGTCCCCAACCCCAGGGAAGCCCTGGGTCTGAGCCCAGCCCTGGGTCTGGCAGCACCGGCTGGGATTCGCATCTGGACCGGGCTGGGCCTGTGCTGTGGGGACGGGCACCAGGCATACCTGCTCACCAAGCACTTGCTGAGACTGGTGCCAGAGCCCGATCCAGCTCTGCAGTGGGCCACCACCCAGGGAGCTCAACAACTTGTTCCAGGGCAAGTGGATCCTTCCAGGGCTGCATCTCCCAGCTTCTGAAGTTTCTGGTTACAAGCTTTCTAGAAGAAAACTATCAGGTTATAAAAATGGGCAACTGGCTGTTTTCTCCTGAGGAGAGCTGCGTGCTGATCAACCTGGTCATCTTCTGACAGGCAGCGATGACAAACCCTGTGCAAGAAAATGCTTGAATGGGGTCGTGACCACAGGGACCATCTCTAACTTGCTTCTGTTTTTCCCAGGCCTAAGCGTGAAATGAGCGGTAGCCAGGCTGAGAGAGTTAGAGGGGAGAGGCCTGTCTGGTCAGGGGCTTCATGGAAGTCTCTTCTGGAAGGACCAGGTCTCACAAGACTGAGCATCACGAAGAGCAGAGGCCCGGCTTTGAGGCCCGCCCCAGGCAGCCCCCGCCCCAGGTGAGCCTGCACCAGCACCCCAGGTGAGAACTGGTTTGGGGTCACAGTCATCACCCCTTAGGGTTGGGCAGACCCTGCACCCGGAGCAGGAAGGGGTGGTACCTCCTGGCAAGTCAACCCAGGATTCTCCTGCTGAGAGGGACCCACGTGGGAGCCCAGGTCTGCAGGAATCTGCCAACTCAGGGTCACGCCATGGTCACACGGGGTGACTTGTCTTGAACACACACTCACGACTTGCCAGCAAACCAGTCTCCTGACCTGACATGCTGCTTGCCTTGAAGGGATGCAGGGAGAGCCCCGGGCAGGAGCACAGGCCGTGCGACGTGCGTGGCCCAGCTCACAGCCAGTGAGGGACCCCAGGTCTGCATTTGCCCAGCACCAAGGCCGTCCCTTCACAGGAGAAAAGTGGGTGTGGCCCATGAATAGAGAGAAGCCACGGGCATCTTGCTTCTGGGAGTCCTCAACTGCCACTGGCTTGTGGCGGCCCACAGTGTTTACGAGGACATGGCCCCATAAACCCAGATGGCCTGCTTTCTTGATAAACCCAGAAGATCTGGCCCCATGAGCCAGGATCCCCTCTGGGCCTTGGGTGAAGCTGCTCCTTAGGGCCGGCCACCCTGGGCTCCCCTAGTCCCCACAGGCTGTGGGTTTGCAGAGCTCCAGACAGCTGGAGGAAGCGTGTGCTCCCCAACCCACTCACAGCTGAGGGTCAGTGGAGTCGTCTGTGGTTGCAACACCTCCAGACTGCGGGCCGGGTCACGATGGGGATGGCTGACAGTCAGCCGCAGGGTAACAGGCTTGCCACCAGAGAGGACATGTACATACGCCCGGGGGATCCGGGCTCCTACCTATCTGATCCACCTCTAATTGCTGCCAATTGGTGTCCCTCCCCCAGGCTTTCTTGGTAACAGATGCTGATCTCATTTTCCCACCTGGTGTGACCCTGCATTCCAAATGCCCCACTACAGGGGTCACTGATTTCCTGGGACAAGAATTTTGGGTTTTTGGTAGTAAAACAACTCTTTTCCTTCCCCCAAGCCAGCTGCTTTTATTTAAAATGGTGCAGGTACATTGAAACCCTCAGAAACCACAGTCACCACATCATTTCAGTGACAAAGTCAGAACTGTGCAGTTGGGAGGGAGGCTTCCCATGTGGTCTGTGACTGGACCCTGCCCTGCTGGCCTTCTAACTCACACTGCACATGCCACAGACCTGAGAGCTGAGGATGGGTTTAAATCCCATGCTGCGCCCTCTGACCTCTGACACAACAGTCAGGGCATCCTAGGGTGAGTCAGCCCCTGGGTGCTGCCCTAACGTCGGAGCTGGATCAGCACCTGAGGAGTGGCCCCTTCCAGAGAAGGAGGCCCAGGCTAGAGGCAGATGCAGGGCGGCCCCATGTCAGGCAGGGGACCTGATTCCTACTCACTGCCCTTGTCTGCTCCCAGGAAGCAGGGCCATCAGGTGAGGAGCAGCAGGGAGATGTGTCAAGGAGAGGAAGCACCTGCCCTTGGACTCCAGGTCCCCAGGGCCTGGCTCGCAACATCAGACACAGCACCTCAGAGCACTTCACGCAGCACGTGGGACCTTGAACACCTGATCCGTTTCTGTGGCTGGGGACACAGCGTCCACTCATTGCTCTCTAAGCATTGAAAGCATCAGAGGCAACACAGCAGAACAGAGGGAAACCGAGGGACCAAAGAACCAAGGCCCTGGCCCTCTCTGCCCTGTGGTCCATCTGTGTCCAAGGGGCTCTTGTCCACAGCCAGCTCTGGCACCTGCCAGGGACCCTGCCACAGCGGGATGATAGTCCTCCCTCTTGGACAAAGGATGGGGGTGAGCCGTGGGCTCAGGAGACAGCTCATGTCGGGGGCTCCTGAGAGCTCCTCCTGAACGTCACTGTGTGACCTGGAGGGGACTTAAAACACACCTACTGCATTCATGGGACAACCCACTGAGCATCTTAGAACACATAGGCATCGGCCCTGTGGACAATGGTCTTCACCGGCCCCCCTAGGCCAACCCAGCTTCCACCACCCGGGCAGAGGTGTGTTTTCCTCTGTGTCTCTGCTCTAGGTTTTGTCGTTGATCGCAAGTGAAATGAGGCCAAGCCCGATTCGTAAGATCGAAAGTCGTACACCAGCAACTACGTGAAGTCACTAGCTGCATCGATGACTGACTTGCTGCTATCTCACTTCCAAGGAGCACATGAGCATCATAAGATGTAGTTAGAGCTTCAGAGGTGCCTGTGCATGACACAAAGTAGGAGCTGGGAGGACCCTGATATCTTGGGCCCCTGGTTGGTCATATGATGGAAATTAAAATTTTTCTTTAGTATGCGTGTTTTTTTTTTTTTTTAATAGTGTTATAATACATTTTTAGCCAGGGGAATACAATAACTACTTTGAAAGCTCAGGGTGCTGCTGAGGTTGGTCCATTGGCTCGACTCTGGGGGAGGTGGCACAGGCTCACATGGAGGCACCCAGGGTGTTTGCTGGTAAAGCCACACACATCTTCGCTGCATGGGTCACTCTGAGCAGGCAGGAGACATCCTCTAACAGGCTAAGAGAGTGGCTTCTCCACTACATTTCCCTGTGGGCTGTCTTGACGGCTGTCCTGAACCCCAGGCGAGCTCCATCCGAGGAGCCTGGGAGAGTCCGGGTCTCCCTGGAGGCCTGGGCTGCACTGCTGCTCAGCCATCTCCCTGGTGCTGGGCTTTCCCAGCATGGCCAGCTCTGCGCTGGGTCCCTGCAGAGCAATTCGAAACAGAAAAATGCCTTTGATGTCCAGTTGGCAGCCAGCACAGGGAAGACAGGATGGGGTTTAGAGGAGGGACACAGGCTGCCTGCATGTGGCCGTCCCAGGCTCCCCTCGAGGAGATCCAACCCAACCCTGGGGTTAAGCTTCCATGGCTGCTGTGGAAAAGCTCCACAGACTGGGTGTTCAAGACGGCCCAAGCTGCTCACTGTCCTGGAGGCCCAAAGCTGGAGACTGTGGAACCGCCAGGGCTGGCTCTGGGGGCTCAGGCCAGCTGTGCCCAACCGAGATCCACTGGTACTGGCTGCCAATGGTCCTTGTTGCTCTGTTGCTGTGGGGGCTGCAAGCTGCATGCTGTGTAAGTCATCACGTGGTGTCCCTGAGCACCCCTGGGTCTTTCCATGACCCACATCTAAGGGCCAGTCATATCTAATTAGGAACCTCCACTCCAGCATGACCTCATCTGAGTTAATTACATTTGCAGTAAGCCTCAGGAAGCATCATACCCCGAGGCCCCCAGGGCTGGGACTCCGTCTGGCTCACTGCTCCTCGCACCTGGAAGCCCTCTGCAGCCCAGCACCGCCGAATCTTGATCCTCCTCTGAGAGTCACAGTCAGGGTCCTGGCTCATGCTGCATCAGCCCCTCAGGATGACCCCCTGCAAGCCCCAGCTTTCATGGTTTAGGGGAGGTTAATGCTGCAGCCATGGTTTCATTAAGGGCTGATGGGCTGTGTCATGACATCATCAGTTCAGGGAGCCTAATAAAAGGGAGAGCTTAACACAGCACAGAGGGCAGCCCAGCACCTTCCTGAAACTGCATGGTGCAGAACACTGGACGACACAGGCTGCTGAGAGCTGTCCTCTGTGCCCGGGAGGCTCCACTCAGGATCCGCTGCCTGCCTCCATGGCGTGCTCAGCTGGCCACTGCCCCAGGGTGGAATCTGGCCTGTTCCCTGGCTGGGCGGCTCCAGCTGGCTACTTCCCACCCTGTGCCAGAGCCAAGGGCTTCTCTAGAAGTCAGCACTAGAATCTTCTGCATCCTCTTGGCCTGGGGGCCGGGTTGCAACCGACTCTCCTGGGAGCCGGTGTCCCCATGCATCCTGCCTCGGCCAGTGGATGGAGACTCCAACACAGAAGCCAGAGAGGTCGCAAGGTTTGGAATGAAGCACAGTCTCAAATGCAGGATGGAGAGGCTTCTTGGATTCATCCCAGGCTCTCATTTTCCTAAAGTTGCCGATGAACAGAAATCTTGCAGCAGTGTCTGAGTCCACTTCTCTGTACTTAGTTTGAAAGTCTGCTTTCCTGGAGGCAGGAAGGTGTGGCAGTCATTCTGGGCACTGGCATCGGAGGAGCGCTGGTGAGCAGGGGCATGTTGCATTGAGGCAGGGCTGGCCTGGGGCACAGGAGGTCCTGAGCCTTTGTCCTTCCCTGAGGCAATCCTGCTCCAGAGGTGGCCCTGATGCTGGCCAGAGCACAGAGAGGGCAGTCTGTGGTGAGCAGGAACCCCTGGGCTGCCCATGGCTCTCATCCCTGGGGAGCAGGCGGGGCTGTGGATCGGAGCTTGGCTGCCACTCCACTCTGAGGCACAGGTGACGCTGCCCTGGGGCTGGCCTAGGTGTGGCTGGTTTTGCTTCCTGATGGTGGGGGCCAGGCAGGAGAGAGATGGATCTGGGGTAGGGATGCAGAGGCGGTGGATGTGTGGCAGGCCCACCCTGCCTTCTCCAGATCTGTGGAAGGAGGAGCCTGGACAGTGAGCAGCATGTGTTGGGAGATCCAAGGCCAAGTCCAGCCCTGTGATGAAGGGGGGAGGCTGGAGTACCCCAACACCCCCCACTTGTGCTTCAAACCAGCCCTGGACGGGAATCGGTGGACACACAGCCAGGCCCTGCTCAGGCTCTCTTGCTCCAGGCGCCCAGAGTGCAGTGATCCCTGAGGAGCCAGTGGGAACAGATCTGCCAGGTAAATGGATCCCACATCGGCGGTTGGTCTGTGGTCACAAACCCCACGGGGCCTTCTCCACAGATGCTCCCTCATGTCCAGACGCCTGGGCTCACAGGTCTGGAAACTTCATGAAAAATCAACAGGGGAGCCATCGTCACTGTCCCTACAACTCAATTCAGAATGGAGCTCACATCTGACATGTCCAGTGTGCCCTCCTATGACCTCTATATATACCAGCTAGGTATGTCCTCCCCAACTCCATTGGCTGAGGACTGCCACGCCCCCATTCAGCAGATGAGGAAACTGAGGCACAGAGCAGCCAGGGAATCCACTCAGTTGCACAGTTGTAACTGCAGCCCGGTGGCCTGGCTTCAGGTCTGGGATTTGGACCACTGTGCCCTGGTTCTGATTTGGCTTAACAGGCTGGTCATGGCCACACTGTCAAATATGGTGGTCCCTAGCCCCTCAGGGACACTTAAATTTAAATAATTTAAAAGTCAATGAATAAAATTTGGTTCTTCTCTACACTAGCTACGTTTCAAGGGTGTCACCTGTGCCCAGCAGCACAGTAGAGTGTGCCAGATGTATGGTGACAGAAGGCTGCCAGGTGGTGGGCTCCCCTGCTGGGGACAGGTGGCGGGGAAGGCACTACGGGTCTCCCAGGCCATCCCCATGGAACTGTGCTCTCTTTGAGACTTAAGGTCCTGCCTCATCTCTGCCCTCTCTGGGCCTCTTTCCAGGCAGTGACTCACAAAAGGCCATCGCGTGGCATCAGGAAGGGGCTCTGCTCCCTCCACCCCTTCTCAGATCTTCCGGGAGATGGACAAGTACACTTTGCACTTTTCTGTCAGCAAACGGACACTGAGCTCCTACTTTGGGGCTTTTCTATGCCATGGGGACAGAGTGGGGAGCAAGAATCTTGAGGCCCCTGGTAAGAGAGAGAGTACAGATGGACATGCGGTGGTGCAGTAAAGTAGAAGCAGATACATAGAGATGGCATGGAACACCTGGGCCATGCCATTGCTACAAGACAACACCAGCAATAGGATGGCATCCCCAAGGTGGTGGCACATGGGCAGGGGCCCCTGGTGGGAAGGGGAAGCCTCTGGAGTTACCATGGGAAGAACGAGTGAGTGACCCAGTCAGCCAACTTGGAAACTCCGCGGAGCCAGAGAGAAGCTAGGCTGGAAGAGGAGGAAGGAAAGGGGGTGGCCCAGCGCCAGGGTGGCCCGGGGCCTGTGCCCACCTCACGACACACCAGCCAAGACCCAGGGCCTTCTGAGTGTGTCGAGGCCACCAGCTGGCTCTGCCCTGAGAGCACATGGGACCATGGGTTCTCCTAGAACTTTCCATCTTCACCTTTCTATAGTCCTGCAGTGTGAAGGCGTCCACATCTTACATAGACCCAGAGCTGACCAGCCTTGAGGGCGGTTCCTTGCACAGGAAGCCATGGACTGTGAGCTTTGGAGGATGCTCAGAGGGCTTCTGGGCCCCTGGGTGGTTTATGGAGATGGGGGACGTGGGCAGACTTACTGGCAAATCCTAAAAGTCGTCCAACATGGAGGATTTATGTTGAATAAATGAGCAGGATAGAGTGCGTAGTCAGCGACGGAGTGACGAGTTTTTCTAGGTCATTTTCACATAACCTTGTTTATATAACCGTCACTGGGTGTCAGGAATCATCCTGAGCCCCTCTCAAAAATCAACTTGCTTAGTATAAGCACCAGGTCATGCCAACTTCACGCACAAATTGTGAAGCCAGAGAGACTTGGATCTGAATCCTTTCCTGCCTCTCTCTCTACATGGCCAAGGCACAGTCACTCAATCTCTTCAAACTTAATTTTTTACCTCTGTAAAATGGGGACATTACCACGGACTTGCTGGAAATGAAGAGATGTCTCGGTTTGACTCTACGTGATTACGTCGACCTGTTGTGTTTTGCTTTACAAGTTTCATATGATCTAAACTTGCACACATAAGGCTTAGAGTAATGTCCAGTACTTGGAAAGCACTCAATAAATAATAGCTTTTTAAAAATCTCCAAATTTTCTCGTTTAAGAGGAGCTGAGAAACACAGGGTCCTTCCTGCTTAGAAGACCCTGCTTTCCCTCTCCGTTGTCTATAAGTTCTTTGCTCCCTCCATCCAGAACATTCTTTAGCAGGCCTTGTTAAAGTAACTGAAAGACTTTTGTTGAGTTCCAGCCTTTGAACAGAAATAAAATTTCGGTGACAATTTTAAAGTCACCTTAAAGCTGGTGAGAAACGGCTTCCCAGACAGTGCAGCTCAGGGGCAGTTGAAGTGATGAATCTGGGAACAGAGAGCTGGAGACAGGACTCCTGGAGATGCGAATTCCTCTGCCATATGTTGCCCCAGCATGGTGGGGGGCTCCCCATCCCAGCCTTTGACAAATGCTCAGCTCCGGAGCAGCAAGCCACAGGAGGGGATCGCAGGGGCTAACTATGTCAGATGATATTGCCATCATCGTCCTGGTCCCCCGCTGCCTGCGGGGAGCGCAGCCCTGTGGAAACACCCTGTGCCTTGGGGTCCCAGCCTCGGGTCTGTGCCCATTGGGCCATGGAGGGGGCACATGTGTGCGTATTGTTGATCCTACCCCAGTGGAGAGCTGGACCGCCTTCTGTGGTGCCCTGCTCCCCTCCCAAGGGCGAACGCTGGGGGTGTTCCCAGAGGGTGTCCCAGGGCCTGAAACCACTGGGCAGGAATGCAGCCCATTCCTGCAGAGCTCAGGGCAGCTCTGCCATGCCAGCCACACCCAGGAGCGAGGGCTGTGTCCTGTGGCGTCTGCACTGTGTGAGTCCCCGTCCTCCTGGGCACTTTGTTGAGGAGTGTGAAGGAGCATGGCAAGGGCCTGGGTTTCTGCTCCCAGGTCCAGTTTGCAGGCCTGGTCACTGTGGCCATTTCACTGCCTTCTGATGTGGTAACAGGCAAACACTGGGGCAGTGACCAGGTCAGCACACGTCAATCATTCTGAAGGCTGGTGCAGGGCAGTCTGCACACCAGGCCCCACTGCCCTGGGCCCTCCACTGGCTTCAGGTGTCCATCCTCCTCATACCCACAGAGCACCTCATGGGGTCGCAACCCTGGGCTGCTTTATAAATGACCGGCATCATCAGGAAAGGAATTTGCCAGAAGAGAGAGGCACACTGACTGGAGACTCAGCACAGAACGTGGGCTGCCCAGGTCAAGAGCTCGGTGTTTGGGATCTCCCTCTGAATTCTGCTCACACACGCTCCTTGTGATCGCAGAGGGCACCTGGGTGTGCGAGTGCGCTGGCCAGCAGGTCTTGAGCAGCAGAGGCTGCATGGCCTGTTGGATCGGGGAGAGAGTCTCGCTTCCCAGGATGTGACTCAAGGTCCTCAGCAGCCTGTGTCCCCCAGGGCCCTCCACCTCCCGTGGGAAGGGACTGGCCTCTTCACTTGCACCAGGACAGTCACATCCTCTCAGGTGGCCTGTGGCCTTCTTACCACCTTTCCCAGTGGGTGAGGACGGTTGGAGCAGACGTGTGTGGGTGCCAAGTGGGAGGCCAGACTCAGGGCTCTGGATGGCCTGGCTGGGCTGGGGAAGGCCCCAGAGCTGGCCCTGGTGTTTCCAGGAGGCTATCTGTGGGCTGATGAGCGCTTCTGTGTGCTCTGGGGAAGGAGGGTCGCCCTCACCAGCGCGGCGCCGTCCTGTCTTCTGAGGGCTGAACGGAGAGAAAAGGCTGAGGAAGGACCAGTCCACGGTCCACTCCTCTGGAGCTGGGATGCCCATCTCCTGTCCTTGGCAGTTGGAGTTCCTGACTTTGGCCCTGGGCTCCTGCACTTGGCCAGCACCTCTCCCCACCTTGCCCAGCTCTCAGGCCTGAGCCACAGTCTGGGTGCCCCCACTTACCCGTCTCGGGCTCCACTCCGACTGAGCCACACCCGGCCTTCCTGGTCTCTGGCTTCCTGACTGCAGGCCGTGGCCGCTCCTGGCTGCCACCGCTGCGGGAGCCCATTTCTAGACAGTGTCCTTTGCAGAGCTCTCTGTGCACTTGGGGCTTCCGTTTCACTGGAGAGCTCCGATCAGAGCCACGGCTGAGCAGGCAGGGTGACTTTGGAGAGGAGCCTGGCTCCAGGCTCCTGCAGATCCATCTGCCCTGAAGGCTGTGCAGAGAGGAATCGAAGGCACCACCACCAGAGCTTAGCCCCGACTGACACGGCCTGAGGGCTCCTGCAAACCAGGATGATCACGGGCAGCTCCTGGAGTCCCACCCTCAACTGTGCCCTGGACAACACTGTGTGATGGAAGGACGAGGAGCCCTGCGTGCTTCTTGGGCTGGACATGCCTGGGCGAGTGCTGGCGTGACCACAGACCCATGAGGCCCACCCTGCTCCTGCCCCACTTCCCACTACACCGGCCCCCAGGCCCCAGCCCCACCATCCCTGCCACGGAGGAGAGAGCAGGTGTACAGGTGGCCATGCCACTGCCCACGTCACTCGGTGGGTGAGTGGAGTCGCAGTGCCATCCTAGCAGCCTGTCCCCTGAGCCTGAGTGACACCTGCTTCTCCGTGCGTCTGCAGGTAGGCTACATGGGCACTGGCAGCTTGCTGCTCACCCCTCGTCCACACTGCCTCACAGCTCAGCACCAAAATCCAGATGGCACTGTGGAGGTGGAGCAGAAATGCTCCAGGCTTGGCCTCCCCGGCTTCCAGGTTCCTGCTTGTTACCTGGGCCCTGGGTCTTCACGGGTGCCCAGTCCAACCTCTGGGGTCAGCTTCAGGTGTGCCACTTCCTCCTGCCATGCTGGCATGTAGTGATTCAGGCGCATCTTAATGCAGGTGATGTTAATCTTAGCTGTCAACTTACTGCATCCAGAGATGCCCAGGAAACTGGCAAAGCATAGATCTGGAGGGTTTTTCCAGAGATGATGGGCATGTGGGTCAGGCACCCTGAATATGGCAGCACTGCCCAATGGGATAGGCCCAGATGGAAAACCAGTGACCAAAGGGGAAGCCGTCCTGCTCTGTGCAAGCTGCGGTCTCTCTCAGCAGGTGTATCTGTTGCTGCTGCCATTGCTTGTGGATGTCATGCTCCAGATTCTAGGGTCGCCCAGCATGGACTCACGCCAGCAACTCTGCAGGAGCTTCCAGGCCCTCAGCCTCAGCCGGGGCTGCGCCACTGCTTCCCTTCATCACTCCAGCTCCGCAGCCTGCAGGAGGCCACCACGGGGCTGTCCAGCCTCTGTGGTGTGCGCCAGCCCACCATCCCACAGCCGTGGATGCTCTGTCGGTCTGTTGCTCTAGAGAGCCTGACTCACACCTGGCACCGCCAGTGTGGTAATGAGGCCAGGTCGAGGGCCAGTGCCCAGCTCCACCTGAACTTGAGGGTGCTCTAGATCTCAGAGTACATTTGAGTGACAGGGACACCACAGAACCGCTGGCTAGGTGTGAGAACTGGATGTGGTGGCACCTGCCTGGGAGCTCCCTCTGTATGGCTGGGTGCACCTCCTGCCATGCCCTGTCCCCACCCCAGCCTGCGATGTAGCAACCTAGGTCCACCTCAAGGACCCCAGCAGCCCCATGTGTTTCTGTCTCCTCGCTGCCCAAAGTGGACCGTGCTGCATTATGAGTGCCCCTCAGGGACACCCGTGGGTCTTGGTGCTGCACATGCTGCTCCTGTGACAGTCTCTGGACCTCGCTTGCGGACAGGAGAGGCCCCCTGAGGCTTCTCCTTCCCCACAGCATCGTTCAGTTCCCACAGTCTGAGCTCTGCACCCCACAGGACCCGGGCCGGACAGCAGGCAGCCGGCACTCTGCTTCCGGCAGGCAGTCTGGGCTCCCTCCCGGGATCACCCACCATCTGAATTGCCCTAGATTTGCTGCGGCCTGGCCCAAGCAGTCCTCCTGTGAGACCCAGTGTTCAGAAGGGGAATGTATGGGTTTGGAACTGCATTCCTGGGTCCCTCCTCCATCCCAGACCTATGCAGGGCCAGCTCCAGCCCCGGTCACCTGGCTCGTCCCAGGTCACAGAGCTTCGCGAGTGCCCATGCAGCCAGTGCCTGTGCCCCCCTCGTCCCCGCTCCCAGCAGAGCAGCCGTCTAAAGGAAGGTGCTGTGCCTCCTCGCAGCCTCGCTGGGTTGGCCGCAGGCTGTGCAGTGCCTGCAAACCAGGCCAACTGCACGGAAGCTGTTGAAGAGCCGGGAGCCCAGCTGCTCCCGGGAAAGGCGGGAGCCGGCGACACGGCCCAGGCAGCACGGGAACTTGCACTGAACAGAAACAGGACCTGAGTGTGTGTTTAGCACACTTGTGTGCACACTTGTGCACACAGGCAGATACACAGACTCTCCAAGGCAATGCCAGGTGGACTGCAGCAGCACAGGAGCCTGATGGCAGTGCCACCGTCCCGGGAGGATGGGGCAGGAGGGACACGCAGCCTTGCTTGGCAGATGTGCTCTCATCTTGGGCTTGGGGCAAGGTGGAGGCTTCCATTGATTTCAGAAGCTGAACTCAAGACCACCCCCTGCGCCTCGGGGTTCTGTCCGTGGCTGTCAGAAGAGCCACACGGTCTCACAAAAGCCCCCGCCAGTCTTGAGGCTCAAGGAGCAGCGGGGCCTCCCACCGTGCACCCCGTTTCTGCCCTGGCAGCCTCCCTGACGAGATTGCCCCGAGGCTCCCAGGCCAGGGAAGTGCCTCCTGCAGTCCGGCTTTGCTTGGCGGCCTCACTGCTAACCCTGGGTCAGGGCCTTAAAGAACCGAGTCATGACCACAGATGGCTCCCGGGACTGAATGCCCTGGCGGGCCTCATGTTCTCCTCTCTTCAGAGGCAGACTGAGATGGGACAATGGCTGGCATGGGGCTGAGGCTCCTGGAGAGCAGTCTAGCAGCCCAGCAGGCTTCAGTCCCCTGCACGGCCTCAGGGCTCAATGTTCCAGTGCCTCACCATGCTGTCACCTCGGGCGTCCCCCTAGAGTGGGCAGGGTCCCTTCCTGTTGCCTCTCAGCCTTCCAAATCTCTATGAAAGGGGACTGTTCTCAAAGATGGACAGGAGAGCCAGACGGGGAGGGTCTGTCCATCATCACCACGCTCCCAAAAGGCAGAGCTGGCTTTTGAACCCAGACTCCAAGGGCTGGCTTCTCCCTGCACCAGAAAGAACAAGTGACCCACAAACGTACCTGCTGGGGGTGACCCGCCTTCCCTGCCATGAGCTGGTGCTGAAAGCCATCCAGTTAGTGTCCCGAACTCAGTCCAGACCTACTTTGGAGCCAAGTCCAGCCACGTTAACATCTTAAAAGAGTGAGCCATTCCTCTCCTCCACCGGGGACCTCGAAAGAAGCTGGCAAGGGCCTCTCTGCAGCCGCCTCAGGCCTGTTTGGACCAGGAGGGGAGAACAGGGCTCCAAGAAGCCCAGTCTTCAGCCCCATTCCACCACACAGGGCCCCACCTTGGTCTCACTCTGCAGCTGCAGTGAGCACCAACTCAGAGCTTTGAGGCCAGCGCCCCCGAGCAGGCTGCGTGTCCCCCATTAGGAGGGGCGGGGCATCTGCCAGAAATTAAAAGCTGCCCAGAGCCAGTTCTTCGGAGAGCTGACAGCATGGCTCTGAGGGATGCAGCCTCTCCTGGTCCTCCTCCAGGGCTCTGCCTGCAGGTGTTTAAAGTTGTCGCGAAGCTTCATCCTTCCCCTTTGATGCAAGGCAGATGCCGTCAGGCGGGGGTGGGAAGTTTGCTTCAGTGCAGGACGTGGTAGAGTCAACTCCAAGTGGCCCAGACACCCGTGGGGTTTGTGGGCTCTTTTCTCTCCTAATCATTTGTCAGGATCACAGGACTGGATTTCCTCAACCTTCCCAAGTAGCCTTCACCACAGGGCCTGGCAGGTGCTCCAGCCCAGGAAAGCTGTGCACCTCCAAGCTTGGGCACACTCCTTCCCTGCCCTGTCGCTATCAGGGGGCACCTGGTCTTATTTCCCACCAGAGCTAATTGAGACCTGCGGGAGGGTGGGGGCTGGAGAAACAAGTGGGCTTTGAAACGGCAGGTGAAGGAGCCTGGATGTGATTTACATTCTTTAATTTTAACAAGTATTTCAGGCCCTTGAAAAGGCTTCTCTATGATAATAAACAGAGCCCACATGGAGCCCGGCTGGCTGGAGATGCTGAGCAGGGTGGGTTATGTCCCCATGCAGCCCACAGTAGCCAGGGCAGCACAGGCATGCAGAGGGGCCACCTACCTGGTTGGTCCTTGTCGGGAGTTCGGTGGGTTGGTGTGCACTGTGGGGTTTTGCCACACACAAGCAGGATAAAACAGGCAGAGCGGCAGAGGACAACGGGCAGGCTCTGCCTCCCGCTGCCAGCTCTGCTCCTCTTATGCCAGCACTGGGACCTCTCCTGGCACCCCACCCCCTGCTCGGTGCTCCCAACTTTGGAGGGGGCTAAGATTTAGGAGCAGACATCACGATCTTGGTCCTAAGGCTCGGGGAGAAGCCACGGACGCTCCATCCATTTGAGGAGTCTTCTTAAATAGGCTCCCCAGGTAAGCTCAGCCCAGTGAACCGCCCATAGCCTGTGACCTCTGGGAGCTTGCTAGAAAGGCAGCCACAGGCTGCCCCAGACCATTGGCAGAGGAGCCTGGGCTTTCTTAACACTACTCGAGGCCCCCTATCTGGAACCTTCCAGGCCAGGCTGCACAAGAGAGTCTTCCAGGCATGACTGTAGGAAATGAGAAGCTCCTCCTTTCTCTCCAGGAAGGATGATCCAGGTGGCCCCCAGCAGGGCCCCGAGCTGCCCTACAGCTGCATGTTGACAGCCAGAGCGAGCTTGGCCAGGGCCCATCCGTTCACAGGGTCAGCATCCTTGTTGTGGAATTGCCTGGAGACACAACCTCCCTCTGTGAAGAAGATGGCAGAATAATAACCCCCCAGAAATGTCCACGTCCTGATTCCCAGAACCCTTGAATGTGTCACTTCACATGGCCAAAGAGACTTCACAGCTGTGACCACAAGACCTTGTGATGTGGGGATTATCCTGGGTCCTCCTTGTTGTCAGGAGGGTCTTTATAACCTGGGAAGGTCATATGGGAAAAAAGGTGATGCAATGGCAGAGGTGATGTGGCCCAAAGCCAAAGGATACAGCCTCTGAAAGTTGGAAGGGGAAGTATGACGTCCCCTGAAGCCTGCCGACGGAACCAGGGCCACCTGTATCCAGACTTCAGCTCCATAAGACTGCAAGAGATTAAACAGGTGCTATTTGAAGCCACAAGTCTGTAGCAGTTTGTTACAGCAGCAACAGGAAACTGATACGCTCTGTTGGCAGAAGCTTCCCTGGAGGCTCATGTAGAAACCTCCCCCTCAGGTAAGGGTCACCTCTGCCCATAGTGTCATTGAGATCACCTCTTGAGCCTGTCCTGAGTGGGTTGTATTCAGTGCCCACAGGCCCTGCTACTCACACCCCCACCTGCAGGGTACAGGATGTTCTAGAAAGAATCCCAGGTGGCACAGAGAGAAGGTGTGACTTGTCCAACATCGAGTAACAGTGCCTCCCGGAAGAGCAGGTCTGTGTTATGCCTCCCTGTGGCCCACCAGGTTCTGGGGAGTGGGTTTGCACACAGTCAGGACTTCACTGAGCACTGACTGAGGTCGTGTGAGCATCCTGGCTGAGTCCTCCACATCCACAGCCCAGGGTTCAGGTCTGAGGAGGCGTTTGTGCAAGGAACACGCTCCGCTCATCGCCAGCCGTGGATCTTCTCATGCTCCTGCTTTCTGGGTGTCTGCACCCACCATGTGCACCACCACCTCCGCCAGCCTGCTGCTCCCTGAGTCCCGGCCGCTCACGTCTCTGCCTGGGTCCCCACACACATCAAGCCCTCCTCCTGGCACATGCCAGCATCATGGCTGACTCATCCCTCCCCCCGCCCGCCACGTCCAGTCCTGTCCCAGAGCTGTCAGTCCCATACCTCAATGTCTCCTGGACCCAGGCCTGGCCTCCATCCTCCCTGCCCTGCTCCTGGCTCGACTCCCCAGGAAGCCCCACGGGCCACACTGTCCTCTGACCCAAATCCAGTCGCCCTGGGGAAACCACCCAGGCCTGGGGCTCCCGGCCTCCCACCCCCCGGTCCAGCACCAAAGGTGCGCTCACCTCCCTACGCTGGGTCATTCTGTTCCTTTTCCTATTTTGCTTCAAATCACTGTTTCCAGATACCGAGTGTTTCCACCCAGTGGTGAAGATGCGAGTGTCTGTGTGTGAACTGAGTCACCTGTTGTCACTTTCTGCTGAGCACACCAGCGCCTTTCAACCAGGCGCTGCCCACTCTCCCTCCACCCTCCACCTGGCCGCATCTGCCTGTCCTCCGGGCCAGGACCCGCAGTTTCTTCCTGGGGGTGACAAGACCCAGGCCCACTTCCCTCTCACTGGGCCCCAGGCTGCGTTGTGGAGGACACGTGCGTTCCACTCCCCAGGGGACACACGGTAACAGGCGTTACCCTGTCCATCTCTCCTCTCTCCACCCAATTCTTTTCCCAACAAAAAGAGCCACAGCCGCTGTGAAGGGTGACCCGCAACCCCACCGTGGGAAGAGAAGCCCAAGCGCCCAGGTGCCCACCCTGGGCTGGGTTCCACCTGCCAGCCATGCCCCAGCTGTGGGCCGAGGCCACCGTCCACCTGCTGAGCCCCAGCCCCCCAGCTCTAGCAGAGGCAGGTGGGGGCTGGTGCATAGCCTGTGCCAGGTCCACCCTCCCCAGAGCTCACGTCCCACTGAGCTCCACCTGAGAGAGGGCACTTTGGCACCTGCGTGTTTGTAACGCTCACAGGATTCTCCCTGCGAGGCTTGAGCGCCCGGGAGGACGGACGTGCATGCTGGCCCTGCGTGCCAGACTGCAGGGGGAGCGGGGTCTCTGTGCTGGGTGGCTCAATGCCTTGATCTGGGTCCCCAGTGAGAACAGACAAACCACTTTCAGACCACAAGTAACCATGGAATCCACCAGTGCAGATCAAATCCTGTGACCCAGGAGAATACCCACTGCCAATATCCGCCCACCTCCCCTGCCAGGAAATGCCAGTTTTTAAAACAGCCCAGCAGACCAGGCATAGGGGCTGCTGACACCTGCACAGGTGTGCAGACACCTGCTTCTCCAGGACTGGGAAGGGCGGTCTCTGCATGCAGGCCGAATGTCCCTCTCCCTGAGGTTTCTAAACAGCCCTGGTGGAGCCCAGGGAGGTGAAGGCTTGTCATCCCCACCAGTGTAGGAGAGGCCTGGGGTCTGTGTGTAGCAGGCTCCTTCTCACTGACCCTCACAAGAGGCCCTAGTCGCTTCTGTACAAGACGAGAGAGGACAGCATTGCCCAGTCACAGGGACAGCTGACAGGAATCACTGGGCACAGCAAAGGGCACCTGCCCTGCTCCAATGCCCACCATGAGTGTCCCCTAGAACCAAGGCCCTCCAGCCCTTGAGTCTCAGGACTGCTTTTCACTCTCAGAACTTGTCCAGCATTACACAGATCTTCTGCTATGCAGCTCCATCTACTGATAGTTATGACATTTATGAAATTTGATATTAAAATTGATTAAAAATTCTAAATATTCCATTAAGTCATGAAAGAGAGTGAGGGTACAGTGGCCACATGTTAGCACCGATCACACCCTTTTGAAAGACTCAACAAGAGATGGTCTTTTATCGATGGGTCCCCTGGAACCGACAACTACGTCCCTCATGAGTTTTGCCGTCTATTCCCTCAGAGCCCGTTGTCTACAGAGCACTCTGGGGAGTTGCCTGGATTTTGTCATGTGTCATTTGGAAAATGTGTGTTCCCTGCCCTGAGCAGCTGTGCCAAGCGTCAACACATGCCATTACACGGCCCAGACACTGCCTGTGTTAATGCTGTGCACATCAGAAAAGTCCTTAGCAGGAAGTGTACAAGCGGCCAGTGGCAGATACAAGCTTCTGAAATTCTCATTTTGCTTAAAAGCTCAATATTTCCTAGAAGTCACAAGCTCACTTTGTTCATTCTCGGAAAGGTGTCTGCCAAGCATGGCAGTTGAATAACCACGTTTGTCCGTCCTTCGCCCTTTCCAGTAAGTATTCCATGAAAAAAGTGCCTGCCTGGCTCACACCTGGGTCCCTGGAGATGTTCAGATGGCAAGGGCTGGTGTCCAGATGCTGGGGCACAGCGGAGCGGCTGCGTGCAGACACTGGTTCCATCCCAGGCAAGATCTGAAAGGCATGGACTCAGAGTTAGCCAAAGCGAGATTCCACTGTCTCTCCAAGGACACTTCTGGGTGATGTTCTCTTGCCCAAGCCTGCAGTGCTGGCAGAGGGCTCTGACACACTGGGTACTGGGGCCCAGTGGGCACTGTCCCTCAGCAGTCTGCCCTCTGTGGACTCCACACAATCAGCGCCAGGGTCAGCCCTGTGGAGACGGCAGATGACTTCCTAGCACAGTGAGACCAGGGCGAGCTCAGGGATCCCTGAAGTGTCCTGGTGCCCCCACTGTAGAATACCCACAGCCGTAACTGCTGGGATGGGGTCAGCCCGAGGAGGGTTGTGGAGAAGGAAGGAAGGAGCAGGGAAGGAGGGTGTCTGGTAATCAGCTACACCACAGGGACTGGTCTTGAATTCAAGCCTGTCCAGGCTCTGGCACCCTGGGAGCCCCGCCACAGGTGTAGTTGGAAGGGGAGCCACTATGGGCGCTAAGTGAGTCCCAGTCTCTGGAGACCTCTTCATGTCACGATGCGGCCCTGGCCTCAGGCTGGGTTCCCCTAAAGCTTGCCTTCTTTGGACGAGGGACCTCGGTGGTGTTCGACACTGTACCAGCATGGCTCTTGGCACCTGGTGGGCTGACTCTCGACTCCGCACGGGTCACGGGCTCAGCAGGCAGGGGACGCCTCCCCCACAGGAGCTGAAGAGAATTCATGGGACTGAGGCACACAAAGGGCTCCCTGTCACCTGCAGGAGGACGGCTCATTCAAGACAACTGTGACTATTATGGGTTTCTTAATTTGTCCTCTTTGAAACAGACTGATTATTTAAAATAGAGTTCCTGACTTGTAACTTTTTTTTTAAATACTACCAAATGTTTAATGAGCAAATTCATCTTAGCAAATATGAAACTGCCACAGAGAGAGGAGAGGGCCAGGGGCCATGGGACTGGGGGGCGGGGATCAGAGCGAGTCGGGAAAGGCCAAAGAGAACCAACTACGTAAGAAACCAGGGAAACTAGGGAGGGGAACCGGGAGGACCAGAGGACAGGAGCTGTGGTCCTTAAAGGGGAGAGGGCAGGGCACGGAGGGCCGGACAACAAAATTCAAAATAGTTTGGCCATAAAATATAAACACACTATGTTCCTACCATGGGGAAGGGGAGGAGAAAAGGGGTGTAAGGGAGAAAAGGCTGTTTGGGGAGGGACTGTGGGGATCCTACCCGCCCTGCTGTGCACCCGTCCCCATCCCAACCCCTTCCCTCTGGGTCTGTGTGGGTGCATGTCTGTGAGGGCCTGTGTGCACTTCCCCAGTCCCTGCCCTGTCCTAACCTCCCAACCCCCCACCCCCCACCCTTAATTGCTGCCATTCCAGTGCTGCCGGCTGTCAGGCCGTCATTCGGCTGTCACTCCTCTGCCCATCATCTTCAGAGGGAGGAAAGTGGGGGACAGGCAGGGAGAGAAGCCTCCAGCCAGCCCTGCCTCCACCCTCCCCAGGCCACCTCTACCAGAAGTCCCAGCGGTGGTAAGAGTCAGGGTCACAATATTTGGTGACAACCACTCTATTGGGGAATTTGGGACCCATCAGGCCCTGTGTGGCTTTCTGGCAGTCCAACACAGAGGTGAACTCCACGAAGATCTTTCCGGAGCCGGGGCCCTCAACGCCATCCACAGGCAGGGGGACCTCGATGGACCTGACCAGGCGGTACTTGCTGCACTCATCCCGCACGTCCTCCACCATCGCCTCATACTCCTCATCATCCAGCAGCTCCTCTGGCAGCACCGTGGTCATGAGGCACAGGACCTCAGTAGGGTGGCCGCCCATTTGCACCTGTGAGCTCATCAGGCCCGGCACCTGCAGTGTCACTGGGTCTGGTTGATGGTGCTCAGCGTGTCATTCTTGGCTCCCACGCTAACCCTCTGGACGAGCAGCTTTTTATCCCCAAGCTACATCCCATTCGGCCCAGCAATGGCCTGATCTGTGACGTTGATGTCCACATACTCACAGAAGGCATAGCCCTTAGAGAGCCCTGTGGCACTGTCCTTGACCAGGTTGAAGGCCTGAAGAGGCCCAAACGATGTCAGTAGCTGTTTTACCTGGTCATCATTCAGGTAGTTAGGTAGCCCCCAATGAATAGCCTGTGGGCAGAGTCGGGGACCACAGTGGACACAACTCCAGGCACATAGACAGAGGGATTCTCCGACATGCCAGGCAGTGGCTGGTAGTCATGAGGCCTGTGGATCTTCAGTGACTGGCCCTGGAAGATGATGCCATCAAAGGCCAAGGCCTGGGTGGTCTCCTCCACTGAACGAAATGCCAAAAAGGCAAAATTCTTGTCTTGGTTAATCTGCACAGCCAAGACCGGGTTGCCAGGGGCCTGGGTTAGCACCCCAGGTGCATCTGGGCATTGAAGAAATCCATCATGGCCTCCTCAGTGATGCCAAAGGGGATGTTGCCCACGTAGAGGCACTGGGCTTGTCTACTCATCTGGCTCCCAACCACAGGCACTGGCATTGGCGTCACAGCCAGACCATCAGGGCTCATGGTGGCGGTAGCTGGACTCCGACCCGCAGCTTGCATGGCCCTATACTGCATTGGGGTGATGTGCTCAAAGCCAGGTGGCTGCACGTCCCAGTATTTACCAACCTCCTTCTTCCTCTCATGGTGGGGGAAGAATCAATCCACCGCGCTCCTCTTTAGCGCCTCTGGTCAAAGGTTTGCTTCTCCTGTCCCAAAAGGCACTGCGCTGGTGCGGGTTGGGCCGTCCCAGCTCTGGCTCCTACGTTTGCGGTCCCGACTTGGAGAGCGGCTGTGGCTGCGCTTCCGATGGCGGTTCTCCTTGTCTCCTTCTTGTTTATTCTCCTTGAGCTGCCGCTCCAGTTCCTCCAAGTCCGACATGCTGAGGCGGCCGCGTAGGGCCTTGGGCAGCTCCCGCCCCATCTTGCCGCCCGCCCACTCTGGCCGCTTCGGCTACTTCAACCCCTGGCTTCAGCTCCGGCCTTGTAACTTTGCGAAACAGCTCTACACTCGGCACCGCGTGCGCGTGCACATGTGCGCGCGCGCACACACAGGCATGCACGCTTTAGAAGGATCATTTTCTCCACACCTCGCTGGGAGGCGCTGGTGATTTGGGCAGGAGTGCTTGCTGCTGCTTTCCCAGAGTGGAGTTGTGCGTCTGTGCGCCTCGGCTGGTGTGCAGGGTCTCATTGGCAGGTGTGTGAGTCTGCGATGAGACAAACCCACAACAGACGCAGGAGGGCTGGAGCCCTGGGTTCTGAAGGTCTCTGGAACAGCTCAGTGCAGCACGTGTGGCAAGTCTCCATAAATATGAGCAGGAGAGGGCTGGGGAGTTAGCTCAGCTGGTAGAGTGCTTGCCTTGCAAGCACAAGGCCCTGAGTTCGATCCCCAGTACCGCAAAAAAAAAAAAAAAAAAAAAAAAGAGCAGGAGAATCAATCAGCCGATCTCGGGAAGCTGAGTAAGGAAGTGACCCTCCTCCTGGGCACGGTGTCCACCAAGCCTGTCTGTCTAAATGACTCCCATCTGTCCTTCCATCTCTGCATGAGAAAATCGCCATCACACTCTGATGGAGCCAACGACAGTGGCGCTCTGGGTTCTCTTCTGCACAGGCTGCATCCATCTGGGAGAGCACTAGGCGTGCCCAGGGTGACAAGGAGCGGCCCACAGGCCAGGTCCGCCCACACCATGGCACAGATGCTCAGGAATCAGAGACCTGAACCCTGGACTGGAAAACAAAAACAGCATCGACTGGGTCATCCAATCGGGGTGCCCGTGCAGTGCCCACTGTGGATGGGCACAGCAAGTAAATGGTACAGGAAGCCCTGGCTGCCCTCCTGGGCTTACAGTCTAGCGGAGAAAGGAGACGGGAGGTCAGAAATCAGATACAATGCACCATGCCATCAGAACACACTCCGAATAGAGGCAGCACTACCAGGAAGCCAGCAGCACAGAGGATCTCCGACCATAAGGCAGTGTGGCGTGGAGACAGGCCACAGGCTGGAGCCACCATCAGGCCTGCTGGGTCTTGACTCCACCCCCACCAGGGAAGTCTCTCACTCTCTAAACGCCCTTTCCTTGGCTGTACACCAGGCATGATGGTACTTACCCGGAACACTGCTGTAAGAAGGACAGTTGCGCCCCTGGGGCCAGGTTGCCAGAGCAGGGATTGTCTCCCCAGCGGCAGCTGTCTGGGGTGTCCCCAAAACCCAGGAGAGCTCCACAGAGCCACGTCTGCATTGCTAGGCCAGGGTCCCTGTGGGCACGCGGGGTACTTGTAGGAACTCCATGGGAAGAGGGCCTGTGCCCCGTGGAGGTGGGAAGGTGCTGGGGAGGGACGGCTTCCAGGAGCAGAGACGGCCTCACTCTCCTCCTTCGAGGTCTGCCCAGGGCAGGAGGAGCTTCCTCAGCTCATTGGAACCCCGGATGGTTCTGTTCCCCAGGAAGCTGTTCACACCCCTGGCTTGCTATCCGACATGAACCCCGGATGCCCCTGGAGCTACTGGCCAACCCAGGTCTCCCTGTGCCATGCCCCCTGGAGGCAGAGACTGCTCCTAGTCACTCAGAGCTGTCCCAGTCACGTGGTGGCTGGTCACTCTAGGTGCCTGATTGACAGATGGAGGGATGCTGAAAAGAATTAAGTGTCAGAAATCAAGAAATAAGATTTCAGAATAAGTTTTTGTCATGAGATGCTGCTTTTGTCCAAGTAGGGCTGGGGTTGTGGCTCAGTGGTAGTGTGCTCACCTAGCGTGCATGAGGCGCTGGGTTTGATCCTCAGCACCATATAAAAAATAAAATAAAGCTATCGTGTCCGCCAACAGTTTTAAAAAATCCAAGTACAGGCACATACTCTTCTCTGTATATTCACTGAATTACTAAATGATGAGGTTTAAAACTACCACCATACTATTTGTTTTCTGTACCACTGAGGTACATCTGCAGTCCTTTTTAGTTTTTATTTTGATACAGAGTCTCATTAAGTTGCTTAGGGTCTGGCCAAGTTGCTGAGGCCTGCCTTGAACTGCCATCTTGCTGCCTCAGCCACCCAAGTAGCAGGGATTACGGGCCTGAGCCCCACTCTCGGCTTCACCTGTTCGTAAAAAAATAAAAATAAAAAAACAAACACAAAAGATAGGTTAATTTGAGGTACAATTGTAAAAATGTCTTTATTCTAACTCTTTTGGGTGACTTTATCTAGATTTAGAATTTTAGTTTAAATAGTGTTCCATTAGAATGTTAAGAGAATTCTATGTTATTGTCTTCAAGCTTGCCTTGTTTTCTTAAAATGCCATGACAGTTTAATATTTTCTTCTCTTTCTCCATGGAAGCATATAGGATCATCTCTTCATACCTGTTCATTAAATGTGACAGAGGTGTGTATTGGTGTGAGGCTTTTTAATCACTTTTGTACAGGGCACTCACTGGATCTCTATATTTTGAAGAATCATGAATTGTATTTCTCTTGAAATCTCATATTTGTCCACTGAATTTTCTCCCATTCACTTTTCTCCCCCCCTTTTTTTTTCTGGAACTCCTCAGCTGGATGTTAACAGTCCTCATTTTATCTGCCAGTTTCCTCATCTTTTATCACTTTTTTTTCATTGTTTTTTATAATATGCCTATTTTCCCCCAGATAGGATTTTACTAAACTGCCCAGGTTGTTCTCTAACTCGTGATCCTCCTGCCTGAGCCTCCCAGGTAGCTCATAATGCAGGCACGCACACCTAGCCAGGCCTTAACTTTTAAAGTCAGCCAGATACCAGCATGCCCTGTAGTCCCAGCTATTGAGGAGGCTGAGGTAGGAGGATGCTTGAGCCCAAGAATTCAAGACCAGCCTAGACAACAGCAGGACCCTGTGCCTCCAAAAATATTTTCTTAAAGGGTTATCTTATTGTTCATTTCCAAAAGAGTTTTTATAATACCTGTTGCTTCCTTGACATAATACTTAGGTCTGTGCTACTGTTGAGTGTTTTGTTTTGGTTCTTAATATCTGTTCCTGACCTAATATCCATATCTTTATAGGTTCTAAACTGTCTTTCATATTATAGTTTCCCCTAAATATTTGTGGATTAGTAGCTGTATGTTTATTTTATTAATGATGCACTAAAAAGGTGATTCATCCATGTATATAATACATTTATATATTTATATGGCTAGAAATATAACCAGATGTTCTTTGCAGTATGAGTTTTTTGAGGGGGTGGGAAGTTGGTACCAGGGATTGAACTCAGGGGCACTCCACCACTGAGACACATTCCCAGCCCTACTTTGAATTTTACTTAGAGACGGGGTCTCACTGAGTTGCTTAGCACCTCACTTTTGCTGAGGATGGTTTTGAACTCACAATCCTCCTGCCTCAGCCCTCCCGAGCCACTAGGATTACATGTCTGCTCCACTCAGACTGGCTGCAGTATGAGTTCTTGAAGCCAGAAATGCCTATCATTAAGGAAAATTCTATCATTAAGGGTGAATAAAATTTCTTATATGCTGGAACAATTTGCTGCAACAAATTACATCTATATTAATAGAGGAAGGTCTTAAAACCATGATCTTTCTTGAACAAAAATAAATCAAGGGGAAGATGATGCACATAATATAATGATGTATTTCATTTGAATAAAAAACAACATTAATGTTGTATACTAAGTTAGGAAAACGGGTATGTATGTAAATGTATAAAAAGTAGCAAAAGTTGGACAAATTCATGGTGGGTGCTTGCATATGTGGATGAGGAAGAATGGGATGAAATAGACGATGGCTGGAGGAGATTTTGGTTCCACATCTAAATATCCACATGTTATTTCAAAACTGCAAAGAATCATAAAATATTGGGGTACTTCCCAACAGTGGCAATACATGTGCTTACATGATAGGGTTAGCTTGCCATAGCTTTAACAGAAAATGTAGATTTACATTATATTTTAAAATAATGTAACAGTTGTCCATTTCCAGACACTGAGGTTTTTTTTTTTTTTTCCTGTTAGAAAATACATCTGAAACTTGGAATGGAACCACCATTTGACCCAGCTATCCCACTCCTTGGCCTATACCCAAAGGACTTAAAATCAGCATACTACAGAGATACAGCCACATCAATGTTCATAGCTGCTCAATTCACCATAGCCAGATTGTGGAACCGACCTAGATGTCCTTCAGTTGATGAATGGATAAAGAAACTGTGGCATATGTATACAATGGAATATTACTCCGCCATAAAGAATGATAAAATTATGGCATTTGCAGGCAAATGGATGAAATTGGAGAATATCATGCTAAGTGAGATAAGCCAATCTCAGAAAACTAAAGCACGAATGATCTCGCTGATAAGCCGATGATGACATATAATGGGGGGTGGGAGGGGTTAGCGTTAGGGTTAGGGTTAAGGAGGGGGGCAAGAATGGAGGAAGGAAGAATTGTATAGAGGGAAAAGAGGGGTGGGAGGGGTGGGGGGTAGGAAGAAAAAAACAATGAATCAAACAACATTACCCTTTGTAAATTTATGATTACACGAATGGTATGCCTTGATTCCATGTCAAACAAAGAAACGACATGTATCTCATTTGTTTACAATAGAAAAAGATGAAAGATCACAAAAAATCAATCAATCAATAAATATAAACCAAAATATTGTCAAATAAAAACAATAGCAATGGCAAAAAAAAAGAAAAAAGAAAATACATCTGAAAACTTCTAACTGCTTTCTATAAAAAATTATTTAACTGATTAAAAATGAAATGGCAATATAATAAAACAGTTTTAATTTGCTGTTTTAGCATGCACTGGTAATAGAATGCAAGATCTAATTTCTCTTCATTTCTAGCATTGTTTACCAACCGATTAGTTGGCCGTACATTTGTAATTATCCTGTCACTAAATAATGATACAAACAGCATCTTTGTGGAGAGAATTCAATTAGAGAGACTGACTTTAGGTATAAGTTTCCTGGTTTCCTCATTTTAATTTCAATAGTAAAGGCTTTAGAAACTTAGGTTTTTATTGCAGTGTTTTAAATAAAGAAACTCTACTTTCTAGGTCTTCTATTAAACCACTGAGTAACATGCAAACCCATTCATGCTAGCTTCAATCTTACCTTGCAGGGTTTTTCCCCATAATTCTGACTGGTAAGATTTTCTGGACTAATACGTGTCTCAGAATTATTCCTCTCTCTCTCATAGGTTATTTATATACCAATGGGCAGGGGATGTAATTCCTCTTCACTGTGACCTGCTGGTCCTTCATAGGCACAGCAGTTATTTCACAGCTCTGGAAAAGTCCTGAGGCACAGAGATGATGATACCAACAGTTGCAAGTTGAAGTTTACTCCTGCCTGGCTTTGCTCCCCTTTAAAGCTCTTATGAACAGTAAGTTGATAGGCTATTGCCTAGGTTCACATTCCAGTCAGAGAAAAAGGGTTAAAGAACTAAAAGAGGAAAAATGAGGTGATTTCTTATTGTGATAAATAATATGAAAGATAAAGAGTTGATAAAAGTAAGTGGGGCTGGGGTGAATACCCGAGGCATAATTGTTAGGGAAGGGATGAGAGTAACATTAGAGCTGGGAGGGTAAGGACCAGCAGGGCGGAAGAGTTACCAGAAGGGGTTGTAACACTAAAGACCTTGAATAACCACACGTGGACTGTGTCATGAACAGGAGCCTAGTGTGACTGCAGCTCAGCCAGTGAAGGGGAAATGGGTTTGGATTTAGGATGCAGAGGAGGCATTTCCCAAGTCATATAAGGTTTACAGGCCACAGAGGCAAAAGATTTGGAATCTATGTTTCTGTACCATGGAAACCTACTGATGGGTCTAACACCACAAATTTCAAATTGTGGAAAGTAGATTGGGTAGAGCATGAGTGAAATCAAATAAACCAGGTGGGCTATGTAGTAATCAAAGATAGGAATGACAGTCTTTACACTAGAAACAGCAGGCATACAGGGTAAGGCAAAATGGACAGGTTTGAGATACATTTGGGGGTAAAAGAGGACTTCCTAATGTAGGGGATGAGAAAAAAGTAAGTATCAATCATGACCCAATAGAGTTTTGGCTTGAGCTACTGAGTACTTGGTTTTCTCATGTAAAAGCATTTGGGAAGAGGTGTGAAATCAAGAACTGTTTTGGACATGTTAACATTGTGATTCTCTGATAGGGAAGTAGAAATGTGAAGGACACAGTTCTGTATGATTCTAGAAATGAATCTAAGAGATGAGACATTGGCAAACACTCATTTCTGCCATTTTTGACCATATTTTAGGTTAAAGTTTAGTTGGTCTTGATCCCCACATTTCACCCATTTCACATTTTCATATTTCTATTTACATTCTTCCTTACACTTAAATCACTAACAGACTCAGCTTTGCATTTAATTGGATCAAATACTCATGTCTCCACTTCAAAAGAAAGGAAAATATGAAATTCTGGTTATCATTTTCCCTTTCCAATGAATGCAAATGATTTGAGTAATTCTTAAAATCATTTTCAGTGGGCTGGGGTTGTAGCTCAGTGGTAGAGTGCTTGCCTAGCATGTGTGAGCCACTGGGCTCAGCATCACATAAAAATAAATTTTAAAAAGCTACTGTGTCCACCTATAACTGAAGAATAAAGTTAAGGATAAAAACAGTGAAGAAAAAAAATGAGAGGTATTAAAAGATGGACAGAACTCCCATGATTATGGACCTGCAGAATCAGGTATAAACCTAAAGGAAAGAAAGTCAGCATACAAAAGAGATACCTGCATATCCATCTTTATTGTGGCCATATTCACTGTAGCCAAGTTACAGAATCAGCCTACATGTCTGTGAACAGATGAATGAGTGAAGAAATTATGTATATATACACGTTATTTGCAGGAAAATTAATGGAACTGAAGGTAATCATGTTAGCAAAGTAAGTCAGTGTAGAAACCAAGTGTAGCATGTTTTCTTTCATATGTGGTGACTAAAAGGAAAAAAAAAAAAAAAAGACCTGAAAGTGCAAGAGGGACTATTAGCTTAGGGGACCAATCAGAAGGCAAGTGAAGGTTGAGTGGAGGGTGTATACAATTAAAACACAATATGTATGTATGTGCATAGAAATGTCACAGGGAAAACCACTAATTTGATCATTATCATGAGTTAATGTTCATGATGATGTTGATGATGATAATGATAATAATAACCAATCTTTGTGTATTTAAGGAATATAAAGTGGGAGAAAAAAGACCATACATGGTGGGTATATAAAACTGGGACGGGGGACCATGAAAATTCACAAGAAAATAGGCTATGGAGCTTGGAGATATAACAAAATTGGTGTAAGAGGAAAGATATTATACCCAATTTCAGGGGTTAGTGAAATTTTCATGTAAAGCAAGTGATATGAATTGGGCCAAGGACACAGATTTCAGTGTCACAAGAGGACTTCTTCCACTTTGCAAGAAAGCGAGGCACTGGGCACAACCTGTGGGCTGAAATACACCTCTATCTGGGAAGCAGAAAGGACTTGAGAAAAAACCTGTATGGATGTCATGGTGATGTTACAAAGAAGACAAGAAATATTCATTGCCCTGAAGAGCTGCCATTTCTGTAAAAAGGAAAGATATGAAAACAGGTAGTAGTAAAAAGAGGCATGGAGACATGTGGGCCATTCAAGGCGATAAAAAATATAGAAAGTGAACAATTCGATGGTTATTGGTGTGTTTATAAATATATGCGACCACTCAAGTCAATTGAATAATCTGTACCTTTTAGCTGTTCCCCACCCTCCACACATTGCCTGTCTCCAGATTTAAATAAAGAGTGATCTACCACTGCATGCTGGTGTACACTTCTGATCCCAGCTGTTTGGGAGGCTGAGGCAGTAGGATGTCAAGTTCAAAGCCAGCCTCACAAACTTATCAAGGCCCTAAGCAACTCAGTGACATCCTATCTCTAAATCAAATTCAAAAAAGGGCTGGGGATGTCGTTCTCTGGTCTCTATAAATTACCTTATTGTGATTTTCATATGTATGGAATCATTCATATGCAGACTCACGACTGGCTTCTTTCATTTCTCAGAATGTTTTTAAGATTCATCCATGTGTTCATTCCTTCCTAAGGCTGAATAATATTCTGCATATGGACAGGCCATCTTGTTTACCCATTCTCCAGTGATGGCAGGTTCCAAGATTTAGCTATTATAAAAGATGTAGCCATGAATTTCATACAAGTTTTTAGTATTTATTTATACAAGTTTTTGATTAAGTATTTTGTAATTTTCAGAGTATAATTTATTTTTTAAATTTTATTCCTAAGTACTTTCTTCTTTTTGATGAATGGAACTGCCCTCTTCATTTCAATTTGAAATTGTTTAATGCAAGTCTAAAAATGTACAACTGATATCTACATTGATCTTCTAGACAGGAGTGTTACTGCATTTGATCCTTTTTTTTTTTTTTTTGGTGATGGGGATGGAACCCATGGCCTTGTGCATGAGAGGCAAGATCTACCAACTGACCTATATATACCCAGCCCTGAACCTAAGTTTTTGGAGGTTTTTTTTGTTTTGTTTTGTTTTGTTTTGGTGTTGATTCTTTAAAGTTTTCTACATAGAAAATTATAAAAGCTGCAAATAGAAATCATTTTACAGCTATTCAAACCTGGAAAACTTTGTTAACATACCTTGCCCAAATGCCCTTGGGGAAGAAACTCCAGAGCATTGAGTGGAAGTGGCAAAATTAGACATCCTTGTCTTCTTCCTGCTCTTAGGGAGAAAAGAGCCAGTCTTTGATCATTAAGTAAGATGTTACCTGTGGCTTTTTACTACATGCTCTATGTCATGTTCAAGAAATTTCATTTTGTTCCTGGGTTTTTGAATGTTTTCAATGTGAAAGATTATTGACTTTTGTTCAAAAGTCCATTTTCTCCATTGAGATGATCATGTGATTTATTTTATATTTTATTTACATGATGCATTACATTAATTGACTTTGGGATGTTAAGCCAACCTGTGTTCCTGGGATATGTTCAAACTGTATCATGTAGAACTCATTTCATATGTTATGGGGTTTGGGTTGCTAGAACTTTGTGGAGGATTTTTGCACCCTTATTCTTATAAGATATACTTTGATGGGCCCTGGTATCTAGGTAGTATTTACCTATAAAATAAGCAGAGAGCTTGGCTGTATTCGTCAATTGCAGCAGAGAGACACTGGGTAACTCACAGCTGACAGCAGTTCTCCTGAACCTGCTTAGGCCTGCAATGCAGAGGCCTGGCAATTCAAAGGGACCAATTAACAAAGAAATAATCTTCTCAATTTGAGCAGAAAAACAACAACAACAAAAAAAATGTACCTTTGTGCAGGCAAAGCCAATTTCACAGGAAACTACCAGTGACATTATTCCAAGAAACTCTTCTATATGCTGAATAAATAAATAAATTCTAAATAAATAAATAAGAAACACTATGTCTGAAGATACTTCAAGTTTTGAAAACTGTGCCAAATTCCCATATGGAAAAAGAAGACTCACTGAAAGACACCACAGAAGAGAAACATTGTCACATGATTCCAACAGGAATAAAAAATAATTTGCAATTTGTCCAGTGCTCTAAAGTCAGACCCCCTGCACAAGTACATGATTGCAGGAAAAGGGACAAAGTGATGAATACACTAGAGATGGGAGTTAGTAGAGTTCAAAAATGAAAGAAAAATGAGCAAAACCACTTTAGAAAGAAGAATCAACTACAAGAAGCACAAAATACAACAAATACCACAGAAAGCATAGTGTGGAAAAAGAGAATATGGAACTTAGTGAATGGAACAAACTGGAAAAAACTGATGGAAATTATTGGAAGAATAAAGGAAAGTGAGAGGTGATCCAATATACAAAAAGCAGAGCCCCTAAAACTGAAATCCAACTTCCGATGAAATATCTAAAACTGTTTTAAATTCTAAGAATGAGTCCTAGCAATAAAGCATAAATAATTATAATGAAAAGACAACATATTGTAGGAAGAAATCATCCCAATCATCAGGACCAAAAGACTGCCTAATAAACGTGAGACTAAAATCCATGAAGAATCAAGGTAAAAACACCCAATCACCTACAAGGAAAAGGAAATCCAGTTGCCAGTAAGCTTCTGCACTGCTAAATTCAGTATGCCAAATAGTGAGATAACTTTTCTAACATAAAGACACATATACGTAAAGAGTAAAACCATAGGGGAAAAAGTATAAATAATAAATGAGATTTTTAAAGGGGATTTGTTTGCAAGAAGAGAGTGCAAGTATAAGCCACAGACTAGGAGTATCTGCATACACATAGTTGACAAAGGACTCACATTCAGATTACATAAAGTACTCCTAAGTACCAACAATAAAAAGACAGAGCAGCTCAAAGAAAAAAAATAGGCTAAAAACATCAAAGATGTCCAAATGGTCATTAGACATCAAAACAAACACACTCAACTTCACTGGCCATCAGTCAGGAAAGCCACATGGCCTTACCACTACATACCCACCACTTCTTACATTCTGACAAAACATGTGTTAAGAAGAAGGTGGAGCAACTGGAACTTGCATAAACTCTGGCTGAGTCTCAAAACTGCCTCAGCCATTGCGGAAAACCCACAGAAACTGCTTCTGTGGACTCACATACTGGGTGACCCACCAGCTGCTCTCCTGGGAATAAACCCAAGAGAAACGCACCCGTATGAACACAAAGTGACAAGGGCAAGAAGGCTCGAAGCATCACTACTCATGAGAGCACACAGAAGGACTGGACACAGACAAGCGGTATATTCATGCCCTGGAACACTATTTAATACAAATCCACTTTCTTTGTTTTTCTTTTTCCTTTGCTTTCTTCTTTTCTTTTTTCTTTTTCTGTCTTTCTTCTCTTTTTCCTGGTACAGGGGATTGAACTCAGGAGCACTCAACCACTGAGCCATATTCGCAGGCCTACTTTGTATTTTTTTTTAGAGACAGAGTCTCACGGAGTAGCCTAGGGCCTTGCCATTTTGCAGGCTGACTTTGAACTTGAGGTCCTCCTATCTCAGCCTTCCAAGCCACTGGGAATACAGGCATATGTCCCTCCATCTGGCCAAATGAACTTTCTACATACACAATGTGGATGGCTCTCACAAACATGATGTTGCACAAAAGAACCAGCACAACGTGGTTCACACCCTGCCTGATTCCATCTACACAGCAGTTCAAAGAGACAAAACTCAGGTAGGGTGGTTACTGTGGGGGAGCTGCTGGTGGAACAAAAGCTCCACAGGACCTTCTAGGTTGCAGATATGGCTGGACCTGGGTCCTTACAGGGTTGTTCCCCTCTGGTCCTTCACTTAAGTCATACAACTCTGATTGCACTGCTTGCTTGATTGCATTATCGTGGACAGACTTCCCTGTACACGTGATAAACTCTAATAAAATTTACCTGGGGAGGAATACATACAAGGCAAATAAACAAATAAAAGAAAGCAGGGGCCATGACCTTGAAGATGCTCAACACCATAACCTACAGTTCACAGTGAACATGGAGCAATAATGAGCAGATGCCTATTAACAAAGCTGCAGCTTTCCCACCAGAGCTGTGGTAGAGACCTTGCCTGGCCTGCACAAGGCCCTAGGTTAGACACAGGTACCCAACAGCACAGAAACAAACAACAAAAACAAATTGAAAAAGCTGCAACTCGGGCTGGGCTGTAGCTCAGTGGCCCAGCGCTTGCCTGGCATGTTGTGAGGCACTGGGTTCCATCCTTAGCAACACCTAAAACAATTTTTTTTTCAAAAAAGGCATTTTGTTCATCTACAACTGCAGAGAAAAATAAATGAAAGTAAATAAAAAAACTGCAACGCTCCTAAAGCAGAAGTTACAGGTTATGTAAGAAAAATGCAGGCTCCAGATGCGAGTTAGTAAAATTAAAGAATGAAAGAAAAAGAGGCAAAAAAATAGAGCACAGGCCTATAATCCCAGTGATTGTGGAGGCTGAGGCAGGAGGAAGAATCAACTAGAGCTATTTGGGGGCAACGGATGGTGGTTTCACTCTAGGTGGGTGGAGTCCTGTCAAGCAGAAGCCATACAGATAGTCTTGGGAGCCATGGAGAAGGGCTGCCTGAATAAGCAGAAGGCGAGCAGCCTCAGAAGGACACCCTGAAGCGGTGGGAACAATGGTGTGGCCGGTGTGGGAAAAGCTGCAGCAAGGTCCAGAGGAGCATTAGGCTGAGAGCAGCGGTGCGGGTGGGGGTGGGGCGGCCTTCCTCTGCCCACCCTGCTTGGCCCGCGGTCCTTCCTCCGTCACGCGTTCCAGCCCCACGTCACAGGGGCTGAACTCAACGGTGCACACTTTGTCTCCAAGGAGCTGGTGTGTTGACCGAGCTCCTCTGGTCGACGGACTCGTTTCGGATCCAAGTACACCAGGTGCCCAGAATGGGCACCTGCTCTAGCAAACGGGGACGCGGGCCTCGCCGCCTGGCGTGGGCCCATCAGGCACCCATCCGCCTCTCCCTCGAAGCTCCCTCTTGTCACAGGGAGCACCCTGCAGCTCCTGTCCCGACTGCCTGCAGGAACGTCCAGCAAGACCCCGGACGTCGGGCGCCTCCCGCAGCTGGCTGCTTGAGAGGCCCTGTCCTGCAGGCAGTGGGCGCCACCATGGGGATCCTGCCGCCGCAGGACCTGGGGGGCCTCCAGCCGAAAACCAGCGCTAACATCTCGGTCCCTGAGGATCTTGGGCCCCTTCACAACCCTAAGGATCCCTCCTCCAGCTCGGAGCAGACCAGTCCTCCCGCCTTCACTTGGTCAGCCAGTCCACCAGGCTGAGGAGCCCATGACACCGGCTCCGGGCCCTGGAGCTCCTTCGGAAGAAGTAGAGCCCAGGGCCCAGGAACATCTGGAGGAAGGCCGTGGAGGGGGAGCAGGAGGAGGAAGGAGGGGTGACGTGGAGGAAGGAGGGAGGAGAGGAGGAGGGGACCTTGAAGGATGAGGAGGAAGGAGGAGCCGGAGCAGAGCCGAACATAAAAGAGGAGGACAAGGAGAGGACCACGAAAAGGAGGAGGAGGACGAGGGAGGGGATGGAGGGGACGAGGAGGAGGACAGAGGAGGGGAGGAGGACGAGGAGGGGAGGACGAGGTAGGAGGAGGAGAGAGGAGGAGACGGAGGAGAGGGAGCGGGAGGAGGAGCGAGAGGGAGAGAGCCGGAGGAGGAGGAAACAGAGGAGAGGACGGGACGAGGAGGAGTAGGCGAGGAGGAGAAGGGAGGAGGAGGTCATCCAGGGAGAGAATGGTGAGCCACAGGGGAGGCCTGAGGAGCTCCATACCGGGCCCCTGAGCCAAGGGGCATCAAAAGCAGCAAAATCTGCGGAGGCTCAGGGAAATCTCAGTGCCCTGGAGCCCAGCCCTGGGCCCCTGGAGACCAATAGCAATCCAGACAGGGCCCAGGTGTCTCCACAGCACTCCTGTGGTGGGAGCCCTGCCACCTGCTGCACCCAGCCCCCCGCTCAGGGCGTCCTGGTTACAGCCGAGGCCCAGGCAGCAGTGCGGCCTGAGCCACACCAGGGCTGCTGCTCACTGCCAGAGGAAGGGAGCAAGGGGAGGCGAGATGAACACCACCGGACAATCTCTCGAGGCCCTCGGGCCTCCATCAAGGGGCTTCAGAGCGAAACATCTTCCTGGGCTCCACCCCTTTGCTCTCCCTCACAAGGGGCTGCTACCTGGAGGCCCAGGAAGAGAAAATTGCCCATGGTGACGGCCCTGCCACTCTTGGTGCCCTGGCCTGAGGAAGAGCTGCCCCCACCTGCCAAGCGGCCACGTCTGTGCTTCCAGGAGGACTCAGGCAGCCTGAGGAGGGAGGTTCAGGCTGCAAGGAGGAAAAGGGGGGAGGGTGCCCAGGCCTTGGCAGGTAGAAGGGGGGCTCTGAGGGGCCCCCGCACCACTCAGTCGCTCCACTCTTTCTTCCGACCTGCAGCCCCTGCCCGCAGGGCACACTCAGTCAGCCCACCCAGTCACCCCTCCCTGATGGCCCATATTCTTTCCAGCCACCAGATCCAATTCCAGCGGGCTGAACCCCTGAACCCATCTGTCCCTCTACCTTTCCCCATGCCAAAGAAAGATGAGGGGGAAAGCTCCAGTTCAATTCCTCTGCCTCTTCCCACTCACACTCCTCCTGCTTGGAGCAAAGTGGGAAGCAATGTGGGAGTTAACCCCAATGACTGTCACCCACCTACACACCTGCCAAGACCTGTGGCACCTCCCAATTCCCACCTCCCCACACCTCTTATCCAGGTCCCTTTCCCCTCCAACCCGACCCGCTGCAGATCCATCTCCCCCATCCCCATGTGTATTGATTCTCCTCCTCCCACTCCTCCTCCCGCTCCTCCTCCCCCTCCTCCCCCTCCTCCTCCCCCTCCTCCCCTTCCTCCTCCTCACCCTCCTTCTCCTCCATTTCATCCACCTCTTCTTTCACATCTTTATCCTCCTCCTGCTCCTGCTCTACCTCCTCCTACCCGCTGCAGATCCATCTCCCCCATCCCCATGTGCATTGATTCCCCTTCTCCTCCTCCTCTTGCTCCTCCCCCTCCTCCTGCCCCTGTTCTTCCTCCTCCCCCACCTCCTCCTCCTCCTCTCTCTCCTCCTCCTCCTCCTCCATTTCATCCACCTCTTCCTTCTCTTTATGCTCCTCCTCCTCCTGCTCTTCCTCCTCCTAATGCCCCTTCTCACTTGGCTGCTCTTGCTCCTCCTCCTTTTCCTCCTCTTTATCCTCCTCCTCTCCCTCCTCCTTCTCCTCCTCTCCCTCCTCCTCCGCCTCCTCTTCTTTATCCTCCTCCTCCTGCTCTTCCTCCTCCTAATGCCCCTTCTCCTTGGGCTGCTCCTCCTGCTCCTGCCGCTGCTCCTCTTCCTCATCCTTTCCCTCCTCCTCCTCTTCATCCTCCTCTGCCTCCTCTTCCTTATCCTCCTCCTCCTGCTCTTCCTCCTCCTAATGCCCCTTCTCCTTGGGCTGCTCCTCCTGCTGCTCCTCTTCCTCATCCTCTCCCTCCTCCTCCTCTTCATCCTCCTGCTGCTCCTCCTCTTTATCCTCCTCCTCCTGCTCTTCCTCCTCCTAATGCCCCCTTCTCCTTGGGCTGCTCCTCCTGCTCCTCCCGCTGCTCCTCTTCCTCCTCCTCCCCATTCCTTCCCAAGCCCTACTCTCCTCCCTTGCACCTGCAACCTCCATTGCCAGGGCCACAATGGACCTGCTACCAGCATCTCTGCCACCAGCATAGCCAAGTCACCAGCTCCCCTTGCTGGCCATGCCACTGTGCAGGCTGAGGACATTCACATGGACACAACCCCTCAATCGATGGCAGTGATTTCCCAATCTTCTGATTCCTGGGGCAACTCCTGCCCTCACCCCAAGGGCCATGGCCGGAGGAAGAACAGGCAGCCAGCTCACGCAGCTGCCTCCACTGGACCCCTGGTGCCTCAGGTCAGCCACCCCAACTCCAATCTCTACCCTGCTGTTGTCCTACAGCCCACCCCTCAGCCTGTATCCAGGAACCCTCAACAGAACAGAGCCTCTGCCAACACCCCCAGGCTTCTCGTGCTGCCACTTGTCAAGCATTCACTGGCCTCCACCCCGGCACACAGGGCCTCTGCCCCTTCAGCCTCCAAGGCCTCCCACGAAGAACTCATGGATACCACCCCTCCTTCGTGGGCGGTCCTCTTCTAGTCACCTCCTGCCTGCCACGCTCTCATACTCACTCCATTTGGTAAGCATGGCACACACGTTGACAGCTAGTTCTAGATCTCAGGCCTGGTGGCACGTGTTGGATGTTCCGATTGCTCCCAGCATGACTTTGGAGCTGAAATGAGCTTTGCCAATCTGGGCTTTTGACATAAGAGCTGGACGTAGAATCACCAAGGTAGCATCGTGCATGCACACACACCCGCACACACAAACATCCACCACACACACACACACACACAGGAATGCCACAGTCTTTGACTCTATATTTCAGAATTATGCAAACTTGAAAATTTTCTAAGACTATCAAGAGACTAAAGAGATATGACAAGTGTAGGAATTTGGTGACCCTGGACTTAAACCAAGTATGGAGGATGCAAAATATTTTCTAGGATTTTCTTAGGACAACTAACAAACCTGGGCTAGACATTGGAGGAAGGTATCTATGTTAGTTTCCTGAATTGAGAAATGTTCCAGAGTTAGGAGAGACAATGTGTTTCCTGGACAAGTCACAGCACAGTAAAGGCTTTAAAGGGTTCAGGGGTACGAGACACAAATATTATTCTCAAAATGTTCAGAAAAATGGAATTAGGAAAAGAGACAATGATAATGGATATGTGACAAAATGTGAAAAGTTTGTGACTCATCCTAGCAATTCAAAATAATTCTCATGAGGAGGCACTCAATCAATTTTGTCCAGCCAGCAATGAAGTTATGTAAGTCCTCAAGAGTCTGACAGCACCCTGACTTTGACCATGACACAGTGCCATGAGGTGTGGCCTGGTGAGATCCCTGAGGTGCCCACTGAGATGCCCCGTACACTATGCCTTGTTTGTCTTCACATTCTTTAATTTCAGAGGCCTGGAGCAGAGCAGCTTTGCTTTGCTCAGAAAGATGGCATTGAGTCTGAATTGGAGTAAGATATTTCTATCATGTGGGAGATGAGAAGTCACCCTGGGTGTGGCATAGGGACCCCACGTGGGGATATTTGTCAGGAAACATGCCAGGTGTCCTTAGGGAGGTAAGCAGCAGAGGCTTCAGCCCATCACACGTGAGCAGAGCATTGCAGCATCCGGGAAATAAGGGCCCTGCACTGTTCTGTCATTTACATCCACACAGCGACACTTTTCATTTTACACAGGAATACTCAACTATGACTGATCGACTATTCTTCCAACAGGAATATCCAGTTTTCCTTTCTCAAGAGAATGCGTACCAATTTTAGCATAAAAATCATCACTCTTTTGCCAAGAGTCCTTGTATTCCTTTAGCCTTTATAGTGTGTCTCATGCTCTGTGCAAATCATTACATCATATTCTGCAAGTTTCACAATTCTCTGAATCACATATTATGAGCCCCATTTTAGGTTTGTAAAATGAGCTGAATGGAGGCTGAATTCCTTTTCCAAGATCCCAGTGATAAGAGTGAGCAGAGGTGATTGCATAGGATTTTAAATCTCATTCAAGTCCATAATAATGAACCTGTATACTAAACAGACTCTACAACATGGACTTGGTGAACAGAAGCTTAAAACCTGCTTTACTAAGAGTCAGTTATAGGAAACATCACTAATTAGGTACCATCCATGTGGTGATCCCATGAGCCATCTGTATTATAGAGTACTGTGACCATAAAATAACTAGTGGGAATAAATCAACCAATCTATTGAGAGGATAAAATGCAAAGCAGGGATATTTTCACAGATTATTGAAAATTACTCAGGAAAGAAAAATTTAAAAGAAAATATTCTTCAGTAATCCATTTTGAAGATTTAAAACTCTTGGCACGGTGCATACTTCTTAAGACTTTAAAGGGAAATTCATTTCCAAATTGGGATCAATTTTAAAAATGCAAGCTTTAAGTCCTGTTTGCACTTAGCAATGACAAAACATTAAAACAAAGTTTTCTCTCCAAATACAACAATTTTGATGAGGAAAAAAATTTAACTTCTTGTTCTTAATGTTAGTCGGATCTAGCTTCATTTGGGGTCAGAAATTTCATATTAGTTGGTTGCATCTTAAAGCCTGCCCTTGTCCCTTCCTTTCCTGATTGCATTTTAAGCAGTAACACTGTCCCTTCATTTAAGGGATGTTCGATTTCCCTAAATTGTTGAAAAATATCAAGTTTCATTCATGGAGTTTGGAAAGGCCTGAAAGAACATGAACTACATGCTGACCTTGGTTTCTGTTTCACTCATCCTGTCCATGAAGGTTCTTCACACAGCTAACTGCTGTTGCTTAGGATCCGACTGGTTGAACCTCTGTTGCTGCTTGCCCTCAACAGCTTGTACTTAAGCATGAGACACACAGGAGTGGCTAACTCTGAGTGAGGGCAAGATGAAAGCACCCAACAGACCTGACAAGGAACCAAATGTACTGTTCCTGGAAGTGTCTTTCTGACTCTAAAAGAGTTTTTTTTTTGTTTTTTTTTTTTTTTCCCTTCTCATTAGGTGGCTCCACTTCCTGTGCCTTAGGAGTGACCTTACCATCTAGATCGGCCATGCAAATAACTCAGACTTCTGCAAGGGAACACCATGCTCAAGGTGGAGACATACTCCCTATGGACATTATCCAACTAGCTGACTGCTGCAAACGACAATTTGTCTCTCTCTGAGTAAATGACTAAACAGTGTGAAATTCTGGGGTTCCAGAGAACTGCTTTTGCACCATACTTGGGTGGAGGGTTTCCTTGAGTCTGTGATGAACACACAGGACATCAGAGCAGACATCAAATGGAAGAGAAATCCTTGATGACAGTTACCCCAGAACTGTGTTCAAGAGCTCAAATATTGACTTTTCAGTTACAAGAGCTAATTCTTTTACTTTTAAAAAATTCTCCTTTTATTAATAACATAACTCCAGGTTACTGTAGCATATTTACTTTGAAAGTTTTTTGACATTTTGATTCTGTTAAAATAACCCTTAGTTTAAAACATAAATACATGTATTGTTGTAAAAAAAAAAAAAAAAAACATTTTCTCATTATACTTAGTTGATAGTTTTATTAGTTTGTTTTAATTTATATTTGATTTTTATTCTTAATAAATGTTAAAATCTTTAAAAAGCACACATGAGCCAATAAATATTTATTTTCTTTACCCTCATTTGTTTGCTTTATTGAATCCTATATGTCCTGTAACATCAACATGATCCTGAAGAAATGGGTTTGGATTGGAGGGTTAACCATTTTCCATGTCTCATCTATGAATTTTCTCCATTTGAAGGGTAGAGGAAAGGAGAATTACCTTTAGCTGGGAACACATCCAAGGAAGGAAGCTGAGTTTGTACTCTGCTTGAGTTTCCAAACCTGTGAAGGAATAAGGACTTCCCAGAGGAGGAAAGAGAAGAGAGACAAATGTGATAGAATCTGGTGCATCCCTACAGCCCATTGGGACAGAACTACACAGGGAGTGTGGAGAAGCTGAGGATGATTTGGGAGGGACCGTTGGAAGAGGTCAAAGGTTTGCCAGCTGGCCTAGAGAAGTATTATTGCAAGGAAATTTCAATCATCAAAGATTTTGTAAGAAAAAAGTCAAGATTTCTGTTAGTTTTTAGATAATCCTGTTAATTCTGTTAATTAAAGAAATAATTAATTAGGAAAGATGGGGATCAAAAGTAATGTAGAATCTTCTAGTAGGTCAGGTGAGAAGTGTTCACAATGTAAATACAGTAAGAGCTTCAGAGAAGGGATAAAGCTCTGACACCCACCTTGGAAATCGGGATAGGTTCCTCATTCCACCTGTTTGAACATTAACACTTGAGTAATGGTGAGGCAAGCTGTTGTAGTCACCCTTTTCCCTGCTGTGATTAAAAGTTCCTGCAAGAACTTTGTAGAGGAGGAAAAGTTTATTTAGGGCCTCCCAGGTTCAGATGTCTAGTCTATAGACAGCTGCTTCCATGTCCCAGGGCTGCAGGTGAGGCAGATCATCATGGCACAAGAGTATGGCAGAAGGAAGCAGCTCCCATGATGACCAGGAAGCAGACACTCCTTTCTCCAGATACCAAATATATACCCAAGGCACACCCCCGATGACCCCCCTCCGCCATCAGACCCTGCCCACTCTCAGTTAGCTCTCAGCCAGGGATCCGCTGCTTGGGTTAAGGCTCTTGTCACCCCATCACGTCTGCTGTGAACCTTCTTTTATTGTCTCACACATGATATTGGGAAATACCTCATATCCAATCCATAACACAAGCATAGAAAACAACTTTTTTTTTTTTTTTTTTTTTAATGAAAGAGAACAGAGGTGGCAAACATATCCAGAGGGAAATAGGAGACCACAGCTGGGTGCCCATGCAGGTGGTGTGTCTTACATTTTTATAGATCCCAGGTTTCCTCTCCCTCCCCACCTTCTCTTTCTTCCCTGTGTACAGGATGATGTCAGGAAGGAGCAGCCCAGGGTGTCATCATTTGTGTTGGGAAGTGCAGATCTGGGAGGTGTGAGCAAGTGGTTCAGTGGGAATTGCAACTGGAGAGGCCCACTTCTTATTCTTTTATAACCCTCCTCGTCTTTCCCACCTGATCATTTACTCTCTGTCTTTTTTTCCTGTCTCATTCCCCCTCTGAGTAAGGGCGCCCTTAGTGCTGAAAGGTGAAATGGGCAAGGACTGCTCTGGCTGCTCTAGGCATAGATGGGGTGACAAGGGACAAACACTTTGGTTTCCCTTTTAGAAATGTTGTGGGAGTGTTGATGGGTCTGCGGAATGAGTCTATTTTGGAGAAAACAGGTTGTTAAGTCCCCTGGGAGGAAGGTGCTGTACAAGAGAAAAAAGAAAACATGAGTTCTGGAATGAGGTTAATACAACAATAAATGTCCCAGCATCTGAATATGTCAGTGATCATGATGATGATGATGATGATGATGATGATGATGATGATGATGGTGATGGTGGTAGAGACCAGCATATTTTTCACCAGGAGATGCCAGATGACCAAGAGCTAAGAAGTTCTTCCCATGACAAGGCCTGTGAGGACATTGCCTCTAATGGGACTGTGAATCTTTAAGGATATTAGTTACATTGCCAGAGCTGTCAGGAATGTAACTGCAGCATTTAGTTTGTATAATGTCACAGATGCTCCCAGAAGATGTAGTTAAGATATCTAATGCCACCTGAATTTTGTAAAATACCTTTTCATTGGCATAACCTCTGTGTTTATTTAATAGAGATCCCTTTATTTCTGGCACTTGCGGTGGGTAATCATATTAGCAAAGACAGATCAAGCCTGCCTCAGTAGGAGGTTAGGAAATTTAGAGGTCTCAAGTTCCCTACTGTCATGTATATCTAAGAGGAACAAACAGATTTGAAAATTAAGTTTAGAAAAGGTTTATGTGAGAAGTAGTGGAATGCAAATGGCAGCCTTTCCCAGAGGCAGTTTCCAATTTAATTCACCAAGGGATCTGAGGTTACTCTTCTGTCAATCCCAGGTTCTCTTTCTATCTAGAAACTTAGTAGGTGTATTGCACAACTGGTCTGAGTATCTGCTTTAGAAAAACAACTAGAAGAACACAGACAAATGTACCAGTAGCAAGATTGCAAAAGCAGAATCAGCCTGAATTCACAATCCTCTCTTTGGGAGACACACCTTGATAAACAATGATCTTTGCATAACTTCCTTGACCTTAAGGCCACCGTCTCAGATTTGAAACCAATGTGCAGTTTGGAAACTGCTTGTTGAAGAGAAAATGAATTGGAAGTTGTACAGTGGTTCCAAGGCTAATTACAAACATGAATTTCCATGTGACCCTAAGGAATTCCACTTTCTTGCAGCAACAGTTTCCTATTTGTCCTAAGGGAACTTTAGGGCCTGTACTCAGTACAAGAGCATGTGTGCTCCCAGGAGCAGGAATGAGGTGCAAGTGGAAGGCGGCCTCCAGCAGCGGCTTCACACCGATTTCATGAAGGGCTCCTGTTGATTTAAGCATTGCTTCAACCCCAGGTTCACTCTCTGCCCAGGGGCTTCCTGAGTGTAGGACACAGCAGGGAGACAGAGGTGAAATGATGCGAGTAGAAAGGTTCCACAAACAGGATCAAATGAATTCTCAACTATTATTGGGAGTTATCCCTTGATAATCCATAATTTTCCCTGTTTAATTCAACTCTTTTGCCAATGTGACCAAAAGACCTCACAACATATGGAGGAAGGAAGCACTGTATAGAGGGAAAAGAGGGGTGGGAGGGGAGGGGGGAAGGGAAAAAATAACAGAATGAATCAAACAACATTACTCTATGTAAATTTATGATTACACAAATGGTATGCCTTTACGCCATGTACAAACAGAGAAGCAACGTGTATCCCATTTGTTTACAATTAAAAAAAAAAAAAAAAAAAAAAAAAGACCTGACAAGAACGATCTGAGGAGGAACATTTTATTTGTGGGCTTATAAAAGACAAGAGGTGTCAGTCCATTGACAGCCAGCTCCATTCCTTGGGGCCTGAGAGGAGGGAGAACATCATGGCAGATGTGTGTGGTGGCGAAAAGTGCCCCAGGACATGACCATCAGGAAGCAGAGAGACTGGGCTCAATTCACAAAATAGACACCCCAAAGTCTGCCCCATTGACCTACCTCCTCCAGCCACACCCTACCTGGCCTCAGCTCCCATTCAGCTCATCCCTACCAGGGTGTTAATTCACTGAACGGGTTAAGGCCCTCAGAACCCAATCATTTCACCTCTAAACCTTCTTGCATTGTCTCACACATGAGCTTTTGGGGGACAACTAACATCTAAGTCATAACACTCCCAAATCTCGCTTGTGCCCGTCACTCCAAGGTCATAATTTTAAAGAAAATGTGCAATTTGAAAACTGCTTTTATAGAAGATAGGAAATGGTAGAAAGTAAATCCTAGGATTCACAGGACGGAAATGAGTTTTAAAATTCACAAATTCTCTGCAGTCTGAACAAAAGTGCCAGAAAGAAGTCAAACTTTTTAAGTGGTAATCAAAATTCAGGCAGGTGATGAGAGAAAATATTTGTTTTGGTCACCTTCATCTGAGGAGTTTGATCAACAATGATTGTCTGCTTACCACTTCAGAAACAGCATAAGAAACAATGACCTAAGGATGTGTTTCATGATAGTATGCTCATGAGTTTTTAGCATATGTGAGTCATTAGAATATAATTATAGAATAAACACACTAGAAGAAAAAGGAGTGTGAGTGGTACACAGGATGGAGTAGAGGATGCCATTACAAAACTAGGGACCAAGTCCACCAATGGAGTAGTCTCATCATGTGACCTGTCTCACCATTTCACCCCTTCCATCTCTATGGAAACTGTTACACATGATGCTTCCCCAAGCCTTGTGTAAACAGGAGACAAAGGCATACCCAGGCCATAAGTAGTCACAGATAAATGTGAAGGAATGTGATCAGGCCTTCTCAATCTCCTTTTGTCATTCTACATGTAAATACTGAACCTTGCTCATTTTTTCCACTTGCGTAGCCAAACCACTTTTTGTCATATAATCCCACCCAGAGTGCTTTATTTATTCTTTATATCATAGTATTGCTCATCCATTTGATAGAAAATGTGGCTGTTGTATGCTCTCAAAGCCCTCCCCAGATCTTCTTTTTCCCTTCTAGACAAGGCCAAGGAAAGTATTTCATAAAATACCTACAAATCTGCAAATAACTTGTAAGACACTATGATGAACATCTTATATAATTCTCAGCTAAAATACAGGAAGGTTGGAAACAACAGAGCATCAGTCTGATACATGGAAAGCAATGTAGTCCAGAATCACCACTATACGAGGAACTCCACAACACGGGGTATGTTGTATTTACATTGATGGAGTTAGTTATGGGTGATATTTCAGACAGAAAAATAATTTGAGAATTCTGTTGGAGCAACATGAATCTGGCATGAGCTAGAAATAAAGTAGAAGTATTAACTCTTTAGCGACTAATTTTTCATATGTAACTAGGATTCAGTAAAAATGGCATTTGTTTGTGCTACAAATTTTTCTTGCAAACTTGGGAGTTTTTCTTGGGACAGAATTTCTTAGGAGCTGAGCAAGGACTCAAGCAACAAGCAAACAAGTTCAAAGGCAGTTCAGTCACAAGGTATGAGAAGTGAATCGCAGCAGAAAGATGGTTTCTGATTATTTTATTAACTGACCATGGTTTCCTATTATTTTATTTTGCTGATACCATCTTTTGGTGTTGGGAGAATCAGTGAGCTTGGTAGAGCTTTTCTTCATTTTCTATATGATGAATGAGGATAAAATATCTCTTCCCAGAGTTTCTTTTGAGGGAATAGGGAATCATACACTATTTCCAGGAAGCACCCGGCACAGAATACGTGCTCAACAACTAGTAAGAAATCATCATCATCATTGGAGGAGTAAATGGAGAATCTAAAGACTGGGACCTGGACAAACCAGCTGTCTCTTCTGCACTGTGTTCCCCTGGTTGTCCTCCATCAGCTTTAACCTCACTTGTGTCCCTTCCTCCTTACTGGCCAGAACTGTTTTCACTGTTTTATCCTGATTTCATACCGCAGGCTATTGGGTCTTTTCTTACTATAGAATCGATTATGCACATTTGTGGCCATGTTCTTGTCATAGGAAAGCATAAAAACTTTTTTAATACATCTTACACTCTTTGTTAACTCTTCTAAACCAAAACAAAATTTAAAAATCAGATAAAAGAATGTCAGCTAAAAGCATGAGTTAATGAGTGCAGGAAAAACACAGCAAGGAAAAAGTAGGTAATCTAGGAAGACCTCAAGAGGTTGAGATAAAATAAAAAGCAAAAGCAGAATTTGTTTTTATAGAGAATGAAGAAATGAACAAATACATACATGAAAAAGGTAGAGAAAGGAGCTTACCCACACCATCCATAAAATAAGTACCACTAGAAAAATAGAAGGGCATTTTCCATTTTGTAACACAAGGGGATAATGAGAGCATAGAAATGGAGAGTCATCTGGAATGAAGAGAAAGTTCTCTTGCAAAAGGCTGTGTGTGTGTTTTGCAGGCCTTCAGTAGAGATTTTTGGCCAGTGAAGTGATATTCCAGCTGGATATTCCAGGGGTACTGCTGCCTCACCAAGCAGCCGAGCTATCATGTGTGACGATGGCTGGCTGGTGCCTCTTCAGCCCATGCTCACCTGGGTAAGGTCCTCTTACTTCATCCTTCAAAACCATCCGGGGCTCTTGGCCTTTTTCTAATAAGAGCACATCTGGCTGAGATATGCACAGCCCTGCCCAGAAGTCAAAATATTAAAACATGATCACATGAATAAAATTTTCCTCTGGAACCTTGGTTGTTAAGGAAGAGAAACAGTGACAGGGCAAGAAAAAGGCACCCAAGATTCCTGAAGGATGGAGAAGTTGGGTCACCGAGGATGATGTGGGCTGCCAGTAAAACACAAACCAGGGCTGTGCTTGTGGCTCAGGGGCAGAGCACTAGCCTAGTACGTGTGAGGCATTGAGTTCCATCCTCTGCACCACATAAAAATAAATAAATGAAATACGATTCTGTGTCCATCTATGACTCCAAGATTGTTTTAAAAAGAAATACCTCTAGATATTTAAAGACAATCCAACAATTGAGAGGAACAGCAAGCAGGAATTCCTAGGTTCAAATTGTGACTCTCACCCAGGGAGATGAGGTGGCTCTGGCTCTCCAGCACCAGGGCTGTACGAATCCCTCTGTCCCCGGTCCAGGCTCTCCCACTCCCGAGAGGAATCCACGGCCGCATTCCTGAGCATCAGCAAGTGCTGAAGCACACACACATGTGAGGGATGAAATCTGAGGAGGCATTTTCGATGGAAAAGGTGCAAAAGGGCACTCCAGGGAAGTGGTCATCAGGGAACGAGAAAGCTGAGCTGGCAGCCTGAGGATGGGAGGAAATGTGTTAGGAAGTGTGACTGAAGCCGAGTGCTTTCAGGCTCTCCACACTCCTCGGGCTCAGTCACCACATCCTGTGACCTTCCTGCAACACAAGGCACTAGGATGGCAGCCCAGAGCTTTACACATCACAGCAGTCCTTTGTGAGGTCACTGAGAGGCTGTGGAAGTCTGCAGTGACTCCCTCTGGATTTATATCATAGAGAAAGTTGGGGTTTTTGTGGGCTGTTCATTTTCCTTGTGTTTTGTGTAAGCTACTTTCAGTTAATTCCATCAGTTCAAATGGAAAGAATGCTTCATGGGCTGCTATTTTCCTGGACAAAGTGCAGGGTCTTTGACCATGGAACAGCTAACAATTGGCATGTTTTCTTGATATTACTGTCTGTCTGAGTTCCTTGCAAGATCCCAGATCTCTTTGAATTCTGTGTCCCACCATACCTCTGACTAAAAGCATCAGAAAATGTCACATACTGAAATGAATACCAACCAATGCTTTAGATGATATGGGGCTGGATTTGTGGCTCAGTGGTAGAGCGCTTGCCTGGCATGTGTGAGGCATTGGGTTCGATCCTCAGCAGCACAAAAAAATAAATAAAAATAAAGATACTGTGTCCATCTACAACTAAAGAACAAATCTAATGATAAAACACTGAAGAAAAAAAATGAAAGGTATTAGGAGATGGACAGGACTCCCATGATCATGGAACAGCAGAATCAGGTATAAACCTAAAGGAAAGAAAGTCAGCCTACAAAGGAGATACTGCATATCTATCGTTATTGTGGCCATATTCACTGTAGCCAAGTTACAGAATCAGCCTACATGCCTGTCAACAGGTGAATGAATAAGGAAATTGTGGTATATATACACAATGTTATTTGCAGGAAATTTAAGGGAACTGAAGGTAATCATGTTAGCAAAATAAGTCAATGTAGAAACCAAGTGTAGCATGTTTTCTTTCATATACGGTGACTGAAAGAAGAAAAAAAAAAAAAATGACCTGAAAGTGCAAGAGGAACTATCAGCACAGGGCACCAAATAGAAGGCAAGAGAAGGTTGAGTGGAGTTTGTATACAATTAAAACACAATATATAAGTGCATAGAAATGTCACAGGGACCCCATTAATGCTTTCCAGTTTCGTATGGGTGGCAAAACAAAGGTCATCAGAGGGTCCCTTCTTATCGGAGTTGAACCTGGAAGCTCTGATGTTCCTCACATGTGTTTTGCACAGAAGAAAAAGAAATTGGTGGGCAGAGAGAAAGCAACTGACATTTAATAGGAAGAAACGACAAATCAGGTACGGGAGGCCGCTCCGCACAGCGCTGGGACTCGGAGCAACCACTGGGGCTCCGGCGGCTGACCAGGGGAGGAGTGGCGAGGAGAGCTGTGTGGACTCAGAACACCGGGGCCTGCCCTGAGGAGGAGGAGGAGGAACGTGGCCGCATGGATTCGGAGTGACTGCACCAGAGCTACAGGCGGTTGCCAGAGGAGAAGCTGTGTGGCGAGCTGTTTGGACTCAGAACGACTGCTTCTGAACATCGGGGCCTGCCCTGAGGACGAGGAGGAGGAAGAGGAGCGTGGCCGCTTGGATTCGGAGTGACTGCACCAGAGCTGCAGGCAGTTGCCAGAGGAGGGGCTGCGTGGCGAGCTGTTTGGACTCAGACCACTTCTGAACCCCGGGGCCTGCCCGGAGGAGTAGGAGGAGGAGGAGGAGGAGGAGCGCGGCGGTTCGTTTGGACTCGCAGTGACTGCATTGGCGCTCCAGGCGCCTGCTCAGAGGAGAAGGCGAGTGGTGAGTTGTTTGGGCTTAAAGGGACAGTGCCTGAACACAGGGGGGCTGCCTGGAGGAGATGCATGGTGGGTCGCTTGGTCTTGAGTGGCCGCACCAGAGCTCCGGGCGGTTGCTCAGAGGACCCGTGCTGCGGGTCACGTGGATTAAGAGCCACTCAGAGCGACCGCTCCTGAACACTCGGGGGGTTATCTGGAGAAGGAGGAGGAACGGGGAGGGTCACTTCGACTCGGAGTGATTGATTGCCCAGGGCTACGGGTGGTTGGTGGGAGGTGGAGGCACACAGTGAGTTTCTTGGACTCCTAGTGACCGCACCGGAATACTGGGCGGCTGTCTGGAGGAAGAGGCGTGTGGCGGGTCTCTGGGTCTCAGAGCGATTGTACGGGGCCCCAGGTGGCTGCTCAGAGGAGGGGCCGCATAGCCAGGTGATTAGTTGCAGAGCAGGGTCCCAGGATCTAGGAGGCTTCTGGGTGGAAGAGCCGCACAGAGACAGGCTTAGGGCGGAGCGAAGGTTCCAGGCCTGCGGGCAGATTCTCTGAGGAGGGGCAGCCTAAGGAGATTCATCTGCAAAGGGTGAGGCTCCCAGGCCCAGGAGGTAGGGCCGGGCCCCTGGGAACTTTGCAGAGGAAGGCAGCCCAGCCCAGGTGGTAGCTGTAAATTGAGGGGAACCTCTAGGAGGGTACTGACCAGCGAGACCTCTCCACCGGGTGAGTCTTCCCTGCCGGGTGAGGTTTCCCCACAAGGACGGTAAAACTAGAGACTCAGGCCCAAACAGGCCTTGCCTCAGCCCGCAGCCTAGGTCCCCTTTGGATGACCATTGGTCAACAAGTGGAGGCACCTCTGCCCACTAGCAGGGATTATACCCCACCTGAAGGCCACCACTCCTAGAGAGGCAGCTTCCTTGTGGAGCACCGCATTATCAACTTCCTCCAAGACTTCAGCCTACTGAAGGCTAAGGGGGGATATATATATAGAAATCTTCAGGGACATTGTAAGTCAATAGAGAAAATCTGCAATATCTCAGCGGTCCACTGATACCTGAACAATATGAGAAAACAAGGAAAGAAAATGCTGCAAACAAATCTAGATGTTACATCAATAAAACCCAATGACAGCATGGCAGAAGAAATGACAGAAAAGGAGTTCAGAATGTACATAATTAAAATGATCAGAGAAGCAAACGATGAGAAGAAAGAGCAAATGCAAGCATTGAATGATCGCACCAATCGACAGTTAAAAGAGCAAATACAGGAAGCAAAAGATCATTTCAATAAAGAGTTAGAGATATTGAAAAAAAACCAAACAGAAATCCTTGACATGAAGGAAATAATAAACCAAATTAAGAACTCCATAGAAAGCATATCCAATAGGATAGAACACCTGGAAGACAGAACCTCAGACATTGAAGACAAAATATTTAACCTTGAAAACAAAGTTGAACAAACAGAGAAGATGGTAAGAAATCATGAACAGAATCTACAAGAACTATGGGATATCATGAAAAGGCCAAATTTAAGAATTATTGGGATTGAGGAAGGCCTAGAGAAACAAGCCAAAGGAATGAACAATTTATTCAATGAAATAATATCAGAAAATTTCCCAAATCTGAAGAATGAAATGGAAAATCAAGTTCAAGAGGCTTATAGGACTCCAAATACACAAAATTACAACAGACCCACACCAAGGCACATTATAATGAAAATACCTAACATACAAAATAAAGACAGAATTTTAAAGGCTGTGAGAGAAAAGAACCAAATTACATTCAGGGGGAAACCAATACGGATATCAGCAGACTTTTCAATCCAGACCCTAAAAGCTAGAAGGGCCTGGAACAACATTTTTCAAGCCCTGAAAGAAAATGGATGCCAACCAAGAATCTTATACCCAGCAAAACTTACCTTCAAATTGGACGATGAAATAAGATCCTTCCATGATAAACAAAAGCTAAAAGAATTTACAAAAAGAAAGCCAGCATTACAGAACATTCTCAGCAAAATATTCCATGAGGAAGAGATGAAAAACAAAGAAGCAAATCAGCAAAGGGAGGAATTATCCTAAAGGAATTGTCAAATAAAGGAGGAAACAAGTTGTGTCAAACAAATAAATAAATAAAATTTAAAAAATGAACCAAATGACCGGGAAACCAAATCATATCTCTATAATAACCCTGAATGTTAATGGCCTGAATTCATCAATCAAAAGACATAGACTGGCAGATTGGATTAAAAAGAAAGATCCAACAATATGTTGCCTGCAAGAGACTCACCTCATAGAAAAAGATACCCATAGACTAAAGGTGAAAGGATGGGGAAAAACATACCATGCGCATGGACTCAGCAAAAAAGCTGGAGTGTCCATCCTCATTTCCGATAATGTGGACTTTAAGCCAAAGTTAGTCAGAAGGGATAAAGAAGGTCATTTCATACTGCTTAAGGGAAGCATAAATCAGCAAGATATAACAATCATAAACATCTATGCCCCAAACAGTGGCTCATCCATGTATGTCAAACAAATCCTTCTCAATTTCAGAAACCAAATAGACCATAACACAATAATACTAGGTGATTTTAACACGCCTCTCTCACCACTGGACAGATCTTCCAGACAAAAATTGAACAAAGAAACCATAGATCTCAATAACACAATCAATAATTTAGACTTAACGGACATTTATAGAATATACCATCCAACCAAGAGCGAATACACTTTCTTCTCAGCAGCACATGGATCCTTCTCTAAAATAGACCATATATTATGCCACAAAGCTAATGTTAGCAAATACAAGAAGATAGAGACACTAGCATGTATTCTATCAGATCATAATGGATTGAAGTTAGAAATAAATGAAAGAGTAAAACACAGAAACTATTCCAACATCTGGAGATTAAACAATATGCTATTATATGATGAATGGATAACAGAAGATATTAGGAAGGAAATTAAAAAATTCTTAGAGGTAAATGAGAACAAAGAAACATCATATCAAAATCTCTGGGACACTATGAAAGCAGTACTTAGAGGGAAATTTATTTCATGGAGCGCATTTAATAAAAGAAGTAAAACTCAACAAATAAACGACCTAACACTACAGCTCAAAGCCCTAGAAAAAGAAGAACAGAACAGCACCAAAAGTAGTAGAAGACAGGAAATAGTTAAACTCAGAGCTGAAATCAATGAAATTGAAACAAAAGAAACAATACAAAAAATTGACAAAATAAATAGTTGGTTCTTCGAAAAAATAAACAAAATTGATAAACCTTTAGCCACACTAACAAAGAGAAGACGAGAGAAAACCCAAATCACTAAAATTCGGAATGAACAAGGAAATATCACAACAGACAGGATTGAAATACAAAACATAATGAGAAGCTATTTTGAAAATCTATACTCCAACAAAATAGAAAATTTTGAAGACATCAACAGGTTTCTAGAGACATATGAATTACCTAAACTGAACGAGGAGGACATAAACAATTTAAATAGACCAATTTCAAGTACTGAAATAGAAGAAGTCATCAAAAGCCTACCAACTAAGAAAAGTCCGGGACCAGATGGGTTCTCAGCCGAGTTCTACAAAACCTTTAAAGAAGAGCTCATTCCAATACTTCTCAAAGTATTCCATAAAATAGAAGAGGAGGGAACCCTCCCAAACTCATTCTATGAAGCCAATATCACACTGATACCTAAACCAGACAGAGACTCATCAAGGAAAGAAAATTTCAGACCAATATCCTTAATGAACATCGACGCAAAAATTCTCAACAAAATTTTAGCAAATCGCATACAAAAACATATTAAAAAGATAGTGCACCATGATCAAGTGGGCTTCATCCCAGGTATACAAGGTTGGTTCAACATCAGGAAATCAATAAACGTAATTCACCATATTAATAGACTTAAAGTCAAGAATCACATGATTATTTCAATAGATGCGGAAAAAGCATTTGATAAAATACAGCACCCCTTCATGCTCAAAACACTAGAAAAATAGGGATAGTGGGAACATTCCTTAACATTGTAAAGGCCATTTATGCTAAGCCCATGGCTAATATCATTCTAAATGGTGAAAAACTGAAAGCATTCCCCCTAAAAACTGGAACAAGGCAGGGATGCCCTCTTTCACCACTTCTATTCAACATCGTTCTTGAGACTCTGGCCAGAGCAATTAGACAAACCAAAGAAATTAAAGGGATACGAATTGGAAAAGAAGAACTCAAACTATCCCTGTTCGCTGATGACATGATTATATATTTAGAGGAACCTGGAAATTCCACCAGAAAACTCTTAGAACTCATAAGTGAATTCAGTAAAGTAGCAGGTTACAAGATCAATGCCCATAAATCCAACGCATTTTTATACATAAGTGATGAATCTTCAGAAAGAGAAATTAGGAAAACTACCCCATTCCCAATAGCCTCGAAAAAAATAAAATACTTGGGAATCAATCTCACAAAAGAGGTGAAAGACCTCTACAATGAGAACTACAGAACACTAAAGAAAGAAATTAAAGAAGATCTTAGAAGATGGAAAGATCTTCCATGTTCTTGGATAGGCAGAATTAATATTGTCAAAATGGCCATACTACCTAAAGTGCTATACAAATTCAATGCAATTCCAATTAAAATCCCAATGACATACCTTACAGAAATAGAGCAAGCAATTATGAAATTCATCTGGAAGAATAAGAAACCCAGAATAGCTAAAGCAATCCTTAGCAGGAAGAGTGAAACAGGGGGTATTGCAATACCAGATCTTCAACACTACTACAAAGCAATAGTAACAAAAACGGCATGGTATTGGTACCAAAATAGAAAGGTAGATCAATGGTCCAGAATAGAGGACACGGACACAAACCCAAATAAATACAATTTTCTCATACTAGACAAAGGTGCCAAAAATATGCAATGGAGAAAAGATAGCCTCTTCAACAAATGGTGCTGGGAGAATTGGAAATCCATATGCAACAGAATGAAACTAAACCCATATCTCTCACCATGCACGAAACTAAACTCAAAATGGATTAAGGACCTCGGAATCAGACCAGAGACCCTGCAGATTATAGAAGAAAAAGTAGGTCCAGATCTTCACCTTGTTGGTCTAGGATCAGACTTCCTTAACAGGACTCCCATAGCACAAGAAATAAAAGCTAGAATCAACCACTGGGATAGATTCAAACTAAAAAGCTTTCTCTCAGCAAAGGAAACTATCAGCAATGCGAAGAAAGAGCCTACAGAGTGGGAGAATATCTTTGCCAATCATACTTCAGATAGAGCGCTAATCTCCAGAATCTATAAAGAACTCAAAAAACTCTACTCCAAGAATTCAAATAATCCAGTGGACAAATGGGCTAAGGAAATGAATAGACACTTCACAGAAGAAGATCTACAAGCAATCAACAAACATATGGAAAAATGTTCAACATCTCTAGTAGTAAGAGAAATGCAAATCAAAACCACCCTAAGATTCCATCTCACCCCAATTAGAATGGCGATTATCAAGAATACGAGCTACAACAGGTGTTGGCGAGGATGTGGGGAGAAAGGTACACTCATCCATTGCTGGTGGGACTGCAAATTAGTGCAGCCACTCTGGAAAGCAGTGTGGAGATTCCTTAGAAAACTCGGAATGGACCCTCCATTTGACCCAGCTATCCCACTCCTTGGCCTATACCCAAAGGACTTAAAATCAGCATACTACAGAGATACAGCCACATCAATGTTCGTAGCTGCTCAATTCACAATAGCCAGACTGTGGAACCAACCTAGATGCCCTTCAATTGATGAGTGGATAAAGAAACTGTGGTATATATATACAATAGAATATTACTCAGCCATAAAGAATGATAAAATTATGGCATTTGCAGGCAAATGGATGAAATTGGAGAATATCATGCTAAGTGAGATAACCCAATGTCAAAAAGCGAAAGGAAGAATGATATCGTTAATAAGGGGAGGATGACACATAATGGGGGGGAGGGAATGGTTAGTGTTAGGGTTAGAGTTAGGGTTAGGGAGGGGGGCAAGTATGGAGGAAGGAAGTACTGTATAGAGGGTAAAGAGGGGTGGGAGGGGTGGGGGGAAGGGAAAAAAATAACAGAATGAATTAAACAACATTACTCTATGTAAATTTATGATTACACAAATGGTATGCCTTTGCGCCATGTACAAACAGAGAAACAACATGTATCCCATTTGTTTACAATAAAAAAAAAAAAGAAATGTCACAGGGACAACTACTACTTTAAACATTATCATGAGTTAATGTTTATGATGATGATGATAATGATAAAAAGAAACATATCTCAAAAAAATCTCTGTGTATTTAAGGACTATAAAGTGGGAGAAAAAAGACCATACATGGTGAGTATATAAAACAGGGACCAGGGACCATGAAAGTCACAAAAAAAGAGGCTATGGAGTTTGGGTTTCATCTCAGAAGTAATGAGAAATCATTCTGCATTTGAAAAGTCAGGTTAATAAATGTTTTCAAGGAGATATAAAAAAATTGGTGTAAGAGGAAAGATATTATACCCATTTTGAGGAATTTGTGAACTTTTCATGTACAGCATGTGGTAGAAATTGGGCCAAGGACACAGATTTCGGTGTCACAAGACGAATTGTACTTTGCAAGAAAAGCAAGGACCTGGGCAACAAAATGTGGACTGAAATACACCTGTATTTGGGAAGCAAAAAGGGCTTGAGAAAAAACCTCTATGGATGTCATAGTGATGTTACAAAGAAAACAAGAAATATTCATTGCCCTGAAGAGCTGCCATTTCTGTCAAAAGGAAGGATATAAAAAGAGGTAGTAAGAGGAGGCATGGAGACATGTGGGCCATTCAAGGTGATATAAAAATAGAAAGTGAATAATTCAACGGTCATTGGTGTGTTTATAAATATATGCAGGCATTCAAGTCAATTTTATAATGTGTACGTTTTAACTATTCCCCAACCTCCACACTTTGCCTGTCTCCAGATTGAGATAAAGAGTAATCTGGGGCTGGGGATATAGCTCAGTTGGCAGAGTGCTTGCCTTGCAAGCACAAGGCCCTGGGTTCAATCCCCAACACCACAAAAAAAAAAAAAAAAAAAAAAAAAAAAAAAAAAAGATCTAGCGCTGCATTCTGATACACACCTATAATCCCAGCAGTGTGGGAGGCTGAGGCAGTAGGATGTCAAGTTCAAAGCCATCCTCAGAAACCTATCAAGGCCCTAAGCAACTCAGTGAGACCCTGTCTCTAAATCAAATATAAAAAAGGGCTGGGGATGTCGCTCTCCGGTCTCTATAAACTATCGTGACTTTCATGTGTATGGAATCATTCATATGTGGGCTCATGACATTTCTCAGTGTTGCTGCCTGCAGCAATAAGACTGGGGGATCGAATTGGAGGTAGACTCGGAATGAACAACTTCTTTATTTTTCTTTAGTGATGCTTCCTTGTTTGCCTCTCTTTGCCTTGTAGATGCCTTGGTGCCAACACCAGCTCTGCCTCCAGGATGGTTAAGGCCTCTCTTTGCCTTGTGGGACGCGATACTGGTGGCGTCTTCCCGGTCCAAGTACAGGTCTTGCGGGCTGAAGTGCCAGACTCCCATAGAGCCGCGCCTCACCCACGAGGTTGCTGGGGCCACTTGCGGGGGTAAGGTGGGGGAGGAAGCATCGTGGGATAGCAGGTAGGCTCATCCTCCCGCGCACGCCCACGGCCTCCTCCCCAAACAGCTGCAAGCATGTCTCTACATCTCAGAACGTTTTTAAAGTTTCATCCATGTGTTCATTCCTTCCTAAGGCTGAATAATATTCTGCATATAGACAGGCCCCCTTGTTTACCCATTCATCCAGTGATGACAGTGTCCAAGCTTTGGCTAGTATAAAAGATGCTGCTATGAATTTCATGTACAAGTTTTTGTTTGAGTAAGTATTTTGTAATTTTCAGAGTATAATTTATTTTACTACTTTTATTCGCAAGTACTTTCTTTTCTTCTTGAATGGAACTGCCCTCTTCATTTCAATTTTAAATTGTTTAATTGTACAAATGTACAACTGATGTATACATTGATCTTCTAGGCAGGAGTGTTGCTGCGTTTGTTTTTTTTTTTTTTTTTTTTTTTTTTTTTTTTGGTGATGGGCATTGAACACAGGGCCTTGTGCTTGAGAGGCAAGCACTCTACCAACTGAGCTATATGTCCCCAGCCCTGATCCTAAATTTTTTGGAGGGTTTTCTTTGTTTTGCTTTTTGTTGCCAATTCTTTAAAATTTTCTACATAGAAAATTATGTAATCTGCAAATAGAGATGGTTTTACTACTATTCAAACCTGGAAACCTTTGTTAACATACCTTGCCCAAATACCCTTGGGGAAGAACCTCCAGAGCATTGAGTGGAAGTGGCAAAATTAGACTTCCTTGTCTTTTTCTTAGTCTTTCATCATTAAGTATGATGTTAGCTTTGGTTTTTTCCTACATGTTCTATGTCCTGCTCCAGAAATTCCAATTTGTTCCTGGCTTGTTGAATGTATTCATTGTGAAAGATTATTGACTTTTGTTCAAAAGTTCATTTTCTCCATTGAGATGATCATGTGATTTCTTTTATATTTTATTTACATGATGCATTACATTAATTCATTTTGGAATGTTGAGCCAACCTGTGTTCCTGGGATATGTCCAAACTGTGTCATGTAGAACTCATTTCGTATGCTGTGGGGTTTGGGTTGCTAGTTCTTTGTGGAGGATTTTTGTACCCTTATTCTTGCAAGATATACTTTGACTGGTCCTGGTATCTAGGTAGCACTGACCTATAAAATAAGCAGAGAGCTTGGCTGTATTCTTCAGTTGCAGCAGAGAGACACTAGGTGACACACAGCTGAGAGCAATTCTCCTGAACCTGCTTCGGTTCTGAATGCAGAGAAGGCCTGGCAATTCAAAGGGACCAAGTACAAAGAAATTTTCTTCTCAATTTGAGCAGAAAACCCTAAAAAAGTACCTTTGCCCCAGGGAAAGGCCATTTCACAGGAAATTACCAGTGATGTTATTCCAAGAAACTCTTCTATACGCCGAATAAATAAATAATAAATCAATAAGAAACACTGTGTCTAAAGATACTTCAAGTTATGAAAACTGTGCCCAAATTCCCATGTGTACAAAGAAAACTCACTGAAAAACATCAGAGAAGATGAAAATTGTCACACAATTCCAACATGAATAAAAAATAATTTGCAATTTGTTCAGTGCTCTAAAGTCAGACCCCTGGCACAAGTACATGATTGCAGGAAAAGGGACAAAGTGATGAATACACTAGAGATGGGAGTTAGTAGAGTTCAAAGATGAAAGAAAAATGAGCAAAACACTTTAGAAAGAAGAATCAACTACAAGAAGCACAAAATACAACAAATACCACAGAAAGTATAGTGTGGAAAAAGAGAATATGGAGGTTAGTGAATGGAACAAAGTGGGAAAAAGTGAAGAAAATTATTGGAGAAATAAAGGAAAGTGAGAGGTGATCCAATACACAAAAAGCAGAGCCCCTAAAGCTGAAATCCAACTTCAGACAAAATATCTAAAACTGTTTTAACATCTAAGAATAAGTCCTAGCAATAAAGCATAAATAATTATAATGAAAAGACAACATATTGTAGGAAGAAATCATCCCAATCATCAGGACCAAAAGACTGCCTAATAAACGTGAGACTAAAATCCATGAAGAATCAAGGAAAAAACACCCAATCACCTTCAAGAAAAAGGAAATTCAGTTGCCAGTAAGCTTCTGCACTGCTAAAATCAGTACAGTTCACAATGAACATGGAGCAATAATGAGCAGATGCCTATTAACAAAGCTGCAGCTTTCCCACCAGAGCTGTGGTAGAGACCTTGCCTGGCCTGCACAAGGCCCTAGGTTAGACACAGGTACCCAACAGCACAGAAACAAACAACAAAAACAAATTGAAAAAGCTGCAATTCGGGCTGGGCTGTAGCTCAGTGGCACAGCGCTTGCCTCGCATGTGTGAGGCACTGGGTTCCATCTTAGCACCACCTAAAATTTTTTTTTAAAGAAAGGCATTCTGTTCATCTACAACTGCAGAAAAAAATAAATAAAAATTTAAAAAAACTGCCACTCTCCTAAAGCAGACGTTATAGGTTATGTAAGAAAAATGCAGGCTCCAGATGCGAGTTAGTAAAATTAACAAAAAAATAAAGCACAGGCCTTATAATCCCAGTGATTGTGGAGGCTGAGGCAGGAGGAAGAATCAACTAGAGCTATTTGGGGGCAACGGATAGGTGGTTTCACTCTAGGTGGGTGGAGTCCTGTCAAGCAGAAGCCATACAGATAGTCTTGGGAGCCATGGAGAAGGGCTGCCTGAATAAGCAGAAGGCGAGCAGCCTCAGAAGGACACCCTGAAGCGGTGGGAACAATGGTGTGGCCGGTGTGGGAAAAGCTGCAGCAGCGTCCAGAGGAGCGTTAGGCTGAGAGCAGCAGTGCGGGTGGGGGTGGGGCGGCCTTCCTCTGCCCACCCTGCTTGGCCCGCGGTCCTTCCTCCGTCACGCGTTCCAGCCCCACGTCACAGGGGCTCAACTCAACGGTGTACACTTTGTCTCCAAGGAGCTGGTGTGTTGGCCGAGCTCCTCTGGTCGACGGACTCTTTTCGGATCCAAGTACACCAGGTGCCCAGAATGGGCACCTGCTCTAGCAAACGGGGGCGCGGGCCTCGCCGCCTGGCGTGGGCCCATCAGGCGCCCATCCGCCTCTGCCTCGAAGCTCCCTGTCGTTACAGGGAACACCCTGCAGCTCCTGTCCCGACTGCCTGCGGGAACGTCCAGCAAGACCCCGGACGTCGGGCGCCTCCCGCAGCTGGCTGCTTGAGAGGCCCTGTCCTGCAGGCAGTGGGCGCCACCATGGGGATCCTGCCGCCGCTGACCTGGGGGGCCTCCAGCCGAAAACCAGCGCTAACATCTCGGTCCCTGCGGGTCTTGGGCCCCTTCACAACCCTAAGGATCCCTCCTCCAGCTCGGAGCAGACCAGTCCTCCCGCCTTCACTTGGTCAGCCAGTCCACCAGGCTGAGGAGCCCATGACACCGGCTCCGGGCCCTGGAGCTCCTTCGGAAGAAGTAGAGCCCAGGGCCCAGGAACATCTGGAGGAAGGCGTGGAGGAGGAGCAGGAGGAGGAGGAGGGGGACGTGGAGGTGGAGGAGGAGGAGGAGGAGGGGGACTTGCAGGATGAGGAGGAGCAGGCGGAGGAGGACCCGGAGGAGGACATAAAAGAGAAGGACAAGGAGAAGGACCACAAGGAGGAGGAGGAGGAGAAGGAGGAGAAGGAGGAGGAGGAGGAGGACGAGGAGGACGAGGAGGAGGAGGTCCAGGGAGAGAGTGGTGAGCCACGAGGGAGGCCTGAGGAGCTGGATACGGGGCCCCTGAGCCAAGGGGCAGCAACAGCAGCAAAGTCTGCGGAGGCTCAGGGAAATCTCAGTGCCCTGGAGCCCAGCCCTGGGCCCCTGGAGACCAACAGCAATCCAGACAGGGCCCAGGTGTCTCCACAGCACTCGTTTGGTGGGAGCCCTGCCACCTGCTGCTCCCAGCGCCCTGCTCAGGGCGTCCTGGTTACAGCCGAGGCCCAGGCAGCAGTGCGGCCCGAGCCACACCAGGGCTGCTGCTCACTGCCAGAGGAAGGGAGCAAGGGGAGGCGAGACGAACACCACCGGACAATCTCTCGAGGCCCTCGGGCCTCCATCAAGGGGCTTCAGAGCAAAACATCTTCCTGGGCTCCACCCCTTTGCTCTCCCTCACAAGGGGCTGCTACCTGGAGGCCCAGGAAGAGGAAATTGCCCATGGTGACGGCCCTGCCACTCTTGGTGCCGTGGCCTGAGGAAGAGCTGCCCCCACCTGCCAAGCGGCCACGTCTGTGCTTCCAGGAGGACTCAGGCAGCCTGAGGAGGGAGGTTCAGGCTGCAAGGAGGACAAGGGGGGCGGGTGCCCAGGCCTTGGCAGGTAGAAGGGGGGCTCTGAGGGGCTCCCGCACCACTCAGTCGCTCCACTCTTTCTTCCGACCTGCAGCCCCTGTCCGCAGGGCACACTCAGTCAGCCCACCGAGTCATCCCTCCCTGATGGCCCATATTCTTTCCAGCCATCAGATCCAATTCCAGCGGGCTGAACCCCTGAACCCATCTGTCCCTCTACCTTCCCCCGTGCCAAACAAAGATCAGGGGGAAAGCCCCAGTTCAATTCCTCTGCCTCTTCCCACTCACACTCCTCCTGCTTGGAGCAAAGTGGGAAGCAATGTGGGAGTTAACCCCAATGACTGTCACCCACCTACACACCTGCCAAGACCTGTGGCACCTCCCAATTCCCACCTCCCCACACCTCTTATCCAGGTCCCTTTCCCCTCCAACCCGACCCGCTGCAGATCCATCTCCCCCATCCCCATGTGCATTGATTCTCCTCCTCCCACTCCTCCTCCCGCTCCTCCTCCCCCTCCTCCCCCTCCTCCTCTCCCTCCTCCCCCTCCTCCTCCCCCTCCTCCCTTTCCTCCTCCTCACCCTCCTTCTCCTCCATTTCATCCACCTCTTCTTTCACATCTTTATCCTCCTCCTGCTCCTGCTCTACCTCCTCCTACCCGCTGCAGATCCATCTCCCCCATCCCCATGTGTATTGATTCCCCTTCTCCTCCTCCTCTTCCTCCTCCCCCTTCTCCTGCCCCTGTTCCTCCTCCTCCCCCACCTCCTCCTCCTCCTCTCTCTCCTCCTCTTCCTCCATTTCATCCACCTCTTCCTTCTCTTTATGCTCCTCCTCCTCCTGCTCTTCCTCCTCCTAATGCCCCTTCTCACTGGGCTGCTCTTGCTCCTCCTCCTTTTCCTCCTCTTTATCCTCCTCTCCCTCCTCCTCCTCCTCCTCTCCCTCCTCCTCCGCCTACTCTTCTTTATCCTCCTCCTCCTGCTCTTCCTCCTCCTAATGCCCCTTCTCCTTGGGCTGCTCCTGCTGCTCCTCCTGCTGCTCCTCTTCCTCATCCTCTACCTCCTCCTCCTCTTCATCCTCCTCTGCCTCCTCCTCTTTATCCTCCTCCTCTTTATCCTCCTCCTCCTGCTCTTCCTCCTCCTAATGCCCCTTCTCCTTGGGCTGCTCCTCCTGCTGCTCCTCTTCCTCATCCTCTCCCTCCTCCTCCTCTTCATCCTCCTCTGCCTCCTCTTCCTTATCCTCCTCCTCCTGCTCTTCCTCAACCTAATCCCCCTTCTCCTTGGGCTGCTCCTCCTGCTCCTCCCGCTGCTCCTCTTCCTCCTCCTCCCCATTCCTTCCCAAGCCCTACTCTCCTCCCTTGCACCTGCAACCTCCATTGCCAGGGCCACAATGGACCTGCTACCAGCATCTCTGCCACCAGCATAGCCAAGTCATCGGCTCCCCTTGCTGGCCATGCCACTGTGCAGGCTGAGGACATTCACATGGACACAACCCCTCAATCGATGGCAGTGATTTTCCAATCTTCTGATTCCTGGGGCAGCTCCTGCCCTCACCCCAAGGGCCAAGGCCGGAGGAAGAACAGGCAGCCAGCTCACGCAGCTGCCTCCACTGGACCCCTGGTGCCTCAGGTCAGCCACCCCAACTCCAATCTCTACCCTGGTGTTGTCCTACAGCCCACCCCTCAGCCTGTATCCAGGAACCCTCTACAGAACAGAGCCTCTGCCAACGCCCCCAGGCTTCTCGTGCTGCCACTTGTCAAGCATTCACTGGCCTCCACCCCGGCACACAGGGCCTCTGCCCCTTCAGCCTCCAAGACCTCCAGCGAAGAACCCATGGATACCACCCCTCCTTCATCGGCGGTCCTCTTCTAGTCACCTCCGGCCTGCCAAGCTCTCATACTCACTCCATTTGGTAAGCATGGCACACACGTTGACAGCTAGTTCTAGATCTCAGGCCTGGTGGCACATGTTGGATGTTCCGATTGCTCCCAGCATGACTTTGGAGCTGAAATGAGCTTTGCCAATCTGGGCTTTTGACATAATAGCTGGACGTAGAATCACCAAGGTAGCATCGTGCATGCACACACACACACACACACACAAACACCCACCACACACACACACACACACACACACACACAGGAATGCCACAGTCTTTGACTCTATATTTCAGAATTATGCAAACTTGAAAATTTTCTAAGACTATCAAGAGACTAAAGAGATGTGACAAGTGTAGGAATTTGGTGACCCTGGACTTAAACCAAGTATGGAGGATGCAAAATATTTTCCAGGATTTTCTTAGGACAACTAACAAACCTGGGCTAGACATTGGAGGAAGGTATCTATGTTACTTTCCTGAATTGAGAAATGTTCCAGAGTTAGGAGAGACAATGTGTTTCCTGCACAAGTCACAGCTCAGTAAAGGCTTTAAAGGGTTCAGGGGTATGAGACACAAATATTATTCTCAAAATGTTCAGAAAAATGGAATTAGGAAAAGAGACAATGATAATGGATATGTGACAAAATGTGAAAAGTTTGTGACTCATCCTAGCAATTCAAAATAATTCTCATGAGGAGGCACTCAATCAATTTTGTCCAGCCAGCAATGAAGTTATGTAAGTCCTCAAGAGTCTGACGGCACCCCGACTTTGACCATGACACAGTGCCATGAGGTGTGGCCTGGTGAGATCCCTGAGGTGCCCACTGAGATGCCCCGTACACTATGCCTTGTTTGTCTTCACATTCTTTAATTTCAGAGGCCTGGAGCAGAGCAGCTTTGCTTTGCTCAAAAAGATGGCATTGAGTCTGAATTGGAGTAAGATATTTCTATCATGTGGGAGATGAGAAGTCACCCTGGGTGTGGCATAGGGACCCCACGTGGGGATATTTGTCAGAAAACATGCCAGGTGTCCTTAGGGAGGTAAGCAGCAGAGGCTTCAGCCCATCATATGTGAGCAGAGCATTGCAGCATCTGGGAAATAAGGGCCCTGCACTGTTCTGTCATTTACATCCACACAGCGACACTTTTCATTTTACACAGGAATACTCAACTATGACTCATCGACTATTCTTCCAACAGGAATATCCAGTTTTCCTTTCTCAAGAGAATGCATACCAATTTTAGCATAAAAATCATCACTCTTTTGCCAAGAGTCCTTGTATTCCTTTAGCCTTTATAGTGTGTCTCATGCTCTGTGCAAATCATCACATCATATTCTGCAAGTTTCACAATTCTCTGAATCACATATTATGAGCCCCATTTTAGGTTTGTAAAATGAGCTGAATGGAGGCTGAATTCCTTTTCCAAGATCCCAGTGATAAGAGTGAGCAGAGGTGATTGCATAGGATTTTAAATCTCATTCAAGTCCATAATAATGAACCTGTATACTAAACAGACTCTACAACATGGACTTGGTGAACAGAAGCTTAAAACCTGCTTTACTAAGAGTCAGTTATAGGAAACATCACTAATTAGGTACCATCCATGTGGTGATCCCATGAGCCATCTGTATTATAGAGTACTGTGACCATAAAATAACTAGTGGGAATAAATCAACCAATCTATTGAGAGGATAAAATGCAAAGCAGGGATATTTTCACAGATTATTGAAAATTACTCAGGAAAGAAAAATTTAAAAGAAAATATTCTTCAGTAATCCATTTTGAAGATTTAAAACTCTTGGCACGGTGCATACTTCTTAAGACTTTAAAGGGAAATTCATTTCCAAATTGGGATCAATTTTAAAAATGCAAGCTTTAAGTCCTGTTTGCACTTAGCAATGACAAAACATTAAAACAAAGTTTTCTTTCCAAATACAACAATTTTGATGAGGAAAAAAATTTAACTTCTTGTTCTTAATGTTAGTCGGATCTAGCTTCATTTGGGGTCAGAAATTTCATATTAGTTGGTTGCATCTTAAAGCCTGCCCTTGTCCCTTCCTTTCCTGATTGCATTTTAAGCAGTAACACTGTCCCTTCATTTAAGGGATGTTCGATTTCCCTAAATTGTTGAAAAATATCAAGTTTCATTCATGGAGTTTGGAAAGGCCTGAAAGAACATGAACTACATGCTGACCTTGGTTTCTGTTTCACTCATCCTGTCCATGAAGGTTCTTCACACAGCTAACTGCTGTTGCTTAGGATCCGACTGGTTGAACCTCTGTTGCTGCTTGCCCTCAACAGCTTGTACTTAAGCATGAGACACACAGGAGTGGCTAACTCTGAGTGAGGGCAAGATGAAAGCACCCAACAGACCTGACAAGGAACCAAATGTACTGTTCCTGGAAGTGTCTTTCTGACTCTAAAAGAGTTTTTTTTTTTTTTTTTTTTCCTCCTCATTAGGTGGCTCCACTTCCTGTGCCTTAGGAGTGACCTTACCATCTAGATCGGCCATGCAAATAACTCAGACTTCTGCAAGGGAACACCATGCTCAAGGTGGAGACATACTCCCTATGGACATTATCCAACTAGCTGACTGCTGCAAACGACAATTTGTCTCTCTCTGAGTAAATGACTAAACAGTGTGAAATTCTGGGGTTCCAGAGAACTGCTTTTGCACCATACTTGGGTGGAGGGTTTCCTTGAGTCTGTGATGAACACACAGGACATCAGAGCAGACATCAAATGGAAGAGAAATCCTTGATGACAGTTACCCCAGAACTGTGTTCAAGAGCTCAAATATTGACTTTTCAGTTACAAGAGCTAATTCTTTTACTTTAAAAATTCTCCTTTTATTAATAACATAACTCCAGGTTACTGTAGCATATTTACTTTGAAAGTTTTTTGACATTTTGATTCTGTTAAAATAACCCTTAGTTTAAAACATAAATACATGTATTGTTGTAAAAAAAAAAAAAAAAAACATTTTCTCATTATACTTAGTTGATAGTTTTATTAGTTTGTTTTAATTTATATTTGATTTTTATTCTTAATAAATGTTAAAATCTTTAAAAAGCACACATGAGCCAATAAATATTTATTTTCTTTACCCTCATTTGTTTGCTTTATTGAATCCTATATGTCCTGTAACATCAACATGATCCTGAAGAAATGGGTTTGGATTGGAGGGTTAACCATTTTCCATGTCTCATCTATGAATTTTCTCCATTTGAAGGGTAGAGGAAAGGAGAATTACCTTTAGCTGGGAACACATCCAAGGAAGGAAGCTGAGTTTGTACTCTGCTTGAGTTTCCAAACCTGTGAAGGAATAAGGACTTATCAGAGGAGGAAAGAGAAGAGAGACAAATGTGATAGAATCTGGTGCATCCCTACAGCCCATTGGGACAGAACTACACAGGGAGTGTGGAGAAGCTGAGGATGATTTGGGAGGGACCGTTGGAAGAGGTCAAAGGTTTGCCAGCTGGCCTAGAGAAGTATTATTGCAAGGAAATTTCAATCATCAAAGATTTTGTAAGAAAAAAGTCAAGATTTCTGTTAGTTTTTAGATAATCCTGTTAATTCTGTTAATTAAAGAAATAATTAATTAGGAAAGATGGGGATCAAAAGTAATGTAGAATCTTCTAGTAGGTCAGGTGAGAAGTGTTCACAATGTAAATACAGTAAGAGCTTCAGAGAAGGGATAAAGCTCTGACACCCACCTTGGAAATCGGGATAGGTTCCTCATTCCACCTGTTTGAACATTAACACTTGAGTAATGGTGAGGCAAGCTGTTGTAGTCACCCTTTTCCCTGCTGTGATTAAAAGTTCCTGCAAGAACTTTGTAGAGGAGGAAAAGTTTATTTAGGGCCTCCCAGGTTCAGATGTCTAGTCTATAGACAGCTGCTTCCATGTCCCAGGGCTGCAGGTGAGGCAGATCATCATGGCACAAGAGTATGGCAGAAGGAAGCAGCTCCCATGATGACCAGGAAGCAGACACTCCTTTCTCCAGATACCAAATATATACCCAAGGCACACCCCCGATGACCCCCCTCCGCCATCAGACCCTGCCCACTCTCAGTTAGCTCTCAGCCAGGGATCCGCTGCTTGGGTTAAGGCTCTTGTCACCCCATCACGTCTGCTGTGAACCTTCTTTTATTGTCTCACACATGATATTGGGAAATACCTCATATCCAATCCATAACACAAGCATAGAAAACAACTTTTTTTTTTTTTTTTTTTTTAATGAAAGAGAACAGAGGTGGCAAACATATCCAGAGGGAAATAGGAGACCACAGCTGGGTGCCCATGCAGGTGGTGTGTCTTACCTTTTTATAGATCCCAGGTTTCCTCTCCCTCCCCACCTTCTCTTTCTTCCCTGTGTACAGGATGATGTCAGGAAGGAGCAGCCCAGGGTGTCATCATTTGTGTTGGGAAGTGCAGATCTGGGAGGTGTGAGCAAGTGGTTCAGTGGGAATTGCAACTGGAGAGGCCCACTTCTTATTCTTTTATAACCCTCCTCGTCTTTCCCACCTGATCATTTACTCTCTGTCTTTTTTTCCTGTCTCATTCCCCCTCTGAGTAAGGGCGCCCTTAGTGCTGAAAGGTGAAATGGGCAAGGACTGCTCTGGCTGCTCTAGGCATAGATGGGGTGACAAGGGACAAACACTTTGGTTTCCCTTTTAGAAATGTTGTGGGAGTGTTGATGGGTCTGCGGAATGAGTCTATTTTGGAGAAAACAGGTTGTTAAGTCCCCTGGGAGGAAGGTGCTGTACAAGAGAAAAAAGAAAACATGAGTTCTGGAATGAGGTTAATACAACAATAAATGTCCCAGCATCTGAATATGTCAGTGATCATGATGATGATGATGATGATGATGATGATGATGATGATGATGGTGATGGTGGTAGAGACCAGCATATTTTTCACCAGGAGATGCCAGATGACCAAGAGCTAAGAAGTTCTTCCCATGACAAGGCCTGTGAGGACATTGCCTCTAATGGGACTGTGAATCTTTAAGGATATTAGTTACATTGCCAGAGCTGTCAGGAATGTAACTGCAGCATTTAGTTTGTATAATGTCACAGATGCTCCCAGAAGATGTAGTTAAGATATCTAATGCCACCTGAATTTTGTAAAATACCTTTTCATTGGCATAACCTCTGTGTTTATTTAATAGAGATCCCTTTATTTCTGGCACTTGCGGTGGGTAATCATATTAGCAAAGACAGATCAAGCCTGCCTCAGTAGGAGGTTAGGAAATTTAGAGGTCTCAAGTTCCCTACTGTCATGTATATCTAAGAGGAACAAACAGATTTGAAAATTAAGTTTAGAAAAGGCTTATGTGAGAAGTAGTGGAATGCAAATGGCAGCCTTTCCCAGAGGCAGTTTCCAATTTAATTCACCAAGGGATCTGAGGTTACTCTTCTGTCAATCCCAGGTTCTCTTTCTATCTAGAAACTTAGTAGGTGTATTGCACAACTGGTCTGAGTATCTGCTTTAGAAAAACAACTAGAAGAACACAGACAAATGTACCAGTAGCAAGATTGCAAAAGCAGAATCAGCCTGAATTCACAATCCTCTCTTTGGGAGACACACCTTGATAAACAATGATCTTTGCATAACTTCCTTGACCTTAAGGCCACCGTCTCAGATTTGAAACCAATGTGCAGTTTGGAAACTGCTTGTTGAAGAGAAAATGAATTGGAAGTTGTACAGTGGTTCCAAGGCTAATTACAAACATGAATTTCCATGTGACCCTAAGGAATTCCACTTTCTTGCAGCAACAGTTTCCTATTTGTCCTAAGGGAACTTTAGGGCCTGTACTCAGTACAAGAGCATGTGTGCTCCCAGGAGCAGGAATGAGGTGCAAGTGGAAGGCGGCCTCCAGCAGCGGCTTCACACCGATTTCATGAAGGGCTCCTGTTGATTTAAGCATTGCTTCAACCCCAGGTTCACTCTCTGCCCAGGGGCTTCCTGAGTGTAGGACACAGCAGGGAGACAGAGGTGAAATGATGCGAGTAGAAAGGTTCCACAAACAGGATCAAATGAATTCTCAACTATTATTGGGAGTTATCCCTTGATAATCCATAATTTTCCCTGTTTAATTCAACTCTTTTGCCAATGTGACCAAAAGACCTCACAACATATGGAGGAAGGAAGCACTGTATAGAGGGAAAAGAGGGGTGGGAGGGGAGGGGGGAAGGGAAAAAATAACAGAATGAATCAAACAACATTACTCTATGTAAATTTATGATTACACAAATGGTATGCCTTTACGCCATGTACAAACAGAGAAGCAACGTGTATCCCATTTGTTTACAATTAAAAAAAAAAAAAAAAAAAAAAAAAAAGACCTGACAAGAACAATCTGAGGAGGAACATTTTATTTGTGGGCTTATAAAAGACAAGAGGTGTCAGTCCATTGACAGCCAGCTCCATTCCTTGGGGCCTGAGAGGAGGGAGAACATCATGGCAGATGTGTGTGGTGGCGAAAAGTGCCCCAGGACATGACCATCAGGAAGCAGAGAGACTGGGCTCAATTCACAAAATAGACACCCCAAAGTCTGCCCCATTGACCTACCTCCTCCAGCCACACCCTACCTGGCCTCAGCTCCCATTCAGCTCATCCCTACCAGGGTGTTAATTCACTGAACGGGTTAAGGCCCTCAGAACCCAATCATTTCACCTCTAAACCTTCTTGCATTGTCTCACACATGAGCTTTTGGGGGACAACTAACATCTAAGTCATAACACTCCCAAATCTCGCTTGTGCCCGTCACTCCAAGGTCATAATTTTAAAGAAAATGTGCAATTTGAAAACTGCTTTTATAGAAGATAGGAAATGGTAGAAAGTAAATCCTAGGATTCACAGGACGGAAATGAGTTTTAAAATTCACAAGTTCTCTGCAGTCTGAACAAAAGTGCCAGAAAGAAGTCAAACTTTTTAAGTGGTAATCAAAATTCAGGCAGGTGATGAGAGAAAATATTTGTTTTGGTCACCTTCATCTGAGGAGTTTGATCAACAATGATTGTCTGCTTACCACTTCAGAAACAGCATAAGAAACAATGACCTAAGGATGTGTTTCATGATAGTATGCTCATGAGTTTTTAGCATATGTGAGTCATTAGAATATAATTATAGAATAAACACACTAGAAGAAAAAGGAGTGTGAGTGGTACACAGGATGGAGTAGAGGATGCCATTACAAAACTAGGGACCAAGTCCACCAATGGAGTAGTCTCATCATGTGACCTGTCTCACCATTTCACCCCTTCCATCTCTATGGAAACTGTTACACATGATGCTTCCCCAAGCCTTGTGTAAACAGGAGACAAAGGCATACCCAGGCCATAAGTAGTCACAGATAAATGTGAAGGAATGTGATCAGGCCTTCTCAATCTCCTTTTGTCATTCTACATGTAAATACTGAACCTTGCTCATTTTTTCCACTTGCGTAGCCAAACCACTTTTTGTCATATAATCCCACCCAGAGTGCTTTATTTATTCTTTATATCATAGTATTGCTCATCCATTTGATAGAAAATGTGGCTGTTGTATGCTCTCAAAGCCCTCCCCAGATCTTCTTTTTCCCTTCTAGACAAGGCCAAGGAAAGTATTTCATAAAATACCTACAAATCTGCAAATAACTTGTAAGACACTATGATGAACATCTTATATAATTCTCAGCTAAAATACAGGAAGGTTGGAAACAACAGAGCATCAGTCTGATACATGGAAAGCAATGTAGTCCAGAATCACCACTATACGAGGAACTCCACAACACGGGGTATGTTGTATTTACATTGATGGAGTTAGTTATGGGTGATATTTCAGACAGAAAAATAATTTGAGAATTCTGTTGGAGCAACATGAATCTGGCATGAGCTAGAAATAAAGTAGAAGTATTAACTCTTTAGCGACTAATTTTTCATATGTAACTAGGATTCAGTAAATATGGCATTTGTTTGTGCTATAAATTTTTCTTGCAAACTTGGGAGTTTTTCTTGGGACAGAATTTCTTAGGAGCTGAGCAAGGACTCAAGCAACAAGCAAACAAGTTCAAAGGCAGTTCAGTCACAAGGTATGAGAAGTGAATCGCAGCAGAAAGATGGTTTCTGATTATTTTATTAACTGACCATGGTTTCCTATTATTTTATTTTGCTGATACCATCTTTTGGTGTTGGGAGAATCAGTGAGCTTGGTAGAGCTTTTCTTCATTTTCTATATGATGAATGAGGATAAAATATCTCTTCCCAGAGTTTCTTTTGAGGGAATAGGGAATCATACACTATTTCCAGGAAGCACCCGGCACAGAATACGTGCTCAACAACTAGTAAGAAATCATCATCATCATTGGAGGAGTAAATGGAGAATCTAAAGACTGGGACCTGGACAAACCAGCTGTCTCTTCTGCACTGTGTTCCCCTGGTTGTCCTCCATCAGCTTTAACCTCACTTGTGTCCCTTCCTCCTTACTGGCCAGAACTGTTTTCACTGTTTTATCCTGATTTCATACCGCAGGCTATTGGGTCTTTTCTTACTATAGAATCGATTATGCACATTTGTGGCCATGTTCTTGTCATAGGAAAGCATAAAAACTTTTTTAATACATCTTACACTCTTTGTTAACTCTTCTAAACCAAAACAAAATTTAAAAATCAGATAAAAGAATGTCAGCTAAAAGCATGAGTTAATGAGTGCAGGAAAAACACAGCAAGGAAAAAGTAGGTAATCTAGGAAGACCTCAAGAGGTTGAGATAAAATAAAAAGCAAAAGCAGAATTTGTTTTTATAGAGAATGAAGAAATGAACAAATACATACATGAAAAAGGTAGAGAAAGGAGCTTACCCACACCATCCATAAAATAAGTACCACTAGAAAAATAGAAGGGCATTTTCCATTTTGTAACACAAGGGGATAATGAGAGCATAGAAATGGAGAGTCATCTGGAATGAAGAGAAAGTTCTCTTGCAAAAGGCTGTGTGTGTGTTTTGCAGGCCTTCAGTAGAGATTTTTGGCCAGTGAAGTGATATTCCAGCTGGATATTCCAGGGGTACTGCTGCCTCACCAAGCAGCCGAGCTATCATGTGTGACGATGGCTGGCTGGTGCCTCTTCAGCCCATGCTCACCTGGGTAAGGTCCTCTTACTTCATCCTTCAAAACCATCCGGGGCTCTTGGCCTTTTTCTAATAAGAGCACATCTGGCTGAGATATGCACAGCCCTGCCCAGAAGTCAAAATATTAAAACATGATCACATGAATAAAATTTTCCTCTGGAACCTTGGTTGTTAAGGAAGAGAAACAGTGACAGGGCAAGAAAAAGGCACCCAAGATTCCTGAAGGATGGAGAAGTTGGGTCACCGAGGATGATGTGGGCTGCCAGTAAAACACAAACCAGGGCTGTGCTTGTGGCTCAGGGGCAGAGCACTAGCCTAGTACGTGTGAGGCATTGAGTTCCATCCTCTGCACCACATAAAAATAAATAAATGAAATACGATTCTGTGTCCATCTATGACTCCAAGATTGTTTTAAAAAGAAATACCTCTAGATATTTAAAGACAATCCAACAATTGAGAGGAACAGCAAGCAGGAATTCCTAGGTTCAAATTGTGACTCTCACCCAGGGAGATGAGGTGGCTCTGGCTCTCCAGCACCAGGGCTGTACGAATCCCTCTGTCCCCGGTCCAGGCTCTCCCACTCCCGAGAGGAATCCACGGCCGCATTCCTGAGCATCAGCAAGTGCTGAAGCACACACACATGTGAGGGATGAAATCTGAGGAGGCATTTTCGATGGAAAAGGTGCAAAAGGGCACTCCAGGGAAGTGGTCATCAGGGAACGAGAAAGCTGAGCTGGCAGCCTGAGGATGGGAGGAAATGTGTTAGGAAGTGTGACTGAAGCCGAGTGCTTTCAGGCTCTCCACACTCCTCGGGCTCAGTCACCACATCCTGTGACCTTCCTGCAACACAAGGCACTAGGATGGCAGCCCAGAGCTTTACACATCACAGCAGTCCTTTGTGAGGTCACTGAGAGGCTGTGGAAGTCTGCAGTGACTCCCTCTGGATTTATATCATAGAGAAAGTTGGGGTTTTTGTGGGCTGTTCATTTTCCTTGTGTTTTGTGTAAGCTACTTTCAGTTAATTCCATCAGTTCAAATGGAAAGAATGCTTCGTGGGCTGCTATTTTCCTGGACAAAGTGCAGGGTCTTTGACCATGGAACAGCTAACAATTGGCATGTTTTCTTGATATTACTGTCTGTCTGAGTTCCTTGCAAGATCCCAGATCTCTTTGAATTCTGTGTCCCACCATACCTCTGACTAAAAGCATCAGAAAATGTCACATACTGAAATGAATACCAACCAATGCTTTAGATGATATGGGGCTGGATTTGTAGCTCAGTGGTAGAGCGCTTGCCTGGCATGTGTGAGGCATTGGGTTCGATCCTCAGCAGCACAAAAAAATAAATAAAAATAAAGATACTGTGTCCATCTACAACTAAAGAACAAATCTAATGATAAAACACTGAAGAAAAAAAATGAAAGGTATTAGGAGATGGACAGGACTCCCATGATCATGGAACAGCAGAATCAGGGATAAACCTAAAGGAAAGAAAGTCAGCCTACAAAGGAGATACTGCATATCTATCGTTATTGTGGCCATATTCACTGTAGCCAAGTTACAGAATCAGCCTACATGCCTGTCAACAGGTGAATGAATAAGGAAATTGTGGTATATATACACAATGTTATTTGCAGGAAATTTAAGGGAACTGAAGGTAATCATGTTAGCAAAATAAGTCAATGTAGAAACCAAGTGTAGCATGTTTTCTTTCATATACGGTGACTGAAAGAAGAAGAAAAAAAAAAATGACCTGAAAATGCAAGAGGAACTATCAGCACAGGGCACCAAATAGAAGGCAAGAGAAGGTTGAGTGGAGTTTGTATACAATTAAAACACAATATATAAGTGCATAGAAATGTCACAGGGACCCCATTAATGCTTTCCAGTTTCGTATGGGTGGCAAAACAAAGGTCATCAGAGGGTCCCTTCTTATCGGAGTTGAACCTGGAAGCTCTGATGTTCCTCACATGTGTTTTGCACAGAAGAAAAAGAAATTGGTGGGCAGAGAGAAAGCAACTGACATTTAATAGGAAGAAACGACAAATCAGGTACGGGAGGCCGCTCCGCACAGCGCTGGGACTCGGAGCAACCACTGGGGCTCCGGCGGCTGACCAGGGGAGGAGTGGCGAGGAGAGCTGTGTGGACTCAGAACACCGGGGCCTGCCCTGAGGAGGAGGAGGAGGAACGTGGCCGCATGGATTCGGAGTGACTGCACCAGAGCTACAGGCGGTTGCCAGAGGAGAAGCTGTGTGGCGAGCTGTTTGGACTCAGAACGACTGCTTCTGAACATCGGGGCCTGCCCTGAGGAGGAGGAGGAGGAAGAGGAGCGTGGCCGCTTGGATTCGGAGTGACTGCACCAGAGCTGCAGGCAGTTGCCAGAGGAGGGGCTGCGTGGCGAGCTGTTTGGACTCAGACCACTTCTGAACCCCGGGGCCTGCCCGGAGGAGTAGGAGGAGGAGGAGGAGGAGGAGCGCGGCGGTTCGTTTGGACTCGCAGTGACTGCATTGGCGCTCCAGGCGCCTGCTCAGAGGAGAAGGCGAGTGGTGAGTTGTTTGGACTTAAAGGGACAGTGCCTGAACACAGGGGGGCTGCCTGGAGGAGATGCATGGTGGGTCGCTTGGTCTTGAGTGGCCGCACCAGAGCTCCGGGCGGTTGCTCAGAGGACCCGTGCTGCGGGTCACGTGGATTAAGAGCCACTCAGAGCGACCGCTCCTGAACACTCGGGGGGTTATCTGGAGAAGGAGGAGGAACGGGGAGGGTCACTTCGACTCGGAGTGATTGATTGCCCAGGGCTACGGGTGGTTGGTGGGAGGTGGAGGCACACAGTGAGTTTCTTGGACTCCTAGTGACCGCACCGGAATACTGGGCGGCTGTCTGGAGGAAGAGGCGTGTGGCGGGTCTCTGGGTCTCAGAGCGATTGTACGGGGCCCCAGGTGGCTGCTCAGAGGAGGGGCCGCATAGCCAGGTGATTAGTTGCAGAGCAGGGTCCCAGGATCTAGGAGGCTTCTGGGTGGAAGAGCCGCACAGAGACAGGCTTAGGGCGGAGCGAAGGTTCCAGGCCTGCGGGCAGATTCTCTGAGGAGGGGCAGCCTAAGGAGATTCATCTGCAAAGGGTGAGGCTCCCAGGCCCAGGAGGTAGGGCCGGGCCCCTGGGAACTTTGCAGAGGAAGGCAGCCCAGCCCAGGTGGTAGCTGTAAATTGAGGGGAACCTCTAGGAGGGTACTGACCAGCGAGACCTCTCCACCGGGTGAGTCTTCCCTGCCGGGTGAGGTTTCCCCACAAGGACGGTAAAACTAGAGACTCAGGCCCAAACAGGCCTTGCCTCAGCCCGCAGCCTAGGTCCCCTTTGGATGACCATTGGTCAACAAGTGGAGGCACCTCTGCCCACTAGCAGGGATTATACCCCACCTGAAGGCCACCACTCCTAGAGAGGCAGCTTCCTTGTGGAGCACCGCATTATCAACTTCCTCCAAGACTTCAGCCTACTGAAGGCTAAGGGGGGATATATATATAGAAATCTTCAGGGACATTGTAAGTCAATAGAGAAAATCTGCAATATCTCAGCGGTCCACTGATACCTGAACAATATGAGAAAACAAGGAAAGAAAATGCTGCAAACAAATCTAGATGTTACATCAATAAAACCCAATGACAGCATGGCAGAAGAAATGACAGAAAAGGAGTTCAGAATGTACATAATTAAAATGATCAGAGAAGCAAACGATGAGAAGAAAGAGCAAATGCAAGCATTGAATGATCGCACCAATCGACAGTTAAAAGAGCAAATACAGGAAGCAAAAGATCATTTCAATAAAGAGTTAGAGATATTGAAAAAAAACCAAACAGAAATCCTTGACATGAAGGAAATAATAAACCAAATTAAGAACTCCATAGAAAGCATATCCAATAGGATAGAACACCTGGAAGACAGAACCTCAGACATTGAAGACAAAATATTTAACCTTGAAAACAAAGTTGAACAAACAGAGAAGATGGTAAGAAATCATGAACAGAATCTACAAGAACTATGGGATATCATGAAAAGGCCAAATTTAAGAATTATTGGGATTGAGGAAGGCCTAGAGAAACAAGCCAAAGGAATGAACAATTTATTCAATGAAATAATATCAGAAAATTTCCCAAATCTGAAGAATGAAATGGAAAATCAAGTTCAAGAGGCTTATAGGACTCCAAATACACAAAATTACAACAGACCCACACCAAGGCACATTATAATGAAAATACCTAACATACAAAATAAAGACAGAATTTTAAAGGCTGTGAGAGAAAAGAACCAAATTACATTCAGGGGGAAACCAATACGGATATCAGCAGACTTTTCAATCCAGACCCTAAAAGCTAGAAGGGCCTGGAACAACATTTTTCAAGCCCTGAAAGAAAATGGATGCCAACCAAGAATCTTATACCCAGCAAAACTTACCTTCAAATTGGACGATGAAATAAGATCCTTCCATGATAAACAAAAGCTAAAAGAATTTACAAAAAGAAAGCCAGCATTACAGAACATTCTCAGCAAAATATTCCATGAGGAAGAGATGAAAAACAAAGAAGCAAATCAGCAAAGGGAGGAATTATCCTAAAGGAATTGTCAAATAAAGGAGGAAACAAGTTGTGTCAAACAAATAAATAAATAAAATTTAAAAAATGAACCAAATGACTGGGAAACCAAATCATATCTCTATAATAACCCTGAATGTTAATGGCCTGAATTCATCAATCAAAAGACATAGACTGGCAGATTGGATTAAAAAGAAAGATCCAACAATATGTTGCCTGCAAGAGACTCACCTCATAGAAAAAGATACCCATAGACTAAAGGTGAAAGGATGGGGAAAAACATACCATGCGCATGGACTCAGCAAAAAAGCTGGAGTGTCCATCCTCATTTCCGATAATGTGGACTTTAAGCCAAAGTTAGTCAGAAGGGATAAAGAAGGTCATTTCATACTGCTTAAGGGAAGCATAAATCAGCAAGATATAACAATCATAAACATCTATGCCCCAAACAGTGGCTCATCCATGTATGTCAAACAAATCCTTCTCAATTTCAGAAACCAAATAGACCATAACACAATAATACTAGGTGATTTTAACACGCCTCTCTCACCACTGGACAGATCTTCCAGACAAAAATTGAACAAAGAAACCATAGATCTCAATAACACAATCAATAATTTAGACTTAACGGACATTTATAGAATATACCATCCAACCAAGAGCGAATACACTTTCTTCTCAGCAGCACATGGATCCTTCTCTAAAATAGACCATATATTATGCCACAAAGCTAATGTTAGCAAATACAAGAAGATAGAGACACTAGCATGTATTCTATCAGATCATAATGGATTGAAGTTAGAAATAAATGAAAGAGTAAAACACAGAAACTATTCCAACATCTGGAGATTAAACAATATGCTATTATATGATGAATGGATAACAGAAGATATTAGGAAGGAAATTAAAAAATTCTTAGAGGTAAATGAGAACAAAGAAACATCATATCAAAATCTCTGGGACACTATGAAAGCAGTACTTAGAGGGAAATTTATTTCATGGAGCGCATTTAATAAAAGAAGTAAAACTCAACAAATAACGACCTAACACTACAGCTCAAAGCCCTAGAAAAAAGAAGAACAGAACAGCACCAAAAGTAGTAGAAGACAGGAAATAGTTAAACTCAGAGCTGAAATCAATGAAATTGAAACAAAAGAAACAATACAAAAAATTGACAAAATAAATAGTTGGTTCTTCGAAAAAATAAACAAAATTGATAAACCTTTAGCCACACTAACAAAGAGAAGACGAGAGAAAACCCAAATCACTAAAATTCGGAATGAACAAGGAAATATCACAACAGACAGGATTGAAATACAAAACATAATGAGAAGCTATTTTGAAAATCTATACTCCAACAAAATAGAAAATTTTGAAGACATCAACAGGTTTCTAGAGACATATGAATTACCTAAACTGAACGAGGAGGACATAAACAATTTAAATAGACCAATTTCAAGTACTGAAATAGAAGAAGTCATCAAAAGCCTACCAACTAAGAAAAGTCCGGGACCAGATGGGTTCTCAGCCGAGTTCTACAAAACCTTTAAAGAAGAGCTCATTCCAATACTTCTCAAAGTATTCCATAAAATAGAAGAGGAGGGAACCCTCCCAAACTCATTCTATGAAGCCAATATCACACTGATACCTAAACCAGACAGAGACTCATCAAGGAAAGAAAATTTCAGACCAATATCCTTAATGAACATCGACGCAAAAATTCTCAACAAAATTTTGGCAAATCGCATACAAAAACATATTAAAAAGATAGTGCACCATGATCAAGTGGGCTTCATCCCAGGTATGCAAGGTTGGTTCAACATCAGGAAATCAATAAACGTAATTCACCATATTAATAGACTTAAAGTCAAGAATCACATGATTATTTCAATAGATGCGGAAAAAGCATTTGATAAAATACAGCACCCCTTCATGCTCAAAACACTAGAAAAAATAGGGATAGTGGGAACATTCCTTAACATTGTAAAGGCCATTTATGCTAAGCCCATGGCTAATATCATTCTAAATGGTGAAAAACTGAAAGCATTCCCCCTAAAAACTGGAACAAGGCAGGGATGCCCTCTTTCACCACTTCTATTCAACATCGTTCTTGAGACTCTGGCCAGAGCAATTAGACAAACCAAAGAAATTAAAGGGATACGAATTGGAAAAGAAGAACTCAAACTATCCCTGTTCGCTGATGACATGATTATATATTTAGAGGAACCTGGAAATTCCACCAGAAAACTCTTAGAACTCATAAGTGAATTCAGTAAAGTAGCAGGTTACAAGATCAATGCCCATAAATCCAACGCATTTTTATACATAAGTGATGAATCTTCAGAAAGAGAAATTAGGAAAACTACCCCATTCACAATAGCCTCGAAAAAAATAAAATACTTGGGAATCAATCTCACAAAAGAGGTGAAAGACCTCTACAATGAGAACTACAGAACACTAAAGAAAGAAATTAAAGAACACCTTAGAAGATGGAAAGATCTTCCATGTTCTTGGATAGGAAGAATTAATATTGTCAAAATGGCCATACTACCTAAAGTGCTATACAAATTCAATGCAATTCCAATTAAAATCCCAATTATGTACCTTACAGAAATAGAGCAAGCAATTATGAAATTCATCTGGAAGAATAAGAAACCCAGAATAGCTAAAGCAATCCTTAGCAGGAAGAGTGAAACAGGGGGTATTGCAATACCAGATCTTCAACACTACTACAAAGCAATAGTAACAAAAACGGCATGGTATTGGTACCAAAATAGAAAGGTAGATCAATGGTCCAGAATAGAGGACACGGACACAAACCCAAATAAATACAATTTTCTCATACTAGACAAAGGTGCCAAAAATATGCAATGGAGAAAAGATAGCCTCTTCAACAAATGGTGCTGGGAGAATTGGAAATCCATATGCAACAGAATGAAACTAAACCCATATCTCTCACCATGCACGAAACTAAACTCAAAATGGATTAAGGACCTCGGAATCAGACCAGAGACCCTGCAGATTATAGAAGAAAAAGTAGGTCCAGATCTTCACCTTGTTGGTCTAGGATCAGACTTCCTTAACAGGACTCCCATAGCACAAGAAATAAAAGCTAGAATCAACCACTGGGATAGATTCAAACTAAAAAGCTTTCTCTCAGCAAAGGAAACTATCAGCAATGCGAAGAAAGAGCCTACAGAGTGGGAGAATATCTTTGCCACTCATACTTCAGATAGAGCGCTAATCTCCAGAATCTATAAAGAACTCAAAAAACTCTACTCCAAGAATTCAAATAATCCAGTGGACAAATGGGCTAAGGAAATGAATAGACACTTCACAGAAGAAGATCTACAAGCAATCAACAAACATATGGAAAAATGTTCAACATCTCTAGTAGTAAGAGAAATGCAAATCAAAACCACCCTAAGATTCCATCTCACCCCAATTAGAATGGCGATTATCAAGAATACGAGCTACAACAGGTGTTGGCGAGGATGTGGGGAGAAAGGTACACTCATCCATTGCTGGTGGGACTGCAAATTAGTGCAGCCACTCTGGAAAGCAGTGTGGAGATTCCTTAGAAAACTCGGAATGGACCCTCCATTTGACCCAGCTATCCCACTCCTTGGCCTATACCCAAAGGACTTAAAATCAGCATACTACAGAGATACAGCCACATCAATGTTCGTAGCTGCTCAATTCACAATAGCCAGACTGTGGAACCAACCTAGATGCCCTTCAATTGATGAGTGGATAAAGAAACTGTGGTATATATATACAATAGAATATTACTCAGCCATAAAGAATGATAAAATTATGGCATTTGCAGGCAAATGGATGAAATTGGAGAATATCATGCTAAGTGAGATAACCCAATGTCAAAAAGCGAAAGGAAGAATGATATCGTTAATAAGGGGAGGATGACACATAATGGGGGGGAGGGAATGGTTAGTGTTAGGGTTAGAGTTAGGGTTAGGGAGGGGGGCAAGTATGGAGGAAGGAAGTACTGTATAGAGGGTAAAGAGGGGTGGGAGGGGTGGGGGGAAGGGAAAAAAATAACAGAATGAATTAAACAACATTACTCTATGTAAATTTATGATTACACAAATGGTATGCCTTTGCGCCATGTACAAACAGAGAAACAACATGTATCCCATTTGTTTACAATAAAAAAAAAAGAAATGTCACAGGGACAACTACTACTTTAAACATTATCATGAGTTAATGTTTATGATGATGATGATAATGATAAAAAGAAACATATCTCAAAAAAATCTCTGTGTATTTAAGGACTATAAAGTGGGAGAAAAAAGACCATACATGGTGAGTATATAAAACAGGGACCAGGGACCATGAAAGTCACAAAAAAAGAGGCTATGGAGTTTGGGTTTCATCTCAGAAGTAATGAGAAATCATTCTGCATTTGAAAAGTCAGGTTAATAAATGTTTTCAAGGAGATATAAAAAAATTGGTGTAAGAGGAAAGATATTATACCCATTTTGAGGAATTTGTGAACTTTTCATGTACAGCATGTGGTAGAAATTGGGCCAAGGACACAGATTTCGGTGTCACAAGACGAATTGTACTTTGCAAGAAAAGCAAGGACCTGGGCAACAAAATGTGGACTGAAATACACCTGTATTTGGGAAGCAAAAAGGGCTTGAGAAAAAACCTCTATGGATGTCATAGTGATGTTACAAAGAAAACAAGAAATATTCATTGCCCTGAAGAGCTGCCATTTCTGTCAAAAGGAAGGATATAAAAAGAGGTAGTAAGAGGAGGCATGGAGACATGTGGGCCATTCAAGGTGATATAAAAATAGAAAGTGAATAATTCAACGGTCATTGGTGTGTTTATAAATATATGCAGGCATTCAAGTCAATTTTATAATGTGTACGTTTTAACTATTCCCCAACCTCCACACTTTGCCTGTCTCCAGATTGAGATAAAGAGTAATCTGGGGCTGGGGATATAGCTCAGTTGGCAGAGTGCTTGCCTTGCAAGCACAAGGCCCTGGGTTCAATCCCCAACACCACAAAAAAAAAAAAAAAAAAAAAAAAAAAAAAGATCTAGCGCTGCATTCTGATACACACCTATAATCCCAGCAGTGTGGGAGGCTGAGGCAGTAGGATGTCAAGTTCAAAGCCATCCTCAGAAACCTATCAAGGCCCTAAGCAACTCAGTGAGACCCTGTCTCTAAATCAAATATAAAAAAGGGCTGGGGATGTCGCTCTCCGGTCTCTATAAACTATCGTGACTTTCATGTGTATGGAATCATTCATATGTGGGCTCATGACATTTCTCAGTGTTGCTGCCTGCAGCAATAAGACTGGGGGATCGAATTGGAGGTAGACTCGGAATGAACAACTTCTTTATTTTTCTTTAGTGATGCTTCCTTGTTTGCCTCTCTTTGCCTTGTAGATGCCTTGGTGCCAACACCAGCTCTGCCTCCAGGATGGTTAAGGCCTCTCTTTGCCTTGTGGGACGCGATACTGGTGGCGTCTTCCCGGTCCAAGTACAGGTCTTGCGGGCTGAAGTGCCAGACTCCCATAGAGCCGCGCCTCACCGACGAGGTTGCTGGGGCCACTTGCGGGGGTAAGGTGGGGGAGGAAGCATCGTGGGATAGCAGGTAGGCTCATCCTCCCGCGCACGCCCACGGCCTCCTCCCCAAACAGCTGCAAGCATGTCTCTACATCTCAGAACGTTTTTAAAGTTTCATCCATGTGTTCATTCCTTCCTAAGGCTGAATAATATTCTGCATATAGACAGGCCACCTTGTTTACCCATTCATTCAGTGATGACAGTGTCCAAGCTTTGGCTAGTATAAAAGATGCTGCTATGAATTTCATGTACAAGTTTTTGTTTGAGTAAGTATTTTGTAATTTTCAGAGTATAATTTATTTTACTACTTTTATTCGCAAGTACTTTCTTTTCTTCTTGAATGGAACTGCCCTCTTCATTTCAATTTTAAATTGTTTAATTGTACAAATGTACAACTGATGTATACATTGATCTTCTAGGCAGGAGTGTTGCTGCGTTTGATTTTTTTTTTTTTGGTGATGGGCATTGAACACAGGGCCTTGTGCTTGAGAGGCAAGCACTCTACCAACTGAGCTATATGTCCCCAGCCCTGATCCTCAGTTTTTTGGAGGGTTTTCTTTGTTTTGCTTTTTGTTGCCAATTCTTTAAAATTTTCTACATAGAAAATTATGTAATCTGCAAATAGAGATGGTTTTACTACTATTCAAACCTGGAAACCTTTGTTAACATACCTTGCCCAAATACCCTTGGGGAAGAACCTCCAGAGCATTGAGTGGAAGTGGCAAAATTAGACTTCCTTGTCTTTTTCTTAGTCTTTCATCATTAAGTATGATGTTAGCTTTGGTTTTTTCCTACATGTTCTATGTCCTGCTCCAGAAATTCCAATTTGTTCCTGGCTTGTTGAATGTATTCATTGTGAAAGATTATTGACTTTTGTTCAAAAGTTCATTTTCTCCATTGAGATGATCATGTGATTTCTTTTATATTTTATTTACATGATGCATTACATTAATTCATTTTGGGATGTTGAGCCAACCTGTGTTCCTGGGATATGTCCAAACTGTGTCATGTAGAACTCATTTCGTATGCTGTGGGGTTTGGGTTGCTAGTTCTTTGTGGAGGATTTTTGTACCCTTATTCTTGCAAGATATACTTTGACTGGTCCTGGTATCTAGGTAGCACTGACCTATAAAATAAGCAGAGAGCTTGGCTGTATTCTTCAGTTGCAGCAGAGAGACACTAGGTGACACACAGCTGAGAGCAATTCTCCTGAACCTGCTTCGGTTCTGAATGCAGAGAAGGCCTGGCAATTCAAAGGGACCAAGTACAAAGAAATTTTCTTCTCAATTTGAGCAGAAAAACCCTAAAAAAGTACCTTTGCCCCAGGGAAAGGCCATTTCACAGGAAATTACCAGTGATGTTATTCCAAGAAACTCTTCTATACGCCGAATAAATAAATAATAAATCAATAAGAAACACTGTGTCTAAAGATACTTCAAGTTATGAAAACTGTGCCCAAATTCCCATGTGTACAAAGAAAACTCACTGAAAAACATCAGAGAAGATGAAAATTGTCACACAATTCCAACATGAATAAAAAATAATTTGCAATTTGTTCAGTGCTCTAAAGTCAGACCCCTGGCACAAGTACATGATTGCAGGAAAAGGGACAAAGTGATGAATACACTAGAGATGGGAGTTAGTAGAGTTCAAAGATGAAAGAAAAATGAGCAAAACACTTTAGAAAGAAGAATCAACTACAAGAAGCACAAAATACAACAAATACCACAGAAAGTATAGTGTGGAAAAAGAGAATATGGAGGTTAGTGAATGGAACAAAGTGGGAAAAAGTGAAGAAAATTATTGGAGAAATAAAGGAAAGTGAGAGGTGATCCAATACACAAAAAGCAGAGCCCCTAAAGCTGAAATCCAACTTCAGACAAAATATCTAAAACTGTTTTAACATCTAAGAATAAGTCCTAGCAATAAAGCATAAATAATTATAATGAAAAGACAACATATTGTAGGAAGAAATCATCCCAATCATCAGGACCAAAAGACTGCCTAATAAACGTGAGACTAAAATCCATGAAGAATCAAGGAAAAAACACCCAATCACCTTCAAGAAAAAGGAAATTCAGTTGCCAGTAAGCTTCTGCACTGCTAAAATCAGTACAGTTCACAATGAACATGGAGCAATAATGAGCAGATGCCTATTAACAAAGCTGCAGCTTTCCCACCAGAGCTGTGGTAGAGACCTTGCCTGGCCTGCACAAGGCCCTAGGTTAGACACAGGTACCCAACAGCACAGAAACAAACAACAAAAACAAATTGAAAAAGCTGCAATTCGGGCTGGGCTGTAGCTCAGTGGCACAGCGCTTGCCTCGCATGTGTGAGGCACTGGGTTCCATCCTTAGCACCACCTAAAATTTTTTTTTAAAGAAAGGCATTCTGTTCATCTACAACTGCAGAAAAAAATAAATAAAAATTTAAAAAAACTGCCACTCTCCTAAAGCAGACGTTATAGGTTATGTAAGAAAAATGCAGGCTCCAGATGCGAGTTAGTAAAATTAACAAAAAAATAAAGCACAGGCCTATAATCCCAGTGATTGTGGAGGCTGAGGCAGGAGGAAGAATCAACTAGAGCTATTTGGGGGCAACGGATGGTGGTTTCACTCTAGGTGGGTGGAGTCCTGTCAAGCAGAAGCCATACAGATAGTCTTGGGAGCCATGGAGAAGGGCTGCCTGAATAAGCAGAAGGCGAGCAGCCTCAGAAGGACACCCTGAAGCGGTGGGAACAATGGTGTGGCCGGTGTGGGAAAAGCTGCAGCAGCGTCCAGAGGAGCGTTAGGCTGAGAGCAGCAGTGCGGGTGGGGGTGGGGCGGCCTTCCTCTGCCCACCCTGCTTGGCCCGCGGTCCTTCCTCCGTCACGCGTTCCAGCCCCACGTCACAGGGGCTCAACTCAACGGTGCACACTTTGTCTCCAAGGAGCTGGTGTGTTGGCCGAGCTCCTCTGGTCGACGGACTCGTTTCGGATCCAAGTACACCAGGTGCCCAGAATGGGCACCTGCTCTAGCAAACGGGGGCGCGGGCCTCGCCGCCTGGCGTGGGCCCATCAGGCGCCCATCCGCCTCTGCCTCGAAGCTCCCTGTCGTTACAGGGAACACCCTGCAGCTCCTGTCCCGACTGCCTGCGGGAACGTCCAGCAAGACCCCGGACGTCGGGCGCCTCCCGCAGCTGGCTGCTTGAGAGGCCCTGTCCTGCAGGCAGTGGGCGCCACCATGGGGATCCTGCCGCCGCTGACCTGGGGGGGCCTCCAGCCGAAAACCAGCGCTAACATCTCGGTCCCTGCGGGTCTTGGGCCCCTTCACAACCCTAAGGATCCCTCCTCCAGCTCGGAGCAGACCAGTCCTCCCGCCTTCACTTGGTCAGCCAGTCCACCAGGCTGAGGAGCCCATGACACCGGCTCCGGGCCCTGGAGCTCCTTCGGAAGAAGTAGAGCCCAGGGCCCAGGAACATCTGGAGGAAGGCGTGGAGGAGGAGCAGGAGGAGGAGGAGGGGGACGTGGAGGTGGAGGAGGAGGAGGAGGAGGGGGACTTGCAGGATGAGGAGGAGCAGGCGGAGGAGGACCCGGAGGAGGACATAAAAGAGAAGGACAAGGAGAAGGACCACAAGGAGGAGGAGGAGGAGAAGGAGGAGGAGGAGGAGGACGAGGAGGACGAGGAGGAGGAGGTCCAGGGAGAGAGTGGTGAGCCACGAGGGAGGCCTGAGGAGCTGGATACGGGGCCCCTGAGCCAAGGGGCAGCAACAGCAGCAAAGTCTGCGGAGGCTCAGGGAAATCTCAGTGCCCTGGAGCCCAGCCCTGGGCCCCTGGAGACCAACAGCAATCCAGACAGGGCCCAGGTGTCTCCACAGCACTCGTTTGGTGGGAGCCCTGCCACCTGCTGCTCCCAGCGCCCTGCTCAGGGCGTCCTGGTTACAGCCGAGGCCCAGGCAGCAGTGCGGCCCGAGCCACACCAGGGCTGCTGCTCACTGCCAGAGGAAGGGAGCAAGGGGAGGCGAGACGAACACCACCGGACAATCTCTCGAGGCCCTCGGGCCTCCATCAAGGGGCTTCAGAGCGAAACATCTTCCTGGGCTCCACCCCTTTGCTCTCCCTCACAAGGGGCTGCTACCTGGAGGCCCAGGAAGAGGAAATTGCCCATGGTGACGGCCCTGCCACTCTTGGTGCCGTGGCCTGAGGAAGAGCTGCCCCCACCTGCCAAGCGGCCACGTCTGTGCTTCCAGGAGGACTCAGGCAGCCTGAGGAGGGAGGTTCAGGCTGCAAGGAGGAAAAGGGGGGCGGGTGCCCAGGCCTTGGCAGGTAGAAGGGGGGCTCTGAGGGGCTCCCGCACCACTCAGTCGCTCCACTCTTTCTTCCGACCTGCAGCCCCTGTCCGCAGGGCACACTCAGTCAGCCCACCGAGTCATCCCTCCCTGATGGCCCATATTCTTTCCAGCCACCAGATCCAATTCCAGCGGGCTGAACCCCTGAACCCATCTGTCCCTCTACCTTCCCCCGTGCCAAACAAAGATCAGGGGGAAAGCCCCAGTTCAATTCCTCTGCCTCTTCCCACTCACACTCCTCCTGCTTGGAGCAAAGTGGGAAGCAATGTGGGAGTTAACCCCAATGACTGTCACCCACCTACACACCTGCCAAGACCTGTGGCACCTCCCAATTCCCACCTCCCCACACCTCTTATCCAGGTCCCTTTCCCCTCCAACCCGACCCGCTGCAGATCCATCTCCCCCATCCCCATGTGTATTGATTCTCCTCCTCCCACTCCTCCTCCCGCTCCTCCTCCCCCTCCTCCTCCCCCTCCTCCCCTTCCTCCTCCTCACCCTCCTTCTCCTCCATTTCATCCACCTCTTCTTTCACATCTTTATCCTCCTCCTGCTCCTGCTCTACCTCCTCCTACCCGCTGCAGATCCATCTCCCCCATCCCCATGTGTATTGATTCCCCTTCTCCTCCTCCTCTTCCTCCTCCCCCTTCTCCTGCCCCTGTTCCTCCTCCTCCCCCACCTCCTCCTCCTCCTCCCCCACCTCCTCCTCCTCCTCTCTCTCCTCCTCCTCCTCCATTTCATCCACCTCTTCCTTCTCTTTATGCTCCTCCTCCTCCTGCTCTTCCTCCTCCTAATGCCCCTTCTCACTGGGCTGCTCTTGCTCCTCCTCCTTTTCCTCCTCTTTATCCTCCTCTCCCTCCTCCTCCTCCTCCTCTCCCTCCTCCTCCGCCTCCTCCTCTTTATCCTCCTCCTCCTGCTCTTCCTCCTCCTAATGCCCCTTCTCCTTGGGCTGCTCCTGCTGCTCCTCCTGCTGCTCCTCTTCCTCATCCTCTACCTCCTCCTCCTCTTCATCCTCCTCTGCCTCCTCCTCTTTATCCTCCTCCTCTTTATCCTCCTCCTCCTGCTCTTCCTCCTCCTAATGCCCCTTCTCCTTGGGCTGCTCCTCCTGCTGCTCCTCTTCCTCATCCTCTCCCTCCTCCTCCTCTTCATCCTCCTCTGCCTCCTCTTCCTTATCCTCCTCCTCCTGCTCTTCCTCCTCCTAATGCCCCTTCTCCTTGGGCTGCTCCTCCTGCTCCTCCCGCTGCTCCTCTTCCTCCTCCTCCCCATTCCTTCCCAAGCCCTACTCTCCTCCCTTGCACCTGCAACCTCCATTGCCAGGGCCACAATGGACCTGCTACCAGCATCTCTGCCACCAGCATAGCCAAGTCATCGGCTCCCCTTGCTGGCCATGCCACTGTGCAGGCTGAGGACATTCACATGGACACAACCCCTCAATCGATGGCAGTGATTTTCCAATCTTCTGATTCCTGGGGCAGCTCCTGCCCTCACCCCAAGGGCCAAGGCCGGAGGAAGAACAGGCAGCCAGCTCACGCAGCTGCCTCCACTGGACCCCTGGTGCCTCAGGTCAGCCACCCCAACTCCAATCTCTACCCTGGTGTTGTCCTACAGCCCACCCCTCAGCCTGTATCCAGGAACCCTCTACAGAACAGAGCCTCTGCCAATGCCCCCAGGCTTCTCGTGCTGCCACTTGTCAAGCATTCACTGGCCTCCACCCCGGCACACAGGGCCTCTGCCCCTTCAGCCTCCAAGACCTCCAGCGAAGAACCCATGGATACCACCCCTCCTTCATCGGCGGTCCTCTTCTAGTCACCTCCGGCCTGCCAAGCTCTCATACTCACTCCATTTGGTAAGCATGGCACACACGTTGACAGCTAGTTCTAGATCTCAGGCCTGGTGGCACATGTTGGATGTTCCGATTGCTCCCAGCATGACTTTGGAGCTGAAATGAGCTTTGCCAATCTGGGCTTTTGACATAATAGCTGGACGTAGAATCACCAAGGTAGCATCGTGCATGCACACACACACACACACACACACAAACACCCACACACACACACACACACACACACACACACACACACACACACAGGAATGCCACAGTCTTTGACTCTATATTTCAGAATTATGCAAACTTGAAAATTTTCTAAGACTATCAAGAGACTAAAGAGATGTGACAAGTGTAGGAATTTGGTGACCCTGGACTTAAACCAAGTATGGAGGATGCAAAATATTTTCCAGGATTTTCTTAGGACAACTAACAAACCTGGGCTAGACATTGGAGGAAGGTATCTATGTTAGTTTCCTGAATTGAGAAATGTTCCAGAGTTAGGAGAGACAATGTGTTTCCTGCACAAGTCACAGCTCAGTAAAGGCTTTAAAGGGTTCAGGGGTATGAGACACAAATATTATTCTCAAAATGTTCAGAAAAATGGAATTAGGAAAAGAGACAATGTAATGGATATGTGACAAAATGTGAAAAGTTTGTGACTCATCCTAGCAATTCAAAATAATTCTCATGAGGAGGCACTCAATCAATTTTGTCCAGCCAGCAATGAAGTTATGTAAGTCCTCAAGAGTCTGACGGCACCCCGACTTTGACCATGACACAGTGCCATGAGGTGTGGCCTGGTGAGATCCCTGAGGTGCCCACTGAGATGCCCCGTACACTATGCCTTGTTTGTCTTCACATTCTTTAATTTCAGAGGCCTGGAGCAGAGCAGCTTTGCTTTGCTCAAAAAGATGGCATTGAGTCTGAATTGGAGTAAGATATTTCTATCATGTGGGAGATGAGAAGTCACCCTGGGTGTGGCATAGGGACCCCACGTGGGGATATTTGTCAGAAAACATGCCAGGTGTCCTTAGGGAGGTAAGCAGCAGAGGCTTCAGCCCATCATATGTGAGCAGAGCATTGCAGCATCTGGGAAATAAGGGCCCTGCACTGTTCTGTCATTTACATCCACACAGCGACACTTTTCATTTTACACAGGAATACTCAACTATGACTCATCGACTATTCTTCCAACAGGAATATCCAGTTTTCCTTTCTCAAGAGAATGCGTACCAATTTTAGCATAAAAATCATCACTCTTTTGCCAAGAGTCCTTGTATTCCTTTAGCCTTTATAGTGTGTCTCATGCTCTGTGCAAATCATCACATCATATTCTGCAAGTTTCACAATTCTCTGAATCACATATTATGAGCCCCATTTTAGGTTTGTAAAATGAGCTGAATGGAGGCTGAATTCCTTTTCCAAGATCCCAGTGATAAGAGTGAGCAGAGGTGATTGCATAGGATTTTAAATCTCATTCAAGTCCATAATAATGAACCTGTATACTAAACAGACTCTACAACATGGACTTGGTGAACAGAAGCTTAAAACCTGCTTTACTAAGAGTCAGTTATAGGAAACATCACTAATTAGGTACCATCCATGTGGTGATCCCATGAGCCATCTGTATTATAGAGTACTGTGACCATAAAATAACTAGTGGGAATAAATCAACCAATCTATTGAGAGGATAAAATGCAAAGCAGGGATATTTTCACAGATTATTGAAAATTACTCAGGAAAGAAAAATTTAAAAGAAAATATTCTTCAGTAATCCATTTTGAAGATTTAAAACTCTTGGCACGGTGCATACTTCTTAAGACTTTAAAGGGAAATTCATTTCCAAATTGGGATCAATTTTAAAAATGCAAGCTTTAAGTCCTGTTTGCACTTAGCAATGACAAAACATTAAAACAAAGTTTTCTTTCCAAATACAACAATTTTGATGAGGAAAAAAATTTAACTTCTTGTTCTTAATGTTAGTCGGATCTAGCTTCATTTGGGGTCAGAAATTTCATATTAGTTGGTTGCATCTTAAAGCCTGCCCTTGTCCCTTCCTTTCCTGATTGCATTTTAAGCAGTAACACTGTCCCTTCATTTAAGGGATGTTCGATTTCCCTAAATTGTTGAAAAATATCAAGTTTCATTCATGGAGTTTGGAAAGGCCTGAAAGAACATGAACTACATGCTGACCTTGGTTTCTGTTTCACTCATCCTGTCCATGAAGGTTCTTCACACAGCTAACTGCTGTTGCTTAGGATCCGACTGGTTGAACCTCTGTTGCTGCTTGCCCTCAACAGCTTAGACTTAAGCATGAGACACACAGGAGTGGCTAACTCTGAGTGAGGGCAAGATGAAAGCACCCAACAGACCTGACAAGGAACCAAATGTACTGTTCCTGGAAGTGTCTTTCTGACTCTAAAAGAGTTTTTTTTTTGTTTTTTTTTTTTTTTTCCCTTCTCATTAGGTGGCTCCACTTCCTGTGCCTTAGGAGTGACCTTACCATCTAGATCGGCCATGCAAATAACTCAGACTTCTGCAAGGGAACACCATGCTCAAGGTGGAGACATACTCCCTATGGACATTATCCAACTAGCTGACTGCTGCAAACGACAATTTGTCTCTCTCTGAGTAAATGACTAAACAGTGTGAAATTCTGGGGTTCCAGAGAACTGCTTTTGCACCATACTTGGGTGGAGGGTTTCCTTGAGTCTGTGATGAACACACAGGACATCAGAGCAGACATCAAATGGAAGAGAAATCCTTGATGACAGTTACCCCAGAACTGTGTTCAAGAGCTCAAATATTGACTTTTCAGTTACAAGAGCTAATTCTTTTACTTTTAAAAATTCTCCTTTTATTAATAACATAACTCCAGGTTACTGTAGCATATTTACTTTGAAAGTTTTTTGACATTTTGATTCTGTTAAAATAACCCTTAGTTTAAAACATAAATACATGTATTGTTGTAAAAAAAAAAAAAAAACATTTTCTCATTATACTTAGTTGATAGTTTTATTAGTTTGTTTTAATTTATATTTGATTTTTATTCTTAATAAATGTTAAAATCTTTAAAAAGCACACATGAGCCAATAAATATTTATTTTCTTTACCCTCATTTGTTTGCTTTATTGAATCCTATATGACCTGTAACATCAACATGATCCTGAAGAAATGGGTTTGGATTGGAGGGTTAACCATTTTCCATGTCTCATCTATGAATTTTCTCCATTTGAAGGGTAGAGGAAAGGAGAATTACCTTTAGCTGGGAACACATCCAAGGAAGGAAGCTGAGTTTGTACTCTGCTTGAGTTTCCAAACCTGTGAAGGAATAAGGACTTCCCAGAGGAGGAAAGAGAAGAGAGACAAATGTGATAGAATCTGGTGCATCCCTACAGCCCATTGGGACAGAACTACACAGGGAGTGTGGAGAAGCTGAGGATGATTTGGGAGGGACCGTTGGAAGAGGTCAAAGGTTTGCCAGCTGGCCTAGAGAAGTATTATTGCAAGGAAATTTCAATCATCAAAGATTTTGTAAGAAAAAAGTCAAGATTTCTGTTAGTTTTTAGATAATCCTGTTAATTCTGTTAATTAAAGAAATAATTAATTAGGAAAGATGGGGATCAAAAGTAATGTAGAATCTTCTAGTAGGTCAGGTGAGAAGTGTTCACAATGTAAATACAGTAAGAGCTTCAGAGAAGGGATAAAGCTCTGACACCCACCTTGGAAATCGGGATAGGTTCCTCATTCCACCTGTTTGAACATTAACACTTGAGTAATGGTGAGGCAAGCTGTTGTAGTCACCCTTTTCCCTGCTGTGATTAAAAGTTCCTGCAAGAACTTTGTAGAGGAGGAAAAGTTTATTTAGGGCCTCCCAGGTTCAGATGTCTAGTCTATAGACAGCTGCTTCCATGTCCCAGGGCTGCAGGTGAGGCAGATCATCATGGCACAAGAGTATGGCAGAAGGAAGCAGCTCCCATGATGACCAGGAAGCAGACACTCCTTTCTCCAGATACCAAATATATACCCAAGGCACACCCCCGATGACCCCCCTCCGCCATCAGACCCTGCCCACTCTCAGTTAGCTCTCAGCCAGGGATCCGCTGCTTGGGTTAAGGCTCTTGTCACCCCATCACGTCTGCTGTGAACCTTCTTTTATTGTCTCACACATGATATTGGGAAATACCTCATATCCAATCCATAACACAAGCATAGAAAACAACTTTTTTTTTTTTTTTTTTTTTTTAATGAAAGAGAACAGAGGTGGCAAACATATCCAGAGGGAAATAGGAGACCACAGCTGGGTGCCCATGCAGGTGGTGTGTCTTACATTTTTATAGATCCCAGGTTTCCTCTCCCTCCCCACCTTCTCTTTCTTCCCTGTGTACAGGATGATGTCAGGAAGGAGCAGCCCAGGGTGTCATCATTTGTGTTGGGAAGTGCAGATCTGGGAGGTGTGAGCAAGTGGTTCAGTGGGAATTGCAACTGGAGAGGCCCATTTCTTATTCTTTTATAACCCTCCTCGTCTTTCCCACCTGATCATTTACTCTCTGTCTTTTTTTCCTGTCTCATTCCCCTCTGAGTAAGGGCGCCCTTAGTGCTGAAAGGTGAAATGGGCAAGGACTGCTCTGGCTGCTCTAGGCATAGATGGGGTGACAAGGGACAAACACTTTGGTTTCCCTTTTAGAAATGTTGTGGGAGTGTTGATGGGTCTGCGGAATGAGTCTATTTTGGAGAAAACAGGTTGTTAAGTCCCCTGGGAGGAAGGTGCTATACAAGAGAAAAAAGAAAACATGAGTTCTGGAATGAGGTTAATACAACAATAAATGTCCCAGCATCTGAACATGTCAGTGATCATGATGATGATGAGGATGATGGTGATGATGATGATGATGATGATGATGTTGATGATGATGATGATGATGATGGTGATGGTGGTAGAGACCAGCATATCTTTCACCAGGAGATGCCGGATGACCAAGAGCTAAGAAGTTGTTACCATGACAAGGCCTGTGAGGACATTGCCTCTAATGGGAATGTGAATCTTTAAGGATATTAGTTACATTGCCAGAGTTGTCAGGAATGTAACCACAGCATTTAGTTTTCATAATGTCACAGATGCTCCCATAAGTTGTAGTTAAGATATCTAATGCCACCTGAATTTTGTAAAATACCTTTTTATTGGCATAATCTCTGTGTTTAATAGAGATCCCTTATTTCTGGCACTTAGGGTGGTTAATCATATTAGCAAAGACAGATCAAGCCTGCCTCAGTAGGAGGTTAGGAAGATTTAGGGGTCTCAAGTTCCCTACTGTCATGTATATCTAAGAGGAACAAACAGATTTGAAAATTAAGTTTAAAGAAGGCTTATGTGAGAAGTAGTGGAATGCAAATGGCAGCCTCTACCAGAGGCAGTTTCCAATTTAATTCACCAAGGGATCTGAGTTTCCTCTTCTGTCAACCCCAGGTTCTCTTTCTATCTAGAAACTTAGTAGGTGTATTGCACAACTGGTCTGAGTACCTGCTTTAGAAAAACAACTAGAAGAACACAGGTGAAATGTACCAGTAACAAGATTGCAAATGCAGAATCAGCCTGCATTCACAATCCTCTCTTTGGGAGACACACCTTGATAAACCATGATCTTTGCATAACTCCCTTTGACCTTCAGGCCACCATCTCAGATTTTAAACCGATGTGCAATTTGGAAACTGCTTGTTTAAGGGAAAACAAATTGGAAGTTGTACAGTGGTTCCAAGGGTAATTACAAACATGAATTTCAATGTGACCCTAAAGAATTCCGCTTTCTTGCAGCAGCAGTTTCCTATTTGTCCTAAGTGGACCAGAAGTGACAGCTAAACCGGGTTTTGAAGTCCATTGAGCTGCTCACAAGGTGAAAGGAATTGGATCTTTACAACTCCCCTATCCTCATAACGACAGCGTTCCTTCGGAACTTTCATACAGAAACTAGCCAAGAGTCGGAACGGCTTAAGGGTTCATTTACCTAATGAAGACACTGTCATTACATTTTAATTTACAAGTAAATAAAAATGGCAAAGTTTTCTCTATTTATTTACTTATTTTTGGCGGTGCTGGGGATTGAACCCAGGGTCTTGTACTTGTGAGGCACGCACTTCTCTAGGTGTTTTCAATCACGCTGGCTATATTAAGCATTATTATGACGACGACGACCTATTATAGTTTTCCTCCAGATAGGTTGGAGGCTGAGAGAAACTAAGGCGGATTTCTTCCGTCCATCATCCCTTCCGACCGGAGGACCCGCCTCCTCGCCCCTCCTCCGGTGGTATCTCCCAGAGGGGCTCCTGCTCTACCTCATGTCTCAACTTCTACCCTACTTCCCGAGGTGGTTTCTCCCATGGAAGGTTGTACCACTCTGACTGCAAGTGTAATGCCAATTTTTTGTCTCATTGTCGCTGGGGTTTTCGCCCAGGGGCGGACTCCCGGCTTGCCTCTCCATTTTCTCCCTGAGTAGTTTCTTCACAGAGCGGATTGTCCCGTCCTGTTTTCTCCCCTCATTTCCCTGTGGTTTCTCCCACGACCCCTTCCTCTAATGGTTTTTCCTCGCTGGATTCGCTGCCCGCTGTATCCCTCGGGGCAACTAGCTTTTTACGTGTAAGGTAAGGTTCCAGACCCCGTGTCCAGTACCTCCCTCCTCCCGGAAGCCTATCCAGTTAAGGCGACAGTTCTGCGTTTTAGGTGACAATCCCAGTCTCACATCATGGAACTTGGCTGGGGGCCGACTCCTACACTACGGAATAGAGAAGCTTCTAAGATGGCGGCCCACATAGTGAAGTACCACTGGGCGCAGCCATGTTTGCAGCCCAACCGCACCTCTTCTGGAAACCGCACTGTGTCTACAAAGAAGTGTCTGCGCCATGTTGACTGTTGGCTTAATGTGGCAGCGAAGGTAATTGGGAGCATGCGCAGTACCAACAGTCCCCAGGGGAGATTTTACAAGTCAAACCGGAAGTGGAAGTGGTGCATGAAGGCTTTTTCGCTGCTGCTATTAGGAATATTTCCATATTTTAATGGCAAGAAGTCTCAGATGATTTTGGTTGGTCGCGATTAGGGATTCTGTGTAGTTAGTAATGTGAGCGGTGCGGTGGTTAGTGACGGTTCTGGGTTCATCAATGGGGGCGGGGCATCCGTTGATGTTTGTCAGTGACAGCGGGACCTCCTGTCAGTGATGGGGCCCTTTGAGATGCGTGATTGGGATTTGGGAGTCAGTGATGGGAGTCTGTGGTGAGTGATGGAGTCTGCAGTGTTAGCTGTGGGGGGTCACTGAGTCCTTTGGTCAGCTTGCTGTTCTACCCTGAGTTGAATGTTCAGCTCACTAGTTTTCACTCTTCTTTAATACTCTCCTTTGGTGTGTAACATTTCTATTTTGTTTAAATCTGGTTTTCTGCAATTACTTATTTTTTCCTTTGACCCATGAGTTATTCAGAAGAGGGTTTTCTGTTTCAAATTATGTCTCCAGGCAGTGCTTGGGTTGAAAAAAACGTCGTATGGTCTATGTCATGGTCAGTTTTCATAAATGTCACGTTACATAAAACAATTGAGTTGTTTTATACAAATTAAGCATCTATTTTACATATGTATCTCATATCTCCTTACAAATTTTGTATGCTTAATTTCAGAAGGTAACTACTTACACTAGAAAGGTGGTTTGTCTTCTTGTCCTTCCTTTTGTTAGTTTCTGCTTTGTTATACATTTGAAACTATTATTATGAAAACTTGTGTATTTTAATAATTAGATTATAAGTAAATAAAATGCATTATAGCAATTTAGGCTTCCACCAACAATTTATAAAATAATTATTTTCCCAAATGCTTTCCAGCACTGGATATTATTGCTTTTAAAAAGCTTTTACAATTCTGAAGGGAAATTGTATTTGTTTTAATGCATATTTTGTTTGTTTCCTTTTCTGTGAATTTGTATATTCTTCATCCAGGCTTTATTTAGTGATCGCTAGATTTTTTAACATTAGAAGTAACTAACCTATTATCACATAGTGAAAAAATCGGTATCTTCCTTGCAATTTTTATGGTGTATTTAACATAATTAGTAAATATCTAATCAGAAATATGTGGGTTTATAGCTTCTGGGTTTCCTCTCATGTGTAAGTTACATTGAGCTCATGACAATGTTATACAATACATACTGCTAAAATATATTTTAATATTCTTTGGGGGTTAAAAATACATATATTTAGAAGTTTAGTCTTGTCGGAATTTGTCTACTGAATAGTGTGTGATGGAGTTCTAGTTTGTTTTGTTCTAGGTGAATGGACTCTAGGAGCATTGATACAATGTTTTGTGCACACTGAATACCACTTTTGTCACATATACAGATCAATATTATGTGGTATATTTATTGTTTTACTTATTCTGATTAACATTTGTATAGTTTTAATATTTGATATTAAAATATTTGATAGTACATGGTAGTTTGCTAACATTTATTGCATGATCTTTGTGTGCCAGAGAAGTGTTGAGTACTTTACAAGCATCAGGATAGGCATTTTCATCCTAATTTTTGAAATTAATACTGGAGTAACTGCATATTCTCTTAGCTGAAAGGTGGCAGAGCTGCAGTTCAAATCTGCAGGAATGTTACTCCAAATCTCATGTTTTTCCCTATATTTTACCATCAGTAATGCCTGTCACATTTTGTTAGACTTTATATCCTTCACAGCACTGCTTCCTGGATATGGTCCCTGAAAAAACAGTTTTAGTGTAATCTGAGCACTAGTTAGAAATGCAAATTATTGGGCCTTACCTTAAACCTACTAAATCAGAAACTGCAAGAGTGAGACTTAAAATTAAAATTTAAAATTTTTAACTGTTTTAACAAGCCCTCCAGATGATCTGAATGTGTACTCAAGTTTGAGAACCACTGCTGTGTGGTTTCTAGCTCAGGAAGTGTTTAGGTGATGAATGTTGAATAACTGACTATGTGGACTTGATCTTTCTAGGTTTTGTGGTACCTCTGGGGAGGCCCTGGACCAGATCTTCCTTCAGACTCCAGGTCACCTTTTCCCAACAGCTCTGCTTGAGTTCACAAAGGAGCAGTAAGCCTCAGGCTCTTGAGAGAACGAGAGTTGCGACCCAGTGTGACCATGCCAACTAATTGGATCTCACCTCGGAAACTCACAACTCTGGCTCCAGAGAATCATGACAGCTCATGTGAGGTAAGAAGGAGGCATCCTGAGGGTGGGATCATCCCAGGAGTGGATATCTCTGTCTGTAACCAGAGCATCAGAGCAGAGGCAAATAGGCTGCAAGAATTGGCCAGACTCTTCTGTTTGCTGTTCTTGAAACAAATCTTCATCTGTCAGTCATGAGCAAACATAGGTGATGTCTCCACCTCTAGAGGCCAGCTGTGTGCCAGTGGAAAGGTGGGCTATCAAGGGAGGTTGTTGTTTATTTTGTCATCACACTGTATTGATTGATCCTTCACCTGTGGATAAATTTCCTGGTTAGAAATCACTTCTGTATGGGATTTTGACGGCATTTCTCCATTTATTCCCAAACTGCCTCTCCCAGCACAAATATTTTCTCTATTCTGTTTTTGAAATTTCTGTTTTTCAGATATTGGTTCTCTGTTTGTTCCCTCCACTGTTTTCTGTTTCTTTGTTGCCTATCTTTCTGGGAAACTTTATCAACTTTGTCCCCCAGCCCTTCTGTTGAGCTACTTGTTAGTGCTATCAACATTTAATTCAAAGCTTTAATTTTCAAAAACTTTAGTTTGTATTCTAAATATTCATTTTTATTAGTACATGGTTCTTATTTCAGGAATGTAATATTTCTTATTCTGATGATATTCTGATAGTTTATTAGGAACAATTTAATTTTTTGACTAGGCAGTATATACACTTAGTTAAAATATTAGCAGAATATTAAAAGCAACACTGAAAAGCATTGTGGTGAGCTGAGCATGGTGACATATGCCCGTGATCCCAGTAGCTTGAAGGCTGAAGCAAGAGGATCACAAGTTCAAAGACAGCGTCAGGAACGTAGTGAGGCCCTAAGCAACTTAGTAAGATCCTTTCTCAAAATAAAAATAGAAAGGGCTGGGGATGTTGGTCAATAATAAAGCGCCCCTAGTTCAACAATAACAACAACAAAAGTATTGTAGGGCTGAAGCCACAGTGTGTGTGTGTGTGTGTGTGTGTGTATATATATATATATATATATATATATATATATATATATATATATGAAAGAGAATTTTTAAAAAATGTATTGTGGTGAAAGAAATTCAGGGGAGGGGCTAGGACTATAGCTCAGTGGCAGACTGCTTGCCTGGCACCTGTGAGGCACTGGGTTCAATCCTTAGCAACACAGAAACAAGTAAAATAAAGACAGGCTGTCCATCTACAACTGCAACCAAAAAAACGAAATAAAAAGTAAAAGAAAAATCCAGGGGAACGATGGGACTATGGTTCACCCCTCACTCTCTGTTCTATGCCTATGTCTTCCAATATCGACCAATTTTATTAGTTTTCTTTGATTGCCTAGTTCTGTATATAAGTAAAAATACAACTACAGTTTTTTTCTTGTGATTTCACAAGAGGTGGTATGCTAGACACTCTTTTATGCATTTTTTAAATGTTTGCTATAATCCAAAGCATATTATGAGCAGCATTGCAGTGGACATTCTTGTCATGTCTTCCTTTTCTATGTAAGAAATACTAGAATTTCATTTTAGGGTTTAGTCAAATGAATCAGGATTTAGTCAGCTGAATCTCAGGTAACCCTCATTTTTCTTGCTGTTGGGCAATTTTATGACTAGGTATAAAATTATGAAATTAATAATTTTTATCTAGAAAGAAGATGGAGTGAAGCTAAAGCTATGATAAAGAAGTAGCAGTCACTTTATTAAACAGAATAAGGGTATGTTTGTTGACCTTCATGGTTTGAACAATGTTCTGATTTTTGTCTGTGTTCAGACATGAATACACAGTGGTCTTGGTTTTGTCTTGAACCATTTATCAGAGGGTCTTGTTTGATGTTGATGTTCTGTGAGATTGTTTTTGGGAGGAGGCTGAGGCAGGCGGAGAGAAATTTGAGGCAGCCTGGGCAATTTAGGAAGACCAAGCTCAGTGTTTGCATACTGTGTGTAGGTTTAATTCCCAGAACCAAAATAATAATAATAGCAATAATAATAATAACTTTAGTAAATTTAGGTTCGCAGCAGTGGAGAGATTTATTTGCATTTTTGAATATCAGTAATGGTTTTTGTTTTGCAAACTTTATGTGTAGTATTTCCAAGTGTTACATAGGCACTTGAAAGGAAATCTGTTTTCAGGATAGAGAATTTGATATCTATAAGAAGTATAATTGAGAAGTTTTGATATTATTACTAATTTTTTCTTTATCTCATCAGCGCTGAGAGATGTTCTAAGTTTCTCATTATAAATGTCTATATTTTCTGACCCGGGTGCAGTGGCACATGCCTGTAATCCCGGTGGCTCAGGAAGCTGAAGCGGGAGGATCAAAAGTTCAAAGCCAGTTTCCGCAAATTAGTGAGACCCTAAGCAACTCAGTGAGACCTTGTCAAGTAGTTAATTGGTCTAGTGCATTCCTTGAATTTGGGGTGGATTTTTTCCTCCTGTTTCTTTCTTTCTTTCTTTTTCTTTTCTTTTTTTTTTTTTTTTTTGCTTTGTACATTGGGATATGTGTGAGGAGATTTCTTCCTGGACAAATTGTAAGAAGCTCTTTTGGTGAGGTGTCAAAGCTATATTCCAGGCTAACATGACATCTTGATTCCCCATGAAATTCTTGATGACATAGAATTTGGGAGCTGGGGATTTAGTGTGTGTATTCAGTGTGTGTAGAATGTAAATATGCAAGTATATGACAAAAAGAAAAGGTAATAGCATGTTTATTCTTTTCAGATATGTAGGGAACATTTTCAAAGAAATTATAATGTTCTAGAGAGCCCCATAACCAGAATCAGCACATCACAAAGGAGCAAACTATAATCTCTGAACACAATTAAATGAAGACATCAAAAAGGACAGCTTTTAAGACAGTAAGAATCACAGCTCAGGAGACTAAGGCAGGAGGACTGTAATTTTGAGGCCAGCCAGGATAACTTATCAAGACCCTATTTCAAAATAAAAATTAAAAAGTGTAGTAACTCAGTGGTAGAAGGCCCCTGGGTTCAATCCTCACTACTTGGAAAAACAGCAACAAAAAAGAACATCTTTAATACTTTTCTCATTTCACATCCTTCTACATGGTCATTCTCTCCCCTGAATGCAGTGGCCTGTGTATGACTTCCAAATCTTTATTTCCACACTTGCTCTCAATCTCCATGTCTAGTATACTTCTTGGTATTTGTCCTTTTGCATAAATGTCAGTGTGTACAAAATTTTAATCATTTTTTTCTCTTCTTTCTCCATCCCTCCATTAGTTCTTAAATTCATCTGTGGCACCGGAGTCTATTAGGTTATCAAAAATTGATAACTAAGAATTATTCCAAATCCTTTTTCTTATCTTTACACACTCTATCAATTCTACTTCCTTAAAATTAATGTCAATTTTCTGCTATATTCTTGTTAATTCAACAGCCTTACCTTAGGTAATTTATATTTGCTCATATGAATAGTGCAGTAGGTCTTGTGATTGACCTTCCAGTCTTGCCAATCCAGGATACTCCTATGTAAAATATTTTTAAAACTCTTTATTTGATATTACTTTATTTGATATTACTATATTATTAGATGCCAAGTGTGGTGGTGCATATTCAAAATCCTAGTTACTAGATAGGAGATCACAAGTTTGAGGCCAGCCTTGAACTGGGTTGAATCCCCGGTACAAAAACAAAACAAAACAAAACAAAAAAAAAAAAAAAAAAAAAAATCCACACACACACAGACACACACACACACACACACACATATTACAGATTCATGAGTAGTTACAAAATATAACACAGAATTCCCCCACAAATTCATTTACTTGTTGTTCATGATTCTTTTTATTCATTGCTGGTTTCAGTTTGCTAATATTTCATCAAGGATATTTACAGACAGGTTCATGAGAGATACTAGTCTGTAGTTTTATCTTTATATTGTCTTTGTGTGTGTGTGTGTGAGTGGTACTAAGTATTGAACCCAGGGGGGTACTTAACCACTGAACCATATTCCCAGCCCTTTTTATTTTTTAATTTTTAAAAAATTTTTTTTAGTTGTAGACAGACACAATACCTTTACTTTATTCATTTTATTCATTTTATGTGGTGCTGAGGATCAAACCCAGTATCTCACACATACGAGGCAAGCGCTCTACCACTGACCCAGAATACCAGCCCCCTTTTTATTTTATTTTACTTTTGAGACAGGGTCTCTCCAAGTTGCCCAGGCTGGTCTTGGACTTGCCATCCTGCCTCAGACCCCTCCCTGAGTCTCTGGGATGACAGGTGTATGCCACCATGCTCAGCCTTTGTATGGTTTTAATATCATAGTAACATTGGCCTTGCAAAATTATTTGGGAAGTAAGTGTTCCTCCTCTTTTATTTTCTGGAAAAGATCATATAGAAATGAGACTGGTTCTTCTTTAAATATTAGGTAGAATTCTCTGGTAAAACTATCTGCATCTGTAGATTTCTTTTTTTTTTTTTTTTTTTTTTCCCAGTACTGGGGATTGAACCCAGGGCCTTGTGCTTGCAAGGCAACACTCTACCAACTGAGCTATATCCCCAGCAGGTAGATTTCTTTTTTTAAATTTAATTTTATTTGTAATTTGTTCTAATTAGTTATACATGGCAATAGAATGCATTTTGACACGTTGTACACAAATGGAGCACAACTTCTTCCTCTGACTGTACATAGTATAGAGTCACCCTGGAGGTGCCATACATGTATATAGGGTAATAATGTCCATCTCAGTCCACCATCCTTCCTATCCCTATACCCTCTCCCCTCCCGTCACTTCCCTCTGCCCAATCCAAAGTTCCTTCATTTTTCCCTATGACACCCCATTATGACTCACCATCTGCTTACCAGGTTTCTTAGGTTTGGCTTATTTCCATATTCTTTGGCTTGGATCTAGAGATTTCCTTTTATTTTCTTTTTCTTTTTTAAAAATATTTTTTAGTTGTCAATGGATCTTTTTTATTTTATTTATTTATTTGTATTAGTGCTGAGAATCAAACCCAGGACCTCACACATGCCAGGCAAGTGCTCTACCACTGAGCTACAATTCCAGCTCCCTGGAGATTTCCTTTTTAGAATTTTTTAAATTATTAATTTAAATGAATAGTTATAGGATTATTTATCCTATCAATTTTGTAATGTTTGATTTTTTTTTTTGTAATTTGTGATTTTTGAGCAGTTGGTCCATTTCTTCTTTCTAAGTTACTGAATTTTTTTATATTCCCTTATTTGCTGGATCTATAGTGATATTTCCTGATATTGAGGATTTGTATTTTCTTTTTATTTTTGTTGGTCTGACTGACCAAGTCAGTCAGTCAGCAAAGTAAATCAATGTTACTGATTTTGTTTCCAGACAACTGGATTATGTTTTATTAATTTTTCCCTCTTTTTTTCAGTTTCATTAATTTGCTTTTTAATTATTTTCCTCTTTTATCTTGCCTTGGATTTTTTTTGCTCTTCTTTTTCTACTTTCTGGTGTTTGGAGCTTACATAATTAATTCATGACCTTTTCTAATTTAAGCATTTAGTGCTATAAACTTTCCTCTCTGCATTGCTTTATCTACCTCCCACAATTTTGATAGATTGTAGTTTCATGCTCCCTCAGTTCTGTGTATTTTTTAAATTACTTTTTAATTTTCCTCTTTGGTTTATAGGTCATTTAGAGTATATTGACCTATACTCAATATAGGTCCAGATAGCTGTTATTTTGTAATTCCTTTGGAGATTTTTCAGTTTCATTATTGATTTTTTGTGTGATTCCACTGTGGAACATACTTTGTATTATTTTAATTCTTTTAAATTTGTCAGGGTTTGTTTCACGGCTAAGGATATGGTCTAACTTGGTCACTCTTCTATTGGTGCCTGAAAAGAATATATATTCTATTGTTAGTTGCAATATTTGTAAATATCAGTTGGACACTGTTATTTATTCTTCTGTATCCTTAATGATTTCTTATATAGTATTTCTGTAAATTGCTGTCCAGATCAGAGTCCCTATAAAACTTTTTTTCCTATAATACTTTTTTTTTTTTTTTTTAAAGAAAATGTGTACAACTGCAGGTGGAGTTCCAAGTATGCATCTCTGAATTAGTTTTTTTATATGGAGGATAATTTTTTAAACATTTTATTATGAAAAAATTAAATACAAAGATAAAGAGAACAATATAAGGAGCTCTTTTTAAAAATATTCTTTTAGTTGTCAGTGGACTTTCATTTTATTTTTTTATTTATATGTGGTGCTAAGAATCGAACCCAGTACATCACACATTCTAGGCAAACGCTCTACCACTGAGCTACAACTCCAGCCGATAAGAGGCTCTTGTACCTATTGTACTTATCACACAATTTCAGTAGTCATCAACATTTTGTTATTATTTTATCAAAACCACCCTTCCTCTAGCTGTTGGATTATTTTAAAGCAAGTCCAAATACTGTTTTTATCTGTAAGTACTTTGATATATACCACTAAGAGCTGAGAACTTTTCCTTTTTATTTAACATAACCAGTAAGCCATTATCACATCTGAAACAAAATAATAGAAATCCCTTGATGTAATCTAATGCCCATTGTTTGAATTTCTCTAACTTGAATCATGCTGTCAAGAACTTCTTTTTCAGCAGTTATTTAGTTCTCTTCAATACAGATCTTACAGAAAAATAATTTTATATATAAACCTGATTACCTGAATTACCTTTACTTAGAGTAAAAAAAATTTTACTTGTTTCTGACCAAATCATTTTTCCCATAAACACTTTCTCAATACATCATGCCCACTTATTTCCATTTATATAGTTATTTGCTGTTCCACAAACTTACCAGACATTTTCCTGTCTCTGTATTTTTGCTTGTCTTTTCTGGGGAAAGTCTGACTTCTTATCTTCCAACTTAAAATTTTCATTCTGTGTAATATAAATGTTCTCCTTAATGTAGAATATTCTTTTTCTTCTTTTGAGCACTCAGTGTGTACCACATAGAGATCTATTTCTCAACACGTTAGTGAACTTCTTTTTTTTTTTTCAAATTTAAATCTTGTTTATATTCAAATCTTCTAAATTACTAGAAGATTAGAAACATAAATCATTCATTTCCATGTTCCCAGGACTAGTTCTAAATAGCTCAAAAATTGTGTTTGAGGTTGTTCACTCAATTACTAGGAGACTAAAAGTGAGAATATTTCAGTCACTGATCTTGAAAAATGAGTTATTGACTAACAAATAAAATAGCAGAAATTCTTTATTGAATTTATTTCTTCCATAAAATATGTAGAACTAGATATTTAATGTAATGTGTAGCCTGTATGAAATATTCTTTTAAAGTTCCTAGATTACACAGGTGTACACATTGGTCAAAACTTTAAACAGGGGCTAGTGTTGTGGCTCAGTGGTAGAGCACTTGCCTAGCATGTGTGAGGCACTGGGTTTGATTCTCAGCACCACATATAAATAAATGAATAAAATAAAGGTCTGTCAATGTCTAAAAAATGGTTTAAAAAAAAAAACTTTAAATGCCACGCTAAAGATTGATACATTTGATTACATATAAATTTTACTGGCAAATGTATTAAAATAATTTTACCTGAAAATATTAATGATTTTTCATTAAAAAATATTTAGGTGGAAGTGTACTGATGTCTGCAATTTACTTTGAAATGCACCAAAATGTAAGGTAGATCAATGGATAGATTAAAAACATGGGTAGATGTGTGATAAAGTAGAGTAAGTGAACTATAGAATTCTTTCAAACTTTAAAAATTTTCATAGTAAAATATTAGGAAAATGAAGGTGAGTTTTAAGTTTTGGTTTTTGTTTGTTTTAATTTTACCTTTATTTTGTATTTATTTGCTTTTTATGTGGTGCCAAGATTGAACCTACTACCTCATCCATGCTAGGCAAGCACTCTACCACTGAGCTACAATCCCAGCCCTTAAGTTTTGTTTTAAATTAAAGTTCATTTTATGTATTTAAGATATAATTAACATGAGATCATTGTATTATATTTTACATACACACACACACACACACACACACACACACACACAATAAACAGTTGCTGTAGCGGAACAAATTTAACATTCATCATCTCAGTTATCTGTTTCCTTCTGCCCCCAACCCCTGTGTAATCTACTCATTTAACAAAATTCCTGAATACAATACAGTATTAATTATGGTTATGTTATACATTAGGCCTTTAGATTTGTTTAGCATATGTATTTACCACTTTTTTAATCCTTTGACCTACATCTCCCATTTCCTCCTCTCCACTCTAACCCTGACATCTACTGGTATATTCTCTGTCTTATATTTGACTTTTTGGGGGGGTTGGGCTACTAGGTACTGGTGACTGAACCCAAGGCACTTTACCAATGAGCTCCATCTCCAGGCCTCTTTATTTTTTATTTTGAGACACCGTCTTTCTAAGTTGCTAAGGCTGGCCTCAAACTTGCAGACCTCCTGAGTTGCTGGGAATACAGGTATGCACTACCACACCTGGTGACCTTTTTGTTTTTAAAGTGAGATCATTCTATATTTTTCACTGTATGTATGGCTTATTTCACTTTGCATAATGTCCTCTAGGTGCATCCATGTTGTGACATATGTTAGGATTTACTGCTTTTTTAATGCTGAGTAATATTCCATTTACAGGTTAAGCACATAAAGTCCAAAATTCTAAAATCCAAAATGCTCCAAAATTTGGATTTTAGGTTTTTGGGTTAGAGATGCTAAAGTCTATGCAAATATTTCAAAATCTACAAAAACTCTGAAATCTGACTAGTGGGATCCCCAACATACACACATACGAGTTTCTTGATCCATTTGTTGATGAACACCTGGGTTATTTATCTTGGCTACTATCAACAATGTAATGCAAATGGGAGTGTGAGACTGCAGATATCTTTATATAATGATGATTTTTTTTTTCACTTTGGTTATGTACCCAGAGGAGGCATTGCTGGATAGTATAGTAATTCTACTTTGAATTTCTTTCGGAACCTCTGTACTATTTTCCATAGTGACTGCACCAATCTAAGTTCCCACCAAGGGTGTGCAAGGACTCCTTTCTTTTCATACCCTCAACAGTTGGGATCAATCAGGGCCTCACACATGGTAGGCAAGTGCCTTACCACTGAGATGCATTCCCAATCCTTTCTAAAAAATATTTATTTTGAGACAGGATCTCACTAAGTTCCCCTGGCTAGCCTCAAACTTGTAATCCTGCCTCAGCCTCCTTAATAACTAGGAATACAAGCATGTGTTACTACACAGCGTATCTTGTCTTTTTTATTATAATAGCTGTCTGAACAGGTGTGAGGTATATCTCAAAGTGGTTTTGATTTACATTTTTCCTGATGAGATATGTTTAGCACCTTTCCATATACCTTTGCCCATTTTTATGTCATCTTTGGAGAAATATCTATTCAAGTCCTTTGCCCATTTTTTTTTTATTGTTACATGTTTTCTTGTTTTTTAGTTGAATGAATTCCTCATAAATCTTGAATATTAACTCATCTGTGGTTTGTATATATTTTTTCCTAATCTGTAGGTTGCCTTTACCTTTTGTTGATTGTTTCTTGTGCTATGAAGAAGCTGTTTTGTTTCTTGTAGTCCTGTGTATTTATTTTTGCTTTTGTAACCTAAGTTTTTGATGTGATGTCCAAGAAATCATTGCCAAGGCCAATGCCAAGGCGCTTTCCCCTGTTTTCTTCTAGTTTTATGGTTTGAGGTCTTGCTTCATCTTATGTATAAGTCTGTTTCTCTGCCATAACACAGTATCTGAGGCTAGGTATGTACGAAGAAAAGAGATTTATTTAGCTTGTAGTTTTGGAGGTTGAAAGTCCAAATTACATGGCACTGATTCTGATGAGGGCCACATTATACATGTCACATCTTGGTGAATGACACCATGGTAGGAGCGCATGAGTGAGATTCCATGGCAAGGCAGGAAGGTAGAGATTGAGGAGGGGACTAATTGTTTTCTCTTTAATAACAATCCTTTTTTTGAGGGTACTGAGGAATGTACCTAGGGGCCCTCAATCGCTGAGCCTCATCCCCAGCGCCCCAACTTTTTTTTTTTGTATTTAGAGACAGGTTCTCACTGAGTTGCTTATGACCTCACTAAATTGCTGAGTCTGGCTTTGAACTTGGGATCCTCTGGGATTATAGGCATGTGTCCCACCCCACCTGGCTGTAACAACTCTTCTTAGAGGGAACTAATGGGTTCCAAGGGAACTATGTTAATCCCTTCTAAAGGAATGTCCCAATGCCTCTTAAAGGTTCCACCACCTCTCATATCATCCTATTGGGGACCAATCTTTTGTCACATTAATCCTTGGGGGCAATCCACATCCATATCATAGCAAGTTCACAAATTCTTTTTTTCTATTTGATCTCGGGTGTTGCTGAAGCTCTCTACTATGTTCTTAATTTCTTTCATTGAATTCTTCAGTTCCAAGATTTTTGTTTGGGTTCTTCTTTATGATATCTATTGGTGTTAAATTTCTCATTCAGATCATGAATTGTTTTCCTGATTTTGTTGAATTATCTATCTGTATTCTATCTCTCTATCTCTACCTCTCCTTAAGGTAATTATTTTAATTTCTTTCAAGGCAGTTGGTAAATCTCCATTTCTTTGGAGTCATTATTGGAGAATTATTGTTTCTTTGGAAATGCCATTTTTTTTGCTTTTCATGTTTCTTTTTTTGGGGGGCGTGAATGCCAGGGTTTGAACTCAGGGGCATTTGTCCACTGAGCCACATCCCCAGCCTTATTTTGTATGTTATTTAGAGACAGGGTCTTGCTGAGTTGCTTAGAAACTTGCTTTTGCTGAGGCTGGCTTTGAACTCGTGATCCTCCTGCCTCAGCCTCCCAAGCCACTGGGATTACAGTGTGCGCCACTGTGCCCAGCTTTTTCATGTTTCTTGATGTCTGCAAATCTGGTCAAAAAATTATCTTTTCCATACTGCATAGAGTGACTTTTGTAGGGAAAGACTTTCACCTGGAGATGGGTCTTAGTGTACTGGTTGGGAAGAGTATGGTGGCTTTGGTTCCCAGAAGGTTCAGTGATATAGTCTCTGTGTGGTTTCTTAAGCTTTGATCAACATCAGTGATACTCTGGGCGTCTCGGTGACTTAGGCTGTAGGAGTTGGTAGCAGGAATGACAGCAGCATAGGTTGTTAGAGTCCTCAGCAGCAAGGACTTTTATGGTCTTCCTTTTCTCATTTTCCCCAAAGTGGTGACTCTTAGCTTAGGGGTCCTTCTCTGTGTTGAGTCTGACCTAGCCCTAGTCTCAGGGACTCACAAACCTGTTGTACTACTTAGATTTTGGGGTGTAGTTTTGCTCTGAGGCAGAGGTGGATTGCTGATAAAGCCAGTTTGTCACTCTGAGGCACTTCCAGCAGCTGGGCCCATGATCTGGGTTATAAATGCAACCTGGATGCTGGGGCAGGCCACAGCACTGGCCCTACTGCAGAGTAGGAGGGATACTCCAGAGAGTTGGGCTTGGGAAGCAGGATGCAGCTGCAATTCAGGACTCGGAGCTCAGAGCTAATAGGGCACAATGGTGACTCGGGCCCCAGGGGATAACGTGTTGAATAGTGATGATGGTGGGACATGGCAGTGTCCCATGTTCTGTGAGACTAAGTGCATCTGTAGCGATGACTCTGGGATAGCAGAGCTGTTGCTTGGGCCCTGGAATGCAGGGCTCCTCAGTCAGGGGTGTCTCTCACCAGCTTAGGCTCCAGGTGGCTAGTGCAGGTCCACGGAAGCAGGCCATCACTGTTGTCCAACCCATAGGGTGGGGTACAGCTCAGCCAAAGCCATTCCCCTAGGAGATGGGGTGCCACTAGGGGTGGTTCAGTAGCAACAAGGCCTCAGAAATGGAAGGGTACTGTGACTTGTCACCCTGGAGCAGCTACACCCAGCAAGATGGTATATACAGTATATACGGAACCATGGAGAGCAGTGTCCACTTCGTCTCTGGGGAGAGCACAGCTGTGTGAATACTGGGCAACTCCATCAGCTGGGCTTTAGCACCTGTGTGGACAGCAGGAGTCCCCAGTAGTGTAGGTGTCCAAGGTGGTGATAGTTGCTGGAGTCCTCTTGCTTACCCTTTCCCTACGAAGAAGTCCCTCCTAGTTCTGAGCTAACTGCTACTGGGGGGGGGGGGGGGGGGGGGGCGTGGCAGAGGTGAGGCATTGCCATATTTTTATGTTTTAAAAATTCTCAGTTTAATTTCTAAAATATTAAATGCAAATAGGTATGATCCACATAAATAACAGTTAATTGGAGTCTCCAATGATTTTTCGGAGTAACTTAAGGGGTCTTGAGATACATGTATTTGACAACTAATCATCTACTATTCAAATGGCTCTTGTGCTGAGGATAATGACCTTTCTGTTAGTCTTAATGTTGACAGAGGCCAGGACTTGAATTTAAATCTAGCTGAAAGAGAACCTTCCTCAGTGATAATGATTATTAAATTATAGAACAGATGAGATATTGCCTTTTGTTCTTTATGTGACTAGCCTGAGCTTCTGTGCTTTATAGGATTTCCATGGCTCCTTTAATGTAGTCTGGCACTTTTCTTTAGTTGTTTTAATCAAAATGTAGAGGATTTGTTGTTTTGACTATCTCTGTTGGTGGATGAGTGCTAGGGTTTGTAGTCAGCCATGTTGCTGGCATGTTGTCCCAGGTGTGAGCTTTTAAAAGGAGTTAAATTAAAAACAACTGAAAAACTCATGTCCCATATTCCTAAAGACAGTTTTTCCATCTCCAAAAGCTAACTGTTCACATTGAACAGGAATTTGCCCTTGCAGGGATCAGTGTCCTTCAGAGATGTGACTATAGATTTCAGCAGAGAGGAATGGCAGCACCTGGACCCTGCTCAGAGAAACCTCTACCGAGATGTGATGCAGGAGACCTACAGCCACCTGCTCTCAGTAGGTAAGCATTGTCACCATGGTATCTGAAAGGAGGTTTCTGAGAGTGTTTCCACTCTCACTTGGGTGAATTCTGTGGAGCAAGATACAGAATTCTTTATCTCCTTTGAGAACTCTTCATATTACCCTACTATTAGAGATACATGACTACTTTTCTTAAAAACAAACATATTGGGTTGTGGCTCAGTGGTAGATCGCTTGCCTAGCATGTGTGAGGCACTGGGTTCAATTCTCAGCACCACCTATAAATAAATAAAACAAAGATCCATTGACAACTAAAAAATACTTTTAAAAAACCCAAACCTATTGAGTCCAATATGATTGATTGGACTCTGAAACCTAATTAGCTGGACCCAGTCCTCTGTCATTTCCTATGAACAGGGTATCAAGTTCCTGAGCCAGAGGTTTTCATGCTGGAACAAGGACAGGAGCCATGGGCACTGCAAGGTGGAAGTCTACACCAGAGCTGTCCAGGTGAGTGTCACCCTTGTAAATGGGAGATAAGGGAGTTTCAAAAAACAAAAAAAAAGCAAGAGAGCCAATCTCAGCTGTCTTGAGACTCTCAGCTGCATGGAAATGCTTTTCTGGCAGGTACTCAATTTTTTGTGTTGCTTGAGGGTCCTCAATATTGACTTCTCAGATAACCAAATGCCTTCCACCTGATTGACCTTTGCCATTTCTGTCTTCCTTGGCTTTTTGAATTCTGTCAGTAATAATCAGTTTCATTAAAGATTATTCTTTTTTGTTATGCTCTTTTTCTCTAACATTCTTTTTTAACTCCTACCTTTCATGTAACCCTAGAGTCTTTGTTTACATATCAAGGCATTTGTGGATCTGCTTTCTTTCAAAATTACTATGTGGCACATATTCACATTCCTGCATCTCACGAATTTCTTTCTCTCGGAGATGCCTCAGAACTTTTGTCTCCAGTCTGGGTCTCCTGTGTTCTCCATAGGCATCTCTATGAGATTTATTACTTCTTCACAATTTCCCAGTTGATGATTTTGGGGTCACTGTCACTTAACCTTTGGGTGTATCTACAGTGTTTGACATTATCAATCATCCTTCCCAAACTTTCTTTCTCATGCTGCTTGAGTGACTTCACATTGACTAGGGTTTCTCTGCCTGACTGGTTATTACTACTTTATCTGTGTATCTTACCTGCTTGAATTTAATCATAGTCTTCAGCTTAAGACTCCCACATAGGTCACTGTTTTGTATGATAGAAACTTTGTTTTTGGTAATGGGGATTGAAGCCAGGGCGCTTATCCACTGAGCCACTCTGCAGTCCTTTTTATTTTTTTTATCTTGAGTCAGGGTCTTGCTAAGTTTTTGAGGGCCTTCTGAATTTGCTGAGGCTGGTCTTGAACTTGTAATCCTCTTGCCTCTGTCTCCCAAGCCACTGAGATTACAGCCACTGCATCTGGCTGATAGAAACATTTTTGTTATAAAATTTAAAGTAAATTAGAGATATGTATCATTAGTTTACATAAATATAACTGCAACATATCTTGTCCTTTGCCTTATTTTTCCCACATCTGTCCATAGTGCAATCTGCTTAGTTTATTTCCTCTGTTGAATTGTATGCCAGAATGTTTCCTATCAATACCATCATCAACCTCCTCATCAAATTACACTCACCCTTTTCTCTTCCTTCAACCTGGATGAGCTATTTGTACTCTTCCCTCTAGCCTTTTTTTAGCTGTTCTTTGAACTAAAATAACCTTTTTCTCCTTTGAGAAGACATATTTGGGTTTCAAACCTTATAGCAGAATTCTGAAAAACCTTCTTTCCACATTGAGCAGTGGGGTTGTGTTACAAGTGATGTTTTCTTGTATTTAATTCTAGAAGAATTTCGGCAGATTGGTAACCAGATAGAGAACTATCATCAAACAGGAAGTAAATCATTAAGTGATATTGCTTTCATCAAGAAAATATTGACTACAAAGAGTCATCATGAGTATGAGGGCATTACAAAAATAATTCATGTGAGCCCAAACATTATTCCTCCCCACAAAAGACTTGATGAGTGTGGCTCATTTGGGAATGCGTTGAAGCATAATTTAGATTTATACAGTCCTTATCGAAGTAATACATCCAATAGCAGTAGAAAGATTACTGAATGTAGTAAAATTTCTTCCTATTCTGATGACCATGAGTATACTCTAACAGAAGAGAAATTATGGAACCATAATCAATGTAGAAAAAATCTCAGTTATAAACAAGTACCCTCTCAATATCAGAAAATTCATACTGGGGAGAAATCCTTTGACTGTGCAGAATTTGGAAAGAGCCTCACCCAGAAATCACAGCTCAAGGTACATCTGAAAGTTCATACAGGAGAAAAACTCTATGTATGTATCGAATGTGGGAAGGCTTTTGTGCAGAAACCAGAATTCATTACACATCAAAAAACCCATACTAGAGAAAAGCCATATAAATGCACTGAATGTGGAAAGTCCTTTTTCCAAGTTTCTTCTCTCTTCAGGCATCAGAGAATTCACACTGGAGAGAAACTGTATGAATGCAGTGAATGTGGAAAAGGCTTCTCTTATAACTCAGATCTCAGTATACATCAGAAAATTCATACTGGAGAGAGACACCATGAGTGCAGTAACTGTGGCAAAGCATTTACACAAAAGTCCACACTCAAGATGCATCAGAAAATTCATACAGGTGAGAGATCCTACATATGTATTGAATGTGGACAGGCCTTCATCCAGAAGACACACTTGGTTGCACACCGAAGAATTCATACTGGAGAAAAGCCGTATGACTGCAGTAACTGTGGGAAAGCCTTCATTTCCAAGTCTCAACTCCAGGTACATCAACGAATTCACACAAGAGTGAAGCCCTATTCATATACCGAATATGGGAAGGTCTTCAACAATAGTTCCAACTTCGTTACACATAAGAAAGTTCAAATTAGAGAGAAATCATCCATATGTACTGAATGTGGGAAGGCCTTTACTTACAGGTCAGAGTTAATAATTCATCAGAGAATTCACACTGGAGAGAAACCTTATGAATGTGGTGACTGTGGAAAAGCCTTTACTCAGAAGTCAGCACTCACAGTGCATCAGAGAATTCATACAGGAGAAAAATCATATGTGTGTACAAAGTGTGGGCTGGCTTTCATCCAGAAGGCACACTTGATTGCACATCAGATCATTCATACTGGAGAGAAACCTTATAAATGTGGTCACTGTGGGAAATTCTTTACTTCCAAGTCACAACTGCATGTGCATAAACGAATTCACACAGGAGAAAAACCTTACATGTGCAATAAATGTGGGAAGGCATTCACCAACAGGTCAAATCTCATCACACATCAGAAAACTCACACAGGAGAAAAGTCCTATGTATGTTCTAAATGTGGAAAGGCCTTTACTCAGAGGTCAGACTTGATTACACATCAGAGAATCCATACTGGAGAGAAACCTTATGAATGCAGTACCTGTGGAAAAGCCTTCACCCAGAAGTCACACCTCAATATACACCAGAAAATTCACACTGGAGAGAGGCAGTATGAATGCCATGAATGTGGGAAAGCCTTCAACCAGAAATCAATACTAATAGTACATCAGAAAATTCATACAGGGGAGAAACCCTATGTATGCACTGAATGTGGAAGAGCCTTCATCCGAAAATCGAACTTCATTACTCATCAAAGAATTCATACAGGAGAGAAACCTTATGAATGCAGTGATTGTGGGAAGTCCTTCACCTCCAAGTCTCAGCTCCTTGTGCATCAGCCAATTCACACAGGTGAGAAACCCTATGTGTGTGCTGAATGTGGCAAAGCCTTTAGTGGCAGGTCAAATCTCAGTAAGCACCAAAAAACCCACACAGGAGAAAAGCCTTACATCTGTTCCGAATGTGGGAAGACCTTCAGACAGAAGTCAGAGTTGATTACACATCACAGAATTCATACTGGAGAGAAACCTTATGAATGCAGTGACTGTGGGAAATCGTTCACTAAGAAATCTCAGCTCCAAGTGCATCAGCGAATCCACACAGGTGAGAAGCCTTATGTGTGTGCCGAATGTGGCAAAGCCTTCACTGACAGGTCAAATTTGAATAAACACCAAACAACACACACTGGAGACAAACCCTATAAGTGTGTAGTCTGTGGGAAAGGCTTTGTTCAGAGATCAGTGCTCAATGTGCACCAGAGTATTCACACTTAAACAGTAAGAAAAACTTCCCTGAGGACATGACTATTGAATCCATGCAATGGAATAATATGTATATTATTGTAAGTAGAAATACCCATATCAGAATGTGACACTTTACTGTTTAGAAGAGGACCTTTGAGAAGGAACTGGATGGGTTGGGGAGGGATTCTGCATTGGCATCAGCATTGTTAAATCCTGGGGCATACATACTGAGAAGGAACTGATCCTTTAGAAGAAGCCTTCTCAAGAAAAATACAGTAGAACACTGGTACCAAATTCTTCATAGGAAGGATAAAGCTATAATCATGATAATCCTGTTGGTGGACTGGGGACAATGCCAGCAAATTCAATGGGAAAACAACCCAATATAGAGGATGGTGATATGTCCTCGGTTCTGTAAGTTGTTTCCTGCAGAACACATCTAACAGTCGTGGGGGTTTTTCATTCTCTGGTTGAAGCTAACATATTTGTGCATATTCAGTCCACCATTGCTACTTCTGTCAAGGAAGTGATACCATAATAAAAATAAAATTCCTTACCTATACTGACATAAAAATCAAGAGTGCATGTGGACTTATCATTGTCATCGAGCACAGGACCCGTAACCCCCTTGTTAGCTACCTGTAGTGTCTTTGAGCCTCAGATCCGTCACCCAGCATAGTGTCTTTTGAACTCCCACTACCTTCAGGAATTCTGTTAGAGGTGAGAATTCTCAGGCCATCTGGGTCAAATTAAGTTTCCCTTATGTCACAGTTTTTCACACTTAATTTGTCTTCCTTAATGACTCAATTTATATGACAACAAATCACTAACTTATAACAAAGCCCAACAGATGTTCACTGTTCTGTGTCCATGTTCACGGCATGCACTCCACAAAGACCTTTGCCTGGTGTGCCTTAAACATTTGTTTAGTTCCCATCCCGGGCCTTTGCATGTGCAGTGCCTCATTATATCTGTGTAGCTTGCCCCTTCCTGCCTTTCCTCCAGTGACACCTCCCCGCAGCCCTTCCCTGTCTGGTTAAAACCCAAGCCCCCTCTACCTTCCTCTTTTATCTTTATCCATAGCACATATGACATGTTGCCTTGTCTATCATGCTTTTTTGTCTGTGGCTCCCACGCTAGAATTTTTTTGTTTCCTTCACCACTATGAGCTTAGACCCATGTCTGCCATACAGCAGGCATTCCACAAATGCATGTTATGGAGTACTGATCCCTGCTTACCCCAGATTCCCTCAGTTCCTTTCTGTATTGCAGCATATGAGGCTCCACTAGGGAGAACTAGCTTGCTTACAGCATGGCAGGCATTTCCACCTTTAGTGTTTACTTGAGCTGTCTCCCTTCCTAGCCCTAAAGCTAAAAAGTCATTATAAACTTTCTTGATACTAACCCATTTAAAGAAGGGAAAACTGAGGTATAGGAAATTCCAGGATTCCCTGCCACAATTCTAAAATTCCAAAATGTCAGCTCCAGAGTGATTTTTGAAATCCCACTGATTTTGAAGCCCCTGCATTCACAGTTCTACTTCCCAAAATGCCGGGTTCTAGCACCAAAGAATCCCATCTGTAGACCTGCTTATCCTGCCTTGATGAATGTGCCTAAAGCCAACAGTATGGAGGGGCCAAGGGTAGGCAGGGGTGCATCTTGCAAATTAGTTGACCAACCCAAGATGGGTAGCAGAAGCTCACAGATGCTTGAGCATGTTCTGATGTTCAGCCTTTGGATGGCCTACCTGGAGCCAGCAGAACAATTTGTCTAGGGCCAGTCCACTGGTGATGCGAAGATTGGAAAATTGGCTGTGCAGAGATGATCTTGTCCTTGTGAAGGGCAATATGAAGAGGTAAGGATGAAGACCAAGGGACAACCTGATCAAGGGAGCAAGGCTGGGGATTTATTTTATTTTTATTTACTCATTCATTGAGTCATTCATTGAGCTGGGGATTTAATGCCCTGGCTCCTAATTGGGCAGTGCTTCATGATACATCCCATTATCTTCACTCAGACCAGTATCTGCTCATCCACATTTTAACTCTTCACGCTTTGCCTTCACTGTGTCTGACATTGCACCAAATGACCTTCCCTATCTTAGCACATTGTTGACCATTACCTCCTTCTACCCTATCCAGCACTGCAGCTAAGACTTCACTACCGTTTCCCCAATTTAGGATGTCTTGTGATCCTCCATTATCCCCCAACTTAGGACAGAGGCTGCTGGCCTTTCAGAAGTGTGCTAGTCACCTTTCCCCACCTCAGAATAATGTCTGTCCACTCTATTATCTCCTTTTTATGTGTCACCCCTACTTAATCTCTGGAAATAGTACCTGTGGATCTTATTACTTTTCCCCCAATTATTTCACTCCAGCATGTCTGTTACTTCATCCCTTTTGTGACAATGTCTGGTAGCTTCCATACTCCAGTGTCTGATGACCACTTAATACAATCTCAGAATAGGGAACACTGGCATATCCTACCTAATCCAAATATTAGCTGATTTTATTACACCTCGAGCAGGTGTCTTGTGATCCCCCTCCACTTATTTGCCCATCCCAATGATAACCAGTTACTCACCTAGCACTGTCTATAACTATCCCCAACACAGCGTATGGTGATTCTTCCAATATGGTGCATACTGTTAACCTATCTTTCTCCTCTCAAGTAAAGACAGTGACTGAGAATGAACCATAACCACATTTCCCATCTATATTTTAGAACCTCCATTGCCCTCTGCATAGCACCCTACTAGCGATAGGACAATTATGATGAGGGCCCTATGTTCCTATGTCTGTTGCACAATGTCTTCACCAGTGACACAGTGTCCCACTAACCACTATCCACTAACACAGTATCTGTGATCCATCCATCCAATCCTAGCACTATATGCTGGTTCCTCATTAACCCCCTCTAGCCTAATGTTGATTCTTCACTACCACCATTACTTTATGAAGCCCTTGGTTAACCTTGACTATTCCCAAGTTCCTCAGCACCACTTCCCCATGTTTGCAAACAGAAGCCCTGAGGGATAAGTCTCATAGACACCCCCACCTTCCAAGTGCTTCATAGGGCACAGGGGAATTATCAATCCAGGATGGCTGAGGAGGAGCTGGGGATACCAGGAGACCACAAGCTGAGCTTCAGATTTACAAGGAGTGATGCAAGAAGAATGGTAAGTGAAAGCTGTGAACATGGGCTCAAATTCTGGCACAACAATGATCCACTTAGGAATCATTGACCAGCAGTTGCCTCCATTGCCTCACCTTTAAAATGGGGTTGTGGCATTTGCTGGTAAATAGATGGAACTCGAGACAATCATGCTAAGTGAAATAAGCCAGACCCCAAAACTCAAAGGTTGAATGTTTTCTCTGATATGCCAAAGCTAATCCAAAATAAGAGGTAATAGAGAAAAAGAAAGGGGGATAAGGGGGAAGGAGGAATGTCGTCAAAACAGAAGATCGATGAACTAATGAAGGGAATTGAGGGGAAGGGAGGAGGGGTGGGATAGAGAAGAACAGTAGAATCGAATCTGACCTAACTTTCCTATGTGTGTACCATTCCTATATGACTGTACCATTTCCTCTGTGAATACACCATGGTGAATCTCACCACCATGTATATCCACAAGACATTAATTTAAAAAACCCCTATAAATAGCAGAAAGATCAGTAGAGTAGAGGGAATGGGGGGGAGGGAAATAATGGACTGGATTGAAGCAAACGATGGTCCATGTTTTTATAATTCTGTCAAAATGAACCCTAATGTTATTTATAAGTAAAAAGCCAATAAAAAATGGGGTTATTCAAGAAGAAGTAACAATATGGGTCATGTGATGGGCGCAGGACTGGCAGAGCCCATGAGGTGCTTTATTGTTTATATTATATTACAGGCCCAACCTCATGGAAGGAAAAACATTTTGTTGTAAATTACTTTCCATTATTTCCCTTTTATATTTGTCATAATATAGTACTGATGTATGACTGTGGGGGTATGACTTTTTATATTTTAGCACAGTCTTAGGTTCACACGAAATTGAGTAGAAGGCACAGAGATTTCCCATACATCTCTATCCCTGCATACACAGTCTCTTCCATTACCACTTCCTCCACCAGAGTGGTACATCTGTTAACCGAAAAACCTACACTGACACTCAGCATCACCCAAGTCCATGGTTTACATGAGGATTCACTTTTTTTTATTAGAGCTTTATGGTTATACATAGTAGCTGCGTTCTTCCCAAGAAACTCATACAAGTATGGAAATCGATATCAGTTCATGATCCCCTCTTTTCTCCTTCCTCTAGTAGACTTCCTGTTGCTCATCTATTAATTTGCACTTGATTGATTCCTTATGTAATCTTATGGCATTCTAAAGGTTGAGATAAACTGATAATGGCATGTATCCATCATTATGATAGGATACAGAGTAATTTCACTGCCCTAAAAATCCTCTGTGCCTTTCTCCCCCTAGCTCCTAGCAACTTTTTCCACTCTCCATAGTTTTGCATTTTCCAGAACATTATGTAGTTGAAATCATACATTATTAGATCTTTCAATTAATAATATGTATCTAGGTTTCCTCTGTATCTTTTCTTTTCAGTGCTGAACAATGTTCCCTTGTCTGGATGTGCCACAATTTATTTACTCACTGAAGGGCATTTTTGTTGCTTACAGTTTGGGGCAATTATAATAAAGCTGCTATAAATATCCTGTGCAGGTTTTTTTTTTTTTTTTTTTGTAACCATAATTGAAATATTGATGTTAGGGAAGTACACAGTGCCAAAATCAATTTTTTCCACTTAGACATAAACTACTGACAGAATCTATCTAATGTAATTATTTTGGAACTCTGGGGCCTATTAAAAGGCTTGCAGTTGCTCGAAAGTAAATTGCTGTTAGTTTTGGTATGTTTCAGCCCTCAGCACAGTAGCAGCTGCCCTACACCACCTCTCATCAGTCCCATGGATTGTAGCCATTCCCACTTTCCTGAGCAGCAGGAGTCATGTTGGGAAATAAGGCTTTTTTAAAATACTAGAAATCTATATTGTAATCACCAATTGCAGCTTCTGATCATGGAGGTAGAGACACAGAGGTAAACCACCACTGTAGCAGCCCCTACCAAGTGATGTGGCTTTCAAGGGATTTAAAAAGCCAGACCCTGTTTATTTTTCGTTCACTTCCTCATTTTTCACCTTTTGGGAGACAGACATTTAAGGGCTAGGACAACTGAAAACCATTAATATAAAGGAAATTTAAAAGTCACTATGAGTACCCAGGGAAAGATATGGACACAGGAAAGAACTGAGATCTTAAGTAAACAACTCAGGTTGATCCCCAGCAAGGAGATACCCTTGTACAATAAACAAAAAACAGCATCAATAAAACCCAGTAAATGCTGGGGAAAGGGGAAAAATAATTTCCAATTACTTCATTATAAGATTCAAATGTCCAGCTGAGAACAAAAAAGATTTCAAGGTATACTAAGAAACAGACAATCATGACTCATTTAAAGGGAAATATAGTCACAGAAATTCCCTGAAAAAGGCCAGATGGTGGATTATTAGACAAAGATTTTAAAATAGTTCTTAAAGACACACAAAGAGTCAAAAGAAGATGTCACAGACAAGTTCAAGAACACACTGTAGAAAAAAATAGAAACAATAAAGAAATGGAAAACATAGAAAGATACCAAAAAGAAATTTGGGAGCTGAAAAGTACAATTCATTAAGGAGATTCAAAGATTTGTGAAAGTGGAATGAATTGGCAAACTTCAAAATATGACAATTGAAATTATCAAGTTTATTAAAGAATAGAAAGGAAAAAAGACTGAAAAAAGTGAACAAAGCCTAAGAAACTTGTGGGATACTACTGAATGGCCCAATATGCATTGTGGGAGTCAGTAGTATCCCAGAGTCTGTGGATTTAAAACAATCTCCACAACGCCCTGAAAAAATGCATAGAAAAATTCATCCTAGAAGTCATGAAATTTCAAGAAAGTTGGAATAGCCAAAACAACCTTGAGAAAGAATAAAGTTGGAGAACTAACACTTCCTGATTTTAAAACTTACTATAAAGCTACAGTATTCCAAACAATGTGGTACTGGTGTGCACATAGACATATAGACCAATGGACTTGAGCACCTAGAAATAAACCACATGTAATGGACAAATGACTTTCAATAAGAATGTCAAAATTATTCAATGGAAGAAAATAGCATTTTGAAAAAAATTATGTTGGAAAAAGTGGGTACTGGGATATTAAAGACAGGTGGATTGCTCCAAGGTTAGGTCCCCTCTGAACAGAGGACCCTGAAGCAGGAACCAGATGAAGGATACTGAGGAGTTTCACAGGGTGGGAATATTTGGGACAGACCTAACCTTCCCCACAAGCCAATTCAGAGTCATAGAAGCCCCTGAGGATTGACACCAGGGAATGAGCTTTCCTAAGCTTGCTCTTAGAGTTACTGAATTCATGGTCAATGAATGTTCACTTGAAGACTCCACTTGGAAGATGTGGGAATCTTCATTAACTTCGTGGCCCCATCCCCACTTATCTGGTTTCATTTACCTCCTTTTTTTTTTTTTTTTTTTTTTCCATAGCAGGGATGATTGAACCTAGGGGCGCTTAACCACTGGGCCACATCCCCAGCCCTTTTCAAATATGTTTTTCATTTAGAGACGGGGTCTCACTGAGTTGCTTAGGGCCTAAGTGGCTGAGGCTGGCCTGGATTCATGATCCTCCTGCCTCAGCCTCCTGAGCTGCTGGGATTACAGGCGTGTGACACCGTGCCAGGCTTCAGATCCCATTTTTGTTCTCTCCAGAATCAGATCCACAGAGGAGTCAGCTTGCCCAACACACCATCGTAGCTCTGCCACCACCGGGGAAGATGGTTGGGAACCCAGTCCGCACCCTTGGCCGGCCAACACCTGGCACTGCTGGGAGTCAGAGTGGTCTACGCGTGTGCTTGCTGTGAGAGGTTAGCTCAATTCACAATAATCACCGCAGTTGCCTAGGGATGTGTCCCTGAGGCAATGGGGAGTTGGAGCCTACTGTGAAATTGAGTTGGGCTTCAGCTCCGCTCGGACCCATCTACTCCAGAGGGTTAATCATTGGTCTGGGGATCCAAGGAGTGAAGAAGGCCTGGACAGGCTGAAGGAGTGATATTGGGGGACAGGGATGGACCCTGGAATCCCAGCCTCAGGACTGGTTTTAGTGTGTGGGAATGACTCTCCGCACCGGGATTTCGCCCTGTGAACCTGAAGGTGGAACTGCTGTGCGTGTTTGCAGGTTGCTTTGTTCCCAGAGGGGCTCATGTGCTCGTATAGACCCCACAGCCTGAGGAGCTGTGTGTAGGGATGCGTGGGGCTTGCACACTGGATGCAGGCAGGGAACTCATATTTGCGCTCCTGCCGTTGACCTTGTCCCTGTGCTTCTGTTTTGGCTGTGTGGTGTTCTCATGGGGATTTCTGTTTGCATTTCTTAAGTGGTGCCAGGGTTGGAGACTATCTCGAGCAGCAGGGATAGGAAGCTCCTCCCCCTTTAGAGGGAGCACCTTAGCAAAAACAAGAGGACACCGGACCTCAACAAAAAAAAATTCATGGGGAAACCATTGTGGACCCACTGAGGAGAGGAGATGTGAAAGAGGTAAAAGAAGAAGTTTTTTACTTCTTCCACCCAAAACCAAAACTAATTACCTGTAGTACATGGATGGAGAGTAGGAAAGTAATCTGGGAACAATATTATTAACTAAACTTGCAGACTTTCTGTTAATTTCACAGTTTTGCTCCAATATCCAGGATCCACAATGCATTGGGGCTCATTTTTACTGTGTGGCATCTAGCCTACATTTTTCCAAGTCTTCCATGTCCTCGCTGGACTTTAAGTTGTGTTTGTGTGACTTTTATGAGTAAAATGGATTCCCAAGTAAAGATGGATCTATTAAGTGAGTATTTTCTCTTCCTCACACATTTTTTTTTGTGGTGCTGTAGATCAAACCTAGGGTCTGACATATGACAGGCAGGAGCTCTACCTCTGAGCTATATCCCCAGCTCTCACACATTAATTCTTTAATAAATTTTTGAAAGAATTAAATTTTTATTATTTTTTAGTCATAGGTGGACACAATGCCCTTATTTATTTATTTATTTATTTATTTATTTATTTTTTGCGGTGCTGGGGATTGAACTCAGGGCCTTCAAGCACTCTACCAACTAAGCTATCTCCCCAGCCCTATTTATTTTTTTATGTTATACTGAGTGCCTCACAAGTGCTAGGCAAGCACTCTACCCCTGAGCTACAACTCAGCTGCGCCCCCCACCACCATTTCTTAATGACTGAAAAAGTATGATTAACATAGCTTTTTGGGTTTCCATCCCAAATACTTACAATATATGTTGGCCTCAATTCTCAAAGGACTGTATGACTCACATAGATGTATCCACCCCGGCCAACATTTCCTTATAGTAAATATTGTCATTACATTTGCACTTTCCTTTTAATTCTTCGGTGCCATCCAGTTCTGTTTTCACCATACTTGAGTGGCTACCAGCATTGACTCTTCTGGTTTCCACTGAGTCCTGGGTGGGTTAGTAAAGGTGGGGTAGTGGTCCCAGGCGTAGGGCATGTTCCTTTGAGAGGCCTCTTTGGCTTTTCTGCAACATTCAAAGAACCTGGCTTGGCCTCCAGCACACTCCTCTTGTAGACTCAGGTGTGGTCTTTGGTTTCCTTGGCCTTGTGGGGGGGTCACTGATGTTCCTTGGTAGCATGCCCTGTTATCATTGTCACTCTTGGAATAGCCAAACACTGCTTCTGAATCACATTCTCACTCCATCTGCCCAATTGGTGGTGGGGTCCCAATTCCACACATGCTCCACATCACATTTACTATGCCTGTACTGTGATTGTACTCAGGTAGACATTTCCTTGAAGACATTTCTCAGAATCAGGAGGCCATGATGTTTGAATCCAGGTTGGGGTCATTATAGGCCCAGTTCAAAGGGAGGTAGTCGACTCAGGTTCAATTTTTCCATTGAAAACTTCACCTGGGGACTCAGGTATCTTCCTCACTGGCCCCTCCTTGACATCTGTGTGGCACCAGGTCGTTTTGCTCTAGGAGAGCTTCTGATCTGGGAGCAGAGTCTGGTAGCCTGAGGAACTGCTCATGTGTGTGTCTAAGGACCCTAGGGGCTTGTGCACTGGAATGGCCTTAAGTTTTTATTCCTTCTGGTGACCCCCACACTGTATATCTGTTTTGCTTGCCCGGGCAGGTGTGATTAATTTTTCTATTGATTCCTATTTAGGTTTGTGGAGGGTCATGTGAGTTGGGTGGCTTCTTTGAAACAGCAGGTTGGGGAAGCTGCTCCTAATTGAAGGGGTAATCATTCTCAAAAGAAGTTGACATGGTTCAGATGGCAGATCAAAGGAAGGCTGCATTTCCAGTTGCTCTGTGGCTCAGATTCAAACAGCAGGAGCACTGCTTCTCAGCAAGGTGGGTGAAAGAAGGAATCCACTGAAACTCAATATTGAACAGTCCGAGTCTCTCAGACTCAGAAATGTGGGTATGTTGAACAAAGGACCAGAAAGTGTACATTGGAACCAAGTTGTCTGCAGCAGTGGCAGCAGTGCCAGTTCACGGCAGGGAGGAGGGCCAACACAAACAGAGGGAAAAACACGATGGACAAATGTGGAACAGAGACGCCCATAGAACAGAAAAGCAGCCTGAACTTAGCTGATCCCAAGGCCGCACAGTGACCTGTTGTTTGAAAAGTGCTCTGTGTTTCTTAACTGGGGAGCTGAGGCTGGGAGTCACCTGGGGAGGCCACGCTGCAGCTTGCTGCCACAGGAACGTGGGAGATCATAGCAAATATCACCATACTGTCCCAGGCACAGAGAAAATCATACAGAAGGATGTAAGTCGGAGATATGGAGTGGAATGCAATTCATTTCCCCTTGAGTCTGGTGGCCCACATGACGGGCTGAAGAGGGTTGTGAAACTGAATGGATGGTCATGAATACACTCGGGGACTAGGCCTGGCAAGGCAATAGTTAAGGGGAGTGGAGTGTGAGAAACCTCTGGAGGGTTGGCTACTCTGCCCCATGAAATAAAATTCTCAAGAGGCTCCTGAGATTCAAACTCCCAGCTGAGATGGGCATCTGCCCAGTCCCAAGGATGTGTTTACCTAATCTTTCCAGACACCACCCAACAAAGTCACAAGGGCTTGATTAGGACTAAGCCCCAGTTGAGGGAACACCCCATTTAGAACCCTGCAGCAGCTCCACCCTGGGAGTACATCAATCTGGTCTGTCCAGACAAAACTCCAGTCAACAGTACTTCCCGTTCCATCTTACCTTATATTATGAGAGGGAAGCTGAAAGTTATTTCAACCAGCTTCAGTTGCAGGCCACTCCAGCTGGCAGCTCAGTGGTGAAAATCTACTGGAACACTACAAGTACACTGCTGCAAGAGTTAAACCCAGCCAAGAGACAAAGCATCTTGTTCAACACACAAATTGATTGGTTTCAAGATGACGAAATAGAGAAGGATGCTTTCCTGGCTGCTCTGTGTCCTGAAGCCAAGGAAGCTGATAGGCAGCTTCTCAGGTGGGTTAAAAAAAGGGTGGGGGGTACTTTACTGGGATTTAATTCTGAACATTAGCAGGTTGGGGACTCAGGAGGTTGGGTATAATAAAAGAAGAAATCTCCAGTGCACACCAGCCAGAGTGGTCCCTCCATGAGCAAAGTGGAGGGATAAGGGAATTAAAGGAACCCACATTTTTAGGAGGCCTGAGGCATGGCTGGGTATGGAGAGTTTAGAGATCAAAGACACTGCCCATGTAAACTGAATAATAAAACAATATCCTTGTGCAGGAAAGAAAACCATCTCTCCCAGCTGCATGTGGGAGACAGAGGAAGGAACCATTTGCAGCTGCAGTGCAGCGGCCAGCAGCTGGGGAAGCTGATTCCTGGTAAACCCAAGTTTTGCCCAAAATACAAGGCCTGGCAAACTCACACTGCATAACATAGAGTATGCCTAAGTGACCAGGAGAAAAATGTGGAGAGGGGTTAACACATGGGAATACTGGTTGTGGAAACCCACCCAGCACTTCCCTTCCCCTTCCAACCTGACAGCTTGCAGGACCAGCTGGGAGAAATGCACCTGGCCAGGAATGCAAAAGGGTGGGGGTGAGACAGACTGAGTTTGGAGACTGAACCCAAGACCAGGAAATGCAGGATCCACACATGATAGAGTGGACTAAGAACTGGCTTCCCCACCACAAGAGTGAAACCCAGGGGAGACCCCTGGGGTGCAGTCTTCAACATGGACCAGTAATTGCTGGGTACTTAAGGTGTGCTGATTTAAAATCTCCAGACCAACTGGCACTCAGGGAAGAACCTGGAGACTACCTGAGCTTAAACTCCACCTCCCAGACTTTTGCCTACAGGATTACCTCTTTCACTCCCACAACCCCACCCTGAGGGTAGAGCAAGCATCACACTCCAGATCACCCCACCTAACACTGCTGAGAAGGGAAGCTGAGAATCTTTTGAACTCCAACAAAAAAATTCTTTAACCCTTCATCAAGATAATTTTTTTTTTCCTTTTCTCTGTTTAATTATGACCTTGCCAGGTGTGGTAGCACATGCCTGTAATCCCAGTGGCTTGAGAGGCTGAGGCAGGAGGATCAAGAGTTCAAAGCCAGTCTTGGCAAGTGAGCGAAGCCCTGAGCAACTCAGCAGGACCCTACCTCTAAGTAAAATATAAAATAGGGCTGGGGATGTGGGTCAGTAGTTAGGTTCCCCTTGTTCAAACCCTGTACCAAATAATAATAATAGTGACTTTAATGGTTCATGGATGTTAGTACATATTCATATATTCATACTTTTTTTTCTAATTTCTAGCATTTCTGAAGCCTGTTATTTTTCATGGATTAGGTTTTTGAGGACTAGGATGTTTGATAAGTATATTTCAGTCTTGTTTTGTATTCATTTATTTTTATTTGTTTTTACAATGTAACTTTAAAAAATTTTTTAAAATATTTTTTAGTTGTAGATGGATACAATACCTTTATTTATTTTCATGTGGTGCTGAGGATTGAACCCAGTGCCTCATACGTGCAAGGCAAGTGCTCTATCACTGAGCCACAACCACAACCCCGAATATTTTTTTAGATGTTGACAGACCTTTATTTTATTCATTTGTTTATATGTAGTGTTGAGAATCAAATCCAGTGCCTTACACATGCAAGGCGAGCCTCTACCACTGAGCCACAACCCCAGTCCCTATTTTATTTTTAATTTAAAAGAGCTTTATATATTTTTCTCTCACTTATCTCTTTCTCTTAATCCTTTTTTTTTTGCTAACAGTCATTCTCTATTGTTCTCTTTCACTCTTTCTTTAATTTTTTACTTCTATCCCCTCTCCTCTTCCCTCATCATCACATTCTACATCAATTCTCTTCTCTCCCTGTCCACCATTCAAAATTGTAAACCATTTTGCAAGCTTACTTTTTTAATTGTAGGCAACACTGTAGATGCCATAGCACAAACTATTTGATTTCATGCTATATATTGTTTTCATTGGTTGTTGTTACCATCTGTCTCCTCATAAACAGTGCATTATTGGAACACTTCAGGGACACTACAAGTTCACAATATAAACTCTACTGCCTGAGATCCATACTGTTAGATGGGTAGAGACACAAACAACATGAAAAAGCAAGGGAACAAATTGTCCTAAACAAACCAAGACACTTTAAATAACAGAATCCATTGCCACTACAGTGGAAGAAATGTCAGAGCAAGAGTCTAGAATGTACGTGGTTAAACTAAACTTCAAGGTTTGACAAGAATGACACATGGAGCAAAGTCAGAAAATACAGGATGTGAAATATCACTTCAATAAAAAGTCAAGCAGATGTTAAGAGACCATGAACAGAACTTGCAAGAAATATGGGATAACATGAAAAGACCAAATTTAGCATCGGGATAGATAAAGGCTCAGAGATACAACACAAAATAATATTAAAAATTCCCCCAATCCTAAAGAATGAAATGGAAAATCACATACAGAAGACTTACAAGACCCCCCAAATATACAAAATTACAACAGACCCACACTGCAGCACATTATTGTGAAAATGCCTAACATACAGAATAAGGATAGAATTGTAAAGGTTGTCAGGGAAAATGACAAGTCACATTTTGAGGGAAACCAAGTTGGAACTCAGCTGACTTATCAACCCAGACCCTCAAACCTAGGATGCCAGCCAAGAATACTATACCCAGTGAAATTAAGCTTCAGAATTGACAAAATATCAACTTTCCCAAACAAAAGTTTTTGTTCCCAAACAAAAGTTAAATGAATTCATAACTAGAAAGCTTGTTCCACACATAATAAAATATTTCATGAAGAAGAAATGAAAAATAAATTGAAAACCAGCACAGGGAGGAACTACATAAGAGTATTCAGCAAAGGAGAAACTAATTCAAATTTTAAAAAATCAAAATAAAAGGAAATAAAAATCACTTCTTGATAATAACATTGAATGTAAATGGCCTGAGCTCATCGATCAAAATAGACTGGCAGATTGGATTAAAAAACAAGACCCAACAATTTGCTGTCTCCAGGAGAATCACCTCATAGGTAAAGACATCCACAGTCTGAAGGAAAAAGGATGGAAAAAAATTTTATCACATGGACAGCATAAACAAGGAAGGGTTTCCATCCTCAAATAAAGTGGACTTCAAGCCAAAGTTAGTCAAAAGGCAAAGAAGGACATTTCATACTGCTTAAGGAAATTATGCATCAACAATATATAACAATGATAAATATTTATGCCCCAGACAATGGAGCATCTTTGAACATCACACAAACCCTCCTCAATTTCAAGAATCAAATAGACCACAACACAATAATACTGGGTGACTTTTAACACACCTCTCTTACCACAGGATAGATCCTCCAAACAAAAACTAAAGAAACTATAGAACAAATTAATACAATCAATAATTTAGACTTAATGGACATATATAGATAAAATATTTAATCCATCAATAAGTGAATACACTTTCTTCTCAGTAGCATGTAGACCCTTCTCTAAAACAGACTATATCTTATGCCACAAAGCAACTCTTAGCAAATACAAAAAATAGAGATACTACCCTGCATTCTATCAGATCATAATGGAATGAAATTAGAAATGAATGAAAAAATAAAAAAGAGAAGCTACTCCAACACCTGGAGACTAAATAATATGCTCTTGAATGACCAATGAGTAGCAGCGGAAATCAGGGATGAAATAAAAAAAATACTTAAAGGTAAATGAGAATACTGATACAACATATCAAAATCTCTGGGACTCTATGAAGGCAGTGTGCAGAGGAAAGTTCGCTGCATTGAGCTCATTCATTAAAAGAATACAAAGTCAGGCTGAGATTGTGGCTCAGTGGTGGAGCACTTTCCTAGCATGCATGAGGCACTGGGTTCCATCCTGAGCACCACATACAAAACTAAATAAAATTAAGCTATTATTTTAAAAATCCACTTAAAAAAAAAAAAGAACACAAAGTCCATGAATAAATATTCCAACATTACCTCTCAAACCCTAGAAAATGAAGACCAAATCAACACCAAAAGCAGTAGAAGACTGGAAATAAATAAAATCTGAGCTGAAAGTAATAAAATTGAAACAAAAAAAAATTTGACAAAAGAATAATTTGGTTCTTTGAGAAAATAAATAAACTTGATAAATGCTTAGCCAAGTTAACAAAGAGAAAGACAAAATTTAAATTACTAAAATTTGTGATGAAAAAGGATATATCACAATGGATACGACTGAAATACAGAAATAATTAGAAACTATTTTGAAAACTTATACTCAAATAAAGTAGCAAATCTCGAATACATGGACAAATTTCTAGAGACATATGACCTACCCAAACTAAAGCAGGGGACATACACAATTTAAACAGATCAATTTCAAGCAATAAATACAAGATGCCATCAAAAACCTACCAAATACGAAAAGTCCAGGACCAGATGGATTCTCAGCTGAGTTCCATGAGATCTTCAAAGAAGAATGAACACCAATACTCCTCAAATTGTTCCATGAAATAGAAAAGGAGGGAAATTCATTCTATGAGGCTAGTATCACCCTGATACCAAAACCAGACAAAGACACATCAAGGAAAGAGAACTTCAGACCAATATCCCTGATGAACACAGTTGCAAAAATTCTCAATAAAATTCTGGCGAATCACACACAAAAGCATATTGAAAAGATAGTGCACCATGATAAAGTTGGGTTCATTCCAGGGATGCAAAGCTGGTTCAACATACATAAATCAATAAATGTAATTCATCACATCAACAGACTTAAAAATAAGAATCATAAGATTATCTCAATAGATGCAGAAAAAGCATTTGACAAAATACAGCACCTTTTCATGTTCAAAACACTAGAAAAACTAGGGATAGTAGGAACATACCTCAACATTATAAAAGCTATATACGCTAAGCCCAAGGCCAACATCATTCTAAATTGACAAAAATTGAAAGCATTCCCTCTAAAAACTGGAGCAAGGCAAGGATACCTTCTTTCACCACTTCTATTCAACATAGTCCTAGAAACTGTAGCCAGAGCAATTTGACAGACAAAGGAAATTAAAGAGATACTAGGAAGGGAAGAACTCAAACTATAACTATTTGCCAATGACATGATTCTATATTTAGAATTTCAAAAAAATTCCACCAGAAAACTTCTAGAACTCATCAATGAATTCAGCAAAGTAGCAGGATATAAAATCAACATGCATAATTCTAACACATTCCTATACATCAGTGCTGAATCCACAGAAAAAGAAACATAATAGCCTCAAAAAAATAAAATACTTGGGAATCAATCTAACAAAAGAGGTGAAAGACCTCTACAACGAAAACTACAGAACACTAAAGAAAGAAATTGAAGACCTTAGAAGATAGAAAGATCTCCCATGCTCTTGAATAGGCAGAATTAATATTGTCAAAAGGCCACACTACCAAAAGTGTTATACGGATTGAATGCAATCCTATTAAACTCACAATGATATTCTTCATAGAAATAGAAAAAGCAATCATGAAATTCATTTTGAAAACAAGAGGCCCAGAATAGCCAAAGCAATCTTTAGCAAGAAAAGTGAAGCAGGAGGCATCACAATACCAGACCCTTAAACTATACTACAGAACTATAGTAATGAAAACAGCATGGTTTTGGCACCAAAACAGACATGAAGACCAATGGTACAGAATAGAAGACACAAAGAAAAACCCACATAAATACATTTATCTAATACAACACAAAGGTGCCATAATCATACCTTAGAGAAAAGATAGTCTCTTCAACAGATGGTGCTGGGAAAACTGGAAATTCATATGTAGCAAAATGAAATTAAATGCCTATGTCTCACCCTGCACAAAACTCAAAGTGGATCAAGGACCTAGGCAGTATACCATAGACCCTGTGCCTACTAGAAGAAAATGTAGGGCCAATACTCCATTATGTAGGCTTAGGAACTGTCTTCCTCAACAAGACTCCTAGAGTGCAAGAAGAAAAATCAAGAATCAATAAATGGAAGTGTATCAAAGTAAAAAGCTTCACAGCAATGGGAACAATCAATAATGTGAACAGAGAGCCTACAGAGTGGGAGAAAATCTTTACCACATGCACTCAGAGCATTAATCTCCAGGATATGTAAAGAACTCAAAAAACTCAACAACAACAACAACAAAAAACCCAATCAATAAATGAACACACACTTCATAGAAGAAATATAATTGATCAACACATATATGAAAAAATGTTCAACATCTCCAGCAATTAGAGAAAAGCAAATGAAAACTACTCTAAGACTTCATTTCACTCCAATAACAGATGAATGGATAAAGAAAATGTGGTATATATACACAATGGAATATTATTCAGCCTTAAAGATAAATGAAATTATGGCATTTGCTAGTAAATGGATGGAGCAAGAGAATATCATGCTATGTGAAATAAGCCAATTCCAAAAATCCAAGTGTCGAATGTTTTCTCTAATATGTGGATGATAATTTATGTTGGGGGGGGCATGCTAGGGAAGAACAGAGGTACTTTGGATTATGCAGAGGCGAGTGAAGGGATGGGAGGGGGCATGGGAGTAGGAAGGATAGTTAAATGAATTGGATATTACCCTATGCACATATACTATTACAAAACTGGTGTGATTCTACATCATGTACAACCAGAACAATGAGAAGTTATACATTCATTGGGTTCCAATGCATTCTGTTGGGTTGGGTTTGTGGCTCAGTGGTAGAGAGCTTGTCTACCATGGGTGAGGCCCTGGGTTCGATCCTTAGCACCACATAAAAATAAAATAAAGGTACTGTGTCCACCTACAACTAAAAAAAAATTAAGAATAAAAAATGCATTCTACTGTCATGTGTAACTAATTAGAACAAATTTCAAAAAAGAAGAGCTACTGTCAATGCTTCTGAAATTATTTGATGAAATATAAAGGGATGGAACAGTTCCAAATTCATTTTGTGAAGCCAGTATCTACTCATACCAAAACTTGATAAGGATACATCAAGGAAAGAAAACTAACAGACCAATATCTGTGATGAACATAGATGCAAAAATTCTTAATATTTATTAGCATAATATTCAACAACACATTAAGATTGCACATCATAACCAAGTTGATTTTATGCTGGGGTTGCAAGGATGATTTATCATATAAAAATCAATAAATGCAATTTATTACATTTATAAAATTAAGGACAAAAATCATATAGTCAGGGCCTGGGGTTTTGGCTCAGTGGTAGAGTGCTTGCCTAGCACATGTGAGGCACCGGATTCAATTCTCAGTACCACATTAAAAATAAATAAATAAAAGACATCATGTGTATCTACAACTAAAGATATTTTAAAAGATCATACAGTCAACTCAATACATGCGAGAAAGTCTTCAACAAAATCTAGCACCCATTCACAATAAAAACACTGAGAAGCTAGGGATAGAAGGAACTTATCTCAACATCATAAAAGTTTATATGACAAATTCAAGGCAACATGAGAATGGAGAAAGAATGAAAGCATTTCCTCTAAAATCAGGAACAAGTCAAGGATTTCTACTCACCACTCCTGTTTAATATATTTCTAGCAAAACTGGCTAGAAATATTAGGCAAGAAAAGGAAATAAAAATGATAAAATAGAAAAAGAAGAAGTCATATTAATACTCTACAGATGATACGATCCCATAATTAGGATATCCAAAACACTTCACCAGAAGACTACTAGACCTAATAAACAAACTTGGCAAAATATCAGGTTATGAAATCAACATACAAAAAACAATAGCTTTCCTAAACACCAATAATGAATCTTCTGAAAAAGAAATCAGGAAAACCATCAGATTCACAGTAGCCACAAAACCAAACTTGGGAATCAATCCAACCAAGAAGGTAAAGATCTGTACAATGAAAACTATAGAACACTGAAGAAAGAAGTTGAAGAACTTAGTAGATATAAAGATCGCCCAAGTGTTGGATAGGCAGAATTAATATTGTCAAAATGGTCATAGTACCAAAAGCAAGACAGATTCAATGCAATCCCCATCAAAATACCAATGACATTCTTCACAGGACTAAAACAAACAGTCCTAAAATTCATTTCAAAGAATAAAAGACCCAAAATAGGCAAAGAAATCCTAAGTAGAGTGATACAGGGGGCATTACAATACCACATCTCAAGGCTATAGTAATGAAAATGGCATGCTTTTGGCATCAAAACAGACCTGAAGACCAGTGGAATAGAATAGAAGACACAGAGACAAATCCACATAGTCATCTGATACTCAACAGAGGTGCCAAAAACATAAATTAGAAAGAAAGAAAAACCTTTTACCAGATGGTACTGAGAAAACTATATATCCTATGTTGAAGAATGAGACTAGGTCCCAATCTTTTACCCTGTACAAAAGTCAACTTAAAGTGTATCAAAGCCCTAGGAATTAGACCAGAAACTTTGCCACTGCTAGAAAACATAGGCTTAAAACTCCAACATATTGACACAGACACCAATTTCCTTAACAAGATTTCTAAAGCACAAGAAATAAAAATAAGAATCAGTAAGTGAGTCAAAATCGAATTAAAAACTTGTGCACAGCAGAGGAAACAAGTGTGAAGAAAGAGTCATGGAACGAGAGATCTTTGGTAGCTATTCCTCTGATGGGATTAATATCCGTAATATATAAAGAACTCAAAAAACAACACTGAAAAAACTAATAACCCACTCAATAAATGGGCAGAAGAACTCAATAGACATTTCCCAAAAGATGAAATACAAATGATCAACAAATTCAGGAAAAAATGTTCAACATCCCTAGCAATCAGGGATATGCAAATCAAAACTACATTGAAATTCCATCCTGCTCCATTTAGAATGGCAATCATTAAGAATACAAATAATAATAAATGCTGGTGAGGATACAGTGGAAAAGGTACACTCACACATCATCGGTGGGACTGCAAATTAGTACAACCACATTGGAAAGCAGTATGCAGATTCCTCAAAGGTCTAGAAATAGAACCACCATGTGATTCAGTTATCCCACTTCTCAGTATTTATCCCCAAGAACAAAAATCAGGATACTATAGTGATACATACCAATGTTCATAACAGCACAATCCACAATAGCTAAGTTATGGAACCAACACAGGTGCCCACCAACAGGTAAACAGATAAAGAAAATGTCTATATAAATATATACACACAATAAAGTTTCATTCAGCCACAATGAAGAATGAAATTGTCATTTTCAGGAAAACTGGTGGAACTTGAAAACAGTATCATAAGCAAAATTAGGTAAACACAAAAAGTTAAGGGTCAAATGTTTTCTCTCATTTGTGGAAGCTAGAGAGGAAGAAAGCCAGGGAATGGGGGATCTCATGAAAGTCATTTAAGTGATCAGTAGAGAAGAGGAAGAGGACCAGTACAGGGAGCAGGAAAGGGGAAATACTGGGGAATGATACTGGCCAAGTTGTATCATGTGCATATATGAATATGTAACAACCTCATCATTATGTTTAATTATAATGCACCAATAGAAGTATGGGGGAAAAAACAGGTAACCCCCCCACACACACACACAACAGAAACCCCATGGGGAACTCAGTTTAGATTTAAAGAAGAGGTGCAAATAGAACCCATGTAAGGTCCATATAACATCATTTTTCAGTTCCCTGTGTAACATCTAAGAGGAGCACAGTGAGAAGAGGAGCACACCTTGGGCACAGCATCATGAACTAAATCAATGACTGTTAAAGTCAGTTCACCCATTTTGTATTAATATCCAGGATCTACCTGGCAGTTGGGAGTAATTTCTCCTGAGGAGCCTCCAGTCTTTACTATGTCCTCCATCTTGTCTTTCATATCCTTCACTTGATTTTTTTCTATGTCACTCTTATGAACAAAAAGCATTTCTCAGATAAAGAACATATTTGTGGGAATCCCTACCATGAGTGTTTCCTTTTCCACACATCTCTTTTTTTGTATCAGGAATTGAATCCAGGGGTGTTTTATGAGGGAGCCTCATCCCCAGCCTTTTTTGAAACACACACACACACACACACACACACACACACACACACACGTATGTACATGTTGTGGGGGTACCAGGGATTGAACTCAAGGGCACTCAACCACCTAGCCATATCCCCAGCCCTATTTTGTATTTTGAGACAGGGTGTCAATAAATTGCTTAGGGCCTCTCTATATTGCTGAGGCTGGCTGTGAACTCGTGATCCTTTTGCCTCAGCCTCCTGGGTTGCTGGCATTACAGGTGTGCCCGGCACCACACATATTTCTTAATGACTGAACAGGTATGATTACAACAGAGCCTTAGGCCACCGTAGCTTCTCAACACTGGGTAGCTCTTGTTCTCAATGACCAATCAGAAGGTTGTATGGTTCACAAAGGATGAGACTTATATACCCGTGAATGGCCTTCACATTGAAGTAAACATATTTCATCTGCACTTTCCTTTCTGTTCTTAAGTGACATCAGTACCTGTTTTGCCATTTGTAACTGCTTTCCAGCATTGAATCTCCTGGCTTCCACGGTTTTCACCAAGACAATGGGACTGGGGGTAAGTGGAAGTGGAGTAGTTGTCCATGTTGTGGGGTGCCTTTGAGGGGTCCCTTCTGTCTTCTCTGCAACAGGTAATTCAGCCTCCAGTAGAGCTCCTCTTGCCACCACAGGTAGAATTTTGGGTGTCCTTATCTTTTTTTTTTTTTTGAACCCAGGGCCTTACTGTTTGCGAGGCAAGCACTCTACCAAATGAGCTACATCCCCAACCCTGTCCTTATCCTTGCTGAAGTCCCCAGGGCTCCTAGAAGCATGCCTTGTTGTGAATTATCACTCTTGGAATAGCCCCATATCTATCTATCTATCTATCTTTTTCTTTCTTTCTTTCTTGAATTTTTAAGTTGTAGATGGGCACGATACCTTTATTTATTTTTGTGATGCTAAGGCTGGAACCCCGTTCCTTATGCATGCTAGGTGAGCACTCCACCACTGAGCTACAATTCCAGTCCAGCCCTATATATTTCTGAAACATGTTGGCTCCATCTTTCTGTCTGGGATGGCAATTCCATGGGGGAATTGCCATACTTTGTATTTTTTTTTAATTTACACACAACTTTAGTTGTTGATGGACCTTTATTTTATTCACTTATTTATATGCAGTGCTGAGAATCAAACCCAGTGCCTCACACATGCTAGGCAAGCACCACTCTACCACTGAGCCCCAGCCCCAGCCCCAGCTTTCCTCTTATTTGATGGAATTCACCTCCCTTCCAATTGCTCAGAACCAAAAACTTTGAGCTGAATGCACCTAGACATTTTCTTTCTCATACCTAACACCTAACCACTAAATAAAACTTGCTTTATCACATTTACCATGTATGTAGAATATACCTTTTTACCATATCCATGTTACCATCCTGGCCTAAGCCATCCTCATCTTCCATTTGGATTATTGCAATTGCCTTCTAGTTTTTGTCTGTTTTTTGTTTGTTTGTTTTGTTTTGTTTTTGTACCAGAGATTGAACCCAGGGGTGCTTAACTACTGAGCCACATCTCTGGCCCTTTTTTAGAGACAGGGTCTTGCTAAGTTGCTTAGAGCCTCACTGTGTCGCTGAGGCTGGCTTTGAATTGGTGAGCCTCCTGCCTCAGTCACTCAAGTTTTTGGGATTACAGGCATGCACCACCACACCTGGTCCCTAGTATTCTACTCTTACCTACTTAAATTTTTGAGTTTTCAACAGTTACATGTCAGAACATGTCTTTTGCTGAAACCCCCCAAATGGCTGACATTTCCCTCAGAATGTAATTCTAAATGCTTACAAAGCCCTGCAAAATATGTGCATTTTCTTTGACCCTGTCTTATCAATTGCCCCCTTGCACAAAATTCTTTTTTAACTTCACTGATATTCTTCAAATACACTATCAAAGTACCATTCTAGGGTCTTTGTTTTAACTTATTCCCCTGACTGGAATGCTCCTTCCTTAGGCACTCATTGATTTCCTTCTTCACATCTTCAAATCTTGGCTCTGATGCTTCTGTATTTACTCATGGTCTACCTTGAATCACTGTATTTCATACAGTAACCTAAACTGTCATCTCCTTCCCATCTCTTTTTGAGTGCCTTTCCAACATGTAACAATCATCTTTAACATACTGTACACATATTTTATCTCCTTCTGCTAAAACTGTTCACTGATATACCCCAAATACCAAAGGTAGTGGCTGGAATACAGTAGGTACTCCAATAAACGTAACTAATTTTAGAACAATAGGTTTGGGTGGGGAAAGCATATTTAAATTCACGTTGCTAGCATGTCTTTGTAGGAATGGGCCATAGTCTCCATTCTTGTTCAAGCTGTCCCTTCTGTTAAGAACAGAGGATTGAGGGTAGACAGAGATAGCATGTCTCAACAAACATCATCATTTTCAGCTACTGTCAGGGGCATGGCTAGCTCCCTTCTGAATTCATCTCTTTCACATTATTAAAAGCACAAAACACTGAATACACACATTCTGAATAACTCCATTTCCTCTAACATCACAGCCTACACTGGCACCAGACATGCTTTATAAGATAGGAGGAGGCAGTATGAACAAATGTTTTGTCCAAAAAATAAGAACATTGTTTTCTAGCCTCGACTGGGTAGATCCTCATTCTCCATGGTCATTAAGTTAATGCTACATTTAAGATTTCTTTTACTCATAGCACCTCACTTCCTAGTACATTTTTTATACCCTCAATAAAAGTTTTACTGTTAATAAGAGAACAGCAGCATCAACAAATAACAGGTTTACTTTAATTTTATATAAAGAATCATAGGAGGCAGGAAGACCACAGAGAGTGTGACTGTTCCACAAAATCATCAGGGTTTCAGGCTCCTTCAGTATTTTTGATCCATCATACATAACACCCAGATATCCTCAAAGTCCCCATGAGACTGTCAGAGCTTCACTTAGATGTCTATATTGTAGGGAGCAAAAAGGAGAAACAGAGAGGAAAAAAGAATTTCATAAATGTCCTAGACACAGAATGACCACTTCCATCTTGCTGACTTGCAAGGGTGACTAACATAGATTTTCAGCCCAGGATTTATTATTAAAGAAGAGAAAGTCGATATTAGGAAGGCAAATAGTCTTTGATACAAATTCATCTTTTTTTTTTCATCTTAACATATATCTGTTCATGTCAATTTTTATTTTCAGTTTAACTGAAAAGTATATTTAAGTTTTTAAAAATTTTGGAGATTTATTCTGGCTATTTTTTTTTTCATTTCTAAATAATATTGTTGAATTATCAGAGATGGTGAAAAATACAAATATGTAGACTTTAAGACAAATCACTTCACCCTTGTCCTAAATTCTGTAACAGGTTTTCTTAATAATCCACTGATACCAATATTTTCTTAAAATATTGAAAGTGTCTCATGACAGCATATAGTGCCACCCCCCAAATAACCTGGGATAAATGTTAATGAAAGAGTTCTTGATACTAATAACACTCATAAATGCCCTCCTCTCATGCAAATCCTCTAAAATAAGAAAAATGCAAATAGTACCTAAAATTCATGATATGCTATGTTCAAGGCACTGTTCTAAGAGCTTTTACATGTAATAACATAATACTTTCAAGAATCTTACAAAAAGGGTATTATCCTTAGGTCTACCTTACAAATGATTAAATCAAATTAAAGGTCTTTTATGACAAATGTCACAAGGGAAATAAATGAGAAGAGCCAAGAGTATATTGAAAAAGATTTGCTATGGCTAAAAACTTTCCTACATTTACTACAGTAACAGAATTATTTCTTAATTTAAGTTGCTAAAGTTTACTAGGGTTCCAGTAATAAAAGTTTATTTTATACATGGACCACATTAACATTTTCATTGCCCCATCTAAATTCTTCAATGCTGAGAATTTATGAGACTCTGTCCCCAGTTCACATTTGTAAGACTTTTGTACTGATAATGGATAAACAAGTAGTGCCATGTATGTGATCACAAAGAATACGATAATTCATATAAAAACTTGTGAATCATGACTAAAGTCTATTCCACACTCCTTATAATCAAAAGATTTTTCATTGACATGAATTTTCTGATGTTGAGTTAGTTGTGAACCACGAGTAAAGGACTTTCCACATTCTTTACACTGATAGGGCTTCTCACCAGTATGAATTCTCTGATGTCGAGAAAGATGTGAGCTCTGAGTAAAGGCCTTCCTACATTCTTTGCATTCGTAGGGTTTCTCACCAGTATGGATTCTTTGATGTAGAGTGAGTTGAGAGCCATGACTAAAGGCTTTCCCACATTCCTTGCACTCATAGGGTTTTTCTCCAGTGTGAATCCGCTGATGTTGAGTAAGCTGCGAACCACGAATAAAGGCCTTCCCACATTCCTTACACTGATAGGGTTTCTCACCAGTATGAATTCTCTGATGTTGTATAAGTAGTAAGCCACGAGCAAAGGCCTTCCCACATTCACTACATACATAGGGTTTCTCACCAGTGTGAAGTCTCTGATGTTGTGAAAGATGTGAACTCTGAGTAAAGGCCATTCTGCATTCTTTACATTCGTAAGGTTTCTCACCAGTATGGATTCTTTGATGCTGAGTAAGTTGTGAGCCACGAATAAAAGATTTTCCACATTCCTTACATTCATAGGGTTTCTCACCAGTGTGAATTCTCTCATGTTGAGTAAGCTCTGAGCCACGACTGAAGTTTTTTCCACACTCTTTACATTCATAGGGTTTTTCACCAGTATGAATCCTCTGATGTCGAGTAAGGAGTGAGCCACGATTAAAGGCCTTTCCACATTCTTTACACTGATAGGGTTTCTCACCAGTATGGATTCTCTGATGTTGAGTAAGTTGTGAGCCATGACTAAAGGTCTTTCCACATTCCTTACATTCATAGGGCTTTTCATTAGTATGAATTCTCTGGTGTTGAGTAAGCTGTGAACCACGGATAAAGGCCTTCCCACATTCTTCACACTTATAAGGTTTTTCCCCAGTATGTATCCTTTGATGTTGCATAAGCAGAGATCCCCGAATAAAGGCCTTTCCACATTCCTTACACTCATATGGCTTTTCCCCATTATGAATTTTCTGATGCTGGGAAAGCTGTGAACCGCAAATAAAAGCTTTCCCACATTCCTTACATTCATAGGGTTTCTCACCTGTATGAATTCTTCTATGTAGAATAAGTTGTGAAAGCTGAGTAAAAACCTTTCTACACTCTTTACATTCATACAGCTTTTCACCAGTATGAAGTCTCTGGTGCAGAGTAAGTTGTGAATTCTGAGTAAAGGCCTTCCCACATTCTTTACATTCATAAGGTTTCTCACCAGTATGGACTTTCTGATGTCGGGTGAGCTGTGAGCTACGAATAAAGGCCTTCCCACATTCTTCACATTTATATGGTTTTTCACCAGTATGAATTCTATGATGTAAAATAAGTTGTGAGCTTTGAGTAAAGGCCTTCCCACATTCCTTGCATGCATAGGGTTTCTCACCAGTATGAAGTCTCTGATGAAGACTGAGCTGAGAGTCACGACTAAAGGCCTTTCCACATTGCTTACATTCGTAGGGTTTTTCACCAGTATGAATACTCTGATGTTGAGTTAGGTGTGACGCTCGTCTGAAGGCTTTCCCACACTCCTTACATTTATAGGGTTTTTCTGTAGAATGACATCTTGGATGTTGAGATAGGTAGGTATGATGGTTGAAAATGGACATTTTGTCATATGTAATCATCCCCTGCCTGAAATAGTCCTTCTGATTTTCCTGTTGCTTCTCCAACTTGCCTTTGACTTTCAAACAATCTCTGGAATTGGTCTCCTCAAGCTCACAATTTTCTAGCCTGTCATTCATTTCCCATTGAGAAAATTCTGTTTTACCAGTTTCCTTTTCTGGAGCTAAGTCCTTATTTGAACACCTTGAAGGCAGGTCTGAAAGATAAGACAACATCAAGTAATTCAAGAGAAACAGAAATTCCAAAGAATTCCCATGGTAGAAAAGACAAATAATAGGAAAATGACACTTAAAAAAAAAAAAAGGCCTAGAACAGTATTTTTCAAATATTTTTCACTATAATAATACTACCTACCTTTCATATCAAAACCTACTGTAACTATATATAATTTCATAAAACATAAAACATAAAACTTTATACTGGGGATTGAACCCATGGCCTTGCACTGTGAGCTACATCTCAAGCTCTTTTTATTTTTTTATTTTGAACAGGGTCTCACTAATTTGCCCAAGCTGGTGTCAAATTTATAATCCTGCCACAGACTTCTGAATAGCTGGGATTACTGGCAAGTGCCACCAAATTGTATACTACAATATTCTACTATTAGGTATTTCTGTCTCTGTTTACCCACAGACAGTCAAAATCAACTAAAGTGATTTGTTGGTGCAGTAATGTTACTACCTAGAATTTTTTGAAAACAATAATAGCTCAGAATGAACACATATAGTAACCTGCAAAAAGGGCACATCAGAGAATAATGAAAATTCACCTGAGAGGATAAGGGAAGGGATTAAGAAAGTTTTAAAACTCAATGGTTCTCAAACTTTGGTGGGGATCAACCATGTGAAGAATTGTTTAAAATTATGGGACGGGGGTTATGGCTCAGTGCCCCTTTGCAGTCAACTTTTCCTCTAGTGATAGCTGCCTGGCTGTGACTTCCCTATCACTAAGGAAGTGGAAACAAAAGCACATCTATACCAAATCTGTGATCATATATTGCTCTCCAATTGCCTTGAATACTAGGTATGCTTATCTTTAGCTCTCCCTGTTCTTTTCAAACAAGATACTGAGTTGCTTTTGCTTATTTATCTTTATTTTACCCTTCATACCTGTGTCATGTCTTCTCTTGTTTACTCATCTACCCAAGCCCAATTCTATGTGTTCATCCAAGAATAATACCTTTTATCATTTCCCAGGTCCAGCTACAGGGTTAAAACCATAATGAAAGGTCTCATTATGAAATGTTGAAGATGCTGGAGAGGGAGAAGGCAATTGTCTAAAATGATGGAAGATGTCTAGAGTAAAACAGATTCCAGGAATTTTATTTTAAAAAACAGCATTATAGATAGAAATACAGATCAAGAACTAGAACATGAAAAGTCCCATACATTGCCCCTGGGAATGGAAACTGGTACAACCACAGTGAAAAACACTTTGGTGGTTTCATATAAAGTGAAACATATACTTAGCATATGATATTGCAGTCATATTTAAAGGTATTTACAATTCTGTTCAACAAACACCAAATATTACAGCTTCTTTATTCATAATTGCCTCAAACTGGCAATAACCCAGAAGTTCTTTAAAAGGTAAATGACTGACAGCGTGATACTTCTGTCCAACAGAACGCTATTCAGCAATACATAGAAATAAACCACTGATTTATGAAACAATATGAACAAGTCAGTATTTTGGTAAGAAAGCCAGAGGCCAAAGGCTACATATTTTGACTCTATTTATGTTACATTCCTAAAAAGGCAAAACCATAGGGATGGAAAATAGGTGAGTAGTTTTTATAGGCTAGGGAGGGTGGGGTCAATAATAAAAACTATTGTATATGAAAACGTGATAGTGAACTTACTTGATATGTGAATGGTGCACCAGAAAATGAAACTAAAAAATGTAACTAAATTTTGGGTGAAATATTACAAATAATCCTTTGAAAACTGTGATCAAGCTTAAAAGCAAATAAAGAATATCCAGAGGCACCACAACAGCTACCGCCCAGTATAGTAATACAGAGAACCAGAAACTAGAGAGGTACACATGCTGTGGTTACATAGTTATCTTCAGGACATCTGCTGACTTCATTGCTTGTCTATATATTAACGCCCTGAAAAAATGTGAAAGATAAGGCCATGGGCCCACAAGACAGAAGGGATTAGAAATAAACTTCTTTACAAATTATAAATATTCAAGGCCTACACTTCAGAAGAAGGGGGAAATTTTCTCTGACCTCAAAAGAAAATAATAAGAAACATTTCACTCTTTGCTGTTTTTAAAAACAAGACTTTTATTCTGAGATGGGGAGCCACTGGAGAGTTGTGAGAAACAACATGAAAAAAATCTATCTTTTGTTTTAAAATGATTCATTTTAAAACAAAGTAAAAGGAAGCCTGAAAGTACAGAAGCTAGGTGAATGGAAGTTCAGAAGCTATAGCAATCCAAATGGCTTGGACTTGAGAATTGTGGAGGTAGGGGCAGAAGAAGTGAGATATCATTGGATTCTGGATATATTTTAAAGGAATACTGAAGAGGATTTAATGATGCAGTGTACTTGTAATCTGAGGTAGAGAAAACACAATTCCAGGTGTTTTTCCTGAACATCTAAAATAATAGAAATATTCCTGAGAACCACTCACTGAAGTAGGAACAGGTTTAGAAGATAAGAGTTTAGTATTGGGGCTGGGTGTAGTGGTGCATGCCTATAGTATTAGCAACTTGGGAGGTTGAGGCAAGAGGATTAAATGATTGAGGCAAGCTTCAGCAACTTATCAAGACCCTATCTCAAAAAGGTGCTGGGGATGTGGCTTAGTGGTAGAGTGACCCTGGATTCAATCTCTGGTTCAAAAAAAAAAAAAAAAGAGTTTGGTTTTGAGCCTTTAAGTATCACAAGATGTTGAAAAAAATACATGTGTAAACATATACACACACATACACACAAATGTGTGGTTCTGGGGTCATATTTGGTTTAAAGGTATAAACTTTAGATAATTATCACCAAATAGCTGATATTTAAGAGTTACAAGGTGTGATGAGATCACCCAGCAATGTCTTTGGATATACAGAAGGGAAGGGACAAAAAGGAAAATTGTGAGTATTGAGCGCTGGGGCATATGAATATTTATAGAGGTGAGGGAGATAAGAAGGAACCAGCAATAGAGACTAAGAAGTAGCAGTCAATGAGGAGGGAGAAAAACTAAGTGTATGGAATCCCAAATCCAAGTGAACAAAGTGTTTTAAGGAGCATGAATGATTTTGTCAAATATTGAGACAGAAGGGAAAATGCTGACCATACACACACATGCATTTTTTTTTTTTTTTTTTTTTTTTTTTTTGTGTGTGTGTGTGTGTGGTACTGAGGACTGAACCCAGGGATAATCTGTCACTGGGTTATATCCCAAGGCTTTTTTATTTTATTTTTTATCCTGAGACAGGGTTTTACTAAATTGCCTGGGCTGACCTTGAATTTGCACTCGTCCTGCTATAATCTCCCAAATCACCGGATTACAGGCTTGAGCCACTGCTGTGCCCAGCTTGACATCTAACTTAACAAGGACTTTAATAATATGAAGGTGGTATGGTCTGGATATGAAGTATCCCCTGAAAACTCTTATGAGAAAATGCAGGAATGTTAAGATTTGAAATGATTAGATTAAGAAAGCTTTAACCTAATCAGTGGATTAATTTATTTGATGGATTAATAATTTGAAAGGACTAATGTGTTGGGTGGTAACTATAGGCAGGTATGCCTTCTTGAAGGAGGTGAGTCACTGGGGAGGTGCCATTTAAACATACTCCCCAGGCTTCTCCCTCTCTCTGGCCTCCAGGAGTGAGGCAACATTCTTCCACCATGTCCTTTTAGCCATGATGTTCTCTTCACCTTGAACCTAGAGAATAGAGTAAGTTGAGCATAGACTGAACCTCTGAAACAAGGAGCAAAAATAACCTTTTCCTTCTATAAATCGTTCATGTCAGGTCTTTTGGTCATGGTGATGCAAAGCTGACTAACACAGGAGGTTCCTTGCAATCTTCACAGGAAGAGTTTTGGTGGAACAATGCAACAAGTTCTGATGGAAGTATATTCCAGAGAATGTGAGAAAAACTGGAAATAAGGAATCCGAAAAACTCCTTTTTGTTCTGTCATAAAAAGAAACTGAAAATGGTGCTGGGTCAAGAAAAAATTATGTGTGTTAAGAGTTTTTTCTTCTTATTTTAAGATAGAAGAAATTACAGCATGTAATGACTGTAATAAATACAGACAAATGGATGTTACAGGAGACAAAGTAATTGCTCCAAGAGTGTCCTTAAAAAGATGAGAAAGAATGTCATTTAGTACACAAGAGAACTAGGAGGGGGTGATGAGGTGATGGTAGCAGTGGAGGTAGAAGAAGTGTTTTACCAGTCATTCTTTCTCCTCACTCCCAAGTTGGCACAATGCCCATTGTTTCTACATGGGGAACAGAGAGCCAGAAGCAGCCATCCAGCTTCCTTAGCATTCGGAGACATTTCCTAGAAAGCTCACTTCAGTCTCAGTTCATGGAGAACATTGGGGACAGGGGCATGGTCTGGAGTCAGGTAGAAACAAAGAAAGGAGTCAGACATCAAACTGACCCGAATGTGGATCTTGGGGGTACCTCCTTGTTCATGCCAGCTGTGGCTTCATCAAAGATGCTAGCCAACTTCACACCCACCTACAAAGCTAAGCTGGTTACCTTCAAAAACACAGTGGATCATTTAACCGAGCTTGAGTTCCTACGTAGCTAGTCTCCACATCCAGCCTCAAAGCCCACCCCCATGACCCTTCACAGTCAGGGAGATGCTTTCCCCCATCCATTTCAGAAAAGCATTCGGGATGAACCTACTTGACCAAGGAAGTCAAAAGCCTGCCCAATAACCCTGCACAAGCAGGAAGACCACCTCTACAAATTTCAGAGGCATAGAGGTTAGACCTGCTTGACTCAGGAGATCAAATAACCACTCAACTCAGTCAAAAGTCCACCAGATGGTTCTGCCCTAACAGGGTGGCAATTCTCAATTATGCATTTTCAAGGAGTTTAGTGCAACCTTTGGTCTTGCCCTTGATGACCAATATCTCTGTCTAACCTTGGAGCCCCACCTGAAGTCCTGCCCAAATGCAACAGCAGAATTGCCCAGACAAAATACATCCTGTGACCATCCAGATTATAAGCCATCAGTCAATAGTCTAGGCATCAATCAATGGCAGAGCCTAGTCAATGGTCACACCAGACAGTGAAGCCCAGCCAGTAACCCCACCTGACATCCCAGCAAACTAGAAAACTTATAAGAAGCTCGGCCCACTCAGGGTTGTCACCAGCTGGCCCTTCCAGAATCACAGGCCAGTCTAAATAGTGAAAGTTTCTCCTTGCCAAAGAAGACCTGTATGGTCAGAACAGAGAGCTATCTCCTCAAATGCACATTGGGGAATCATGTCACCTTCAAAAGAAACTAATAATGAACTCTGAAGAAATAGGACTCTGAATAACTAACAGAATTCAGAATAACCCTATTACAAGTTCAGTAAATTACAAGAATATATGCATAGAATATTATATAAAATTAGGGAAACAACACAAAGTGAAAAGTTCAACAAAAAGTAGAAGGAAATAAAAAAGAACAAAATAAATCTTAGAGATGAGGAACAGAATGATGGAAATGAAAGATTCAAAAGAAAGCTTCAAAAGCAGACTCAATCAAACAGAAGAATCAGTGAGTTCAAAAACAGAAGATTTGAAATTACTCAAAAGAGGAAAAAGACAAAAGGATAATAAAAAAGAATTTTAAAAGCCTATGGGAATTATAGGTCAACATCAAGAGATCAAATTTTTATATAACAAGAGTGCACAAAAGGAGAACAAAGGGAAAAAGACACTGGAAGCTCATTTAAAAATATGACTGAAAACTCCCCAATTGGGGGGCAATGGTAACATCCAAGTACAGGAAATACAGAGATCAGAATCAAATTCAACACAAACATCTGGGTGCAGTGGTGCATGCCTGTAATCCCAGTGGCTCAGGAGGATTGCGAGTTCAAAGTCATCAGCAACAGCAAGGTGCTAAGCAACTCAGTGAGATCCTCTCTCTAAATAAAATGCAAAACAGGACTGGGAATGTGGTTCAGTGGTTGAGTGCCCTGAGTTCAATTCCTGGTTCCCCCCTACCCAGCAAACTGAAAATTCAACGCAGAGAGTTCACCAAGGCATAATAACTGAAGTATCAAAAATCAAAGACAGGAAAAATTCTAAGAGCACCAAGACAAGAAACTTATATCACATATACAGGATTGAAAATACACCTCTCAGTGGATTACTGAGAAGAAATCCAGAACACTAGAAGAGAATGGGATGATATATTCAAAGTACTGAAGAAGGGGAAAAAAAAAAAAAAACCTAACTGCTCAACCAGAAACAGTGCACTCAGCAAGCCTTTCTTTCAGAAATGATGGGGAAATAAATATCTTCCAAAACAAAAGCTAAGAGTAGTAATCATCATTAGACTCAAATTACAGGAATAATTAAAGGGAGTTCTGAAACAAACAGTCATTAACAGCACGGAACACATGAAAGCACGAAACTCAATGGTATAAGTAATACAGAGCCATATTCAAAACACACTATGATTGTAATGTGATGTGTAAAGCAATTTTGTCCCAAGTACAAAGGAAAAAACCAATTACTAATAACTATAAATAAGATAAATCACCAAGGGATGCAGATTATAAAATTATGTACATTTTATCATTAAAACATATAATGCAGGAAAAGCCAGTAAGAATGTAGGGTTGTTATAGGCAATCAGGGTTCAGATGTTATCAGCAGAAATAGACTGTTAAAGATGCTCCACAGAAGCCTCATTGTAAAGTCTTTAGCAGACACACAAAACAGGAGTTAAAAAGATTCAAAACATAGCACTACAGAAAGTCAACAATTCAGAAAGGAAGACTGTACAAAAATAAAAAAGAGGGCTGGGGAGATACCTCAGCTGGCAGAGTGCCTGCCTCGCAAGCACAAGGCCCTGGGTTCAATCCCTAGCACTGCAAAAAAAAAAATAAATAAATAAAAATAAATAAATAAATAAATAAAAAAGAATAAAGTATCAATAAAACAAACAACAAAATGGTAGCAGTAAATCCTTACCTATTAATAAGTGTACACTATTAATGAGTGTATATATGGATTAAAATCTCCAATTAAAATAACAACAGTAACTAAATGAACAAAAAAACAAGAGCCAACTATATGCTGCCAACAAGAAATTGAGAGTGAAGCAATGGTAAAACATATTTCACACAAATAAAACTGAGAGAGAGCCAGGTTAGCTATACTTAGATAAAAGACTTTTTAGTAAACAAACTGTACATAAGAAAATGACATTAATGATAAAAGGATCAGTTCACCAAAAGGATATACACATCCAACATCAGAATACATACATTCGGAAAATAAATATTAAAGGATTTGAAGGAGGAGATAAATTGCAATAATAGGGAACTTCAATACCCAGTGTTTAACAGTGGTCAGATAATCAGACAGAAAATTAATAAGGAAAGACTGTACTTGAATAACACTTTAGAACAAATGATTCTAACAAATATATAAAAAAATTTCATCCAATAGCAATAGAATATGTGTTTTCCTCAATCACACATGGAACATTCTCCAGGAAAGATTATATAAGACACACACACAAAAGCTCTAGTAAATTTAAGATTTAAAATAAGATCAAATATTTTTTCAATCAACAGTATAAAACAAAAATTCAGTAACATGTAGAATTTTGAAAATTCCATAAATACATGGAAAACTAAATAATATGCTCCTGATCAAACAATTAGCCAGTGAAGAAATTCAAAAGGGCGATCCAAGATGGCGGACTAGAGGGTGACTGCATCTCCAGTCGCTCCAGAACCCAGGATTCAAGAAGAGGAGGCACTGAGAGACTCGGACTAAAATAGAGCCACGGGGTAAGTCTCCCCCACCCGGTGAAGCTCAGCCCGGGTGGCAGGCCCAGATTCGGGCAGCTTATCAGAGTAGGGCAGGGCAGCTAAAGTATTCCCCAGGCAGCCCTGCGCACTCTGGCAGTGGGCTCCTCCCACATGGCCAGCTTCTTGGAGCAGGCCCCCCAGTGAGTGCCTTTCCACACTGAGCCAGCTCCAAGCCCTGGAACCAGTAGCGGGCTAGGGGCAGCTTTCTTCGGAAGCACTGCATTATCAAGTTACTCCAAGACTTCAGGCTACTGAAGGCTGGGAGGTGATACACTGGAAATCTACAGGGACAATATAAGCCAATAGAGGAAATCTGCAATATCACAGAGTCCCACTGACATCTGACCAATATGAGAAAACAAGGGAAGAAAATGTCCCAAATAAACCTAGATACTATATCAATAAAACCCAATGACAGCACACCAGAAGAAATGTCAGAAAGGAAGTTCAGAATGTACATAATTAAAACAATCAGGGAAGCAAACGAGGAGATGAAAGAGCAAATGCAGGCATTGAAGGAGGAGATGAAAGAACAAATGCAGGCATTAAATGATCGCACCAATCAACAGTTAAAAGAGCAAATACGGGAAGCAAGAGATCATTTCAATAAAGGGTTAGAGATACTGAAAAAAAAAAAAAAACAGAAATCCTTGAAATGAAGCAAACAATAAACCAAATTAAGAACTCCATAGAAAGCATAACCAATAGGATAGAACACCTGGAAGACAGCTCCTCAGACATTGAAGACAAAATATTTAATCTTGAAAAGAAGGTTAACCAAACAGAGAAGATGGTAAGAAATCATGAACGGAATCTACAAGAATTATGGGATATCATGAAAAGGCCAAACTTAAGAATTATTGGGATTGAGGAAGGCTGAGAGAAACAAACCAAAGGAATGAACAATCTATTCAATGAAATAATATCAGAAAATTTCCCAAATCTGAAGAATGAAATAGAAAACCAAGTACAAGAGGCTTATAGGACTCCAAATATACAAAATTACAACAGACCCACACCAAGGCACATTATTATGAAAATACCTAACATACAAAATAAAGACAGAATTTTAAAGGCCACGAGAGAAAAGAATCAAATTACATTCAGGGGGAAACCAATAAGAATATCAGCAGATTTTTCAATCCAGACCCTAAAAGCTAGAAGGGCCTGGAACAACATTTACCAAGCCCTGAAAGAAAATGGATGCCAACCAAGAATCTGATACCCAGCAAAACTTACTTTCAGATTTGACAATGAAATAAGATCCTTCCGTGATAAACAAAAGCTAAAGGAATTTACAAAAAGAAAGCCAGCATTATAGAACATTCTCAGCAAAACATTCCATGAGGAACAGATGAAAAACAACAATGCAAATCAGCAATGGGAGGAACTAGCCTAAAGGAATAGCCAAATAAAGGAGAAACCAAATCATGTCAAAAAACAAAAATGAGTCAAATGACTGGGAATACAAATCATATCACAATAATAACCCTGAATGTTAATGGCCTGAACTCATCAATCAAAAGACACAGACTGGCAGAATGGATTAAAAAGAAAAAGCCAACAATTTGCTGCCTGCAAGAGACTCATCTCATAGAAAGAGATACCCATAGACTAAAGGTGAAAGGATGGGAAAAAACATACCATGCACATGGACACAGCAAAAAAGCTGGAGCACCCATCCTCATTTCAGATAATGGGGACTTCAAGCCAAAACTAGTCAGAAGGGAGAAGGACATTACATACTGCTTAAGGGAAGCATAAATCAGCAAGACATAACAATCATAAATATCTATGCCCTGAACATTGGCTCATCCATGTACGTCAAACAAATCCTTCTCAATTCCAGAAATCAAATAGACCACAACACAGTAATACTAGGCGATTTTAACACACCTCTCTCACTGCTGGATAGATCGTCCAAACAAAAATTGAATAAAGAAACCATAGATCTCAATAACACAATCAACAATTTAGACTTAACCGACTTATATAGAATATACCATCCAACAAAGAACGAATACACTTTCTTCTCAGCAGCACATGGATCCTTCTCTAAAATAGACCATGTCTTATGCCACAAAGCTACTGTTAGCAAATACAAGAAGATAGAGATACTACCTTGTACTCTATCAGATCATAATGGATTGAAATTAGAAATAAATGACAGAATAAAAAACAGAAACTTCTCCAATACCTGGAGATTAAATAATACTATTAAATAATACTATTATATGATGAATGGATAATAGAAGACATCAGGAGGGAAATTAAAAAATTTCTAGAAGTAAACAAGAACAAAGACACATCATATCAAAATCTCTGGGACACTAGGAAAGCAGTACTTACAGGAAGATTTATTTCATGGGGTGCATTCAACAAAAGAAGTAGAAATCAATAAATAAACGACTTAACACTACAGCTCAAAGCCCTAGAAAAAGAAGAGCAGACCAACACCAAAAGTAGTAGAAGACAGGAAATAGTTAAAATCAGAGCCGAAATCAACGAAATTGAAACAAAAGAAACAATCCGAAAAATTAACAAAATAAATAGTTGGTTCTTTGAAAAAATAAAATTGATAAAACCTTAGCCACACGAACAAAGAGAAAGAGGGAGAACCTCAAATTACTAAAATTCGGAATGAACAAGGAAATATCACAACAGACATGAGTGAAATACAAAACATAATTAGAAGCTATTTTGAAAATCTATACTCCAACAAAACAGAAAACCTCGAAGACATCAACAAGTTTCTAGAGACATATGAATTACCTAAACTGAACGAGGAGGACATACACAACTTAAATAAATCAATTTCAAGCAATGAAATAGAAGAGGTCATCAAAAGCCTACCAACAAAGAAAAGTCCGGGACCAGATGGGTTCTCAGCCGAGTTCTACAAAACCTTTAAAGAAAAGCTCATTACAATACTTCTCAAAGTATTCCATAAAAGAGGAGGGAACCCTCCCAAATTCATTCTATGAAGCCAATATCACCCTGATACCTAAACCACACATCAAGGAAAGAAAATTTCAACCAATATCCTTAATGAACATCGACGCAAAAATTCTCAACAAAATTTTAGCAAATCGCATACAAAAATATATTAAAAAGATAGTGCACCACGATCAAGTGGGTTTTATCCCAGGGATGCAAGGTTGGTTCAACATCCGGAAATCAATAAATGTCATTCACCATATCAACAGACTAAAAGTTAAGAATCACACGATTATTTCAATAGATGCAGAAAAAGCATTCGATAAAATACAGCATCCCTTCATGCTCAAAACACTAGAAAAAATTGGGGTAGTGGGAACATTCCTTACATCTATGCTAAGCCCATGGCCAATATCATTCTAAATGGTGAAAAACTGAAAGCATTCCCCCTAAAAACTGGAACAAGGCAGGGATGCCCTCTTTCACCACTTCTATTCAATATCGTTCTTGAGACTCTAGCCAGAGCAATTAGACAAACCAAAGAAATTAAAGGGATACGAATTGGAAAAGAGGAATTCAAACTATCCCTGTTCGCTGATGACATGATTATATATTTAGAGGAACCTGGAAATTCCACCAGAAAACTCTTAGAACTCATAAGTGAATTCAGTAAAGTAGCAGGTTACAAGATCAATGCTCATAAATCCAATGCATTTTTATCTTAAGTGATGAATCTTCAGAAAGAGAAATTAGGAAAACTATCCCATTCACAATAGCATCGAAAAAAATAAAATACTTGGGAATCAATCTCACAAAAGAGGTGAAAGACCTCTAGAATGAGAACTACAGAACACTAAAGAAAGAAATTAAAGAAAACCTTAGAAGATGGAAAGATCTCCCATGTTCTTGGATAGGCAGAATTAATATTGTCAAAATGGCCATACTACCAAAAGTGCTATACAGATTCAATGCAATTCCAATTAAAATTCCAATGATGTACCTTACAGAAATAGAGCAAGCAATTATGAAATTCATCTGGAAGAATAAGAAACCCAGAATAGCTAAAGCAATCCTCAGTAGAAAGAGCGAAGCAGAGGGTATCACAATACCAGATCTTCAACTCTATTACAAAGCAATAGTAACAAAAACGGCATGGTATTGGTACCAAAATAGACAGGTAGATCAATGGTACAGAATAGAGGACATGGACACAAACCCAAATAAATACAATTTTCTCATACTAGACAAAGGTGCCAAAAATATGCAATGGAGAAAAGATAGCCTCTTCAACAAATGGTGCTGGGAAAACTGGAAATCCACATGCAACAGAATGAAACTAAATCCCTATCTCTCACCCTGCACAAAACTCAACTCAAAATGGATCAAGGACCTCAGAATCAGACCAGAGACCCTGCATCTTATAGAAGAAAAAGTAGGTCCAAACCTTCAACTTGTTGGCTTACAATCAGACTTCCTTAACAAGACTCCCATAGCACAAGAAATAAAAGCTAGAATCAACCACTGGGATAGATTCAAACTAAAAAGCTTTCTCTCAGCAAAGGAAACTATCAGCAATGCGAAGAAAGAGCCTACAGAGTGGGAGAATATCTTTGCCACTCATACTTCAGATAGAGCGCTAATTTCCAGAATCTATAAAGAACTCAAAAAAGTACAAGAATACAAATAATCCAATCAACAAATGGGCTAAGGAAATGAACAGACACTTCAGAGAAGAAGATATACAAGCAATCAACAGATATATGAAAAAATGTTCAACATCTCTAGTAATAAGAGAAATGCAAATCAAAACTACCCTAAGATTTCATCTCACCCCAATTAGAATGGCGATTATCAAGAACACAAGCAACAATAGGTGTTGGCGAGGATGTGGGGAAAAAGGTACACTCATACATTGTTGGTGGGGTTGCAAATTGGTGCAGCCACTCTGGAAAGCAGTATGGAGATTCCTCAGAAAGCTTGGAATGGAACCACCATTTGACCCAGCTATCCCACTCCCTGGCCTATACCCAAACGACTTAAAATCAGCATACTACAGAGATACAGCCACATCAATGTTCATAACTGCTCAATTCACCATAGCCAAATTGTGGAACCAACCTAGATGCCCTTCAGTTGATGAATGGATAAAGAAACTGTGGCATATATATACAATGGAATATTACTCCGCCATGAAGAATGATAAAATTATGGCATTTGCAGGCAAATGGATGAAATTGGAGAATATCATGCTAAGTGAGATAAGCCAATCTCAAAAAACTAAAAGACGAATGATCTCGCTGATAAGCAGATGAGGACATATAACGGGGGGTAGGAGGGGTTAGAGTTAGGGTTAGGGTTAGGTTTAGGGTTAGGGATAAGGAGGGTGGTAAGAATGGAGGAAGGAAAAGAGGGAAAAGAGGGGTGGGAGGGGTGGGGGGGGAAGGGAAAAAAATAACAATGAATCAAACAACATTGCCCTATGTAAATTTATGATTACACAAATGGTATGCCTTGACTCCATGTACAAACAGAGAAACAACATGTATCCCACTTGCTTAAATAATAATAATAATATAAATAAATAAATAAATAAAAGAAATTAAAAAGGAAATCAAAAAAGTAATTCAGACAAAGGAAATGGAAATATTACATATCAAAATTTAAGGGATAGTAATTTGCTAAACCAATCTTGGGAAGAAAGTTTATAGAAATAAATGCCTACATTAAAAAAAACTTTTAAAAATTAATATTACTCCTCAAGGAATTAGGAAAAGAACAAACCCCAAAATTAATAGAATGAAGGAAGTATCAGAAGATAAAATTAAAAAGGAAAAATAGATGAGAAAAATTATAGAAAAGATCAGCAAAACTGAGTGGATTTTTCAAAAACATAAAATTAACAAATCTTTAGTTATACTAAGAAAAAAGAGATGACATAAAAGAATTAAAGAGGAGACATTAGAAATGATACCACAAATATAGAAAATCATTAGAAGACTACTATAAATAGCTATATGCTAACAAACTGGATCACTCTGAACAACTGGACAAATTCCTGGACCCACAATATACCAAGACTGAGTAATATTTTTTTTCAGAAAAATAAAATTTGAAAAACCAAAAATGAGTAAGGAGACAGAATCAGTAAAATGCTCTTTTATCAAAGAAAAGTCCAGGTCCTGATGGCCTCATTGCTGAGTTCTACCAAATATTTCAAGAACTAATACCAATTTCTCTTAAAATCTTCCAATAATTGAAGAGGAGGGAATATGTCCACACTAATTTTACAAAACAAGTATTATGCTGATAACAAAGCTGGACAAAGACGTTGCAAGAATATAAAATATGGGTCAATATTCTTGATGAACCCAGATACAAAAATCATCTAATACCAGCATCCAAATTCAACAACACATTAAAAAAATCACCTGCTATGATCCAACATACAAAAATCAATAAATGTAAAAAATGAGATTTACAGAATGAAGGACAAACAGTATATAATAATTTCATTGGATGTAGAAAAAGCATTTGACAAAATTTAAAATCATTTCATGGGGCTGGGATTATAGACAGTGGTAGAGCACTTGTCTAGCATGGATGAGGAACTGGGTTCAATCCTCAGCACCACATATAATCAAATAAATAAAATAAAGGTTAAATCCTAAAACAAAATCATTTCAATGAAAAACTCATCAAATGAGGGATAGAAAGAAAGTATCTCAATACAACAAAAGCTATGTATTAGAAGCCCACAGCCAACATCCAAGTCAACAGTGAAAAGTTGAAAACATTTCCTCTAAGATTGGGAACAAGACAAAGATGCCCACTCTTGACAGTTTTATTATACGTGGTATTTGAAGTCTTGTAGAATAATTAGGCAAGAGTAAGATATGAAAAATATCCAAATTGGAAAGGAATCAGTAAAACGATTACTGTTTGCTTAGAAGAACATACATACAAAAAACTTTATGAAGACTACCGAAAGCTGTAGAATTAATGAACAAATGTAGTAAAGTTGCAGGATAATAAATCAGTGCACAAAAAACAGTGGAACCTCTATACACTAACAACAAACTATCTGAAAAGGAAATCAAAAGAACAATCCCACTTAGAATAAATACAAAAATTAACAATATTGTTAGAAAGAATAAATAAGTAGAAGACTTATACAGTGAAAACTATCAAACATCGATGAAAGGAATAGAAGACACAAGTAAATAGAAAGATACTCCATATTCATGGATTGAAAGAATATTATTAAAATATCCATACCATCCAAAGTGATCCACAGATTTAATGGAATCCCTTTCAAAATTTCAATGCCATTTTCTCATAGAAATAGAAAAAAAGAAAAAAGTCCTAGAATTAGTTTGGAAGCACGAAGACTCCAAATACACAAAGTAATCATGAATAAGAACAACTCTGGAGGCATTTTACCTGATTTCAAACAGCACTAAAAAAACATAGTAAAGAAAACAATATGGTGGTTAAAACAAAATAAATACATCAACCAGTGAAATGGAAGAGACAGCACAGAAATGAACCCACATATGGATGGTCAATAGCTATGCAACACAGGTGCCAAGAATATACAATGGGAAAATGATAGGTTCTTCAAACAACAGTGCTGGAAAACTGCATACACATGTGAAGAAATATGATAGTATACTTTTAACTCATATATAAAACAATTCAAAATGGATTAAGGAGTTAACTTTTTAGATACAAACTGTAAAATCAGTAGAAGAAAACAGGAGGAAAAACTATATGACATTCATCTTGGTGATGATTTTTTGGATTTGATCCTAAAGGCATAAGAAAAAAAAATAAAGGAATTACGAAAACTAAAAATCTTCTGCATAGAAATGTATACAATTCATAATGTAAAGAGAAAATCTACGAATTGGGAGAAAATATTTGCACACCTTACACCTCATAAGAGACCAATATCCACAATATATGAGGAACACAAACAATTCAATAGTAAGAACATACATACACACACACACACACACAATAAAAAAATGGGCAAAGAACCTGAACAGACAATTCTAAAAAGATGACACAAAAAAATTAACATTGCTAATTATTAGGGAAACTAAAACCATAATGAAATATCACTTTATATCTGTCAGAATGGCTATAATAAAAGTACAAAAGATAACAAGTATGGATGAGGATGAAGAAAAAAGGGAATTCTTATACAGTGTTGGAGGTAATATAAATTAGTACAGCCATTATGGAAAACTCTTTTTCTTTTTTCTTTTCTTTCTTTCTTTTTTTTTTTTGGTACCTGGGATTGAACTCAAGGGTGCTTAACCACTAAGCCACATCCCCAGCTCTTTTTATTTTGAGACAGGGTCTTGCTAAGTTGCTTAGGGCATCACTAATTCCTGAGGCTGGTCTCAAACTTTTGATCCTCCTGCCTGGGCCCCTCCAGTTGTGTGTGCCATCATGCTTGGCCTGGAATTACCATATGATTCAAGAATCTTCCTACTGCACATATATTCAAAGGAAATGAAATCAGTGTGTCAAGGAGACATCTGTACTCTCATGTTTCTTGCAGCAAAAGTCACAAAAGCACAATAGCCAAGAAATAAAAACAATCTAAATGCCCATCAGCAGATAAATGGACAAAGAACTTGGTGTATACATTCAGCCTTAAACAAGGAAATTTTGTCATTTCTGACCATGTGGATGGAACTGGGAAACATGCTAAGTGAAATAAGTCAGGCACAGAAAGATAAACACTTATCACTTAAATGTGGAATTTAAAATAGCTGAATTCACAGAACAAAGAATAGTTGGTTATAGAGGCAGGGAAGGTAGGGGGAGTGGGGAGATGATGATCAAAGAGTACAAATCTCAGACAGGAGGAACCAGTATTTTCTTCCTTCTGAGTTATATGGCAAAGTGTGAATATAGTTAACAATAGTGTATTGTATATTTCAAAATTGCTAGAGAATAAATTCTAAAAATTCTCATCACAAAAAAATAATAAGTGTTTTAGGTGATATGTTACTTGGCTTAATTTAATTATTCCACATTATATTCACAAATCAACTGTACTCCATAAATATATATAATTGCACATGCCTGTAATCCCAGTGGCTCCAGAGGATAAGGCAGGGGGGTCACGAGTTCAGCAATGGCGAAGCCAGTCTCAGCAATGGCGAGGCACTAAACAACTCAGTGAGACCCTGTCTCTAAATAAAATACAAAATAGGGCTGGGGATGTGGCTCAGTGGTCAAGTACCCCAGAGTTCAATACCTGGTACCCTCCACCAAAATATATGTGTATATGCAATTATAAATAGTCAATTTACAATTTAAAAACCCCAGAATTTTAAATTAAAAGCAATAAATTAGATCACTGATGGTCTTTTGTAATTATTGGTTACTGGATTTAATGGTCAATGTTTAGATACTAATGACTGATAATCATATTAGCAAGATCATCCAAACCACTAAAGAATATATAATACCAATCACTCATAACAGTTTTTGAACATATACAGCTAGGAAATCTACCTAAGTCATTTTACAAAGTTAAAGTAACTCATATAGCAAAACTAGACAAAGAGAGCTCAGGAACACTAAGTCTCATGAACAAACACAGGTAAAATATTAAAAATAAAATATTGGCAAAATAGGATCTACCTGTGTATTTAAGGACTAACACATCATGATTAAATAAGATATCTTACAAATGCAGTAACACTCCAATGTGAGAAAAACACATGAAGAATTTAAAAAGTAAAACATACAGAAAAATTCCATGAAATATAAAAATATAAATATATTTTAAGACCCTTTATTAAAAACTGGCTAAGATCAGAATGGGTCTTCCTTCACCTAATTAAGCGTATTTTGTAGACACCCATAGAAACATATTTAATAGTAAACATTGAAAGAACTGCCAATAAAATTTTAAAAAAGAAAATAATTATTTGTTTTCATATTCTGCTACAAGTCCTACTGAGTGTAGCTTTTAAAAAGATAAAAACAAAAGGAAAAGTTAACATTATATTTACAGAGCAAAACATTATATATACAGAGCAATTACCAATTTCTAGAAATTAACTCTTTGAGATATATATCAGATATATACTAATCACTTAGAAATATCATAGAAGAAAATATTCCTATTTATACTACCAACAAAATTTATGAAGATAAGGAAACTGCTTAGTAAGAAATGTGCAAACTCTTTTTGAAAAAATGAAACTACAGAAGAACACAAAAAAAGAAGCAGGTTTAGCATGTTCACAAATAGCAAGATTCAATAGCTAATACGTGAATTGTCTGCCAAATTTCTTGTAAAACAATTAACACTAAATAAAATATGACAACCATCCTTTTAAAAGTATGCCAAGTTTGAAAGAAAGAAGATCCTGAGGTACCACAGTAAATTCAGAATCAAACTAGAGAGGTAAACATGCTTTGGTAGTTATAGCTGTACTCAGGACATTTGCTGACTTTAATTGCCTAAAAGCTTACATCTTAATTCTCGAAATTAATTGCTTAAATCTTTTTTTTCCGGGCCGGGGTGGTGGGGGCATGCCACCAGGGATTTAACTCAGAGGCACTCAACCACTGAGCCACACCCCCAGCCCTATTTTGTATTTTATTTAGAGACAGGTCTCACTGAGTTGCTTAGCACCTTGCCGTGCTGAGACTGGCTTTGAACTCTGGATCCTCCTGCATCAGCCTCCAGAGCTGCTGGGATCACAGGCATGCACCACCCTGCCCAACGCTTAAATCTTACTTACCTGAAAAAACTACTGGAGAAATAGGCCTTGGGTCCACAAAAAAAGTAGGTATTATAAATAAACCTCTTTATAAAAGTGGAACTGTCCAACACCTACAATGCAGAGAAAGGGTGAAAAAAAAATCCATCTAGCCTTAAAGAAAAATGACAAGAAACATCTTAGACTTGGCCTAGACTACCAATGAAGTAGAAGGAAAAAAATGCTATGGTCTACAAGAGTCACATATCCAAGAAATGGAAAAATTAGACCTGTTTCTCAGAGATTGGAATAGTTAAATGACATAGAATGTAAATGCTTGAAATACATGAAGATATGAGACAAAAACCACAAGAAAGAGACCAAACCAGGAAAGGGAGAGACTTTCAATTTCTTGAAATCAAACAACATAATTATATTAAAATCTTAAAGAAAAAAAGATCTTAAAAACAGCCAGAGAAAACAGGTTATTTACAAAGGGAACAATAATGAAATAGATGACAGACTTATCAAGAGCCACAACAGAAGCCAAAAGACAGTAGGACACCTTCAGAGTGCTGAGAAAAAAATAATTATCACTGTAGAATTTTACACTCCATTAAACCATTAGGTAAGAATGACAGTATAGCAGGTTATTTTTCAAATAATAAGAGTATTTACTAAGAATAAGCCTTCACTAATGCATTTCATGATATATAAAATGACCCCAGGGGCTGGGGAGATAGCTCAGTCGGTGGAGTGCTTGCCTTGCATACACAAGGCCCTGGGTTCAATTCCCAGCACCACAAAAAAAAAAAAAAAAAAAACCAATAAAATGACCCCAGAAGGAATGCAGGATGAAAGAGGAATAATGTGCAAATAAAAGGTTAATTTTGAATAATTCCCCAAGCAAACATTATAAAACAAAGCAACGCCCACCACAGAAGTTTAAGAGAATGGAACTCAAATGCCAGATGACAATAACCTACTGGATGAGAGAAATCAATCAAAGTCAAAGTACTCTATCATACTTTATAATGTCCTGGGGGAAGACAACCATCAATTTACAAAGTCTAAAATTAACAAAGACTTAAGTCAAACAAACAACATTTATGTATTCATTAAATATTTAAGCCCATAAACAATATTTATTAAGTCAAACCAACAATGACAATGACTTAAGTACCCAAACAGGTAGAAATAGCCATAAAATACTTAAATTTAGCAGAAATGTTATTTCATTTTCTTTCTTCCTTTTTTTTTTTTTTTAAGTACCAGGGGTTTAATCCAGGGGCACTTAACCACTTAGCCACATCCCTACCCCTTTTTAATATTTATTTGGAGGGTCTTGCTCAGGGCCTTGCTAAGTTGCTGAGGCTGGCTTTGAACTGGCGATCCTTCTGTCTCAGCCCCAAGAGTTGCTGGATTACAGGCATGTGCCATTGTGCCCAGCTATTTAATTTTCTTACCTAACAACTGACGAAGATAACTTTAAGTGATAATATCCAGTGTTAATAAAAGTATAGAAAAAGAGCGGTACACTGCTGGCAGACTCCTGATTTAAATTCTACAACAATGAATATATAATTGACATAGAAATGTCAATTTTTCATCTCTCTATAGAACCTCAACTTACTGCTTCAGTGGCCACCCATTTATTTCATGGCATATACTATCCTTTATATCTATTTTCAACTTATTGGTCTTAAAATCCTAGCAGTGGAGGGAGGGCATGTGGCTGTTAGAAGACTGTGAAAACCAGCATGCAAACAAAATATTTTTAAGTGGGTTGAATAAAGTTCTAATATCCATTAAGATACTGAATATCTGCCAGGAGCAGTGGCACACGTGTATAATCCCAGCAGTTCAGGAGGCTGAGGCGGGAGAATCAAGAGTTCAAAGCCAGCCTGAGCTGAAACGAGGTGCTAAGCAACTCAATGAGACCCTGTTTCTAAATAAAATATGAAACAGCTGGGATGTGGCTCAGTGGTCATGTGCCCCTGAGTTCAATTCCTGGTACCTGCCCCCCAAAAAAGATATTGAATATCCATTAAATGTGTAAAAATTCAAATTACAATTAATAAAATTGTATTACAATTACTGTTATAATTAATAAAACTACAAAATTTTATTTTCATTACAAGGATTTAGGTGCACAAGATGAAAATTTAAAGATAATCTTTAAAAGTATATAAACAGTGGGCTGGGGTTGTAGCTCAGCAGTGGAGTGCTTACCTAGCACATGTGAGGCACTGGGTTTGATCCTCAGCACCACATAAAAATAAATAAATAAAATATACTGTGTCCACCTATGACTAAAAAAATTTTTTAAGTATATAAATAGTATATATCTTCCAAACTAAATACTGATTAAAAGAATAAAAAAGCATAGAAAATTAAAGAAAAAACAAAACGGAGACAAATCTAAGCTTATTGGCAATAACAATTAAATGGAGTGAACCTTAAAATTAAAAAAATTCTCAGATAATACTATATTGCAGTAGTTATCAAACATGTCTAAATAGTTGAATAATCTATGAAGTTTACAAATATAAGGACCTTTTGTCTTATGACCATGGATTATGATTTAATTGATCTGGGGTGTGGCTTGGGCTCTGTAGTTTTTAAGATGACCCCAACTTTTTAAAGTGCATGCAAGTTTAGAAACCATTTCCAAATTGTTTTCCAAAGTGGTTATGCCAACTGATATTACATATTACAGTACAAAGCACTTAAATACCAAACAGTTTTCTACTGAGACAGAATTTACAGACATATGGTTCATTTTTTTAAAGTACACAATTCTGTTTTTTTTTTATTATACTGATAGAGTTGTGCAATGATCTGATTTTTTTTTTTTAACATTTTCTTACCCTGAAGAGAAATTTGTCTATGCTTATTAGCAGTCACTTACCATTCCCCCACTCCTCACTATTCGTCATGTGTCACTGCCCCCCAAGGGTGGGCAACCAGTAGTCTACTTTATATGTCTACAGGTTTGCCTAGTATGGAATGCAACGATACAATGGGTAGATTTTTGTTGGCTTCTACTTAATCATGTTTTCAAGATTCATCCAAGTTGATGCATGTATCAGAACTTTAAGTTTCTATTGCTAAATAATATTCCTTTCTAAGGATATACCAAATTTTATCAGTGTCCAACAGTTCACGGACACTTGGGTTATTCCTCCTTTTTGGCTACTGTGAATAATGAAGTATAGAGCACTTTCATCTTCAAATGTTGCAAATGATTAGGAGTGTCAGATTTCTTCATTTTTGCCAATCTATAGCATGTGAAACATTAACTCACTGTGATTTTAATTTGCATTTCCACTTTTTCATATGCTTACTAGCTATTTCTCATTTCCTTCAACTGCCCAAAAATATCTTTTGTGGAATTTTTCTTATAAAATCCTTTCATATTCTGGTAACCAATTTCACTCCTGTCTATATGCATCTTAAGTATTTTCATCTAATTCACAGCTTGTTTTTCTACTTTCTTTTTTGTTTTTCAGTTGTAGACGGACACAATACCCTGGTTTTATTTATTTTTACGTGGTACTAAGGATCCAACACAGTGCCTTACACATGCTAGGCAAGCCCTCTGCCACTGAGCCACAACCCCAGCATATCTTTTACTCCTTTTTTTTTTTTTTTTTTTTTCTTCAGTTACAAAAGGTAGGGTGTGTTTATTCAGAGTCACAAGCAGTTGACGGACTCAGTGTGATTCAAGACCACAAAGAAACCATTTCTCCTCCATTCTGAGTGTAGGGTTGAAAGTCAGACTGGGAGGAGTTCTGCTTGGGGCCCATTCACAGGTTTACGAGTTTCTCATTGAGGGCAATCTGTGACTGTGAGACTGGCCAGGTTGGTCACCATCAGCAGGTCACTGATGTTGCTGTTCAGCATGGTCTGGAAGTTGTCAGGAACTATTTTGGGTACTTGGTTAACGAGGATCATCAAGAAGCGGCCCACAGTATTATCAGTTGACACCTTTTCGGACAGCACATCCTCTGCATACTGCAACACAGCACTCAGGGCATCCTGGATGCCAGCTGATACCCCTGCCACTTGTTACAAGTCACTAGAGAATCTGATCACTTGGTTGGGGCTGAAACAGGTCTTCATGATCAGGTCAACTCCAATGTGTTCAGTATCATAATATGCGTATTTCATTGTGAGAGGAATGTACATCATTCCCATGGTCCTCCCAGGGACACCCACTAAAGTGCTGATATAGGCCTTGATGCTCATGTGACCATTCTGAAGACTTGTGTCCATGGTAAGGTGAATGGGGTTAGGGGTCTCCCAGCTGTAGTACTCATGGATCAACAGAGTGCTCTGTCATGTCATGGCCTGTGGCATACCAGTCCAGGATGAGCTCATTTGGAGAGACTCGTGCAATTCATACATGTTCTCAGCAAATTCCATGTTGACAGGCACTTCATCTTCTGATTTACTGTATCACTGAAAAGCAATTGGTGACCACCACTGAGTGCTTGTCAGCAGTTGCCAGCACAGTTCCAATAACACAAGCAGTGCTGCAGTTGTGTTGATCATAACTGTCCACGATGGAGGCCAGAATGACGGGGTACAGCCTGACCACATGGTCGCAGGAAGAAGGGCACTGAGAGAGCAGGACCCGCAGGGAGGGCACAAGGGTCTGAGCTAGGGCTTGTGCTGAGACCAGGGTCTGGCCTGGTGTGCGGCCGCGATGTCTGAGGGTGAAGCTGGAGCTGCAGCATGAGCTAGTATGAGAGTTGGGGCTGGGGCTGGGACTGAGGTTGGGGCCAGAGGGGCGGGAGTACTTGTGGGTACTGCTGGTGGCCATCTTGTTGAGAAAGAGCCCATCTTCTACTTTCTTTATGACATCTTTTGATAGAGGATAATTTCATGCAAATTTATCAATCTTTTAATGATTATTTTAAAGAAGAGCAGAAACTTTAGAAAGTATTTATTTGGTTCTCTTTCAAATCTCTTCCTTATTCATTACTTGTCCTTTTTGTGATTTGTTTCTTTAAACATTAAACCTACAGCTTATATCTAATAATTCCAATATGAAAAGTTTTGACATTTAATCTGTTGTTTCTTTAGGTTATGTATCACTCATGTGTGACCTGTTTTCTTTCCAGTGTTATAATGTTTGTGAGCTCACCTTCTGCTGATCTTAATTCATGAGAATTCTAAAGGCCTCCTATTTTTCTCCAGAGAAGATTTGCATTTACTTTGGTTAGGAATCAGAGGGCACCACCTTAGAGAATAAAGTTTCAGCTTTTTTTTTTTTAATTTCTTGATTGTCTTTAATCAAGAAATTAATTCCATTTATCTAGAAGTGTTTTTCTGTTCCTCCTAAAACCAAGTTAATACCTATCCCAAGGTCTTAAAGTTGCTACTCTACCTACCTACAATTCTTTTTCCCCAGATACTGGTTTTATCATGTTCTTACTTTGTCAAGTCTTAGTTCAAACATACTCTTCAGATAGGCTTTTCCAAAATCTTCCTCTCTAAATTGGGCCACCACACTCCCCCTTATTATTTGCTTACCCTACTTCACTTTATTCATAGTACTTACCACTAACTGCTCTAGTTTTATTAAATAGATGTATACATACATATGTGCATATATATGTGTATATATGTATATACACACATGTATATATATATATGTGTACATGCATGCACATAAACGTGTTTTTTGTCTCCTTATTTATTCTGTATCTGTCCCACAAGAATTTAGATTCCAGCAGAGAAGGAACCTTGTCTAGGTCATTATTCCCCCAAAGCCTGCTTCAGACCCTTGGCACAGAATAGGCCTTCAATAAGTACTATGGAATAAATGAACACATTTGAAAAGGTGGAGACAATGACATTAAGTCTAAATTTTTGTAAATTTGAGAGCTGACTCCTTTACAGAATTGACACATGAGGCCCTGTTGATCCCCAGCACCAGAAAAACAAAGAATAGAAAAGGAAAAAAAAAAGAGAGAGGGAGGGGGAAAAAGGGGGTTATCACTGGGGAAGAAGTAGAGCCATCCTTTCCTTTGAAATTGGGAAGATTATAATAAGAGAACAACAGGTAAAAGAAATAGGGAATTGGTGAAATTCCATAGGGAGAACATACTGAAAAGTCCTGGCTTTTCTTCTCAAATCATAGCTCTTTTTTCCCATACAACACAGGCACTGCATGGGATTATATCAATAACTATAAAGCCTTCAGATGAACAAATAATGAAAGGGTAAGAGACAGTTATATTCCAGTGATGCAAGGAGTACAATAAAATGATCATCTAGGTCAGATCACTTATTAAAAGTTCTGATATAGGCTCTATTCCTTATCATAAAGCTATAGAAAAAAAAACTTTCTTAGACAATTATATATTTGTCCTAAGCTTTTTCCAATAAAAGATGATTCTAGCATTCATTCAATGTAAAATATTAAGTTTTTAACTAGCTAGTATTCAACTACTAAGCAAGTATAAGAGAATGTGTTTGGTAATATATTGTGTTTACTTGAATTGTTAATAAAATTCATTGATCCACTCTATCACTACACAAATCATATAAGCTCTTCTGATCTGAAAAACTATACATTCCTGCATCTGTTTTTTAAATTTGTGACTGGGGCTTACTAATTATTCAGAGCCCTTTCAGTGGATCTAAAGCAAAAAGTGTATAGCCTCTTTTTTCTGACAATATTTACAAGTGCCCCAGAATTCAAATCTAGCTCCTTGATCATCAAGGAAGCTAACAGGAAGATAGGTATCAGAAGGCAGCATTAAAGGCTTTCTCAAGGATAGAGAAGGTAATGGTACACTATAAAACTATTCTACTTTCCATAATTTCAAAACATTCCTTTCAGAGTAGTAAGAAATTTAGTCAAGTAAGGCATGGTGGTGCACGCCTATAATCCTAGCAGGTCAGGAAGCTGAAGCAAGAGGATCATAAGTTCAAAGCCAGCCTCAGCAATTAAGCAAGGCCTAAAGCAACTTAGTGAGACCCTGTCTAAAATAAATAAATCAACACACACAAATAAAGATGGGGATGTGACTCAGTGGTTAAGTGCCCCTGGGTACAATCCTCAGTATCACCCCCGTGCCAAAATAAAAGTAAATTATTTAAAAGCAGCCTTGAAATAATAGCAGAGAAAGCAGCCATTCTAAATCTAGATTCCGAGATACAAGCGATGGATATCCTTACCTAGGGACACCAAGTTGCTATAGTTTTCCAACATCACATCTCTATACAAATCCCTTTGGGCAGAGTCCAGGCATTCCCACTCTTCCTGAGAGAAGTCAATTGCAACATCCCTGAACATCACTGATCTCTGAAACAACAAACACAGTATGAGTTGTAGAAATAAATAAAATAGTTTTTCAGTGAAGGAGGAAGTGAAGAGGGGCATTTTACAAAGGAGGCAACAGAGAAAACAAACTAGGAAGTTTCTGACATGGGAGAGACAGTAAAGAAACGGGTGATTCTGAAATGCTAACATGTTCCTAATTATTCCTGTTGTATTTTTCCCTCATAAAGAACATCTCATTATACAGATAAGTCTTCAAATTAATAAAGTAAATGCAATGTCTCAATTAAAAGATGTAGCACATACAAGTATCCTGTAAAAATGTAAGTTGTCTACCATATATTTTATCACAAATGCAAATTTCTCTTTCTGTATTTAAGGAATAAGAAAAATAATTGGGAAAATATCCTGTAAAATCTTATAAAACAAGATTTTATAATATTAAAGAATTAATTGAAGTCTCATACTCATTATATCAGAATATTACCTCATAAAATATTTCCCATGTCACCAGTAACTTAATCTTTCTTAAAGGCTACAGAATAGCTCCATATAATGAATATATCTAACTTACTTAATAAGTGCTCATATTTGAAAATTTTAGGTTACATAAACTCACAAGTATTTCTCAGTTGCTAGTACTTTTTAGTTGTGCTTATAATTCTCACTAAGTTATGCAAGTGGATGATGATCTTTCTGTTACTATTCATCACTCCTAAATGTACCCTTTCCTCATTTTTCCCTATGGACACTGCACCACTAAGCCACAGTCCCAGTCCTTTTCATTTTTTTTATTTTGAGGGTCTCATTAACTTGCCAAAGTTGGCCTCAAACTTACAATCCTCCTGCTTCAGTTTCCCTAGTGGCTGGGTTATAGACATGTGCCACTGTGCCTGTTACCTTTTCTTCATTCTAACCGAGAGAGAGGTGGAAAAGCTAATCCAAGCATACATGTCTGAGATCAGCACACAATGTTGAATTTCAAAATGATTCAATTACCAGTGCTAATCAATTATACATTCTTCCCATTCAGTGCCTAAACACATGCCTAATTTTGAAAAAAATTTTGAAAAGCTAGAAGCCTTTCCCTTATAAATCATGAGCTCTTGCCACATATAGGACTGAGCCCAGTGAAGACCAACTCCCATCTTGTCTAACTGGGAGACTAGGTCTAAAGAGAAACTGAAGGATTTATCATGGGTGGTATCATTTAACATACTTCTCTATCATAAAATCAGAGAAATTTGCTTTTGTTACATCAGTTTTCCTTGTGTTCCTAGTCTACAGATGCTCAGAGGATTATTGAATAGGTATATAGGTTAGATTAGAAGTCCACAGTTATGGAAGACACTATTAGTTATAAGAATGGGACAAAATGGGGAGTATAGTTGCCAAGTGGGGTTAGTTAGGAAGGCAGTTACAGGAATAAGGAATGCTAAAACACATATGCCCTATAAAAAGTAACTAAAGAGGGTACAAAGAAATGCTGAGTCACCTGAGACATGATTTTTAGAGCTGCAAGAAATGACCATTCCTCTTCTGGGTTCCTATCTTAGTGTGGTGCAGAATATGGAAAAAGCAGAGCTGAGGAGGAGAAAACAGAACCATGAGACCAGGTTTTCTGCAAGGCTCCAAAGGATTAAATCAGAATTATCTATGTTGCTCTTTTCTTCCTGTCTCTTATTCCCACACCCAAAATATATATTAAGGGGGATAGACATAGATGCTGGTTCTTACCCCAGTCAAAATGAATGCTCTCTATAGTCAAAAGAAAACATAACTTCTCTAGCAATTTTGAAATGATAATATATCTATATATATTATATAAAAATAGATAATGACTTATATTTCAATATATTAATGAACATATATAACTACATTATATTGAATAAACTTCTATTTATAAGATGAAAATATTTGACTATTTTTGGCACCTTTTACTTATATTTGGCATTTTGAAACAAAAGCTAAAAATGTGTATGTGTGTTCAGGTGTATGTGTAGAATATACAGAAATGCATTACCTACAAATAGAGCAAATATTTGTTGCTGGAAAGTTAAATATTTAAAGCAATGTTGCCATCAGTGCTGTGACTTTTTGAAATGGCGAAAAATATCTCAGTACATTTCTCAACAAAATGAAATACAAACTTTCCTCAAAACATAGTTGCATTCACGGAAAATTCACCTAACAATAAAACCAACCAACAAAAAGATAATATATCAATTTAGCCTTTACAAAAAAAACTCACAAAAATGCTTTAGGTGAGAGCTTTCAGATCCAAATAATTATAAACACATTTTTTCCAGCTATGGTCCTCATTGTGTCATAGACAATTCTTTATTGTGTACTAGAGAACATCTACAGCAGAAGTTGGCAAATGACTGCCCATCAAGTAGTTTTGTAAATAAAATTTTATTGGAGTACACTTATACTCATTTTTAAATGTATTATCTTTAGCTACATTCACACTGCAGTGGTAGAGCTGAATAGCTGCAAAAGAGATCATCTGGCCCACAAAGCATAAAATATTTACTATTTAGCCCTTCATAGAAAAAGTTGGGTTAATCTCTGATCTAGATCTATGACCTCAAAGCTAGAAGCCTTTCCCTTCAACCGGTTATTTTAACATTCGAAAGCACCCAAAAATATTTCTTAAATATCCCACTTAGAGAATTACTGCCACTGCAGAGAATCACTGATACTCATAGGTGTCCAATAAATATTTAACTGGAATTTCCATTTCTTCCACATCTAGCAATGTACAAGAGATAACTCGGCCCATTCTAACAATCACAAAAGAAACTCGGATAAAATGAAAAATCATAATGTCTTTTAATTCACCAGAGAGGTAGAAACACAAATTTAGATAAGTTGAACTTCAAAAGTGCTTCAAAAGGGGCTATACACAGACACTCCATTCTTGGTTGGACTTAAACTAAATTGTATTAGGAATAGTACACACCTTTCAATAAAAGAGAGACAAGAAAAGCAAGTTCAGTCACCTATATGCTTTTTATAGGAATACAATTTAAATATAAAAACATGTATGAATTGAAAGTAAAATGGTGAGAAAAATGCTACATTAATACTAAGCATAAGAATGCTTGTGTGCTTGTATTAATACAAGACAAAAGAGCTATCAAGACAAAGAGTAATACTGGGGATAAGGAAGATCAATCCATCAAGACACAGCAATCTTCAATGTATAGATAAATGCTTCAAAATACATGAAACTAAACTGAACTGTAGGAAGAGCCAAATCCACAATCAATTAGAAATTACATTTTAGAAGCCAGGTGTGGTGATGCACTCCTGTAATCCCAACTACTCAGGAGACTGAAGCAGGTAGATAACAAGTTTGAGATGAGCCTGGACAACTCTAGTGAGACCCTATCTCAAAATAAAGGGCTGGGGAGGTAGTCAGTGGTATAATGGCCCTGAATTCAATACCCAGGACTGCCAAAAATATCTTGGAACTGGGCTCAGTGATACACGCCTACACTCCCAGCGACTTGAGAGGCCAAGACAGGAGGATCGCTTGAGCCCAGCAGCACAAGACCAGTCTAGGCAACATAACAAGACTCCATCTCCAAAATAAACAAGCAAACAAACAACAACAAAAAAAACAATATTAAAAAAAAGCTAGAGAAAAAAAACAGAACAAATTAACAACAAAAAATATCAATAACAATATAGAGGATTTATATAAGATTATATCAAGTTCCTTGACATAATTGATACACAATAGAATGCCACATGTGACCGTCAAAAGCTGTGCTAGGCTGAGCTGGAGAGAGTGGAGTTGCCAGGTATCAGGACAGTTGAGTAAGGCAACAAGCCAAAATGAAAGTAACAGTCCAATCTTTAATTATTTACTGATCATTAGCAAGAGGCTAATCCAGAAAAAGCAGCAACTCCTGAAATGTTCAAGTTTCCCCCACAGAATAGCACTAATACAGGGAATCATACTGCCAAGGGAGCAGGAATGAAAGGCTTCTGGCATCTTATGGACTAGGAATAGGGGAGTGGGATAGGGACGGGTAGGGTAGGAGTAGGTAAGTACTGATTCACAGTGGGAAAAAATGTCTCCATGCTTTTACCTCTTTCCCTCCATAAGGATGTCTTGGCTAAAGTGCCTCCTAATAGAGGGGCCTGGGATAGAAATGCAGACAAGCATAAGAGCATGAATGGCCAGGAGTGCTTGAGTCCTTGACTTCAACTTTCTTTGGAAACTGCAATGTAGTCAATGTATACTCAGTCTGGTAAGGGGAGAACAGTTTTCTCCTGCAAGGATAGCTTTTGGTGGAGCCTAAGAGTTCACACATCCAATTTTGGAAGAAGCCAGACTCCTTAACAACTATAGAAAGTACAGATCTGTTTTTTTAAATATTTTTAGTTGTAGATGGACACAATATCTGTATGTTACTTATTTTTATGTGGTGCTGAGAATCGAACCCAGTGTTTCACACATATGCTCTACCACTGAGCCACGACCCCGGCCCAAAAGTATATTATTTTCAAGAACACATGGAAAGGTCACCAAATAAATGAGATACTAAGTCACAAAACAGGAATGAATAAATATTTTAAAATGGAATGATGTAGAGGATATTCTCTAGTCTGTGTCCACACGTTATTCATAAAGAAACTAATAAAAATCAGAGGTATAGAACAAGCTCCAATATTTAGAAATTTAACATACTTATATATAAGCCATGGTTCGGAGAAGAAATCATAAAATATGTTGAACTAAAAGATTACAGAAACACACTTATCAAATTTTGTGGCCTGAAATTAAAGCAGTATTTAGAGGAAGATTTATAGTTTTAAATGCTAATGGTGTACTAGGAGAAAAAGGAAAGTGAAAGAACAATTTAGACTCTAATGTTAAGAAGTTAGCATGCAATTTAATTTGATTTAAGGGGGGATGACTCCCTTCACAAAAATATCACAGTCCATGAATGCAGAAGAAATGACAGAAGTAGAATAACCCCCGAGAAAATAAGATATCAATGGCTGCTAAAGGAAATCACATAAAGGACAACAACCAAAGACTATGTACATCACCACGTATGAAGGATTTGTGTAAAACAAACAAACCTGAACATGATTAAGTCTTTATAAATATATACAAGAAGTGCGGGCCAGAAGAAGATGTTAAATTAAATCACAGGCAATCAGCAAAATCTAGAAAATGAGTTTCTCCATAAGGAACTCTGTGGAACTTGCAAGAAAGGAGAGTGGAATTACCCACAGATTCAAAAACTTTTAAGAAATCTATCACACTACATAAATAAATGGAGGGTTGGGGATGTAGTTCGGTAGTAGAGCACTTGCTGAGCATGCACAAAGCCCCAGGTTCAATTCCCTTACTGTCAAAAACAAACAGACATTGTTCAGATCTTGATTCTAATAAAATGTTTTAAAAAATTATGTACAACAGGGAAATTTAAACACTGGCTTTTTGATGACATTACAGATAATGAGGTTTTTTTCTTTAGAGTAGTGATGAGACATTTTATACACTTTATTTAAAAAGATTTGGCACGGCATGGTGGTGCCGGCCTATAATCTCAGCAGTTCTGGAGGCTGAGGCAGGAGGCCTCAGCAACTTAGCAAGACTCAGTGATGTCCTAAGCAACTCAGCGAGACCCTGTCTCTAAGTAAAATATGAAAAAGGGTTAGGGATTAAGTGCCCCTGGGTTCAATCCCTGGTACAAAAAATAGTTTTATCTTCCAGATATATGTATTCAAATATTTATGAATGCAATGATATATCTGGAATTTTCTTCAAGAAAACCTACGCAGTGGTTGGGAATGTGGCTCAGTGGTAGAGTTTTTGCCTTGCATGCATGAGGCCCTGGGGTCATTCTCTAGCACTGAAAGGAAAAAAGGGGGGGAGCAGAAGAGCTATATATTAAATATGTTTACCCACAAATTCATATTTGTTGAAGCTGAATAATGGGTAAAATACATGGGGATGCACTGCACTATACTTTTACTTTTGTATGTTTTGATTTTTTTCTATAAAAAAAGTTTTTAAAATCCCTGAAAGATGGAGTATACATGTGATCAGTGATTTATTTCAGAAGACACCAATTTTTCAATAACTGCTGTTTTCTTTTTGTATTTTAAAAATTATACCCGTGAACATGTTCTACTTTGATATCAGAAAACGCAGCTTCCTGAAATCCTAAAAAAGGATATATAATAGTTTTAAAAATGAAATTCTTAGCCTGGGGATATAGCTCAGTACATGCCTTGCATGTGCAAGGCCCTGGGTTTGATCCTCAGAACTAAACTAAAAGAGAAATAGAGAAGGAGAAGAGGAGAGAGATTGTCACCAAATTTGTAGAAAAAAACAAGATTTAACAGAAGAAATTCTAATAAAACTTGTTTAAAATTAGGTAATGGAGCTGGGAGTGGTGGCACATGCCTGTAATTCCAGCATCTTGGGAGGCTGAGGCAGGAAGATCATGAGTTCAAAGCCAGCCTCAGCAATGGAGGTGCTAAGCAACTCAGCGAGATCCTGTTTCTAAATAAAAAATACAAAATAGGGTTTGGGATGTAGCTCAGTGGTTGAGTGCCCCTGAATTCAATCTCTGGTACCCCCCGGCAAAATTAGGTAATAGAAGAAAACATGGGGAAAAAGAAAAATGAATGTAACAGTTTATTTAGCATTAATATTATTGCACATGGGACTGAACCCAGGGGTGCTTTACCACTGAACTACATTCCCAGACCTTTTCATTTTTTAATTTTGGGACAGGATCTCATTAAATTGCCTAGGCTGGCCTTAAATTGTGATCATCCTGTCTCAACCTCCCAACTTGCTGGGATTTTAGAGGTGTGTGACACCATACGTGGTTACCAATTTTATTATTTTTCAGAATTATGATTCAGGTAGTTTATGCCAAATGTATTAAACTAAAAGTAGGTCACATCTAGAAATCTGCCCCAAAGATAAGAAATCGTCCCCAAAGATAAACTAATAAAAAACAAATATATAGTTACTGATTGCTACATTATGCAATGGCAAAACACTGTTTAAAAAAATGCCTATCCATAGGAGACTCACTGAATAAATTATTATACCCAAACAACAGAATATGCAGCTATAAAGAAGAATGAAGAAGCTCTTTACAAGCAGCTATATAATTATCTCCAGGAAATATTAGATGTGTGAAAAAAAGAAGGTGTAGAATAGTATATGTCAAATGCTTCCTTTTAATTAAGAATGCAGAGATAAAACTGCATAATTCACACATACAAACACATTCACATAAACATACACATGTATGTATATATAATTTTTTTTCTGGGCTGGAAATTTGAACCCAGGGCCTTGTGCTTATGAGACAAGCACTCTACCAACTGAGCTATATCTCCAACCCCAATATATAATTTTTTAAAGAAAAAACAATGAGAAGTACAGGCAGTTAGTTATAGAGGGAAGAAGGAAGCAGGGTGGAGGAAATAGGAATTGACACAGGCATGTCCAAATTCACCATGTTCTATGGCTTTGCCCTTGTAAATGTGTAAATGTGTTACATAATCTGAAAGCAAAATAAATCTGAGTAGGAAGAAAGCAATCCCTAAAACTGGAAAGCAAAATGAAACAAATGAGTCTAACTGTGTCTTAAACTGGTAGCTTAGCCATACAAGGGGTTTTAGTTTAGGTGATTTTAAAAACACAGTAATTTTTTAATTTAATAATGATTAAACATCCCGAGTGGGTTATCCTAGTCAACTCCAAGCGATCTTGATAGTTTTTCTGTATTTACATGGCTAGTAAAAACACTGGTATGGTTATTTTAAGATTCTTTCTCTCTCTCAATCCAAAAGAAGGCAGGAAAGATGGGAAAGGAAATAAAAAGCAAATGGGACAAATATAAAACAAATAGTAAGATAATGAATATGAACCAAACCACATCAATAATCACACAAAATATAAATGATTTGAGTACTTCAATTAAAGATTACCAGCTGAATACAGTGGGGCACACCTGTAATCCCAGGATTACAATCATGATTCTGAGTTCAAAGCCAGCCTCAGCAACTTAGTGAGGCCCTAAGCAACTCAGCAAGACCCTATTTCTAAATATAATATTAAAAATGGCTGGGGATGTGGCCCAAAGGTTAAGCACCCCTGGGTTGAATCCCTGGTTCAAAAAAAAAAAAAAAAAAAAAAAAAAGATTGCCAAATTGGATAAAAACACAAAATCCAATTATATGCTGTCTACAAGAAATACATTTGCAGGCTGCCCCCGGCACTGAAGGCTCTGTGAGGCAGGTCGGGCTTGTCGCCGGGTGTGCTGCGAGCTGTCTGTTCGCTTCTAGGGCAAACCCAGGTGAGGTGGAGCCGCTATGGTCCTGAATTCAGGGATCCCCTAATTGACAAAGAACAATACTGCAAGCCTGTGGCTGAGCTCACCGAGGAGGAGAAATACGACCAGGAGCTCATGAAAACTCAGCTCATCAAAACTGCCCCAGCAATGAAAACAAGCTCTGTGTTTGCAGACCCGGTGATCAGTAAATTTACCAAAATGATGATGAAAGGAGGAAACAAAGTACTAGCCAGGTCTCTCAGGAACCAGACTTTGGAATGGGTGAAAAGGAAGCAGTTCAAGAAGTATCATGCTACTTCTGGAAAGGAACAGGCTACCATTGAACACAATCCCTATACCATCTTCCACCAGGCACTGAAAAACTGTGAGCCTGTAATTGGGCTGGTACCCATCCTCAAGGGTGGCCATTTCTACCAGGTCCCCCTGCCCCTAGCTGACCGATGGCGCTGCTTCCTAGCCATGAAGTGTGTGATCACTGAATGCCAAAAGAACAAGCACCAGCGAACACTGATGCCCCGAAAGCTGTCACATGAGCTGCTGCAAGCCCTTCACAACCAGGGCCCCGTGATCAAGAGGAAGCACAACATGCACAGGACGGCCACGGTGAACCGAGCCCTGGCCCACTACCGTTGGTGGTAGAGGGAGAAGAAAGGTTCCCAGTGGAGCCCAGGGTCTCTGCCACAAAAAAAAAAAAACCTCTGAGCCACTGTTCTGTTGAAGAGCAGCTATGGTTAAGGATGTAGTTCTTTGCGGTGCTGGGGTTTGAACCCAGGGCCTTGTGCTTACAAGGCAAGCACTCTACAAACTGAGTTATCTCCCCAGCCCAGGATGTAGTTCCTTTATGAAGCAGGACCTTCACCTTCTTTGCCTATTGATCATCTTTCTTTGGGGTTAGAACTGGCTCTCCCTGCCCCATTTCTTTGTAAAAAAGGAACATATCAACTTAGGGATTTTTCTCCAAGAAACTCAGGCCCTAGTCTTTTCTTCTCTCACCTTGGAGTGGACCTTTAGATGATATGAAAGGAAGCAATTTTTGTGTCAGAAATTATTTATTAGAAAATCTTTAATCTTAACTAGTGTAACACAGTATATAAGAACTACCATTCATTAAAACTGACTGGAGGATTAAAAAAAAAGAAACGCATTTGCAGTATCAAAACACAAATAGGTTAAAAGTAAAGGATAAGCTGGCTGTGGTGGTACATGCCTATAATGCCAGCAACTCAGGAGGCTTAGACAGGAGGATAGCAATTTCAAGGCTAGCCTGGGCAACTTAGTAAGACCATGTCTCAGAAAAATAAAAAAGAGCTGTGAATATAGCTTGGTAGTAGAATGCCCCCAGGTTCAATTCCTAGTACAGAGAACATATGTATATGACATACCATGCTAACACTAATGAAAATAAAGCTGGAGTGCTTGCTTTAAATATCAGCAAAGGAGATATTCAGACAAAGAACATTATCATGGACAAAGAAGAACATTTCATAAGAAAAAAGGGTTAATTCACCACTGGGACATAAATTTGAGACTTCTATGTACCTAATAACATAGTTTTAAATAGGTGAAGCAAGAACTGATAGAAACTACAAGGTGAGAAACATAAATCCAAGAAATGAAACCAGTAAAGATATTGAAGATTTAAACAATACTATAGATCTACTGGAACTAGCTGACAATTATAAAACATTCTACCCAGCAACAAAGGAGAATAGTCTTTTCAAGTGCACACGGAACATTAAGATGCCTCAAATTCTAGGTCATAAAACAAATTTTAATATATTTAAAAGGATTCATATCACACAAAGTGTATTCTCTGAACACAACGGAATAAAATTGGAAATCAATAGATCTCTCTGGAAGATCCTCAAACTATTTGAAAATGAAATAACAGGGACTGGGGGTGGGGGGCTATAGCTCAGTGGCAGAGCACCTGCCTAGCACATGTGAGGAGGTTCAATCCTTAGCACAACATAAAAATAAAACAAATGAAATAAAGGCATGATGTCCATCTACAACAAAAACAAAATTTTTTTAAAAAATGAAATAACACACATTAAAATAGCCCAAGAGTTAACAAATAAACCAAAAGACAAAAAGTATTCTGAACAGACAGCAGAATAATGAAACAAGATTGGCAAATGACACCTTTTGAACTAGGCACAAAACGGTTCATTACACTCTTATTTCTGTTTGAAAATTTCAAACAAACCCAAAGCAAACCCCAAAAAAGGTTTAAAAATGAATGTTGTTGTATCGGAAATAAAAATAGAGGTCTCATTTTCAAAACCATGGATATCAAATCCATTCTTCCTAAATTTAACCACTACTGGGAAGTATCCTCACAGTTAATTGCACATTTTTCTTGCTCTCAACCTGCAAAAAATTGCTTTGTCCTTCCACCATCTAAGATTTAAGTAGGAAATTGCAAAAAGAAAACAAAGATTCCTGTGTCCTGAAAACACAAAGACAGTTCAAGAAACAAAGAGGCAATATATACTCACCTTGAACTTTGCTTTTGAGTGTGTGACAGTCATTCTTTCCTCCTTTTGTCTCTATTCTCAGAAAAAGAAAATGGAATGAGACACTAGGATTTACTTGAGTTATACTCTAAATTAGAACACACCCTCATCCTCTATACCACAATCTATCCCTCTTTATCAGAAAGGCAAGTTAAAAGGAGATTACAACACTTTTGCACCTTTTGTATCAAAAAGGGCCCAAGCTGTCTTGAGCCAGAATTTACTTCTGGATTCAAAGGTGTCCACTGGCGACTGAGCACTGCAGTGGCTTATCAGAGGTTCTAAAGACTGTCCTTGGCTCTTTCATCACTCCCTCTGCAAGCATTCCCACTCCTGGAACCCTGCTCTATTTCCAAGTGACCAGTCCTGAAGGTGCTATCAGCTCTAAAATTCTCAAGATTAGGTCTGTGGCTGGGAAATAACTCCTTTTCTTTACACACAGGCTCAAATTTCTAACTTCCTTTTTCCTACCATTTCTTTGCATCCAATTCCTTAGGGCTATAAAGTTAAAGAGAGATGACCTGGAAGAAACTCAATTTAGATTCCAAGGTGAACCAAGGATCAATACAGAAAAGAAGAAATTCAGGCCATGTGTGAAATGGGTAGCCACGGTGGTCAAAACGGGTCAAGTACTTAAGTTCTCAGAGCTGCAAAAAGACACACGGGACTCATGATCCGCAAGACTCCACTCCAGCATGTACCCCAGAAATACCAAAACGAAATTTTTTCATTGTACCCCACTAAACTCATGTAAGATCACAGAATATAAAATACACGAATGACCACACAAAGTCGCACAGAATGACATTTCCATAGTCACAACAGCCAATCACAATCATCAGTTAGGTTATTGTGTTATGGCATCTATTCTTAAAGTCCAGTCAGACACGGGGCATGAACACAAGCACAACCAAGCTCCTGAACAGGTACCCACAGCCCTAGACGCCCTTTCAGAGCGACACTTTTGCTCTCTTCTCACAGTCAATAAACGGTCACGCAGACTTCCAGTACACACTTGGCACACAATCAGCCACTCAAACACAACTAAGTTCAGGTCCAGGAAACACGCAGTCATAAACACTGTCTCAGCAACGCTGCCATACACATCAACCTCACCGGCGAACCCCAAACACAGGATACCAGGCACACACACGCACAAAATGACGCGAGCAACCCAAACACTGCCACAACAGCCCTACCGGCTATATACGAGGTACGCAATCACAGAGTCACATACGCCGATCTCCTGTCATAAACCCTCAGTCACAAACGACTCACACGAACGCTCAGACACAAACCACCGTCGCGCACGCTCATTTGTCTACACAATCACCAATACCAGGCAAGCTGTGGTGCGCTCACAAAACCGCCGGAGACACCGCCGCACACGCAATTCCTGCGACGCCCCCTCCGCGCGTTTCCGCCCCAGCATCTCGGACACTCTTACCTTCATAGACGTGCACTTCAGCCGTCCAGGATACGGCGCCCGGGTTCTAAGTCCGATCTCTGGGTCGCCCGCCCGGGGTGCAGAACAAGCGCCCCCACAGACACGGCCCTCTCTCGAGGCTAGGAACCGCGCCCCCCGCTCTCCGCAACTCTCGCGAAGAAACGGAAATGAAGCCGAGTTCCGCACGAAGTGGCTCTGGGAAAAGTAGTCTAGGGCCAGGAAGGCAGTGGCGGGCCTGCCAGGACGCTAGGGGGCGCGGTCCACTCACCCTCTGCAGATTCGATGAGCCAGCCTCCGGAACCCTCTCTTCCCCAGCGCCGCGCCCGGAGCCTTCTGGGAGTTCCCGCCGGCGCTCGATGCGCAGGCGCCGCGCGCTCAGTTCGAACCGTGGGCGCGGAGTGATCCCGAATTTCTTCCTTGTGTGAATGAGTGTGGGACCTGCCAGCCGGGCAGGTGAAGTGAAGGACCCCGAGTGGTACCAGGAGACTTGGTCAGAACCTCGGATTTGCCCGGCACCCTCTGTGCGTGCCTCTCCATGCTCCTGGTGTGTGTAATCGCGACTCTCAGGCGGACTGGGAGTCTCAGTGACCTTGAGTATGGTTGTATTTCTGCCTGTGTGATTCTTCCTGTGCTTTTGGGTCTGAGTTGATTTGTAATTGAAGCTGCGTTGCAATGGGACTTTAAAACTGTGTGGAATTGTCTGACAAAGAAAGAGACCTCTGCCATAGCGGTTTGTGAAGGGTGTCTTTTTCTGGTTTTTGGGTCCGTAATTGAGTAGCTGCTGCTGGTTTGTGTTGTAAAGATGTGCACAATCTGTGTGTGTCCGCGTGCTTGTATTTCAGTGTGTCTATAGGGGTTCAACTAGCAACCGAGCCTGCGGCTGACAGTGAAAAAAAAGGTCGTTATTTCTTCCTTGAATACCGATTTGATGATCTGGAAATGGTAATCTATCTGAAAAGTAATTTAGACATTTATTAGCGCAAATACATGTACTGTAGGGAAGAATGAAAAGTCAACTTAGATTTTTTTATTTTTTCAAATTCAGTCTTCGGGTAACTTCTTCCTCAATAATTATTTTCTGTTATTAGAGGGACACAATTGTTAAGGTTGAGGAGCTGTTGAGTAATAAAATAATAAACCTTTATACACACAGGAAGAGTAAATTTTAGTAACGTACAGCATTAATCGGATTTTCTGAATTCTAGGTTAAACATTTGCCCCCGTTGTCTGATGAGCAAATCTTGGTTTACAGAGAGAAAGGAACTTAAGGCTGGATTATAAGCATGAACTTTTCACTTACTTAAGACCTCATGGCCATTTTCAAAAAATAATCACAAGCTTGTGAACTTCCAGCAAGGAGATAGAGGTAATTCCACTCCTTCACAAGGGTGGGAGTGCTGATAAAACTTGCTCTGACTTTCAGGACTGTACACCACATACTTTTGTTTCCAGTACTGTGATTGGAGTTTGATGATCTAGATTACTGACTGAACCTTGTGTGTTCAGAAATAGCTGTGTGTGGGGGGGGGGGGGGGGGAGGGGGGGAGTCTAATTGCACGGATTTAGTGTAAGTCAAAGAGGAAAAAAAAGAGTTATGTCAATATATATGGGAGATATATATTGGCTTTTGTTTTTTTAAGAGATGATAAATATATTCTGGTTTCAATTTGGATAGTATACATTAATCTCAAGCCACATCTCTGATTCTGGATTATCTTTTGGCTTTTGAATAGTTATGAAGAATACTTGCAAGGAAAAGGAAGCTATCATTTAAAAATGAAAAGCAGAAATTGATAACCTGAGATGAGTAGATTCCGTGTGAATGGGCTTCTTGTATATTAAACTTGTGATATTTTATATATGTTGATATAATGTGGTTACTTCAATAGAAAGTATGAGGGTTTATTAGACTCATGAAAAGGCACTTTAACCCCAAAATGTTAAGACCATTGGAAAACAGACTGCAGGAACTGAGGACATTTTTTTGTATACTATGTAAATTAGTATAAGTATAGTATTATATTTTTTAGAGGTTTATACCTCAAATTCCTTTCAGTGGTAACCTTTGGTGCAAAAGGAGAGGATTTAGTCTAAGGACAGATGAGTAAATGTTGAAGGGAATGTAAGCATTGCTGATCATTTTTCTCTCTGTAAACAAGGAAAGCTTATTAAGGAAGTGAGGCAAATAACCTAAATGGTAGAAGCAGACAAAAAAAAAAAAAAAAAAAACTTAGGACTAAAAGATAGAGGAATACTTGTGCAACAACTTTTCATAATCCTGATATGCCAATTTTTTTCTGAACTGTCAGTTCCTGATTTATATCCTTAATCTCCTTAATCTTGCAGACCTTTAAGAATATTTAGTTCTTCAGCCCAGCAACTGGATTCATCCTAGTGGGAGTGGCTGCCCCTAAATAGCATTGATAATTATGGTCTCTTTCCTGGCACTGAATCATTTTCTTTGAAATTCTTTGTAGGTATTGGCAGATGATTTTGACCTTTTTCCAATAGATTGGGTTTATACCAATGCATAGTAGTTAGGCATTAAGCAGTAGTCCTGGGAAAGCGTTTGAGGAACTATGGTATTTTTCCCTGAGTGTTTATTTTGAAAACTGCTTAAAGATACAAGAAAATTAAAAGAAAACATAATAATATACAGTGTTTATCCTTTACCTAGATTTACCGGTTTTTAACATTTTGTACCATTTGCTTAATCTCTATGTATTCACATATTTTTATTTTTTGCTCTTGCAGTTTATAAGTATTCATCACTATTTCAACATGCATCTCTTTAAAAACGAGGTTGTTTCTTCCTGTTGTAACATGAAGACATAAAAGTTTTTTAAATGATTCTTAATATAAAATTTATAATCCATTTTTAAACTTCCTCAGTTGTTTCCCCATGTGTTGTATTCTCCATCTGTATTTTTAAAAATTGGTCCACGATCCCAAGAAAAGCCATACATTGCATTGAATGGGCCTCTCTTTTTAATTTCTTTAATCTAGAGCAGTATTCCCCTTACCTATTTTTTAATTTCAGGACAACTAGATTTGTGTGTGTGTAGTACTGAGGTTGGAACCCAGGGCCTCCATACATGTTAGGCAAGCACTCTATCACTGAGCTATATCCCTCATGACAACATTTTTGAAGAGTGGAAGAATTGAGAATATTTATCTTATAGAATGTCCAACATTCCAGATTTATTTGGTTGTTCTGACACAATTATGTTGTTTAAATTATATTTGGCATGAGTACTATGGGTGGTGGTGTATTCTTTAAATAATACCACATCAAGAAACACATAATTATAGTTTGATCCATTATTGGTGATTCTAAATTTGATCACTTTGGTCCAAGTACTTTGTACACCTGATTTCTCCATAGTAAAAGATACCTTTGTTTTCTTCATTGTCAATAAGTAATCTGATGGGATACTTTGAGACCATTTCACATATAACCTCTTACTTGATTGTGTGCCAAATAAGCTTTATTTGCAAAAACAGGAGTGCAAGGATTTGCCTGTGGGATGTGGCTTGCCAAAGTCTGTTCTAGGATATATATATATATAAGGAATATCATATTACTAAGTATTGGGTATGTGGAGCATGTGAATATCTTCAACTTGATTTATATTTTTGTGGTACTGGGGATTGAACCAAGTGCCTTACACATACTAGGCAAACACTCTACTACTGAGCTATATTCCCAGCCCCTGAATATTCTCAACTTTACTAAATAAAATATTTTTTTCAAAGATAATTTTCCAATTTATACTCTTTACTAACATTTGAAATTGTCAAATTTTAAGTTTCAGTCATTCTGGTAGATGCATATATAACAATATCATTTTGTTTTTTGTGTTTTTCTGATTAATAACGTTGAGATTATTTTAAAAACATGTTTATTGGTCAGTCCTCTTCTGTGACATACCTATTCCTTTTGTTTCATTTTTATTTTTTTTAATTATTGTAGAACTTTAAAAAAGTATTTGGGATATTTATCCTACGTATGCATATGTGATGAAAATGTCACAGTTTAGAGCCTGTCTTTGGATTCTCTGGATAAGTTCTGTTTTAATGTCAAATTTATTATATTTATAGCTTGTACTTTTTAAAAAATATTTTTAGCTGTAGATGGACACAATAAATTTATTTTTTATGTGGTGCTGAGAATCGAATCCTGTGCTTCACACATGCTAGGCGAGTGCTCTACCACTGAGCCACAATCCCAGCGCTACAGCTTGTACTTTTAAGGTTTATAGTTTTGTCTTTCACAATTTATTGCCGTTAAAGAATCTCTTGGGAAATGATCTCTTTCTCTAAGGTGAAGTAGAGACTCAATTTTGTTGTTTTGTGTATATGCCAGAACATGAAAAGGCTGTCTTTTCTCCACTTACCAGCAGCCACAAATTAGATTTTCATCTATCTATGAGAGTCTTGGAGGGTTCTTTTTTCAATTCTATTGGTCAATTTATCATTCTCTGTACTATGTATATACACTGACAGTTTTATAGTAATTTTTTGTTTATGATAACACAAAGACCTATTTGTGACTTTATTAATCCTGCTTGTAGCTCTTTTTGTATTTCCTTTATTTTTTCATCTTTATTATTTCCTTCTACTTTCTTTGGATTTATTCTGCCATTGTCTTCTCATATTTTAAGCTGAACACTTAAGTAATTAATTTTCATACCTCAAGTACAAACTTACAAAGTTATAACTTTTCCTCTAGGTATTTACTACTTTGGTTGATGGTTACAAATTTTGATATGTATAAATCTGATCATTCAGTTTTAATATTTCCTTTAAATTTAAACTATAATTTATTTTACCCGTACCTTATTTAGAATTATATTTCTCAGGCCTGTAGAGTTTTTTCCTGATAATCCATTGATGAACTATATTAAATATAACTGCTTTGGGGGCAAAGAAGGTGGTCTTTATAAAGCAAGGCCTTTGAAATTTTAAGATTTGATTTGGAGCCCAATATGTGTCTAATTTTTTTCTGAATATTCGGTGTGTCTTTACAAGAATTTATCTTCTGCAGCTATTGTGAACAATATACTAAATAAAATCTGTTATTTTTCTTCTAGTCTATAATCTTACTGATTTTGTCTCTTTTATCTATCATTTCTAGAATAAATACATAAAATATCCTACTTTTCCTTGTAGTTTCATTAACGTTGGGTAATATGTGTATATTTTAGTAATATAAATTTAGAATTTTTAGATTGTTCCCTTTCCATCCCCATCACCCTTTTCTTCTAGTCTTTGGGAAGATAAGCATTTTACTTACATTTAGTGCTTTTGCTAAAAATTTTATATAAGTGGATATATTTAAGTTACCAAAGTCTAAAAACTTTTTTCCTGTCCAACAAAATGCTATTAAAATAATAAAAGTAATTACTTTTACCAACTTCTGTGCTATCTTTGTGATGTATTTAAATGGAACTCAGGAAATATAGCAATGGCTTACAAATTGGCAAAAGTGATTGGAGTTGAAGTAGTCTAACATCATTGTACTGCTGGACAGAAAATAAAAAGATTGGGGCTCGGGGTTTAATTCAGTGGCCGAGGACCTGCCTACATGTGTGAGGCACTGGGTTCGATCCTTAGCACTGCGTAAATTTTATAAAGGCATGCCGTCTGTCTACAACTACAAAAAATTTTTTAAAACAATATTAAATTTAAGCTTTGATAATTTATCTTTTGAAATTTTAAACATAAGGATCAAATGCACACACACACATCTGGAGACGTATTGTTTGATGGTTTACAACTTCCTTTAATCATTTCCCTTCCTGTGTCTTTTTCTCCTACCTGAAGTAACATCTATTACAATTTTCTTTAGTGAGGATCAATTGCTAAAAACTCTTTGTCTAAAAACTTCTCATTCTGTTGTGGCTAGGGCTATACCTCAGAGGTAGTGCTTAACATGCATAAGGCCCTGGCTTTGATCCCCAATGTCCCAAAATGAATAAATAAGTAAATGAAAAATAAAAACTCTCAAAAGTTTTTTGTTGAGTAGAATTATAAGTTAATAGTTTTATATTTTCATCAATATTTTACTATATTTCCAAACATACAGAAATTAAAGGAGTTATACAATGAATACCAAATATATTTACCACCTAAACAGTATGATTAAAATTGTGCTATATTTGCTTTATTAAACAACTAGCCATGTCTCCAGCCCTGTATTCTTCCATGAATTGATCCATTCTTAATGTATTTCCAAGTAAATTACAGACAGTATACTTATCACAACACTTTAGCGTGCATATCACTAACTAAAAGTTCTAGTATCTAGTTATAGCTTTTAAGATAAAATTTACATACAATAAAATGCACTAATCTCAAATTTTCCACCTGGATAATTTTGACAGATTCATACACTTTTGCAAATCAAAATACTACCAAAGGACCAGGTATGGTGCTGCATGCCTATAATCCCAGTGACTGGGGAGGCTGAGGCAGGAGGATTACAAGTTTGAGGCCAGCCTCAGCAACTTAGGCCCTAAACAACTTAACGGAGACCCTGTCTAAAAATAAAAAGCCCTTAGGTTATATGTACTTGGGTTTAATCCCCAGTACCAAAAACAAACAAAAAAAAATATCAAAGAAAAAATCATTGCTCCAGAAAGTACCCTTATACTTCTTCCCAGTCACTTCTCTCCCTTGTATCCAGAAGTAATTACTGTTCTTCTATTCTAGATTTTTGTCTCTTCTACTACTTCATATAATGGGATTAGAGAATACATATTTTTTTGGTAAGGTTTCTTTTACTCTGTATGTTTAAAAAGTACATGTTTTAACGTGTGTGGGTGCATATTTGTGCTACATCTCACTAGTTCTTATTTCTGAATTTTGTTTCATTGTATGACTGTTCCTTTCATTATTCTGTTGATTATCCTGTTGGGCTATCCCCAACATTATTATGAATAATGCTGCTATAAATATTCTTTGCTTATTACTTTAATTTTATGTACTTATGAGGTACAGTGTTATAATATTTTTAGTTGTTGATGGACACAGTACCTTTTATTTATGTGGTGGTGAGTATCAAACTCAGTACTTCACACATGCAAGGCAAGTGCTCTACCACTGAGCCACAACTGCAGGCCCCAGTGTTATAATTCGATGAATATATACAATGTGTAATGGCAATCAGAGTAGTGAGCATTTCCATTTCCTTAAGCATTTTTAAATTTTTTATTAACATAATAATCATATATTATGGAATATAGTATGATATTTCAATACATGTATGCAATATGTACTGATTAAATCAGGATATTTTTCCATCTTATCATTACTTTGTATTCATAAAATATAAGTTTTTTGCGAACAATAGTTCACCCCACAGTGCTGAACACAACTTTTTACTTCTATCTAAATATGTATCTAAACATAGAATATTCTACATTTAGATCTACCTTTTTCCTGCTGTAAATATTCTTCAACATGCTTCCACCCTGCCATCGCACCCCAGGTACTGGGGATTGAACCCAGGGGCATTCTCACCACTGAGCTACATTCCCAACACTTCTTATTTTTTATTTGGATACAGAGTCTTGCACAGTTGTTGAGGCTAGCCTCAAATTTGTGATCCTGCTACCTCAGCCTCCCAAGTAGCTATTTGGACATTCCTTTATGTGAACGTGCATTTTCATTTCTTTGGCTAAACACCTACAAGTGAAATTGATTGGACATAATTTGTAGGTATATGGATAGTTTTATAAAAAACTTCCAGACCTTATCCAATAGGGGTTATACCATTTTACTTGCCCAACAACAATGTATAAAAATGTGAGTTTCCCTACATTTTTGTCTTTTTTTTTTTTTTTTTTTTGGTGGTGCTGGGGATTGAACCCAGGGCCCTGTGCTTGCAAGTTGCAAGGCAAGCACTTTACCAACTGAGCTATCTCCCCAGCCTGATGCTGTCAATTTTGTTATGGATCTTCTTGGTATTCTGTTGTGTCACAGTTTGAATTTGTTTTTCCTTAATGACTACTGATGTTCATCACTTTTGTATGTTTCTGAATGTCTTCCTTTATGAAGTGTCTTCTCAAACTTCCTGCCCATTTTTAATTCCTTGATTCATCTTTTTATTGTTAAGCTATAAAATTTCTTGATATAACAGTTATTGCTTTTTGCGATCTAAGAAACTGTTGTCTACTGTCAGGTTGGAAGTATATTTAGATATTTACTTCTTACCTTTTCTTCTAGAGCTTACAGTTTTTAATATTAGTTCTAAGATTTAATTTTTGTTCATGTTGGCAAATAGGGGATGAGGTTCTTTTTTTTAAAGGTAGAAAGAGGTTTATTTTTGGTGTACAATTCTGGTTGGAGGGCAAGGGGTTGCATCTGGTAATGGCTTTCTTGTGGGCAGAGTCCCAAAGTGGCATAGTGTAAGTGACAGGGAGTGTGTGGAGGTTTACTTTTTCTATGTGGACACAATACCTGTATTTTATTTATCTTTTAGTTATGCTGAGGATTGAAATCACTGCCTCACGTGTGTTAGGCAAGTGTTCTACCACTGAGCCACAACCCCAGCCCTACTTTTTCTGTATGGATCTCAATTTGTTCCAGTATTATTTTTCCAAAATACAAGTGATATTGTCAATTGTAGGTACCTTTGGACCCTTTACTAAATATTAATGACCAATGTATTAGCTTTCTTTTGCTGCTATAACAAATTTTACTACAACCTTAGTGACTTATAAAGTCACATAGATCTGTTATCTTACAGTTTTGTAGGTCAGAAGTCCAACAAGACTAAAAGTATTAGCCGTGCTGCTTTATTTTCCAGAAAGGTCTAGGGAGAATCTATTTCTTGCTCATTTGGGTATTAGTCAGAATTCAGTTCACTGCATCTGGAAGTCCAAGGTCACCATTTTCTTGCTGGTTCTAAGTCAAGGACCATTTCATTTCTAGAGGCTGCCACATTCTTTGGCTCATCCCCTCCTTGATCTATCTTTAAAGCCAGCAACAGAGAGTTGAGTCCTTATCACATCATGCCGGCCCAGCTGGGAAACATAATTTACTTTCCCTTCTCTTCCTAACCAATTTAACCTAAAGTTATTAGGTGAGGATGAACAAGGTAGGCACACATACCAGTGAAGCTGTGATGGCCTACAGCAGTGTACAGAAGCGTGAGCACAGTGAGGAGAGTTATCTATATAGAGAGTGTATAGCAGGGCCAATTCAATATTGGTTACTCCCAGGGAGATCAATCACATGTTTTGTATACACAGAGGTATAAATATTTAAGGATAATGGAACTAACACTTCTGTCAGGGAGGAGACAACACTAGAATAATGAATCTGGTATTAAATTAGAATTGGAAATACTGGTGTGAATTTATCATTTTTCTCATATATATGAGATATAAAAATAAGCAGAGATGTAAATATGTATATGCAATATATAAACACATATAAGTATATTCATTAGCTTTATCCATTGAAAGGACCTCAGAGAAGGTATCCACCAATGAGTGTACACTAACACTCAGGTCACATTCTCTAAATACCATGGCCCCTCTAATAGGAACCAGGGTTTTTGAAGAAATGATTGATTCTAATGTCAGGCAGGGCAATTAAAAGAAGATCCTGGAACAGCTTGTATGAGAAAGTAAGGAATGCTCAAAGAACTCTAGGGACCTGTTAAAGTCCACACAAGCCAGATAAAGGGGTTCCAATTTACCAGATCTGGGACAAAGTGACCACTGAAATAAATAATAATAGTGGATTATAAACCTTTGAGTGAAATAGAGAATCACAAGTCCATACCAATATATTATATACACACACATTATAATATATGTATTATAATTTGAAACTTTGATGAAGAATGGGAGAATGGGATGTCCACATAGTCTCATAGTACTTCACCATAGATTTCTTATTAATTATAAAGGAAAAAAAGAATAAATTTACAGTGGGTAAGTCTGGCAGGTATACCTTGATCCAAAAGAATATTCCTAACAATGGGACATGTCATCAAGTGCCCCTTGATAGATCCTGGGAAGAATGCAATATCCCATCTGTGGAATTCCTTCCAAAATACATAACCTGATCATGAGGAAACATAAGAGAAAATTAAACTGTTCTCTAAACACTGGCTTATGATCCTCAAAAGTGTCAAGATTATAAAAATAAAGGCAATACTGAGAAACTGTTTCAGACTAAAGCAGATGAAGATATCTGATATCTAAAGGGAATTTGGTTCTGAACTGGCTCCTTTAGTATTAAGGACTTATTGGCAGAATTGGTAAAAATTTGAATGGAATCTGAATATCTTGAATTGAGTACTTGTATTATGGTTATGTAGGGGCACATCCTACATAGCTGTTAAGTGTATTCAGGGGTGATGTGACTGACATTAGGTCAGCAATTTACTCTCAAATGATTCAAGAAAGAAAAATATTCCTTGCACTATACTTGCATCTTTGAGATTGGTGAATGGATGGGTAAAAAACAAAGGTATGATGTGATTTTTAAACTGTCTTCTGAATTATACTTTTAATTTAAATTTAAAGATAAATTTTAAGAATCTACACTGAAGCTCCACGGGATTTTTTTTTAAGTAGATGGACACAATACCTTTATTTTGTTTATTTATTTATGTGGTGCTGAGGATCAAACCCCATGCTCCATGCATGCGAGGCAAGCACTCTACCACTGAGCCACAACCCCGTCCCTCCACAGGATTTTGTTGGTCATACACGTGTACATATTGGTGTCTCCAAACAGCGTGGTTATTGGTTTTTTCATGGATCTTAAGATTGTTGAACCACATGGTGCCTAACCTTATCTTCCTGGTGTTTCCAGCCTGATTTGTCTAGAGCTACTAAGCAAGGCTGATTTTTCATACCTTATTTTTTCATCCATCCTCAGTGTGGTCATCTCAGATTCTACTATCTTAATAAGAAAAAGAAATGACACCATCTTCTATGAGGTTTAAATGATGTATTTGTTTTAGTATTCTGCAATGCAAATAAAGTGGATCACATGTCTCAGCAGTAAGATGGAAAACTCTAAATAGATAAAAATCAGGAAAAATATAAAATTATTAAGACCAAGAGAAAATGGAAATTAGATTATACAAAAATTTAAATGTACAGAACTGAGCTTCAAGTTTGAATCCAACCTTCATAGGAATAACAAGTAAACAAGTTCTTTAAGTATGGGTTATGTGGATACCTCATAACTATTTCAAATTACCTCATTTCTATTTCAAATTAAGGTGTTTTTCTCATATATTGCAAATTAATTTTAAGTGTTTTTTTTTTTTGTTTTTGTTTTTTTTTTTTTTTAATTTGGGGGAGTTCAGATCTGGTCTTTGTGACTTTTTAAAAGATACCTGAAATATTTTCCTTGGCTTCATAATATTATTTTGCCACAATAATTAGTCATACGACAACTTAAAAGCAGTTTTCCATTAATGAGTTCTTTTTCTTTGCTTGTTTCTCAAGTGGTGTTTGTCCTTTGAATTCTGTTGAAGACTTTCTTGCCCCTTTCTGCATATCCTTAGCGAATCATCACACCCTACTCTAACGGTTCAGTTACCTTATAGATTGATGACTATCAAATTGCTTAGAGCTATCCAGTCCCAACTTAATTAACAAACAGTTTGATAAATGTTGTCGTCATCTGGCTTTTCTTTCTTTTTTAAAAATATTTTTTAGTTGTCGATGGACCTTATTTATATGTAGTGCTGAGAATTGAACCCAGTGCCTCACACATGCTAGACAAGTGCTCCACCACTGAGCCACAACCCAGCACGTCATCTGGTTTTCCTAATGACAACTTGAATTTTACATGCCCCAATTTTCATTCTTATCTCTCTTGTGCTTCCTCCTGTCTCCAACATCCTTTGCTACATCCCAGTGAATCATGTAACCATTTCTTCTGCAAGTCTCTCTCTACCATTTTTCAAGTATAAGGTCTCTTTTGCATACAGTAGACAATGATGACCATTTAAGTTACCTGTAGCAATGAATGAAGCTATAGAAACCATATTCTACATGACTTATTCTCTCCTAGAATATAAAATAAAAACTAGGTAAGTATTAGGTACTTGTATAGCTTTTCTTCTTTCTTTCTTAATCAAATTCTGGCTTTTAAGTCTGAAATCAAGGTAATATGGAGTATTTGCAGTTGACATTCCTTTCATTTTGGGAGAGGAGCCCTGAAACCAAAGAATTGACTCCACATTAGTTTATTTCTAAAAATAAGAAACAATGTAATGCTGGAAATTTTTCTTAGATATCATCACATTGTCTTAGAAGACTGCGATGTTGAACAGATCCAAACACAACAGGAAGATTTGAAAAGGGTTGCAATAATACTTAAGAAAACCGTGTTAGCTGGGCGTGGTGATCCCAGCTACTTGGGTTATAAAAGTGGGAATTATATAGCTTGGTGATACATGCTTGAGATATACTTGGGATATATACTCGAAAGTACTTGGGATTATAAAACTGGGAATATAGCTCAGTGTTAAATGCCCCCGAGTTCAGACCCTAGTAGTAGAGAGAGAAGGGCGGGGGGAGAGGGAGAGAGAGAAAGAAAACCATGTCAGAGGAAAGAGGCAAAGAGTTTTAAAAGTTGGAAAAATGTGTTTTGTGACTTCAGACATTAATATTATGAGGAACTGCTTCCATACATGTGACTCTTGGAACAAGTATGAAACATACTTTATCCTGGGAAAACAATGTAACAAAGAAACATCACAAATACAATAAGACTGGCAAGTCCCGCTACAGGTCATCCTCTGTAGTCCCCTTTCAGTTGTGCTCAATGTAGGGAAGACTTCATTAGTAGTTGGACATCAGTAGACATCTCAAGTATTCAGACTGCAGAGAAACTTTATGAGCGTTATAAGTTAGCCTGAAATGAATCCTCACTTTATGTCAGAAAATTCATGCAGGAGAGAAAGCTTTTGAATGTAAAGAATGTTGGAAAGCTTTGGGCTGGATAGAGAAAATTCATTCTGGAGAGAAACTGAATGCAATGAATGTAGAAAAACCTTCAGCTACAACTCCAGCCCCTTCATTCTTAATCTCTTTGTTTCATTTGCATTTTATTTTTCTTTAGACTGTATTAGGAATTCAGTTTTTTAATCTCTTCCATATGAGTGCCCAATTACATAAGGCCATTTAATGAAAAAAACCTTCAGTTTGCAGACTAACATTAAATATCACATCTAGTGTATGCACTATTTTCTGAACTGCTAGGTCTACATTGAAGTTTTTCATGTAATCCCTTTGATCCATCAACTGTAACTGCCTGAATCACAAAATTTCAATTACTGATTTATAGTATACATTTTTGCCTAAAAGTTTTTAGAAATGTCAAGCATAGATTACAGGAATAATACAATGAACACCAATATGCCCTTCACTAGACATCACTTTTTAACACATTTCCTATTACAAATTTTTATCTTGCTATTTCTCTGTGTGTGTGTGTACTGAAATGTGAGAAAGTTGAAGAGAGTACACATGTCCTATGAACTAGATGTTCTCTGATATGACCATGATAGAATAAATATAGTCAGGAGATTTAACAATCACACAATATTATGATCTAATATATGTACATATTTTTTTCTCAAAGCTTTTAAAATCCAAGATACAAAAATCATGTACTACATTTAGTTATCCTATCTCATTAGTCTCTATATTTTATAGCTTTATTGTATTTCATGACTTCATTTTATTTATTTGTTTGTTTATTTTGGGGTACTGGGGATTGAATTTAGACTTGACCACTGAACCACATCCCCAGCCCTATTTTGTATTTTTTTTTTTTTTTTTTTTTTTAGAGACAGAGTCTCACTGAGTTGCATAACACCTCGCTTTTGCAGAGGCTGGCTCTGAACTCTTGATCCTCCTGCCTCAGCCTCCCAAGCTGCTGGGATTACAGTTGTGTGCCACTGCACCCGGCATAACATCATATTTTTAAAGAGTCTAAATGACTTTTCTTCCTTCTATGCATATTTTAAGATTATTTCCCTATGTTTGAATTCAGGCTAAATATTTTGGGGTCATATTTTATCTATCTTACAACATCACATAAGGAGCCAGATATTACTCTCTCCCATTTATGATGATAATTTCATTATTTCTTAAGGTTGTAGCCTGAGTTTTCCTTTTTTTTTTTTTTTTTTTTTTAATTTGTGGTGCTGGGGGTGGAACCCAGGCCTCACACATGTGAGGCAAGCACTTGATCATGGAGCTTTGTATGATTGAGAAAGATGATGTAGATGATGCTTTCACACTGTTTGAATAAATATAGATAAAAAATTTATTTTGACCATTTATTTATTTATTTAGGTACCGGGGATTGAACTCAGGGACTCTTAACCTCTGAGCCACATCCCCAGGCCTTTTTTTGTATTTTATTTAGAGACAGGGCCTCACTGACTTGCTTGGCGCCTCACTAAGTTGCTAAGGCTGGCTTTAAAATGGAAATCCTCCTGCCTCAGCCTCCAGAGCTCCTGGGATTACAGGTGTGCCCCACCTCCTTATGGCTGCTAAAAACATTTCCTGAAAAACCTTTATACAACACGTAAGTATGAAATCATATATCTAAACCTTCAAGATTTATAACAGTTTTAAAGCATATTAAATAATCCAGAAGACCTTAAATACTTGGGTGCAGTGGTGTGTGTCTACAGTCCCAGCTACTGTGAAGGCTGAGAGAGGAGGATCCCTTGAGTCCAGAAGTTCCAGGTCTGCCTGGTAACATGGCAAGACCCCATATGAAAAGACTTCGTGGCAAGTTGTGTGTATGTCAAAATGCCTTTTACCATCATATGTTTGGGTCTATAGTGGGGGTTTTAAGTAATTCTAGTGATGTATCATATTTCTACAGCAGGCTACACTTCTAATTATTATAGGTTTATCTTAATACCTAATAGTTCTAATTCCCCAGTTGTTACTATTGTTAAGTTCACTGGCTATTCTGATTTAGTTTTCCATGAAGATTTTTTTTAAATTTTTAGTTGTAGATGGACACAATGCCTTTTATTTATTTTTTATGTGGTACTGAGGATCAAACTTGGTACCTCACACGTGCTAGGCAAGTGCTCTACCACTGAGCCACAACCCCAGCCCTTCCATGAACATTTCTTTTTTTTTTTTTTTTTTTTTTGTACCAGGGGCACTCAACCACTGAACCTCATCTTCAACCCTATTTTGTATTTTATTTAGAGACAGGGTCTCACTAAGTTGCTGGAGATTGCTTTGAACTCTTGATCCTCCTGCCTCACCTTCCCAAGCATCTGGGATTACAGGTGTGCACCACCACACCCAGCTCCATGAAGATTTTTAAGTTAGTTCAAATGTTTTAAAAATATCTTGGGTATTTCTGATTTGAGATTGTATTGTAATTGCAACTTAAGGAATTGTGTTATCGTAATGGGGTTAGTACAGCTATCCCAGAACCTAGTGTTCTTTCATTCATCTTCTGACTAATCTGGCAACATTTTATTTATGTGTCTATATGTATATCTCTATATATATTTTTAGTTTTATTTCTTGTTAGCATATATGTACATATATACTATATATACAATTTTTATTTGTAGATAGACATAATACCTTTATTTTATTTATTTTTATGTGGTGCTGAGGATCGAACCCAGTGCTATGCAAGCCTCTAGGCAAGCACTCTACCACTGAGCTATACCCCCAGCCTGTTAGCATATATTTTTGATATTTATCAAAAAAGCATCTTTTCCCCCTACAGGATCTTCTGTTTCTCTGTTCCTTAAGAATATTTGTAAGATTGTATTGATTTCTGTGTTAATGCTTTTACCAAGCTAACTTCCTGTCTCTCTCCTCTCTGGTTGTAGTTTATAGTTTATAAAAAAGTGATAAAATGACTTTTTTTTCCTCATAGAGACATGAAACCATAATGACAGAAAACAAAATAAGTGGTGCCAAAGAACTCTCCTTAATCTCCAAAATAAGTCTGTGGTTTCCAGTGAAGGATATACAACAGAGCCAATGGAAAAGTAAGTTTTTGCCTACAATTTAGTAAATCAGTCAGATTGTTCAAGTCATGTAACAATCCAGGGGAATTTTTTGTAATGATGGAAATGATCCATAACATACTGCATAGTATAGTAGCTACTGGGCACATGTGCTATTTAACACTCGAAATAGGCCTAAGGAGACAAGGAATTTTATATTTCATTTAATGTAAATTTTACATTTCATTTAGTAATGCACAGTTATTGGCTAATGTATTGGTCACTACAGAGTAAAGATGTCAGAGAAGTTGAAAGATTGGATTGTTTTTGAGATAAAGAATTACTTAAAAGTTGTTGATGTGCATGCATGTTTTTTGTTTTTGGTACCAGGGATTGAACCCAGGGGCACTTAACCATTGAGCCACATTCCTTGCCCTTTTTATTTATTTATTTTTCATTTTGAGACCGGGTCTTGCTAAGTTGCTTAAGTCCTTGCCAAGTTGCTGCTGAGGCTGGCTTTGAAGTTTCAATGTTCCTGCCTCAGCCTCCTGAACACTGGGATTACAGGGGTGTGTCACCATACCTGGTGAGAAATAAATTCATGTTTAGAATTATTTATCCAGTGGAAATTCACAGAAATGTGATGGCTGTGTAAGACACTTCCAGATAACAAAAGCCTCAAAAATGTATCTTCTATGCACCTTTATTTTTCTAAGGTACTAGAAGTTGTGCTAGATCAAGTCTAGGATATAGAACAGTAGAATTACCCAAAGGGTCAAGAAAAAAAACACTGGCAACATAGCACAGTGCTAAGAGAAGGTCTCAATGTAAATAAAGAAGGGAAAAGCCAGTGCAACAGAGATAAGAAATATCTCCCCCAATGGGAGCAGAGGAAATGCAGAAGACCATGAATAAAAGGAACTAACATTTTACCATGTGAAGTATCAGCAATACTTTCTAGACAACTAGTCCTCCCACTTTTTTTCATCTTTCTATTTTTCTATTTGTGTAAATGGGCATTTTCAGTTAGGATGTAGGAAGTCCCATTTTTTATTATTAAAATTAGTAAAAATAGTTTTTCAATTTAGTGACTTCACTTAGCAGCAATATTTCAGAAAAATTATAGTCTATATGAGATAGTTGTATTGGAAAAAATCTGTTTTCTTGGTACACCTTTTGGTACAGCGGTAAAAATTTTCAGACAGTAATAGTGATTTGTAAAATAATCATTTAAAATAAATTTTAGAGCTTTGAATGTGTTGGGAATGTGTTTGGGGTAGTATGGAAAAGCCATCACTAAACTGGAGAAATCAATGGGTAACAGGTACATTTAATTGTTTCATAAATAACAGCATAATTGAAAATCTGGGAGCCATTAATTTAAGAGTAACTGCCTTTGGAGAGAAGAACTGAATGAATGATAGGGGAAACCATTGTTTTTCATTATAAACTTTTTTTAAAAGTATTTGTATCTGTAGATGGATATATTTTATTTATTTTTTTAATGTGGTGCTGAGAATTGAACCCAGTGCTTCACACATGCTAGGTGAGTGCTCTACTACTGAGCCACACCCCAGCCCTCTTCTTTGATATTTCAACATGTCTGATGAAAATGAATTTATCTTCATCATAGCAAATCTGCATAGAACTTGAGGTTTTATAAGATCTTGGTTCTTTTTATGGCATGCTTTTATGTAGTTATCCCTGCTGTGACAAGTCTTTAATAAACAGTATTTCCAGAAGCATACACATCATAGAAATGTGTGGCAGGAACTCTGGTGTGATTCCCCACAACATAAGCCTTTAAGCAGACCCTTCTTGTAACCATTCATCATCAGATGTAAATTTCATCTTTGCTTAAAGAAAAACTAATAAAAGATGGTGACAGTTTCACAAAAAGGGCCCTACCAACACCACCTTCTATCTTCCTTCCTAGGAAATCTTAGTGGAGAATATCATGGTGCTTTTGTTATTATATGGATGAGTATGACCCCTCGAGATTTGTGTACTGGAAGCCTGGCTCCATTATGGTGGTGTTGAGGTGGTAGAACCTTTATGACGTAAGGATTGTGGGAGTTAATTAAGCCATGGGGCATCAACTTTGTTAGGGCGACAGAGGTGACTAGATAGGAGCAGGACATCAGGCAGCCCGCACACACCAAAGAGCAACCAATCAGACACCAGCAGATAAACCCTAATGGGGTCTTGCACCCGCCTGTCACTCAGTGGGATCCTCAGCAAATCCCAGAAGGGCATGGGTCCCAGGCCAACTGCAGGAAGACACATCCACCCCTGGGCCTACCCCTGCCTACCCCAACTGCCTTCCAGAAGGAATCACCTCCCAAAAAGCTGAACTCTGCCCTCACTAGGGCCCTCATTGTATCCAAAGGCAAACAGGTTAACATTCACACAGATTCCAAATATGCCTTCTTCAAACCCAAACTCCCAACACACCAGATGAGAGGCCATCAGCCAGGTGAAGACTGGCAGATCTAATTCACCCACATGCCTAGACACAAAAAGCTCCGTTACTTACTTACTTTGGTTGATACTTTTTCAGGCTGGATAGAAGCCTTCCCCACCTTCAGGGAAACTGCAGACACCATTGCTTCCATCCTCATCGAGCAGATCATTCCCAGGTTCAGACTTCCTGTGTTCATCCAGTCAGACAGCAGTCCTGCCTTCACCTCGCAGGTTGTTCAATTAGTCTCCAAAGGCCTCAACATCACCTGGAGGCTCCACATCCCCTACCAACCCCAATCCTTGGGTAAGGTCGAAAGGGCTAACGGCATCCTCAAGGATCATCTCACTAAACTTACTACTGAATTCAAACTCTCCTGGCCCAACCTCCTTCCATTGGCCCTTACGCACATTCATGCAACCCCTAGACACCCCTCAGGCCTTAGCCCTTTTGAGCTGCTCTATGGGCGCCCTTTCCTAATCAACCAAAACTTCCCAGTCACCCCTCCCACTTCGGCATCTTACTAACCCTATCTCACACTCTTGCACAAGCTGTTATGGGAGCATATGGACCGCTATCTTCCTGTGCCATCCACAGCCTCATCTCCAGCTGAACCACCAACTGAATCAACCATTGTTCCTCTACAACTGGGTGACGCGGTTTTGCTTTGGGAATTACATCATCATTCGCTGCAACCTCGCTGGACTTGACCCCATACAGTTATATTTACCACCCCAACCGCAGCCAAACTTCTAGGCCACTCCTCCTGATACCATGTCTCCCGCCTTAAAAAAGTGCCCATCCTGGCTACCCAGTCCTGGGCCTCCACGGTGCTGAGGCCCACCAATCTCTCACCAATACTCTATTACTCCTACTACTCATTAATTTCTCTCAAGCCTCTATCCCAGCCTACAGGTGGCATCTCACCACTTCTGGGTTGCAGACGGTGGGGGGGGGGGGGGGGGGGGGGGGGCTTGGTTATGTGGTCACCGCCACCCAGAGGTTAGAACAGCAGCTCCAAGAAGCAGTTGAGGCATTTGCTGCCTCCCTGGCATCATTACAAAGACAAATAACTTCTGTTGCCCAAGTTTCCTTACAGAACTGTTGAGCACTAAATCTCCTGATGGCAGACAAAGGGGGAACATGCCTCTTCCTAAGAGAAGAATGTTGTTACTACCTCAGTGAAACTGGGATGGTCAAGAAAAACGTCGAGGCTCTCAGATGTCTGAGTGCAAGGCTGAAGCAACAACACTCAAATGGCCCCTGGCCAGGATGGCTAAATTCTACTCTTGTCACCTGGCTGACCCCTATCCTCACCCCCATATTAGTAATAGGACTACTACTGATTGCTCCCTGACTTTTTAGGTTTGTCCAGAATCACATAAGTGAGGTCACCAGAGTAACGTACAACCAAATGCTCTTGCACCCTTACAGCCTCCTCCCTACCAAACCCATGTCTGAGCCTTCTCCCCACAATGCCCCCTAACAAGCAAGAAGTAGCCAGATGGACTCCGGTGCCCTATATCACTAAAAAGCCCTGAATGTTAGGGTGGTCTGAGGTGGCTGGATGGGAGCAGGGCATCAGGCAGCTCGTGCACGCTGAAGAGCAACCAATCCAGACACCAGCAGATAAACCCTAATGGGGTCTTGCACCCGTCTGTCCCTCAGTGGGATCCTCAGGCCAATCCCAGAAGGGCACAGATCCCAGCAGGGTCTGTGGCCAACTGCAGGAAGACACATCTACCCCAGAGTACAAAAACGCTGCCCCATCAGAGCCCGAGCGCAACTTCCCCAGCCCTTTACCTTAGTGGACTGGTAAATCTCACCTGAGAGCTGATCCCAATAAAGCTTTGTTTAGCTGCTTTTGGTCTGATTCCTTTTTGGCCAGCATCCAATCCTTACACACTTCATCAGTGAATTCATACTTTCTCAAGAATTCTAGTTCTTGCTGGGTATGGCAGTACACATCTGTAATCCAGTGGCTGGGGAGGCTGAGGCAGGATGATTGCAAGTTTTGGGCCAACCTCAGCAAATTAGCAAGGCCCTGCGCAACTTATTGAGACCCTGTGTCAAAATAAAAAAGTAAACAGGGCTGGGGATGAAAAGAATTCTAGCTTTTGTGGGACTAGATTAGTACCACGAGGATGAGCTATTATATAAAAAGCAGGCCTGACCCTTGAATCACTCTTGCTTCCTGCTTACCATGACCCCTCGGACATGTTCCAACCATGATGCAATCTCCATGTTGTGATGCAGCCAGGGAGGCCCTCACCAGAGGCAGAACCCACGGGGCTGCCTAATGTTGAACTTTCAGCCTCCAAAATTATGAGTTAAATAAGTTTTTTTTTTTTTCTTCATACATTACCCAGTCTTGGGACTTATCATAGCAACAGAAAACACTAATATTCATGGCTTTCTACTGTGAGCTCTCATGTAAGTACTGAGCTCTGTCTCATCACTTTTCTATTAGGGTAGACTTCGGGTCCTATCAAGAGTCTTGGCCCCACATGAACCAAGGATTTTAATAGAAAGAATGAACAAAAATAGTTTTGTTGTTGGATTTTGGTTTTGTTTGTGTTTTGTTTCTTTGTTGTTGTTGTTTTGTTTTTGCAATTAGGTGGAAAATTAAAAGGTAATTAAAAGGGGGAGCCCTGGACTGTGAGACTGGAATGGGCAAAAATGGTCAGGAGGTTCTGGATGGGACTTTCTTGCCCAGGAAAGGTCAGGATAATAAAAGCAAATGTTCATATATCACGTGGAGAAGAACATATTTCAGGAAGGAGAGGGGATGAATCACCTTGCATAGGTCATGGCTTTCCATCTGGCAGGAGGATGCACAGTCCTTCGTGGAATTCAAAAGGGCAGAGTGAAGATAAGGCTGCTGGCACCGCATTGACCAGAACCAAGTGTTGATTCAAATGGCCATCCCTCCCCTGCTCCAACACTGTCCACTTTCCCCACCTACAAATCTTCCCTCAACACATACACAATGTGGGTTGGAGAATGCACAAATTCTATTCTTTCATTGAGCCTGGGCCCTGAGACTCCTGTAGCTACAACAGATTGGACTCTAGGAACCTAAACCTGGTCATCAGTGGCTACCCAGAAGCTCCTTCCTCTACTACTACTTCTCATTTCTCCTGAATAACCCAAAGTTTTCCCATGAAACAATAAATTCAAAAGGAATAATAAAGTTGTGATCAGAGTCATCTCTCAAGGTTGTCTCCTAACCTCCATGTTACTTACCTAAGGTTATTCTATGTGAATTTCTAAGAAAAGGACTATGTCCTTCCTAATGCATCCCCCTGGGCTAAAATTCAGACAGAGAAATTCTGGTATCTCTCTAAATTTAGATCCCAATCACAGTCTTCTTATCCTCAGTTCCATCCTTCTATAATGGTATAATTTCCTGTTCCAAACAATATACTATAATGGAAAGTATACTAGACATTGAGACCTGAGTTCTCAAATTTCCATCTAATGCTTAGTGGGTAAACATTAATAAATTATTAAATTATTTTTCTGTAGGTACTAAGTCAAAACAGACAAGTATAATAATTTCCAGTATATTTAACGTAAAATGGGATGTAAGATTGCCTGTATTTGCAGGACAAAGAAAGTTGTAAAACTCTAGACTTTCTTCGCTTCTGGGAAAAGAAAACTATTTTTTTTTTTTTTTCGCATTTTGAATCATTTTTTATTTTAGGGGAAAAGAAAAATTTTAAGAGTGACCTTCATATAATTTTTTTGGGGGGGTGCTGGGGATAGAACCCAGGGCCTTGTGCTTACAAGGCAAGCACTCTACCGACTGAGCTACCTCCCCAGCCCCAATATAATGTTATAGAATCTATCTCAGCTATTAATTCAGCTATGTGAAAAATACTAAGAATTTTAGTAGGTCATGTCATCTGTCAAAATTTACCCATACCTTCCTCTACAGGTACTGGTAGACACAGAAAAACAACACATAAAACTGCCATTAAAAGAGGGAGATCAGTCTGTGACACAGATTTCTAATAAAACAATAATAATTCGTCCTGAAATGATACTTTTTAAGTCCCTAAAACAAGTTCTCAGCAAAAAAAATGAGACAATACTATATGTAGTGTTTACAGTAGAACAGGCCACCATTCAGAAGAAACCAGAGGGGCCAGAGCTCAGTTGGTAGAGTGCTTGCCTAGCATGCACAAGGCCCTGGGTTCAGATTTCGAGCACCACCAGAAAGAAAGAAGAAGAAACCAGAGATCACTATAGAGATTTTGAAGATGAACAATACTCTTCGGGAAAGAAAAAAGTAGGATAATGGTTACTGGAGAATGCCAAGGAAAACAATAAAGAAAATGCATCCCAAATATTTAAAATATGTCTAAAAGGTGTTCCAATGTCAAGAACAGGTAGAGAAGAAAATGTTTATTGTTTTGTTTTGTTTTTGTTTTCTTGGTACCTGGGATTGAACTCAGGGGCACTCAACCACTGAACCACATCCTCAGCCCTTTTTTGTATTTTATTTAGAGATAGGGCCTCACTGAGCTGCTTGGCACCTCACCCTTGCTGAGGCTGGCTTTGAAATCACCATCCTCCTGGACCACAGGTATCACAGGTGTGAGCCACCGCACATTGCACTATTTTTTAGAGGAAAAGTTGTTTTTAAGAAGACAGGCTTGGTGGGTATGGTGATGCATGCCTGTAATCCCATTGACTTGGGATGCTTAGGCAGGAGGATTCCAAGTTCAAAGCCAGTCTCAGCAATTTCACAAAGCCCTAAGCAACTTAGAGAGACCCTGTCTCAAAAGGGGTGGGGATGTGGCTCAGTGCTTAAGCGCCCTGGGTTCAATCCCTGGAACAACAAAATAACAACAAAAATCCTTTTGATGAAACAAAGGATAAGAAAACAATTTTCATTGTAGTTTCATTCATCCTATAAGTAAAACAAATAAATTATTTAAGATATTTAAAAGATGTATTTGTACTAAGAATATTTCTACTTCTCCATCAAGTTATTGGTCATTTTAACTGACTAAATTTTTATATCTATCACATGTTATCAATGTTTCATAGTTTATTTTTGTTTACTTTTTTACTTTTTTACAGTTCAGGGGCCTTTATTTTTTACATCTTTTATGCCATAGATTCATATGGAAGATTCCAGCAGCTCAGGGTCCTTTCCATTTTCTCACAAAATGTGCTTCTCTGGCTGGAGCAGGCTGGTGATTCAGCTGAACCCAGATACCTTTCTCTTTGGCTTCCTTCTTTTACTGATCATTTTCCTTCATGTGTTTCAGGAAGCTATCTCAGCTCTTGAAATACTTTATATGCTCACGGTACACATTCATTCTCTTGGCAAGAATCTTGCCCTTAACTTGCTGTTCACAATGCCAACAGCATGATGGTTAACACTGTAAACTCTCCCAGTTTTGCCATGGTAGCATTTGTGGAGCATTCCTTTTTGAACAGTACTCATTCTCTTAATGTCTATGGTATCATCTTTCTTGTAGGTGCCCATAGATGTGACCAAAGGAACAACTCCATGTTTTCCAAAAGAACGTATATTTGTTCCAAAAAGAACATATGTTCCAAAAGAACATATATTTGGTTCTTGTCCTTTTCCCTTTGTGTTCATCATTTTGGTGAACTACTGGGAGATGGCAGTTCTGGCTGAAAACCTCTACGGTATTTTTAATTGGCAGAAATCTTTCCATCTAATACAATTTACCATTTTTCCTATGCATATAATTATATAATTTTTTGTTCTATTAATATTTCTGCAGATTTAGGGTCATCAGAGAATTTAAACACTACCTCAGACAAAAATCATGATGATCACTTTAGGGTGCCTCTGTAATAGGAGCTAGAACCCAGGACACCCAACAAGAATGGTGTGCGATCAGGTAGAATAAAATGCTGAAGAGTAGAATGATTCTGAGGCAAAGATTTGAGTGTTATTCCAGCATGTTAGGAACAGATGATCTGTTCCAGTCCTAAGCAATAGACCTGCTGTAGTGTAAATGAATGCATGCAATCATCGTTATTCAAACCATGATTAAGTCAAAGCAGGATTTTTCAATGTTGACCTTAGAAAAACTGGAATTCAACATCATTATAAAAACTATAGTATATTAAGCTTAAATAGTGAAAAAGATATCAAAAGTAAAAACCCCTCTTCATAGGAGTCCTTGAAAAAGTACAGTTTGTTATTTTGTGCACATTTTCAGAATGAAATAATCAGAGGCTATGTAATGTTGGCAAGCTGCAAATAAAACAATTTCCTAGAACTCTGTATTACAGAGAATATATATTATTTTACATCATACATCTATAAAACATATATAAAACCAAACTTGTATTTGGTCACAAAGAATATGTTAATGTTTTAACTTGATAATGGTCTTTATAGGCCACATGTAATCCCATCTGCTAAATCTTATTCAGAGAAAATTTTTGAGAAATTGAAAACACACACACACACACACCTTGGTAACTAGTGAATAAAAAGGAATTCAAAATTAAAACAAAATTTATCTAGATGTTAATAAAATTTGGGGGCTATAAATACAATAATATTCAAAGAAAACCTTTTACCCTAAAATGCTTCCAATTTGAGACTGAAATGGATTATACCCATGCATTCAAGGAAACAAAACATAAAACAAAAAATGAATTAATAATGAAATGCACTTGTGAACTTAGAATGAAGTAAAAATAATTAAAAGTGCAAAGAAAATCAAGAGGATATTTTTAAAACAGCAATTAGAATGATTGTGTCTCCTTCAAATAAGTTTAGAGGAATAATGGTTTAAGAATACAACTGAGTAGAGGTAAGAATACACACTCAGAAACTGAAAACTGAAAGTCAATTACATGCTCTTATAGCAACAAATTTGAAATCTAAATAAAAGGAAACATACTTCATCAATTCTAAAATGTACTTATACTACTTTTTAAGATCTCTGAAATTGGGATTAAATATATTATTTATTACAGATTAATCTGCAGTTTTAAAAATTGAGAGTATAATGAAAATGACTCACCTTATAATTAAAGTTACATGTAGGGCTGGGATTATAGCTCAGTGGTTGAGTGTGTGACTAACACACATGTGATTCCCTGGGTTCAATCCTCAGTACCACATTAAAAATAAATAAATAAAACAAAGGTATTGTGTCCATCTGCAACTAAAAATACATATTTTTTAAAGTTACATGTAATAGTATATAACCTATAGAATCTCTAAACCTGGAACCATACCCTTTCCTCATTCACATTGTTCTTCATTTAATTTCATTTCCCAGAATACATAATATATACTATTAGTACATATACATAATACATATACTGTTGGTAAGAAACTAATAGTATATAACCTATTAATAGTATACATCATATATATGGCTGTATATATATATACACATATATATATAAATATACATATATATTTATATTTCCTTTTTTTTTTTTTTTTGTAGCAGAGATTGAACCCAGGGTTGCTTAACCAATGAGTTACATCTCTAGACCCCCACCCCCTTTTTCTTTACCCACTAAGTTGTTTAGGGTCTGGGTAAACTGCTGAGGCTGACAGTGAACTCGCGATCTTCCTGCCTCTGCCTCCCAAATTGCTGGGATTATAGACATGTGCCATTGCACCTGGCATACTTTTATATTATCTGCAATTATATTCTTGGTTTTTTCCCAAAAAGAAGCAGGTTGTGATTATTAATCTATTTATTTTTTTCTTTGTTATACATTATTCTCTCTTCACTTTTACATTATCCTTGGAGTTTTTGTTATTCTTTTTCCAACTTCTTGGATTTTATGATTAGTGTCTTTACTCATAATCTCTTTCATATTCTAACATTGATGAATTTAAAGAATGATGCAGACTGGCACTGATTAGTATTCAGATTTTTTTATGGAGGGACTACCATAGTTTTATTTTTATTTCCATCACAGTATTAATTTTATGTTACATTTGCCCTCTCACACTTTACAATCTCATATTTTTCTTTAGGGTGAATTATTCAAAAAAGAATAAATGGTGATCAAACTCTCCTGTATTAAATTTACATGAACATTTTTGTCCATTATGATGTATTTGTTGTTGCTTAATGTATGGTACATGGTCAAAAGCTTTTCCACAAACAATAATGGAGCTTGAGAAGATAGTGAACAATTATTATTGCTAATATTAACCAAATATTTATTATGTGTTAGGCACAATTACACAATCCATACAACAAGCCTCTGAAGTACTCTAATCATGCCCACCTAAGCAAATATGTGTATATCATATATGGACAGATAAAAAAGTGAGTAAGTTGACTGACATCAGGGAAGAACTAAGGTCAGGAATGATGGTCAAGAGAAGTAAAACTCTTTATACAAAGAGGTGTATAATCTTTTATAAGCAGAAGAGATCCACACATTATCTCTGAAATGAATGATAAACAAATATGCAGACACATTCAAAAGGAATCATCCAGGTAAATGTTTATAATGGCAAAAATTTCAATATTTGACAAAATAGGAGTTTGATAAAGACAAGTTAATACTTAAAAAAACCAATAAAGTATTAACAATATACTTACTTACAAAGAATCTTAAAGGTTGGCTATTGTATAGCATAATCACATTTAGTTTTTAAAGTAATAGGGTTAAACCAAAAGTGAACTATTTAACATTTAAAATAATGGCAAAATACAATGTTTAAAATTTTTTTTAACATTCACAAGTATGACTTTTTTATAAGTTATAAAGAATGAATGTAGATAAAGATCTTCAAATACTTATTTTATCCAGTGATTATCCCCCCTATATGATTCTCTTAGGCTGACTAATCCATGAAGTATATGTGAGGCATCTGTGGTTTACACATTTGTAGAGATATTAACCAGTATGAATTCTGTCATGTGTTGAATTTCCTTCCTTTATCACTTCGTTTCAGTTCATAGAATTTCTTTTGTGCTGGGGATTGAAGCCAGGACTTCACACATGCTTGGTAAGTGCTCCACCACTGAGCCACATCCCCAGCCTTCAATTCATAAAATTCCTAATTCACAGAACTTCTCACCATTATGACTTTTCTCATGTTGCTGGAACTCTGAGCCCTTCCCCAAAGCCATCCCATATTTCTTACATCTATAAGGCTTCTCACCAGAGTGAATTCTCTGATGTTGACAAAGACTGAAGCCACTACGAAAAGCCTTCCCACATTCCTTACATACATAAGGTTTCTCACCAGTGTGTATTCTCTGGTGTCGATTAAGAGCTGAGCCACTACCAAAGGACTTTCCACATTCTTTACATTCATAGGGTTTTTCGCCAGTATGAATTAGCTGATGTTGAATAAGTTTTGAGCCACTACCAAAAGCCTTCCCACATGCCTTGCATTCGTATGGTTTCTCACCAGTATGAATTCGCTGATGTTGAGTAAGGTCTGAACCACTACTGAAGGCTTTGCCACATTCCTTACATTCATAGGGTTTCTCCCCCGTGTGCATTCTTTGATGCTGAATAAGTTTTGAACCACTTCTAAAGGCTTTCTCACATTCCTTACACTCATAGGGTTTCTCACCAGTGTGAATTCTCTGGTGTTGAGTGAGATCTGAGCCACTGTTAAAAGCCTTCCCACATTCCTTACATACATAAGGTTTCTCACCAGTGTGAATTCTTTGATGTCGAGTAAGGGCTGATCCAAAACTAAAGGCCTTCCCACATTCATTACATATGTATGGTTTCTCACCTGTATGAATCCTCTGATGCCGTGTGAGTGCAGAACCACTACTAAATGCCATTCCACATGCTTTACATTCATAAGGCTTCTCCCCAGTGTGGATCCTCTGATGCTGAGTAAGGTTTGAACCACTGCCAAAGGCTTTCCCACAATCCTTACATTCATAAGGTTTCTCACCTGTGTGAATTCTGTGATGTCGAGTAAGGGCTGATTCGAAACTAAAGGCCTTCCCACATTCTTTACACTCATAAGGCTTTTCACCACTGTGAATTATTTGATGTCGAATAAGGCCTGATCCAAAACTAAACGCTTTCCCACACTCTTTACATTCATATGGTTTCTCACCAGTATGAATTCTCTGGTGATGAGTAAGGTTTGAGCCACTACCAAAGGCCTTCCCACATTCCTTACACTCATAAGGCTTCTCACCAGTGTGAATTCTTTGATGATACGCAAGGTTAGCACCACTACCAAAGGCCTTGCCACACTCTTTACACTCATAAGGTTTTTCACCAGTGTGAATTCGCTGATGTCGTATAAGGACCGACACAAAACTAAAATCCTTCCCACATTCCTTACATTCAAGGAGTTTCTGATCAGTGTGAATGGTCTGATGCTGGTTACTGAAAGTGGGCATTTCTTCAGGAGTAAAAATCATATGACTGAAATGTCCTTCCTGAGATCCCTGTTTTCTCTCAAACTGGCTTTTATATTCCCAATCACCTCTGAAACTTGAACACTCAATGCTGTATTTTGTAAGTCTTTCCATTATCTCCCATCAGGATGATTCTATTCCATACATATCCTTTTTCAGAAATAATTTCTTGTTCTCAACCTTGATTCACAGTCTGAAAGAAAATATAAAAGCAAACATTCACTTTTATATGTTTTGGGAGAAATGAAACAGTAAATATGAAAGACTTAACTGAGTAACTTATGCAGTTCTCAAATATGATTGGGCAATGTGAGATGTATCAGGAAAGCAGAATGAGAAAGTGTCACATTGGAAGGTAAAGGAAGTATTTAGGAAAACAAATGAATTGAGCTGGTCCTATATAGTGGATAAAATAGAAAAATTCCCTGCAGATTTGAGGAGCTTGATGAATATACAGATGTACTATCCCCATCCTACTATTGTTTTTGGAGGTTGAATCTAGTGTCAGAATATATACTTATAAATTAGAGTAATTATCATACATATTTCTTTGTGTTGTTTGCAGCATTAAATAAATACACATGGGGGGAAATCAGGGATAAGTCAGATGCAGTAGTGCATACCTCCCTATGGCTTGGGAGGCTGAGGCAGAAGGATTATGAGTTCAAGGTCACCTTCAGCAACTTAGTGAGGCCCTAAGCAACTTAGTGAGACACTGTCTCTAAATAAAATATTTAAAAGGGTTGATGTGGTTAAGTGTTCCTGGGTTCAATTCCTGGTACTAAAAAGAAAAAACCAGGGATAGATGGTCCAGTAACAAACATAATTTTCAAATAAACTGATGGTAATAGAAGAGAAGGGTATTCCAGATGTACCAGATGCCAGATGAAAACGTGAGTAATATGCAGAATGAAAACGGAATAAGCAGAAGAGGAGGAAGTTTCCTCTGTGGTTAGAATGTGGTTTGTTTATGCAATTTGATGAAAGCAGTGTGTGTCTAGGAAATTTTCGAAGTTAACCTTTGGAGAACAAAAGAGAGGACTGTACAGCAAAGGTACAGCAGAGTAACTGAGAATCTAACTTTAAAGTTAAAGAGAAGGAAAGACAATGTAAGAGTTACTGTGATACTATTAGAAGATTGCATAGAAGAAAACAGGTGAATATTCTGAACCCCAACTCTGATGATTTACTGAATGTTTTGAAGTCACATATAATGTACTTATGTACTTCCATAAAGAAAATACACAGTGGGGCTGGGGTTGTGGCTCAGTGGTATAGTGCTTGGCTAGCATGTGTGGGGCAATGGGTTCAATTCTCAGCACCACATTAAAAAATGAATAAATAAAATAAAGGTGTCTATCTACAACTAAAAAAAAAAAATTTAAAGAAAATGCATAGTGTTTGGTAACTATTATTTTGTAAGATTTACTTGTCATAACAGTAGAGAATAGAAAAGGAAACAGAATTAAAGACATTAGTAAAAATCTCAAGCCCCAAAAGGTGAAAACATTCCAAAACTGATCTTTTCCTACAATGCTCATACTCATACACCAAGCTTATTAAGACCAGGATTAAATATGTCTTGAAACTAACTGTTCTTTAAATCAACTATCCATGGCTAATCCTATCCAAAATCATCTTTAACTTGGACTCTAAAACATCATTTTATCTAGCTGGCTACATTTTCAGTTTTCCACTCTTAGCAGCCAGAATGAATATTAGCCTGGAACTATTCAGTTCAAAATGTTTCAATGGTTTCCCACTGTCCTTAGGATAACACCCACACTCCTTAACTTGGTCTTAGAAATTCTGGGTCCTCCTGCCTGCATCTTCAACCCGACATCATCCTCCTCCCAACAATAAGCTATAGCTACATTGGTCTCAGTTCTACAAATGTATGAAAATGTAGAAGCCCACCCCACCATGATTTCATCTGTCTAAAATGTTTCTCCCATCCTCTCATGGCCTTGCAAGTTCTGCCCATCATACAGGTTTCAGCTGAATAGCATATCTTAAGATATTTCCTGGAATATTTTAAATATGCACACCCTGCCATTACTTCTCTGGGTCCTCCCCCATTTTCCTCCCATATCTTTCTTTAAGTTTTGTTTTGGTAATGGATAATTAGACATTTGTACCCTACAATTGAAATTTTCCTATTTGAATGTTTCCTTAATGTATGTCTGTCTTATAATAGAGGTAAGGTTCATTAAGGCAAGAATGTCTGTTTAAACCCTGGCACATGCAAAATTTATTAAATGGCTAACTAAATGATTTTCAAAATTTATCATTAAAAATAAATCTCTAAAAATAAGATTTCAGTAGAAAAAGGACATGTTTTCTCTGAGAAAGAGTAGGTAGACCACATGTACTTATTCCTCTACTTTTGAAAACTTCACTGAAAGATATTTTTTTAAATGTTCCTAAAAATGTAAGTCCAAATCCTCTTAACATGACTCCCGAAGCACAAAAAAATAAAAGCAAGAATCAATAACTGGAATAGATTCAAACTAAAAAGCTTTCTCTCAGCAAAGGATATTATCAGCAATGTGAAGAGAGAGCCTACAGAGTGGGAGAAAATTTTTGCCACTCATACTTCAGATAGGGCACTAATTTCCAGAATATATAAAGAACTCAAAAAATTCTACACCAAGAATACAAATAACCCAATCAACAAATGGGCTAAGGAAATTAACACACACTTCACAGAAGATCTACAAGCAATCAACGGATATATGAAAAAATGTTCAACATCTCTAGTAATAAGAGAAATGCAAATCAGAACTACACCAAGATTCCATCTCACCCCAATTAGAATGGTGATTATCAAGAATACAGGCAACAATAGGTGTTGGCGAGCATGTGGGAAAAAAGGTACACTCATACATTGCTGGTGGGCTGCAAATTAGTGCAGCCACTCTGGAAAGCAGTGCAGAGATTCCTTTAGAAAACGTGGAATGGAACCATTTGACCCAGCTATCCCACTCCTTGGCCTATATCCAAAGGACTTAAAATCAGCATACTACAGTGATGCAGCCACATCAACGTTCATAGCTGCTCAATTCACAATAGCCAGATTGTGGAACCAACCTAGATGAATGGATAAAGAAACTGTGGTATATATATATATATACAATATATATTACTCAGCCATAAAGAATATTACTCAGCCATAAAGAATAATAAAATTATGGCATTTGCAGGCAAATGGATGAAATTGGAGAATATCATGCTAAGTGAGATAAGCCAATCTCAAAAAACCAAATGACGAATGATCTCGCCAAGAAGCAGATGATGATACATAATGGAGGGTGGGAGGGAGGTAAGAATGGAGGAAGGAGGGACTATATAGAGGGAAAGAGGGGTGGGGGGAAGGAAAAAAATAACAATGAATCAAACACAATTACCCTATGTAAATGTATGATTACACAAATGGTATGCCTCTACTTCATGTACAAACAGAGAAATAAGTTGTACCCCATTTGTTTACAATAAATAAAAAAGTTCCTAACTTCTTTTACATCTCCCTATCCCTTCAACCTTCATTCTTCCAGCACCTTTCTCCATATTCTTTGGTTTGTATGTGGTTTCTCAGTTAACACATAGCTAATAGCTCTTATTTTTCTTATGTTTTTAACTGCTTAGGTCTATTTGCACGTAAGGGTGAAAATTCATTTGATGGAAATACTTGTGTATATTTAAAGACCCAATTGTTCATCTGGAGCTTGTATGTTCAAGAATGATTAATCTGTATAAACAAACTGATTACTATAGTCATTACAAAAAAAAAGAACAAATCAACCAAGTCCAAGAGAATTAAAGAGGAAATTATGCACAAAAGACCTGAAGCTAGAAAGCATAAAGATAAATAATGACTAACTTAACAAACTTAAGGAAGGTAAAAATTAAATCAAGGTAAGGAAAAATAAGAAGGGGATAATTTATGACACAGAAGCCCAGAAAGTCTTAAGAAATGGGGACACTAAGTATCTATGAAAATCTACCACTCAATGTATAAAAAGTTACATCAACTTCTTAGCACCCACTCTAAAATACATATATTTGCACTCCCAATACATCCCAATATATTATTATTCACACCAGTCAAGATACAGAAACCTAAGGGTCCATAAATTGATGAATGAAAAAAGAGATTTCATATATATACATATATTAGAAAAATACATTAGTACTATATGTATTATGTGTGTATAGAATATAGAGACCTTGAAAATGGAAGTGATCACATCATTTACTGCTACAACATGGACAAACCTGAAAAACATGCTCAGTAAAATAAGCCAGCAATGAAAAACACTGCATAATCTCACTTAGATGTGTATTCTAAAATTTTAAAAAACAGAATACACAGGGGCTGGGGTTGTGGCTCAGTGGTAAAGCACTTGCCTAAGCATGTGTGGGGCAATGGATTCAATTCTCAGCACCACATGAAAAAATAAGTGGCAGTATCGTTCATCTGCCACTAAAAATATTTAAAAAACAAACAGCGGAAAACAGAAATATAGAATAAAACTGGTTTACCAGGAATTGTGGGAACAGGAATAGGAAGATGTAAGTCAACAAATACAGTTACACATAAGATGAATAACTCTAGAGATGTAATGTACAACATGAGGACTACAGTTATAATATTGTATTTTGGATTTTTGCTGAGTAGATTTTAGGTGTTGCCACAAGTGAAACAGATTATACACATTAAAAATATACTTCCCAAGCCCCAAGAAAAACAAAACAAAAAAACAGGCAAATATCATCAGATATTTGAGGAAAGCCTATGATATTAAGAAAATTGAGGGGCTGGGGAGATAGCTCAGCTGGTAGAGTGCTTGCCTCGTAAGCACAAGGCCCTAAGTTCGATCCCCAGTACCGCCAAAAAAAAAAAAAAGAAAAAGAAAGAAAGAAAAGAAGAAGAAAAAGAAAAAAGAAAATTGAACAAAAAAATCAAGGAACTCACAGAAGGGGGACTATATAAGGAAAGAAAAGAAACTTTAGAAACCACCATTAATATCCACACAGGGATGTGAGAAGCTATTTCAGATACAAGAGTAGGAAAACTTGAAAGGAATATTGGGCTGGGGCTATAGCTCAGTTGGTAGAGTGTGTGCCTTACACGCACAAGGCCCTGGGTTCAATCCTCAGCACCACTTAAAAAAAAAAAAAAGGGAAAAAAAGGAATATTAAGCACAAAAAATGTGTTCTTAGAAAATGGAAATATAAAGTGGGAATCAAAACAAATCATTAAAAGACAAAGAAATTTCTCCTAAAAATAGGACGAAATTATTTATTTTTATTTTTGCAGTGCTGGGGATTGAACTTAGGGTCCTAGGCATGGAAGGCAAGTGCTCTATCTCTGAGCTACATCCCCAACCCTTTTATTTTTAATATTGACACAGAGTCTTGCTAAGTTTCTAAGGCTGGCTGTGGACTTGTGATCCTCCTGTCTCAGCTTCCTGAGTCACTGGGATTACAAGTGTACTCCACCATCCCTGGCTCGGCCTAGGATCATTTTTAAAAGTAATTTAAAACATCTACCAAATATGAAGCAGGTGCTAAAAGAATGAAGGAATCTGAAAATTACCAGTTTGAAATCACCAGCAAATAATTCAGGCAAGAATTCTAAATGGCTTCTAAAACCAGAAAGTGGATGCTGTTGGAAAAAAGGATACTCACTTGATCTCATAGTATCAATCTATGGATTATAAAAGGAATTTATATACCTTTATACTGGAAAGATATTGGCACACACCACTATTACCATAAGTAATAAAATTGGCATCACTTGTAGACCATGAGGTTATGTGCTTTCTGATGTAATAGAATAAATCACCTATGTGATACACTTGCCAAAAAAATTAAACCAGCATCTGAGCCTTCTATTCATGAGAAAGCCAGCAGACAAATCAAGATGTGGGACATCCTGTGAAACAATTGTCCTGAACTCCCCCCAACAACAAAAAAGAGAGTCCAGTCTAGTTTTAAAAGAGACTAAGGAAACTCAACAACTAAAAGCAATATATGAATTTGGACTATAGATCAAATAACTGAGTAAAACAAATAACAATACACACACACACACACACACACACACACACAAAGCTTTAAAAGAAGATATTTGGGGAGATACTGAAGATATATGAACATGAAGTATTTGAGATGATATTAGTGAGTTAATATTCATTTTCATAGGTCATTTAGGTTTTTTCTTTCATTACATCTCCAGCCCTTTTAATTTTTTATTTTGACAAAGAAAGCAAGGCTTCACCACATACTAAATACTGCTGGCATTGTTATCATAAATGTCCTAGCCTCCAGAACTGTAGAAATAAATTTCTGTTTGTAAGCTCCCTAGTTTATGGGTTTTTGTTGTAGTGGCCCAGATGAACAAGGGTATGTGGCATTCACCAGAATATTCTTTCAATTTTTCTTCATCTTGAAAATTTTCAAAGAAAACAAAATAAAGATTGTTCTAAAAAGCAGCATTTAAGAAAAATTCCCAGAAGTTAAGAATATGAATCCCTGAATTTAATGGATCTACTTGGCACCTAGCACAAAGAATAGAAACTATTCACATTAAGATATATTTTCAGCTCCTGGGGCTGTGGCTCAGTGGCAGAGCACTTGCCTAGCTTGTGTGAGGCATTGGGTTTGATTCTCAGTACCACATATAAATAAATGAATAAAATAAATGTTCATCAACATCTAAAAAAGTATTTTAAAAATATTTTCATTAGGTTTTATGTCACAGGGGACAAAGAAAAGACCCTAAAGGGAATGAAAATGGCTTTAGAACCCTGAAAAAAAAAAAAAAAAAACTCTGTAAGACAGATTTGTAACTTGAAAAGCCTGAGGGAAGACCCTGCACAAAACTCAAAGTAGATCCAGGACCTAGGCATTAGACAGAGACCCTGCACCTAATAGAAGGAAAAACAGGCCCAAATCTTCATCACATTGTTTTAGGAATTGAATTCCTAATGTGCAAGAAATAAAATCAAGAATCAGTACAAACTGAAAAACTTCTTCACAGCAAAGGAAACAAACAAGAACACGGAGAGAGAGCCTACAGAATGAGAGAAAATCTTTGCCACCTGCACCTCATATACAGCATTAATCTCCAGAATATATAAAGAACTCAAAAAACTTAACACCAAGAAAAAAATAACCCAATCAATAAATGGGCAAAGGAACTGAACAGACACTTCACAGAATAAATGTGATCAGTCAACAAATATGAAAAAACATTCACTATCTCTAGCAATTAGAGAAATGCAAATTAAAACAACACTGAGATTTCATCTCACTCCTGTCAGAATGGTAATAATCAAGAATATAAGCAACAGTAAATGTTGGCGAGGATGTGGGGGAAAAGGTACACTCATACACTGCTGCTGGGACTGCAAATTGGTGCAACCACTCTGGAAAGCAGTGTGGAAATTCCTCAGAAAACTTGGAATAGAACCACAATTTGCCCCAGCATAAACCCAGAGGACTTAAAATCAGTATACTATAGTGATGCAGCTACATCAATGTTTATAGCAGCTCATTTCACAATAGCTAAGCCATGGTACCTAGATGACCTTTGACAGATGAATGGATAAAGAAAATGTGGTATATAAATATACAATGGAATATTCTCAGCCATAAAGAAGAATGAAATTACGGCATTTGCTGGTAAATGGGTGGAACTGGAGACTATCATACTAAGGGAAATAAGCCAATTCCAAAAAACCAAAGGTTCTCTCTGATATTCAGATGCTAACTCACAACAGGTGCGGGGAGGGAGAGAGGTTCACCAGATTGGGAGGGGGAAGGGGGCATGGGAATGGGAAAGAGAGTAGAATGTATCAGATATAACTTTCCTATGTTCATATATGAATACACAACCAGTGTAACTCCACATCATGTACAACCACAGAAATGGGAAGTTATACTCCATGTATGTAAAATATGTCAAAATATATTCTATTGTCATGGATAACTAAAAGAACAAATAAAAATTTTTATAAAAAGCCTGAGAGGGGTTGGGGTTGTAGCTCAGTGGTGAATCAATTGCCTCTGGTGTGAGGCACTGGGTTTGATCCTTTGCATCACAAAAAAATAAATAAAATAAAAATAGTGTGTCCATCTACAACTATTTTTTTAAAAAAGCCAAGGAAAGATACTTTCAATATAGAATTCCATGTCCTGTCAAATCATAACAGTTGTAAAAGCACATAACAGTTGTAAAAGATATTCTGGAACCCATTCAATTCAGTTCACATTCATCCTTCTTTACTTGCTACCTCTATCAATTAGAGGGCATAAACCAAGAAATAGGAAGGCATGGAATCCAAGAAATAAATAAAACAACACAGAAGCAGAGTACTGAATTTTATTTTATTTTTTTGTACTGGGGATTGAACCCAGGGGCACTCAATCACTGAGTCACATATCCAGTCTTTTTTTGTATTTTATTTAGAGCAGGGCCTCAGTGAGTTGCTTAGGGCCTCACTAAATTGCGGAAGATGGCTTTGAACTCGTGATCCTCCTGCCTCAGTCTCCTGAGCCACTGGAATTACAGGCATGCACCACCATGCTTGGGGAGTACTGATTTTTTTAAAGGCAAATTTTAGAAGAATATTGCATATGCAGTTGTCAGAGAAAAGCAATTGTAGGAGGAATGTTTCTCAACACAGGCAACTGACAACATTGGGAAAAGATTTTCTTGCAGACTTTGAATATAAATTAGTGATTTATGAACAACCAGGCATCACTCTCCCTTTTTTCTTAAAAAAAAGTAATATTAACTGCACAGAAAACAATGTTGTACAACAATGTAATCATAATTTATAGTTCAGCTATAATAAAATAAAACCAGCCACCAAAAGTTAAAAGGTATTTGTAAAATATAAATTAAACATCCAAGAAATAACATCCAAAAAATAGAGATTTCTCAGATCAGTAATAAAAAATTAAACCGTGGAAAAGAATAAATAGGAAGACATCTGATGTGTAATAATGTGTCAGGTCTTTGAAGTTCCTAGAGCTGGTTCTTCATATACAGAGTTTCCACAATCCTTGGAATTTCCCCCATGATAACAGTGTCCTTGTTCCTAGATCACACTTGAGTCTATAATCAGGAAAACTCCCTAGGTAACATCAGAATTAGGGTTAGTCATCAGAAAGACTTTAAGCCAGCCCAATCTCTGTGGAACAGGGTGAGGCTGGAGTCTGAGTTCAATTATGTGGCCACTCATGCCTACGTAATGAACTTCCAATAAAAACTAGTGGCACTCTGTGGACCTACTGATGTGGTGAAAGGAAGACATGCCTAACTTCACAAGGAAAGGGCATGTAAGCTGTGTTTAGATCCTTTCCACACCTTGCTTTATAGGTGTCTCTTCATTTGGCTATTCCTGATTTGAATCTTTATCATAAAACTGTAAATTGAAGTATAATGCTTTTCAGAATTCTGTGAGGCATTGTAATAAATCACTAAAGGTGAGGAAAGCAGTCATTGAGACCTCCTGAGTTTGTAGTCAGTTGATCTAAGTAGAGGTGGATTTATTAGGGACCATGTGAACTCTTAATCCTGTAGAATGTGACACCCTAACTTTGAATGGTTAGTGCTAGAAATGAAATGCAATATACAAGTTGGGGTTTAAATAGAATAACATTCCGTGTTCACAAGATTGGAAGACTTAATACTGTTAATATGGAAGTGCTCCCAAAGTGATCTACAGATTCAATGGAATCTCTATCAAATTTTCAATGGCCTTTGGAGATACACAAAAGGCAATATTTGCATTCATGCGGGATTCCAAATAGCAACACAGTATTTTTTTAAAAGTCTTAATTTTAAAACTCACTTCCATAAAGCTATGGTAATCAAAACAGTAAGGCTGCCATAAAGATAGACATAAAGACCAACAAAATAATAAAATGATGGATCCAAAAATAAACACAAATAGCTATACCTAATTGATTTCCAGTAAGGATAACAGATCTACGCAATGGGGAAGAAAATCTACAAATGGTGCTGGGATACCTGGATAAACACATGCAAGAGAATGAAATCAGACTCCTATATGAATTCAAAATGGATTCATAACCTAAATAGAAGAACTAAATCACAAAACTCTTCTCAAGAAAATAAAAGGATTTATCAATCTTATGACCCAGGATTTGGCAATGGACTGAGATCTGATACCAAAAGCAAAAGCAATGAAAAAAATTACATAAATTTGAATTCATTAAAGTTAAAAGTTTTGTGCTTCACATCATTACAGGGTTTTTTTTTTAACTGACTGATGCAAACTTTCTAAAAACCAGAGAGCTGATTGTTGTATATTATAAATACACTAAATGCCACTGGACTATACATTTGTAAATGGCTAATTATATCATATGTGACTTGATCATAAATAAATTTGAAAGGAAAAAAAGAGAAAAGGAACCAAAAGATAAAGGAACAGATGTTCAGTTTTATTGGTAATTGTGATGATGCAAATTACAACCAAAATGAGATATCACTAAGTGTACTAGATAGATAAAAAGGTCAATGACTCCAAATGTTTGTAAAGGTGTAGAACAATGGGCAAACATATACCATTGGAAGTAGAAACTTATACCACCACTTTGAAAGAGTTTAGCATTTTCTAGGTTAACATGCATATTCCTGTGGATTCAGGAATTCCTCTGCTAGGAGAAAATGTGACCTAGAATGTTCATATCATAAAACTAAAAAGTTAGAAACCTAATTATCCATGAAAAATATATTGTATAAAATACATAAATATAGGGCTGTGGTTGTGGCTAAATAATACAGCACTCACCAAGCATGTATAAGGCATTGGGCTTGATCCTTTGTACCACATAAAAATAAAAAAATAAAAGTACTGTATCCATCTATAACTAAAACAAATTTTAATACATGTATATATATATATATATAGTCATGAAGTTTATGAAATAACATGGCAGTGAAAATGAACAAAATACATCTAAATTATTCAACATGAATTAATTAAAAACTATTAAACTAAAGGTAACAAAAGGATAGTATGATTCAATTTATATAAAGTTTCAAGGCAGGCAAAACTAAAATATTCTTTAAAAAGTCATATAAACACAGCCACACCAATGTTTATAGCAGCTCAACTCATAGTAGCTAAACTATGGAACTAACCAAAATGTCCTTCAACAGATGAATGGATAAAGAAAATGTGGTATATACACAATGGAATATTACTCAGCCTTAAAGAAGAATGAAATTATTAGTCAGTAAATGGATGGAACTAGAGAATATCATGCTAAGTGATATAAGCCAATCCCCCAAAGTCCAAATGTTTTCTCTGGTAAGTGGATGCTGATACACAGTGGGGAATGGGTAGGGAAGAATGAAGGAACTATGGATTGTGCAGAGGGGAGTGAAGGGAGGGGTGAGGCATTGGGGATGGGAAGGCCAGTAGAATGAGACAGACATTACCCTATATACATGCATGAAAAAAAAATTTTTTTTAAATATCACTATCAGGGCTGGGGTTGTAGCTCAGTGGTAGAGTGCTTGCCTGGCAGATGTGAGGCACTAGGTTCAATCCTCAGCACCACATAAATATAAATAAGCAAAATAAAGGTAAAAAAAAAATGCTGAAAAAAATTTTCAATATCACATATTATTTTACCAAGATTATTCTGAAATGTTCACATTTTTCCTGTTCCCAAATGAAACTGATGTATACTTACAAAGAATTTAAAAAAAGGAAGAATAGTTACTTTGGATTAGGTAGAGGGGAGTGAAGGGAGGGGAAGGGATGTGGGGGAAGGGATGACAGTAGAGTGAAACAGGCATTATTACCTCACGTACATATATGACCGCATGACTGATGTGATCCTACAATATGTATAATCAGAAAAATGAAAGATTATACTCTATTTATGTATGATCTATCAAATGTGTAAGTGTATTCTACTGTCATGTACAACTAATTAGGATAAAATTAACAAATTTAAAAAAAGAAGTCATATAAAGTTGATGAAAAAATTTAAAACAACAGGAATGGTTTTTACAAAAGTCAGCTTCCTAGTTAGACCTCAGTGAGAAATGAAAGTGATTAATTGGTTGGAGCAGGCAGAGAGCTATCAGGTACCAACAATGTTGCATTGCTTTAAACTTCATGGTGGCAGCAGCACCCAGCCACTTCTGGTGGTTTTGCAGCAAATGCTTCTGGTAGGACATCTCTTTTTATCCTAGAGGGTGAATTTCTGGCAAGTTTTAGAAAGCATATTTCCAGTAGGACCACAGTATGGACAGGACTTATGTCAGGTAAAGCGAGGCATGTACAGTGCAAAACTTAACTAGGCACTCACTCTAAAATGCCAGCCCTACACTTATGACCCTGAAAATGAGTGTCTTAAAAGGAAGGGCTCAGAGTGCCAAGATGGAGGTACTCACTTTCAGGGTCATGCAAGTGTAGTGTTGACACCTGAGAGTGCTTTAAGTTTAGCACCCTAGGTGTCTTAGTGGCCTCACCGTAGTCCTAGTCCTTTACTATAGTAACTACTCAGCCATTCAGGGAGCTACATGTCTGCTCTGTCCAAAATAAACTGGATATTATCTCCAGGAGGGCCTCTTTCTCAGGTGCTCTATATCTGCCATTAGAAGTATTAGCCGGTCTTTATATCTGATATTTCTACATGCCTTAGAGGGTTTTTTTTTTTTTCTTTGTAACCAATACTTTACTACTCCAGTTCCATTATAGTTAATAATTTAAATACTATATTTTGAAGTTCAATTTCTGTGTGTTTAACTAGAAAAAATTAATACTTAAAGTGGTCTCAGGAACAGGCCTGTAAAGATGGGATTCTGGAATTAGTTTGGTCATGCCCTTTAGACATGCCTTGAATCTTTGCTACACTCCACTGTTCCATCCTTTTTATTAACATCTGGCTTGAGTACAATGCAGAGTTCCATGCCAGTCCGATTTGGGACATAGTAGTTATGCATGGTATACAGTAATGTTTCAATGAATCAAGCTATGGTTGATTGTAATGAAATGGCATGAGAACCAAATGGGTGCTATACTTGACAGTTAAGGCAGTGATAATGACTTTACAAGGACCATGGGGTGAGATAGTTTCATTTGTATCCACTTGAGCACTTACAAAGAGAAATTACAAACTCAGATCTGTTAACTCTCAAGTTAGTTTGGTGACCAGAGAATTTGTATGAAAATCCTAAATGAAACTCTCATTTCCTGTAGTCATACAGGCTGATACTGCTGAAAACTCAAATGAAAATTGTCCTCATAGCTGAACTGTGATGACAATCAAATTCACAATTTTACCATATTTTTCATATGAAGGTTGGGGAACTGAATGATACCTTGAAATATGGATTTGGCTGGGATCCAGATGAAACTGACACTTGAAACCCCTAAATTACTTTGCAATCCAATTTCTAAGAGAGAATAGTTTCCTCTGATTGGAAACCCAATGATAACATTACTTAGAGTAGAACTTTCAAAAGGTATGCTCATTCTCTGCAAGATCCACGAGAATCATTCTGTTGCTATGCTAAGGGTCCAATCTCAGCATAAGGCAGAGACAAGTACATACTATGATCAAAGAGAAAATAACTTACAATATTAGTTTTTCCTGTTAGGTCTGCCATAACAAAATACCACAAACTCTATTGCCAAAACAAGAAATGTGTTCACAGTTCTGGAAGTAGAAGTCCAAGATCATGGAGACAAGTTTTGGCAGGTTTAGGTTCTGAGGTCTCTCTCCTTGGCTTCCAGATGGGCACTTTCATGCTGTGTGCTTACATGGTCTTTCCTCTGCATGTGAGCATCCCTAATGTCTCTTCGTGTGTCCAAGTTTCCTCTCTTACAATGATACCAATCAGATCAGATGAAGGTTCACCTCAGTGGTCTCATTTTAATATAACCACCTCTTTAAAGGGCCTGTTTTCAAATAGTCACATTCTGAAGTACTGGGGTTTAATTCTTCAATATATGAATTTCCAGAAACAATTCATTCCATACATCTCACAAAAACAAGGGTTGTAGGAGCAGAGTGATACTGCTTTAACTGTACTTTTTTGTGTAGTTTTAACATTCACAATACTATTAATGTCTTACATAATCATACAAGCAAATCAACAATACAGAAATAAAAAATAAAGTCAGACAACACAAATGGTAACAAAGGAACCCAAGTATATTTCTAACAAATATCACAACTACCCTGGGGAAAAAAATGAATCCAAGTAAATTTGAACATAGTCTCAGTTTTATACCTTGTTTGAAGACACAGAGAAGAATAAATAAATAGTGAGCTCAAATTAGGATTTTGGTTTTTACTAACGTATGGATTAGCATTCTGAAACTATATTTTTGTATAGTCTAGAACTGAACAAATTCTAAAAATAATGGTAAAGATAATGAGGACAATCACAGCCAGGATTTTAGCTCCTGGAGAAGGGAGATACAAAGGTAGAAGAGGTAAAGACTAGAATGAATCCTATAATCCTATTATCTACATCCTGGTTTCTGAATATTCTTCATTGCAAGGAAATAGCTCTTTAGAGGAAAAGTTCATTCCAACCTGGAAGAAAGAGAGTAGTATTTAGAAATGATCTTGCAACATCTTAGCATGCCAGGATGTAAGGGAATACTCAAAGAATCATGGAGACAAGTTAAAAAGACAGAGAAGCCTCAATGAGTTCCCACTGACCAAATCTAGGAAAATTTGAATAAGAAAATAAATAGTAACAGGGACAACTCAGTGAATAAAAATCTATGAATTCACACTGACATCAACAAATTAATAAATAAGTAGTGGAGAAGTGAAAGCTCTTCTTTATAGTAAAATGCCAACTAGTTAATATGGATAAAATATTGGAGATTAAAAAAAGAACTTTCCATTTTGAAAACATCATAGTAAAACAGATCCAGACAATAGTTACAAATGGATATTAAACTAGTGGGTGAAAGTTTAGTGGAAAGTTATTTCTATATTTTCAAAGCATCTCCCCATATATCACCTACTAATTGAAAACAAATACTAATATTATGGTGAAGAACTATGGTATTTACCACCTTAAGCAATTATCAAAGTTAACATACGCAAAAATGGAAGAAGCCAACATCATGTATCTTCTAATGTGATGTGCTGAGAACAAAGCATCACATTTGCGACAGTCCTGCCACAGAATAAATGACCTGAATGTAAATATGAAGAATCGTAGGACGAACTGAAATGAAGGGAAATTTTACAAAATAACCAGATTATCCCTTTCAAAAATGTCAAGGTCATGAAAGACTAGGAAAGAGAGAGCAACTCTTCCAAATTAAAGGTTAGAGAGACATGATAAGTAAATTGAATATGTGATCACAGACTGGATCTTGGACATTGTGTAGGACAGAGAGTAGGATAATGTGCTATAAAACATTATATGGATGAGTGAAAAACATTTAAATATAAATTATGGGTTAGATAACAGTATCATAGTTTCTTATTTTGATAACTATGGTTATGTAAGTGAATATTTAAAATTTTTTTTACTTGTAGATGGACACAATACCTTTATTTTATTTATTTTTGTATGGTGCTGAGGATCAAACCCAGTGCCTCACACATGCTAGGTAAGTGTACGACCACTGAGCCACATCCCCAGCCCTGTAGGTGAATATTCTTGTTCTTAAATAATTATACACTGAGGTGGTAAAGGGAAAAGGGGGAAAAATGTCTACACTTTATTCTCAAATGGTTCAGATAAAACTTGTGTTTTGTGTGTATTTGTGTGTGTGTGTGTGTGTGTGTGTGTGTGTGTGTGTGTGTGTGTGTATGTGTGGAGAAACAGATACAAAGAGTAAGAGTACATGCAGGAATGCTAATGCTAATAATCCAATATGTAACAATCGTGAATATGAGTAACCGGTACAAAAGAATACTCAATACCAGGTCTTACAACTTATGCAAGTTTGAAATTTAATCAAAATTAAAATTTAATCAAAGTGATCAAGACAAAATACACTCCTATGTAATTATAATTCTCATGTTACATATAAAACTAAATGGAAATACAGACTTCCTAGAAATGAATTTAAAAGGAGACCAATATATCAAAAATCAAACTCAGGGAAACTGTGAAATAAAACCATAATTAATAGAACTAAATACCTTCAAAAAAGGAAAATAAAGGAGGAGTGGCAGGATAACATGTATAAAGAGCTCTTACTGGGCTAGAGTTGTAGCTCAGTGGTAGAATGCTTGCCTAGCACATGTGAGGCACAGGGTTTGGTCCTCAGCCTCACCAAAAATAAATAAATAAAATAATAATAATAAAATAAAATAGAGGTATTGTGCCCATCTATAACTAAAACTATTTTAAAAAAAAACCCTTTTACCCACAGTTTTATCTTATCCTAGTAACTTGATTGTTGTCTGAAAGGTCCAACACTTTAGAGCTCAAGAATGAACTGAGGAAAACTGAATGTTTTGGTTCTGCTCAACTATAAGCTGAAGCTGTTGTTCTTGGGAAAGAACATGGTGCATATAAACAGAATTCATGTTCTATGGGACATTAGCAAGTGAATTTTCAAAACTTTTCTCTTATAACCTAGCTGTTCAAGTTAGCAGATAGTCATTTCAGTTTTTCTATCAAATCTGCTTTTCTTGAAGGCAAAGGAGGGAAAGAGAGTAATAAAAGAAAGAAGAAAAGAAGGGAAACTTGTCATAGTTCCTTATTATAAAAAACAGGCTAAATTTTCTATGTTGATCATTATCTGAAGTGTTCAAATTCCTGACAATCAATACAAAAGCTGTACAAAATGATACTTAGTTGTCTAGAACTATGTACAGAAGATAAGCATGACCTTGTTGAAAAACATTTAGAAGACCCCAATCAACTGAGAGCTTTATATTACTGGAGGAATCCCCAAATTTCCACCCATCCAATTCTGTCCATATACATACAATACAATTCAATCAAAATCCCAAGAGATGTTTGGTGGAACCAAGACAATTCAAGAATTTATATGGAAATACAAGGGAAAACAAATGGCTAAGATATTGCTGAGGAAAAAGAAGATGAGAGGACTTATTCCAATATAAAATTACAGTCAATAGAGTAGTGTGGTATTACTGCAAGGAGAGACAGACAGACCAATGGGACAGACTACAGAATTGAAAGATAGACATAGATATTTACAGTCACTTAATTTATTACTAAATTGGCACTTCTTATCAGTGCAGAAAAGATACATTTTTAAATAATATGATACTGCTACACCTGAATTCCCACATTGGGGGAAAGAAGAAATTGAGTCCTTCCCTACAGAAACTAATAAATGTTAAAGTAATAAACTAGAAAGTTTTTAGAAGAGAACATGAACTCTTCCTTATTTCAAGGTAGAAGAAAATTTCTAAAGGACTAATCACAGGAAAAGACTTCATTATATCAAAACCCAGAACTTCAACAAAAGAGAACAACAAATAGTGAAAAACTGAGCCAAGCAGGATAAAACATCACATATATAACTGACAAAAGGCTAATATACTGAAAACATAAACACATATGTGAGTCTCTTTCTCTCTCTTACACTTACACACGCACACGCACACGCACACACACACACACACACACACACTCTCTTGTATCAGAGAAAAACAACCCCATTAATAACTGGCAAAGTGGGGCACAGTGGTGGTTTACACCTTTAATTCCCAGCTACTCAGAAGGCTGAGGTAGAAGAATCCCAAGTTCAAGGCCAGCCTTGAACTTAGCTAGACCCTACTTCTAAATAAAGTAAGAAGGGTTGGAGGTGTAGCTTGGTGGTAAAGCAGCCCGGGGTTCAATTACTACTACTAGTACTACTACTGTTACTGATAATAAGAACAATTTAATCATAATAACAGATGACAATAAAAGGTTACAAACTGACAAAATACTTGGAGGAGCATTTCAGAAAAAGAGGATGTTCTAATGCCCAAGAACCACTACTGAATTTCACTAATAATGAAAGAAATATAAAATAATGTGTTAATATTAGACACTGCAATATGGGAAAAATTGAAAAGTAAGACAATACCAACAGCTGGAATACATATGGAGCAAAAGGAATCCCTATAAACTGGTGCACAGTATCTTGAGAGAAAACTTTGGCACTGCCTAATAAAATTGAAGATATACCAATCCTTTGCAACAGCAATTTAATCCTAAGTATATATGCTACAAGAAGGAAGCACAAATGCACATATTACTTGTGTGAATCAAAAATCAGAATTTACTTGTCTACTAAGTGTAGAATGGATAAGTCAATTATAATATGCATATAGAGGGTATAGTATATATACAACAGTATTAAAATGAGCTGCGGTTTCTTTTTAATTTTTTATTTTAAAAAACACTAAGCTTTTCTGCTTATACACATCTAAAAACCCCATAAAAACCAACCCTATATGGTACAGGGCATCATATACAGGTATTAAAGTTCTAATGAAAGGCAAAGAAATGATCATAGTGATTATCAGTATCAGAACACAATGTGTTTATGATTGTATATGGGGTAAATGAGGGGCTTTTTCAGTGAGGACTGTTTTCTATTTCTTGACCTCAGTATTACTTGAATATGTCTTCATAATTAATTGTTAAACTACACCCACGGGTGTTTTATATCATTTCTGTATATAATTTGGAAGAAAATAAAACAAGCATTCAGATAAGTATTATGTACCTCAAAGTGTTTTCGAAATTAAGCCATGTGGAAAAATAGTTGAATATGATTACATGTGAAAATGCAGGATATGCTGCAAAGTAAATGTGTAAATTCAAGTTTTCAAAACTTTATTTGTGTGTGTGTATGTGTAAGGGCCTGCCTCACATTGAATGAGGCCATGGACCTGAGGCACTGCAAACATACACATACACACAAAACCAAACCAAAGAAAAGTTTTAAAAATTGTATGTTATACATGCACATAAAATGTACTGGCAAGGATATATTAAAACTCATTGATTTTAATTCACTAGGGATATCTGTACTTTTGAAAATATTTCAAATAATCATGTTTTGCTTTTATAATAATAGAAAAACATTACTTAAAAAATACAGCAGAAGGGCTGGGGCTGCAGCATAGGGGTAGAGTGCTTGCCCAGTACATGTGAGGCACTGGACTTCATTCTTAGCACCACAAAAAAGAAAAAAAAAAAAATATATATATATATATATATATGTATATCTATAAAATAAAGGCATGCTGTTCACCTACAACTACCAAAAAAATTTTAAAAAAAGATGAAGTAGTTAAAACCAACTGACAATCGGAAAATCTGAGTGGTGGGGAACAGAGGTTGGAGTATGGAGACACCAGTTTTTCAAAGAGAAAACTATAGGAACCATGTTACCTAAAGGGCAAGAAGTCTCAAGAGAACAGGAAATGATCCGCTACCTTTCAGGTGCCTTGTGGATGTTCAACAGCTGTTCTTGATTCCTCTCTGGAGGCCTCTATCCAAGCAGGGCAGAGCTGGGGAAAGAAAAAGGAGTCAGGAAACACCAGAGTCTTCTGGGAGTCAGATGGATCATTTCAGAGGTCAGTTTAGGTCAGTCCCGATTGTCCCACGCATACACTTTGGTCAGAGAAATTTGAGCATTAGAGAAAATCAAGGTTACTGCACTTCTGGGCAGAATTTGTCTCTGAACTGACAATTCTGGCTGGAGTCACAGAAGCATAAAGACGCCCAACTTACACAGTGGCCATAAGGACACACTGTTAAAAACACACACCAAGGGACACACGTCAGAGGTACCCAAACCTAAAAGCAATGGGCCGCACGCACACACACACACACACACGCACACACACACACACACAATCTCAAATACCACGGAGACACACACAGTCACATGGCGGGGTCCACAGGAACCTCGTACTTTCAATGCCATCCACCTAGGGAACACAGTGACACCAACAAATTCACCAGCACCCTAGCCAACGACATCAGAAACATACACACGGAGGAAAGCTACAAATCTCAGAGCCTCCGACACACCCACGCACGCAGTTCGGGAAACCGACATAAACACACATCTACCAAGCGGACAGGCGCTCACGGACCCTCACACGCGCTAACCATAATAAAACAAGTGGTCGCAATTAAACTCCACTCACACGCGCGATCATAAGGGCTAATCAAGTCCTGTGCCTTCCGCACAGGTCCGTCCACCACCGCACAGACACGCGCCCCTATAAAGACTCAGTAAGCATCATTCGCACACTCCTCACAGTCGCCCCTTCTCAGGCTTCCGGTCCCCCACACAAGCCTCACGGGCCAGGGCTTCAGAAACGCGGGGCTCGCAGCCGCCTCACCTATGCCCCCTCCGTTCTACTCACCTCCGATCCACTCCAGTCGGATATAGCCGAAGCCAGCTCTCACAAAGCCCTGAAGCCCTCTGCAAACCAGTGGGAAGATCCCGCCCAGGCCTCAGAACTAGTTCTCGCGGGAGGAAGGACTGGCCCTAGAGGCCTCTGGGAAGTGTAGTCCAGGAAAGGACAGACTGCTGAGTCATGCTCACATGCCTTCTAATGGTATGGCTAACCACAGGCTAAACCTGCTTGCAACCAAGCTGCTCAGAACCTTTCAAAATCCCTCAGCTGACAAGGACTCCCTGAAGCAAAGTTTGATCAGGCTCCTCTGAGCATCGTTTTTTTGCCTAGTCCTCCTTCTTCTCACTCCAGAAAGAATCTTACCAAGTCATTTTAACCAGAATCCTCACAACCCTTCAAGTTTCCCTAGTGCTTTGCCATCCACTAACCCCTCACCCTACCCGTGGGCTATAAATCCTAATTGACTATTGCAATATTTTGAAATTATTTTTAACATATGCATTTTAGTTGTCGATGGACCTTTATGTTTATTTATACGCGGTAGTGAGAACAGAACCTCACACATGCTAGGTAGGCCCTCTACCACTGAGCCCCAACCCCAACCCTGCAATCCTTTTTAAATTACGTCTTCCAAGTCTCTTCAATACGCCTAGTGCAGGACTGGGAATATAGCTCAGTTGGTAGAGCGCTTACCTTCCAAACGCAAGGCCCTGAGTTTGATCCTCAGCACCGCAAAAAGAAAGAAGAAAACCAACAATACCTCCAGTGGGATTTTTGTTTGACACAGCCCAGTCCAAGAGCATCTGCGTGCCCCAGGCTTCCACCACTCACGTGTGACATATTGTGCCGCAGGCCTGGGGCACAAAGGTTTCCCAGCACCGTGATGGGTGGGGCCAAAGCGGTCTGCACCTTCCAGATTCAGACTTGGCATCTTGGCTTCAGTGACCACGTTGGCAGAGCCGAGCTGCAGTTTGGGAATCCTGTTTCAAGCTGGCAGTGCGCAGAGGTTCTTAGGGCAGGCAGTAGTGGAGCGTGCCCACGGGCTGGGAGCGTGAACGCGAATGTGGGTGTGAGCTCATGCTGAGGCCTCTGACCACGAGGAAGCGTCTAGCAGGGTCTCGTACGTGAGAATGGGCAAAGGAAGGTCTGAGTGTGCTAGACCTTAGGGACTGCGTGGTGGGACTGGATTTGGGAGGAGGGGAATTAAAAAAAAAAAAAATGCATGAGAGTAACATGGATGTGTAAGTGAAAGGTGCAGCTTTGTGATGGTAGAGAATTGGAGAATAATATTGGGGATAGGAGATGGCACGGATCTGTGTGTGTGTGAGATAGAGTGTTCTTGAATGTGGATCACTGCATGGGTGGTTGAGATTGTGAGTGAAGAAATCTGAAACCTCTAAGTCTCATTTCATTTTCAAATTCTGACTGAATGTTTACTTCCTTGAGCTTCTACTTTAAGGGAGGAAACTATAAGATTGGTAATAAACAATCCATAGTTTTTTTTTTTTTTTTTTTTTTTTTGCGGTGCTGGGGATTGAACCCAGGGCCTTGTACTTGCAAAGAAATCACTCTACCAACTGAGCTATCTCCCCAGCCCCTCCATAGCATTTTTTATGTGAAAATTTAACACTAATAAATTTGTTCTAGAAAAAAATTTCAAAATCATTATGACTGTTTTTTAAAAAATTATTTTGAGACAGGGTCAGACTAAATTGCCTAGGATGGCTACTAATGTGTGAGTCTCCTCCCTCAGCCTCCTGAGTCGCTGGGATTTTAAGTGCAGGCCAAGGCCTCAGTTAGTATGATTTTTGGACAGGATTCCTGTTATATGTTATGTAAGCTCATGGCCCACAAATGATGGAGGCAGGAGAGGAGAAGCAAACCTCAGATCAACAAGCTCACCTTTATTCTGCAGCGAAGTCCATCGATGTGGCATGGTAGGGACCATTTTCTGGGGTGGAGCTGGCCCTGGGGTTACAGAAGGAGTCTGGATTTTATGATTTCATTGGAGACTGTGGATGTGCAGTTTTGACAGTCAGGAGCTAGTTGTACAGGTTAGAATTTTAACTTAGGAAGGTAATTGTAAAAAGGTTGAAACTCCTTATTATCTGTGTAGAAAGGAGTCCAGATCCCAAGGAATGAGTACTTAAATCTTGCCCATTGCTTTTCTTTCTCTGGGATCCATTGTTTCCCGGAGTTTGAATATTTGCTGTGCCTCCGTTTAGGGCTAATTTGCAGTGGGGGAAGGTCAATGTCCTGGGCCCAGCATTCAGTATTTGCCCCTTTCCTTTAGGTCGCATTGTCATTAGGAAAGGTTTAATGTTTGGCCAATTTCCCCTCCCTCTTCCGGAGCCACACTGTCCCTCCCTCCGTTGTTCTTGGGGAGCTGTCTTGTAGGAGTATTATTTTCCATAACCCTTCAGATGATGTCCAGGATCATCCTCCTCTTCTCTTTTTTAGGAGACATTGTTAGAATAAATATTCAGGGATGTGATTGTTTAATTTAACCAGCAGCTGATGCCACAATTAAAATCTGTTCAGAGGAAGATGTACAGGAATATAATTATGGAGAGCAACAGCAGCACAGCCACATTTGATATGATTACTTCTCCGTTTAATCCAAAATTGAAAGTAACATTGTGTCTCCTTTGCATAATATTTAGAAACTTTACATGGATAAGAGATTTGGTTTTGAGATGCAGGCCTTGGACAGTCTGAAGCCCTGTACTATTTGATTGCATATAAAAGACTGATTACTTTTGCTTTTTTCATTTTACATGATAGTATCCTTAAATATCAAGGCTGTTTTGAGATGGTAATTGAATTAAAATTCAAGTCTTCTGTCACTTTTTTACAGATAGGCTATCATAGAAGCCTGTCTGTCAAGCCTATCTGTCAAGCCTATCAAAGAAGGTGAAATGTGTCAGCTGAAACAAGAAGAGAGTATAAGATATGTAAGGAGGCTCTATCCAAATGGACGAATGAGAACCAGACAGCACAGATATTCAGTGAGAAGGTTGACAACACTGTTTTTCAGGATTTTATTATACACCCTGCACTGTTTTAGTTAATGTGAATATTTTTGTTATCATTCTTCCTCTGTCAATGCCATCTTTTTAGCATGTGTCAGGCACTGGGTTTGATTCTCAGCACCACATATAAATAATAAATAAATGTCCATCAACAACTAAAAAAAAAGACTACATTCATCTCAATTTTTTTTTTAAATAGTATTGCAAATTAAACCCAAGGGTGCTATATCACTGAACTATGTCCACCGCCCTTTTTATTTTATTTTTTATTTTGAGGCAAGGTCTCACTAAGTTTTCCAAGATGTTTTGAACTTGTGGATCCTCGTGCCTCAGCCTCTCTGTAGCTTGGATTGCAATCATTCACCACCTCACCCATCTTTCCTCTTCATTTTCATAGCTTATATATGCATTCTGTCCTTCACGGATACACAGTCTTTTAAAATTCTTAGCCATTCACACTGAAGTTTATGTTTTATTACATTCCATTTTGTGTGTCCATTGTTAAAAAGATTCAGGGTTATATTTTACGTCTGCATTTCCAATTATCATACACACGGATGACCAGTTGTTTCAACATTATTTGTTGAAAAGAATCCCCTTTCTTCCTTAAATTGTTCTGCATCTTTGTTTAAAATCAAATGGTTGTATTCGTGTGGAACTATTTTCTGCATTCTATTCTGTTCCACTAATCGATCTCTCTATCCCTTCACTAATACCACTCCTTCATTACTAATGGTTTCTCAAGCTTAACATTATTCACAGTTCTTCATTGTAGAAAGTAATCCTTGTGCTTGTAGGATTTTTAGCAGCAGACCTGGCCTCTACCCTCCAACTGCGCTTCTCCAGACAGTAGCAAATGCCTCCTGGAGAACAAAATCACCCCTGGTTAAAAACACTGCATTAGAACTTTTAAAATATTAGTGGCACCTGTCTGTAATCCCAGCAGCTCAGGAGGCTGAGGCAGGAGGCTTGCAGGTTTGAAGCCAGCCTCAGCAACTTAGTGAGGCTGTAAGCAACCTAGTGAGGTTCCTTCTCAAAATAAAAAATAAAAAGGGCTGGGCATGTGGCTCAGTTGGTTAAGTGCCCATGGGTTCCATCCCTGGTACCAAATAAATAAATAAAATGTTAATCATTTATTTAAATTTCCAACCTCTGGATGATACCTGAGCGAAGCTGTTACATTTGTGTCTTAATTTTACTCTTTTCATATGCCTTGTAATTTATGGTTGTTATTGAAAATCAGACTTCTTTTAGAGCAGTCATGTACGGAAAAGTTAACACAATCACTCTGTGACAACTTAACCTTAGAAAAACTGCCTATAAGGTTAGTCCCTGTCTTGCATCTAGAACTTAAATTTCTGAAGGGTTCCACCATCTGAACTGATAAAAGTGCTTACTATGCCTAATCTATTTATACGAATAATGCTGTTCATGCTGAACACCTGCTTTCCTTCTGGGAATCTGAATTCTGATATGCATCAGGCAGGCACTGCCTAGGGAACTGCCCCCCAGTGAAAATCCTGAGCACAGAATCTAATGAACTTCCCTGGTTAACAGCATCTCACATGTGTTATCATAACTCATTAGTATCGCATATGGCTCCATTGGGAAAGGAATCTTGAAAGTGTACATCTGGATTTCCCTGGGCCTGCCCCCCTCCTTTTTTTTTTTTTTTTTTTGTAGTGGGGATTGAACCCAGGGTACTTTACTAGCCCTTCTTATTTATTTTAAAACAGAGTCTCTCTTATTTGCTTTTAGAGCCTTGCCGAGTTGCTGAGGCCAGCCTCAAACTTGTGATCCTCCTGCGTTGGCCTCCCTACTTGCTGGAATTACAGGCAAGCACCCATCTCCCATGTGCATTTGTCTCGATTAATTTTTCTTTTTATCATTTCATTGTGAGCCTCCCAGTCACCCATCAAACCTTGAGGGCATAAGCATTGGCCTTGAAATTTCCTGACATAGAAGTAACAGGAAAATAATTTTTATGCTTGGTTAGGCTTACTATTTTACTTCTGCAAGGCCTTTTGTTAGAGATTTTAAATTAAGCCAGTCAGGAATTTAACCTCTAAACAAGATAGAAGATTCTTTCAATTTGATTGCAGTTATGTAAATATCAAATAGATTAAAACTGACAAGTTGAGAGTTTAAAAAAATATTTTTAGTTGAAAATGGATTTTTATTTTTTTTATTTATTTATATGCGGTGCTGAGAATTCTACCACTACGCTACAACCCCAGCCCAAGTAGAAATATTAATACCCTAAATGTTCATATAGTATTCTGGGCTCCGGGGGCCAGAAATGACCACATGGTGGGGTCTTTTCTTCTTCAGATACTAACACTGTCCGACTTCTTTGGGTGGAGTCATACCACACTTTTATGCAACTTTTCCAAGTATTTTCTATTTCACAATAAAAAAAATTTAAGAAAGAAAAATCTTATTTGACGAGTTTGAAAATACAAAAGAAATTTCTCCTCTGACCTGTTGGATAGAGTTTATATATAAATCCAAATGTACATGCAGGAAAGGAAGCAAATGAACAAAGCTAGCAAGTATTTACTTAATCAAAAATAATAGTATGAAAATGCTTATAAAATAAAAGTAATCACGAATATCAACTTAAAACAATTTAAGGGCAACTGGATGATGGAGCTAGGTTAACTCTTTGTTGGAGGATGTAAGGGCTACTACACCCGAAAACAAGGAGGTCTCTGGGATTCTCAGGCAGGGGACCCCCTCGGGGCTAGTGCGGTAAGGTGTTCGTTCACACGGCTGGGGCGAGGTTGAGGCCGACAGGTACAGACTCGCCGCTACAGTGACTCGGTCTTACAGGACCTTCCCGCCACACCACATCTGTCAGTGACCTACGGAGCCTGCTCCACGCTGAAAGGAATTGCACCATCCCTCTGAAGCGTTTCTAGGGCTTCCCCGGTTCTGGACTCCATTTCCCAGGAGCCGCTGAATCCTGTTCTTCCAGGACGAAGAGGCCTTGCCTTATCGACTTAGTTCCCAGGGCTGGGCGCAGGTTTGCGGAGCTGCGGCAGCATAACCCAGTTAAAGCGTTCTGACCGAAGCTTGGAACTCTTTGAAGCTCTCACCCAGACTCCTGGACGGTGTTGGAAGACGGTTTTGCGGAGGGGACAGAAGGGGTCTAAAGCTAGCGAACAGACCGTCTCGGGACTACACTTCCCAGAGCGCACCGCGGCCGCGCAGCCGCAGTGCACGCTCAGCGCCTGTGGGGACCGTAGACAGATCGCTCGCGAGCCCCAGCGGAACGTCCCAAGGTGCCAGAGGACCTCGGGTTCGGGTAGGTGAGTCCGACACCCGGAAGCGGAATGACAATGACCGGGCCGAGTCCGGGGACCAGGGGAGTGAGGGGCTCTGCCAGGGAGGGAAGGCATATTAGGCTGGTGTGCGCCTGCTCCAAGCAACCCCCTTGGGGTCCCCGAGAGCGGGTGTAAAATTGATACAGGAGCCAGATGTGGGAGTGACCGCCCCCGGAGCCACTGGGGAGTGATTCCGCGCCCTCGTGGTGACAGGAACCGTGGGACACTTATGGACAGTTTAAATGTGACTGTACGTACTGGGTTATGAGTGTGTGAGTGACCAGGTGTGTAGAGTGGTATAGCAGCCTCGGGGCCAGAAACAAAGAATTGAGTCTTGTGTTTAGTAAACGACATAGGCATTCCTCAAAGCGTGGACTGCTGTTTCTGTGGTGGAAGGTAACTGGATTGAAGAACGGTGGGCAAAGTAGAAGGAGGCGCGAGGAATCAGAGACAGTCTAGACAACATATTCCAGGAGTTTCTCTGTGTTTTAGAGCAGAAAAATGGAGCGGCAACTGCGGAAGGTGGGAGAACAAGCCATCAACATGCCATTGGGAATGAGCCACGAGAGGGGAGAAGTTCAGGCAGATGTGAGTAAACCAGGCTCATTTGGGTGGGCACACTAAAATTGCAAGAATATAAAAAAGTCTAGAAGTGTAGCAGCGAGTGAGCAATAAATTAAAAATCTCAGAAAATAAAGGAAAAGAGCTGAGATTCATACAGGTGAACAACAGTCAGGTGTGACTAGTTACATATAATCTCATGGCATGAAATTCAAGACTAGAGATTTTGGGAAAGGTGAAAGAAAAAAGGTCCAAAAGTCATGAAAAGAACAAATAGGCCATCCGCCTCATTTTCAGTTTTGGTAATACTGGTGTAGTGAGGGTTGGTTTCTTTAGTATTTGTGAGAATGGAAGGCTGAGTGAGGGTAGAAGCCTTAAGCGTCACTGGGGTAGAATTGTGGTCCTGAATATATCCACTTCCTAATTCTTAGAAGCTGTGAATGTTACCTCATATGGCAAAAAGGTACTTCATAGACTGGGTGATTGGATTAGGTTAAGAACCTTGAGATTATCCTCTTGTTTAATTGATTCCAATATAATTGCATGTGTCCTTGTGTTGGCTTTTTTTTTTTTTTTTTTTTTTTTTTGCTTTTCATCACTGTGTCAAAATACCTCAGGAATAAAAACTTAAAGGAGGGAAGATTTATTTTGTCTCATGGTTGAGAGGTTTCAGTCCACTGTCATCTGAATCCACTGATTCTGGGCCTCTGTCTGTGGGATACAGCACATAATGATGGAAAAGGTGTAGATGAGCAAAACTGCTGACCTTTCAGCAGCAGGAAAGAGTGTGACAGAGAAATAGGAGCCCAGGACAAGAACCAGTCCCCAAGGATGCATTTCCTTTCACTAGATCCCACGTCCTAGTTTTGACCTTCTCCCCTTATACCATTCAGCTTGAATCCATCAATGGGTTAATTCGTCGATGAAGTTAGAATACTCATTATCCAAATCACTTCCCCAAATACCAATTCAAAACATTGCTGCTTTGGGGACCAAAACTTCAACACAGGGACTTTTGGGGCACATTCCAAGTCCAAGCCATAACAGTCCTTAAAATGAGTGAATCTTTCAAATTGAGATTAGAGACAGAGGAGGTATAACACAGAAGAATGGTCAGAAAGATATAACTACTGGAGACTTAATTTTGCCGGCCAGAGGAGGAAGGGGTCCATGAATGAAGGAATGTTTGGCCCCTAGCTTTAAAGTTCATTACAAGGAAATAAATTCTCTTGTAGAGCCTCCAGAAAGGAACACATCCCTCCCGACTAAACCTTGATTTCATCCTAGAAAGACCATCTCAGCATTTTTTATTATAATGTATTACATTTGTCTTATTTTTAAGGCACCACATTTGTAGAAATTTGTTATAGTAGCAGTTACAACTAATAAATTGATGTAGTGTCTTAGCCTCCGTGCCAGGGAGTCTTGATCCCTGTGACATAAAGTAAGCTCAATCTCTGTTGATAATCTTGAAGACTCCAGGAAAGGGACATGAGCAACATCTTTTTTTTTTTTTTTTGTGGTACTGGGGATCGAACTCAGGGCCTTGTGCTTGCGAGGCAAGCACTCTACCAGTTGAGCTATCTCCCCAGCCCATCTTTTTTTTTTTTTTTTAGGATAATTTTTAAAATTTTTGTTTTTAATATATTGAATTATCTAATAGTGGGATTCATTTTGACATATCCCTAAATGCATGTAACATAATTTTTTCCATTTCAATCCCAGTACTATCCTCTTCTTTCCCCTCCTTCCTCACCCCTAATCCCCTCCTATACTCTACTGGTCTTCTTTCTATATATTGTTTTTTAGTTGGTGAATTATTGTTACTTATAAAATTAGAATGCACTGTGATACATTCATGCATACATGTAGCATAATTTGGTCAATATTATTCCCCAGTTCTTCCTCTTTGCCTTTCTTTCTCCCTCACTTTTTCTCCTACTTCTTCTGTACTGCTCTCCCTTCTCTTTTGAGGAGAGTCCCCTTTTTTATTCTTTTTTTTTTCCCTTTAGCTTCCACATATGAGAAAAAACATTCAACCCTTACTAAGTCTGGCATATGTCACTTAGCATATTTTTCAGTCCCATCCATTTACTAACAAACGACATGATTTCATTCTTCTTTATGGCTAAATAGAATGCCATTGTTTATATATGCCACATTTTCTTTACCCATCTATCTATTGATGGGCACCTAGGCTGGTTCCATAACTTGTCTCTTGTGGATTGTGTGCAGTAAACTTTGCTTTGTAGGTAGGTACCTCTATAGTTTGCTGATTTTAGATCTTTTAGGTGAATATCAAGGAATGGGATACTAGGGTCATATGGTGGTTCTATTTCTAGTCTTTTAAGGACTCTCCATACTGCTTTCCAGATTGCTTGTACTGATTTGTAGTCCCACCACCAATGTATAAGTTTACCTTCTCCCTTACATCCTTGCCTGTAATTATTGTTTTCTGTATTCTTGATAACTACCATTCAAACTGGGGTGAAATAAAATCTCAGTATAATTTTCATTTACATCTCCCTGATTGCTAAGGATGTTGAACATTTTTTCTTATACCTCTTGACCATTTGTATTTCTTTTGAATAATGTCTCTTTAGCTCTTTCACCCATTTATTGAGTGAGTTATTAACGTTCTTAGTGTTAATTTTTTTTTAGTTCTTTATGTATTCTGATTATTATTAATCCCCTTCAGAAGACTACCTGGCAATGATTTTCTCCATTATGTAGGCTCTCTTCACATTCTTAATTGTTCCCTTCATTTTGCAGAAGCTTTTTAATGTAATACTATCTACTTACTGATTTTTGGTTTCACTTCTTGAGCTTTAGGGTTCTAAGGAAGTCAGTGCCCATGCCAGTGTGTTAGAATGTTGTTCTATATTTTCTTCTAACAATTTTACTGTCATAGGTCTTTGATCCTTTTTGGGTTGATTTTTCATGCTTCTATGTGTGGCTCTTCATTTTTTCTAGTACCATTTGTGAAACATGCTATCTTTTCTGAAACATATGCTTTTGGCAACTTTTTATAATTTTTTTTTTAGTTGGACACAATACCTTTATTTTTTACTTATTGATTTTTATGTGGTGCTGAGAATTGAACTCAGTGCCTCACATATGCTAGGCAAGCATGCTACCACTGAGCCACATCCTAGCCCCATGCTTTTGTCACCTTTATCAAGGATCATATGACTGTTTATGTGGATTTATCTCTATTCCTTCTCTAGCTCATTTTTTCAGTGTTTTTAATATGAATGGGTGCTCGATTTTTTCAGTCTTTTTCTTCTTTTATTGAAATAATCATATAATCTTTATTCTTGATTCTATTTATGTGATGAATTACATGTATTGATTTACATATATTAAACCTTGTATCCCTGGAATGAACCCAACTTGATCATGGTGTGTAATTTTCTTGCCTGCTGATGTTTTATTAAGGATTTTTGATCTGTGTTCTTCAGGGATATTGGTCTGAGTTTTTTTTCTTTAGTGTTTCTTTATCTAGTTTTGGTATTAGGGTGTCATAGAATGAGTTTGGGACTGTTCTCTGCCTTTCTTTTTCATGGAATAATTTCAAGAGGATTGGCATCATTTCTCCTTGAAAGGTCTGGTAGAACTCAGGTGAGAATCCATTTGGTCCTAGACTTTATTTCATTGGAAGACTTTTTATTACTGCTAGAATCTTATAGATTGATATTGATCTGTTTAGATTTTCCATATCCTTTTGGTTCAGTTTGGTTATGTCATAAGTTTCTATAAATTTGTCAATATCTAGATTTGCCAATTTATTAAAATATAAGTTTTCAAAATAGTTCATTATCATCTCCTGGATTTCAGCAATATCTGTGATAATATTTCCTCTTTCATCTCTAATTTTGTTGATGTGGGTCTTCTCTCTTTCAGTTAGTTTGGCTAAGGGTTTGTTAATCTTTATTTTTTCAAAGAACTGACTCTTTATTGCATTTATCCTTTGGTTTTTCTTCCTCAATTTCATTAATTTTAACTCTAATCTTAATTTTTTTTTTGTCTTCTACTGGTTTGGGAATTAGTTTGCTCCTGCTTTTCAGGGCCTTGAGATGTAGCTTTAGATTGATTATTTGGGAATCTTACTTTTTAATATAGGCACTTACTGCTGGAATCTTTCCTCTTAACACTGTCTTAATAGTATCCCAGGGGTTTTGGTATGCTGCATCACTATTCTCATTTGGCTCTAAGAATTTTTAAATTTCCCTCCCTATTTTTTCTGTGGTCCATTTCTGATTTAAAATTGCATTATTCAATCTCTATGTTTATGTGGTTTCTACAATTTTTCTTGCTGTGGATTTCTAATTCATTCCATTATGATGTGATGAAATGCTTAGCATTATATGAATTCATTTATTGTATTTGCTAAGACTTATATTGTGACCTAGAATATGGTCTATATTGGAAAAGGTTCCATGAGCTGCTTAGAAGAACATGAATTCAACTGTTTTTTTGGATGAAATTTTATAGAGGTCTGTTATGTCCATTTGATTTATAGTATTATTTAGGTCAAAATTATCTTTATTAATTTTATGTCTGGATAACCTGTCTGTTGGTGAGAAGGGTGTGTTGAAATCACTTAGTGTTATTGTATCAGGATCTACCCAGAACTTAATGTAAATAAGTGTCGTATGTAATCTGGTGCACCAGCATTGGGGCATAAATATTTACTGCCATTATACCTTCCTGTTGGATTGTTCTCTTTATCCGTATTTAAGTGACCTCCTTTATCTCTTTTGATTAATTTTTGCTTAAATATCTTTTTTTTTTTTTTTTTTCAGAATAATAGGTATTCCTGCTTGTTTTCTAACTATTCCCATGCTTTTTCTTTTTTCATTCTTTTACTTTCAGCCTGTGGATGTTTTTGCCTATGAGGTGAGTCTAAACAGCAGATAGTTGGATCTAGTTTTTTGTTTTTTTAATTAATTCCATTAATCTATGTCTTTTAATTGGAGAGTTGAGGCATTTACATTCAGTGTTGTTATTGTTATTTTGGTACTAGGGAGGAACCCAAAGGTGCTTTATCGTGGAACCATGTCCCTAGCCCTTTTTATTTTTTATTTTGAGATAAGTTATTGAGGCCGGTCTTGAACTTGTAATCCTCCTGCCTCAGCTTCCCAAATCTCTGGGATTATAGGCATGTGCCACTGTGCCTGTCTCATTCAGTGTTATTATGGATAAATATTTGATATTTTATATCATTTTATTTTGTTTTCTATGTTTAATTTGATCTTAATTTCATTTATTTAATTGCTCTTCTAGGGAACATTCATTTCCGAGCTCTATGGTTTTCTGAGTTCTCCTCTGGGTAGTATACCATTGACTATTTTTTTGTAGTGCTAGTTTAGTGGTCATGGATTCTTTTAGTTTATCCTTATCATGAAAAGTTTTTATTTATTCTTCACTTTTGAAACATGGCTTTGCTGGATGTAGTCATCTTGGCTGACAATTGTTTTCTTTCAGAACTTGGAATATCTCATTCCACACCATCTTTCATTTTACAGTCTGTGTTACGGAATGTGTGAATATTACAAACCACCACGTGTGGTAAGCCAAATTGAAAGGGAAGAAAATGACTTTTAATGAACATGACAAGCATCTGGGAGCAGCTAATGCCTCAAAGAACTCCCAGCACCTGAATTTTGGAAGTAAAGCAAAGCCCACAAAAACAACTGAGGCACATGTAGGTCAGAAAGACCCTGTTGAGAAAGATGTTTTGATTACATGAGAGAATTGTTTTGATTATACATTTCAGAGTTATTTTGTTATACATCAGGGCCATAGGGACTCAGGAAGGTCCTACTGTACTGTCAACATAGATGCAGCTTCAGGAGGCTGAAAAGAAAACATTATAAGCAAGCATACAATGGAGTCAGGTCAGAACAAAGTGGCATTACTTTGGTTCTTTTCTGTTTCTTTTGAGTTGAGAAGTCAAAAGTGAGCCTTATTGGTTTATCTGTAAATGTGAACTGCTGTTTTTCTCTTACAGCTTTTAATTGTCTTTTTTCTTATTCTCTAAGTTAGGCATTTTAATTGTGATGTGTCTTGGAGAAATTCTTTTTTGATCTTGTCTATCCAAGGTTGTACATGGTTGTCCATTTCATTTCTATAGTTTTTTTAAAAAATTGTGTTATTTCACTGAGAAGATTCTCTCTCTCTCTCTCTCTCTCTCTCTCTCTCTCTTTTTTGGTACTGGGGATTGACCCCAGTGGTGGTTAACCGCTGAGCCATATCCTCAGCCCTCACTGAGAAGATTCTTAGTGCCATTAACTGGTATCTTCATCCTCTCTGCTATCCCAATTACACAGAAGTATTATCTCTTTATATTGTTTCAGTGTTCTTGTGTACTCTGATTGTGATCTTTAACTTTTTTCCTTTATTGCATAACACCTGTTCCAGTTCATATACTGTTTCCAATGTCTGAAGTTCTCTTTTCTACATAATTCAACTTGTTGGTGATATGTTCAAGTGAATTTTTTTTATTTGATTCACTGTGTCTTTTATTTCCAGGAATTCTGATTGGTTTATTTTCACTCTCTCTATTTCTTTACCAAATTGGTGTTTCACATCAAAGGGAGATTAGTAGGTAGAGGAAAAGGACCAGGAGAAGGGACACAGGAAGAGAAAGGAGAAATACTGGGAGATGATATTGGCCAAATCATATTGTTATATCACGTGCACATATGAATATATAACAATGAATCCCATTATGTACAATCATAATACACCAGTAAAAATATGGAAAAAAGGAAAAAGTTCTTTCATCTCATTTGCTCAATTAATTCATTCCTTAGATCTTCTTTTAGCTCATTGAACATTTTAATAAATCAATTTTTATAGTCTCTCTGGAATTTCATCCACTTCATATCTGAGGGTTCCTTTGTCAGAGGATTTTAAAATTGGGGGGGCACTTGTTTGTCTGTTTTCTCATGTTTTCAGAGATCTTGGACTTATGCATCTGTAGATATGAATTCCTCTTCCTCTTGTAAGTGTGTGTCCTTTGATGTACATTTGTCTTTTTTGGTAATAAGTCTTGTCTTTTGGTGTCTTTTAACTTCAACACCTAGGCTCAGCATAATGTGAGTGTTGATTTCAACCTCCAGTGCTGTTCACTTTGCTGTTTTAGAACTGCTGATTTAATTCACTCGTGGAGAGGTGCTGCAATACTGTGGGTTCTTCTGGGCTATCATCTTGGGAATTCCATTTTGTTGTATGAGTAGTTGTCTAGGAGTGGGACCTGAGGTCCCCTCTAACTTTTCTTACTTGGGGGCTTGGTCATTGATGTGGGGTTTTCACTATGTGTGAAATTATTGGAGCTTAAGTGAGGCTAGTTCATACATGGAGTGAGGTTCATTGTCACTTAGCTGAGACATGGGTGTAGCTCAGCCCCAGGGTCTTGTCCCAATCACTTCTAGCCCCTCTTAGCAAAAAGGGAAGCAAGCAATAGCAATAATAGAGTGACCAGTATCCAGCCTTAAAATAAATGTTGGGTGTCTACTATGATATCTCTAAAACTAAGTGCCAAACAAAAGGTTATGGTGGAGGCCAGCATTTAGGATTAGCAACAATAGTAGGCAGCCATGAACTAAATCTAGCATTAAGTAGCAGGTGTCAACTATGCCTTCCAGTGTTAACGACCTGAGTGGTGGGAGGCAAGAATTACATATTCTAAATATTTCTAAAAGATAGTAACATTATGGTTCCTTAAGTGAAAAGAAAATGAAATAGGAAGACAAGAGAAAGCTTGAAATACTTAAAAAGTGAACAGAGGGGAAGTCAGAGAGAGAGAGCAGTGATAGCTATAAAGAAGAAGTGAAAAATAACTAAAGTAATAAAACAGAAGAAGAGGGAACTGCTGCACCAGTGAGGCCAAACTAGCAGTTCCAGTGAGGGGCGATGGGGGATTTAAAAATAAAGATATACACACAGATTTTGAAGATAAAGCTGGGATCAGGTGAAGTGCTGCTCTCAAATGGAGAAGCTGATCTACTAAAGAGTTACTCCAGCAATCTTTACATATGTCTCATTATCAGGTTAAAGTCTTGCAAGCATTATTCTTTGTCCTCAGAAAAGTTACAGAACTAGACACATCTTTGCAGCTTTTCCACAGCTGCAGTGTGCACTGTTAGGAACTTTGTATAGAGCTCAGGGAGGCCCATTGTTTAAAGTTACTGTTCAGCCAGCAGGCTTAGGAGTAGCGGAGCTGGTGAACCATTGTGGTTGTCTAGCATGAGAACTCCTCTGTCCCTGGGAGCTGTGTGCCTGAGATCAAGGTTGAAGCTGGTAAGACTCCTTGCACAGAACTTCCTCTGGCAGGCGTTACCATAGCAACTAGGCATCCCGTACCCTTGCACAGAAACATTCCTAGGCACCAGTTACACCACTGCCATGGGGTCATCAGAGACCTCCAACCTCAGTCATTGCTCTTCCATTCCGTCACCGCTCTCAATACAATTTGACTATTAGAGAGGGAAGAAAAGAAAGAACAAGAGAAACAAAAACAGGTAAGCTGGGTGAGGCACATGCCTGTAACCCCAGTAGCTCAGGAGGCTGAGGTAGGAACATCTCAAGTTCAAAGCCAGCTTCAGCAAAAGTGAGGCTGCTGGGGCTAGGGTGGTGGCTCAGTGGTAGAGGGTTTGCCTAGCATGTGTGAGGCACTGAGTTCGATCCTCAGCACCACATAAAAATAAGTGAATAAAATAAAGGCATTGTATCTATCTATAACTAAAAAAAATTTTTTTTTAAGTGAGGATGCTAAGCAACTCAGTGAGACCCTGTCTCTGAATAAAATACAATATATGTCTGGGGATATAGCTCAGTGGTTGAGTGCCCCTCAGTTCAATCCCTGGTACCCCTGCCCTCAAAAAGGGGTAAGAACCCTTAAAAAAAAAATCAAAACAAACCCAAACCCACTAAAAAAACTATCAGGGGGCTGAGGTTGTAGCTCAGTGGTAGAGCACTTGCCCAGCATGTGTAAGGTACTGGGTCTGATCCTCAGCACCACACCAAAATAAATAAATAAAATAAAGGTATTGTGTCTATCTAGAACTAAAACATTTTTTTTAAAAAAACTATCACTCCAAAGTCAAAACAAAGCTAACTAACAAACACAAGAAAGAAAAATGATAAAAATAAAAATAATATGAAAACCAATTAATGCAGCATTACATACAGAGAATAGAAAAGAAAAAATAGGACTATAATTTTTTTTCTTATTCGTAGATGGACACAATACCTTGATTGTGGATCAAACCCAGTGCTTCATACATACTAGGCAAGGACTCTACCACTGAGCTACAACCCCAACCCAGAATATAATTCTTTCTGTTTTGTTTTGTTCAATTTTTTAAGTTGTTGATGGACCTTTATTTTATTCATTTATTTATATGCAGTGCTGAGAATTGAACTCAATGCCTCACACATGCTAGGCACATGCTGTATCACTGAGTCACAACCCCAGCCCCCAGAATATGATTCTTTTAATGAAAAACGAAGAACTTGTTTCTGCCACGGTCCAAACTATTGACAAGGATAGATGTTCACTGCCTTTGTGCCCTTCTTGCTGTTTCTTTTTGGGGTCTGTACCCCTATTTCAAGGGGTACAGTGTGGTTAAATCTGACCTCTCTATGTTTCTCACCCAAATGCCAGCTGATGTGGCCTGGACCAAAGCTGCTTGTAGGAGCTCTCGGCTCTTGTCTCACAGTATAAAGTAGGGCAGAGCAGGGAGTACTGACAACTGGAGTTTATCTGGACAGACTAGGTTGATGTGCTCCCAGAGCAAGGCTAATGCAGAGTTCTAAGTGAAAAATTCCAGCTGCTGGGATTTAGTTCTGACCATGCTTTGGAACTTTGTAGGGTGGCATTTACTCCAGAGATTTGATCCCATTCCCTGTTACTGGGAAGTTGCCAATCTCTGCTGGATGTCTGGGTCTCAGGGACCTTCTGAAAATTTCAGTTGCATGGTGGGGAATCTAAGCCCTAATCCACTGTCATGGATGTTGACTTCCCAGGACAGACCAGGAGGGTAAACCTGGCCTAAAGTAAAGGGTAAAGTTTCTGACTTTACCCTACTCTGAACGAGTGGCCATCAACGAAGGAACACAAGCCTCTCTCCCCTCAGTAATCCCCAGTCTGGATCCCCCTGGGCACAATCCTCTGGTTTTTCAGTCACACTGGGCACACACTGAGACCTCATGACAGACATTTGTGGGATAGGCCGCAACATTATTATGAACTGCAGTCTTGCCGCCCAGAGTTGCCATGAGGGCTCTTCAGAATGGCTCCCGCCTCAGTGCTGCTTGCTAGCCGGGAGATTCAGAGCACTTTCCGATCAGTTGGCACACTGTCTCCAGTCAGTTAAGATCAGCCTCCCTGGCTATTCCTGTCTGTGCCATAGGTCTCGCGTGCCAGATATTTTCTTTTTATGCCTGTGTTACCCCTCCCTTCTGCAGGGAACAGGCCTTGCTGACTGCCAAAGCTGGCACATCTCTAACACATTTTTTTCTATGTTCAAAGATCCTGAATTTCTGAGTCTCTATAATTTTACTGTCCACTGTTGAAATTCAGAGCCCTTCTTCTAATCCACCATCTTCCAAGTAACTCTAGGCAGTATAAAATTTTGTTGTGTTGTGGTTTTTTACATTTGGCATTTCATGGTCTTTCTTGTTGTGACCTAATAGATGCTTAGCCCATGGTTACTTGTTTTGCACTTGTTTGTCTTGGATTGAGATGTGTATTAAAATCCTGTATGATCGATGAAACTTACTTTCTTTTATAACCTGGAACTTATGGTTAAGGAAAGTTACAAGGTTTATTCGTTTGTCTGTTTTGCTTGCTTGCTTGCTTACTTGTTTTTGTAGTGCTGAGTATCTAGCTCAGGATGCTCTGCATGCTGGGAAAACAATCTACCACTAAGCTACATCTCCAGTCTGAAATATGTAGCTTTGTTAGTTGATGTATAGACATTCATGTTTATTATATATTTATTGTGAATTGGAGGCTACAGATTTAGCATCTTCAAGATCATAACTCCTACTTATATTGTTGTTTCCATTATATGTATTTCTCCCCAAATAAATTTTATTAGAGTTTATGTGTACAAACCAGTCAGTACATGACAGTGCAATCAAACAACCAATACAGTCGCGGCTGTGTGGCTTAAGTGAAGGGCCACAAAGGGAACAGCTATATAAGTACCCAGATCCAGTAATAAAAACATTATCTGCAACCTAGAAATCACCTTGGACGTTTTACAACCAATAGCTCTCCCAAAATAACCACTATATATCAGTTTTGTTTCTTTTTCAATCAATGTGTACATGAAATCATGCAGTGTGTGTACCCTTTTGTGTTGGTTCTTTTGTTCAACTTTGTCTGTGAGAGCCATCCATGTTATTGTTTGTAGAAACATTTCAGTTTATCCTCATAGCTAAATAGTATTTCAGTGAATGAACATACCACTTGTATGTGTATACTTTATACTTTATTTAAAATATTTTTTAGTTGTAGATGGTCTTTTATTTTATTTATTTTTCTGTGGTGCTAAGGATCAAACCCAGTGCCTTATTCATGCTAGGTAAGTGCTCTACCACTGAGCTACAGCCCCACCCCCATTTTACTCTTGACAGGCATTTGAATTGTTTCCTTCCCTGGGCTCTCATGAGTAGTGATACTATGAGCCTTCTTGTACTTGTTGCTTTGTGTTTGTATGGCTGCAGTTCAGTTGGGTATATTCCTTGGAGAGCAGTTGGTGAGTCATAGAGAATGTGAGTCTACATAAGCAGAAACTGTGAGTTTTCCATAATGGCTGAGCCAGTTATGAGACTCATCAACAGTTTATCCAAGTTCCAGTTGCTCCACCTTCTTCTTAATACATGGTATTGGCAGACTGTAAAATATGGTGGTGGTTTGTATGTAGTGGTAAGGCAGTGTGGTTTACCTGATGACTCATGAAGTTGAATGTCTTTGTTTTGATGTCTATTGACCATTTGGACATCTTCCTTTGGAAAAGGAATGCTACATTTTTAGCTTTTTTTTTTTTTTAATCTCATCTGTCTTTTTATTGTTGGTTCTTAGGAGTTCTTTATGTGATCTGAATGTGAGTCCTTTGTCAGCCGTGTGTATGCAGATACCTCTAGTCAATGGTTTGCATTTTCACTGACCCTTGTCTCATGAACAGAAATGCTTTTTTAAAATCCCATTAATTATTTTTCCCTACTGGGTACAATGTCACATGCCTGTAATTCCTGTGACTTGGGAGGCTGAGGCAGGAGGATCCAAGTTCAAAGCCAGCCTCAGCAACTAAGCAACTTAGGGAGACTCTGTCTCAAAATAAAAATAAAAAGGACTAGAGATATGGCTCAGTGTAAAGCATCTCTGGGTTCAGTCCCTGGTACAAAAAGAAAAGAAATCAATCAATCCTGTTGTCTTTTTGTTTCTTTGTTCGTTTTGTGTTTTGTGCTATTCCTGGTTATCAAACTCAGGGCCTTACACATGCTAGGCAAGTACTCTACCACGAACTGTATCCCAGCCCTGTCTTGTGTGGTATTGATCTAGCCACCTGAGCATTATTTTTATTATGATTTGCAGGACATATCTTCTTCTGTCCTTTCACTTTTACTTTCCTCTTCCACTATATTCAGAGGAAACTCACATCTTGAAAATAATCAGACTCTCATCAATTAATGTGATAAATTCCTTCATTTATTTATGTCTTCATTAACTTTTCACAATATTATTTGTAGTATTCATCATAGAGACCTTGTAAATATTTAGATATGTTTAGAAGTATTTGAATTTTTTTGGTGCTGTTATATCTGCTGTCATTTTAAATCTAATTTGTAATTTCCTAGTCATTACATGTACACTGAAATGTGCTTGCCATTTTTATTCTGATTTTTTTTTACATTCATATATATTTCTAACTTTCTGTCTAATGACTTTTTTCAGCATTAATGACATCTTTGGGCTGGTAGTACAGCAAAGTGTTATAGTGTGTACTTTGCATGCATGGTGCCCTGGGTTCAATCCTCACACCCAAACACATGTGCACAAAATGACATCCTTTGTTTCCCAGTTCCTGCAAATGAGACATCAGTGAGCTTGTATATCTTCCATTCTGTAACCTTTATCCTTTTATTAGTTATCTATTTCTATAATACATAGGACCCTAAAACAGCAACAAATATATGTTGTCTAATGCTATTTTTGTGCATCGTGAATTCAGGAGCAGCTTAGCTAGAAAGTTCTTCTTTAGGTTCTCAAGAGGTTGTTGGGGCTGGGGTTATAGCTCAGTGGTAGAGTGCTTGCCTGGCATGTGTGAGGAACTGGGTTCAATTCGTACTACCACATATAAATAAATAAAATAAAAATCCATTGACAACTAAAAAATATTTTAAAAAATGAAGTTTTTGTCGAGCTCTTGCCCAGGTATATAGTCACTTGAAGGAATAACTGCGTAAGATAGTCTACCTTCTAAGATGTCGTTGTCACATAGCTTTTGACAAAATAACTTAGTTCCTTACCATGGAGACCTCTCTCTGGGGCCAGCATGAGTATACTCATGACTCTCATCTGACTTTGTCTGAAGCAAAAGGACAGTAAGAGTACATAAGGTAGAAGTGACAATGTCTTCTGTAACACCCTCATACTCCATTATTTCCACAGACTCTTACTGGCCCACTAGTCAGCCCAGTACAGGAGGTACAATGTTGCGAAGATCAAGTAGTGTGTACCTTTGAGAGCAATTCTGGGTGCTGCCTACCATAATCTCCATTTCACTATTAATTTAGATTTGTATTTAAATGTATTCATTATCAATGCTGTTCTTTGGCTGAAAGTTTTTCTGTTGTGTCTTTTGTGACTGGAGTATGTCCTCTGGTAGTTTCTTCAGAAAAGGCTTATGTGAATATTCCTTAAGTTCTTTATCATCACACTGTTTGTATCCTTTCTGATTCAGTGATAGTTTGGTTGGATATAAAGTCTTTGACTCCCTCATTTAATTTTCTACAAGTTTTATACTGCATTCAGAATTTAGCATTGCATAAATCTAATTACAACTGAATTTCCTTTTTTGTAGATGTGATTGGATCTATATATAGATTCTCCAAGGGTTTCATTTTGTAATTCTTTTTGGTAATATTTTGCTACTGATAATATGAGGCATTTTCCCCTTCAGCAAAATGTTGTGTATTTTCTTTATATTTATTTCTGGTTCATTTCAGGAAATTATTCTTACAGATTACAAACAATTTTAGATATTGGCCTCTTAACTTCTTTTCTGTTCTTTTTTTTAAAACATCTGTGTGTGTGTGTGTGTGTGTGTGTGTGTGTGTGTGTGTGTGTGTGTGTTATTAGTAATAGAAACCAAGAACCTTCTACCAGTGAGCTACATCCACAGACCTTTTTTTTTAAGTCAGTTTTTCACTAAGTTTCCTAGACTGGCCTCAAAATTATGATCTTCCTGCCTCAGCATCCAGAGTTGCTGGGATTACAGGTGTGTGCTTGGTAACCTAATTTCTCTTTCATCTTTAGTGTGTCTGCATATTTATACATGGGATATGCTCTGGCTTTCCTTTTTTCCTTAATAATTTTTATCCCTTTCGCTGGTAGATTTTGTTCCATTCACTAGTACCTATTGTTTTTTTCACACTATACTATGATATTTGTCATCCTTTGTACTCCTTGTAGTTTATTCTTTGCAGAATGGAAGGAAGAATATTTTGCCTATTTTCTCTTATTCTTAAATTCTACTAACTCCCACCTATAGTCTTAACCACTTTCTCACCTTTCCTGGAATTATGTATTTGATTATGTAGTCTGGCTGTAGATCTGTGAGATCATTATTTATTGTTTATTCATGTTGGACTGGTGGGTGATAACTTTAATCTGTTCTTTTGTATGAGTTTTCTTTGTATACAGGAGAATATTTTCACACTTTTCAAAACTTTAAATATCTTTAGACAATGCTTCTAATTTTATTTTATTGGTTTTTTAAAAATGTTTATAGAATTTTTTTTTAGTTGTTGATGGACCTTTTTATTCATTTATTTGTATGCAGTGCTGAGAATCAAACTCAGTGCCTTACACCTCTGAGACAAGTGCTCTACCATGCCACAAACCCAGCCCTGTTTTTGTATTTTTTTTTCCCAATGTTAAAAATTTTCCTGGAGCAGGGTGCAGCAATGCATGCCTGTAATCCCAGTGAGGATAATCCCTCCTGTAATCCCTCCTGAGGCAGGAACATCCTCCCCTCCGCCACCAGCTTTATAGCCGCTCTGATCTAGTTTTTGACTTTATAGATAACCCTACTGTGGACTTTAACACAAATAGAATCATTAATACATGGACCCATAAACTGACTTCTCCCATTTATCATAATGTTTTCAAGGTTCATTCAAGTTGTATCAAGTCTGAGTATTTAAAACTCTCTACAAGTAATATTTCTGTATATAGATGGACCATATTGTTTACCCTTTGTTCCAGTAATGGACATTTGGGCTGTTTCCAATCTTTGACTATTATAAAAAAATGTGGCTATAGGTTTTCATGGACAAGTCATTGTGTACCTATTTTGTAATTTTCATAATGTAAATTAAGGTCTGTTGTTAAATTTATTCTAAAGTACTTTCTTCTTCATTACAGTACTAGGTGAATTTCAATTAAGGTTTGTTCACTGCAATCATACAAAGATGCAATAGATTTTTACAGATTGATCCTATATCCTCAATGGAGCTCAGTTCCATTTTTTCTTGTGCTGTGTCTTGATTTATTTAGGATTTTCTACATAATGTCACGTGCAAATGGAGATGATTTTATGTGTATTCCAACCTGGATACCTTTATTTCTTTTTCTTATCCAAATGCTCTGGCTGGAACCTCCATAATGTTAAACAGCAATAGCAAAAGTGGATATCCTTGTCTTGCCCCTGATTTTAGGGGGAAAACAGCTAGGCTTTCAACATTATGATGTTAGCTGTATACCTAGATGCTCTGTATCATATTCAGGAAATTCCCTTTTATTCCTGGTTTGTAGAATGCTTTATCATGAAAAGGTACTAGGTTTTGTTAAATGTCTTTTTTTTTCTGTCTATTGAGAAGATTGTGTGATTTCTGTTTTTTATTATATTAACAGGGTGCATTACATTAATTGATTTTTGGATGTTAAGCCAACCTTGCATTCCTGGGATATATTGGACAGTGTCATGTTGTATAATTCATTTTGTGTTACTGAATTGATTCACTGGTCCCTCATTAAAGATTTTTGCACCCTTATTCTTATGAGGTATGCTTTGACTGATTTTGGTATCTAGGTAGTACTGCCCCCTAAAATGAGCAGGAAGCTTGGCTATATTCTTCAATAACAATAGAGAAGACACTAGATGAACTCAGGGTCAGTAGCAGGAGTCCTCTTGAATCAGTTTAGGTTCTGAATGGCAAATAAGAGATGGCAATTTTAAGGGGACAAATTACAATGAAATTATCTTCTAAATTTGGGCAGAAAAACCAAACCAAACCAAAACAAAACAAAACAAAACAAAAAAACCCTATCGTTGTCTTATTTACTCTTTCAGAAGAGTGTATTAGTGACAATTATTCCAGGAAAAAAAAAAATTTTTTTTTGGTACCAGGGATTGAACTCAGGGGCACCAGACAACTGAGCACATCCCCAGCCCTGTTTTGTATTTGATTTAGAGACAAGGTCTCACTGAGTTGCTTAGCACCTTGCTGTTGTTGAGGCTGGCTTTGAACCCTTGATGCTCCTGCCTCAGGAGGGATTACAGGAGGGATTATCCTCACTGGGATTACAGGCACGCATTGCTGCACCCTGCTCCAGGAAAATTTTTAACATTGGGAAAAAAAAAAAAATACAAAAACAGGGCTGGGGTTGTGGCATGGTAGAGCACTTGTCTCAGAGGTGTAAGGCACTGAGTTTGATTCTCAGCACTGCATACAAATAAATGAATAAAAAGGTCCATCAACAACTAAAAAAAAATTCTATAAACATTTTTAAAAAACCAATAAAATAAAATTAGAAGCATTGTCTAAAGATATTTAAAGTTTTGAAAAGTGTGAAAATATTCTCCTGTATACAAAGAAAACTCATACAAAAGAACAGATTAAAGTTATCACTCACCAGTCCAACATGAATAAACAATAAATAATGATCTCACAGATCTACAGCCAGACTACATAATCAAATACATAATTCTAGGAAAGGTGAGAAAGTGGTTAGACTATAGGTGGGAGTTAGTAGAATTTAAGAATAAGAGAAAATAGGCAAAATATTCTTCCTTCCATTCTGGGATGGACGGTATGCCCTGGTAGTTGCAGGAGATATTGCTAAATACGCCACAGGAAATGCCAGACCTACAGGTGGAGTTGGAGCTGTGGCTTTGCTGATTGGGCCAAATGCTCCTTTAATTTTTGACTGAGGGCTTCGTGGGACACATATGCAACATGCCTATGACTTTTACAAGCCTGATATGCTGTCCGAATATCCTGTAGTAGATGGAAAACTATCCATACAATGCTACCTCAGTGCATTAGACTGCTGCTATTCAGTCTACCGCAAAAAGATCCGTGCCCAGTGGCAGAAAGAGGGAAATGATAAAGATTTTACCTTAAATGATTTTGGCTTCATGATCTTTCACTCACCGTATTGTAAACTAGTTCAGAAATCTCTAGCTCGAATGATGCTGAATGACTTCCTTACTGACCATAACAGAGATAAAAATAGTATCTACAGTGGCCTGGAAGCCTTTGGGGATGTTAAATTAGAAGATACTTACTTTGACAGAGATGTGGAAAAGGCATTTATGAAGGCTAGTTCTGAATTCTTTAATCAGAAAACAAAGGCATCTTTGCTTGTATCAAATCAAAATGGAAATATGTATACATCCTCAGTATATGGTTCCCTGGCTTCTGTTCTAGCACAGTATTCCCCTCAGCAATTGGCAGGGAGGAAGATAGGAGTGTTCTCTTATGGTTCTGGTTTGGCTGCCACCCTGTACTCTCTTAAAGTTACACAAGATGCCACACCAGGTTCTGCTCTTGATAAAATAACAGCAAGTTTATGTGATCTTAAATCAAGGCTTGATTCAAGAACTTGTGTAGCCCCAGATGTCTTTGCTGAAAACATGAAGCTCAGAGAAGATACTCATCACTTGGCCAATTATATTCCCCAGTGTTCAATAGATTCACTCTTTGAAGGAACATGGTACCTAGTTAGAGTGGATGAAAAGCATAGACGAATATATGCTCGGCGCCCCTCTCCAAATGATGACAATTTGGGTGAAGGAGTACGACTTGTGCATTCAAACACAGCAACTGAGCATATTCCTAGCCCTGCGAAGAAAGTGCCAAGACTCCCTGCACCGTCAGCAGAATCCGAAGCAGCCGTCATTAGTAATGGGGAACATTAAGATACTCTGTGAACTGCAAGACTTCACAGTGTGTTTGGGTTGGGGTGGGAATGGGGGAACAGTTAAAGGATGGGGATGTCTGGGGACAATTTTAAAGGATTACACATTGCTTAAATTTTTCTGTGACTGACACAGAGCCTAGCAAACTGTTGTGCTATTGGAAAAGTCTCTCTGCCCAATTTGCTAACACGCTTCCTGTCATGGTCTAGCCAATGCTAAATGTACTCGAGTGATGTTAAGGGCTCTGTAAAACTTTATACCTCTCTGGCCATTTATGTGCATGAAATTTAGTTTTTAAATATAGTATGAATCCTGCACTTCTCTCAGAAGAAAGCAGAGGTACTAGTCTCCAATTTAATTTTTTTTTTTAATTTGTAAGAGTTTTATACTTTGAACAAACAAGATTATTGAAAGTACCTGTGGTTTTTGAAATTTTTTTCTAGCTTGGGAAATGTGGTCTTAAAATGTTATATGCACAAATACTCTTTGAAAATGGCAAGACAAACATTTTTTTCCTAAGATTTATAAATCCTGGAGAGGCAGAAAAGAGTTAGGACAATAACACTAGTTCTGGGATATTATCCAGACCAACAGTAGCAAAGTTACTGTGATGACCTCTGAACAGAGAGACACTGGCATTGACCTGGCTTCTGGCATGAAAAGCATGGTCCTTTTGGGAGCTGTCACTCCAGCTCTGGGAACTGAGTGCTCCTGGTCAGTTCATGCTGGACATAGGTAACAACATTGAGATGTTACTGGAGGTGTATATGAGGAAGCTTGTTGCAATACTTCTTTGCACCTTATTTTAAAGAATACATGAAACATTTCTTTGATGCCTTTTTAAATTTTTAAACTGGAAAGGAAGGATGGAGCAGAGCATTATTAGGCTACTTATACTTCAGTGTTATAAATTCAATTTGTAGACTGACAAATTTGTGGTATGAGTTCCTCTCCCCCCCCCCCATATGTGTGTGTTTGTATGGGTCTTTTGTTTTTGTATCTGTTCAATGAAAATAAGAAGGTACAGCCCAAGTTTTTACATAGTCTGACTAGCCAAAAAGAGTATTCCACTTCACGATCTGGAAGTAGGATTTATACAGTTTTTTTCTTAACACATTCACCTTTAAAAAACAAAAATATCACATGGGATGAATAAGAGATTGGTTAGAAAGTTTTATAGACGTTTTTGGTGCTGAACTATGACATGAGCCTTATAGATTGTAAAATAGAGATAATTGGAACTAATGTACAGAACTAAATTTTTAAAACTTTTATTTGCCACTAAGTTCTGTGAAGTTTCAGTTATCAAAAATAAACAAATATGAAATGTAATGTTTCAGATTGCAAGCTAATATGTAATGTGTTTGTAAGATATTCTTGTCTATTATTAACTAGTAGTATTTTGATTTGTACAGTCATAATTTGTTAAAATGACTTCATTTTAATATTCACTGATGTAGGTTAATGATGTAAGCTCATATTTAAAGAATGGTGGGAAAATGGTGCATGTAATACTTTTCCAAGTATTGGGAGTTCAGTATATTTCAAAAAGAGTAATTTAATGTTTGATTGCCAAGAAATGGGTTTTCTCAAAGTCCATTGCCGGCAATGGGCAAGCCTGGTAATACTGGCACAGAGCATTAACCATATACCTTATTGATGGTGAGGTGAATAACTTCGAAATAAAGTTTTAGAGAAACATTAAAAAAAAACTAGATCATTCATTATTTAAGTGTAGGTGGGTAAGAGGAGAAGTAATAGCTAAAAGGTATAGGTTTTCTTTTTGTGTTGATGATATTCTTGAAAGGGACCTGCAATGGTTGCATATATATATAAATACAATAAGAACCATTGAATTGTTCTCTTAAATGGGCTAGTTATCTAGTATTGAATTGTATCTCAGTAAAGCTATTAAAAATGTAGCTAGCTGTTTTACCCACTTGAATTACCCTTATATCTCTGTACCTCCTTTTTGTACCCTTTTTTCACATCATTCCTTCTACAGAAAGTTGCATTCAGGGTCTGGCCTACTCCTCTTGGCAATGAATATTTCTTGATTTTCTCTGTAGTATCACTGTAGCATCCAAAATGAACTGTTTATTTTCCTGTTTCTTTCCACGTGGTTTCCAGGAGGACTACTGGCAAGAAGCAGTTACTCCTTCAAAGTATATAATAGTATCTCAAGGCCAATGTGCTCTCCAAACACAGATATATTTCAGCCCACAGTTCGTTGTCCAGCTCCTCACTCTCCTTCAGTATCAGCAAAACACAGACATAACAGGGAATGGCATCTACTTCCATACGGGCAACATTTAGGTCATCTTTCACCATTTTATAAATTAAACATCTGAAATCCAAGCTTTGGGTTCAACAACCCTATATTATTTCTTAATAGTGAATTTGAGCATGTTACCAGTTTCCTAATCTCTTAAATGAGGATGATAACAGACTTTAACTGATTGCTTGAGAATAAAGATTGATATAGGCATGAATTGGCCTTTGATGATTCTGAGGGAAGAAACATGGAGACTTGTAAAAGCTAATCTGTTTAATTTTATATAGGTTCAGTTTTTCTTTATTTTGAAGTAAACACACACACACACATACACACACACACATACATAAATTGCCCAAACATATATATTGTTCAGTGTTCAGTGTTTTTGTTGTTTTCATCCTAGAGTGGGAATGAGTATCAGAACCATGTTCTCACTTTCTCCAAGACATATGCTGAGTTAAAAGGTTGCAAGGATGTGGACAGAAAGCAGAAAAAAGAAGAGAGTGTCAGGACTTGGAGATTAATCAGAATTGATAGTTCAGTTGAGCCAAGACTGTACACATTTCTCTTTTTGCCCCAGTAGAGAGTGCTTAGGCTGTGTGTATCAGTCATGTCACTGAATGTCATTCAGTCTGGTGAGGGTTATTGTGACCTCAGTCTTATCTTTAGCTTTATGGCCCCTCTTGAATGCTTTGGATGAAACTCAGTCAGTAGGTGTAATAAACTTTGTTGGATATGGAGGAAATGAAAGTTACTGTTACGGAAATATATAGGACAGCTGTGGGCAGGTACTGTGGACTTCCAGTTGGAAAATTCCATTACCCTTGAGATGATCCTGGGTTTGTATAGTTGTAGAGAACATTTAAGACAAATTAAAATGATCTTATCTCATACCTAGATTTATGTCATGTTTTGGCATAAGTAATTAGACTGAAACTCCATAGTGCTTTAGTAGAATCTCTCTGGTTGGGATAGGGCCAGGATTTTCCCAGACTGCTTCTGACCTTCCTCCAGGGAAGAAAATGACCTTTCTCATTTCTCCATTTGAAAGCTTTGAGGAAAGCCTGACCTTTCATCATTCTTTTCCTCTAGCTCTGTCTTCTCATGGCTGCTTCACCAAGAGAAGAATCCACAGGAGAACTGGTCAACTCTTGGAATTTAAAGTCTTGACTCATTTGAGTCAATTTGTTTCTAAAATGTAATCATTTATTTCACAGCATATGAACATTTTTATCACTAGTCCTTAAACTAATTACCTGATTTACTGCAAGGTGGTAAATGATGATTGTCAAAACAGCCCCATGCCTTCACTAGATGTCCCTCTTCTTTTCCAACCAGTCCCAAATCATCTTAACAGGGCATTCAATATCTCCTGGGTCCTAGTCTTCTGACAGAAGGAGAAATTAACTTCTGTACAAGGTATAGAAGACACTTTTATTGTAAAACTGCAGCTTTACAAGCTTTACAAAAACACTGAACACTAAACTTTACAAGTGGTTCAAAGGGACTCACAATATGAAAATTTTTATTTACTCTACAGAATGGGGTATTTCAATTTGTTAAAGTGGAATTTAGCATTGGTTGGTATTTATTTCAGTATGTGACACTTTGTGATGCTTTTAGTTAGAAGTATGACCAGACACAGAATTCATAGAGATTTGGGATCTGGCTAGGAAATCAGAGAGCCTAGTATTATTAACAAAACATATGCCGAATGCAGGGAGCCCAAGACCCTATACATTGTCCACAGAAAATAGTGTTCAGTCAGGGAGCATGCTTGTAAAGCATTCTTCCAATTTTGACAGATGGAAAATTCAACTGAAAGTAGCTTACACAAAACACAAGGAAATTGAACAGCCCACAAAAGCCCCAACTTTCTCCATGTTTTAAATCTGGAGGGAGTCACTGCAGCCTGCTGCAGCCTCTCAGTGACCTCACAAAGGACTGCTGTGATGTGTAATGCTCTGGGCTGCCATCCTAGTGCCTTGTGTTACAGGAAGGTCACAGGATGTGGTGACTGAGCCCCAGGAGTGTGGAGAGCCTGAAAGCACTCGGCTTCAGTCACACTTTCTAATTCCTCCCGTTCCTCCCGTTCCTCAGTCTGCCAACTCCGATTTTTTTTTTTTTTTTTTTTTTTATGACCGGTTCCCTGGAGTGCCCTTTTCCACCTTTTCCCTTTCCACCTAAAATGTTTGATCAGTTTTCACCATTAATATTTGCATTTGTGCTTTTAGCAGTTGAAGATGTTCAGGAATGTAGCCGTGGATTTCTCTTAGAGGAAGGAGAATGCATGGGTCTGAAACACAGGGATTTGTACAGACATGTGATGTTGAAGAACTAGAGCCACCTCATCTCACTGGGTAAGATTCAGAATTTGAACTTAGAAATTCCTGCTATTACTTTGGATTTTTTTGAATATCTAGGAGGTATTTGTGACCTTTGTTTCTGGGAAAATGGATTGTGTTTTGTAAAAGGATCAGTGGCCATCCTCAATACAGACCTCCATCCTTGGCTCAGTTCAGAAATCCTCTGTGCCTTTTTCTAAGAATTTGTATGATTTTTCTCTCTTCTTTCACTGAAATGCCAGGTGCAAATTTGTAACTCTTACCATGTGGTCAGTTTTTTATCTGCTGGGTTGGACTTTGCTTTATCAGCAAGATATATTCTACTTATTGGGGAAAGAGCAACAACTCTGGATTGTTTTGAGGAATGAGTTGAGAGGACCTTGCCCAGGTGAGTGTGGGTAAGCAGTCATTGGGTAGCCATCATACAGGATAGCTGCTGCTTAGTGAGGCACCAGCACCCCTGAAATATCCAGCTTGAGTATCACTTCACTGACCAAAAATCTCTGATAAAGACCTGAAATCTACACATGAAGCCTTTTCTAAGAGAACTTTCTCTTTACTCCAGGTACCTCTTATTACAGAAAGGTTAGGTGCTATTATTTGTCTCCCATGTCACTTTATTGTAGATTATGGTGATCAAGTTCCTTCCTCTCTTTTTAAAAACTTTATTTATACATTTCTTCCTCCTCTACTTTTTAACCTTAGTTCTCATTTTACCTACTACCTCTTGAATTTTTCTTATTTTATGTTCTTTACCCTTGATTGTACATCTCCTTCATCCATTCTCTGTAACAATATATACTGTTTTTCTAATTTCATTTTAGGTTTAGGAGAGTGAACAAAGACTATATAATATATTAACCCATTTTGGGCCATAGTCCCAAATGTTGCACACATGTACAAACCTAAATATAGTGTATACTATCTAACATTGTTACATAGTATTTAATAAAATAATAAAAGCATTATTATAATAGTTAAATGATAGTAATGTGAATATAATAATATATATAATATCTAGATTATGATATGATTCCTAACCTATTTTAATGTCAATTTCATTGAAATATTCACAGAATTGAAAGCTTGGGAATTGACAGGTTAAGGAATTTTTTTATTCTTTTCTATAACTGGAACATGCCTATACATTTCTGCATGAAGGGATCTATTAAGAAAGATCCAATAAAGTAAGTGCTTGAAAATCAGGATAATAGTCTAAAAGGGTTTCTGATCTCAGTAACAAGGAAGTGATAGAATAGAGGTTAAGACTAAAGGACAGGGCTGGGGCTGTAGCTCAGTGACCAGGCACTTACAGGATGTGTGAGGCACTGGATTTGATCTTTAGCACCACATAAAAATAAACAAATAAAATAAAGGCCTGCTGTTCATCTACAACTACAAAAAAATTAAAAAATAAAAAAGGCTAAATGACAGACGAGAATTCAGGTTCAGAAAAAATAAACACTGGCTAGTCTAGTTTCCCTTATTCTCTATTTTTTTCTTACACTGATAATGATCATCATTTATTAGTTGTTAAGCACTTATTCTGTTTCAGGTGACTTACAGAAATATTGTGTTTCCAATGACAGCAACAGAGCTCTGATAAAAGATATTTTATCCTATTTAACATGTAGGAAAATAAACATTTCTGTAAAGCTCAGTAATTTTCTCATCACCAAAAGATAATAAAGAAAAAAGAAATAGTTTGCTATTGGTCTGTCGTCTTTCTATTGCATTTCATACCTTTCTATTGCATAACTTCATACCTTTTGGTGGAACCTTTTTTTAGCTCATTCAGTCACTGCTCAAATTTTTGCTTAGTTCCCAAGAAATTCTGTCCTCTGAAGAAACATTTATAGCACAACTAGATGGCATTTTTACTGAATCCTAAGTGCATGTGAAAAATGAATCACTGAAAAATAAGATTTCTACTTATTCCTAGCTCTTGACAGACTCACGCTCCTTTGGCTGATTTATTGAATATTTTTCTATCTGAAATATCATTTACAATTATCACCAACATTCCTTGTGTTACTGAGTGCTTGGTATACTGGAAACTCTGGACTAGAGTGCTTCCCACATACTAAATTATTATATCCCAAAATTCTTTTTTTTTTTAAAGCTTGGAATTATATAAGATATTGATCATAGTGCCTTACACACTACTTTCAATTTGAAGCTGTTTTCTCAGATTCTTTCATTGGCCTTAGTTAGAAGAGCAAAAGAAATTCTGGGAAAGGGATTGAAAGCATCAAACAGTTAATGCTACTAGAATGATGAGCAATACTATAACATTAAGAATAAATAAGTAAAGAAAAGCACTTTGGTTAGGAGTATGACAAAAATATCTTGGTACAAATATTGAAAGAAATAAGCATGGTTAAATATTTACATGTGGAAAAACAAATAGAAAAATGAAAAGATATGATCCCATTCCTTTGCATTTGTCTTTTCATCACTCTAGGCTGGGTATGCTTTTGTCTGCTGTTTGTGCAGAATGTCAAGAACTATGTGTGATAATTTCCATAGAGATAGAGAAGACATGAATGAGATAAGTCACATGTTCATTACCCTGATAATCCCATTTGTGCTTCCTCACCCCTAGATCTTTTAAATACCTTTCATCCATCCTAATTGCAGTTTTTCTTGCAGTTTATTTATTCCACAATTATTTTTAATGCCTAATGTGTACTGAAGTTTGATTATATCATATTGAAATAAACACAGCCTTAGTTCTTTAACTTTGTTTTTCTGTTATTGATGTGGTAACTGGGCAATCTTTTTTTTTTTTTTTTTTTTTTAATTTTTGGGAGGATTGGGGAGGTACTAGGGACTGAACCTGGGACACTTTAAAACTGAATTACATCCCCAGATCTTTAATTTTTTTCAAGATGGAGCCTCACTAAGTTGCTGAGGTCCTTACTAAGTTGCTGAGGCTAGTCTCAAACTTGTGATACTTCTGACTCAGCCTCCTGAGTCACTGGGAGTACAGACATGTGCCACCATACCCAGCTGGATGATCATTTTTTATTGACCCCTCAGATGAATATGAACAAAACAACTTTGTCTCTCATCAAATGCCTTAAGTTTTGTTTGTTCTTTTACATTTTATTTACTTTTTACCTTTTTTCATATGGTTCAAACTTTGGGAATTTTTCAGGCATTTACTTCTTTTTTGCTTTACTTTCACTTTTACTGTCTACACCTACATCAGATATTAATACCTTTTGGAGAGTAAAACTCTGTCTCCCTTCTTATCTTGCAGGCATACATTCCAGGAATCAGATGAAGAAGTTACAAAAAAAATAAAAACAAAACAAAAAACAAACAAACAAAAAAACTAATATTACTTTTGAAAGTGAGTTATTCTAAGGGGAAATAATGGAAATGTGTTGAAGCACAATCCTGGATGTTTATGTTCTAGAGGTGATATGGAAGGCAAAAGTCAGTTTCAAACACAACACAAAAATCAGGAGGAAAAAATGCCTACTATGAACCAGGATATGACTCGTACTCAGCACCACAGATTCAATACAGGAGAGAGACTGAATGAGTTTAAAGACTGTGAAAAAGCCTTCTTTTCTGCTCCAGACCACGCTCAACATCAGTTAATTCACACTGGTGAGAAATTCTGTGAAGATAAGGATCCTGGGAAGACATTTCTTCCTGATTCAGAATTTCAGACAGTTCACACTGGTAAGAAAACCTATGAGTGTGAAGAATGTGGCCAGGTTTTTAGTTTGCAGTCAACTCTTACTGGTCACAAGAGAATTCATACTGGTGAAAAACCTTTTAAATGTAAAGAATGCGAGAAGGCCTTTAGATTTCATTCACAACTTAGTGTTCATAAGCGAATTCATACTGGTGAAAAATCTTATGAATGTAAAGAATGTGGGAAGGCCTTTAGTTGTGGTTCAGGCCTTACTCGACATCAGAGAATTCATACTGGTGAAAAGCCCTATAAATGTAATGATTGTAGAAAGGCCTTTACTTGTGGCTCTGACCTTACTCGACATCAGAGGATTCATACTGGTGAAAAGCCCTACCAATGTAATGAGTGCACAAAGGCCTTTAGCCAGCCATCCCATCTTATTAAACATCATAGAATTCACACTGGTGAAAAACCTTATGAATGTAAGGAATGTGGGAAAACTTTTACTCGTGGCTCACACCTAACTCAGCATCAGAAAATTCATACTGGTGAGAAATCACTTCACTGTAAGGAATGTGGAAAAGCCTTTAGTTCTCGCTCAGATCATCATCAACATCAGTTAATTCACTCTAGTGAGAAACTGTGTGAGAGTAAGGAATGTAGGAAGATCTTTCTTCCTGATTCAACTGTTACTGAATATCAGACTGTTCACACTGATAAGAAAACATATGAATGTAAAGAATGTGGCAAGACTTTTAGTTTACGTTCCAGTCTCTGTGGTCACAAGAGAATTCATAGTGGGGAGAAACCTTTAAAATGTAAGGAATGTGGGAAAGCTTTTAGGTTTCATTCACAACTTAGTGTTCATAAGCGAATTCATACTGGTGAGAAATCCTATAAATGTAAAGAATGTGAGAAGGCCTTTAGTTGTGGCTCAGACCTTACTCGACATTGGAGAATTCATACTGGTGAAAAGCCCTATGAATGTAATGTATGCAGAAAGGCATTTAGTCAAAGATCGCATCTTGTTAACCATCAGAGAATTCACATTAGTGAAAAACCTTATGAATGCAAAGAATGTGGGAAAACTTTTACTTGTGGCTCACACCTTTATCAACATCAGAACATTCATGAAGGTAAGAAATCCCAAGAATATAAAAACTTTAAAAAAAACTTTAGTTCTGGAACAGAGCATAGTCAACATCAGTTAATTCACACTGGTGAAAAATTCTGTGATGATAAGGAAAGTCAGAGGATCTTTGTTTCTGACTCGGAACTTACTCAATCTCAGATACATCACAATAGTGGGAAGACTTACACATGTAAACAGTGCGGCAAGTGTTTTAGTTCATGTGCAAGTCTTAGTAGTCATAACAGAATTCATACTGTGGAGAGAGATTTAAAGTGTAAGGATTGTGGGAAGACCTTTGGTTGCGGCTCAGACCTTACTCGACATCAGAGGATTCACACTGGTGAAAAGCCTTATGAGTGTAATGACTGTAGAAAGGCCTTTACGTGTGGCTCAGACCTTACTCGTCATCAGAGGATTCATACTGGTGAAAAGCCCTATCAATGTAAAGAATGCAGAAAGTCCTTTAGTCAGAACTCACATCTTATTAACCATCAAAGAGTTCACACTGGTGAAAAACCTTATGAATGTAAGGAGTGTGGGAAAGCTTTTACTCGAGGTTCACACCTGATTCAGCATCAGAGAACTCATACTTCAGAGAAATCACATGAACATAAATGTGGAAAGATCTTTAGTTCTGCCTCAGTCCATACTCAACATCATTTAATTCACAGTGGTGAGAAATTATGTGAAAATAAAGAATGTGGAAAGACCTCTTTTCCTGCAGAGTTTACTGAACATCATACTTTTCACATTGGTAAGAAAAGATATGAATGTAAAGAATGTGGCAAAACTTTTAGTTTGAGATCAAGTCTTACTTGTCACAGGAGAATTCATACTGGGGAGAAACCTTTAAAATGTAAGCAATGTGGGAAGGCCTTTAGGTTTCATTCACAACTCAGTGTCCACAAGCGAGTTCATACTGGTGAGAAATCCTATAAATGTAAGGAATGTGAGAAGGCCTTCAGCTGTGGCTCAGACCTTACTCGACATCACAGAATTCATACAGGTGAAAAGCCCTATGCATGTACTCACTGTAGAAAAGCCTTTAGCCAAAGATCACATCTCATCAAACATCAGAGAATTCACATTGATGCAAAATCATATGAACATAAGGACTGTAGGAAAGCATTTACTCTGGGCTTACACCTAACACAACTAAAGAAAATTCATACTGGTAAGAAATCACATGAATATGAGGAATGTGGAAAAGCCTTTAGTGCTGCCTCAGACCAAACTCAACATCAGTTGATTCCCAATGCTGAGAAATTCTGTGAAGAAAAGGAATGTGGGAAGACCTTGCTTCCAGATTCAGAACTTCCTCAACATCAGAGGGTTCACAGTGGTAAGAAAACATATGAATGTAAAGAATGCAGCAAGTCTTTTAATTTGCATTCAAATCTCTGTGGTCACAGGAGAATTCATACTGGGGAGAAACCTTTCAAATGTAAGGAATGTGGGAAGGCCTTCAGTTGTGGCTCAGAACTTTCTCGTCATCAGAGAATTCACACTGGTGAAAAACCCTATGAATGTAGTGAATGCAAAAAGGCCTTTAGTCAGCAATCGCATCTTAATAACCATCGGAGAATTCACACTGGTGAAAAACCCTATGAATGTAAGGACTGTGGGAAAGCTTTTACTCGTGGCTCACACCTAACTCAACATCAGAAAAGTCATACTAATGAGAAATTTTGTTCATGGGAGGAATGTGGAAAGGTCTTTAGTTCTGCCTCAGACCATACTCAACATCAGTTAATTCACACAGGTGAAGAATTATATGAAGAGAAAGAATGTGGGGAAACCTTTCTTCCTGACTTGGAACTTACTCAATGTCAGACTGTTCATACTGGTAAGAAAAGATATGAATGTAAAGAATGTGGCAAGACTTTTAATTTGAGATCAAGTCTCAGTTGTCACAGGAGGATTCATACTGGGGAGAAACCTTTAAAATGTAAGGAATGTGGGAAGGCCTTTAGATTTCATTCACAACTCAGTGTCCACAAGCGAGTTCATACTGGTGAGAAATCCTATCAATGTAAGGAATGTGAGAAGGCCTTCAGCTGTGGCTCAGACCTTACTCGACATCATAGAATTCATACTGGAGAAAAGCCCTATGGATGTAGTGAATGCAGAAAGGCATTTAGTCAAAGATCACATCTCATTAAACATCAGAGAATTCACAATGGTGCAACACCATACGAATATATGGAGTGTGGGAAAACATTTACTCTTTGGTCACACCTAACTCAACATCAGAAAATTCATACTGTTGCTTTCTGGCAGCTCCATCCTAGGGACACTACCTCAGCTGATGAAAGAACTATGTGGCTCAACCTTTGTCAATCTATGTCCTCCACTGCCTGGAGGAGCCGTGGAGATGAAGCCTGGAGGAACCGTGGAGAGGAGGCTGAAATGAAATCTGTCACCTTTGAGGATGTGGTTCTGAGCTTTACCCTAGAGGAGTGGGCTTTGCTCGATCCTTTCCAAAAGAAGCTCTACAGAGATGTAATGTGGGAAACCTTCAGGAACCTGGCCTCTCTAGAGATCAAATGGTGCACAGACTCTGAACATAAATAGGTAATCAAAATGTGGAAAAATCTTCAGCAGGACTGTAGATTCTATAATAAAGAAGAAAACTTCTGTGAGTAAAAGCAGGTCAAAGCAATTTGTGTGGAGAAGTCCTTATTTGTAATTCATGTGTTAATGTTCCCTTCAGAGCTCATACTGGATAAAAATGATATGAGTGTCAGGGATATGGAGAGAAGCCATACAAAGGCAAGCAATATGGAAATCCCTCAGTTATCTCCAGTGCTTTCAGAGGAATGAAAGAACACTGTGGAGTAACACCAAGAATGTGTACAAGGTGAGAAAATGCTTACATAATCCAGTTTTGTTCAAATACATGAAATGACTTACTACAGAAAAGCCCTATGTATGTGATCAATGTGGAAAAGGCTTCTGAGATCAAAGTTCCTGCACAAAACACAGACTTTCAGTGTAGAGTACACCTATCTAAGTAAACAATGTGGGAAAGCCTTCAGTCACTGCAGTGCCTTTCACAAGCATGAAAGAATTCACATGAAAGAATCCCTAAGTATAGAATGTGTAAATGCTTCATTACCACAGACTTTTGAGCAAATGTGAGATTGCATGGTGGAAAAAACTCATATCAGTGAAAGTCGTGTGGAACATCTCTAGTCATATTGGTTCTGTTCACATATGTGAAAGAACAAAATACAGAGACCATGAATAGAAAAAGGTGTAAAACTCTTCATTTGGCCCATATATAAGAATGCACACTGGATCAAAGCCCTGTAAGTGTGAAAAATATAAGAAAGTTTTTGAGTTTAAGAAGCAGATTTATGAGTCCTGTAAAAACTCCTCATGTAGAGGAAATACTATGAAAAAATACAATGAAAAGCTTGCTTCAACTGAAGTAGTGTAGAATACTGCAGAAAATGCAAAACCTAAAAAGAATGTATAAAAGTTAAATATATGTTATCAATGACTCAATAAAAATTTTTACATTTGAAAATAAATACTGAAGTCACCTGTGGTGGTGTATTCCTGTGATCTCAGTGAGTTGGGGGGCTAAGACAGGAGGATCCTAATTTGGAGGCCAGCCTCAGCAACATAGCAAGACCCTTTCTTAAAATAAAGCATAAAAAGCTGTAAATGTGGCTTAGTGGTTAAGAAGCACTCCACCCCATGATCTGTCCCTGCTATGATACCTAAAAAAAAAAAATTAAAAAGATGTTAAAACTAGTGGGTGAAAGTTTAGTGACAAATCATTTCTGTATTTTCAAACCATCTTCCTATAAAGTATTACAAATAGACAATGACTAATTTTATAGTGATGAAACATGTAGACATCACCTTGATCAATAATCAAAGTTAACATCTCCAAAAATGGGACAAGTCAACATGAAGTATCTTCTGATGAAATACACTAAGGACACACTATCACTTTTGTAGTAGTCCTGCTACAAAATTCATGACCTAATGTAAGCATAGGAATCATAGGGCAAACCCCAATGAATGGACTTTTTTTACAAAATTTATCCTCTTCAAAAAGTTTATCCTCTTCAAAAATTCCAAAGTAATCAAAGATAAGAGAGAGCAACTCTTTCATATTGAAGATTAGAGAGGCATGTTAAGTAAATAAGTCGAGTTTCCTAGACTGGGATCCTTCACAATGTGTAGGGAAGAGCGTAGGGTAGGCTGCTGTAAATATTTAAATATAAACCATGAATTAGATAACATTATCATGGAAGTGTTAGTTTCTTATATTAATAACTTACCATGGTCATGTATACTCTTATTTCTGAAAAAATAACACTGGGGTGGTAAAGGGTAAAAGGGGGAAAATATCTACATTTTATTTCAAATGGTTCAGATAAGAAGCATGTTTCAAATGTGCACATAGAGAAAGAATAAGAGAGTGCATGCAGCCTGGGGCTGTAGCTCAGTGGAACAGCATTTCCCTTACACACGTGAGGCACTGGGTTCAATACTCAGCACCACATAAAACAACTCATAAAAAGACATTGTGTCCATTTACAACTAAAAACTATTTTTAAAGGAGAAAGTGCGTGCACCAGTGGTAATTTCAATTGGTTAAAATGCAACAATGGGTGAATATGAGTTAGAGGTTCACAGGAACACTTACCACTATACTTACAACTCATGCAAGTTTGAAGTTATACTTTAAGTAGCCAAAAAAACCCCACCATATTTCTAAATGATTCTCTTGTTAAATATAAAATATAAAACTAAATGGAAATACAAACTACCCAGAAATGGATTAATAGGAAATCCATGTATCAAAGAATGAACCTAGGGAAATTGCCAAATTGCCAAATAAGAAAATAATTAACAATTAAAGCCAAAAAAAAAAAAAAAAAAAAGGAAAGAAAACCCATTTGAACTCAATATCTCAACAAAAGAATACCAAATAAGAATTCATATTAAAAAAAAAATGTAAGCACAGGACTGGGGTTGTAGCTCAGTGGTGGAGCACTTGCCTAATGTGTGGGACAATGGATTTGATCCTCAGCACCACATAAAAATTAAATAAACAAAAATAAAGGTATTAGGTCCATCTACAACTAAAAATATTTTTTTTCAAAAATGTAAGGCTCACAAAATCCAAATACAGCTTTTGAAAACAAAAAAAATGGTTAAATATGGTGTGAATGTACTATATCTTTTAGTTTTCTCTCTTTCAAAGCACTACTAAAATGACCAATGGCATTTTTATAAGGTTAATTGCTGGCAAGAACACAAGTATGGCAGATATTGTTGATTACCTCTCCCAAACCATACCTTCTATTACTTCCTTGTTACAAAAATACTGATTTTTCACAGCTACTATGTTCAGCTCCAGAAAATGAATCATGATTTGTACAAGCCAGTGATTTTCATTCCTGATTGCACATTAGAATCATCTTTTTTAAAATTCTAAAGGTTGAAACCATTCCAGACCAATTAAATCTTAATGTTTCTCTTATCACTTCACATGAACTCGAGTCATTAGTTCTCAAGTGCATACTAAAGTCACATGGTGGCCCATCTCTAATTTACAGGATTACAGATGACTTTGGTTTTCCTTTATACTTCTCTATATTTTCCAAATTATTTGTAATAGGATATTTTGTTATAATGAAAGGAACAGTACAGCAATCTTCAGAAAAGAAGTGAAATTTGAACAGATATTCAAAAAGTTAAAAACAAAAACTAAACAGTATAGGTAGAAGCAAAAAGACATAAATCAAAGAACTGAAAAACTCAAATGTATAATTATAATTTATGCCTGCACATAAAATATACTGGGAAGGAAAGGTCAAAAATTAGCATTGGTCCTTTTTAAAATATTTTTAGTTGTACACGGACATGATACCTTTGTTTTATTTATTTATTTTTAGTGTGGTGCTGAGGATCAAACCCAGGGCCTCACATGTCCACCACTGAGCCACAACCCCAGCCCCCTAGCATTGGTCTTCATAGGGAATTTAGGTTATCTTCACTGGGGATGTCTGTACTTTTTAAATTACTTAGTCATATTTCAATTTTATAACAAGACAGAAACAATACTTTTTTAAAAAGACAGCACAAAGAATAAGTAAAACTAGCTAATAAATTAGTAAGGGAAAATCAAGTGGTGGGAAGCAAGGGTTGGGGTCTGTTGCCATCATAGTTTCTCAGAGAGGAAGCTACAGGAACCAGGTCCCTGGATACAGAAGAATTTCCAAGAGAAGCAAGTCATGTAAGTGATTTCAGGAGACAAGAGGAAATGACAAGCTACCTTATAGGTGCTTTGTGCATGTTCAACAGCCATGATTCCTCTCTATCCAAGAAGGAGGCTTCAGTTGAAGCAGGGCAGAGCTGGGGAAGGAAAATGGAGTCAGGAAACAATCAGGTTATTTTGGGGGGGCCACTGGACCATTTCAGAGGTCACTCTGGCTCAGTCCTGACTGTCCATAAGGAGATTAATCAAAGAAGTCTACCATGTGCTACTTAATTTTGGTATCAGATAAAAGCAGAGTCACTGTCCCTGAGCTGACAGATCTCCTGCTGGAGTCATCAAGGCGCCCACTTCTATAGTGACAATATGGACACAAAGTCACAAACTCACACCAAAGAGACACAAATGTCACAGGCACCCAAAACCTAAACACAACAGGACACACATACACAATCTCAACCAGTCACAACCGTGGAGTCCATAGGCACCTCTCATACTGCCAGTGCGATCCACCTTGGGGACACAGTTATAGCAATAAATTCACACTCACACTACACCTGCAATATCACAGACACATGCAGGAAAACAGCCACAAATCTCGCGGTTAAGGCATCACACACACAGAGCTAGGGATATGATCATAAACACAAAACCAACATGGAGATACACTCAAGGAACCTCACACTCCCTAACAGTAACACACCCAGCCACACAATTAAACTCTACTCATGTGCATGATCATAATCGCAAATAAAGTCCTCCTTCCTTTCCTCAAAAACACTCGTCCACTATAAAGAGACAGTAACAACCATGCATACAATAACTACATCCATAGAATAACTACAGCTAAAAAGGTGCGTAAGAGGAGAGTCATCCCAGGAAATCTTCCAAAATGGATAAAGAGATGAGATATAAATATATCCTGGGGAAAATAAAAGAAACCTGGAGAATAAGTTCAATGATATTACAAACAACAAAACAATAGAAAAGAGGACAAACCAAACAAAAAATAAGAAAAGAAAATTTTATGGATGATAAAACTAAACAGCTTTGCCTCATTGACTTGCCTCAGTTCAAGTGACTTGGCAAATGGTCAAGCAGCACCAGGCAGACAGATCTCAGGAGCCTGCACTCGCTCTTCCCATGTCACCAGGCTGCCGTCTGCTGATGATAACCATTTAATATTTCTTGTTTAGTGTATAAATCCTGACATCCGAGTCCAGCATTATCCCTTTATAAATGCATTTACGTACTATGTGAAATATTCCACAAATATTTTTAAATAGGTAGCTGAGCTACCATTCTCCTAAGAAAAGCAGTTTATAATTTGTACATAAAAAGCAAAACAGAATCAATCATAAAGTTCTAAGGAAAATAGTGATCCTGTCACTGCGTGAAGGGACCACTCCTCATTGCTGAATTACGAATTCAGTTTGATACTGCATGTGGAAACTGCCTGCAGGTAATTTTCACTTTTGCCCTTTCAAACTGTTTTCCAAATGCAGGTGTCAGGCACTGTTTAGCACTGTACCTACCAGGATGATTGGAAGAACGTGAATCTGGTATGCAGAAGGAGTCAGTTGTGTAAGTCAATGCCCCTTCGTGAATGCATTTTGAAATTGCCACTAGCACCTTAATGCCACTTGCATTTCTCCTCTGCTCATACACCATTTCCAAAGTACGACCTTTGGGAGCATTGACACTCAAGGTGCCCCTAGGAAAAGTGGGAAGCTTGTTTTGCAATGAAAGTTTATTCCCTCAAAACCCATTGAGATTTATGTTTCAAACTTTCTCAGAAAACTCCACAACGCTACTATTTTCCATTTCCTACAAAAGGGAATTTACAAATTGCAAAACTGAGGAGCAGAGTTAACAATCCCAAATGAAGAATGGAATCCTGACGGTGCATCAAGGGACCACCCCCATCTCCAGATTGAGAATTCAGTTTCACTCTGCAAGTGGAACCTGCCTGTGCCTCTTCATTTTTTGCACATTCAGGTTGTTTTCAAAGTGCAAATATTAGGCTCCATTGAGCAATGTAACTGACAGGACCATAAGAAAAATGTGAAAGTCTGTTGCAAAGGGAGACAATTCTTTAAGACCCCTTTTTGAATTACATTGGGAATTGCCACAGGAACCTCCATGCCACTTTCTTTTTTTCTGCTATAATAAGCATTTTCCAAAAGTGACATATTCTTCTTTTGTGAGCATTTATGGTACCCAAAGAAAGAATGGGAAATCAGTCCTGCAGTAAAAGGCTATTCCTTAAAACCCCATTGAGAGTTATAGTTGAAAAATTTCAGGAAACTCCCAACAAAAATGCTTTTCTGTCCAAAAAAAAAAAAAAATAGTAGTTTACAATTGGCACATATACAGAAAAATTAAGAACAAGTCTTAAAGGACTCAAGGAGGACTGGGATCCTGACAATGCACCAAGAGACCACTGCCCATACCCAAAGTGAAATTCAGTTTGATCCTCCATGTCTTCCACTGTGTTCTCACTCTGACCTTTAATATCTTTTTTAAAGGCAGCCATTATTAGGTCGACACTTTCCTAACAGAACCACTGGAAGAAGGTGCACATGGTGCTGAAGTGATAGTCAATTCTGTAAACCCCATTAAGTTTGAAATTGCCATTGGAACCTCCATGCTGTTGGCATTTTCCTGTTGCTGCTATGAGCCACTTCCAAAGTACAATATTCATTATTGGTGAGCACTGTTCTTTGTGGTGCCCAAAGAAAGGGAACATGGTTCTGCAATAAAAGGCTGTTCCCTAAAGACCAAATGAGAGTTATGTTTGAAACGACCTCAGGAACCTGCCTACCACAACTGTCTCCCATTTCCACTAAAACAAGTCTAGAAATTGCACAGGTACAGCAGAACAGAGACCTAGCCCTAATGGGCCCATGTGAACAATGGGATCCTGACCCACCAGGTCCTCCCATAGAAGGACCAGTCCCCATACCCAAACTGAGAATTCACTTTGGTCTTGCACAAAGAACCTGACTGCCTGTCTCCTTTCACGCTTGCAGTTTCCATTTTCAGGTATTATGCCACATGGAGCACTGGAGCAGGACCCCGGGGAGCACAGGAACCTGGTGGGGAGGTAGGAGTGGATTCTCCAAGACCCCTTTGTGAATTCAGTTCGAAAATGCCACTGGCGACTTGATGCCTCTTGCATTTCTTTGCTGCGCCTCTAAACCGTTTTCAAACGTAACAAGAGCTGCAGTGTCCTTGGCCCCGGGGAGCAGCTCCTCCCAAGTCAGAGCTTGCATGGAGCCCAAGGCTCACAGTCCATGCACGATGAGCTGTCTGATGTAGAACGCGCAGGAAACGCTGGAGGTCGGGTTCAGATCTCCCGGCTCCCACGGAGTTTTGAAGAAGGTGACTCTTGCCTCTGCTGCTCCTGAGAAAGTGATTTGCGAAATGAAGGTCGAGCGGCAGCACGTTAATGAAACGGGCACCTGCAGGGGGCTGACAGCTACTGAGGTAGACAGCGCATGGACCACGGCGCTGCTGCCCTCAGGAGGGGTCTGCCTGGAGTCAGCGTCGATGGGCACATAAGTTCATGCCACCTGCCGAAACAGGAGGAGAGATAGTGATCACAGCACAAATTTGGAAGCAAGGAAGAACACTTGCATTTGCTTCTGCAGGTCTGACCAACAAAGCCACAGGAAAATGACTAGCACAGGGCAGGCATACAAAACACGTGGGAAGCTAGGCAAGAGCAGGGTGCCCTGAAGATGCCCAACAGTGAACACCAGGAGAAAATCTTACCAGATTTTCAAAATAAAATGATCAAAACAGACACACACACACACGCGCGCGCACACACACACAAATGACAAACTGCCTAGGTGAGCACTGACCCTTAAGGTGCCTGCAGGAGGAATGGGCAACTCATACTGCAACAAAATACTCTTTCCTAGAACAATATTGACATTTGTGTTTGAAACTTTCTTAAGGAACTCCCCACCCACTGTTTCCTGTATCCCATGGAAAGCAGTTTACAATTTGCACAGACACAGAAGTATTGAGAACTAGCCTTAATGGGTCCAGGTGAAGAATGGGATCATGACAGTACGTGGAGGGACCGCTCCCATATTCAAATTAAGAATTCAGTCTGATCCTGCTCGTGGAACCTGCCTGCAGGTACTGTTTCACTCCTGCACTTAGAAACTGTTTTTGAAATGCCATATTCAGGCTCTGTTGGTCACTAAGAACACCAAAGGAAGAATGTCAACCAGGGATCTCAGAGGGAATAAACTCTCTAAACCCCATTGTGAGTCAAGTTTGACGGTTCCTGGAACCAGCAGGCCACTTGTGTTTCTCTGTGGCTCCTATGAGGCATCTGAAAGTAGCACATTCTGCCTTGATCAGCACTGAAACTTGTGGTGCCCATAGGAAGATGGGGAACCTGATCAGCGAAAACCTGTCACCTGAAATCCCGTGGAGAGTTGTCTTTAAAACATCCTCAGAACATTCCCATTTCCCAACTCCTAGGGTATGCAGTTTACAAATTGTACATACCCAACAAAACTGAGAACTGGCACAAATTGGCCAAAGGAAGAATGGGATCCTCACTGTCACCGAGGGAAGGCTCCCCACAGCCTAACTGAAGATTCAGGCGCTTCTGCATGTGCCATCTGCCTGCCTGCACCATTTGGCTCCTGATCTGTCAAGCTGCTTCCTAAATGCACATGTCATGGCCCATGGAGCACTGTGCATAACAGGCCAGCAGGAAGAATGTGGGCCTGCTGTTGTGAAGGGAGTCAGTGACATAGACTACTTCATGAATTAGGTCTGAACCTGCCACTGCAAAGTTCATGCCACTTGCATTTATCTGATGCGCCTGTAAGCAAGTTCCCAAAGCAACATCTGTGAGCTCTGATCTGCACTTTCCAACACACGTGATCACCTCTGGGCTGCTCCTTCCTGACATTGGCCTGTACACAGGGAAGAAAGAGAAGGTGGGGAGGGAGAGGAAACCTGGGATCTATAAAAAAGTATGACAGGGCTGGGGAGATAGCTCAGCTGGTAGAGTGCTTGCCTCGCAAGCACAAGGCCCTGAGTTCGATCCCCAGTACCGAAAAAAAAAAAAAAAAAAAAAAAAAGAGTATGACAAACCACCTACATGGGCACCCAGCTGTGGGCTCGAACTTCCCTCTGGATACATCTGGGACTGAAGGCTTTCCCCCATTTCTTCCATGGGCAATACTTCTTTCCAATATAAATTTTCTGGTGATGTATGAAGTTTGACATTTGAATGGAAACTTTTTCACAGTCATAAGGTTTCAATTTGCTCATGTTCCATGAAGTTTTGTTTTTGGTAAAACAGCTTTCCAAATCTGTTACATTCAGTGTATTTCTCCACAGCTAGAATTTTCTTATGCTCAATTAGTTTGAATAACCAGCTGAAGGTTTTTCAATATTCTTTAGATGTACAGGGTTCCTCTACTGTATGATTTACCTAGTGTCTAAAGGAATGTGACAACTGAGAAAATTCATAGGCTTTCTCTCCATTGCACATTCTCAGATATTTGATGAGATTTAATTCTGAACCCCTTTTTATATAAACTTCATTTAACAGGGCTATTATAATATAGGCTGAGCTATTAAGTCAACTTATGTTATTCATAGCATACATAGTATATAGATTCCTTAATAACACCTTAAGTCTATATTGTTTCCAAGTCTGTCCAAGTAAGTCACATTGATACAAGCCTTGTCTTGAAGAAACAATGAGTGAATTTTAGAGATTTCATCTTTCCAATTTCCTCATGTTCACTGCCTTTTTCTTTGGTTTTCTTTTGGTATTTTCTTGGCAATATATCCAATTGACCCATAAATCTTTCAGTTGCCTCTCTGCTTTTTAACTTCCAAAATTTCTTCTAAAATGAAGTATGAGAATAATAATTAAAAAGTTAATATTTTAATTGTTTAATTAATTTAGTATATAGTAAATATGTGAAAAATTATTATCATCATCTATTAAAACTTTCCACTATCATATTATTAATAAAGTTTCATTGGCTGGGTAGAATCTTTAGCTTCAGTTCAAATGAATCCACCAAAATGAAAGAAGTCCCAAGTGCTAACAACCACTCTCCCCTAATTTTGAGAAGGAAATTTACAGAGGAACTTGTGTGAATAATAACATTTGACTAGTATGTATACTTTTGAGTGCTTTAGAAAAAAATTTAATTTCTTCTAATTATTTTATTCTTTTATGGTATTAGGGATTGAGCCAAGGGCCTCACACATGCTAGGTAAGTAGTGTACCACTGAGCTACATTCTCATTTTCTTTCTTTTTTTTTTTTTTTTTTTTTTTTTTGTGTGTGTGTGATGTTGGGAGTTCAACCCAGGGCCTGATACATGCTACGCAGGTGCTCTACCACTGAGTCACATTCCCACTCCCTAAAACCTATGTTAAGGTGCTAGAGGAGGATTCACACCCCCACCCTCCACCCCCCAACCCCCCCCCAAAAAAATCAGGGACTATACAAAGGGGAAAAAAGGTACAGGAAACCAATGACCCAAGAAAGGAAAGAGCTGAAGGAAATTCCCAAGATGATCAGGTGCTGGTTATGTATTTATCATCTTTCAATCCCTCTAGAACTTACTTTATGCTGGAATTCTGTAATGCTAGGACTCAGAGTCTACAAACATCATTTCTCAAGCTCTTTTTTACTGATGACCTTAACATACTCATTCATTAACTCCATAGTGGAGAGGTCTCATAGAGGCCTTATTTTAACTAAGAAAAATTAACATCACTAGTAATGGAACACGTTGATATGTATCTCCTGAGAGGATAAAGAACATCATTTATGTGATATTTCTCTCAAAATGTATAAACTCAAGTTGAAGAACATTGTACAAAATGAATATATTTTGAACATTCCAGAATTATGAACAGGTGAAGTCAGGAGTGGGGCTCAGGCCTGTAATCCCTGCTACTAGGGCAGCTGAGGCAGGAGGGTGGCAAGTTCAAGGCAGGCCTCAGCAACTTGGCCAGACCCTAAGCAACTTAATGAGACTCTGTATCAAAATGAAAACTGAAATGGACTGGAGATGTAGCTCAGTGGTACAGAAAACAAATAGTAAGGTGGTGGATTTAAACCTACATCATTTAGTAATTCAGTGAATATAGAGAGAAGAGTACGTGCTGTACTTGGATTTTTTGAAATTGTTGGTGGACACAATAGCTTTATTTTATTTTTTTATATGGTGCTGAGGATCAAACCCGGAGCCTCATGCGCGCTGGGTGAGCGCACTACTACTGAGCCACAACCCCAGCCCTACTTGGACAAAAACAGCATCTTGTGACAATAACTTATTCTGAAATCTTATTTCTTGCATTAAAAGGCATGTTCCTTTTGCATTCTAATCCATATATATGCCTATTTTAAAATAAAAGTTAGTTTATGATGTTTATCAGATAACCATTTTTTTAATGTGCTGACCAGCAGGGGACCCAGCAGGACTCTCACCTAAGAGGGGGGGCGTCTTTGCCTACCAAACTCCCACTCTGGTCTGTTCTTACCCACACATGGCACTTAATTCTTTTCAGCATCCCTCCATCTGTCAATCAGGCATAGAGTGACCCACCACCATGTGACACTGGGACAGCACTGAGTGACTAGGAGAAGTCTCTGCCTCCAGGGGGCATGGCACAGGGAGACCTGGGTTGGCCAGTAGCTCCAGGGGCGTCCGGGGTTCATGTCGGATAGCAAGCCAGGGGTGTGAACAGCTTCCCGGGGAACAGAACCATCCGGGGTTCCAATGAGCTGAGGAAGCTCCTCCTGCCCCGGGCAGGCCTCGAATGAGGAGAGTGAGGCCATCTCTACTCCTGGAAGCCATCCTTCCCCAGCACCTTCCCACCTCCACGGGGCACAGGCCCTCTTCCCATGGAGTTCCTACAAGTACCCCGTGTGCCCATTGGGGCCCTAACCTAGCAATGCAGACCTGGCTCTGTGGAGCTCTCCTGGGTTTTGGGGACACCCCAGACAGCTGCGCTGGGGCGACAATCCCTGCTCTGGCAACCTGGCCCCAGGGGTGCATCTGTCCTCCTTACAGCAGTGTTCCGGGTATGTACCATCATGCCTGGTGTACAGCCAAGGAAAAGGGCGTTTAGAGAGTGAGAGACTTCCCTGGTGGGGGCGGAGTCAAGACCCAGCAGGCCTGATGGTGGCTCCAGCCTGTGGTCTCTCTCCACACCACACTGCCTGATGGTCAGAGATCCTCTGTGCTGCTGGCTTCCTGGTAGTGCTGCCTCTATTCAGAGTGTGTTCTGATCGCATGGTGCATTGTATCTGATTTCTGACCTCCCGTCTCCTCTCTTTGCTGGACTGTAAGCCCAGAAGGGCAGCCAGGGCTTCCTGTACCATTTGCTGGCTGTGCCCATCCACAGTGGGTACTGCACAGGCACCCCGATTGGATGACCCAGATGGTGCTGTTTTTGTTTTCCAGTCCAGGGTTCAGGTTGCTAATTCCTGAGCATCTGTGCCGTGGTGTGGGCGGACCTGGAGAGAGGGCCACTCCTTGTCACCCTGCACATGCCTAGTGCTCTCCCAGATGGATTCAGCCTGTGCAGAAGAGAACCCAGAGCGCTGCTGTCATTGGCTCCATCAGAGAGCGATGGCAAGTTTCTCATGCAGAGATGGAAGGACAGATGGGAGTCATTTAGACAGACAGGCTTGGTGGATGCCATGCCCAGGAAGAGGGTCACTTCCTTACTCAGCTTCCCAAGAGCTGGCTGGAAAAGGCAATCTTATTGATTCTCCTGCTCATATTTATGGGGACTTGCCACCCGTGCTGCACTGGGCTGTTCCAGAGACCTTCAGGACCCAGGGCTCCAGCCCTCTTGAGTCTGTTGTGGGTTTGTCTCATCAAGGTTCTTTGCTTCAGGCCTCAACAGCATAAGAAAAGCGAGGGAGCTGAGTCACACTCATGAATATTTCACGCTGCACCTGCTTTCTATCAAATCATCCATGTTTAATCATCTACAAAAATCTGTATGCTAGTACTTTTCTTTTTCAGAATTTTCCTCCCCGCAAGGGGAATAAGGAGAACTGGGCAAAAGAAGTAGCAGATTCAGGGATTTGTGAGGGAGTGAGGCCCTGAGCAGTGCCAGCCATCAGCGCACATGACTCAATAAAAACAAGCCACTCTGCAAAAGTGGGCAAACAGCACCCTAGGCCCCCTGTGCCACATTGAGGCCAGCAAGCCACACTATGACATAGCATCTGGCTGCTGAGGATGTGGGTGCAGTGACAGAGGTGATGGGCAAGGAAACCCAGGCTTCGGGTACTTGGAAACAACAGGACAGTATTGATGGCTTCGAGGTCACAGGCCCTGAGGGTTGCAGCAGACGTCCCTCAGGGGAGCCGGCAGCTGAGCTCCTCCTGCAGGGAACCTGTGAGAGCCCTGGATAGGGGTCATGGAACTTGGCCGCAGGCCAGGGAGAGACCTTGGGATTCTGCTGCTGTCCTCTGTTCAGCGGGACTCTGTGGGCTCCCGTGTGTGCCTGGTCCTCCCTGTGGGGCTGAAGACCAGCTGGAGACAGAGACAAGTAAGTCGGCAGATAAGAGCATGGAGTCAGATGGAGCTTCCCTTCCCACGATGAGCAGTCCGGGCAGGCTGGGGAGGCTGTGGATTCCTGAGAACAGGCTGTCTCTGGAGGCTTTGCCGATTCCTCTCTCCAGTTGGACTGGGAATACCATCTGACAGCTGTGCTGGGGCTGGTCCAGGCTGTCTGCATCTTTTCTGACAGAAACTGGGGAGACTGGGCATCCGTGGACACAGGGAAGCATATTTCGGGACTCTGCAGCGGCATGCACTTGGGGCTCTGTGTTCCAGGGGATCAGCGGTGTTGCTTGGGTTTCTGGCTCCTGTTTGGGCTGGTTCTGACTTCCTGGCCCTGGTCCTGCACGGTGAGATTCCCCTCCCCATGGAATGCAGAGGGAAGAGCATCCCTCACAGCCAATGAGGGCCTGTATCCTAGTCCTCATTCCTTCTCTTCCAAACTGTGTGACCGTGGGCAGGTCACTGTCCTCTCAACCCCAGGTGGTAAAATGGAAATGCTAACATCCACCTGCATCCAGGGTTGGACTGGTTGTCTTTTGAGAAGCCTCAACTACCTGCCTCTCTGATAAACAGCAGCACTGGGAACTGACCTGGTTCTGTCCATTCGGAACCAGCAGCCTTTCTTCTGACCCCCCAGAAATCAAGGCCAGTGGCTCAGGTGCAGAGTCCTGGATGCATGCCACCTTTGCTGGGCCAGGGACTCCATCTCTCCACTTGTCAATCTGTGAAAACAGGGCAATAACAGACGCACCTCTCAGGGCTGGTGAAGGACCACACCTGTGGGACCCCGAAGGTACAGTGAATGTTGGCTGTCATGGTGGCTCCCAGTTACATGGGGCCAATGAAGTCTTGGCTCCAAGGAGCCCAGGGTCGAGTGCAGGGGAGACTCTAGCTCACTCTCCTGCTTGCCACAGACACCTCCAACCACTCACTCACTCTGCACTGTCTGGAACCTTGAGGCAGGTGCTGCTTGCTAGTGGCAGTTGGCATGAGAGAGGCAGCAGCCATGCCACCTTGTGGGTGTCTGCTGTAGGACGGGCTTCTATTCCTGGCAAAGGCCCTCTGAAGTCACGGTTGCAATTGGGAAGTCCCTCGATACAGGAGGAGACCTTTTGCTAGGAGAGGGTGGGGCAGCCTGGACAGCGATCCTGTGTCCTGTGCCTGGAGGAGCCCTCCCCAGGGGAGGTGCGTGTGACAGCCGGGTGTGACAGCCAGCTTGAGTAGCCCTCCTATGGCTCCTTTAAACCTGCTTCTCTTTGCAGCCACTCGGTATGAACTGAGTCTGAGAGTGGAGGGTGGGAAGAGCCGAGCTCCATCCCCGGCTCTGCTGTCAGGGACCTGCCCGGGGCTCTTCAGGCCTGTCTGAGTTGAGAGGCGGTTCTGAGGGCGCTGGTTCCTGCACCTCCTGCTTTGGACCAGATCCTCCCTGCCTGGAACCAAGGAGCTGCTCACTTCTGAGGACAAAGGACAACACAGGGGCAGCGACCCCAGGTCCTCAGGACAGTTGTCACCACCATCATCTCTTGTTGAATGACCAGTCACACAAGACATCAGAAACACCAGCGTGCTTTGCTTCACCTTCTGGACACTCCGTGCTCATGTTCCTGTGCTCTTTCTTCCAGCTCTGGCCACCTGCTCTTGTTTTGAGGCCTGTCTGCATCACAGAGGACAGGAAATGGGCCTTGGCCCAGCTGTCCCCTCCCTGGCTCTTTTAGAAGGGACAACCACACTGCTCAGCCAGGACTTGCAGGATCAGGTGAGCTGACACACGATGGAGGAAGAGCATGTGAGTGCTTTGCCCTGTGTCCCCTGGGGACACCTGGCACCAGCTTGCCTCTGAGCTGAGGGCAGAGCCCACATCCTCCATGCAGCCCTCTGCCCTTAACCTGCTCACAGCAGCCCTTCTCTAGGTGTGCCACGTGTGCCCGCAGAGCTCTGTGCACTCTGTGCACTCAAATCATGCCTCCTCCCTGGGAGAGGGTTCGTAGAGCCTCAGCCAGCTCTCAGCAAGGCTGGGTTTTCTCATTTGCTACTCTAGGACCTGGTACTCTCTGCTGCAGGGCCTTCATACACCCAGTGCTTGCCACACCTGATACTTTGTGCCCCTGAGCTCTGTGCATTTGCTTCCTCAGATCTCCGGGTCTGCTTGAATGTTAGCAACCTGGAGGGGTCTCTCAGGGTCACCACTTGCTCCAGATGTCACTTGAGGCTTTTCCTGGAACCAAACCATCTCCACCTTCTCCTTGGTATTTCTCTACAACTGGAGAGTTGGCACGACCAGGGCAGGGCCTGGGTGTTCCCCCCTCAACACCTTCCCGCCAGCAGGAGACACTTCAGCAGGCAGCTGGCTGCATCTATCTGGGCAGTGAGTGACCTAAAGATCCGTGGCTCAGGGGGCTCAGAGTCCAGCCAGCTGCTGGTGGCCACACAGCCATCTGGAGGCCCTGGGTCCCTCTCACGTCCATCTACGCACAGGCAGCTGTGGCTCTTCTGTCTCATTCTGCAGCTCTTTGGAGTGCCTAAAGCCTGCTAATCCCTGGCTGCATGTCATTCCAGCAAGCTCACGGGTCTTGCCTGGAGCTACGAGCTGGCAGGCCAACCCTGCCTACTGCACACTTAGTGGGAGAGGCTGATGTGCAGGGAGAAGCCTGGGACACTCTCGGGAGCCCTGAGAGGTGGCAGCAGGGTCTCCAGCGAAGGGAGACAAGGAAAGCTGTCCCGGCTTGTCTTCTCCCAGGATCCCCAGGCAGAGCTGGCCCCTCTGCCTCTCCAGAAGCTGCCACAACGTTACAGCCAATGCACTGGAATTCTAACCAGGACACTGTGCTGGGAACAGGGGACAGACTCACCCGGATCTGGTCACCGTGATCCTGCTGACGTTGGAAATCCTGCTGGGGTGTCCTCAGCTGGCTGGGCCTCCTCTCTCCATGAAACTCTCCCCAGGTTGGGCCACAGGCCTGGTCCCAGCAGCAGGGCGTGCATGCCAGCTGTCCTGTGTGCATGTGACCCACCCACTGACCCGCCTCTCCTGACCTCACCTTCCCTTCCTGGGAAGTGGGCTCCCTCAGGCCCGCCACGCAACCTTCCCAAGCAAAAGATTTTGAAGGGGCCACGGCCAACAGCAGGAGGATGTTGTCCTGCGTGGGGACAGTCCCAGCACAGCTGGGCTGTTGGGCCAGTGCCCAGAGAACTGAGAGCACCCCAAATCTCAGCTCTTGTTCCCTCCGTCTCGACCCCAGGTCCTCTCTGGACACTTGCTCCCCACTCGGAAGCCGCAGGCTTTGCTTGTTCCTCAAGTTTTTCTGTGGCAAAGAAGGGGCAGCACAATGGGGCTGGGAACCAAGGTCAGCCCTGGAATCGGGGACAGGCCAAGTGCCATGCCATTGTTCCTGGCCAGTAGGGGGAGCTCTGCGAGAGGACGGGGCCTTGCTGTCCTCGAGGCCATCAGGGCCATGTGCCCAGCTCACACGGAGCTGCTTCAGACCACAGGTCATGGAGAGGTGGGGCTGGCCCTGCCTGGAACTGTCCCTAGGAAGTTGGAAGGACAGCAGCCTGGTGCCTGCCCAAGGAGCCCAGCAGGAAGGACGTGGTCCCCGGGTCCCCAGGCACATGGACCTCAAGCTGGAGGGCAGCGTGCTGACATCTCCCTGCCCTGGGCTCAGGTTCCGCTGCTTCTGTCTCCACAAGGACACAGATGGCTTCTCTATTGCTGCAGTTAACCCTGCCAGGACCACGCTTCCCCTTTCACTTAAAGCAACAGCCACCCACAGGACTGACCCAGGAAAGGAGTGTTTTCTGTCCCCCAAATGAAACTGAACGGGGCTGGGCTGATCCCCTACAGGAGGGCGGCCTCTTCCTTCACCTGACGCCGCAGGGCTGATGGGTTCCTGCAGCAGCGCCACCTCCAGCCCAGTTTGAGGTGATGTTGGCGAGGTCAAGAAACTGCCCCCGGGGACCCTCAGAGAGCTACAAACACTCCATTCTGATTTCTTGGGGTGACCGGGACTACCATAGGGGTGCATATTCCTCTGTTGGTGTGTCTTCCTAACGTGATGGTTTCAGAGCTGAAGGGCCTTTGAAGAGCCGGGTTGGTCTGGGCTTGATGGATGAGTGGATGGATGCCTGCGCCTTTCCTGTATTGCCACACGGAGGCGCTGGGCTGTCCAGGTGTGGGACAAGAGTACCAGCTGTGTGACCACTGCAAGTTATCACCCTCTCTGAGCCCAGTTTCATCATGGAAAGTGGGAATGGCCACCCTGGTAACAGACTTGGAAGACTTGGCCATGGCACCCACGGTTAACTGAGTAACAACCCCAAATACATCCACAACCCATCCCCAGATCTGAGAACCACTCACAGCACAGGGGGACTTCAGAGGGGACTGAGCTAAGGATCTTGAGGGGACACTCATCAAGAATCAGTCCTTAGGTCCCCTGTAGCCTTCAGAGTCTGGTTAGGGTGTGGGAGGGCAGAGTCAGAGGAGGTGAATGTTGGTGCAGAGGAAGTGTTCTACCTGAGGGTGGGCAGCAGGGTCACTGCCAAGCCGTGTGGGCAGCCACTGGGTGGGGAAACAGGAGGCCATGGGCTTGGAGCCTCCAGGAGGGACCGGCCACCCATACCTGGATCCAGTCCAGTGAGACCACGTCAGCCTTGTGACGTCCAAGCCGTAATGCCTAGGCTGCCCAGGTGTGTCCTGTATCCCTGTAGCTGCCATCACTGCCACCAGCTGTGAGCCCATTCTGGCCTCAAGTTCCCTGTGGTTATCCCCGTTCACACACTCCATTCCTCCCTGCCTGCCTCCCTCCATCCTTCCCTCCCTCCTTCTCCCTCTCTGCCTCCCTCACCCTTCCTCTCACTTCTTCTCTCACCATCCATTCTTCCTTCTTCCCCTCCTGCCCCTCCTGCCCACAGTCCCCTTTCTCCCTCCTGAGGACACAGAGTCTGCTGGAGGTGCTTCTCCAGGAGCTGGTGTCCCAGGTGCTCCCTGCTCTTGCCCCTGCCCCAGATCTGCTCCCAACCCAGCGAGTCATCCTCCAGAGCGGGCCGGGCTGCCTCCTCTGTTCACGCAGCAGCAGCCTCTGCCTGTCCTCTGCACCGGGCTCTGCCACTGGAGCTTGTCCCTCAGTTGGCCCTGTCGTGGCCGCTCTGCCATGGCCCTGCCTCTGCCCAGGGCTTTGCACCTCCCCTGGGCCTCGGTGGGCTCATCCTGGCAGCCACACCACCTGCTCCTCCCTCCCCTCTTCAGTTGCCTTCTCAGCGAGACCCTCTCTGCCCCTGTCCCCTCTCCTGTGTTGTCCCCTGCACTGTGTTCTGACACCTGGGTCTCATATTTGAAACCCCTGCTCCTGGCCGCCTCCACTGCTGGAGAGAGCAGCTCCGTGAGGCAGGGCTTTCACTGTTTTATTCTTGTGTCCTCGGTGCCTGGCATACAGTAGGTGCTCAGTGAGGAACCATGGTGTCACCATGGTTCAGCAGGCTCTCCAGAGCTGGCTGCTCGCAGTGCTGCCCCCGCGGCTGTTCTTAGCTCGGCCCTGCTCCACTCACACTGGCCATAGGCTCCTCCAAACCCTCCCCTTGAGGCCCCGGGTCCTGTGACCGCCTTCATCCCCAGCACCGGCTTCTCAGTCTCCTCTAGCTCTCGTCCCAGCTCCGTCTGTCTGTCCCCTACGTTCTGAAGTACCTGTGCTTCCTTCTATTGTGGCACATATTGGTTGTTCACAGAGGTGCTGGGCCTTTTCACAAGGGGCGCTTTACCGTGAGCCACATCCCCAGCCCCTTCTAACTTTTACTTTAAGACAGGGTCTCCCTATATTGCTGAGGGTCTTGCTACACTGCCCAGCTGGCCTCGAACTTGAGACCCTCCTGCCTCAGCCTCCCAGGTGCTGGGAACACAGGCCTGCGCCTGTCCCCGGAGTTTTACTTTTCTACTGAGTCTTTCCATGGCCAGCTGTTTAGGCCTCACTTATTTTTAGTTTCCTGCACCATCTAGTGACTCCGGCACATAGAGGATGGTCAGGAACAGTGAGGGAGGGAGTGAACCAGTGTCCAAGGGGACCTCACGTTACTGGCTCTGTCGCTGAGCCCAGTGTGGCCGGCAAGCAGTGGTCAGAGAAGCCCTGGTCTCCGAGGACAGGGTTCTACTCTGCCTGTCCTTAGCCCTGCCCCTGGCACTCAGGCAGCTCAGTGGACCCTTGGCGAGTTCACTGTGGGGACCACTTCCCTGCCACCCACTCTCTGAGGCCTCGGAGGTCAGGAGGGGAGGTGGCTCCAGGGCAGGCTCAGGGTGGCTGAGGTCCCCTCTCTGGCCTCAGAAGGGCATGTGACTGTGTGAGTCAGGCAGGCTCCACACAGGGAGAGGCGTCCACAGGAAGAGGTGCCCCCAGGGCCAGGCCAGCGCCTCCGGCTTTTCTCTGAGTGGGGGGCTCTGGAGGCCTTCAGCCGGCCCAGGCTTTCGGCTGGCCGGGTCTGCACTACACTGCGTCCTGTCGACCAGGGAGGGTTTGTGAATAGAAGACTTGTGGCTGTGAGTCGGGGTCAGCTGCCTTTGCAAGGGTTGTGCTCCCTGCCCTCCTGATGACCTGGGTGGCCCTGGCCCCTGGGTCCCAGGTGTGGGGCTGAGCTGCCAGTTCATAGGTGCCTCTCCTCTGAAACCCGCTGGACTCGGGTCCCCAGGCTGCCACACTGAGACCTGCAGATGGGCAGGGCAGGGAGGGGGTCAAACGACAGAAATCCCTGTCCTGAGGGCTGGAGCTGGAGGCTTGAGGTCGCCAGGACCAGGGTAGGTGCTCTGGGGGGCAGGAGGGCTGGCCTGCCGAAGGCTCTTGCTCAGGTACCGCTGGCCGACTCCATCTGTGGTGCTCACTCCTAGAGCCACCATCTCTGGCTCCCTCCTCATGTCACTTCCTCTGTGTCAACAGGTGTCCAGCATCCCGTTTGTGAGACCTGGTCCTATAGCATTTTGTCCATCTAGGATGCAATGGCCCTGTTTCCAAACAGAGTCACATTCTGGGGCAAGGGGGGTGGTTAGGACTCGAATGCATGAATTTGGGGCACAGTGCAGCCACTCACACCCTCCCGACACCCACCCCTAAGTATTTTTCACAGCTCCCGCTAGGGCTGCGTCCCCTGAGCATCCTGAGTATCCTGTGTCCTCCTCCATGTTGGCGGGAGACATCCGCTGTTCTCTACACCACTGTATCCCCAGCACCCCTGATGGCGCCTGGCACGCAGTAGGAGCTCAGCCCATGGTGTTGAATGAATGAGTGACCTGGGTCCCTGAGTCCCCCACAGCAGGGACAAGGTGGCTTGGTCAGGCAGGAGCCAGGCCAGGGGGAAGTCTTGGTGAATGCCTGGGAAATGGAATCATTTTTTGGTTCAGCAGTGAAATTTCCTGTGACTCAGTAAATCACTTTAACTAATGAAGAAAGAACAATCCCAGAGGAACAGAAGTTTCAAGCATGTAGATGATTTCTGAGTTTTTAAAAAGTGACTCTTCAAAGGAATAAGTCCCTGGGGGCTGCCAGCTCTCCACAAAAGCTGACTCTCCACTCTCTAAGTAGCTGCCCTGGCTCGGAGACAAGATTCGTTTGGTGGTTTTTCATAAATAATGTTTTTCTGTTATAAAAGTAAAATTTAGAAAACTTACATAAGTAGAAGGAATTAAGAAACAATAATCTATCAGCCACAGACAGCCAGATTGTTAGTAATATGCCATTGTATTTCTCTCTGGTCATTTTTTATACATCTATTTTTATGTGATGATAAACAAATTTAATGCAATTGAGCTGTGGCTTCCCTTGAACAAAAAGTCATGTAAAACATTCCTGAGTGAACCCGCAGCATCAGCCCGCAGAGGGCTGTGTATGTGGGTGGGAGGCCCGTGGGCCAAGGGCCAGGAGGAGCTTGGCTGGGGTGTGCGGGAGGAGATGGGGCCACCGGACCAGTGTATGGGCTACAGCCCAGGGACAGCTGTTGCCAGGCAAGACCCAAGACCGGAGGTCCATGCTGGGCACTTTGGAAACAGGGCTCTGGGTAGGGGTCGGAACTGACAAAGCCCTGGCCATAACCTGCCCCAGCCTGGGCTCCAGCTCAGCCCACTCTGGGACTCCGGCGTGTCTGATGGAAGGCCCTCCTGCAGCCTGGGTGGGAAAGCGTAGCTTCCCGCTGGGGTCGCTCTAAGTTGGCTGGGAGCAGGGACGATGCTGTGGGTACTTCAGAAGAGAAATGATACATCCTGCTGGCCTGAAAGCAGAGGGGCTGGCTGGGATTTGTGGTGGCCGCTGATGTCATTTCAGAGAAAAAGCTAAGGAGCTGTTTTCTTCTTCAGGCTGTGTCTCTGAAATTGTCTTCTTTTTTTATAAGGAAAAAAAAATGTTCTGATTTATCCATCGGTGGACATTCCAAAACCCAGACCGCTGATCCAGAAGTGGCCAGGGCCCCTTCCGCACGGCGGTGGTGCCGGTGCTGGGCGCAGATTGGGAAAGGCGGGGTCGCCCGGTTCACCCCACTGCGGAGCCCTAAGGAGGAGTCCTTGGTGCTGGGGCCCAGATGCTGGGCAGAGGTCAGGGTGGCCACAGAGGGCATGTGTCAGGTAGAGGGTGGCTGCCCCAAGCTTTCCAAACGTCTGTCTTCCAAGTGCAAGTCGGGGAGGTTCACCCTTGGCTGACACGCTGGTAACACAGCAGATGGCGTCTGGACTGGCATCCACCGCCCGAGCAGAGTGGGGCTGGAGGGAAGCCCAGGGAGGGAAAGTTCGGCCTGCCTGGCCAGTAACCACTGTGCAGGAGCCAGCTTGCATCCAGGGTTTTATTTGTATGATATTGTTAAAGTGACAAAATTGTGGAGATGAAGAAGAAATGAGTGGGTCCGAGAAGTGGTGGCCGAGAGGGGAGATGTGTAGGGGGCACAGAGAGCTCTCTGGGGTCACGAGCAGTTCTGTTTTGCTGGAGACGCTCGCTGTGTGGATCTACGTACCTGATAAATGGCACGAAACTGATTCTAACACTTACACAGGGATGAAAAGGACCCAGTGAAGTAGAAAAGAGATGAAGCTGGAGAACTTGCAAGGCTGGATTTCAGGACGATGAAGCAACAGGACTCGCCACCTACGGAACTGGTGTCGAGACCCATGACAGGTCAGGGGAGCAGGGCAGAGTCCAGGGTCCAGAGTCCAGAAGCAGATGCACATGCACACTGACAACCGACATGGCCAAGGCTGCAGGGGTGATCCAGGCTTTTCCAGGAAAGGTGTCTGAGCAGCGAGGACAGCAAATCCACACCACACGCATGTGGGAGTGAGCTCACAGTCACAGACCTGCAGGCGCAGACTTCGCTCCCCCGTCCCTGCGTGTGATCCCACCCTGGTCTGGGGGCCTCCCTGAGTTCTCCTCCCAAGGTGGCGTCTGCCTTGGCTCCTCGCTTCTCTGCAGGCTGCTTCCACCATGTGCTGGATCCTGTTGGTGCTGCAGGAGGGTTCAGGAAGTGCGGTGTTGATGCGTTCAGGGTTAAATCTCAGTCTTCTAATAAGCGCGTGTCCTGCTCGTAACCCCCACAAGCATTTCTTATTGCCCTGCATAGGTTGGACAGGAAGGGCAACAGGGCTGGAGTCACTGCCCTCGCCCTGCCGGCCCCTCCCATCCTGGAGGGTCTGTCCTGGTGCAGAGCACGGGCTGGGCACCTTTCAGTTTACTTCTCTCCCCAGCGCCTAACCCTGGAGGGCCAGGGGGGATGTTCCTCAGCTTCTTCCTGCGAGGAGACCCTGAAGGTGTGGGCCTCCCTCGCCCACTGTCCATGCCCAGCCTCCAGCGGGTGGCCACCAAGGTGCCAGCTCAGGCTCTACAGCTTCTGCTCAAAGTCAGAAGATCTCTGACTCTGTGACTCTGGTCGTTTCCTTTGAAGCTTCAGTTCTCAATCCTGTCCAAAAAAAGTTGTCGATTTTCAGGTCGTTCGGGGTTTTTCTTGTTAGAACGGGAGTGGCTCCAAGGTTTCCCCAAGTCAGAGGTGAAGGTAGAAGTCAGCGCGGCCACTTTGGAAAACAGCTTGGCAGCTTCTTAAAACATTGAACATACACCTCCACGCCACGCAGCCGCCCCACTCCGAGGTATTTACTCCAGAGAAACGAAAGCAGATGTTCGCCTCAAACTGCAAACGGCTCACATGTTCGTCAACACCGGGATGCCGGTGCACCGGAGGGACCACTGCCCGGCCACCACCAGCACGTGCGGCCTCAAGCGCCCACGGAGAGTCTCGGAATCATTGTGACAGGCGGAGGCAGCAGACGCGGGGTGCCTACTTCATGACCCCATGCGCGTGGGAGTCCAGGAATCGGTGCCCACGGAAAGCAGGTCCTGGACACCAGCGGGGAGGGTCCTGGCGGGTTGGAGGAGTCCTCACGGGCAGCAGCTGTGTCCTTATCTGGATTTGCCAGGGCTGACTCGTGTCAGCTTGCGGCTCATGTCATCTCTCAACCCAGCGCTAAAGGAAAGAAGCACCGGCTCCCGCCCTCCTTCCGCAGCGTTTCCTCCACGGGCCGGAGCGCCCTGCAGGCGGCTTCCACTCTGGTTATTTCCAGCTGTTTCTAGGACCTGGAGGCAGACCGCTTTGCCAGCGTCTACGGCCTTACCTTGTACCCGAGTGCCAGTCCACAGCGGGCCTCCCCTCTCCTTCGCCAACCTTGTGTTTGAGTCTCTGCCCTTGAATTTGGAGGCCTTGGAGCACCATCCAGCACGTTGTTCCCATCCGATTCTCTGGAAGCCCTTGCTCTGGAGGAGGACAGTCACCAAGTGAGGGGTCTGCCCCTGAGACCACCCGGCTGGGGAGGACCGTGTGATTCCCTTGCAGAGGCCCCAGCACCATCCTGGTGAGTGAGACACCCACATGTCCAGCCCGGTGAGGCCTGAGGCTGCCCAGCTGAAGATGTCCCTGACTGCTCCTCAGAGAGACCCAGCTCATGACCTCCCAGGGAGCCCTGCCTGCGCTCCTGACCCACAGGATCTTGAAGGAAACCCTCGTGCTGGGGTTCTGGGAAATTTGTTCTGCAGCACCAGCATCAGAGAGATCTGGTCAGGGATCACTGGCTGTCCATCCAGACAGGACTCTGGGAGCCCCACGCCCTACTGCCTCAGATAAGGACAGCTGGTTACCGAGGAAGAAACTAAAACCCCCTCCGGCTTCCCTGCTCTGAAGTGACTCAAAGCTGCTCATCTACAAGGTCACGTAGTCAGACAATGCATCAAGTCTTCTGCTGGCTTTGCTGTGCATCACACCTCTGACACGGGGGCTCTGATGATAAAGGTGGCCTAGGTTACTCCTTGGGGACCTGAAAGCTGCTTCTGCTGAAGACACTGACTCCCGTCTCGGGCCTGCAGGTGGCTGGCCTAGGATGAAGAGGCCTGGCATCTCTGCCTTCCTGTTGCGTCTGTCCCCTTCGTCACCTTAGCCTTGGGGTCAGATTCTACTCGGCTCTGCATGTGGACATGTTGGTCACTCTGTCTCATCCAGAACTGTAATCCAGAGCTAACTTGACCTGGACTTGCCTAGTCTCCCTGCACTCACCCACCTTGAGGCTGAAGACCCCTACCAGCCACTGTGACAGAAACACCAGAGTAGGAAAGACAAAAAGTGGCACAGCATTTCTGGAGGGTCTGCACCTTTCCCAGCAAAGACATGACCCCTCCTCCCTTTGGCATCCCGTCCCTGTCCCTCGTAATTCCTCTTCTGCGCCTGTGGCCCTCTAGCCCTGGAGAGGGGAAGCTGACCGTGAGCCCAGCTCCCTCTCGGCACTGACTGAGCCTTTCTTTCTCCCCAACATGCTTCTCTTGGGCACTGGTTTTCTGTGGGAGGAGCCTCTGGACCGGGCAAGGTAAGCCTGGGCATGGAGGGTGGACGCCGAGGTTGGCAGGGAGGTGGCCAGTTCAGCCAGCTGACACAGCTAGTAAGTGAGTGTGCTTTTTTATCCTATGTCTGTGGTCCAAGTCTGGGGCATTGGTTGACCACTGGCCCGTGTGTCAGAGCCCCGAAGTCAGGGCTGTGGTGGACCTTCTCAATCTCAATCATGGACACTTCTTTTTTGATACAAGTTGCGAATCTTCCAGAAGCAAATTATGAACTTCTAGTGCTAATCCAAGCGATCTGCTTTCAACTTGGCAGAAGCCACACCCATACATGGGCTCTGCATGCCTGGAACTTGGTTTTGAAAACATTACCCAGGGATGCATTTCTTTGAAGAATCGTAGAAAGAACATAACACTCGTACCTGCATGTACTTCCTTTGGGCTTCGCCCGTCCATTCCTGGCAGTGCCTATGAGCATCCGCTGTTGCTTTTTCCTTCTTCCCCTTTAACACCCGGGACCAGGGTAGACCAGTAAGCCACAACTGGGAATGCATTCAGGGACCATTAGTACAGGAAGCCCAGCAAAGGCCAAAGATACCAGGAGCCGGCGAGCTGCAGGACACGCCATGAAAGGCCTTTTGAGGCTGTTTCTTTCAGGAGGAGTTTGTTTTTGGATTAAAGGAGTTTATTCAGGTATTCACAAATACCCAGCCTCTCCCTGCACCAGCTGGAGTGTGGAAACCCTCAGTCATCGTCCATTGCTGTGGAGGGGCCTGGCCTGTTCTGACTGGGGCAGGCAAGGATGAAAGGGCATAATTAGGTGACACGACTTCAAAGGACATGAAAAGCCCAGAACATCCTCAAAAATGTAGGCAACAATGCACCCTGAAATCACTGTTTCCTTACTTTGGAAGTCGAAGTTGTAATAAACACAACCTAGGTGTCGCAGGCGTTGCGCAGAGCGGGCCTGGACGCGGTTTCTTTCTTTTCTCCCCACTTTCCTTTCTTGGGGGAGAGAAACGATGGCAATGGCATTCTCTATTTCCTCCAGAATGCACAAGTGCCCTCCTGGGCTTGTTCAGTCTGTCCCACCCCTGCACCCTGTTTGTTTTAAAATGGGAGGTGACACTCCAGCCAAGTTAGGCGACCTGCTCTGGTAGCACCAGTGCCACAGTAGGATCTGATCCGGGGAATTCCCACCCAAAGGCAGCTTTGCCTGGAGCCCAAGCCATGCTGTCCAGTTCTCCTGTTTCTAATACTTTAATGGGCACACTCTGACCATGCCTTAGCCCTCATTAACATGTATTTAAGTAATTATGGAAAGGTCCACATTTTGTGCCTCCTTAAATGTTTTGACCTCTGGGTTTCTGCAGCTGTGTCTTTTGGAGCTTCAAATATTTGGCACCTTTTAATTTGAGGTCCAACTGCGTCTCTTGCTCCCGTGGTCTCCAGGCGCCCACACCACACCTGCCCTGCCGAGCTCCATCTCCAAAGCGCTCACACAATGGCTGCTTCTTCTTCCCCGCCCTGCCCTCTTCCTGACTGCGCCAGCGTGCGGAGTGAGTGTGCTGTTGACACCCGCCTGGTCAGCACCCACATCAGGGCTCCCCTTGGTTGGCAGATGTGTTCCCGTGGTGGAAGGGAGGGAGGGTCCCACCAGCTGGGAACACAGTGCAACTGGCTGAGGGAATAGGCAGGGTGCAGGCACGTGTGCACACACACCCATGCACACGGCACACACGTGTCTATATGCACGCATGTGCACACCTGAGTGTGCAGACATGTGAGTATACACACACATCTATACATTGGCATGCACACACACGTGTCCCTGTGTATACACATCCACACATATCCACATGTACGCAACATTCCACATCTACATAGGCACACATACAGTTCTTCTGCACATGCTCATGGATACACACACATGTGCACTGTATATACAAAGTGAAATCGCATTGTTTGCGCATGCTTTGGGGTGCTATGTGGTGCCATCTCTCTCTACTGCCCACCTGAGAGCTGTGCACCCCATCTTACCAACAGGCGACCATCGACTTGAACACCAAGTGTCTGCTGATAGATGAGGGACATTCGGGTGTCCAGTTCCTCTCATGCTGCCCTTACTGACGAAATTTGACAGATAGCTTTGCGTGCACCCTTTTCAGTCTAGTGTGAAGTTCTCTTGGGACAGATTCCAGCACGTGTCACCCCGACAGGGTCTGCCCAGCATTGCCCAGCGCTCTCTGGCAGGGGAGGTGGGCTTCCTAGCCCACACCTGTTCTAGCGCATGCCAGCCACGGCCTGCTGTCCCCCTGCTGTGTGTGGTCTTTGGCAGCAGCATCACCTGGCTCCAGCCCTAGGCAGGGAGAAGCCAGCAGGTGCAGGGAGCAGCGAGGAGCAGGGGTGGTGGCTGCAGAATCACCCAGGCCACGGGGGTCGCGAGCTTCCTTCTAGGGCTGGGTGTTGGTGCAGGCTGCTGGAGAACAGGCAGGAGCGGGAACTCTGCCTCCTGCTGCCCCGCTTCTTTCTCAGACGTGTCGGACGCCTTTCTCTGTCCCGGGGCAGCCAGGGGGCCTTTGCCTTCTGCTTCCAGTTGGGCTCAGCCAAGTGGGCAGGGGCACTGCCAAGGGCCAGAGGCAGGAGGAGGGCCCCACGCGGCCCCTGCACTGTGGCCCTGCCTGGGCCTGGCCACCCGCTGGCTGAAGGGCAGTGGTGGTTAGCGGGCTCTTTCCCCTGGCCAGGGGTAGTGGCTTGCCCGGGCCAGCTGGAGGGCATTTCCTCTCTCTCTTTTAGTCCTGGCCAGACTTCTGCAGGCCTTTGTTCTCAGGTCTTCATCAGTGCGTCAGAGTCCCGCGTGGTCGTGGCGTCACCAGGGCTCCTGCCCCCTCCCAGCGGCACCCACATGGCTCTGCTGCTGGGTGGACGTGCCTCGCCTGCTGAACGTCTCTCCTGCCCTCTGAGGCCTCCCCCCCCGCCCACGTCTGGCTCAGCCGTGGCTGAGGGAGCCCCCAGGCTGGCCCTTGACCACCACACCAGCGCCAGCATTCACTCTATCTGTGTAGATGAAAAGGCAGGGAAAACTCTCCCCCTCTAACAGGTGCTGTTCACAGTTGTCCTCTGCGTGAGGAGCAGAGCCAACCCGGCCGAGCTCGGCCTGGCCTTACGTGGGTGCTTCTGCTGTTGGGAGAATCCAGTTGTTTGTAGGGACGTGAAGAGCTGAGCGACTCCCCCGTCCTCCAGGGTGTGTTAGTGTCGAGGAGGGAGCGATGGGTGGGTCTCACTCAGTTTCCTTGAACTGTCACGTGTTGTTATTTATGCAGGACTTTCCTCACCTAGACTTCAGGGCATCTCGTTTTTTAGCTTCATGCCAAGAAATGCCACTGTGAAATTGGGTTTGGTAAAGCACTTAAGGTCTTTAAAACACGTATTGCATGTAGAACTATCTTAAAAGCGGGTGTATGACTTAAGATATTTTGTACGTCAGCAATTGGACACTAAAACTTGGAGAAATGTCACCTTTACTCAGGACGAGTTAGGGGCTCTGCAGCCCCTCGCAGCTCGCGGGGCTGGCTGTGTTGCAGCCATGCCAATGTGAGTGACAGGCTCCAAGAGCTGTGCCGCCCTGGAGGAAGGCAGAGGTGAGGTCAGGAGCGCTGGACGGCGCTGCCTTGTGTGCTACTTGGTGCTGGATCTCCTGCCAGCGACATTCAAGTCAGGGCCAGCTCCCCATTCGCAAGGATGGCCTCGCAGGAGAACCCCGCCCACCCGCCTTGCTAAACAAGGGCCCCCCCCGGGTCCTCCGACCTGCAAGACTCTGAATCTGGAAAACTGGGTCTGGAAGGGTGCAGTGGGGAGGCGGGGCCCTGCAAGGGCCCTCTGCAGGGCCTCGGGTGCGGCCCCAGCTGATGCAGCTATTGTCTAGGGGCCCTGGGGACAACAGACTCCAAGACAGATGCTTCTGATTAGAAAGGCTTCACTGAAGTGCGTTCACAGGTCAGGGTGACATAGGGCCACCTCTCTGAATCTGGCTTGCACTGGCCTGGGCACTCCTGAGCTCCTGAGGGGCCATCAGTGTTCACAGGATGTCAGACGTGGCTTTTCTGCCATGCCCACCGGGTGGTCCTCGTGCTGGACAAGGTCGCTGGATGCCTCAGTACAGGCGCTCAGAGGCAGTGCCTCTTTGTCCATGATTTGAGTACCTCTGGCCTTTGATATCTGCCCCAGCCTCCTGTTTCCTGCTCTCCACAGTCTGGCTAAACAGAGGAGCATGGCAAGCTGCTCTTGGCCTCCCTTCTGGCCTCCCCTTCTGGCCTCCCCTCCTGGCCTCCCCCAATAAGGTCAGGCCATCAGAGGTGGTGGAGGATAGTGCAGCGTCAGCAGTCCAGCTGTCCCTGAGTCGACAGATTCCGGGCACGTGGAAGCAGCTGGTGATCTGACTGCCCTGTACTGGACTCTCAGACCTGTTGGCAGCAGGACTGGCAGGAGGAAGTTCACCCTGAACGTACCTTTGGCAGCTGAGAAGGCTGCCTGGAAGCAGCAGCAGTGGGAAGGGGGTGCAGAGGTGTCCCTGTGCTGAGGTGGCAGAGACTGTGGGTGCTCCAGCCTCCAGAGATGGAGGCCGAGGAACAAAGGGACCTGAGGTCCCCTGGAAGACCTCCCAACACTAGCGCTGTCCTCTCCTTGGCCTGGCAGGAGGATGGAAGTTGGAAAGTGGGGACCGGGAACTTCTCTTCTCGCTGCTCCGAGCTCAATGAGTTCAATTTCTTCTAATTTTGGAAATTCTCAGAAGAGACTGGTGTTTGGTCAAGACATTAAAAAGGGCAGCAGCCTGTTGACGAGCAGCAGGAAGCTGCTCTCGGTGCCCGTAATGTGATTTAATGAGAAGAGGAGGTGTCCCCTCCCAGCTGGGCCCCCAGCCTGCTCCAGGAGACAGGGCGTTAATGCGAGGAACAGCTGGGCTTTGGAACTTTATTTTGTTTTCCCCTCTCCCACCTTGCTGCCAATTAACACCAGGAGGAATCAAATCCAGGTGCAGCCTTGCCCGGACAACTGCCAATCACAGCCTTGTCCCCAGGGGCGCAGGTCTTGGGATGGTGGCTTCAGAGGGCACAAGGTGCCAGGTGACTCACTAACCTGCTTGCCCATCACTGCCTGACGTCCACCCTGGAGAGGGGGTGTTGTGAGCCTGGGCTGGCGGCATGCCTGGGTGACCGCAGGGACCCCTGCCTGAGGGAGGTGGGGGCTGAGCCATGGTGATCTAGAATGTGCTCCCTCAGAACCCCAGTGGTTCCGGTCTCCCCACCATTCGGATCTGGCTCAGGGCTGCCTCCTTCCCTCCGCCTCCCTGGCCTCACATCCGAAAGTCGACTCCCCAGCGGGCGACCCCACCCTCCCTGCATCTGGTTTCTGTGTCCATATGTCCCACAGCCTCAGCCACCTCCCAACATGCTCTGTCCACCCCTGGTCCCCAGTCTCCCCATCAGGCTGCGCAGGGCGATGCGGGGATTCCTGGTGGGTTCCCGACCCAGGAGGCACCTGCACCACCGGGCCCTGGAGGAGGCCAGGCAGCACCTACCGGATCGGGCATGAGCGCGACCAACGCTCGCAGTGCCACCGCGGCCTGGTGCTTAGGAGGTCTATGCCCCACACGCACACGGGTGTCGCTCAGTCACCCTCACGACGGCTCTTCGAAGAAAGTATCTTCGACCTCCTTTATAGATGGGAGACTGTGACTGAGTTCCAGAGAAGCCCTTGGTTCTGGCCCAGGGTGGGAAGTAGCCTGCTGGAGCTGCCCAGCCAGGGAACAGACCAGATTCCACACTGGGGCAGTGGCCAGCTGAGCACGCCATGGAGGCAGGCAGCGGATCCTGAGTGGAGCCTCCCGGGCACAGAGGCAGCCTGTGTCATCCAGTGTCCTGCACCATGCAGTTTCAGGAAGGTGCTGGGCTGCCCTCTGTGCTGTGTTAAGCTCTCCCTTTTATTAGGCTCCCTGAACTAATGATGTCATGATACGGCCCATCAGCCCTTAATGAAACCATGGCTACAGCGTTAAGATCCCCTAAACCATGAAAGCCAGGGCTTGGGGTGGGTCATCCTGAGGGGCTGATGCAGCATGAGCCAGGACCCTGATGGATCCTGAGCAGTCACTGTGACTCTTGGAGGAGGGCCAAGACTCGACAGTGCTGTGCTGCAGAGGGCTTCCAGGTGCAAGGAGCAGTGAGCCCGCTGGAGCCCAGCCCTCGGGGCCCCTGGGTGTGACGCTACCTGAGGTTCACTGCAAATGTGATTAGCTCAGATGAGGTCATGCCGGAGTGGAGGGGTCCTAATTGGATATGACTGACCCTTAGAGGAAGATCATGGAAAGACCTAGGGGTTCCCAGGGACACCACATGATGACTTGTACAGCATGCAGCCTGTGGCCCCCACAGCCACAGAGCAACAGGGACCATTGGCAGCCAGTTCCAGCTGGGCCTCGGACAAGCACAGCCGGCCTGAGCCCCCAGAGCCAGCCCTGGTGATACTGCCACAGTCTCCAGCTTTGGGCCTCCAGGACCGTGAGCAGCTTGGGCCGTCTTGAACACCCAGTCTGTGGAGCTTTGCCACAGCAGCCACAGAAGCTCACCCCCAGGGTTGGGTTGGATCTCCTCAAGGGGAGCCTTGGCTGGCCACGCCTAGGCAGGCTGTGTCCCTCCTCTGAACCCCATCTTATCTTCCCTGCGACGGCGGCTGCCAACTGGACATCAAAGGCATTTTTCTGTTTTGATTTGCTCTGCGGGGACCCAGTGCAGAGCTGGCCATGCTGGGAAAGCCCAGCACCAGGGAGATGGCTGAGCAGCGGTGCAGCCCAGGCCTCCAGGGAGACCCAGACTCTCCCAGGCTCCTCGGGTGGAGCTTGCCTTGGGTTCAGGACAGGAGTCAAGATGGCCCCCGGGGAAATGCAGTGGGGAATCCGGTCTCTTAGCCTGTTAGAGGATGTCGCCTGCCTGCTCAGAGTGGACCATGCAAGGTGTGGCTTTATCAGCAAACACCCTGGGCGCCTCCATGTGAGCCTGTGCCACCTCCCCCAGAGTCGAGCCAATGGACTGGCCTCAGCAGCACCCTGAGCTTTCAAAGTAGTTATTGTATTTCCCTGTCTAAAAATGTATTAAAAAATGTGTATTAAAGAAAAATTTTAATTTCCATCATCTGACCAACCAGGGGCCCAAGATGTCAGCGTCCATCCAGTTCCTTGTTTGTGTCATGCACAGGCAGCTCTGAAGCTCTAACTACATCTTATGATGCTCGTGGGCTCATTGGAAGTGAAATAGCAGCAAGTCAGTCATCGATGCCGCTAGTGACTCTTCATGTAGTTGTTGGTGTACGTCTTTCGATCTTACGAATCAGGATTGGCCTCGGTTCAATTGTGATCAGCGACAAAACCTAGAGCAGAGACATGGAGGAAAACACACCTCCGCCCTTGGTGGAAGCTGGGTTGGCCTAGGGGGGCCGGCAAAGCCCATCGTCCACAGGGCCGATGCCCTTGTGTTCTAAGGTGCTTGGTGGGTTGTCCCACGGACGCACCAGGTGTGTTTTAAATGATTCTCAGGCAACACATTTTCACAGTCTCTAATGAAAATCTGCAAATCTCACTTAAGTTGTATCCATTTTAATCCAAACTGCATTTATTTATTTATTAAAGTGGTTGATCGTTGTGTGGTTCAGGCATCAAAAGACAAAAAGGGCCACAAGCGAGAACTTTCCTTATACCCGGGCTCCCCAGTCCCTCCTGCATGTGCCCAAGCCCCTCCTTGAGGCTTAGCCTCCTCTGCAGGCTGCGCTGCAAGAATTCAGTTGCCAATTTACAGCCTGGCTTCACATGCCTCCTGCCATCACCAGAGGCTGTCGGGAAGGATCTCTGTCCCAGGCATCCTTGTCCTGGCTTCCAAAATTATACCCGTATTTGGGTATAAGCTGGCGGTTGCTGCCTTTAATCTCCCTTTAAGTTGCAGTGACAGCTGATGAGTGATGTTTCCTGCTAAGTTCAAGGTGCATCTCATACCACCCTCCATCAGCCTACAGCCCTCTGCTGAGCACGTGGAGGTGGCTCAGCCTGCAGCCCCTTCAGCTGTTCCTGCCCGTCAACCTCAGATCACACAGTCAGTGAGACCTTGCGGGGAAAGAAAGCCCAGGGGCTCTGGGCCCAGGAGTGGGGTGCCCCCAGCCCTGCTCACAGCACATGAGCGCTCCCTTCCCGAACCCGAGGAGTGCCAGGTGAGGCTCCTGCCTCTGCAACCACTCTGCTCTGCAGGTTGCCCACCTGGCCGGACTGCAGGGCCCACAGCTGTTCTGCTGCACCATCCACTGGGCCCCCAGGCAGGCTCCTCTCGAGCATCTGTGCACACTGCCAACTTGGCCAGGTGCTTCCTTTTCTACAGTCGTCACTGCTCTCTTGCCCCACAACACTGCCCAGAAGGAAGCCCTGTCCCTGTCAGCTGTCACTCCCTGCTGCCCCTCCAGCCCCGATGACCACTCACCAGCATCTCTGTGAATCCACCTGGGCTAGACATCCCACAGAAATGAATCATGCAGGACGTGGCCTTCAGTGTCTTGGAGAGAGTGATCCTGGGTTGCTGTCTTCCGAGAGCAGGACACGAAAGGCCTGAGGGGTGAGGGAGGACACGATGGGCCTGGGAACCCGAGGGAGGTGTCAGGAGCAAGGGGCTTATGCTCCAGCCCCCGCCTGGCTCTGTGCAGGCCTCAGGAATCACAGCCTCCTGAGCATTGCTGGCCGTCTGCAGGGCAGGAAGGAGCTCAGGCCCTCGTGGATGCCCTGATGCCACCACCTCAAGCCCTCCAGGACTCCCCACCCCACGCTGGGCTGCCTGGCTGGAGCGGCAGCAGGACCTCCCCTCCTGGTGTCCAGGCTGGTTGGCGCTTGTCTGGTGCTCGGGGACGTCAAGCATCAGGCTCCTCCCCCGCTGGATTCCTCGGTCTACACCTGTGCGAAGTCCCCTCCAGGTCACGCAGTGACATTCAAGAGGAGCTCTCAGGAGCCCCCGACATGAGCTGTCTCCCGAGCCCATGGCTCACCCCCATCCTTTGTCCAAGAGGGAGGACTATCCTCCTTCAGTGGCAGGGTCCCTGGCAGGTGCCAGAGTTGGCTGTGGACAAGAGCCCCTTGGACACAGATGGACCACAGGGCAGAGAGGGCCAGGGCCTTGGTTCGTTGGTCCTTTGGTTTCCCTCTGTTCTTCCATGTTGCCTCTGATGCTTTCAATGCTTGGAGAGCAATGAGTGGACGCTGTGTCCCCAGCCACAGAAACGGATCAGGTGCTCAAGGGGCTGCATGCTGCATGAGGTGCTCTGAGGTGCTGTGTCTGATGTTGCGAGCCAGGCTCTGGGGAGCAGGAGTCCAAGTGCAGGTGCTTCCTCTCCTTGACACCTCTCCCTGCTGCTCCTTACCTGGTGGCCCTGCTTCCTGGGAGCAGACAAGGGCAGTGAGTAGGAATCAGGTCCCCTGCCTGACATGGGGCTGCCCTGCATCTGCCTCTAGCCTGGGCCTCCTTCTCTGGAAGGGGCCACTCCTCAGGTGCTGATCCAGCTCCGATGTCAGGGCAGCCCCCAGGGGCTGGCCCTAGAATGCCCTGGCTGTTGTGTCAGAGGTCAGAGGGCACAGCATGGGATTTAAACCCATCCTTGGCTCTCAGGTCTGCAGCATCTGCAGTGTGAGTTAAAAAGCCAGCAGGGCAGGGTCCAGTCACAGACCACATGGAAAGCCTTCCTCCCAACTGGGCAGTTCTGACTTTGTCCCCAAAGTGATGTGGTGACTCTGGTTTCTGAGGCTTTCAATGTACCTGCACCATTTTAAATAAAAGCAGCTGGCTTGGGGGAAGGAAAAAAGTTGGTTTACTACCAAAAACCCCAAAGTTCTGGTCCCAGGAAATCAGTGACCCTTGTAGTGGGGCATTTGGAATGCAGGGTCACACCGGGTGGGAAAATGAGATCAGCATCTGTTACCAAGAAAGCCTGGGGGAGGGACACCAATTGGTAGCAACTAGAGGTGGATCAGATAGGTAGGAGCTCAGATCCCCTGGGCGTATGTACATGTCCTCTCTGGAGGCAAGCCTGTTACCCTGCGGTTGGCTATCAGCTGCCCCCATCGTGACCCGGCCCGCAGTCTGGAGGTGTTCCAGCCACAGACGACTCCACTGACCCTCAGCTGTGAGTGGGTTGGGGCGCACATGCTTCTTCCAGCTGTCTGGAGCTCTGCAAACCCACGGCTGCGGGGTCTAGGGGAGACCAGGTGGCCAGCCCTAAGGAGCGGCTTCACCCAAGGCCCAGAGGGGATCCTGGCTCACGGGGCCAGATCTTCTGGGTTTATCAAGAGCACTGGGCTATCTGGGTTTATGGGGCCATGTCCTCGTAAACACTGTGGGCAGCCACAAGCCCGTGGCAGTTGAGGACTCCCAGAAGCTAGATGCTGTGGCTTCTCTCTACTCACAGGCCACACCCACTCTCCTCCTGCGAAGGGATGGCCTTGGTGCTGGGCAAATGCAGACCTGGGGTCCCTCACTGGCTGTGAGCTGGGCCCCTGGACTGACAGCTACGCACCTCACACAGCTCGTGCCTCTGCCCGGGGGCTCACCCTGCACCTCTTCAAGGCAAGCAGCATGTCAGGTCAGGAGACTGGTTTGCTGGCAAGTCGTGAGTATGTGTTCAAGACGAGTCACCCTGTGTGACCATGCGTGACCCTGAGTTGGCTGATCCCTGCAGACCTGGGCTCCCCAGCAGGTCCCTCTCAGCAGGAGTGTCCTGGGTTGACTTGCCAGGAGGTACCACCCCTTCCTGCTCTGGGTGCAGGGTCTACCCAACCCTAAGGGGTGATGACTGTGACCCCAAACCAGTTCTCACCTGGGGTGGGGGCTGCCTGGGGCGGAGCCTCAAAACTGAGCCTCTGCTCTTCCCGATGCTCAGGCTTGTGAGACCTGGTCCTTGCAGAAGAGACTTCCATGAAGCCCCTGACCGGACAGACCTCTCCCCTCTCACTCTCTCAGCCTGGCTACCGCTCATTTCACGCTTAGGCCTGGGAAAAACAGAAGAAAGTTAGAGATGGTCCCTGTGGTCATGACCCCATTCAAGCATTTTCTTGCACAGGGTTTGTCATCGCTGCCTGTCAGAAGATGACCAGGGTGATCAGCACGCAGCTCTCCTCAGGAGAAAACAGCCAGTTGCCTGTTTTCATAACCTGATAGTTTTCTTCTAGAAAGCTTGTAACCTGAAACCTCAGAAGCTGGGAGATGCAGCCCTGGAAGGGTCCACTTGCCCTGGAACAAGTTGCTGAGCTCCCTGGGCGGTCACCTCTGCAGAGCTGGATCGGGCTCCGGAACCAGGCTCAGGGAGTGCTTGGTGAGCAGGTATGCCTGGTGCCCATCCCCACAGTACAGGCCCAGCCCAGTCCAGATGCGAATCCCAACCGGTGCTGTCAGAGCCCCCACTGCTAGGCTCAGACCCAGGGCTTCCCTGGGGTTGGGAGCAGAGCCATGATCACCGAGAGGTGACCTACCCTCCGCCCTGGGTCCCTGGGCCAGGGTCACTTTCTAGCAAGTAGAGCCCCCTGCTCAGAAAACACCCTGGCTTGTGTTTTGCTGTTGATTCTTCTGGTTTCCCAGGTGGTTAAGAGTGGCTGGTGTTTTAAGGCCCGGCTCAGCGAGGCGCTGACTGTTAACACTCTTAATGGAAGCTGGCGACACCGTGCTCTTCACGGAGGGTGGACCAGCTCCGACCTGTGACTTCATCATCTCACTCTCTCACCGCCCCAGACTGAGCTCTTCTGACAGCATCTCCCACGGAGGGTCATCTGGACCTGGAACAAATGCGGGCTGCAGAGTCCTGCTCTTCAGTCAGGCAGTCCTTTCAATGGCTCCTGGTGTGACCAGGGCGCAGGGAGGGAGATTCCTGGGAACCTGGCCCTCCTTGCTGTGTGCTTTTCACAGGACAAACAAAGGATTGCTCTGAGGTCGGCAGAGACCTCCCTGGTGGGCCTGCCTGCCCCCATGACCAAAGCAGCCCCCTGCCCGCTGGGCCAGCACGGGGCTTCCCAGCCCTGCGGGGAGCGTGGGCAGGCTGTGCGGCCCCGCAGGCCGAGTTGCTCGGGGCTTGGCCATGGCGGCCACATCCTAAGAGCACCCAGGCGCAGAGTGGCCATCACTGCCTGGTCCTGGCCAGCCATCCCCCAACTCTGTAAAACCCCGCTGTGCACGCAGGCCTTGGACCAGGGATCAGCCTCAGAGGTGCCACACCAAGGCTGGCCAGGGCTCCCTGCTTCCTCAGCCTTGGCTGTTGCTTGGCACCTGGCACCTGGCTGTCGTCCCCACATGGGGTGTCTGATGGTCTGACAGTGAGTACCTTGGATGGCTTCTCCAATGCCAGCTCTTCCCTAGCTCCTGAAAGTGGCCATTCTAGAAGTGCACGCTCTCACTCCATGAACACAGACACTGTGTTTTTTGCTGCCTAATTGTTTTTTCTTTTGACAGCCTCTTGCCTTGAAGTCCCCATTCCTACCTATTAGTAGCCTTTATAGACAGTGGGAAATGGTGACAGAGGGAGCCTCTTTTACCATTTAGTGGGGGGATTCTATAAGGAACAGGGAATTCTTTCTTTTTCTCCTTTTCACTGTAGGATTTATAGTTACATATTTGTATATGAACTCAATAGAAGAGTATAAGTTGGTCACCTTCATTCCCCAGTATCTCCCTTCCCCTCCCCTCCTGCCTTGCCCTGGTCCCTCTCCTCTCCTCTCCTCTACTGACTCCCTTTCATTTTCATGAGACCCCCTCTCCACCTTTTGTTCCCCTATTTTTCTCTTTAGTTTCCACATATAAGAGAAAACTTACAATCCTTGACTTTCTGAGTCTGGCTTATCTCACTAGCATGATGTTCTCCAGTTCCATCCATTTACCAACAAACATTCATTTTTCTTTATGGCTGAGTAAAATTCCACTGTGTATATACACGGTGTAGTTTTGATTTTCATTTCCTTAATTGCTAAAGATGCTGAACATTTTTTCACACATTTTTGACCATTTGTATTTCTTCTTTTGAGAAGTGTCAAACTCATTTATTGATGGTGTGATTTTTGGATGGTGTTGTTTGCTGATTTTTTAAAATATATATTCTAGATATTAATCTTCTCTCAGAAGAGTAGATAGCAAAGATTTTCTCCCATTATATAGGTTTTCTCTTTACATTCTTAATTGTTTCCCTTGCTGTTCAGAAGCTTTGTAATTCAATGCTATCCAATTTATTAATCTTGGCATCATTCCCTGAGTTTTAGGGGTCCTATTGAGAAAGTCATTGCCTGCATCTAAAAGCTGGAGTGTTGATCCTACATTTTCTTCTAGGAGTTGCATAGCTTCTGGTCCCATTCCTAGGTCTTTGATCCCTTTTGTGTTGACCTGTCTGCAGGGTGAGAGATAGGGATTTAATGTCATCCTTCTACATATGGATATCCAATTTCCCCAGTACCATTTGTTAGAAGGCTGTCTTTTCTACAGGATATGTTTTGGGCAACTTTGTCAAGGATCAGATGATTGTTTCCACGTGGGTTTGTCTGTGTCGTGTATTGGGTTCCATTGGTCTGAGTCTGTTTTTATGTCAGTACCACGCAGTTTTTGTCACTTAGTTCTGTAGCACAATTTAAAGTCAGACAAAAGATAAGCATTGTTGTTTTGGCTTAGAATTACTTTGGCTATTCTGGGTCTTTTATTCCTCCAAGCAAATTTTAGGACTATTTTTTCCAGTTTTGTGAAAAATGTCATGGGTGTTTTGATGGGCATTGCATCGACTCTGTATGTTGTTTTTGGTGGAATGTCCATTTCAACAATATTAATTCTGCCTATGCATGATCATGGGAGGTCTTTCCACATTCTGGTGTCTTCTTCAATGTCTTTCTTCAGTGCTCTGTAGTTTTCTTTGTAGAAAACTACCTGATTAGATTTATTCCTACAAATTTCTTTTTTTTTTTTTTTTTTTTGGATACTTTCCTTCCTTTGTTTTTTAAATTTGTTCTTTCATTCTTTCCTTTTTTTAAAGGCTATTGTGAGTGGAATTGGTTTTCTGATTTATTTTTGAGCAAAATATTATTGGCGTATAGGAAATATAATGACTTTTGATGTGGATTTGGTATCCCGAAGATGAAACTCTTAAATGGTAAAACATGGTCAAGGAAATAGACCTAAACTCCCTGCTGCGACCCACATGCTGTTGCTGGCTGTGCCACGTCCCTGTGTGCTGTGGTGAGATGTCAGCTGTCCAGTTCATTCTTTGCACACCAACAGGCAGGGGGGTGAGTCAAAATTCTCCATTTTTAAGAATCAATACCCTCCAGTGCTGCAGAATCACACACACACCGTTCTACCCTCCTCTTCCTGCTCATCACATGCAGGCATTTTGGACAATTGTGTGGAGGAGGAGGAAGAAGGAGAGGAGAAGGGGAGGACGGGGCAGCGGGGACCAAGGCTTCACAGGACCCCGTTTCCACTCCCTTCTACTGAGGCCTGAACTGAAGCATCTGGAAAGCACATGGACAGTGTTTCCACAGGCCACAGTGGAGTCCAAGCTTGGGCTCTGTCTGCACCAGAAGTCCCCAGTTCTTATTTGTAGATGTCACCTCCTGTCCAAATGGGGACCCATTGAGAGTGAAAGGAGACAATAAAAATAATTATTAGATATTTGCTCATGAACAACTGGCCTCAGCCTAGCCGTGCAGCCCAGCTGGGACATGTGGTCCTCCTACAGATACCCAATGGTGGGCACAGCTGAACTCTACCAATTTTTCACCAAAGAATAAATGAGAAAAATAAGGAAAATGTAAATATGTTGTCAGATTGTCAGTGGTTCTTCCCTGGGATAGTCAGTCGTCCATCTGATTATGTTCTTCCCTCTGTGTGGGTTAAAATGTTCTTTGAAAAAGAAAGAGAGTGGTCATGGGGGTAGAGGAGAGGGTTGTGTTGTTTCTGTTAATCTGGTTATTTGCTTGTTATTTTTCTAAGTACTTAGTGGACACAATTGAGGTTGACAAGCTTCTGTCGAACCCACTCACCCACCCACCCCTTTTTTAAAGGCCCTGGCCCCTGAGTTCCTCAAATCTGGGATTACTTATCTGGACCCCGCCAGTGGACTGGGAAGAGGGTCACCTGCCCCTCACTGGGGACCCACATGCTGCTCTGCTCCATCAGCCCTTCTGCTGGAAGAGTCGCCCCCTCTTCCAGTTGCACTGGATTCTTGTTTGTTAAGCATTATGGGTTTTCATTCATCTTTAGCTGCACCAGCCTAGACTGAGTCTCTGAAGAGCAGCCCCTCCCCCTCAGCCCTGCCGCCTCCCTCTCCCCAGCAGGGGCAGCTCCTCCAGGGCACAGATACTGGATTTGTCCTGAGCCACCTGGCCTCCTGCCACCGGGAGCCCCAGGGAGATGCTATCTCAGACTCCTGCAGGTGGTTGCTCCTGGTCACTGCACAGAGCTCATTTCCAACATCACTGAGCCCCGCTGCCTCTGCTCTGTCTCTGCAGCACCCTTCTGAAGTCAGGGAGCCAGAGTGGCGAGGTTGCGGTAGGGTCAACGTGACAGCACTTTTTTGAGGATCAAAGTCCTTTATGACCCAAAAGATCTTGGGCTCTCAGATTATAATTAGGGTTTAATTAGGAACTTCTCAATCACCGTATCCTTGCCTGGGTTTGGGCAGATGGCTCTTGCTTTGGTGCTTTCCCACCGTAGACAGTCTCTCCCCTCCTCTGGAGGGCCCAGCTGCAATCCGTCTGCTCCAGCAGGGTAAAAGGATGCGCCTTTCCAGGCGGGTGGGGGCAGCGTGATGCACCCAGACCCGGTTCAGCCTTTAGGGTGACCTGTCAGAGGGCAAAGGGCATTTCCAGAGAAAACACAGCCACACAAGGCTCAGGTGGCAAGAATGGCCAGGCCGTGTACAGGGCACCAACGAGGCCACAGTGTGCTCCGTGGCGCGCAGTGCTGGCAGGGGTCATGGTTCCCTCAGTGGAACTATGTTCCAGAACAGTCTGATTCCCTTTGCATTTGCTTCACGGTCATTTCCTTCCTGTATCTGAATGAGTTGGTATGGGGCAACGAGGCTTCCTTTAGTGTTTTTCACAACTTCAGTGAGGTTGCACTATGGAAAAGAAATGGCCTAACTGCCAGAAGCATTTGGAAACCTTTGTAGCTGTGAATTGTTTTGTTATATTGGTTATGAAAGCATCACCACCACCTCCACCTACAACACCATCACCACCATCACCACCGTCATCACCATCAGCATTGCTACACCATAATAATCAGGAAATCATCTGACTTTCCCAGCATCTCAGGTTAAGGCCTATTATTACTCCAATTTTGCAGACAGGGAAGAAACTGAAGCACAGAGAGAGCAAGTTGTCCCAGGTCCCACATCTTGTATACACTAAGTCTTTAACCTAAACTCCATGGCCCATGCCCTTAGCCACAGAAGTTCCTGTACCAGTCTCTGCACATGGGGTGGCTCAATTTGGGCTTTGCCATCACATGCTGTCCATCAGCCCCCAGGATAATGTGGAGAGAGGAGCGGTGATGGGTGTGGAAGTAGGTTGTTGCCTGGGGATTAGAAGCCAGAGTCTCAGTGGCCATGTCGCCCCTCTGCCTGCAATCTGGGAAGAAGAAGAGGAGGTGGATGGATATCAGGACACCTTTTGATGTTCAGACAATGACCCTGCCCTGCAGAGTCTAACATCACCACAGCCAAGCCTTCTTCACCAAGGGCCTCCACCAGACAGATCAAATCCTTAATCCCTTGGGGACTATATCTAGAAGGACATATGTAGAGAGGATCAGAAAGAACGAGAAGAGAGACTACGTCTTTTCGGAGGCAAGAACAAAGAAGTTTTCCCATGTGGTGCTTCATTCCTGAGCCAGGACAGGAACCCACTTCTTCTTGGTGGCCCACTAGGGCACCTCCAAGGCTCGGCGTGAGACTGAGAGAATGGGGAAGATTGCTGCTGTTCCTCGGGGTTCCTGGGGAGGCCCATTGTCCCTCTGATTGCCCTTCTTTCCTGTGGCTTCTCTGAGGTCTTGGAGGCCATGTCTAAGGAGAAGGAAGTCCACCAGCAGGTCCCCTTTACTGAGGCAAGGCAGCCCTCACCTCCTCAGAGAACACCCGACTAGCCACGTTCACAGCTGTGGAATTCATCCCACAAGCCAAGGGAACTCAGTGAGGCTCTCAGGCCTTTCCAGAGAGTCTTTCCAAGTGGATCATAAACTAGTTCTAGAAGTTATGCATTAGCCAGAGATGTGTCTGCTCCCAGATGTGAATTCGTTCTTCCTTCCAGAAATCCTAGATCCTGGGTCTCTGTCCTGGTGCCCCACACACTCACAGCCCTGTCCCCTTTCCAGCATGTCATGGAGTCAGGTTCCTGCAAGTGTACCAAAGACGGGGCTGGAGGGTTGGCCTAGAGTTCCCATTGGTGACACAGGACCTCCAGCCTTGTCACCGCCTGAGAATTGGGAGGAGCCTGCCCTGCAAGGAACGCAGACACAGGCCCACCATGCCACGTGGCCCCAGGACTCCTTCTCGGTGCTCTTCCTACAGCAGCTCCAGGATGGCAGGAGGTATGCTCTAGAGTGCAGGAGCCGTGAAGCTCATCCCAGAACCTTCCCTCCAGAGTGGGCTGGTGTGAAGGGCCTTCTGTTGTCACAAAATCAGCAAATGGATGTTTCTTCATGCAACCCTGGATTTAGAGCCTCTCCTTCCTGTTCTCTCCACATGAAGGAGTCAGCCTGGGGGACAGGAGAGGGCCCCACCCTTCTTCAGAGCTTCAGAGGTCACAGTCCTGCGCCCTGGCTCGCTCACCAATTCGTAAACACATGAGCACTGTTGATGTGCCCACACCGTGTCTGTATCACAGAGTAAGAAGGCAGCATCTTTCCTGCAGCACAGTGTGCAGGGTGAATATCAGGAGGGACAGTGCCCTGCAGGGCTTTGCCCAGGCCAGCAACTGTGGCAGGGCCTAGCCGGCCTCCCAGAGCTGTCCACACACAACTTCACCATCACGACCTCTAGCAATCGGGAACCTTTTGGATGATTTTGAACAGCAGTTTTTCCAAATGGATTTAGCCAGGGGGACAGAGTGCTGAGCACCTGTGGTTAAATCCATGCTCCTTGTTTGGAGATGTGGAATGCTCTCTTAGCTGGGCACACCCACCATGGGACAGGGGAGAAGGGATTGAGTCTGAAGAGGGGACACCTGGCGTTATTTGTATTGCAGTGTCTCTGGGATGGCAGATCAATTCCATCTCAGGGCTGCAGCCAAATTCCCTGTGTCAGGAAGAGTGTGAAGCTGACTCTGGATTCTGGCTCACGAATGTTACTATAGAGGCCTGCCCTGGCCCGTGAAGGGAAGTGCAGCGGGTGTAGACAGCAGTCCCAACGCTAATGCCGAGTGTGCCACAGATCTCAAAATATTTGCAGAATTGCTAAAAACACTATGTAATTCTTGAAAATAGTAAACATCAAATAAGGCACACAGTACACAATCCTGAAGAGACAAGAAGAGGTAGGACGCTGTCAGCCACTAGAACCACCCTGCAAGCCCTCCTGGTGTGGAATGGATTTCCAAAGGGTCCACCAATGAGCTGGCGAGAGCGGGGCGCACGTGTGTGAAAATGGCCTCCTTCTTGGAGGGTGGGGGGTTTAAGTAGATAAATCACAAGGAGAAGAGAAAGTTGTTGAATTTTTGTCATCAGGGTCACAATTCACGGTGTTGACAGTGGAGAGCTTTGTGGTAGAGATATTTCTTGTGTTTGTGGAGCCATGTGGGGGTTTTGACTATTGACTGTTGCCTTTATAATCATCATCACCACTATGATCACCACCACGATCATCACCGTCAGTATCCTCACCTCCATCATCATCATTATCACCATCATCTCCTCAAATCACCATCACCACCATCACCACCATCATCCTCATCCCCATCTTCATCACCATCATCAGCATGAAGACCATCGACATCACTGTTATCACCAACATCACCATCACCACCATCACCAACACCATCATCACCACTATCATCATCACCATCACCACCACCATCACCACCATCACCACCACCATCACCATCACCATCACCATCACTATCACCATCACCAACACCATCACCATCGCCATCACTATTATCACCATAGTCACCATTACCACCACTGGGCTAAATAAATGTCACTTGGTTCTGTAGCTGCGGAGATGGGTCAGCAGTCAGACACTTCTGGGAGGAGTTTCAGAGGACCACCTTCCTCATGGAGAGAGCCCAGAATACTATGCACCAGCTGCAGCATCACCTCTGTCCCTAGTTGTACCCGAGCCTGACCTCGCCAGGCAATCACAGCTGTTTTCATTGTGGGAGTCAGCTTCCAGCCTCCAGTCCAGGCCCACATTCAACAGAGGGTGGATTCCCATGAACTCTGCTCTTCATGACCACCTGGTTCCGATTAGAGATGAACCGATAAAGCATGGAGCAGTACAGTCACCCCCTGTCCCCACAGGTAGCACTTTTCCATGTGTTTTGATTTACTGGTCGACCGGTAACACCCAGCTCTTCAACAAGGTGGACTCTGTACCTCATGGACTTGTTTATCTTGGTACATGCAGCTTTTAGAGATTTGAATAGGGCCCACATAGGCTGGATAAGGGTGTGTGTGAGAGTTTGCCTTAGTGTGTGCTGTGAGAACATGCGTGTGTGAACATGTGTAAATGTGTGGGTGAGATGGCAGGGTGTGAGAACATGTGTGAGCATGTGTGAGCTTGCAGCATGTGGAAACGTGTGTACGTGAACATGTGTGAGCTTGCGGGGTGTGAGGATGTGTGTATTGACACGTGTGAGCTTGCAGCATGTGGGGACAGGTGTGGACGGGTGAGCGGTGTGTGTGAGCGGGTGTGTGCAGGTGAGTGGTGCCCTAGACAGGGGCTGGCTCTCTTGCACAGGCTGCTCGCGTGTCCGCACAGTGCTCCTGTGGGCACGGTGGCCTGTGCATGAAGGAATAGCACCCAGGGTGCCTCCTGAGCAGCTGCTCTCCTGCTCTCCAGAGCCCCTTGATGGCAGCTGTCACTCAGCAGCCCCCGGGGCCCTGTGCTGGATAGACTTGTTGATCATCAAAGCGGGAGATTTTAAGGTGAAGTCCCATGGTGGCCTGGGAGAAGTCTAGCAGAATTCCAGATGGCACCAAGTGGCCTGGGGCAAGTCCACTAGGATAGGATGCTCTGGGAGCCCTGAAAGACAGTTCATCAGAGCAGACGGTGGTGGGTGGTATGCAGGCCTTACTCCCAGCCTGGCTGAGCTGTGTGACTTGTGTTCAGCTGGTGGTCTGGAGCTCAACACCGCACAGCAGGGCCAGGGAGGCCAAGGGAGAGTGCTGGGGCCTCTGGGGAGATGGGTTTTGCCTGGTATCCTGGACTCTGTTCAGAAGAAAAGCAAAGGAGGTCTGAGCATGGTCTTGCGGCTAAGTGCCAGGATCTCAGCAGCAGAGGAGCGAGATGACCAGGAGTCTCCTGTGTGTCATGCAGGTTCGTGGTCAGAAACGAGGCCCTCGTAAGAGCAGTGCCTGTCTTGGAGCTCGCCTCCCCGGGGGGAGACAGCCAGCAAGTGGCCAAGCAAAGCTGAGCAGTAGGAGTTTGCAGCACTTGATGACACAGAGCCCTGCGTGAGATGACCAGGGAGGCTCTCCTGAGGGGCACGATGTGGGAAAGCTGAGGAGAAGGGGAGCAGCCCTCCCGCCTGACCCAGGGAGCAGAGAGGAAGAGGGTCCCGAGGAGCAGCCTCAGGTGCAGGGCCGGGCAGGCATGGCTGGTCCCGCCGTGGCAGGAGGCGTCTGCAGGATGGAGCCGCAAGCTGAGGCCGCGTTGGTGCCTCAGCCAGTGCTGTGCCCTGAAAACCCAGAAGCCCAGGCTTCGCCCTAGAGAGCAGAAGCTGTGGCCACAGGGCCAGGGCTGTCCAGAGGGCACCCAGAGCTGCAGTGCAGCGCTGGGCCAGCAGCCGTGTGTCTGGGCACAAGTGAGCCCCGAGGGGGCTGGATCTGCATGGCGTCCATGGAGACAGACTTGGGGCTGAGGCCTGGGAAGGCGCTCGGGTGTGAAGGTCAAAGATGGGGTGGGGTCCCTGGGGAAGGCTGGGGAGGGCATTTCTGAAGGCCTGCAGGGGAGGGAGGGGTGACCCTAGGAAGAGGGTCCCAGCTGTGTGAAGGGCCCAGAGGCACAGATAGCACTGGACCTTGGGACCGTGAGAGGAAGCGGGCATGGCTGGGGAGAGACCCCATGAGGCCTGACGCACGCAGCGTAGACCACGGGGAACGGCTGAGTTTTCCTAGGGTAGGATGGTCCCCAAAGCCAAGGCAAGCACAGGGCAAGAGTTTATTCAGTTTCTCCAGGAAGCTGGATAGGAGTAGGGAAGTGGCCAGGGAGGGGAAGAAGCCATGTGCTCAGGTGGGCCTCTGCTGGGCACCTGGTGGCTCCTGCCAGGGGTTTCTGGGGACAGTGGGGAACTTAGCCTGAGGGATGCACCTGAGGGTGAGGAAGCTGGGGTTCCAGGCACAGCCAGCCAAGAATGAGGAGCACCAAAGGACTGGAAGCACTTGGTCTGGAATCTGTGTCCCTACCATGTGCCCAGGCCTGAGCTGTGTGCTGGTGGCCGCTGGGAGGAGCGGGGCTGGGAGGTCAGAGGACACTGAGCTTTGCTGGACAGAAGACCTTGAAGATTTGGTAACTCACGCCTTTCTCTTCCTCTCTTAACTTTGCACATTTTTGCTGGCATACAGGAAGGAAGAATAAGGGGGAACAAATATTCCCTACTTGTCACTTTTCGAGAAAGACAATGAGCAGAGGAAACGTCTAGTCGCTTCCTTTTCCAGAAGGCCATCTCAGTGGGGTGAACCCCTAGATGTCTGATGGCACTGAGGCCAATTTTCAGTGGGTGAATGGAGATAAGCTGGGCCTTTCAATTAAGCCAACCAACCAAACAGGGCATTTAAGGTGGGTTGGAAAAAATCCTTGGAAAAACAAGCAGACACTTATTATAATTAATTAGAAACAACTGCACTGACTCTAAAAACCCCCTGCCTGTCTGCAGCCCAGGATGCAGGCTCTTTATCACGTCTAGAGTCCCCTTCAGTGGGGGCTACAGTGGGAAACTAAGTCTGCCCCTGCCTACAGTCACTGCGGGTTTCCAGTTTCCATTTGCTGGTTGCTAGTCTGGCTACTGGTTGCATCAGGTTCTCAGGTCCTCGCACGTGGTGATGGTGCTGACAGTGATGTCATCCTAGTGATGGTGAAGGTGACAATGATCAGGCTAATGATAGGGTGATGATGTTGATAACAGTGGTGATGTTGATGGTGGTTATGGTTGTGTTGATGGTGACGCTGGTGGTGATGGTCATAACGGTCATGGTGGTGATGTGGATGGTGATGGTTATGGTGATGGTGATGATGGTGATGATGGCTAATGAATGAAATTCGCCATGTGCCATGTGAGCCCTGGTTCATGTCCTTTGCATGTATTAATTAATTTAACTCTCATAATTATCCTGTGAGAATCATCATTATCTCCATCTTATAGATGAGGAAACTGAAGCCCAAAGAGTGAATCTCCTCTGTTCAATCTCAAGAGCAACCATTTGGAAATACTCATTCTGGGAGCTGTGGCTCAGAAGAGTTGGAGATAAAAGGTTTCGTTTCCTCGGCGGCAGCAACCATGACTATAAAAACTTGTTTTTCACTCATTTGAATCTAAAGGTCAGCAAAGTCTCTGTGCTTGTCTGTCCTTTCTTCCTTCACTATGTATTTATTTTTAAATATTCAGACCTCCATTTCACTTATGGTCTGTGAAAAATGTTTGTCCCCATTGAGGCACTTGCTCACCCTGGAAACCTGGTGGCCATCCAGAGCCCGTGCGCTGGGCTGTCCCTGTGAACCAGGATCCACACCCTCAAAGCGGCCGTTGGGTGTGGCCCACTCGAAACCCTTAAGCCCGCACTGCTTCTTGGTTGCTTTTTCCTTGTTTGTGGCACAGACACAAAGTGAAAAGCAGAGCAGCCAGGCGGAGAGTGTCCTGAACTTTCTGCAGGTGCTCAGCGATATCTGACGGATGCAGTGAATCAGCTCCCAGCGCAGAAGCACTGCGCACCGTGGAGTTGGGTGGAGCGGGCAGGTGCCATCCTGGGCCCCAGCAGGTCCACACAGAGCCAGGCTTTCCCCAGGCCTCAGGTCCTTCAAGGAGAGCACTGTGCCAGGTGCCAAGGGTCACAGGGAGGGAACTGGAGTCCATGGAGTAGGGGAGCTTGTGGGGAGCAGAAAGGTCACAGGCAGCTGCGGAGTCACTCAGGACATACTAGGACGGGTTCGGCAAGGCATGTAGATTTGTGTCCACTCTCCTGCACATATGAGAGGGGTCATGCCTCCCTAACAGCTCAGCTGTGGCCAGGAGTGGGCTTCCAGACACCAGGCTACAGCAGTGTGTCCTCCACTTTGGGTGGCCGGCAGGTAGGAGCGGGTCAAGCTCTCTGCTCTACCCTTCCTGGTGAGTGTGGAGCTCCAGTCCCTGGTGAGTGGGTGCAACAGGGACCCACGGACTCTGAACATGCAGTGTGACTCGGAAGTGGACCCTAGTGCAGAATCACGAGGTGTCAGGAGTGAACGGCAGCATGGCCTCCCAGTCCCAGCTGTCCACAGGGGCAGGGGCACAGGGCTGCCAGGCGCCCACCCAGGGTTGGGGGAAGAGGACTGTCAGCAGGCTTCCCTGGGGTTCAGGAGGTCACCTGCGTCCTGCAGATAGGCCAGGTGGCAAGCAGAGGAAGGGCACTGGGCGGGGACGGCTGTGTGCGTGCTGAGGGAGGGCGGCCTGCTGGGAGACAGGCGGCCGTGAGGGAGGCAGCAGAGCCACGCAGGTGTGGCTGGGCCTGGAATGCTGAGCTGAGAGGACTGGACTCTATGAAGCAGCCAGGGAAGGTCACTGAGCCAGGCAGGGGCTGCATGGTCACCTGGCATGTTAGAGCATTATAACGTTAAGGTTTGGAAGTGAGGTGTCCCCTGGACACTGCCAACACAGGAATGTTCAGAGTAAAATGTTGGCTTATGGAGCTGGACCTGATCAGCTCATTCTGGTGTGACTGGACTGGCTGGGGTCACTGTAGGCAGGTGGGGCGAGGCTGGGGAGATGGGAGACTGGGGAGGTGGGAGGCTGGGGAGGTCGGGGGAGGCTGGGGAAGGCTGAATATATGGGGCAAGGCTGGAGAGGTGGGAGGCTGGGGAGGTGGGAGGCTGGGGAGGGGGGCAAGGCTGGGAGTTGGGGGAGGCTGAGGATGTGGGTCAAGGCTGGGGAGGTGGGGGGAGGCTGGGGAGGTAGGGAGTGGCTGGGTAGGTGGGAGACTAGGGAGGTGGGGGGAGGCTGGGAGGTGGGGCGGGGTCTAGAAAGGTGCATCTGCCCTGTGGCCATCTGCCCTTCTCTCTGCTTCCTGGTAGCCCAGAGCTGAGCAGTTGTCCTCGGAATGGCCAGAGGTGCCTCACCTTGGGTCTAGAGCACTGGAGTCGGCCTTCTATGGACGGAGGCCTCTGATACCCTGAGCCCCCAATAAACTCTCCCTCCTCTCCGTTGTGCTTGTCAGGTCGTCTGGTCACAATGATGCAAAAGTCCCTAAAACGCTTTGGTTCCAGAGGGGCCTGGAGCCCTGACAGCCAGAACGTTTCCTTTCTCCTCCATCCACACTGTCCAGCTGTGTGGACTGAGGACCGGATACATGCCAGGCTCTGCTCCGGGCAGGGAGGCAGCTGTGTGCAGGCTGGGGCTCATGGGAGCACAGCCACATGGAGGACACGGCTGGGGCAGGAACCGGGGTGTCGGGCTTGCTCTCTGCAGACATGAGGATGTCCAGCAACCTGGGAAACGCTCCGGGTACCCTGTGTTCCACAGAGTTGCCTGGCCCTGTGTCCAAGGGTCTGTCCCTGAGGAGGTGGGACACGACGCCCGCACTCACATCCTGGGTAGCATGGCCCTCGGGCAACACGGCCCTGGGACACCAGCTAATGGAGGAAGGTGCCCCCTGCCCAGGGGCAGGGCCACTCCAGATGTGCACAGGTGAACCGTGTAGGGTTTCAGTTGTTTTGTATTTTAAGAGAAACATCATAGAACCCACACAGATGCTTCAGCGCTTAGGGGACGTATGAGAAAAAGACGGAGAGAGATGTCCGCTCAAGGCCGACTCCAAGAACATCCCCCGAAGGAAGGGCGATCAGAGATGGTGGGGTGCCTGGGGACACGTGAGTGGTAAGAGGGCAGAGGAGGGACACCGCGGCCAGTCCAGCGGAGCAGACAGCGTCCCAGCTTGCATGGTCCTCTGTCCTCTCCCACGAGGTTGTCAAGCAAAGGCCCTAAGGACAGGGTGGATTCCTGCCGTCAGCGGCCCGTGGCATCCAGCTGTGCAGACTGCAACCCTCCTCAGAGCAGGCCTTGCAGGGCCCCTCAGGATGGCACCTCCTGGGACGCAAGAACCGCAGACAGGAAGGAAACCTGCAGGCGCAGGTGGCGGCCCTGCTGAGCGCGGCTCTCAGGTCAGCCGACAACTGTGGCTGGTAGACGTTCTCCACGCTGGGGTCCCGGGGACCAGCACAGAGGTCCCAACTGGGGCAGGAGATCTGTGATGTCCCTGGAGAGCCAGCCACATCCTTGGGACCAACCCCGTCCCCAGTCACCCCAGGAGCACAGTGGGCTGTGTGCCTGAGGCCATCCCCTCGCTCTGGCCCCACCTGGGCACCAAGCCACGGATGGTAAGGAGTCATCGACTCCCAGTGGTTATTTTTGGCCTTTTCCATAGCTGTGGGGCCAGCTGTCAAGCTGGACACCCTCTGCTTTCTTTAACTTAACCTGGTTCGTGGCTCCAGTGGTGAGGGGGCAGAGGGGACACTCGTATCTGCGTTGACACAGCAGTGCCACCTGTGTCTCTTTGAGTCAAGATAAAAATGGTTTTGAAACAAGCGGAAAGAGCTGTGCAAAACAGGCAGGTCCCCGAGGCAGAGGCGTAGGAGGTGGGCCCCCTGAGCCCAGCCCTGTGTGGGGCACGTCGTCACAGCTGGCAGCACCCGGGACACCTCTCCCTGTCTGTTTCCGCTGACATGCGAGGTGGGATGGCCGATCTCCCGGGCGTGGGGGCTGAACCCCCACTTGCTGAAGGCTCGTGCTGGCCCTGTCACCGGCCCCGTCACCAGCCTGTCATGGTGGACAGTTCTGCTTGGTTCGCTGCATCAGCCAAAGTGGTATTTATGCCTTCATCCCGTGTCAGCTTCCAGCTCTTCTGTGCCAGGACCTGTGCTCATTTCTGGGGACATAACAGAGCATGAGGGACCCACCTTTGTCCACCCAGTGCTTCCAAGGCCACATGAGCCACAGGAGACCTCAGAGTAAGGGTGGTCTTGCTCCTCACCCACGTCCTGGTTCTCTCCTAGGACCCTGGCAGGGCAACATTCCCAGGCCAGGCCCTTAGGCCTCACTGTCCCTGGGGCCTTCTCCTGCCCCTCTTCCGCGTTCACCTGCTGCCTGGGGTCACTGTCAGCCCCCAGCACGCACTGTTGGTGTTTGCACACCCACAAGCAAACTGGGGCTTCCCTGGAATACACACGGCCTAGTCCCTGGGTTGAGCAGGTATCCTTGGCAGACGGAGTGGTAGCCTGTGTCCAGCACATCTTCCGACTGGTAAGGGTGGGCCTGAGAGTCCATGTGTCCTGCAAGTTCCCAGGCGATGCTGCTGGTCCCAGAACAACATTCCCGTCCCCATAAACAGAGTGATCAGATCCCCTGGTGCTGCGAAGAAGGCAGGGAAGTGAGCAGGTGGATGAGGTATTTGCATTTCTGTCAGCAAGGAAGTCACCTGCTGACCAGTTAGCCAACTCACCTGCTGTCCAGTTAGACAACACACCTGCTGTCCAGTTAGACAACACACCTGCTGATCAGTTAGCCAACTCACCTGCTGACCAGTTAGCCAACTCACCTGCTGTCCAGTTAACCAACACACCTGCTGTCCAGTTAGCCAACATGGCCCACAGCACAGGCTTCCCCTGCAATGCTACACTCATGGGGTTCCAAGAGCTGACCCAAGAAAAGCCCTCTTTTTTGAATGACATCCATTGCCCAAATGACTGCACGGCCAGCAGAAGGGTGGTTTTGAAGCTGGTAGCGACTCCTCAACTCGAGACTTCTGGCCACTCCATAGTGATCCTGTCCAGCTGGCCGAGGGCTGACCTCCTTCACACGTTCCTCCCAGGCCATTTGGCCTCCAGGTCCAGTGACGGGCTGGCCACGCCTGCCAGTGGCTGGCAGTAGAATCGTACCTGGAGCCAGGAGGTGCCCCTGCCCTGTGTGTGAGGTGGCCAGGGTGCCAGTGGGCGAGGCTCCTTCCCCACCCATCCCCAGAGGCCTCCTGAGACCTCGCCCTGGACACTGATCAGCCACTGCCACGCTCACTCCCTTGGTTCTGTGCTTCGTGGGCCACAGTTGTCTAAAAGTGGGTGATTTCACCCACCATCTTGAATGCCTGGCTGCTCTCAAAATGCAGAAAGATGGCCCCGGGCCGCTCCTGGTGACGCTGGCTGCCCCTGAGCCCAGGCCTCCTGCTGCAGGCGGGTGCCCAGACACGGGTTTTCTTCTCGTGGTGTTGAAACGTGTGTGCAGAACGCATGTGAGAGGCAGGCAGGGGGGAGACAGGGCCTCCTTCAGAGGCTAGGGGTCCACCGTCTCCCTCAAGGGACTTAGACCTGGAGGTGGACCCCAGGCCCAACCCTTCCCCTGCCTGGCCACCCAGAAGTGGCATGCAACTGGGGCTCAGGAGTACCTGTGTTCACAGACTCATCTTCCTTGCACACCAGGACACTCTGGTGGACAGCGACATTCCCTGGATGGATGGTGGAGGCGGTGGGAGGCAGGGGCCCTTTAACTCCTCTCCCATGGCGGTCGTGCCTGTGTGGTTGTGTGGAGGCTCCCGGGCCGACGTTGCACCTGGCTGCCACGGAAGGGCCCGGCTTCTGTGTCCCAGCCCTGCCTGGCCCTAGTGGGCCATCTCCTCAGGCAGCACTGGCTGAACCCCACAGTGTGCCCATGCCTCCCGAGCGCCCCACGCAGAGGCAGGGGCTGCTTCCTCACAGAGCCAGGGGTCCGGTCGAGCGGCAGGGACCAGCTCCTCTGCATGGATGGCAGCAGGCCCACCAAGCTGCCCCTGCCCTCGCCCTGTGTTTGTCCCAGGAAACCAGAGCCCTGGCCTCCAGGAGGAGCACAGCCACGGCTTCCCCTGTTCACGGGCGCCAGCTGGTCCTAGCAGACAAGATGCCACTCACTGTCCCCTGACAAGGACAAATAAACAGCTCAGGGAGGGCAGGCCTTGTGGAGGGGCAACGCTGTGCGTGGACAGCTGTGGGGCTGACCCTCCTTAGCAAGCCCGAAGCTCCCCACGCTCGCTTGCACAGGCCCGCACCCCAAGAGGCCCTCATGCCTGTCCACTCCTCACAGACCCTCCCCATGCACCCTCCTGGATGCCCAGCAGACGGGGCACAGGCACTCGGGACTGGGTACCCGTGTCAGCGCTGGATGGAGGCATTGGTAGTAAATGCCATGAACCAGACGCTTTCAACGCTTAATTTCTTGCTACATGAATCTCCCTTCCACTGTTTCAAAGGCAGCAAGAGGCCATGGCCCACCACGTGTACCTGTGCGTCCTCACAGGCCAGGAAGGACGTGCGGAGGAGGCTCCCGGAGGCTGCAGCATGAGGACCGCACTGGAGCAGCCGGCTCCGACTGCCCAGGTGGGCAGGCACATCGTCATCTGGGTCCTCCCGTGTCCTGTGTGTGGTGCAGTCAGCCAGTGAGACAGCAAGCCCGCCAGGGACCACTGGAGCCCCTTGTCCTTGCTTCCTTTGTTGTCTACGATCGTCCTCCCACCCGCCCTGCCCTGTCCCTCTTCAGGGCTCACTGAGCAGCTGCACCTTGCTTTGGGCACCCTGGCCAGCTAGCCCAGTTGGCTGGATTGAGATAGAGGACACTGGGCCAGTATGCAGCATGAGCACAGCGGGCAGCAGTGCAGTCCACCAGCTGGTGGGAGAGGGAGAGGACGGCCAGGGCCACGCTCCAGCTGTGGGGTCCTCTGAGCTCTGCAGGCTGCTCATGCAGCACAGGTGCAGCGGTGACCGGGTCACGCCACCTCCAACCCTCGGAACCCAGAGCCTGGGAGGGAAGCAGAGGCTGTGGATCTGGGAGGGCAGGGGCTGGGTTAGGGGCAGGGTCAGACCCAGGGATGGCACTGGAGCAGCTGAGGACCACCTGGCCATCTCCGCCCCATTGCCAGACCAGGGCCACCCGTTCCTCTGCAAAGGCAGGTGGAGCTGCCTGTGGCTGGCCATGCTGTGCCACCACCGGGGCCTCCTCGGGGCCTCCCAGGCCAGGGAGACCAGTGCTGGACTCAGGAGGGAGGTTTGGGGCAGAGGGTCGCGGTCAGCACGGCTGGGAAAGCTTCGCCACCAAGGCTGTGAGCAAGGAGCGGGCAGGGGGAGGCCTGCCCCCGCCCCTTTCCATTTCCTGTATTTACAGCCAACATCCGAGGAGCAGGACTGGAACGGGTCCTGCTGAGAGGGCCTCATAGTAGAGGCACTGGCCCTGGCCTTGGGAGCTTACAGAAACAGGCAGCCGGGCTCTGTTTCCTCCCTCCAGGGCCAGCTCCGCTCAGCCAGCCAGCACACGAGCCTTGGGCCTCTCCAGGCTGAGGCCTCACCCTACCCGCCTCAGGTGGCCCCTGGCAAGCACAGAGATGCTGCTCTTGAGCTCTGGTCACCCAGCAGGCGCTTGTAAGCCGTCCCTGAAACAGTGACCACTGCGTAGAAGTCTCTCTCTGGCTGCCGGCAGGACGCCGCCCCGATGTGGACCCCTCTGCCCTAAGCAAGGGGCTTTCTCTGAAGTGTTCACTTTTCCCGACTTGTGCTGACCGCGGCACATTCTTTCCCCACTGGTTGAGGACCTGGAGGAGCAGGAGGGAAGCCCGAGACGTAGCCTGGCTTGCTGCCACCCGCTGCACACTGCCCTCCCTCTGGGCCCTCTGGGAGGCTGCCTCTTGCCAGGCACGGGGCTGCTCACACCCCAGGCATGAGGCCCACCTGACCCAGATGGTGAGCACAGTGGGAAGAGCCGATGATGGCCAGGCCCTGTGCCCTGGAGGCCTGGAACCTCCCAGGTCCCCTTCCTGGTGTCGAGACAGGGTTGGCCACCTGCGAAGATGACCAGTCCTGGGTAGGACTGCTCACCCGGGCCTCATCACCCGGGGGGACTTTGACCCCAGGGAATGCTCGGTAAGTGGGGAAGGTGCACAAGCTTCTGTGACGGAGGCAGCAAAGTCCCTGTCAGCTGCTGTCCTGTGACTGAGGTACTCTGGTGTGATGCGACCAATGACTGTGTGGCCCTTGGCAATTCGCTTACCCTCTCTGGGCCTCTGTATTCTAATCATAAAAGGAGAGATTTAGACAATCTCAGGAGTTCCCAGACCCCTTAACCCAGAGCCCTGGTCACCAAGTGCCACCAGCTTGACCCTCACTCTAGGGGTGTGTCAATTTGGGCCTTGGGGAGTTGGGAATGTGAGGGATGTGCTGGGGAAGGGGAGGGGAGGGAGGGTGGAGCAGGGGCGAGTGTCCGGCAAGAGAGGCAGGAAGGGCAGGGGGGCCAAGGTGGGCTGGCAGCACCTGGCCAGTGGGGAGCCCAGAGTGAAGGGGCCCCCAAGCCGTGCGTGGTTGCCAGCTGCCCAGGAGTGTGGTTTCCAGCAGAGGCCAGGTCCTGAAGGTGCCTAGCAGGAAGCCCAGCTCCTGGTTCTCCCTGGTCAGTAGGTAACTGACTGGTGGTGGCTCTAGGCAGGGGAGGCAGCCCAGCATGTGGGAACATTTGGTGGGTTAGAGCCCTCCCTCATGTTGGGGAAGCAGAGAGGAAGAAGAGGAGCCTGGGGTCTCACATGCCCCCTGTAACCTGAAGACCCACCAGGCCTGCCTCACATCCCTTCCCATCTCCTCTGAGCTGAGACCATGCCTCTAACATGGTGTCCTTTGGGGACACTTGTCCAAACCTCAGCACAGGGGACATTCTCGCAGTCTGGCTGAGAATACCACTGCCCTGAAACAGCCTCCTCCTTCCGCCAGGTTCATGTCCGCCCTCCCTCTGCAGTAGGGACGGCAGGAGATTCTGGTAACTCATTCCGGTAATGAATAAGCCACTGTGTTGGGCTCAGGGCGACAGAGGACACTTCCGCAAGCCAGGCTGCTGTCCACTGCACCTTCACTGGGAGCAGGGCACCTCCTTTCTTTGTGACCCAAGGGCCCACAGGGAGAGCCGGCTTCCAGCAGGCGTGAGCAGAGAACCCGCTTCCTCCTGTGTCCTGGCAGCGGCTCTGCCCTGGCCCTCACCCTGGCCCTCACCCTGCCCTGCGCCTGGCCTGGCCCTTGCTCAGTGGGGTCTGTGCCCTCCCGCACTCCGCACCTGGCAAGGGGGAGACCAGCTGTTACCCAAGCCCAGGGCTTCAGAGAATGAGTCATTGTCCCCAGTGTTCCTGTCACCTTCAGGTCAGCCTCGGGGGCTCCTCCCAAGTGCCAGAGAGCTCCTGAGGATGGGCCGCCACACTGGGCCTCTGTCTCTGCCTCTCTCGGGCCCTCCCTCCCTGTCTGTGCTGCCTGTCTCCCTCCGTCTCTGTCTCTCTCTCTCCCCTACCCTCTCTTGCTGCGTGGGTCTCTCGTCCTGGCCAGGTGCCCTCCACGAGGCTCCACAGCTCTCAAATGGGAAGGGACCCCTGAGCACCCATTGATGACCACAGTCCTAAGGGGGCAACTCTTCATGCAGCTCCATGAGGGGGGAACAGAGGCTACAGGGGCTAACAAAGTCCCTTGGGCTCACAGCCCCTTTGCTCTCAGAGATCTGTGCATGCCCCTTCCATCCTGTCTCTCTGGGCTCCCTGGTCACCTTTCCGTCTTCACATACACCCATCTACTGGCCACAGGGCCTTTGCACTCACTGCTGGGTGTGCTGCCCAGCTCATTCCCTTCAAGCAGGTCCTCAGCGAGGCTTCCTTGACTCACAGAGCTACGCACAGCTGCTGCTGCTGGGCAGTGTCTCCTCCCCTCACTGAACTTTCAGGAGAACACTGGTGTCTCCGCCAGGACGGAGCGGCTCTGCTCACTGCTCCCAGTCTCTCCTCTCCAGGGTACAGGTCTACAGAAGGTGGGACACTCCAGGTCTTTCTCCATCCTGTATCCCCAGGCCTAGGACAGAGCCCAGCACAAGGTGGAGCTCAGAGAGGAGTCGATGCAGGAGTGAGGGACAGCAGAAGGCCTGTCACATGGCTGTCTCGTGCACACGACTTCCGCCTCCCTTCCACTCACAGGGCTTGCCTTCACTTCCCTGCCCACCCCAGGACCCACATGCCCCAAGCCAGGTGACAGTGGGCCCAAGTCCTCCCCAGAGGTGATGAGCACAGGCACCCCATGGAGCTGGCCCATGAGAAATCAGATCCTCTCCTGGGGAATGTGGAGCTGGAAGCAGGAGAGAAGTGATCCAGCTTTCGGTGGCTAGAAGTGATCCTGCCTTGGAAATGTCCCCCCAGATGGAGCAAATGCGCAGGAGAGTGACGACCAGGAGGACAGGGATTTGAGAGAAATGAGGCAGAGGAATGAGGGAGGTCAGAGGGGAAGGAGAAAGAGCAAGAGAGAAGGAGAGAGGAAGGGAGAGAGAGAGAAGGAAGGAGGGAGAGAGAGAGAGAAGGAAGGAGGGAGCAAGAAGGGCCTGGACCTTCCCTGGACCTGGCTCAGTCCTTCCAGGAGCCCAGCTCCATCCTGGGGTTCTGACAATGGCTCTGTTTGGCTTCAGCCAAGGCCTCTGTCCCTGAGAGCCTGCCTCCTCCCCAGAGCTGTGTCCACGCACCCACAAGCCTGGGCACACTGGCCTGTGGGGGAAGGAGCCAGGATGTCCGGGAGTGCCACACTCTGCCGTCCACTGCTCAGAGAGCCCACATGCCTGCCTGCGCCATTGCAGATGTCTGCGTGGAGCTGCAGTGTCCCCCAAGGGGCCCTTCTGCCAGGCCCTGGGCTTGTGCTTGGACCTGCTGCTGAGCAGACAGGCAGCCCTCGTCCCTCACCATGATCACATTCTTTGGAAGGAGAGTGACTTCATAGACCTGCTGGTGTGATGCAGAGCGCAGGGGGCGGTGGGGTGAAATCTGGGCAGGTGACAGAAAAGGCGAGGCTTGAACAGAAATGCCAAGGAAACGAGGAGCAGGTGCAGTGCAGGCTGTGGGGACAGCAAGTGCAAAGGCCCCGGGCAGGGCCTGACTGCCTGAGAAGCTGAGGGCCAGCCCAGGTGGCTGCAGGGCAGAGAGCAAGGGGAAAATTCTAGAATGGAAAGAAGGGGAGAGGGGCTGCAAGGGACAGTCCTCAGAGGCCCAGGCTGGCCATGTGTGCAATTTATTTGGGCCTCACACAATCTTGGGAGGCAAAGGATGAGGAACAGAGACACGCAGAGGTTGAGTCAATTACTTAAGGTCACAGCGGCACTGCATGGGAGGTCTGGGGCTGTACCATGGGCCACAGGACCCCGCAGCTCCCCCAGGCCCCCCATGGTGCCTGAACAAACCCAGCTGCCTAAGCTATAAGTCATTGCTGAGAAGCAGTGGCTGCCCTGCAAGCAAGCTGCACGGGGACACAGTCAGGTCCCACAGACACCTAACGGTTCCCCTCTTCTGACCCTCACCGTCTGGTGAGGTACAACTCACTGTGGTTCTGAGCGGCACGTTCCTGAGGTGGCACTGAGCACAGAGTCCACCTGCTTGCTGCCCTGGAGGGCCACATCGTGTGTGACCCTCTGTGCCCAGTGTCACCAGCAGCAATCCACAGAGCAAGGGCCCAGCTGGACGGTGCAGGGGCTGGGGTGCTTCCCTTTGGAGGGCCACCTGGTGGGGGCGGGGTGGTGAGCCTCCCTGAAGCACTGACACCCCTGAACCCATCACCTGAGAAGGGCCGAGGGGTGGGTCTGGGCCCGGGGCGCCTCACCACAACGTGTGGGCGGCTGTGCCGTCTTCTAACCTGAGCAGGCTGGGGTGCTCATCCCAGCTCGTTCAGGAAGGTACCCTAAGGGGTCTCCTGGAGGCCCAGGCTTTCTCCACCTATCATGGTCAGATGCCGGAACTGATGGGAGAATCCGCTGATGGCTGCCCCACCTGTGGAACAGAACCCAACGGTCCCCGCAAGTCTCTGGTCACCCCAGACCCATCCAGTACCCCATTAAATCAATACCCAGCCCTGCCTGGAAGCTCAAAGTACGTGAACTAATGACAATAAACAGTTATTTGGTTACTTTTTACAGACACATTTGGACTGCACTTCAGACAATTTTACGGGCGAATGCTATTTTGAGCATTCCCAAATTCCCAAACTGCAGGAGAAACATCTGCAGGGCCAACAGGTCTTAAGCCCCAGCTCTTGGACATAAATCTGAAGCTGTCCCAAGACCCAGACTGGTGCAGATCCCTGACAACCAGTCCTGGACAGGTAGCCGGTGCCCGCAGGCTCCATCCACAGACTCTGCCAATAACGAGGGCTCATCTCGCCAGGGCCCGCAGGGCAAGGAAGTTTGAGGCCAATGTGCTTTGAGGCGGTGGGGAGACCTTGGGCTCTCAGGAAGTCCCTCCCCGTCTGTGTGCTGACCACACACAGCTCTTCCCCACTGCGATTTAGGTGGGCTTCCCTCCATGGCCTTTGCTCCTGGAACCACCCAACCCAGGACCGTGGCTCTCAGTTCCTGCTGTAGATCTTCAGGGATTTTCATTGCTCTGGGGTGAAGATCCAACTCCCCACTGGAACTTTGCAGGAGGTCCCATGTCTGATCCCTGCTGATGACTGAGCCTCAGCCAGTGTACCAAGCGCCCAGCTCCCTGGGCCACAGAACCCTGGCCTCCTTCAATTCCTCCTCCTGCCCCAGGGTATTGGCATGTTCCAGGAAAGCTCTTCTCGCACTTGTCCTTCCCTGTTGGCTTTGCCTCTTCCTCTAACTCCAGTCTACCTGTCACCTCCACTGGGCAGTGCACCTGAGCACCAGGCCAGTCTCCCGTGGCTGGGCCTCCGCACCGTGTCTCTTCTTCATGTGTGCGATGCACTTGCCATCTTTTGGGGACACTGGGGCATCTTTCCCACTGGGGGTCCCTAACCCCTCACCAGGACCTGGCTCCTGGCTGGTTCCTGATGAAAAACTCAAGCATGAACGAATGCTCCCACCTCTGCTCCTGGCTGCCTGAGACTCCAGTCAGGTCCGTGGGCAGGTTGGGTGCACAGTGTGAACCTGGGTCTCCCCATGTGCTCCGCCCTTCTGCTCAGACTCCACCCCCATCAGCACCGTGTTGGTGTGGCAGGAGAAGAAGGCCAAGCCTTGCTGGATCCCTCGCAGCTTGGTTGGAATAAGGCCAGGAGACAGAAGGATGGAAGTGACATGCTTGGGGATCGTGTGGACCACAGCCTCCCTGGGCACACTGCCCAGGAGTGGCTGGCCCCACCGCAGGCCTGAAGGTGGTTCTGCACATCTTGTGTTTGATTCGGTCCTTGAGTCACGTTCTGTGTCGTGTTGTTCTGCTAGAGCTTATTCGTGCAGGGCTGGGGATTGAGCCCAGGCCTGGTGTGTGTTAGGCCAGCGCTCACCCCCAGTTCACCCCACCCCTGCTAGAGTAAGCAAGCCCAATGCCTAGCAACCCTGGCACGATGAGTGGCCACCACTGTCAGGGCTTCTGGGATCCACTTGGATCAGACTCATGGGGGAAAAGGTCAAAATGCAAATGTTTAGCAGGAGAACCAGAATCTCTGGATTGGGGCCAGAGGCTCCAAAGTCCCAGGTCTTGGGCCAGGGCCACCCTGCTCCACACCAATTACCACTCTTGGTGTCTCACTGCCAAGGATGCTGTTCTGGATGATTCTTGCAGCCCTGGATGCCTCATGTGTGCAGTGGAAGACCAGCTTGGCCACACCTTACTTGTTACAAGCACAACTTGGAACTCCTCATGTAACAAGAATCAGAACACAGAAGCTTCCTGATTCTCTAAGGAGATACCTCCTTGCAGATCCGGAAGGCACTTGGTGTCGGCAGGGTCCCGGGCTCTGCGGGCTTCCGGAGCCTAACTACCCTTGCTCTCAATGCCAGGGGACGTGGCCTGGCACCACCATGCGCCCGTGTGTCCCAGGACCTTTGCAGAGCAGACGGACACTTTCCAAGAGGCTGACAATCCAATGGCAGCCACCCGAGCTCCCAGGCAGAGGAGACGCAGGACTGCGTGGTTTGCTGGATGTTTCTGGAGGTGACCAGGAGGACATCATCAGGTGTCACTCGGCCCCAGGGCTCCACCCTCTCCCACCACCCCGGGTGCAGGGCAAAGGAAGTGAGGTATGAAGTAGGAGGAAGCCTGCCAGCCGAGTCCTCCACTCACTGTGCCCCACTCTCCTTGGGGGCTTTGAAAAGCCCTGTCCTTTTCATGGGGGTCCTCCAGGCCTGTGATCTGTCCCTTGGGGCAGGACTGCACCAGGGACCCCAGCCCCTGGCCTGACTGAGAACCCAGCTTACTCCACTCCAGCTCCACCCCAGCTCCTCCCCAGCCCTTGGCACGGGTGCCCTCTTAGTCCTGCCACCTGCTGGCCCTTCCTCCCTCAGCAGGCTGGGCTCCACTAGGACTAGACTGCGAGGGGAGAATCAATGGGGCCCGGATTTCGGTTGCCAGTGCCCTGAGTTCTGACCCCCCTCTAGCGCTGCGCAGCCGCCTGACGCAGGGCACTCTTGGTGCTCTCGCTGGGACTGCGAAGATGGTGGGCGACCCATGGTGAGCGTGGTGGCCAAGCGGGAGTGAGGCATCAGAGAAGCAGGGCCTGTTTCTGAAGTACTGCTGGTACTGAAGCCTGGGCCCCCAGAGGGGATCTAGCGCCCAGCACCCTCAGATGGGCCTTTGAAAACCGCCCACTTTTGGCCTCTTCAAAGATTTTCACGTGTGGCTCCTATTTCCGGCCACCTTCAGGGACAGCACAGCTCTGTCTCTCGAGGTCGGTTTGGATTTCAGGGTTTCCTGCAGGGTGAGTCCTGGTGACTCACTGATGAACTAGCATGGATTTTGTTCAGTGAGGAAATGAGAAATTTTTTACAGGAGTTTTCAGGCCCAGGGTGCATCTGAAGGTCTCCAATATCAAAGCTCAATTAAACATTGCCACCGCTTTGAGGGATTGGGATTGGCACTTATTGGTCTGTTAATTTAACGAGTGTCTGCCATCCTTTGAGAAGGAGGGTGGGGGTCGACAGGCTGGTACTAGAGGCAAACAGAAAACTCTGTCAGACAGCTTTGCTTCACTGTTGCCAAAACCCGACCAGAACAACTCAGAGGAGGGAAAGTTTATTTGAGGCTCACAGCTTAAGAGGATGGGGACAATATAATTCTGGGAGGGTTTATCAAATCTTCACCATCATCACCATCACCCCCATCATAACCACCATCACCACCATGACCATTACCACCACCATCATCACCATCATCACCATCATCACCATCACCATCACATCACAATGAGCCCTCTGTCTCTTTCCAGCTGTACTGTGTGGAAACGATTACCCATGCAGCCACGCAGGAGCCTCCACATGGTGGAAACTAGTGAACTGCAGCTCAGTGGCTTTCAGAGCCAAGGATGGATGACATCAGTGTTGCCACAATGCACTGGGCCAACTGCCACCATGTAGTCCATGCACTTCGCTCTCCTGTGTTGCTCATGATCACCCCACGCAGGAAGGACTATCTGTCATGCCACTTGCTGTGAGGAGACTGAGGCATGGCGAGCGCAGGTGATTGATTTGCTGTGGATGAGCTTCAGCATCCGGAGCAGAGGGGCAGCCACGCCGTCCAGTCCGAGTCAGCACCCTTGGATATGCAGCAGCCAAAAGAAAACACATGGTCCCGCCCCTGCAGAAGGCAGCTGTGTTGAGAATAGGAACGTTTACGGGCACAGGTCACTCAGAGCAGCTGGGCTTGTAATCAAGTATTGGAAATTACCAAAATGCCCAGGCCTGGGAGATCTACTTGAATGAATTATGGAACATCCCTACAATGCAGCACTACTCTGCTGCCCAAGAATGAGAACAACTGATGTGCCATGATGATCGGGGTCCAATGGTCATGTCAAGGAAGGAAGACGCAAGTGCAAAACTGAATGTCCGTCATGCCAGTCTTAGATATCTACCTATCGTCTATCTCTGTATCCTTCCATCTATCCATCCATCCATTCATCCATCCATCCATCCATACACTTAATCTATCCATCCAGGAATATATCCATCTATCTATCCATCTTTCTGTCAATTCATCCATCCATCATCCATCTTTCCATTTATCTAATCTGTCCATCCTTCCATCCATTCATCCACCCATACATATATACATAACACATACATTTAATCTATCCATCCAGCAATATATCTGTCTATCTATCCATCTTACTGTTCATTCATCCATCCATCAACCATCTTTCCATTTATCTAATCTGTCCATTTATCCATCCATCCACCCATCTACCTAATATTCTCTCTGCAAAAAGAAATACAAGAAAGATAAGAAAAAATTGAGAGGCTTCGCATCTATGGCGATGGGAATGGGTGGAAGGGGTTGGAGCAGACAAACGTCTTAGCACACCCTTTTCACACCTGTGGTTGTCAGAACTGTGCTAATGCTAATATTTTATCAGTTTAAAATTTTGAATCCACATGGGGAAATGTGTGTGGGACAGACTGAGCACTTGGTCTCAGGAGCATGCTGTCATAGGTGACAGTGGCTTTTGGCAGGACGGATTCGCACATCTTAGCACATGTGTCTTTGGTTTGAAACATCCAGGAGAAAAGCCCTATCATGGACCATGTGACATGGCATCTGGCTGCTGAGGATGTGGGTGCAGTGACAGAGGTGATGGGTAAGGAAATGCTGCAACACCCAGGCTTCGGGTGCTTGGAAACAACAGGCCATTGCCGATGGCTTCCAGGTCACAGGCCCTCTGGGTTGCAGCAGACATCCCTCAGGGGAGCCGGCAGCTGAGCTCCTCCTGCAGGGAACCTGTGAGAGCCCTGGATAGGGGTCGTGGAACTTGGCCGCAGGCCAGGGAGAGACCTTGGGATTCTGCTGCTGTCCTCTGTTCAGGGGACTCTGTGGGCTCCTGTGTGTGCCAGGTCCTCCCTGTGGGGCTGAAGATCAGCTGGAGACAAAGACAAGCAAGTCAGCAGATAAGAGCATGGAGTCAGATGGAGCTTCCCTTCCCACGATGAGCAGTCCGGGCAGGCTGGGGAGGCTGTGGATTCCTGAGAACAGGCTGTCTCTGGAGGCTTTGCCGATTCCTCTCTCCAGTTGGACTGGGAACACCATCTGACAGCTGTGCTGGGGCTGGTCCAGGCTGTCTGCATCTTTTCTGACAGAAACTGGGGAGACTGGGCATCCGTGGACACAGGGAAGCATATTTTGGGACTCTGCAGCGGCATGCACTCGGGGCTCTGTGTTCCAGGGGATCAGCGGTGTTGCTTGGGTTTCTGGCTCCTTTTGGGGCTGGTTCTGACTTCCTGGCCCTGGTCCTGCATGGTGAGATTCCCCTCCCCATGGAATGCAGAGGGAAGAGCATCCCTCACAGCCAATGAGGGCCTGCATCCTAGTCCTCATTCCTTCTCTTCCAAACTGTGTGACCGTGGGCAGGTCACTGTCCTCTCAACCCCAGGTGGTAAAATGGAAATGCTAACATCCACCTGCATCCAGGTTTGGACTGGTTGTCTTTTGAGAAGCTTCAACTACTTGCCTCTCTGATAAACAGCAGCGCTGGGAACTGACCCGGGTCTGTCCATTCGGAACCAGCAGCCTTTCTTCTGACTCCCCAGAAATCCAGGCCAGCGGCTCAGGTGCAGAGCCCTGGATGCATGCCACCTTTCCTGGGCCAGTGGCTTTGTCTCTCCACTTCTCAATCTGTGAAAACAGGCCAATAACAGACGCACCTCTCATGGTTGCTGAAGGACCACACCTGTGGGACCCCACAGGTACAGTGAATGTTGGCTGTCATGGTGGCTCCCAGTTACATGGGGCCAATGAAGTCTTGGCTCCAAGGAGCCCAGGGTCAAGTGCAGGGGAGACTCTAGCTCACTCTCCTGCTTGCCACAGACACCTCCAACCACTCACTCACTCTGCACTGTCTGGAACCTTGAGGCAGGTGCTGCTTGCTGGTGGCAGTTGGCATGAGAGAGCCAGCAGCTGTGCCACCTTGTGAATGGTAGCTGTAGGACAGGCTTTATTTCTTGGCAAGGTCCCTCTGAAGTCACGGTTGCAATTGGGAAGTCCCTGGTCATGCTTCCTGACCTCAATTCAGGAGGAGACCTTTTGCTAGGAGAGGGTGGGGCAGCCTGGACAGCAATCCTGTGTCCTGTGCCTGGAGGAGCCCTCCCCAGGGGAGGTGCGTGTGACAGCCGGGTGTGACAGCCAGCTTGAGTAGCCCTCCTATGGCTCCTTTAAACCTGCTTCTCTTTGCAGCCACTCAGTATGAACTGAGTCTGAGAGTGGAGGGTGGGAAGAGCCGAGCTCCATCCCCGGCTCTGCTGTCAGGGACCTGCCCGGGGCTCTTCAGGCCTGTCTGAGTTGAGAGGCGGTTCTGAGGGTGCTGGTTCCTGCACCTCCTGCTTTGGACTAGATCCTCCCTGCCTGGAACCAAGGAGCTGCTCACTTCTGAGGACAAAGGACAACACAGGGGCAGCGACCCCAGGTCCTCAGGACAGTTGTCACCACCATCATCTCTTGTTGAATGACCAGTCACACAAGACATCAGAAACACCAGCGTGCTTTGCTTCACCTTCTGGACACTCCGTGCTCATGTTCCTGTGCTCTTTCTTCCAGCTCTGGCCACCTGCTCTTGTTTTGAGGCCTGTCTGCATCACAGAGGGCAGGAAATGAGCCTTGGCCCAGCTGTCCCCTCCCTGGCTCTTTTAGAAGGGACAACCACACTGCTCAGCCAGGACTTGCAGGATCAGGTGAGCTGACACAGGATGAAGAAGAGCATGTGAGTGTTTTGCCCCGTGTCCCCTGGGGACACCTGGCACCAGCTTGCCTCTGAGCTGAGGGCAGAGCCCACATCCTCCATGCAGCCCTCTGCCCTTAACCTGCTCACAGCAGCCCTTCTCTAGGTGTGCCGCGTGTGCCCGCACAGCTCTGTGCACTCTGTGCGCTCGAATCATGCCTCCTCCCTGGGAGAGGGTTCGTAGAGCCTCGGCCAGCTCTCAGCAAGGCTGGGTTTTCTCATTTGCTATTCTAGGACCTGGTACTCTCTGCCCCAGGGCCTTCGCACATCCAGTGCTTGCCATACCTGATCTTTTTTTTTTTTTCAAATTTAAAATTTATTTATAGCTTTCAAAATCACACAAGAGATATCCATTTAAGAAATAAGTTAGTCATCTTATTAGTGGTAAGTTTGTATGTTAGTTAACATGTTAGTAAAGTTAGTAACTTTAATGTTAGTAAAGTTAGTTAGTGGTAGTTTGTATAATGAAAAACCTAGGAAAACTCAAACATACACATTTCTCTTGCTTTCTTCATGACAATATACACATTGGAAATCTATTTTCCAGACAATTCTCCTATTGAAGATAGTGAGACTTAGTACAAGCTGCTTCACTACAATGTTTTGATTGTTTACAGAATGATGAGCCTCAATGGAGAAGAACCCTATTTAAAAGACATGATTATATTTTTAAAAACCTAAACTGACTCAGTTTATTTCCAAAATAAGAGTGGATCCATGTTTTCAGTTTATTGCCACACAGAAAACATTTTGCAAAATAAATGGTAGACTTCCACTTAAATATTTTTATGTAAAAACCTCACAGTGCAAGAAGAGATCACTATTAGGTATGAAGACATCAAATCCAGCCAGGATATTAAGTAGAATAAGTAGCAGAATACTTTTGCTATCTCATCCTAAAAACTGTTGGCACATTCATTAACTGCCCAGATTATAAAAATTACTTAGTATCCACTTCCTGACCTTCAATATATTTTTATATCCCCACTGCACAACATTAATGCTGGTAGACAAAATAGCTCATTTAAGAATCTAAAGACCTTTCAGGTAGCTCAATGATTTAAACCAACTAGGAAAAAGCTCTCCCAAATATTTTTTGCATGTAATTTTCTGTTCATTACCACAATAACAAAGTAAAAAAGTCATTATTAAAAGAAACAAAAGGAAAGTAATTTTACTTTTCCTTTGAAAATGCCATTCCTTAGCTCTTAAATAGAGAAAAACTAATTTTCTTGGGGAGGGAAAAAATTTCCTAAGTAAAAACATCGAGTTTATGTTAGTTGTACAAATGTCTCATTTAGGAAAGAAAGCGAATATTTTAATTCAAAGGATTCTAAAATATTCATTATGAGAAAAAATTAAAGCTAAAACATTATAATACATTGAACTAACACAAGTCATGCACTAACATATCCTATTGCTTCTCATACAGTCCTTGATTAAGGAACAGTAGGTTAGGTAAAGTATCTCTTTTTCCAATATTTGGTCAGATTAGCTAAGCCCTGGGCCAAAGACATGTCCTCTAAGTCTCAGGATCCTCATCTCTTAAATGAGGGCACTGGCTAACTGCCCTTTAACACCACTCCCAATCCACAAATTTATGTAATTAGTTTCTGACAGGTACAAGAAAGTATATTCTGTGCTGTGTGACTTGGCTTTTTTTAAAAAATCATTCATACTTACAGCTCATAATGTGAAAATTTGATACATTTATAAAATAGAATTGCCGATTGCTTACATAATCCTTTTAAGAATGAGGTGTTGGGGCTGGGGTTGTGGCTCAGTGGAAGAGGGCTGGCCTAGCATGTATGAGGCACTGGGTTCAATTCTCAGCACCACATAAAAGGAAATAAACAAATAAAGGTTAAAAAAAAGAATGAGGTGTTTCAACTCAATATATTCTGCAGATAATAAACACCCCTATTTAAGTGATTAAGCTGTGCTTAAATATTTAAATTTTTACTTCAAATTTTATGGTCAGTGTATTTCCCTGTTCCCTTAAAAGAAAATGAGATACGAACTTCAAAGACTCCTGGACCTGCCAGTGGATGGGGAGACCAGTGGAGACAGCTTGGGCTCTGGTTCCAATTCTGTATGACTCTGGGTCATTCTGAGTGAAAACCAGGATGGTACCACCTGCTCTATAGCTCTTTGTTCTGAAGACCCATACGGTTATAATAAAGCATTTGTAAATTATAAATTACCACATGAATGTGATGGATTGTTGTAATAAGCCCAAATTGATTTTCCTAAAAATCTGGATATTTTTAGAAAAATACATATTCTCCGTCATCACTTAAACAAACTGAAAGCAAGGTGACCCCTGGTTACCTGACTGTTCTCCTACAGTCCTTCTGTTCTGAGTCTCATCATGGCCTAACTACACCAGGCTCAAGATTCACTATGTCTCTCCAAGAGTCTGGAAATCTGACCTTCAAATAAGTGGGAACCCAAATCTAAAGATCTCTGTTACCTTAGCAAATCTAATGTCACCACTACTCACTTTGAAAGAGTAGTTCTAAATAGGCCAGGCATCAGACTCACCCTGGAAGTATGCAATCTCTGGGCTCCAGCCCAAGAGGTTCTGATTCAGTAAGTGTGGAATACGACACAGAAAAACTCTAATGTTTTCAAAAAAGCTCCCGCAGGTAATCTCAACAACTAATTAGTTCAGTTGTGGGGGGACTCACAGCTTTACCCTCAACTTACTCTCTGTAATTTTAGTAGCTGCTAGTTTGTTTTGAGTATATAATTTTTCCTTACATTAATCCTAAACACACTCAGGACATATTATCCTTGATTTTGGCTTAGGTTCACAGGGAACTAGTCATTACAATCCATCATAATAAGTAATAAAATGCTCAGTTTCAGAGCAAAGACAATGCATGTGGATGCTGTGGTGGCTGTACCTACACCTACAACTGTGTTCTGCTTCACCTATAGTTGGTCACTAGGAAACTTGAAGACCATATTATTGTGACTACTCAATAAAGAACTCCTGCAAATAACAGAAAGATGGCTAACCAGATAATGAGTATTATTTAAAAATGTTTCTAGCAGACATAAATGAAAAGTATTTTTCTAAAAAACTATACAGATTCCTGTGAGAAATCAAGATTTCCACATTTCTGAAGTCCACCATAAGAAGAAAGTTGACCAAAACTACAGTTGTTTAAACATATGTTCAATTAACTGTGAAAATATATGTGTAAGGTAGGTATAGTTTTATCCTTTAGGAGATTTAATAGGCACAAGTGGAATTCAGTTTCCATTTATTCTACCCCAAGAGTTCATTGTGAAAGTGACACACGAAGTATGTGGTATAATGGAGTTGAGAACACCATCCCTTCCAAATGGAACACAAAAACCACACTGAACTTTCCAAGTGTCTCAAGTGCCCTTAGGCACTGGGGAAAGTGGTCACACCTTTGGCTCTCTGCTGGGGACACGCCAGTCATCAGCCTCATGTTTGGCGTTGTAATGCTTCCAGGCAGCTTTTTTATACACAGGGAGTCCCTCAATCGATTCTGTTGATAGAGCCTTAATGTAAATAACTGCATCTGTTCTGTAGACCTCTAAGGAATTCAGCTTTAAGTCTCCTTGAAAGTACTGCGCATAGAGATGCGATATGGGTAGTCCATAACCAAAACCAGCCAGGGGCGCTGCGCATGAAGTCTCCACACGAGGCCTGGGTACAGTTGAATACATGTAGTTGAAGAGCCTGTCAGTTTTCCTCAAAGGAACACCACCTGCTCGATCACTCATCTTTACAGTCAGATCCTCATTACCCAGTGTGACATGAACTTGAATAGAGGGGTAAACACCTTTGTCGGCATGGTGTTCCATAGTTGCTGTTATTGCATTCTTGAAAAGTTCAAACACCATGTGATAGAGATGGGATGGTACATAAACCACTTGTATTGGTTGTCCTGGTGATTCTGCATTTAGTTCTGCAAGTTCTAGTTCAGGAGAGTTAATAGAATACAAATCACAGAGATGCCTAGCATTTTCATAGCCATCTTTAATAACGTCGACTAAGTTGCAGTTTGGGTTTATGCTACCAATGATGAAGATCATGAGAAGATGAGATCGACTTCCTTTGCCACCAAACAATGAAGAGTGCTGATTGAGTAACATTCTCATTGAAATTCAACTCATGTAGAATCGATCCAAAAAGTACTGCACACTCTGGCTGGTGACAGGATCCACCCCAAAGCTCTCCTTGTATTCAATCACACCCTGGGCCACTGTGGGAATGACGTCCTTGTGTCGGTTTCTGATCCATATCACAGTGTGAAGTCATAAATGGCTTTAGCATTTTCAGCACTTTTATCCTTAAACTCAAGAAGCTCCTGAAGACTCTGGATGTACCAGCTTTGAACGGATGGCATCCTGAGAAGATTGTCTGGAGAAAGACTTATTTCTTTCATTATATTTGCCAGTCTCACAGGCAACTCTCCCAGCAGAAACATAAATGAGGTCTTCTCACAAGCATTCACTGATCCGCAGCCCAGGAACTGCTTCATGGAGAGCGGCGACTGCGAGAAGCCCACCTAGAAGTCCCCTTGGCCCGGAATGCTGTGTTTCGATGCAGGGCCAGAGCTGAATCTGAGGCGAGGCTGCAGCTGGCGCTGGGGCTGGAGGCGCATAGCCAGGGCCCAGGCCGGCCGAGGGGGCCCCATGCAGCACCTGCGCCAGCCTCCTGCCGAGCTTGGCCAGAGGAGCAGGAGCCCCCCGAGCCAGCTCACTGCTCCAAGCTGTGGCCAGGGGATCCGCACCTCATATCGTGCCCCTGAGCTCTGTGCATTTGCTTCCTCTGATCTCAGGGTGTGCCTGAGTGTTAGCAATCTGAAGGGGGCTCTCAGGGTCACTGCTTGCTGCAGCTGTCACTCGAAGCTTTTCCTGGAACCATCAGCGTCTCGTGCCTTCTCCATGTTATTTTTCCACAACTGGAGAGTTGGCACTACCAGGGCAGGGCCTGGGTGTTCCCCCGCCACCTTCCCGCCAGCAGGAGACATTTCAACAGGCAGCCAGCTGCATCTTTGCTGGGCAGTGAGTGACCTACAGATCCCAAGGCTCAGGGGCTCAGAGTCCAGCCAGCTGCTGGTGGCCACACAGCCAGCCTGGAGGCGCCCCACATCCCTCTCACGTCCATCTACACACAGGCAGCTGTGGCTCTTCCGTCTCACCCTGTAGCTGTTTGGAGTCCCTAAAGCCTGCTAATCCCAGCTGCGTGTCATTCCAGCAAGCTCAGGGGCCTCGCCTGGAGCTCTGAGCTGGGCGGGCCTGCTGCACACTTAGCGAGAGAGGGTGGTATGCAGGGAGAAGACTGGGACACTCTCGGGAGCCCTGAGAGGTGGCAGCAGGGTCTCCAGCTCTCAGGTGGAGGGAGACGAGGAAAGCCCTTCCAGCTTGTCTTCTCCCAGGATCCCCAGGCAGAGCTGGCCCCTCTGCCTCTCCAGAAGCTGCCGCAACATTACAGCCAATGCACTGGAATTCTAACCAGGACGCTGCTGGGAACAGGGGACAGACTCATCTGGATCTGGTCACAGTGATCCTGCTGATGTTGGAAACCCTGCTAGGGTGTCCTCAGCTGGGCTGGGCCTCCTCTCTCCATGAAACTCTCCCCAGGTTGGGCCGCAGGCCTGGTCCCAGCAGCAGGGCGTGCATGCCAGCTGTCCTGTGTGCATGTGACCCACCCACTGACCCGCCTCTCCCAACCTCACCTTCCCTTCCTGGGAAGTGGGCTATTTCAGACCCACCACGCAACCTTCCCAAGCAAAACCTTTTGAAGGGGCCACGGCCAACAGCGGGAGGATGTCGTCCTGCGTGGGGACAGTCCCAGCACAGCTGGGCTGTTGGGCCAGTGCCCAGAGAACTGAGAGCACCCCAAACCTCAGCTCTTGTTCCCTCCATCTCGACCCCAGGTCCTTTCTGAACACTTGCTCTCTAGTCAGAAGCCACAGGCTTTGCTCATTCCTCAAGTTTATCTGTGGCAAAGAAGGGGCAGCACAATGGGGCTGGGAACCAATGTCAGCCCTGGAATCCAGGACAGACCAAGTGCCGTGCCATGGTCCCTGGCCGGCAGGGGGAGCTCTGCGAGAGGACGGGGCCTTGCTTGTCCTTGAGACCATCAGGGCCATGTGCCCAGCTCACAGGGAGCTGCTTCAGGGCCACGGGTCATGGAGAGGTGGGGCTGGCCCTGCCTGGAACTATCCCTAGGAAGGGGAAGGACAGCAGCCTGATGCCCGCCTGAGGAGCCCAGCAGGAAGGACATGGTCCCCAGGTCCCCAGGCACATGGACCTCAAGCTGGAGGACAGTGTGCTGACATCTCCCTGCCCTGGACTCAGGTCCCGCTGCTTCTGTCTCCACAAGGACACAGATGGCTTCTCTATTGCTGCAGTTCACCCTGCCAGGACCACGCTTCCCCTTTCACTTAAAGCAACAGCCACCCACAGGACTGACCCAGGAAAGGAGTGTTTTCTGTCCCCCAAATGAAACTGAACGAGGCTGGGCTGATCCCCTACAGGAGGGCGGCCACTTCCTTCATCTGAGGCTGCAGGGCTGATGGGTTCCTGCAGCAGCACCACTTCCAGCCCAGTTTGAGGCGATGTTGGCGAGGTCAAGAAACTGCCCCCGGGGACCCTCTGAGAGCTACAAGCACTCCATTCTGATTTCTTGGGGTGACCGGGACTACTGTAGGGGTGCATCTTCCTCTGTTGGTGTGTCTTCCTTACGTAATGATTTCAGAGCTGAAGGGCCTTTGAAGAGCCAGGTTGGTCTGGGTTTGATGGATGAGTGGATGGATGCCTGCGCCTTTCCTGTATTGCCACACGGAGGCGCTGGGCTGTCCAGGTGTGGGGCAAGAGTACCAGCTGTGTGACCACTGCAAGTTATCACCCTCTCTGAGCCCAGTTTCATCATGGAAAGTGGGGATGGATGGCCACCCTGGTAACAGACTTGGAAGACTTAGCCATGGCACCCATGGTTAACTGAGTAACAACGCCAAAGACATTCACAACCTATTCCCAGATCTGAGAACCACTCATAGTACAGGGGGACTTCAGAGGGGACTGAGCTAAGGATCTTGGCACTCACCTAGGATCAGTCCTTGGGTTCCCTGTAGCCTTCAGGGTCTGGTTAGGGGGCAGGAGGTGAATGTTGGGTGCAGAGGGAGTGCTCTACCTGAGGGTGGGCAGCAGGGTCACTGCCAAGCCATGTGGGCAGCCACTGGGTGGAGAAATAGGAGGCCATGGGCCTGGAGCCTCCAGGAGGGACCCGCAGCCCACACCTGGATCCAGTCCAGTGAGACCACGTCAGCCTTGTGATGTCCAAGCCGTAATGCCTAGGCTGCCTAGCTGTGCCGTGTCCCTGCAGCTGCCATCACTGCCACCAGCTGTGAGCCCATCCTGGCCTCAAGTTCCCTGTGGTTATCCCCGTTCACACACTCCATTCCTCCCTCCCTCTCTCCCTCCCTCTCTCCTTCCCTCCCTCCTCCCTCCTCCCTGCCTCCCTCACCCTTCCTCTCACTTCTTCTCTCACCATCCATTCTTCCTTCTTCCCCTCCTGCCCCTCCTGCCCACAGTCCCCTTTCTCCCTCCTGAGGACACAGAGTCTGCTGGAGGTGCTTCTCCAGGAGCTGGTGTCCCAGGTGCTCCCTGCTCTTGCCCCTGCCCCAGATCTGCTCCCAGCCCAGCGAGTCGTCCTCCCGAGCGGGCCGGGCTGCCTCCTCTGTTCACGCAGCAGCAGCCTCTGCCCATCCTCTGCACGGGGCTCTGCCGCTGGAGCTTGTCCCTCAGTTGGCCCTGACGTGGCCGCTCTGCCATGGCCCTGCCTCTGCCCAGGGCTGTGCACCTCCCCTGGCCTCGGTGGGCTTGTCCTGGTAGGCACACCACCTGCCTCCTCTCCCCTCTTCATTTGTCTTCTCAGAGAGACCCTCTCTGCCGGCTGTCCCCTCTCCTGTGTGTTCCCCTGCTTTGTGTTCTGACACCCGCGTCTCATACTTTGAAACCCCTGCTCCCGGCTGCCTCCACTGCTGGAGAGAGCAGCTCCGTGAGGCAGGGCTTTCACTGTTTTTTCTTGTGCCCTCAGTGCCTGGCATACAGTAGGTGCTCAATGAGGAACTATGGCATCACCAGGTCACAGCAGGCTCTCCAGAGCTGGCAGCTCACAGCGCTGCCCCCGCAGCTGTTCTTAGCTCAGCCCTGCTCCACTCACACTGGCCATTGACTCTTCCAAACCCTTCCCTCGAGGCCCCCAGGCCTGGACCACCTTCATCCCCAGCACCGGCTTCTCAGTCTCCTCTAGCTCTCATCCCAGCTCCGTCTGTCTGTCCCCTACATTCTGAAGTACCTGTGCTTCCTTCTAGCGTGGCACATACTGTGTTGTTCACAGAGTGCTGGCCCTTTTCACCCAGGGTGCTTTACCGTGAGCCACATCCCCAGCCCCTTCTAACTTTTACTTTAAGACAGGGTCTCCCTATATTGCTCAGGGTCTTGCTACACTGCCCAGCTGGCCTCGAACTTGAGACCCTCCTGCCTCAGCCTCCCAGGTGCTGGGAACACAGGCCTGCGCCTGTCCCTAGAGTTTTACTTTTCTACTGGGTCTTTCCCTGGCCAGCTGTTTAGGCCTCACTTACTTTCAGTTTCCTGCACCATCTAGTGACTCCGGCACATAGAGGATGGTCAGGAACAGTGAGGGAGGGAGTGAACTGGTGTCCCAGGGGACCTCACCTTACTGGCTCTGTCTCTAGCCCAGTGTGGCCAGCAGGCAGCAGTCAGAGAAGCCCTGGTCTCCGAGGACAAGGTTCTGCTCTGCCTGTCCTCAGTCCTGCCCCTGGCACTCAGGCAGCTCAGTGGACCCTTGGCAAATGTGCACTGTGGGGACCACTTCTCCTGCCACCCACTCTCTGAGGCCTCCAAGGTCAGGAGGGGAGGTAGCTCCAGGTCAGGCTCCAGGCAGCCGAGGCCCCATCTCTGGCCTCAGAAGGGCACGTGTCTGTGTGAGTCCAGCAGGCTCCACACAGGGAGAGGCACCCACAGGGAGAGACACCCACAGGGAGAGGCGCCCACAAGGAGAGGTGCCCACAGGGGGAGGTGCCCACATAGCCCCTGCCAGTGCCTCCTGCTTTTCCCAGAGTGGTGGCTCTGGAGGCCTTCAGCTGGCCCAGGCCTTTGGCTGGTCAGGTCTGCTTTGCACTGCATCCTGTAGACCAGGGAGGGTTTGTGAATTGAGGGCTTGTGGGCCCATCTTGGTGAGGTTCTAATTAATAATGGGTCCCAGAGGAAGGAAGATAAGCAGTGAACACCGAGTGTGCTTAGCCACAATGAGTTTCAAACTTTTTACAACTTCTTTCCTTAGTTGCAATTTTAACCTGCAGGGCTGGGGTTATGGCTCAGTGGTAGAGCACTTGCCTAGCATGTGTGAGGCACTGGTTCAATACTCAGCACCATATCAAAAAATAAAGAACAAAAAAAGTATTCTGTTTGAAAAAAAAGATATAGGGGAAAACTTCAGGGTGTACCATTTTGTATAGTTTTGTCCGTAGAAACATTTTACATACTGTAAAATAGATACATGAAATTAACATATATACATATTTATGTGTGTATATATACATATATATATGTTAAATATATATACACTTTTTTTTTTTTTTGGTATCAGAGATTGAACCCAGGGACATTTAACCACTGAGCCACATCCCAGCACTTTTTATTTTTTTATTCTGAAATGGTCTTTGTAAGTTGCTTAGGGCCTTTACTAACTTGCTGGGACTGGCTTTCACCTTGAGGTTCTCAGCCTCAGCCTCCTGAGTCACTGGAATTATAGGCTTGTGCCACCACTCCTGGCTTAACAAGTACATTGATTTTCTATTGCAATGTAACAATTTATCACAAATCATTTACTATTTCATAGTTTCTCTGGGCAGTCTTTTTGTTTGTGCTTTTCATATCCCATCCTAACATTAAGAGTCAGAAGGCCTCTGGAGTTCTATAAATGCCTCAGGAGCATGTTTTCACTGGGTCACTGCAAGCAAAATGTAACAAGAAAAAGTCAGAGTTCAGGCAAAAATGAGCCAGAATTACATTTGGAAGGCTTTGGGCGATATTCTCACAGGAATCTCTCAAAGTCCTCATCACCTATCATTACACCATTCCCACTCTGAAAATTTCTTCTGTCCCGTCCTAGGAAATATTATTTCCTGGTCTGAAGAACTAGCTCAGTTAAGCCAGAAATTACAAGAAAGGAGAGGTTCCTCCTTCTATCTCAGTCAGCATCTCCAGGACCTCCTCACCCAGGAAGACTGACAGTCACCAGGGACAGGACCTCGGAGAGCAACTGGCTGAGGGCTGCAGGCTGGGAGAACACCTTGTCCACAGGCTCATTGCTGGCGAGGTGGCCGTAGGCCTGAGCTGCTCCAAGGTCACCTGTTCACAGGATACTCCACATCTCCACTAGGAACATGTCACCAGTTGTCCTGGATTCCACGTCCCACTCAGGCCGTGGCAGGATGAGTAGAGCCTGGGTGGGAAGAGAAAGGAGAACTGTGCTGTCCCAGAGGTCACAGTATCCCACTTGTCACTGTCCTCCCTGGTGGTGGGTAGGCTCTAGGGTAAGAGGCAGCATCCATCAGTGCCAAGGACAGGAGGCAGATTCTTAGGGTGCAGAGAGCCTGCTCTCTGGGGACAGTTTGCTGCGTCCTCTCCCCAGAGTCTTACAAAGTGAAGGTGTTAGCTGTTCTCATGGAGGAAAGGATTTGCTTCCAGCGTTCAGGTGGTTGGCATTAAATAATTTCTTTGTGGCTATAGAATTCATGGCAGTGTATTTCTTGAATGCTTCAAAGCATTGAACAGAGAAACAGAGGGAGGATCTTTGCTGCTTGGAGCCTCTGACTTTGCTGTTTGGAGTTATCTTCGTCAACTTTGTTATAAAACAACATAAAAACAAGAGTGATATTCCACAACTTTTGCCATATTCCATTGGTTAGAAGCAGTGCACGGGTCTCACTTACCCTCAAGGGGATGGCATTACCCAGTGTGTAGTTGTGCCAGGCTAGCTCAGACGCAGGTAAGGGCATGGAGTCAAGAACCCAGACTCCGGGAGTTGGGTGGAAGCAGGCTTGTGAAGAGCAGACTACAAACTCGTTTGTTTGGAGAACAGATATACATTTTACAGGCTTCCTGCCCAATCACAATGCCAAGGGGGATCAGACCACCACGCTCCTATAAAGGTTCCCTTGGTAACACTAGGTTCATTTGGGGCAGTGGCTTACTTTCCTAGGTGGCCAGACCGGAATGCTCCTCTCTGCAGGTTTTCCAGACTGGCGGGAATGTGCGAAAGTTTTCCTACACACTTGAGATGTTCACTGCTGCCAGCCAGGAAGAGGATTTCTCCCAACATGGAGGAAGTCACTGCAGCCTGCCACAGCCTCTCAGTGACCTCACAAAGGACTGCTGTGATGTGAAATGCTCTGGGCTGCGATCCTAGTGCCTTGTGTTACAGGAAGGTCACAGGATGTGGTGACTGAGCCCGAGGAGTGTGGAGAGCCTGAAAGCACTCGGCTTCAGTCACACTTCCTAACACATTTCCTCCCATCCCTCAGGCTGCCAGCTCAGCTTTCTCGTTCCTGATGACCACTTCCCTGGAGTGCCCTTTTGCACCTTTTCCATCGAAAATGCCTCCTCAGATTTCATCCCTCACATGTGTGTGCTTCAGCACTTGCTGATGCTCAGGAATGCGGCCGTGGATTCCTCTCGGGAGTGGGAGAGCCTGGACCGGGGACAGAGGGATTCGTACAGCCCTGGTGCTGGAGAGCCAGAGCCACCTCATCTCCCTGGGTGAGCGTCACAATTTGAACTTAGGAATTCCTGCTTGCTGTTCCTCTCAATTTTTGAGAACCTGGGGTTGACAGAGGAGTAACCTCAGATCCCTTGGTGAATTAAATTGGAAACTGCCTCTGGGAAAGGCTGCCATTTGCATTCCACTACTTCTCATATAAGCCTTCTTTAAACTTAATTTTCAAATCTGTTTGTTCCTCTTAGATATACATGACAGTAGGGAACTTGAGACCTCTAAATTTCCTAACCTCCTACTGAGGCAGGCTTGATCTATCTTTGCTAATAGGATTACCCATCGTAAGTGCCAGAAAAAAAGGGATCTCATTGGTTATGCCAATGAAAAGGTATTTTACAAAATTCAGGTGGTATTAGATACCTTAACTACATCTTCTGGGAGCATCTTCGACATTATACAAACTAAATGTTGCGGTTACATTCCTGACAGCTCTGGCAATGTAACTAATATCCTTAAAGATTCCCATTCCCATTAGAGGCAATGTCCTCACAGGCCTTGTCATGGTAACAACTTCTTAGCTCTTGGTCATCTGGCATCTCCTGGTGAAAAATATGCTGGTCTCTACCACCATCACCACCACCACCATCACCATCATCATCATCACCGTCATCATCAACATCATCATCATCTTCACCATCATCACCATCATCATCATCATTATCATCCTCATGATCGTCGTGATGTTTACTGACCTGTTCAGATGCTGGGACATTTATTGTTGTATTAACCTCATTCCAGAACTCATGTTTTCTTTTTTCTCTTGTACAGCACCTTCCTCCCAGGTGATTTAACAACCTGTTTTCTCCAAACTAGACTCATCCCTCAGACCCATCAACACTCCCACAACATTTCTAAAAGGGAAACCAAAGTGTTTGTCCCATGTCACCCTATCTCAGCCTGAAGCAGCCAGAGCAGTCCTTGCCCATTTCACCTTTCAGCACTAAGGGCGCCCTTACTCAGAGGGGGAATGAGACAGGAAAAAAAGACAGAGAGTAAATGATCAGGTGGGAAAGACGAGGAGGGTTATAAAAGAATAAGAAATGGGCCGCTCCAGTTGCAATTCCCACTGAACCACTTGCTCACACCTCCCAGATCTGCACTTCCCAACACAAATGATCACACCCTGGGCTGCTCCTTCCTGACATTATCCTGTACACAGGGAAGAAAAGGAAGGTGGGGAGGGAGAGGAAACCTGGGATCTATAAAAATGTAAGACACACCACCTGCATGGGCACCCAGCTGTGGTCTCCTATTTCCCTCTGGATACGTTTGCCACCTCTGTTCTCTTTCATTTAAAAAAAAAAAAAAAAAGTTGTTTTCTATGGTTGTGTTACGGATTGGATATGAGGTATTCCCCAATATCATGTGTGAGACAATAAAAGAAGGTTCACAGCAGACGTGATGGGGTGATAACAGCCTTAACCCAAGCAGCGGATCCCTGGCTGAGAGCTAACTGAGAGTGGGCAGGGTCTGATGGCGGAGGGGGGTCATTGGGGGTGTGCCTTGGGTATATATTTGGTATCTGGAGAAAGGAGTGTCTGCTTCCTGGTCATCATGGGAGCTGCTTCCTTCTGCCACACTCTTGTGCCATGATGATCTGCCTCACCTGCAGCCCTGGGACATGGAAGCAGCTGTCTATAGACTAGACCTCTGAACCTGGGAGCCCCTAAATAAACTTTTCCTCCTCTGTAGGAACTTTTAATCACAGCAGGCAAAAGGGTGACTACAACAGCTTGCCTCACCATTACTCAGGTGTTCATGTTCAAACAGGTGGAACGAGGAACCTATCCCGATTTCTAAGGTGGGTGTCAGACTTTATCCCTTCTCTGAAGCTCTTACTGTATTTACATTGTGAACACTTCTCACCAGACCTACTAGAAGATTCTACATTACTTTCGATCCCCATCTTTCCTAATTAATTATTTCTTTAATTAACAGGATTAACAGGATTATCTAAAAACTAACTGAGAAATCTTGACTTTTTTCTTACAAAATCTTTGATGATTGAAATTTCCTTGCAATAATACTTCTCTAGGCCAGCTGGCAAACCTTTGACCTCTTCCAACGGTCCCTCCCAAATCACCCTCAGCTTCTCCACACTCCCTGTGTATTTCTGTCCCAATGGGCTGTAGGGATGCACCAGATTCTATCACATTTGTCTCTCTTCTCTTTCCTCCTCTGGGAAGTCCTTATTCCTTCACAGGTTTGGAAACCCAAGCACAGTACAAACTCAGCTTCCTTCATGACACCTTGGATGTGTTCCCAGCTAAAGGTAATTCTCCTTTCCTCTACCCTTCAAATGGAGAAAATTCATAGATGAGACATGGAGAAAGGTTAACCCTCCAATCCAAATCCATTTCTTCAGGATCATGTTGATGTTACAGGTCATTTAGGATTCAATAAAGCAAACAAATGAGGGTAAAGAAAATAAATATTTATTGGCTCATGTGCGCTTTTTAAAGTTTTTAACATTTTTGAAGAATAAAAATCAAATATAAATTAAAACAAACTAATAAAACTATCAACTAAGTATAATGAGAAAATTTTTTTTTTTTTTTTTTTTTTTTTTTTTTTTTTTTTTTACAACAATACATGTATTTGTGTTTTAAACTAAGGGTTATTTTAACAGAATCAAAATGTCAAAAAACTTTCAAAGTAAATATGCTACATAACCTGGAGTTATGTTATCAATAAAAGGAGAATTTTTTAAAGTAAAAGAATTAGCTCTTGTAACTGAAAAGTCAATATTTGAGCTCTTGAACACAGTAACTGGGGTAACTGTCATCAAGGATTTCTCTTCCATTTGATGTCTGCTCTGATGTCCTGTGTGTTCATCACAGACTCAAGGAAACCCTCCACCCAAGTATGGTGCAAAAGCAGTTCTCTGGAACCCCAGAATTTCACACTGTTTAGTCATTTACTCAGAGAGAGACAAATTGTCGTTTGCAACAGTCAGCCAGTTGGATAATGTCCATAGGGAGTATGTCTCCACCTTGAGCACGGTGTTCCCTTGCAGAAGCCCGAGTTATTTGCATGGCCAATCTGGATGGTAAGGTCACTCCTAAGGCACAGGAAGTGGAGCCACCTAATGAGAAGGGAAACAAAAAAAAAAAAACAAAAAAAAAAAAAAAACACTCATTTAGAGTCAGAAAGACACTTCCAGGAACAGTACATTTGGTTCCTTGTCAGGTCTGTTGGGTGCTTTCATCTTGCCCTCACTCAGAGTTAGCCACTTCTGTGTGTCTCATGCTTAAGTCTAAGCTCGTTGAGGGCAAGCATCAACAGAGGCTCAACCAGTCGGATCCTAAGCAACGACAGTTAGCTGTGTGAAGAACCTTCATGGACAGGACGAGTGAAACAGAAACCAAGGTCAGCATGTAGTTAATGTTCTTTCAGGCCTTTCCAAACTCCATGAATAAAACGATATTTTTCAACAATTTAGGAAAATCGAACATCCCTTAAATGAGGGGACAGTGTTACTGCTTAAAATGCAATCGGGAAAGGAAGGGTTTAAGATGCAACTTAAGGCTTTAAGATGCAACCAACTAATTTGAAATTTCTGACCCCAAATGAAGCTAGGATCCGACTAACATTAAGAACAAGAAGTTAAATTTTTTTCCTCATCACAATTGTTGCCTTTGGAAAGAAAACTTTGTTTTAATGTTTTGGCATTGCTAAGTGCAAACAAGACTTAAAGCTTGCATTTTTAAAATTGATCCCAATTTGGAAATGAATTTCCCTTTAAAGTCTTAAGAAGTATGCACCGTGCCAAGGGTTTTAAATCTTCAAAATGGATTACTAAAGAATATTTTCTTTTAAATTTTTCTTTCCTGAGTAATTTTCAATAATCTGTGAAAATATCCCTGCTTTGCATTTTATCCTCTCAATAGATTGGTTGATTTATTCCCACTAGTTATTTTATGGTCACAGTACTCTATAATACACATGGCTCATGGGATCACCACATGGATGGTGCCTAATTAGTGATGTTTCCTGTAACTGACTCTTAGTAAAGCAGGTTGTAAGCTTCTGTTCACCAAGTCCATGTTGTAGAGTCTGTTTAGTATACAGGTCCATTATCATGGACTTGAATGAGATTTAAAATCCTATGCAATCACCTCTGCTCACTCTTATCACTGGGATCTTGGAAAAGGAATTCAGCCTCCATTCAGCTCATTTTACAAACCTAAAATGGGGCTCATAATATGTGATTCAGAGAATTGTGAAACTTGCAGAAAATGATGTGATGATTTGCACAGAGCATGAGACACACTATAAAGGCTAAAGGAATACAAGGACTCTTGGCAAAAGAGTGATGATTTTTATGCTAAAATTGGTACGCATTCTCTTGAGAAAGGAAAACTGGATATTCCTGTTGGAAGAATAGTCGATCAGTCATAGTTGAGTATTCCTGTGTAAAATGAAAAGAGTCGCTGTGTGGATGTAAATGACAGAACGGTGCAGGGCCCTTATTTCCCGGATGCTGCAATGCTCTGCTCACATGTGATGGGCTGAAGCCTCTGCTGCTTACCGCCCTAAGGACACCTGGTATGTTTCCTGACAAATATCCCCACGTGGGGTCCCTATGCCACACCCAGGGTGACTTCTCATCTCCCACATGATAGAAATATCTTACTCCAATTCAGACTCAATGCCATCTTTCTGAGCAAAGCAAAGCTGCTCTGCTCCAGGCCTCTGAAATTAAAGAATGTGAAGACAAACAAGGCATAGTGCACGGGGCATCTCAGTGGGCACCTCAGGGATCTCACCAGGCCACACCTCATGGCACTGTGTCATGGTCAAAGTCGGGGTGCTGTCAGACTCTTGAGGACTTACATAACTTCATTGCTGGCTGGACAAAATTGATTGAGTGCATCCTCAGAATTATTTTGAATTGCTAGGATGAGTCACAAACTTTTCACATTTTGTCACATATCCATTACATTGTCTCTTTTCCTAATTCCATTTTTCTGAACATTTTGAGAAGAATATTTGTGTCTCATACCCCTGAACCCTTTAAAGCCTTTACTGTGCTGTGACTTGTCCAGGAAACACATTGTCTCTCCTAACTCTGGAACATTTCTCAATTCAGGAAAGTAACATAGATACCTTCCTCCAATGTCTAGCCCAGGTTTGTTAGTTGTCCTAAGAAAATCCTGGAAAATATTTTGCATCCTCCATACTTGGTTTAAGTCCAGGGTCACCAAATTCCTACACTTGTCACATCTCTTTAGTCTCTTGATAGTCTTAGAAAATTTTCAAGTTTGCATAATTCTGAAATATAGAGTCAAAGACTGTGGCATTCCTGTGTGTGTGTGTGTGTGGTGGATGTTTGTGTGTGGGTGTGTGTGCATGCACGATGCTACCTTGGTGATTCTACGTCCAGCTATTATGTCAAAAGCCCAGATTGGCAAAGCTCATTTCAGCTCCAAAGTCATGCTGGGAGCAATCGGAACATCCAACACGTGCCACCAGGCCTGCGATCTAGAACTAGCTGTCAACGTGTGTGCCATGCTTACCAAATGGAGTGAGTATGAGAGCTTGGCAGGCAGGAGGTGACTAGAAGAGGACTGCACACGAAGGAGGGGTGGTATCCATGGGTTCTTCGCGGGAGGCCTTGGAGGCTGAAGGGGCAGAGGCCCTGTGTGCCGGGGTGGAGGCCAGTGAATGCTTGGCAAGTGGCAGCACGAGAAGCCTGGGGGCGTTGGCAGAGGCTCTGTTCTGTTGAGGGTTCCTGGATACAGGCTGAGGGGTGGGCTGTAGGACAACACCAGGGTAGAGATTGGAGTTGGGGTGGCTGACCTGAGGCACCAGGGGTCCAGTGGAGGCAGCTGCGTGAGCTGGCTGACTGTTCTTCCTCCGGCCATGGCCCTTGGGGTGAGGGCAGGAGTTGCCCCAGGAATCAGAAGATTGGACAATCACTGCCATCGATTGAGGGGTTGTGTCCATGTGAATGTCCTCAGCCTGCACAGTGGCATGGCCAGCAAGGGGAGCCGGTGACTTGGCTATGCTGGTGGCAGAGATGCTGGTAGCAGGTCCATTGTGGCCCTGGCAATGGAGGTTGCAGGTGCAAGGGAGGAGAGTAGGGCTTGGGAAGGAATGGGGAGGAGGAGGAAGAGGAGCAGCGGGAGGAGCAGGAGGAGCAGCCCAAGGAGAAGGCGCATTAGGAGGAGGAAGAGCAGGAGGTGGAGGATAAGGAAGAGGAGGCAGAGGAGGATGAAGAGGAGGAGGAGGTAGAGGATGAGGAAGAGGAGCAGCAGGAGGAGCAAGAGGAGCAGCCCAAGGAGAAGGGGCATTAGGAGGAGGAAGAGCAGGAGGAGGAGGATAAAGAGGAGGCAGAGGAGGATGAAGAGGAGGAGGAGGTAGAGGATGAGGAAGAGGAGCAGCAGGAGGAGCAGCCCAAGGAGAAGGGGCATTAGGAGGAGGAAGAGCAGGAGGAGGAGGATAAAGAGGAGGAGGAGGATGAAGAGGAGGAGGAGGTAGAGGATGAGGAAGAGGAGCAGCAGGAGGAGCAGGAGGAGCAGCCCAAGGAGAAGGGGCATTAGGAGGAGGAAGAGCAGGAGGAGGAGGAGGTGGGGGAGGAGGAAGAACAGGGGCAGGAGGAGGGGGAGGAGGAAGAGGAGGAGGAGAAGGGGAATCAATACACATGGGGATGGGGGAGATGGATCTGCAGCGGGTAGGAGGAGGTAGAGCAGCAGCAGGAGGAGGATAAAGATGTGAAAGAAGAGGTGGATGAAATGGAGGAGAAGGAGGGTGGGGAGGAGGAGGGGGAGGAGGAGTGGGAGGAGGAGAATCAATGCACATGGGGATGGGGGAGATGGATCTGCAGCGGGTCGGGTTGGAGGGGAAAGGGACCTGGATAAGAGGTGTGGGGAGGTGGGAATTGGGAGGTGCCACAGGTCTTGGCAGGTGTGTAGGTGGGTGACAGTCATTGGGGTTAACTCCCACATTGCTTTCCACTTTGCTCCAAGCAGGAGGAGTGTGAGTGGAAAGAGGCAGAGGAATTGAACTGGAGCTTTCCCCCTGATCTTTCTTTGGCACGGGGGAAGGTAGAGGGACAGATGGGTTCAGGGGTTCAGCAAGCTGGGATTGGATCTGGTGGCTGGAAAGAATATGGGCCATCAGGGAGGGGTGACTGGGTGGGCTGACTGAGTGTGCCCTGCGCGCAGGGGCTGCAGGTCGGAAGAAGGAGTGGAGCGACTGAGTGGTGCGGGGGCCCCTCAGAGCCCCCCTTCTACCTGCCAAGGCCTGGGCACCCTCCCCCCTTGTCCTCCTTGCAGCCTGAGCTTCCTTCTTCAGGCTGCCTGAGTCCTCCTGGAAGCACAGACGTGGCCGCTTGGCAGGTGGGGGCAGCTCTTCCTCAGGCCAGGGCACCAAGAGTGGCAGGGCCGTCACCATGGGCAACTTTCTCTTCCTGGGCCTCCAGGTAGCAGCCTCTTGTGAGGGAGAGCAAAGGGGTGGAGCCCAGGAAGATGTTTCGCTCTGAAGCCCCTTGATGGAGGCCCGAGGGCCTCGAGAGATTGTCCGGTGGTGTTCATCTCGCCTCCCCTTGCTCCCTTCCTCTGGCAGTGAGCAGCAGCCCTGGTGTGGCTCGGGCCTCACTGCTGCCTGGGCCTCGGCTGTAACCAGGAGGCCCTGAGCGGGGCGCTGGGAGCAGCAGGTGGCAGGGCTCCCACCACAGGAGTGCTGTGGAGACACCTGGGCCCTGTCTGGATTGCTGTTGGTCTCCAGGGGCCCAGGGCTGGGCTCCAGGGCACTGAGATTTCCCTGAGCCTCCGCAGATTTTGCTGCTTTTGATGCCCCTTGGCTCAGGGGCCCGGTATGGAGCTCCTCAGGCCTCCCTCGTGGCTCACCACTCTCTCCCTGGATGACCTCCTCCTCCTTCTCCTCCTCCTCGTCCTCCTCCTCCTCGTCCTCCTCCTCCGGCTCCTCCCCCTCTCGCTCCTCCTCCCGCTCCTCCTCCTCGTCCTCCCGCTCCTCCTCCTCGTCCTCCTCGTCCTCCTCCTCCTCCTCCTCGTCCTCCTCCTCCTCGTCCTCCTCCTCCTCCTCCTTGTGGTCCTTCTCCTTGTCCTCCTCTTTTATGTCGTCCTGCTCCGGCTCCTCCTCCTCCTCATCCTGCAAGTCCCCCTCCTCCTCCTCCTCCTCCTCCTCCACGTCCCCCTCCTCCTCCTCCTGCTCCTCCTCCACGCCTTCCTCCAGATGTTCCTGGGCCCTGGGCTCTACTTCTTCCGAAGGAGCTCCAGGGCCCGGAGCCGGTGTCATGGGCTCCTCAGCCTGGTGGACTGGCTGACCAAGTGAAGGCGGGAGGACAGGTCTGCTCCGAGTTGGAGGAGGGATCCTCAGGGTTGTGAAGGGGCCCAAGATCCTCAGGGACCGAGATGTTAGCGCTGGTTTTCGGCTGGAGGCCCCCCAGGTCAGCGGCGGCAGGATCCCCATGGTGGCGCCCACTGCCTGCAGGACAGGGCCTCTCAAGCAGCCAGCTGCGGGAGGCGCCCGACGTCCGGGGTCTTGCTGGACGTTCCTGCAGGCAGTCGGGACAGGAGCTGCAGGGTGCTCTCTGTGACAAGAGGGAGCTTCGAGGGAGAGGCGGATGGGCGCCTGATGGGCCCACGCCAGGCGGCGAGGCCCGCGCCCCCGTTTGCTAGAGCAGGTGCCCATTCTGGGCACCTGGTGTACTTGGATCCGAAAAGAGTCCGTCGACCAGAGGAGCTCGGCCAACACACCAGCTCCTTGGAGACAAAGTGTGCACCGTTGAGTTGAGCCCCTGTGACGTGGGGCTGGAACGCGTGACGGAGGAAGGACCGCGGGCCAAGCAGGGTGGGCAGAGGAAGGCCGCCCCACCCCCACCCGCACTGCTGCTCTCAGCCTAACGCTCCTCTGGACGCTGCTGCAGCTTTTCCCACACCGGCCACACCATTGTTCCCACCGCTTCAGGGTGTCCTTCTGAGGCTGCTTGCCTTCTGCTTATTCAGGCAGCCCTTCTCCATGGCTCCCAAGACTATCTGTATGGCTTTATTAACCTGACTTTTCAAATGCAGAATGATTTCTCATTACTTCTGAGATGAAACCCAAACTCCATGGCCTCTTTTTTTGTGACTTTTCATGGTCCCTGGTCCCTGTTTTATATACTCACCATGTACGGTCTTTTTTCTCCCACTTTATAGTCCTTACATACACAGAGATTTTTTTTTTTTGAGATATGTTTCTTTTTATCATTATCATCATCATCATAAACATTAACTCATGATAATGTTTAAAGTAGTGGTTGTCCCTGTGACATTTCTATGCACTTATATATTGTGTTTTGATTGTATACAAACTCCACTCAACCTTCTCTTGCCTTCTGTTTGGTGCCCTGTGCTGATAGTTCCTCTAGCACTTTCAGGTCTTTTTTTTTTTTTTTTTTCTTTCAGTCACCGTATATGAAAGAAAACATGCTACACTTGGTTTCTACATTGACTTATTTTGCTAACATGATTACCTTCAGTTCCCTTAAATTTCCTGCAAATAACATTGTGTATATATACCATAATTTCCTTATTCATTCACCTGTTGATAGGCATGTAGGCTGATTCTGTAACCTGGCTACAGTGAATATGGCCACAATAACGATAGATATGCAGTATCTCCTTTGTAGGCTGACTTCCTTTCCTTTAGGTTTATCCCTGATTCTGCTGTTCCATGATCATGAGAGTTCTGTCCATCTCCTAATACCTTTCATTTTTTTTCTTCGGTTTTATCATTACATTTATTCTTTAGTTGTAGATGGACACAGTACCTTTATTTTTATTTATTTTTTTGTGCTGCTGAGGATCGAACCCAATGCCTCACACATGCCAGGCAAGCGCTCTACCACTGAGCCACAAATCCAGCCCCATATCATCTAAAGCATTGGTTGGTATTCATTTCAGTATGTGATATTTTCTGATGCTTTTAGTCAGAGGTATGGTGGGACACAGAATTCAAAGAGATCTGAGATCTTGCCAGGAACTCAGACAGACAGTAATATCAAGAAAACATGCCGATTGTTAGCTGTTCCATGGTCAAAGACCCTGCACTTTGTCCAGGAAAATAGCAGCTAGGGAGCACGCCCACGAAGCATTCTTTCCATTTGAACTGATGGAATTAACTGAAAGTAGCTTACACAAAACACAAGGAAAATGAACAGCCCACAAAAACCCCAACTTTCTCTATGCTATAAATCCAGAGGGAGTCACTGCAGCCTGCCGCAGCCTCTCAGTGACCTCACAAAGGACTGCTGTGATGTGAAACACTCTGGGCTGCCATCCTAGTGCCTTGTGTTACAGGAAGATCACAGGATGTGGTGACTGAGCCCGAGGAGTGTGGAGAGCCTGAAAGCACTCGGCTTCAGTCACACTTCCTAACACATTTCCTCCCATCCTCAGGCTGCCAGCTCAGCTTTCTCGTTCCCTGATGACCACTTCCCTGGAGTGCCCTTTTGCACCTTTTCCATCGAAAATGCCTCCTCAGATTTCATCCCTCACATGTGTGTGTGCTTCAGCACTTGCTGATGCTCAGCAATGCGGCCGTGGATTCCTCTCGGGAGTGAGAGAGCCTGGACTGGGGACAGCGAGAATCGTACAGCCCTGGTGCTGGAGAGCCAGAGCCACCTCATCTCCCTGGGTGAGAGTCACAATTTGAACCTAGGAATTCCTGCTTGCTGTTCCTCTCAATTGTTGGATTGTCTTTAAATATCTAGAGGTATTTCTTTTTAAAACAATCTTGGAGTCATAGATGGACACATAATCTTATTTCATTTATTTATTTTTATGTGGTGCAGAGGATGGAACTCAATGCCTCACACGTACTAGGCTAGTGCTCTGCCCCTGAGCCACAAGCCCAGCCCTGGTTTGTGTTTTACTGGCAGCCCACATCATCCTCGGTGACCCAACTTCTCCATCCTTCAGGAATCTTGGGTGCCTTTTTCTTGCCCTGTCACTGTTTCTCTTCCTTAACAACCAAGGTTCCAGAGGAAAATTTATTCATGTGGTCATGTTTTAATATTTTGACTTCTGGGCAGGGCTGTGCATATCTCAGCCAGATGTGCTCTTATTAGAAAAAGCCCAAGAGCCCTGGATGGTTTTGAAGGACGAAGTAAGAGGACCTTACCCAGGTGAGCATGGGCTGAAGAGGCACCAGCCAGCCATCGTCACACATGATAGCTCGGCTGCTTGGTGAGGCAGCGGCACCCCTGGAATATCCAGCTGGAATATCACTTCACTGGCCAAAAATCTACTGAAGGCCTGCAAAACACACACACAGCCTTTTGCAAGAGAACTTTCTCTTCATTCCAGACGACTCTCCATTCTATGCTCTCATTATCCCCTTGTGTTACAAAATGGAAAATGCCCTTCTATTTTTCTAGTGGTACTTACTTTTATGGATGGTGTGGGTAAGCTCCTTTCTCTACCTTTTTCATGTATGTATTTGTTCATTTCTTCATTCTCTAAAACAAATTGTGCTTTTGCTTTTTATTTTACCTCTACCTCTTGAGATCTTCCTAGATTACCTACTTTTTCCTTGCTGTGTTTTTCCTGCACTCATTAATTCATGCTTTCATCTGACATTCTTTTATCTGATTTTTAAATTTTCTTTTGGTTTATAAGAGTTGACAAAGAGTGTAAGATGTATTAAAAAAAGCTTTTATGCTTTCCTATGACAAGAACATGGCCACAAATCTGCATAATCGATTCTATAGTAAGAAAAGACCCAATAGCCTGTGGTTTGAAATCAGGATAAAACAGTGAACACAGTTCTGGCCAGTAAGGAGGAAGGGACACAAGAGAGGTTAAAGCTGATGGAGGACAACCAGGGGAGCACAGTGCAGAAGAGACAGCTGGTTTGTCCAGGTCCCAGGTCCCTGGGTTCTCCATTTACTCCTCTAATGATGATGATGATTTCTTACTAGTTGTTGAGCACTTATTCTGTGCCGGGTGCTTCCTGGAAATAGTGTATGATTCCCTATTCCCTCAAAAGAAACTCTGAGAAGAGATATTTTATCCTCATTCATCATATAGAAAATGAAGAAAAGCCCTGCCAAGCTCACTGATTCTCCCAACACCAAAAGATGGTATCAGTAAATAATCTGAAACCATGGTCTGTTATCTTTCTGCTGTGGTTCACTGCTCATATCTTGTGACTGAACTGCCTTTGAACTCGGTTGCTTGTTGCTTGAGTCCTTGCTCAGCTCCTAAAAAATTCTGTCCCAAGAAATCTCCCAAGTTCCCAAAAAAAATTTATAGCATAAACAAATGACATTTTAACTGAATCCTAATTACATATGAAAAATTAGTCTCTAAAGAGTTAAGACTTCTACATTATTTTAGCTCCTGTTGGATTTGTGTTGCTTCAACAGAATTCTCAAATTATTTTCCTGTCTGAAATATCACCCATATTAACTGTCAGTGTGGATCATTTCCCCTCAAAGCCTTTATTTTAGCAGTTAAGCCAAATGTGTTTTCCAGAAAGTTAGTTCAAGTACTTTCTCCTCTTTCTTTTCCTTCCTCCCCTTCCTTTTTCCCCACCAATCCCCAAACATTATTGTCCAGACATGACTGGATAGCAGCTTTTGTTTCTTGACCCTGTAATATGACAGTCTGCTAATATTGCCAGAGGGTGCAGTTTTGGGGTTACAGTCGTGATTTTAGCTATTCAATCATATTAGCAGGAAAAAAAAATGACTTGTTTCTGTTGTACTTGAGTCTTAAGAAAAAGTGCCCATAGTTTAGTGACAATTTCCAAAGGCTTTAGTACCACCTGTATTTCAAAATGCGGGACCCAAACTCCCAGAAGAAACAAGCGCTGAACAGACTTCGTGCTCAGCTTAGAAAGAAAAAAGAATCTCTAGCTGACCAGTTTGACTTCAAGATGTATATTGCCTTTGTGTTCAAGGAGAAGAAGAAAAAATCAGCACTTTTTGAAGTGTCTGAGGTTATACCAGTCATGACAAATAATTATGAAGAAAATATCCTGAAAGGTGTGCGAGATTCCAGCTATTCCTTGGAAAGTTCCATAGAGCTTTTACAAAAGGATGTGGTACAGCTCCATGCTCCTCGATACCAGTCTTGAGAAGGGATGTAATTGGCTGTACTCAGGAGATGGATTTCATTCTTTGGCCTCGGAATGATATTGAGAAAATTGTCTGTCTCCTGTTTTCCAGGTGGAAGGAATCTGATGAGCCTTTTAGGCCTGTTCAGGCCAAATTTGAGTTTCATCACGGTGACTATGAGAAACAGTTTCTGCATGTACTGAGCCGCAAGGACAAGACTGGAATTGTTGTCAACAATCCCAACCAGTCAATGTTTCTCTTCATTGACAGACAGCACTTGCAGACTCCAAAAAAGAAAGCTACAATCTTCAAGTTATGCAGCATCTGCCTCTACCTGCCACAGGAACAGCTCACCCATTGGGCAGTTGGCACCATAGAGGATCACCTCCGTCCTTACATGCCAGAATAGAGGGCTGACCAGCAAAATGGAGATCAGAGAATGCAGCAGCAATTGTTTTTCTTGTTTTCTTACCACTTTATTCTTTCAGAGTTTGAAGAAAATGGACTCATGCACAGAACACTATGCATTTTGAAACTCATTCATCCTGGATTTTTTTTTTTTTTTAATCATTTGTATCTCAGAACTTAAAAAAAAAAAAATTAGATGTCTTCTGCACGGACTGTGTGAAAGAAGATGCTTTGCATACTTGCTGCACTGCATCAGCATCTTACTAAAAATGTGAAGTGAAGGACTGTTGTACACTGAAATGCTTATATGTATCTGAAAGCACAAGGTGATACTCATTTTTTATGGTCTTCCCATTTGTGCTGGTTTTGCCTCTTTAACATCTGTCATCAGTATTGAGAGGGTGAGAAGTGAATGTAACAGGTATAAGTAACATTTGAAAAAACTTAATAGCTTTGCTATGATCACCATTGTTCCACAGCACTGTCAGATTCATTCTAATGACCAGAGGTGGTGGTTTTAAAAAAAATACAACCGTGGGAAAGAAATCCTAAATGAAAAAAACATCTCATTATAGGCATTCTTGCCTCATTTTACTGGGCCATGTTTATGTTTCTTGGTACTCATAAATATATGTATTTTTTCCCAGATCTCTTTCCCCAAGTTGCTGTTAAAAAAGTATTCTGCTGAGTGTGGATGCATTTATACTCACTAAAGCAGACCTGGAGTCTGAAGTTGCTAAAAGCAGCTATAAAACTGAGAAATACATTCATAGCTGCAGAAACCGTGATAGGTAGAGGACTTTACTTTTGGTTTTTGTTTTGTTTTTTGGTGTTAAAGAGAAAGAGATTTTAATTACAAAGAAAATTCCAATTGCGCAGAAATACTGGTTTCTACACCATCCTAAAGAAAAAGTTATGGGGGATTTTGGAATAAGAAAATATTTTTAAAGTTGGGATTTTAAATTGTAAAAATGACCAGAGTGTCAAAGTTCTAAAAGTAGAACTCATTTTGTGCAATGAACATGAGGAAAGACTACTGTTTAGTTTTGTTTTTTTGTTTTTATTTTTTTTTTCTTTTAAATGAAGAAAATCTTTGCTTAAGGGTTATGTGCATACTTTTATTGGAGTAAATCTGAATGATCCTACTCCTTTGGAGTAAAACTAGTGCTTACCAGTTTCCAATTGTATTTAGCTTCTGGTTGGAATTTGAAAAAAATGAAAACCTAAATAAAATAGGTGAAAGTTCCCTGACTATTCAGGTGAATAAAAAAAAAAAAAAAAAAAATCACCCATAACTAACTCCATCAATGTAAATAGAACATACCCCGTGTTGTGGAGTTCCTGCTATAGTGGTGATTCTGGACTACATTGCTTTCCATGTATCAGACTGATGCTCTGTTGTTTCCAACCTTCCTGTATTTTAGCTTAGAATTATATAAGATGTTCATCATAGTGTCTTACACGTTACTTGCAGATTTGTCGGTGTTTTCTGAAATACTTTCCTTGGCCTTATCTAGAAGGGAAAAAGAAGATCTGGGGAGGGCTTTCAAAGCGTACAGCAACCACACTTTCTATCAAATGGATGAGCAATACTATGACATAAAGAATAAATAAAGCACTCTGGGTGCGATTACATGACAAAAAGTGGTTTGGCTACGCAAGTGGAAGAAATGAGCAAGGTTCAGTATTTACATGTAGAATGGCAAAAGGAGAATGAGAAGGCCTGATCACATTCCTTCACATTCATCTGTGACTACTTATGGCCTCAGTATGCCTTTGTCTCCTGTTCACACAAGGCTTGGGGAAGCACCATGTGTAACAGTTTCCATAGAGATGGAAGGGGTGAAATGGTGAGACAGGTCACATGATGAGACTACTCCATTGGTGGACTTGGTTCCTTTTTGTAATGGCATCCTCTACTCCATCCTGTGTACCACTCACACTCCTTTTTGTCTTGTAATGTGTTTATTCTATAATTATATCCTAATGACTCACATGTGCTAAGGGTTCATGATACCATACTACCTGAAACACAGCCTTAGGCCTTTAGTTTCTTATGCTGTTTTTGAAGTTCATAAGAATGCAGACAATCATTTTTGATCAAACTCCTCAGATGAAGATGACCAAAACAAAAGTTTGTCTCTCATCACCTGACTGAATTTTTATTACCACTTCAAAAGTTTGACTTCTTTCTGGCCCTTCTTTTCATATTGCACAGAATTTGTGAATTTTAAAACTATTTCCTTCTTGTGAATCTTAGGGTTTACTTTCTATATTTATACTGGACATTTAATTTCCTTTTGGACAGTAACATTATGTATTTACCTTCTTGTCTTCTAGCCACACAGCCCAGGTGTCAGATCAAGAAGTTATTACCAAAAACTAACACTTGTGAGAGAGAATTATCCCAGTGGGAGATAATGCAAATTGATAGAAACCACAGCCTTAAAGGTTTATGTTTTAGAGGCGATTGGGAAGGCAACAGTCAGTTTCACCAGGAAGAGTACTTCCAGCAGGTGATAGTGACCTATGAAAAAACACCAACTATGAAACAGCACACAGGTTTTACTCAATATGAGATTCCTTATAGGAGAGAGACTGAATTTAAAGAATATGAAAAAAGCCTTCAGTTCTGCTTCACACCATGCTCAACATCAGTTAGTTCATACTGGCAAGAAATTCTGTGAAGCCAGCTTTTAGGGATGGTGGCAGTGGTGAGATGCCCATGTTCTGGGCCTTCACCTGTGATGACCTTTTCCACTTTTAACAACATTAACTTGGACCCCCTTAGAGAAACCTATGGGGTTCCTTTTTATTTACAGTACCTCGCCCACTGGCCAGAGCATTTCATCATTGCAGAGGCACCTGGTGGAGAATTAATGGGCTATATTATGGGTAAAGTAGAAGGCTCAGGAGCCAGGTAAGAATGGCATGGACATGTCATAGCTCTGTCTCTTGCCCCTGAATTTTGACACCTCAGTCTGGCAGCTAAACTTATGGAATTATTAGAGGTGATTTCAGAAATAAAAGGTGGATTTTTTGATGATCTCTTTGTAAGGATATCTAACCAAGTTGCAGTTGACACGTACAAGCAGTTGGGCTATGGTGTGTATAGGACGGTCATGGAGTACTATTCAGCCAGCAACAGGGAGCCGAAGAGGATGCTTATGATATGAGTAAGCACTTTCCAGGGACACCAAAAGAAATCCATCATACCACTACCTCATTCTGCGAGGACTGAAGACACTGAATAACCACAGGTAGTGGTCCTTAGGCTGTTGTTCCAAATAGTTTATGGACAATATTATTTTCACTGAATGATCTTGGAGTGCTTTTAGGAGAAAAGTAATCATTTATGTCTTAAGACTTTAAGAAAATACAGGTTATAAACATTTTCAATCTCATTGTTTCCATTTAGCAATATCACACATCTTAAAGCTGTTTGCTTTAATAAAATTCAATCAAGGTGGCAACTAGGTCAGAAGGAAACTATCCACTATCATGGTTAATGTCCACCATGTACCAGGAAGACTTACTCTCACCTCCTAACCTTCTGTGTCTGAAAACCACTGCTGCATGTGTGTGTGCATGGGTGTATGTGTGCATGCGTGTGTATATATTATATTGTATTGAACTGATAATTGAAGCTTTAAAAGCATATATGAGGGCTGGGGTTGTGGCTCAGTGGTAGCATGCTCACCTAGCATGCTTGAGACCCTGGGTTCGATCCTCAGCATCACAAAAAAATAAAGGTATTGTGTCCACCTACAACTAGAAAAAAAAAATTAAAAAATAATTCTTAAAAAAGCACATATGAAATGTATAAAACTAAGATGTATAATAAAATACATTTTTGATTCAAAAAATCGTGATGATAAGGAATGTAGGAAGGCCTTTATTACTGATTCAGAACTTAGTATCAGATAATTCACACTGGTAAGAAAACACATGAATGTACAGAATATGACCAGACATTAGTTTGCATTCAAGTCTTACTGGTCTTAAGAGAAACCTTTAAAATGTAAAGAATGTGGGAAGGCCTTCAGTTGTGGCTCAGACCTTACTAGCCATCACAGAATTCATATAGGTAAAAAGCCCTATGAAGGTACTCACTGTAGAAAGTCTCTGCCAAAGATCACATCTCATTAAACATCATAGAATTCACACTGGTGAAAAGCCTTATGAAGGTAAGGAGTGTGGGAAAACACTTATGACTCACAAGTAACTAACATCAGAAAATTCATACTGATGAGAAATCACATCAATGTGGAAAAGCCTTTATTCATGGTGCAAATCAATAGGTTTACATTGGGAGGAAACCCTCTGCCTGGAGCTCATGCCTTCCTCGACATCGGCGAATTCATACTGGTAGGAAACCATATGAAAGTAAGTGATGTGGGGAGAATTTTATTTGAGCTTTGTATTTTGCTCAACAGGAGAAAAGTCATCAGAGAAAACTTTATAAATGTTAGGAATGTGGAAGGACATTTCTTCATGGCTCAAGTTTAACAGACATCAGAAAACATAATGATAAGAGAAATTATGAATGCAAGGAATATGGAAAGACTTTTTTTGTGTGATTCAGAACTGAACCGACATCTGAAAATCCATACTGGAAACAGACCATCTGAAAGTGAAGAATGTGAAAAAGCCTTTCTATGGGACTCACAACCTGCTCAACATCAAAGAATGCATACTGACAAGGAAGCTTATGAATGTGAAACGTGGGAAATCTTTTATCTGGGGTTCACAGCTCACTCGACATAGGAAAATGCATACTGATGCAGAATTCTACAAATGTAAGAAAACTGACCAGCTCTTTGGTCACCATATTTACCAAGTATAAAATTCACAGTGTTAAGAATTACTTTAAATGGACAGACTATGAGAACACCTTTAGTCATTACTCAAATTTTGCTCAACACGAGACTATTTACACTTTTGAGATATCCTATGAATACGAAGATTTAGAGACAAGATTTTCCCCAAGCTCTTACTTTATTTCACCATTGTGAAATCTTAAAACATAAGAAAGGCTTTATTCATGACTCATTAATTCAGTCTATTAGTTTCTTCTTTAGAGAAACATCAGAAATATAATACAGGTCATACAGTACATCCAACATCAGAGAATACATCATGCAATCTATATTAATTTAGGAAATAATTTGCTTATTATCATCAGTTAAATTCTACTTATCATGGTTATATACTATGAATGACATCATAGTATGAATTCTTTTTTTTTTTTTTTTTTTCCTTGGTACTGGGGATTGAACTTTACCATTGAGCTACATCTTCAGTCCTTTTTATTTTTTGTTTTGAGACAGGATTTCACTAAGTTACTGGAACTGGCTTCAAATTTGCTTCCTGCCTCAGCCTCCTGAATCTCTGGGAGTGCATTGATTTTGAATCATTCTCTAAACAGAGATGTGTGGCACAAAGAATTTATATTTAATTCATGTAGGAAATGGTCCATCACTGCCAGAATCCTGTTGCATTTCCCCAAACCTCATACAAAAGCTAAGGTTATACAATCAATTTGGAAAAGCCTTGTTATGTTATTCAGCTTATTTTGCATATCTTGGTTTCAACACATCCTGCCTCTATATTTGCTGGAAAGTAACTTCAATTGACCTGTTTGCTTTCTCATTTGATTACAAGTATTGGATGACCTTGAAACTTGATGACTTAATGACCACCATTAGTATTAGTACTGCCATTTCTACAAGTGGAGGACTATAAGGGCATAATGATAAGATAAATATGCTGTGTCTTATTATAGCACAATGTTAATTCTGAATGGACACCAGTAAATTATAATGAAAGCTAGAAAGCCTTGATCACTGTTAATTTCTTATCCCCAACACCACCAAAACCAAAAAAGAACCTGAATCTCATAGTGGAAGATTAAAACTATTTACCAAGAAAGTATGTAAGAACTGCCATGTCATGCCTTCAGATATAACAAATGGCTTTCTCAACTTTCAAAAGATAGAAGTAATCAGTTGGCTTTAGAAGCCAAAAGCATGCAACTCTAAATAAGTGATACATTTATTCTCTTCCCCATAATTTTACTTATTATCTTATTTTAACCAATTACCCTATCAATTACTAACATTTATAAAAATACCTCTTCCCCACACTATGTGAAGAATTATTTCGTATACTTTTGCCACAAGCCTTACTCCAACCCTAATTTCTTTTTAATTTTTTAGTTTTATTTTATTTATCTATTTTTTAAATTTGGTGCTGAGGATCAAACCCAGTGACTCATATGTACTAGGCAAGCACTACCACTGAGCCACAACCCCAGTTCCCCAACACTAATGTTTATTCATTCAAACCACAAAATAATTATTTCAAACTGAACCTGAATGTCTATTCAAACTTTATAATTAATGCTCAATTCAAGTTAGATTGCTTCTCAATAACATCTATACCAGTAGCACTTTTTGTTACATGATCTACTATGTTAGTTTCAATGTGATATATATTTGGATGTAGAAATTAATCAATTCTGTATGTGTGTGTATTACTGGGGATTGAACCCAGGGGTGCCCTACCATTGAACTACATCCCAAGTCCTTTTTACTTTTTTTTTTTTTTTTTTCTTTTTACTTTTTGAGACAGAGTCTAATTTGATAACCTTGTATCCTTCTGCCTTAGCCTCCTGATTAGCTTGGATTACAGGTACCACCATATCTGGCACTTCTAAAACATTTTAAAACTCTATTTGTATCTTTGAGAGTTCCACAAAAAAGGTCTTCAACACTTTAGCCTGGTGAACTAATTAGCCTGGTGAGCTAATTCACTGTCCCACACTATTATTACTGGCTCATTTCTTCTCTCTCTTTTTAATCCTCTGCAATCAGGCTTTTATTCTTCTTGTTTCAAAACCTACTTGTTAGGGTCACCCATATCCTTTGTCTTGCCAAATCCAATAACTAATTCTCAGCCTTAATCTTACTTGACCAATTGGCAGAATCTCTCTTATAGTTAACTAAATTCCTTTTTTTTTTGGGGGGGGGGGGTAAGCAAGTTTTGGGTAACCAAGAACTGCACCCAGGGGGATTTAACCAGGGATTAAACTCAGGCACTCAACCACTGAGCCACATCCCCAGTCCTATTTTGTATTTTATTTAGAGACAGTGTCTCACTGAATTGCTTTTGCTGAGGTTGGCTTTGAACTCATGATCCTTCTGCCTCAGCCTCCCAAGCCTCTGTGATTACAGGCTCATGCCACCATGCCTGGTCCATTTTCCTCCTTTTAACTGAATGTTGGAATGCCTATGGTTTAGTCCTTGCACTTTACTTTGCCTTCCACCTAAATCAAGTCCTCCATAATCACATCCAGTTCCATGATACAGAATTAATCCCATATTTATCTCGTTGGTCCTGAAGGCTTCTAAATGCTTATCTAACTTCTCCATATGGATGTCCAATAAGCATCTCAAGCACACAAGTTGACTTCCTTCTGCCAGGTTCTTAACCTTGATGCCTCTATTTCCAATCTTCAAAGTATTTGATTTTAAAAATATTAATTCTATTTTCAAAATATCACTAATTCTCATCTATTAAACCCCATTCTAAGCCACTACCTGCAATGTGGCATTCTGAACTAGTCCTCTGGTCTTCCTGTTTTCATTTTATTTTATTTCTTTAAATATTGTTAGGTGTAGATGGACACAATACCTTTATTTTCAAATTTTTTTATGTGGCGCTGAGCATCAAACCCAGTGCCTCATATGTGCATATCCATATCCACACAGCACCTTCAGTGACCTTTAAACAAAGATCCCTTACTCATTCGTGCAAAACCAGTCAGGGGCAGGTTTCTATACACAGGATAAAATTTCATTACTTGCAGTGGCCTAGAAGGCCCTACAAGATCAAATCTCTGTCCATTTCTGTGACTTCACCTCTCCTTTCTACCTCGCTCTCTCAGCTCTAACTGCCCTGACCTTCTTGCTAATCCTCAGATAAGCAAAGCTCAGTCTATCTCAGGGCCTTTGTACTTCTGCTCCCTCTGCCTGAATATATTTCCCTGATTTTTTTTTTTCATGGCTAACTTCATGCTGGTCTCAATTCAAAGATTACCTCCCCTGAGAGATTATCTCCTGGTTGGATACTTGTCCAAGTTTAAATATAAAAGAATATTGGTAAAAGAATATCTAGGAGAAAAAACAATTCAAAAAATAGATAAAACGATTTTTCCCTGAAAGAAACCAAAGGTAGTTTTCCTTTCTAAAATAAAAGGGGAAATAAGTGAGAAGAGTGATATACGTAAGTTAGGAGGATGGAACTTTAGAAACTCATTCTGATATAACCTGCCTGCTATCCCTAGATTTCAGACCTTCCTTTCTCAGGCCTTTAATGTGAGTTTCAAACAAACATCTCAAAGAGCTGCTACTTCACAGACCAACCATAATATCACCAGCAATAGAAGCTCTGGGGTGACTAACTCTTATTCCTTTGTCCAATAAGGAAGACTCCAGGCTTTGGCATCATACTTCCAGCTTAAAAGAAAGAGACAGAACATGATGATTCTATAGGAGTTGCAGAATCGAATCTGGTTCATTGGCCAACTATGAAGAGACAGTGACAGGGAGGTATCAGGATCTAAAGGATGAGGAATAAGAAAGTACACAGCGAAGCACTCCATTTCTACCTCTACAAACTGAAACCTTTCCTTAGAAATTCACAATAAAAGAGGCAGGAATTAATTACAGGAGAACAGATTCTGATTATTATGTAAGATCTCCTGAGTGAGGTCAGATTGCTATAGCTCTCCAACGTCACATCCCTGTCCCTCTGGGCAAGGTCCAGGCATTCCCATTCCTCCTGAGAGAAGTTGACAGCCACATTCCTGAAAGTCACCAGTCACTGGGACAACAAATGCATTATTTATGAAAATATGGTAATGATTCTGAGGTGAAATGAGAAAGGATGAAGGAGGTCATGGAAGGAAGCAATAGGCCATGACTGATAATATTAATATTAGTGGTCATTGAAAAAAAATGGGTGCCTAAGCTGTAGTAGCAACATGATTCTCAAGTACTCTCATTGCTACAAACCTTCTTATGTATAATAGAACAGTTTAATTAACCAGAAAGGACTGGAAATAAAAAAGGGAAGATGAGTACATGAAACACTGAATGCAGTCAGAACATTAAGCTTTCTCATTCTAATAAACAATGAATTCTTTTTCTTTAGTTGTGGAGGGACACAATACCTTTATTTTTATGAGGTGCTGAGGATCGAACCCAGTGCTTCACATGTGCAAGGAAAGTGCTCTACCACTGAGCCACAACCCCAGCCCAACGACAAATTCTTTATGAAGACAAGTTCTTCCCTTCTCTTCTCCCTTTAAAGAAAAAGATAAACAAAATTGACAGACTCTTACCAAACAACTTTTACCAAATATCTAGACTAAGAAATAGAATTTGAAGTTCTGGAAAGCTTGGATTCATTATTAAGTTACAAAATTATATCACTGAGTATAATGGATATAGGAAATTTCCATTTTACATATGAAATGATTTACTTATTTGTGAGTATTTAACTAGACAAATTCTCTAATGTCTTTGAGCTCTCAGAATCTATAATTCTCAAGAGAGTATACATCAGACATATTTTATTTGTTCTACTTTCCATTTTCCTAGGTTACAGCAAGATGATAATGCTACTCCAGATGCACAGATAATAGCTCTGGACTGGCACATTCTGGCCATCTCCAACGCAAACCTCACTGATGACCATCCTTGCTCAATCATTCTTGGGCAAGATGGGTATGATAAGTAGAATAATGTCCCCCTCCACCATCCCCGGTGTCCACATCCTAGTCCTTCAAACTTGTGACTATGCTACCTTATATAGCAAAAGGGACCTGATGTGATAAAGGATGTGATGAAGGATCCTGAGATATGGGAAATTAGCCTACATTACCTGGTTGGGCCTAATGTAATCACAATCACAATCATAAGTGATTGAGGAGGCAGGGAAGTCAAAGAAGTAGATATTATGATAAAAGTAGAAGTCAGAATGATAGGATTCCTGATTTTGAGAATGTAAAGGAGCCACAAGCAAAGGACTATGGGCATTCTCTAGAACCTAGAAAATATAAGGAAACAGATTCACCTCTAGAACCTCCAGAAAGAACACAACTTGGCTGATACCCTGATTGAAGTCTGAACCATTTCAGACATCTGACCTCCTTGGTACTGGGCGTGAACTCAGAGGTACTTTACCACATGCTATATCCCCAGCCCTTTATATTTTTAAATTTTGAGTCAGGATCTCACTAAGTTGAAGAGGATGGCCTTGAACTTGTGATCCTCCTGCCTCTGGAGTAGCTGGGATTACAGGCATGAGTCCCCGGGTCCAATAATTTGTTGTTGTTTTTAGACAAATTTGTTGTTTTAAATCACTAAGCTTGTATTAATTTGTTACTGCAGTAACAGGAAGCTATACAAGGGTCAAGATCCCTTTCTTCACAGGACTCAGTTCTCACCCAATTTTAAAAGTTTCACAGAAAATCTTGCCATACACTGAGATAACATGCAAAGAAAAATACTGTGACTTCCAAGTGGAAAACCTGTGTTTGTAGAGAAGATCAAGGCTTGTTATGTGCCCCTGATTCATCTCTACCTCATCAAACCATGTATTAATACTGCTCTTAAGAGGAGGTGTTTCTGCTCCCTCAGTGCTCCTGGAAAAAGACTGTGCATATGAAAAATGTAGGCAGATCTGATGAATAAATACTAAACACTGGACAGAAGGAAAATGTCTAGAGAAGTCTGTGATTTTTTTCTACTATCACTTATTGGAATGGAAAATGTCTGGGACCAGTTCTAAAGGGAAACAAAAAAGGCCGAAAATTTTGGGATATGTAAAGTCCAATGTTCACATCACAATGAAATGATTGTCCTTCAAGAAGGAAAGACAGAACAATGACTCACACGTGCCCTAGTACTTAAAATTGTCAGAACACACCAATTTTCTGGGTTCCTCTCCTGGAAATGTGCTGAGTTCAGAGACACCAGTGCTGGAGAAAGAAAAGAAGTCATGATATCAGACTTGCCTCAGAGCTCACAAAATGAGCAACTCTGAACTACTTAACTTCCCATCTTTGAGGGAATTTGGAGACAGCTCAGCCCTCCCACAAATCCAATGAAAACCAGTTATAGCAGAAGGGATTCAGTATAAAATTTTCCTTAATCCCATGATGGTGAACAGAATCTTACAAGATGCTACTTTCCTAGGGTATAGTCACCACAAAGCATGCCCAGGAAACCCCACATCCAGGGTCTTGTGCATGGTAGGCAAATACCCTACCAGATTTACATCCCCAACCACAGAGGCTGGCTTTATAGATAAGGGCTGAAAAAAGTGGAAACAGAGCACATCAAACAGATTCATCATTTCAAAGTCCTGTAAAGTGGGAATAGGGAGAGAGAACAAAAGAAAAATGATTGGTTAACATTAGATTACTTCATATTTTTTTTCTTAGTTGTAAATTTTATTTTTATGTGGTGCTGAGGATCAAACCCAGTGTCTCACACATGCCTATCTCTCCTGATTTCTCTGACGATCAGATGACAACTTGTTTTTGGTTTGGAGGCAGGGAACCTCAGCTTGAGTGACTCCATTTTGATATTTAGTATGGTATACAACAGTCTAGTGAAGGAGGCTAGTCCAATACTATGGCCTCCTATAATTTTTATCTAATATCAGGAAGGCACTTTACTTATGCTTACCAATTTATTATAAAAAAGTACAACTCAGGAACTACAAAATGGAAAAGATGCATAGACAAGGTATGAGGGGAAAGAATTTTACCCAGTTTTCATGCCCTTCCCAGAAAAGCTACCATCTTAGGACCTCAACGTATTCTCCAACCCCAAAGACCTCCTGGATCTTGAGTCAGCGTGGTAACAACTCTCTGAACCAGTACTGCAGAGAACATCTCCAGAGCCACTGTCCACATACTCATCCCATTCCCTTGCATCCAGTTCTTTTTTGCCTGTTTGCTCTTTCCTATAAAAGAAAATTCCTTTCTGCCTGACCTCTGAGATGCTTGCAGATCTTATGGTTGTAGGGTTCTCCCAATTGTAGTAATCTCCTTCCCCTTATAGTAATGATCCTTTGAATAAAGTCTTTCTTTTCAATTTTTTACTCAACAGGTTGAATAACTTTTATAAAATAATAAAACTATTTTTATTAATTCACCAAGCTCAGGTCACATACAAAAAGCACTGAGGGTCAAATATGAACAAGATTCACAAGGCGACCAAAGTACACACAGCAGGCCACCTTTAGACTTCAAGACTGAAAAAGTGGGTTAGGGCTGTGGCTCAGTGGCACAGCACTTGCCTAGAATATGTGAGGCACTGGGTTTGATCCTTTCACCACATAAAAATAAACAAAGGTATACTGTCCATCTACAACTCCAAAGATAAGAAACAAGAAAACAAATTAATAAAAAAAAAGACTGAACAAGTAAAAGTTCTCAAGTTGCAGCCACCTGATTAAAATGTACAAAAGATTAAAAATGTACAAAAGAGCTGAATGTGATGGTGCATACCTGCAATTCCAGCTACTGGAGAGGTTGAGGTAGGAGGATCAAAAGTTTGAGGCCAGCCTGGGCAACTTAGCAAGACCTTTCATGGGCAGTACTCACTTTTTCCCCTCCATCGATAATGCATGCTTTAGAAGAAAGGAGAGGGAATTTTATAAAGGAAATATTAAGCAGACAGCACTTGTTTAAGTGCTAATGGATATGACATCACTAGAAGTGGGACACCACACTTTAAGAACCTCATCATGTGATGCAACAGGAAAAATACAGTACCAATGATGAACTACTTTTGCCTAAAAATGTGATTTAGGTAAAATCTGATCTGCATCTAGATCTAACTACCCTTTTGCAGAAATATGGGGGTTCTAATAAGAAATTTTATAACACTACAAGGAAGTTATTAGCCAAAAGCAAGAAGTGGAACAGGCTACAGGACAAATTATATAGGTTTCGTAAAAATCAGTAGCACCAATTAAATGAAGACAAAAGTAAAAAAACAGGAGGTAAACTGTCACGGATTAAAGAAGGTTTAAAGTTTAGCAACAAAACACAGTGTGTGGAATCTACCTGGATTAACTATAAAAATCTATGAAACTTGGGAAATTTGATCATGGACTGGTTATATGATAGTATGAAACTACTGTTAGTTGGTATAACAGTATGGTGGTTATTTTTAAATGTCCTTTTAGTAATATATGCATAGAGAAGGTTAAAATAATATAATTTTGAAATACTATGGGAAGAAAAGGAGGAAAGATTGATACAAGGTATGTTTTTAATTACAGCTATATTGTTAGACACATTGAGGTTCATACTTTCTATTGTGCTTGAAATTCCAATAAAGTTAAAAATTAAAAGGTCTTCAATTTTCCCTCCAGAAACAATTACTTTTATCAAAATCTGAGCCCAGAAAGGACTGACACGTAACTGGGAAGAAAGGAGAGGTCTAGTGTAGCCACGGAGTACAACTATGCTCTCAGTGGATGGCTGCTTCCTCCTCTATGTTGTAGGACATAGAAAATGAAATTCGAGGGGAGAAAGAAAATGGTCACTTACTTTATGCAAGACTTCCAAATGTGTAAATCTTCCCTGTGTACCTCTCTTGGAAAAAGCAGAACAAAGAAAAACAGAATCAAAGGACACAATAGTTTTGTGGATTCCACAAAACTATTTAGACCACTTCTACACCAACCTCAGGCAAGAAAGATGTCTTCCCGACAGGGTTCTCAGGGGACATCTTCCTTTTCCTAGCGTCTTCCTTTGACGCTTTCAGTCTGAAAGGGTATCTTCAGCAGAGCCTCGTTCTCTGTAAAGCGAAAGAACCGCGGCAGCAGTACGATGCGATTCTCAGGTGGCTGAAACCCGTCCCTTTTACTCCAAGGGGCATTAGAGAGGTGCAGGAGGGACCAGCAGCTACAAGCATTAGCCTACCACAGGTGACCCTACACGCGGTCCTGCGAGCGCGCACACACAAGCATCCGGCTTAAAATACTAGTTACGCCCTCCCCTCCTCCGACCCGCTCCCCTTGCCAAGATAACGGTGCGGACTGTGCCCGAGGAGTCGCCAGCGGGTACACTCATCAATTCAGAGCGATGGAACACACCTCGTAGCACCCTGCCCTCGCCGCTCTCGGAACCGAAGTGACAGTGTCAATTTTCCTGGCGGAGAGAGACACCGCTACCCCACTCCGGCGAAGCCGACCTCCATAACTAGCCGGGAGCACTCAGACCTAGAAGAAAGGCAGCCCGGAGCCAGCGGGCTTCCTCTCCTGTCAGCGCCGAGCCCTAGCCAGTACTCCGCTTTCCCCCGCATTCTATGGGAGCCGTCCCGCGCTCCAACCCTAACAGGGTGCAGGCTTTAGTGAGGGTTTCGGTTCACGTACGGCTGTACACCGGATCCTAGCATCAAGACGTAAGGGCGTACGTGTGCGGAGTGGCGCGGCGACGCAGGGGCCTTCGGGAAACGTGGTTTCAAGCCGGGTTCAAGCCGGTGCAGTGTAATTGTGCGCCGCGTGATGGGCGTCCGGTTTGACCACCCGGCTGGAACTATGAATCCCATCTGAGCGGTTTAATTCAGTTGGCTCCCCAGAACTTCTGGACAATCTCAAACAGAAGAGGTTAGGTCTTCAAGGAAATGTAGTCCGTGACTGGAAAAACGGCAAAAGGCTGCGAGGTAGGGTCCGAATTTTTTTCAGATTTCTGAGTAGGACAGAGTTGCCACGGTAACCAGATTGCTGAGCTGGTTAGGGGGTGTGATGCCTGCTTCACAGCCGTGTGTGTGTGTCTCCATCCGTCCCGCTTTTTGGGGGGAAAAGGTGGGGGAAGGCTGTGGCTATCCTTTGTGAATGTGATCTGTATCAGCTTGTGTTTGAGACTGAGGGGGATGTTATTGATCCATTTGGGATTGTACATGAGAGGGTCTTTGGGGAAGGACAGATGAGCCTGGACACCCGAAGAATTTTCAGGAAGCAGGTTTGTTTAAGCTGAAACGGTCCAGAGGGGCTAATGCCTAAAAATCTTTGGACCACGAGTCTGGAAAATTCTTTTAGATTTATAATCAGTGGGGTTGGAGGTTCCCATAACATTTGCTCTCTGTCCCATATTCGTAGGCTGCATGGAGATTTCACGTTTTGTCTGCAAACGTGGCATTACAAGAAAGGGGACATTTCAAACCACACTAAGCTTTCTGCATAACTCCTGTGAAATCCTGTTGACACTCTTTGTAAAACTCTTTCCGACAAGAAAAGAAGCTGAATTATGGCAAGGGTCTTTTGGATGGGGGTTATCTGGTCAGCTTCAGGATGACTAAGATTGAGATTGTTATCTGCGATTAATCAGACTTAGACTGCCACCTAAATTTCTTATAACTTGTTAAGAAAATGATGTTTACATAGTTATGAATTTAGAATAGATTCTTATGGAATTTTATAAATTAAGTGAATGATACATTGAGAATTCACCTTTGGTAGTGACTTTGGAGAAAGAAGTATGTGAATATAGTATTGTGAGAGTGAGAAAAATTGGTAAGTACTATCATTAAAACTCTTAAACATCAGTTTCCTCACCTGTAAAATAAGTCTTGTGAGGTTTTGAAACACTGCTATCCAGTAGAAAAAAAAAAAAAAACTGGATCCCATTTTTAATATCTGTGCTGTTCAGTACTGTAGCTACTAATGACATCTGGCTATTGAGAACCTGAAAATGTGGCTAGTTTGGCTGAGTAACTGAATTTTTAATTTCATTTAATTGAGCATCAGTTTGCCTTAAAAGATTTGAAGGGGGTGAGTTTAATTCATCTAGCAAATATTTGAAAAATGAAATTTATATTGAAATGAGAAAGAGATGAAAAGGAAATTCAAATTGAGCTTTAGTCTTTTTTTAAATTGAGGAATAATTTATGTAAAGTTCATAAATATTTCATGTTCACCTCAACTATCCTTTACATGCACAGGCAACTGCCACACAACAGAGATCAAGAATGCTTCTGTGTGCTGGGCACAATGGTGCATGTCTGTAATCCCAGAGGACTGGAAGGCTGAGGCAAGAGGATCACAAGTTCAAATCCAGCCTCAGCAACTTAGCAAGCCCCTATGCAAGTTAGTGAGATCCTGTCTCTAAATAAAATATAAAAAAAAGGGCAGGGGCTCAGTGAGTTCACAGCCCCTGGGTTCAGTCCCCAGTGCCTTAAAAAAAAGAATGCTTCCTTGTGCCCCATCCAGATTCCACCCAGACATGACCATTATCTGGACTTCTGACACCCTATGTTAAGTTTTGGGGTCTTCTTTCTCTGTTTTTTGTTGTTGTTGTTTGTTTGTTCGTTCTGTGGTACGGGGTACTGAATCTGGGGTACTCTACTCTGAGCTACACCTCTAGCCATTGTGATTTTTTTTTTTTTATTTTGATACAGGGTCTTGCCAAGTTACCCAGGCTGGTGCTGAACTTGCGGTCCTCCTGCCTCAGTCTTCCAAGTAGCATGTTCCAAAGAGCCCAGCAATTTTGGGGTATTCTTGAACTTCATGTGAACGCACTCAGAGAAATGATGTCTGGCTTGTTGCCATCCACAGTATGACTCCAAAATGACTTTTCTATTGGGTGTAGCAATAATTCCTTCAACCAGCTATTAAATATTTTAGGTTAGGGAACTGATGGTCTCTGTGACATCTGTTTGACCCCTTTAAGTGGAATGAAGGTGGTCACAGACAATATATAAACAAATGATTATGACTGTATTCCAAATAAAGGTTATGGAGCATTGGAGTTGGTGACACACACTTGTAATCCCAGCTACTTGGGAGGCTGAGGCAGGAAAATCAAAAGCTTGAGACCAGCTTTGATAACTAAGCAAGGCCCTATCTCAAAATAAAATTTTGTAAAGGACTGGGGATGTAGTTCAGTGGTAGAGGACCTCTCTAGCATGGGTGATGCCCTGAGTTTAATACCCAATACTAAAAACAAAACAAAACAAAAAACTTTGTGGACATGGAAATTTGAATTTCATATAATTTTTACAGATCAGAAAATACTATTTTTTAACCATTTAAAACTGTAAAACTGTTGTTAGGTTACTGACCATGCAAAAATCCAGTGATGGGCTAACTTTAGTCTGCCAACTATAGTTGTCCAACCCATATATTTTGTATTGGTAGACACTTGTGTGTCTTCTAGTATTTTTGCTATTATGACTAAAGCTGCTTTTAACATTCTTAAAATATCTTTTGGTAGACTTAAGTTCATATCTGTTGAGAATCCAAAGTGTAAGGACTGGGACTTAAGTAGGCATATATTCAATGCTAATGTGTGTGTACATACATATATACATGTTTGTATATACTGGCAAAGTATCTATATACCTTCACATACTTTTACAAAGTGGTTGTGCCAATTTACATATCTATCAGTAAAGGGTTTCAGCTGCTCTTGTTAATCTTCCTAAATTTTGCAATATTAGTAGTGGTAATTCAGTGTGATTCTTTTTGGGGGGGAGTACGGGGGATTGAACTCGGGGACACTTGGCCTCTAAGCCACATCCCCAGCCCTATTTTGTATTTTTATTTAGAGACAGGGTCTGACTGAGTTGCTTTTCGCCTCACTTTTGCTGAGGCTGGCTTTGAATTCACGATCCTCCTGCCTCAGCCTCCCAAACCACTGAGGTTACAGACATGCCCACGGTGTCCAGCCCTCAGTGTGATTTTAATTTGTATTTTTCTGACATTTGGTGGCCATTTAAATATGTTAGCTATTTGAGTATACCCTGTGTTGAACTGACTCTTCAGCTCTTGACCATTTTATTAAAATCAATTTGTCTTTTCTCTGTTTATTTATAGGTACTTGCATATCCTGGCAACGAGTCCCTTACAGGACATATGTAATGATACATATTGCAGGTATTTTCCCCCAGGGTATCGATTGCCCTTTCACTCTGATAATGAAGTCTTTCTGAAGAAAATATGTTCTTAATTTGAATGAAATTTAGTTTATTAGTCTTATTTGTAGTTGATGGCTCATTGTTCAAAACTTTTACCTACCATAGCAGATAAAGTGCTATGTTTGAATGTTTTAGTCCCCTTCAAAATTCATGTTGAAACTTAATCCCTAATGTAGCAGTTTTGGGAGGTTGGACATAACTGGAGGTATCTAAATTATCAGGGCCCAGTCCTCATGAACATATTAATGCCACTATAAAAAGGACTTGCTGGAGCCAACTGGTCCCCATGGCGGCAGTACAGGAGCCAGGCAAGCCCAGGAAGGGGAAGCCCTTTAAGCTCCTAGGAATTTTAGATGTTGAAAACATTCCCTGTGCACGGGATTCGATATTATATGGTTCGCTGGGATCTGTTGTGGCTGGACTTGGACATTTTTTGTTAACTAGTAGAATTAGAAGATCATGTGATATTGGAGTAGGAGGATTTATCTTGGTGACTTTAGGATGCTGGTTTCCCTGTAGATATAATTATGCAAAGCAAAGAATCCAGGAAAGAATTGCCAGAGAAGGGATTAAAAATCAGATTTTATATGAAAGCTCCCACCTTGATCCTGAAAGAAAACAAATCAACAGCAGCAGCAGCAGCGATTGAACAACTCTGGCATAGAAATCCAAAACATCTCCCTCAAGTCAGTGTGAACACTGGGATCAACCATATAAAACATTATGTACAATAAAATCAAGTAAATGAAAAAAAAGGGGCTTGCTGGATTGGGTTTTCGTTCTCTCTTTTGCGCCTCTGCCATATGAGGACACAGCATTTGTCCCCACCTGCCCTTCTGCCTTTCCCTGTAGCAAGAAGGCCCTCACCACAAACAGGATGCCAGTGCCTAGATCTTGGACTTCTCTTCCTCTGAAAGTGTAAGGAAATAAATGTCTGTTCTTTGTAAATTACTCAGTCTCAGGTACTATTATACTAGCACAAAATGGACTAAAACATGAGGGTATTCTGTTTTTCTCTTAAAAGCACTATTGTTTTACCTTTCACATTTAGGACTGTAATCCATCCCAAATTTTTTTTGTTTGTTTTTATGTAGAGATCAAGATGTATATTTTTCTCATGTGTATAACTTGTTGCTCTGGCACTGTTTATTAAACTTCAGTGCTGGCTTTTTTAACAGATTTGTGATCTTATGTGTGTGGGTCAATTTCTATATTCTACTTTGTCTTATTAATTAATCACATTAATCTTTTACCAGTACCAAATTATCTTTAGAGTAAGTATTGAAATTTTATGATATAAATTTTATAAATTTTAAACTGTATTCTTTATCAACATTAAAATGGCACCTCTTAGTCCTAAGCATTTCCATATGTATTTCAAGAACCAACTGGTTGATTTACACAAAGAAAACTGGAATTTCCCTGGCTTTTCCTTGACTCTGTAAATATGGGATGAATTGACATCTTAACAAATACCAGACATATAAAAAAATGTTACAACTCAACAATAAAAATAAATAAATAAATAAATAAATAAAGGGCAAAAGATTCAAATAGCCATTTCTCCAAAGATAGAAAAATTACTAATAAGCATATGAAAAGATGATCAATTATATAGTCAGTGGATACCACTTCATATCTACTAGAATGGGTAGAATCAAAAAGACAAAAAAATAAATATTGTTGATGATGTGAAGAAATTAGAACCCTCAGACAATTCTGGTAGAATTTAAAATGGTATAACCACTGTAGGAAATAGGTTAGTTGTCTTCAAAAACAAAGCATAGAGTTATCACATAAGTCAGCAATTGTACTCCTAGATATGCAAGAGAATTGAAAACATTGTTTGAAAACTTGTGTTCACACAAGTTTGTACACAATGCTCCTAGAACGATTATTCATAATGACCAAAAAGTGAACTTAGTTATCTACCCATGCAACAGAATAATGTTCAGCAACAAAGGAATGACAGACTGACACTTGATACAGCATGAATTAACCTTGAAAACATGTCAAGTAAGAATCAGTCACATATACAAAATACGTATATTATATGATTCTATTCATATAACATTTCCAGAACAGGAAATTCTACAGAATAGAAGATTAGTAGTTGCTTGGACCTGGAGGGTTTGAGATCAATTGGGAATGATGGCTGATGGGCATAGAGTTTCTTTTTTAGGTGACAAAAATGTTCTAAAATGAAATTGTGAGAATGGTTGCATGACTGGGAATATTCTATAAATTAGTGACTATTTTAAATGGGAGCATTTCACATTAATTACATTTTCAATAAAACTTTTTCAACAAGGTGCAAAGCCTCTCCACTAAAATTTACAGAACAGGCTAGGGTTGTGGCTCAGTGGTAGAGTGCTTGCCTAGCAAGTGTGAGGCACTGGGTTCAATCCTTAGCACCCCATAAAAATAAATAAATAAAATAAAGGTAAAAGTCCATCTATGACTAAAAAATAAACTGTATAAAACATTAGTGATAGAAACTTAATAAAGACCTAAAGAAATGGAGAGACAGACACACTGTGTTTGTGAACTGGAAAACTTGGTATTTGCTAAGCTGTCCTTTACATTTTCATATGAATTTTAGAATCAGTGCATTTATCTCTGCCAGAAAGCCAGACTGAATTTTTACTGGGATGATGTTCGATCCCTAGCTCAATTTTGGAAGAATCACTATCTTAAAGTCTGTTTTCTTTCTGTTGACATAATAGAATACCATTAGGTCTTGAGGTCTGAGCCCTCAGGAATTTGATTAGCACCCTTAACAAAGAAACCCAAGAGAAACGCTTCACACCTCCACTACTCTGGGACACACCAAGAAGGCACCGCCTGTGAGGAAGCAGGCCTTCATCAGACAGTAAATCTGCAAACACCTTGATTTTGGACCTTTCAGTCTCCAGAACTGTGAGAAATTACTGTTGTTTATAACCCAACCAGTTTATGGTATTTTGTTATAGCAGCTCAGACAGAGTAAGACAATGCCCTTTATTAGGTTGAGGACGTTTTTCTCTATTCCAACCTCTTTGAGTATTCTTATCATGAAGAGATATTAAATGCTTCTTCCTGTGTCTTTGTGTTAATCAAGCTGATTTTCTCTTTATTTTATTAATGTGGTACATTACATTGATTTTTGCATGTTAATCCAAACTTGAATTCTTGGCTCTCCACTTATTTGTTCATGTCTATAGTCTGTTTTGTGTTGCTATAAGAAATACCCAAGACGAGGGACTTTAAAAAGAGGTTTATTTGAGTTTGGTGAACCTGGTGGTGTTTGGAATGTCCAAACAGTATGGTGCTGGTATCCTGGCAAGGGCCTCCTGGTGGTCTCATACCATGGTGGAGAAACAGTGAGAAATGGAAGTGATGACTTTCTGAGGTAACCTAGAGGGATTCAGGGATCAGGCTTGCTGTTTTTATAACAATCTATTTTCCTCTTGGGTCCCATGGGAACTACATTAATCCCTTCTGAGTATAGCACCCCCAGTGACCTAACCATCTTCCACAAGGTCCCACCTCTTAAAGGTTCCCCCATCTCAATACCACCACTAGGGACCAAGCTTCCCAGCACATGAACCTTGAGACAAACCATAGTACATAGTATATGAGGATTTTTGTGCCTGTTAGTTTTTGTGGGGTTTTGTTGTTGTTGTGTCAGGGACTGAACCCAGGGGTGCTTAACCACTAACCCACATCCCCAGCTCTTGTTTATATTTTTATCTAGAGACAGGGTGTCACTTAAGTTGTTCAGGGTCTCAGTAAATTGCTGAGGCTGGCTTTGAACTAGCAATCCTCCTGCCTCAGCCTCCCACAGCCTCCACAGGTGTGCACCATTGCGCACACCTTTTTAATTACTTGATATTAACACGTAGATATATCATTTGTTTTTATGTTTGTTTGCATCTAGTGATCATACTAAGTGTTCAAATAACTTTAGAATTCCTTTGAATTTTCTGCACATACAAACCATGTCATCTGCAAACATTTCTCTACATCATCTTTTTCAAGCTCTACATTTTTTCTTTTTCCTGTCTTTCTGTACTGGTTTGGGCCTCCAGTATGATCTCAAGTGTAAGTAGTTATAGAAGATTTCCTCATTTCATTCCCTCTAGTAAACCATCAAGTGTTACCTGAAGATTATTTTAAAATGCTCTTAATCAGATTGAGTTCATTTCCTTCTACACTAATTTTGTTGACAGTTTTTCTTTTTCTTTTTCTTTTTCTTTTTTTTTTGGAGGTATTGGGGATTGAACCCAGGCATGCACACTACCAACTGAACTATATCCCAAGCCATGTTGACAGTTTTTATGATGATAAATACTGGATTTTTCAAATGTACTACTGTCAAATATGACATGATCATATTTTTCTCCTTTATTCTGTTAAACTGATAAATTACATTGGTTTTTGAATGTTAAGCCATTTTACATTCCTGGAGTAAATTCCATTTGGTCAGCAGTTATTTTCTTTATTATTTGCTGAATTTGGTTAGCTATATTGTTTAATAGTTTGCATCTACAAGAAAGATACTAGCCTCTAATTTTCCTTTCCTGAAATGCCCACGGTTAGTTTAAAGTATTTTTAGCATTATAAGCTGGGAAGTAGTTCTTTTTCTGTTTGTTTGCAAGAATTTGTACTTGGTATTTTTAATTCCCTCAAACATTTAGAATTCATGAAGGAAAATATGTAGGTTGGGCAGGGGGCTGGGGCTCAGAGGTAGAGCATTTGTCTTGCACTGGGTTTGATCCTCAGTGTGAGGCACTGGGTTCGATCCTCAGCACCACATAAAAATAAAGGTATTGCGTCTATTTACAACTAAAATATTTTAAAATAAAAAAAAATATGTAGGTCTACTTGAATCACAGAGTTATAACTTATTTTAAAGTAGTTTTCTTTGTAGTAAAGTGATATGCTGTGTGTGTGTGTGTGTGTGTTACTAGGGATCAAACCTAGGGGTCTTGCACATGCTAAGTGCTCTGCCACTGGTCCACATCCCCAGTGGTCTGTTTTTAAGTCTTACCTGCAGTCACCTTCTTTGTGTGTGGGAGGTGGGCAGTGGGTAGGTGTGTTGGGGAACAGCCTAGAGATTTAACCCAGAGGCGCTGAACCCTGAGCTAAATCCTCAGCACTTTTTGGGGGTGGGGGAGCAACCAGGGATTGAACTCAGGGGCACTCAACCATTGAGCCACATCCCCAGCCCTATTTTGTATTTTATTTAGAGACAGGGTCTCACCAAGTTGCTTAGCACCTCGCCATTGCTGAGGCTGGCTTTGAACTTGAGATCCTACAGTCTCAGCCTCCTGAGCCGCTGGGATTACAGGCATGCACCACCCAGCACTTTTCATTTTTTCATTTGAGACAGGGTCTCACTAAACTTGTAACTGAGACTGACCTTGAACTTGTGATCCTCCTATTTCAGCCTCCCAAGCTGCAGGGATTACAGGTGTGAGTAACCGTGCCAGCTTGCAACCACCTTCTGCCCGGAGAGGTGAGAAACGAACTCACTTTTCTGTGCCCCCTTGATAACAAGGCTGTGTGCTGAGTAACAATGTCACTGATCAGCCTTCCAGAAATTGTTTTAAACCTTGCTCCTATCCAGATCTCTACTCTCAGTTTAAGGAATATGGATTTAAAATAATATTGAAGTTTGATCTCATATTCATAGATATAAATTTTCAATTAAAATTTCATACAAGTGATTAAAGAGACATATCTTAGTCCTTTTGTGCTCCTTTGACAGATCATAGGTAATTTATCAAGAACAGAAACTTACTGGCTTACTGCTCAAGAGTCTGGTAAGTCTAATATCAAGGCACTGGCAGGTGTGGCAATTCTGATTCTAAGATGGTACCTTTATTTTGTCCTTAGATGACCTAAGATAAAGTGGCAAAGAGACCAAAGAGGGCTAAATTCAACCTTTTATAAAAGCATTAATCCCACCTGTGAGGGCAGAGCCCTCAGCCTAATCATCTCTCAATCATTAGTACTGTTACAGTGGCAATTAAATTTCAATTTAAGTTTTAGTGGGACAGACATTCAAATGGTAGCAAGAAACAAGGCCTGGTAGAAGTTTAAATGATTTTCTAGAACTGGTTTATTTGAATCTCTGCAGAATTTTGTGGTAAGAAGATAGAGATATGGGTATGGGTCTTCCCCAGTATAATTATTGCTCGCTTTCCAGACAGAGCACAGCCCACTATTTGATCTACAACCTATAGCCCAATATCAGAGCCACCAGTGCCCTCTACTTCTATCTAAAAACTACAAAAATATTGGCTCACAGGGAAAACAGCACACTATTTTTAGAGTGGAAATTTGAAGCCCTTGAGCTGCAGGGCAAAGCAGAAGGCTAGCTGGGGCACAAAGCCAGGAAACTAGACTGACTGGTCTGTCCCAGAGGAGACTTACATCACATTCATTTAGAAGTTGCTTTTCTTTTCCAAACTGTTCTGTTGCCATGGTTTCATTTTCATTTTTTCCAGCTATGTTTATATACCCATGAAATAACTGACGTTTATATGTGACATTTAAAAAGTGAATTATTAATAATCTACATATGAATATTTGTTTTTTAATACTCTGGATTTTAATATTTGAATTGTTATGTAAGTATATATAATCTGGCACTGCAGATTATGGAAAATCAATTTATTATGAATATAAGTATTTTCAGTAATATTATCAGAATATCATAAGTTAACATAATGTTCAGAAAATTTGTTATCCATGTGGGAAAGACAATAGATTCTTACTTCCCATTAGTTGAAAAAAAATAACTCAGTAGGCTTAAGTATGGTAATATAAAAGAAAATTATTTAACTCTGTTAAGAAAACAAAATATCTTTACGACTTTATACTAGGAAAGAGTTTCTTAAACAGAATTTCTAATATTTAAAGGGATGATAAATATTTTTATTGGTCAAAAAGACACCATTAAGAAGGTAAAAGCCAAGTCATGAACTAGAATACCATTGCAAAACTATAAACCAAAGGTAAGTATCCAGAGGATAAAAAATAATTGACACAACTGTATAAGAAAATGACAAAATAGTAGCAAGAACAATAGCCAAAATATTTGAGGAGTGGAAATAGCAATAACCAATGAATATAAAGTTGCTCAACTTCATTAATCCAGGAAAGTAAATTATGACCAACATGACATATTTTGCTAACAGCTAATTGACACCCCCCCCCCAAAAAAAAAAAGGTGTTGTCAAGGACATGGAACAATTTTAAATCATGCTGGAACTAATGTTTAGTGTTTAAATGATTCTGGAAGGTATTTGATATCACCTAGAGAAGCTGTAGTGGCAGAGGCTCTAAAAGTAAATCCTGCTTTTAGGAATTATACTCTAGAGTTTTCCTAACACATACACACTTTTAAAGGCACACACAACTGTTCAAAGTAGCACCATTAGTGATGGGCTGGGGGCTGGGAACTAACTCAAATGTCCAAATAAAAATTAGCATATGCACACAGTAGAATACCACCCAGCAGCAAAAAAAAAAAAAAAAAAAAAAAAAAAAAAAAAAAAAGAACTAAGTAGATTTATGGAAAAAATACCCAGAACATAATCTTGGGTTTAAAAAACAGTGATAGACTAGGTATAGTGGTGCACAACTGTAATCCCACTGACTCAAGAGGCCAAGGCAGGAGGATCAAAAGTTTAAGGTCAGCCTTAGCAAGTTAGCAAGGCCCTGCACAACTTAGTGAGATCCTATCTCAAAATTTAAAACAAAAACAAAAACAAAAAAAAAAAAAAAAAAAAAAAAAAAAAACAGTGCTGGGCAGTGGTCCACACCTGTAATCCCAGTGGCTCAGGAGGCTGAGATAGAAGGATCATGAATCCAAAGCCAGCCTCAGCAATTTAGCAAGGCTCTAAGCAAGTGAGCAAGACCTTATCTCAAAATAAAATATAAAAAGGGTTGGGGATGTGGCTTAGTGGTTAAGCGAACCTGGGTTCAATCCCAGGTACCAAAAATAAAAAAGGTTGGGGGTACAGCGCTTGGTGGTAAAGCACCCTTGGGTTCAATCCCCAGTATCAAAAAAAAATGAAAACAGAAGTGACAGAATGCATAGAATGCCATTTCACAAAACTTCAAACACCTGCAAATGTGAACTATTTGGGGGGATATGGGAAGGTAAATATAAGGAGAAAATCAGAATGAGTAACACTAAGTTCAAATGATAGTTACCTTTGTGGTAATGAAAGACAGGACTGATTGGGAAAGAACATCTTAAGAGGCCTTAATGGAATTGACAATATTTTTCTTAACCTGGTTTATCAAGCAGGCATAGGCACAGACCTGTACAGTGTAATAATTTTATTCACTCAACTGCATTTGTGTTTATGTGTACATTTGTGTGCGGAATTTTAAGCTAGAGAGTGAGTTCAAAATGAAATGGGGAGAAAATAATGACAGCTGAAGAATCATTTTAGTTGGTTCAGGCCAAAAAATTCTCTTAAAACACACCTTAAAGAGTACAGCAGAACAAGAAGAGAAACCCTTAAAATATATTTAAGATAACTTGATGAAGATAAAACTAGAAAATAATATAAAATTAAAGAGCACAAGTAACTAGGACACAGTTATGAAAAAATGATCATTATCATAGAAAACAGCAAGACTTGTGTCTACAGTACTTTGTAATGACCCACACATTTATTTCCCATCACACTCCTCCAAAACAGCAATGAGAGCAAAAACAAATGAGAGAGGGATACTACAATGAATAAGAAAATTTGAGAAATTCTGGTACCAAAAGGACATGAGTGACATAAGAGGGGCAATTCACTGTGCAAAACCCAAGTCCCAGCTGAGCATGATGACACACACCTGTAATTCCAGCAACGGAGACAGGAGGATCCCAATTTAAAGGCCAGCCTCATCAACTTACTAAGACCCTGTCTGCAAAATTTAAAAAATAAAAACTGGGGGTGGGGCTCAGTGGTAAAGCACCCTGGGTTAAATCCCCAGTGCCAAGAAACAACAAGCCCAAGGTCCGGAATCCACAGAAAGGGCCTTTGGTGAGGTGCACGTGAGCTTGAAAGTTTATACCAACTTGTAGCCCTGCCTCTCCCACTTCACTCTGCTTCCTTACATAATCAAATATATTAGGTGGTTTGATCTTTGGATAAACTGATCTGGACAAGATACAGGGCCAACTGAGGCACACAGACAACAAATCACACTCAGAAGCCTTCTTGGTCTCTTTTCCCAGATACCAGCAACTCAACACTTAGCCCACACAGGTGGAAGTCCTCTAAGGAGAAATTAAATGGCAAAGAGATTACACCTCAGTGGATCTTGTAAAGAAAAGGCTATAGTAGAACTCTTGTCAGTTGACAAGCTCTAACTCATGATTAGAAAGAAAGACCACCATGTATTTGAGAAAAATTCCAATATGAAAGGAAGCGAATAATTCAAACAGGGAAAAGGAATTTAGTCATAAGAGTACATGGAGCCATGATAACTTCAAATAAATAATAGTAAATGTAATTATAAATTAGTAATTCATATGGTTATGAATCAAGCACTAAACATACTGGATAATATTTCAAAATATGTAATTATGTAAGGGAAAATACTGTATCCATACAGAAGAGAATGCTATGAAGATGGAAAAAGCAAAAACCAGAAAAGAGCTCTAGGAAAGTAACAATATGAATAATTTAAAAATTAAATACTATTGAAAGATAAGGTTAATAAAATTTCAAAATTTCTTGAGTTGAATAAAGAAGTAAAAGAAAATAGGAGAAAAATATTTAGAGGCTCAACCCATGAAGTTCTATCAAATAATATAAATCCAGCAAAAGAGAAGGAAGAATTCAGAAAATTTCTTTGCTCATGAATATGAGAATCTAGAGTGCTTGCCTAGTACCCAGCATAAAAACATTAAAAAAGAAAAAGATGTTCCACACACCCAGACACAAAATTATGAAATTTCAGTACACTGGGAATGTAACTGACACTTCCAGGAAGGCTGGGAACACAAGATTACACACAAATAGGGAACAGATGACAAGAGTCTTTTTATAAACATTAGCTACAAGATTATGAAGTAATGCCTTCAAATTCTGATTTGTAGAATTCTCATCCCAGCAAAAAATGCCCATGTAATAAAGATATTTTCACACAACTTCCAACTTAAAAATATTTACATCAATATCATGCATTTTAAGAGAGCTGTTGTAGAGAGGCAGTCAGTAGTAATGAAAAATATGCAAAATCAGCAACACTTAGGACACAGGAATCAAATTAGGAAAAGGGACAAATGAAACCTTAAAGCAATTCTATAATCCAGATGCAATATGAGATAAGGACTGTGAAAGAGATTCTGCAAGAACAAAAAAGTTACCGAATAAGATTTAAACTTTTAGAAAAAATATTGCTGAGTCTTACATATTTATTGTAATACCTGGAAAAGGGTAGCAATAGGAACACACACACACACACACACACACACACACACACACACACACGGGCAGGGGTTGTGGCTCAGTGGTAGAGCACTTGCCTAGCATGTGTGAGGTACTTGGTTTGATTCTCAGCACTGCATATAAATAAATGAATAAAATGAAGGTATATCAATATATATACTGTTCCTTAAAAAAATAGGAATGCACACATACAAAAACCAGCATATACATTCAAGTCAGTTAAATCCAGGAGAAGGAAAAAATATAATTGGCTCCAAGGCCAAAAAAATATGTAATCAGTTTATAAACATCAACTATTGCTTTAACCAATAATTATAATATAGCTGTATTTGAAGGTGGGTCTGGGAAAGAGAAGATTCAAAGTTCTTGTTTTAAATGAAGTCTGAAGTTTTCATCGTTAAATATGACGTCTTTTTTTTCAGTTGTAGATGGACATAATACCTTTATTTTATTTTTATGTGGTGCTGAAGATCCAACACAGTGCCTCCCACGTACGAGGCAAGCGCTCTACCACTGAGCTACAGCCCCAGCCTCAGCTTTTTTTTTTTTTTTTTTTTTTTTTTTAACCATTAAAATCTTTAAAGAGTTAAGATTTCTTATCTAAGAGTGACGCAGGAACTTGTTGGACTCATCTAAGTTTCCTATAGAATCCTGCTTGTTTCAACGTTTTGGTTTGAGGAGTGTACATTCTTATCCTAACACCTTGTAAGCGACGATAAACCTTACTTCCTCCTTTATAATTTTGCCTTAAATTGTTTTATTTCTCTAATTGCCAGTCTTGAAGGCAACCTAACCAACCTGGAGTTCATCAGAATGCCACACCCAGTAATCCACAAACAGTCCCCGTGGAAAACAACCAGAAGCACTAGCTGTCAAAACCATCCCATCTGGTGGGGCGCATTCTCAGATAAACAGTCTCAGGCTGCGACAAACCAAGTCACAACCGCAGAGACTCCTACATCTGCGTCAGAGTTGAGCTTAACTGCGCAACGTTCTCTGCGCAGTCATTGCAGTACATCATTCAAATCACGCAGCAGCCCCACGCATAGGGGGAAAATGCAGTCCAATCTTCACAAGCGCGGTTTGGCACACTGACACCCGATCTCACTACGGAACACTGACACCCGGACGACCCGCGGTCAGCTCCGTCGCCCGGATCGAGGCGAAGAACCCCGCCACTGCGGGAGGCGTGGGAGGCGTGGGAAGCGCGTGCACTGCCTTTTGCGCCTGTGCGCTCAACAGTGCACCTAGAATTCCCGGCAGTCTCCGCGGCACGGCCCTCGAGAACCTGGACGCGGAGCCTATGACTCTAAAGAATAGCCTTGGTCTACGACTTTTCTCGGCCTTGAACTACATTTCCCAGAGGCTTCGGGCCCCTATTATTTTCTGCAGCATCAGTCACGAGTTGATCTTGCAGGTCTGAGTCAGCCCGCGTCTTCGGTCGTCAGCCGCCCGCTCCCTGCGCTGAGGAGTCTCTGACGAGGCTCTGACGAGGCTCGGGGCTTGCACCTGAACTGAGACTGGCACGTCGCGGAGCTCCAGCACCGCTGTCCTGGAGCCCCCCACTGCTTGAGATGGTGAGCCCCGAATCCCCATGGCCGCGGATTTTCTGAGAGGAATGAATGCGGGCAGGGCAGGTGTGACTGTTGACTGGGAACGCGTAGGGGAGGGCTTGGGACTTGGCCTGGCTTGTGGGGATGGAGCCTCTGGCTCGTTGACGTTTCAAGTGGGTTCGAGCGTGTTGGCGCGGGTTGGCGCAAGGTTGAGCTCATGTGACAGTAATTTGATGCAGGGCCTTTTGTGGCGCAGCTCATATCCAAATGCGAGATTGATTCTTGACCTCAGCTCTGAAATCAGCTGCAGAAAAAATCCTAAGGGGGATGTTGAAGGTGGAACCCCAGAATGAGGGTCCTCAACGACACGTTGGGGCTTGGACTCAGGGCGGGCAGCTGGGGCTTTAAGGACACGTAGGGACAGTTCCATGGAAAAGGTTAAGGGCAGCTTTCAGCATGGCTAACCTCGGGACGCCAACAGGCTAGTCTTCCATTGCGCATGCGTGCGGGAGTCGTGCCGTGATGGTAGCAGAGACTGGGTTCAAAAAAGGTCAGATGGCTCACGCATCCATATTTTTCCCCCCGCCGGCCCTGCCATTCTCAAAAGAAGGCTGGTGAGGAGGAGAGGAGAATCATTGCTGCATATCTGAAAAATAAATTCAAGGTGAGGTTTGCTTACTTTTTGTTCCACAAATTGCATTTTGTTTTTCAGAACATGGAAACGTCTGGAATCCTTCTGAAATGTAACATGTCCATTAATCTAGTCCTAAGTTTTCTTTCTACAGTGAGTCAGGTTGTAGGGGTAGATGCCACTCTTCATTGCAACCACCATGTCCTTCAGGTTATTTATATATCCATTTTGCAAATCTCTGTTTTTCCTGTTGACTTTCTTATAGAAATACAGCTCCAGAAAATATTAGACCATTATTTTAGGCAGTGACTTGTTAAAGAAGAAAATATACCTACTTGGAAATACATACCACATAGTCTTAATTTTCTGCACAGTCTTGAGTTAGAAAGCAGTGTAAGCTAGTGACAAGGACTTTGCTTTGAGACTTTCAGAAGTAAGAATTTGGTGGTTTGGAGCTGGGGTTGTGGCTCAGTGGCAGAGTGCTTGCCTGGCACGTGTGAGTCATTGAGTGCTGATTCTCAGCACTACATATAAATAAATAAAATAAAGGTTCATCAATGACAAAAAATATTTTTTAAAAATATTTGGTGGTTTGAGCAGGTCTGTTTAAACAAGGGTAGGCATCCAGCCTACTCCAGCAGCAATCCATAGTGAGGTTTTTGTACTACTAATCAGGCAGTATGAGTTTGTTTTAGGATATACCTTTGTGTGGTGTATATATAAGCAGCAGTGTGGTAGTATGGCTAGGAGTATGGATGGAATACCTTGGGGAAACTCCTGGGTCTGAACACTTGCTAGATTCGTGAGGTGGAGTAGTAGTTTATTCAACCTCTCTTTGCCATAGTTTCTTAACTGTAAAAATGAGAATAATAATAATAATGGTACCTACCTCATAGAAATATGAGGTTTAGATGAGTTAATAGTGTAAACTCCTTCAGACAATGTCTGGTACATTCTAAATCCTCAGTAAACACTACCTGTTATTCTGATGTGGTGATTCTGGGTCATTCACCCTCAGCTTTCTGTACATCAAGAACAAAAACAATGTGAAATTAATTTTGTTGGCATCCACTGGTGAGAAAATGAAATGTTGAAGTCATATAGAAGAGCACTTAACTATAGGTCATTCCCTTTTATTTATATGTTTCCAGAAAACAACAACCCCTTGAAATTGTATACAGGAATTGTTGAATATATCTGTTGTGTATATTCATGTGTGAAACTTGTACCTGGTAATATGAAAATTGTTAATTTAATCAAAATGTTACAGAATAATATGCAGCTAATAAAAACCTTTAAAGATACAGTCATAGGAAATTTGTATGTAATGCTAAACCATATTAATAGTATGAATAAGAATTCTCAAGAAATTGTTAGATTAGTTGTGAGTCATTATTCATATTGTAATTTGAAGTAATTCTGTAAGAATTATATCTAAGCTGATTGTTTAATGGAGAAGAGATCATTTTTATTGGACATTGATTTTTGTACCAAACACACTGATGTTTCTCTTGCCTATATTTGCTTAACTATGAATGAAATTATCACCCACCTAAATTTCAAACATTCAAAGAATGTTTTGATATGGAAAGTGTCTCATTGGATTAATGTGATATAGCAAAAGGATGTTCAAGAACAGTTAGATGTTTACTTCAGTTCCTTGATTTCCTGTTGGAACCCATATGGGGTTGTTTCCTCAGTTCTCTCAATGAGCAAAATGCACATGGAACAAATTGTATCAATTAATTTAAAGGAGACAGAGGACTGCAAGTTAGTCACAGGTTTATTTTACCTCTGTGCATATAAAAAGAAAATACCCATAATGCTCATTTGATTTGACAAGCCTTCCAAATATTCAAAACCTTTAAAGATGATAGAGATGTCTATTGCCAAGATAGCAAATTAAATAGAACAGCCATCTGAATTGCTTAATGTTTTTGAGATTTCCAGTTACTCTCAAAAGCTAAGTGTGGTGGCACATACCTATAGTTCCAGTGACTTGGGAGGCTAAGGCAAGAGGATCACAAGTTCAAGGTCAGCCTGTGCAACTTAGTGAGGCCCTGACTGTAAATAAAATAAAATAAAATAAAAGGACTGAGGATACAGCTTAGTGAAAGTATTCCAGGTTCAATCCCTAATATAAAAGAAAAAAAAAATACTCTCAGATTTTAGCAATAATCTCTGAAATCCAAGTATCTTTCAAAAACTCTTATTGCTGGGGTTGTAGCTCAGTGGTAGAGTGCTTGCCTTGCATGTGAGGCACTAGGTTTAAATCTCAGTAACACATAAAAAAATAAAGATATTGTATCCACCTACAACTAAAAATATTTTTTAAAAAACTCTTACAGAAACAGTTCCAAGAAAAGATTCTTAATAGAAAAAAAGAATAAGATAGTAATAACTACAATTATTCATATACCCTGTATTGAACAGGGTAATAAGATTAAGCCTTTAGGTCGCGCACTATGGTGCATGTGGCCTGGGAAGCTGAGGCCAGAGGATTGCAAGTTCAAAGCAACCCTCAGGAGACCCTGTCTCAAAAAAATAAGAAGGCTTGGGGTGTGGCTTAGTGGTTAAGCACCTGGTACCAATAATAATAATAATAATAACAATAATAATAAGCCTTCATTAATGCTCTTGATGTACCATTTGATCGCATCAAAAAAATTTTTTTTCCCCCCTGAGGCTTGTCTTGCTGTTGCCCAGGCTGGCCCTGAACTCCTAACCTCAAGTAGTCCCCCTGCCTCAGCTTCCTAAGTAGGTGGGACTTCAAGAACTCACCACCATGCTGGGATCATATCAGAATTTTTGAGCCGGTTTTATGATGTAGAATATACCTCTTTCTTTGAAGTTGGGTAGGGGTTATCTTTTTTTATGAGAAACTTTTTTGCTAATGTCATTAAGAAATACATTCTTCAAACTTAACTCTAAAATTCATAAATTAGCATTTTTAGCCATGATTGTAAATAAAGAAAACCTCCAATAATACAAAAAGAACTCTTAGAATTAATAAGTGGGTTTAGCAGAAGCACAGGATACAAGCTCATATATAAAAGTTGTATACCATTATTAATATACCAGTATATACCATTATTAATGTATACCATTATATATACCATTAATGAACATTTAAAAGTTAAAGTTTGGGCTGGGGGTGTGGCTTAGTGGTACAGCACTTGCCTACATCTGAGGCCCTGGGTTCGATCCTCAACACCACATAAAAATAAATAACTAAAAAAAAGGCATTGTGTCCATCTACAACTAAAAAATATATTTTAAAAAAATAAAAGTTAAATTTTTTTAAATGTACCATTTTCAGCTGGGCATGGTGGTGCACACCTGTAATCCCAGCGACCTGGGAGGCTGAGGCAGGAGGATCTCGAGTTCAAAGCCAGCCTCAGCAACTTAGTGAGGCCCTAAGTAACTCAGCAAGACCCTGTCTCTAAATAAAATATAAAAAAGGCAGGCTGGGGAGATAGCTCAGCTGGTAGAGTGCTTGCCTTGCAAGCACAAGGCCCTGAGTTCGATCCCCAATACCACACAAAAAAAAAAAAAAAAAAAAAAAAAAAAAAAAATATATATATATATATATATATATGGCTGGGGATGCAATTCAGTGGTTAAGTGCCCCTGCGTTCAATCTCCAGTACCAAAAAAAAGTACCATTTTCAATAACAACCCAAAAAGTGAAGTATTTAGAGATAAATCTAACAAAATATGCATAGAATCTTTATGAGGAAAACTGCAAAACACTGATGAAAGAAATAAATATATTCATGTATTCACATGTAGATTTTTGTTCATGGATTAGACAATGTAATACTAATACACTGTCTTCTAATTTGATCTATATTCAAGTCAATCCCAATCAAAATGACAGCATTTTTGTAGATATCAACAAGCTGATTCTAACATTTTATGGAAAATCAAAAGAACCAAAATAGCTAACATAATTCTGAAAGGATTCTGGGAGCTTCACTTTATTTCAAGACAATATAAAGGTACAATAATCAAGTACTTTAGTTTTGATCTGGTTTGTCCCTCAAAGGCCCATGTGTGAAAGCCTTGGTCCAAAGCTTGGCGATATTGGGAGACAGTGGAAACTTAAAAGGTGGGAGATTTTATGTCATTGGGACTGTGCCCTCAAAGGGGACTGTGGAATTCCTAATCCCTTCCTCCTCTTTTTGCATCCTCCTCATGAGGGAGCAGCTTTGCTCTACCACGTTCCCCACCATGATGTGCCTCATCAGAGGCCCCGAAACAATGGGCCCAGTTGACCATGGACTGAAACCTCCCAAACTTGGAGCCAAAATAAGCATTTTATAAGTCAATTATTTGAGGTATTTGTTATCATGACAGAAAGCTAAACTATCAAGGTGATGTAGTATTGGTGAGAGAATAATTCCAGATTAGGCTGAACCCAGAAATAGACTCACATGTCATTTTTAACACTAATACAAAGGCAATTCAGTGGGAAAAGGACAGTCTTTTCAACAAGCAGTCCTGGAATAATGAAACATTCATATGCAAAAGGAGGGGAAGGAAAAGAAAAAAAACTTGGTACAGCCTTCACCCTTTACCAAAATAAAAACAACAAGCAACCTCAAAAGGGATTGTAGACTTAAATGTAAAACATAAAACTCTGAAACTTCTAGAAGGCAGGAAAAAATCCTGTATGAATTTTGTTTGGCATTAAGTCAGGTATTTTGTACAATATTCATTAGTTTGAATTTATCTAATATTTTTAATGCCTACATTAAAGTTCCAGATTTCAGAGGGCAGGACCCCATGGGTGATGTGCCTTGCCAGCAAATCCTATGAGGGTAGAAATGTCTTAGTTACTAATGGTAATTGATTTTTATGACTTGGTTTAGATAATGTCTACAGTTTTCCACCATAAAGTTACTACTTTCCCCTTTGTAATTAAAATACATTTGATAAGACACCCTTTGACTCTATACAGATACCTGTTTCTCATTGAGCTTTCATTATCTAATTTTAACATTCATTGGTGGTTTTTTTTTTTTTTTTTTTTTTTTTTTTTTTTGCGGTGCTGGGGATTTGAACCCAGGGCCTTGTGCTTGCAAGGCAAGCACAACCAACTGAGCAACCAGCCCAACTTTTTAAAAAAAATTTTTTTAAGTTGTAGTTGGAAACAGTACCTTTATTTTGCTTATTTATTTTTATGTGGTGTTGAGTCTTGGTTCCAGTGCCTCATACATTCTAAGCAAGTGGTCTACCACTGAGCTACAACCCCATCCTTGCCTGTAACAATTATTACTGGGATGCATTCATAATTATTTTCTCTCTTCCTCATTCCTTCTGCATTTATTAATTGCATTTCTTCTAAAAGAAACTTTGGTACCCTCCCCTCCATTCTTGCTTTATTCAATCATTTACATTTGTATAGATTCATAAATATTTCTTTATTATACTATATATAATCCAATACTATTATATATATAATCCAATATGGCTATTTATTTTGTTAGTCACGTTGTTCTGGCTGTGGCCATTGGGAGTTTTTTATATTAACTTCAATGTTCTTTTGACATAAGGATGCAAAAAATATTTTTAAAAGAGAATTTTAAAAAAAGGTATGATACTTAAAAGGAAAAATTTACTAGAGGTCTCAACAGCCAATTTGTAGAGAAAAGAACCAGAAAACTTTAGAATGAACCAGTATAGCCCACACTGAGGCCTATAAAGGAAAAAGAAATTTTAAGATGTCTCAGAGCCACATATGTGCGGAATACTATTAAGTGTACCATCATATATAATACAATGACCATACTAAGGAGAGGAGGGAGGAAAAAGGCTGAAAAAAATATATGAATAATGGCTGAAAACATTATAATTTTGATGAAAAACATTAATCTGCATATTTAAAAAGCTTAATGAATTCCAAGTAAGACAAACATTGTTTTGAAAGACAAACAGAAATATTTGAAAGCAACAATTTAAAAAAAAAGCTCAACCAGGCATGGTGTCACATACTTGTAGTTGGCTACTCTGAGGGTTGAGATAGGAGGATCATTTGCGTAACAGTGAAATCCTATCTCAGGGAAAACAAAACAAACTCATCACCTATAAGGGAAGCAGTGAGATTAAAGCTGTCCTCCTTTTTGAGTTGGGGTCTTGCTGCATTGCCCAGGCTGGCCTCTAACTTGCCATCCTCCTGCCTCAGGCTTCAGAGTAGCTGGAATTACAGGTGACTTCTTAACTGGAAGGCAGTGGGATGACATGTTAAAAGTGCTAAAGAAAAAACTCAACAAGGAGTTTTTAAAGCAAAACTGGAGACAACAAAGGCTGAGTGAATTACTAGCAAAACTGCCTAACAAGAAATACAAAAGGAAGTTTTTCAGGCTGAAAGGAAGTTAAAACAGTGCAATAGGATGAAAAAACTCCCCCAAGGAATATCCACCCTTGGAACATGTGAATGTTTACCTTAAATGGCAAATAGGCTTGTGGAAAGAAAAAGACCCAGGAAAGTAGAAAGAGCAAGAGAAAGGCAACCAGGTGAAACTGGAAGCAGAGGAGAACTGAAGTTGTGATATGAGACTATTAGCCAGGGAATGAGATGGTATCCAGAAGCTCAGAAAGGTGATGAAACATTCTTCTCCAGAACCTCCAGAGAGAAGCAGCCCGGTAACCTCTCGGTGTCACCCAGTGAGACCCATCAGAGACCAGGTCTTACAGAACTATAAGAGAATATTTCTGTTATTTTAATTTGTTATAGAATTTGTTATAGTAATAGTAAATCAATACAAGTAGTAATTCCGATGAACAACAAACAAGATGTGCCTATAAAGGTAATTATGTTGATAAATATAGAAGATACATTTTTCTCTTTTCCTTCAACTGAGTTTTAAAAATATATTGCACAAAATAATTATGAAAGTATATTCTGGTGCTTATAAAACAAAGATAACACACTAGAAAAAGAGCAAACTAAAGCAGAAAAAAGGAAATAATAACAATTAAAGCAAAAAAAAGTGACTCAGTAGGAAAAAAATTAGAGCAAAACTCTGGTTTCTTAAAAAGTCAATAAAACATACAAATGTTTAGCTCAATGTAACTTCCTAAAAATTTTGAGGATTTTTGTGTATATTCACAAGGGATATTAGGATATTAGCTAGATTGACCAAGGAAAAAAGCAAAGTACTAAAAACAGGACGGAGGGAACATCTCTACCTACCTTATAAAATAAAAAGGATTATAAGGGTATGTTATAAATGACTGCAAAGACATTAGACAACTATTAGATGGTGTTAATAAATTTCTAGGATACAAATTACCAAAACTGAAGAAATTAGTAAAAACATAAAATCTGAATGAACCTTTAATAAAGAGATGGATTTTTAATTTAAAACTTTTTCACTAAGATAACTTCAGACTTATATAGCTGCACTGTAGAATTTTACTGAGCATTTAAGAAATAATACTAATCCCTCAGACTTTTCTAGAAAATAGGGAACTAACCACTATCAAACCATCTACGAATCCATTATTACACAGCTACAAAAGCCAGATAAAGACAGTAGAAGAAAAGAATACCATAGACCAATATCTCTCATGAATATAGACACAAAAATCCTCAAATTTTTAGGAAGTTACATTGAGTAACACACACACAAAAATGACCAATGGGATTTATCCTTGAAATATAGGGTTGATTTAACACGGTAAAAATCAATTCTGTCAACATAAAAAGCAAAACCACATGATATCTCAGTAAACTGCCAAAAAGTATTTGGCATGAAGTTGACATTTACGCATAGGGGGAAAATCTCAGGTATGAATAAAAAGGGAAGTCCTTTAACATTATCAAGGGCACTTAAAAAAATAAAATAAAATAAAAAACTACAGCATTAATGGTAAAAGGAAAAAAAAAAAAAAAACTAAATGCTTTCCCTTTAGGATCAGGACTAAGAATGTTTGCTCTAACCACGTCTGTTTAGCATTTTGCAAAAAATATAAAAATCATCCAGATTGGAAAAAGAACTGAAATTGTCTATTTTTTTCTGGAGGCATTATCATGTATGTAGAAAATCTTGAAGGAGTATAGACCTACCTACTAGAAATAGTAAAAAAGTTCACCAACATCATATACAAGATCTATATATAAACACTAATTTTATTTCTATGTATTAGCAAGGAACAATGTGAAAATAAAATTAAGATCGTTTCACACACATATCTAAAAGAATTAAATGGGACTGAAATTAAATGCAAATGTGTAAACCAAGATACCACCAAAAAAGCTAGAATAAAATGAAATATCTAAATAAAATGTTTAGACAGCCCATATTCTGAATTAAAAGACTGAAAGACAATATTAAGATGGCAGTACTGTGCAAAATGATTTGAGAAGTAAACACCATTCCATCAAAATCCCAGCTGGCTTTTTTTTTTTTTTTTCTTCAGAAAATGGCAAGCTAACCCTAAAATCGTATGAATATGCAAAGGACCGAGATTAGGCAAAGCGGTTTTTTAAGAAAACACAGAGCTGCCTAGCATGCACAGGACCCTGAAGCTGATTCCCAGCACCCCACTCACCCACACACCCCCACACACAGAACAAAAGAGGATTCATACCTCTTGATTACAAAGCTTAATAGAGGGACTTAAATACCTACGACGTTGGCGCCTACATCACTTCCCGCGCGGCAGTGGGTCCCGCGGCAATTCCGTGGCCGTGGTTCCTGAAACCAAGAAGGAGCTGCCCACGGCGTCCCCCTGCACAGCACATGTAGGAAATCTACCTTTTAACACGGTTCACAGTGACACAGATGCTGTCTTTAAGGATCTCGGCATAGGGAGTGTGGCTTATCAGAGACACAAATTTAAAGGACTCTCCATGAAATTGGATGACCTGAGTCCCTGCCCTCATGTACCACGGCGCACACGCACTGTTGGGTGATCCGTCACTTCACGTGGACGCTGCAGAAGGCAGAAACAAAGATGGCTTTGGATTTTGGAAAGACGGACCAGAGGGCGGAGGAATGGGTGGCTGGGATTCCCGGGATGACATCAATTCCGGCTTCTGGGATGACGTGGGAGCAGGCCCTCCAATGGGGAGTCGCTTCAGAGGTGACTCTCCCCTCCAGGGTCCAACGTGGGTTTCAGAGAACCAACAGAAGAGGACAGGGCGCAGAGATTGCGATACCTCTCAATCTAAGTGACCAGTCACAACTGCACCATCGGGGCAGCTAGGCCCAGAGAGGAAGTCGTCCACAGCAATGAGCTCGCGGTCGGGAGGGAATGGGGCTCTGGGGCAGTCAGAGCAAGACCAGAGCCCGGTGGCCTGGACCAGCCGCCCTGCAGTCACCAATCTTGTGCCTGACATTGTCCTCCACGGAGCTTGTGGCTGCATGTCGGCTGTTAATGAGAGGTTTTAGGGCATCCTTGGCTTCGATCACTCTCGGGTGCCTGTTAGGTGCCCCCGCTTCCCATCTTCCTCCCTCCCCTTCTCCCAGCTCCTAGTGTTCAGCACACGGGGTCTGCAGGATGATGGCTGCGCCGTGTGTCCACCCAGCGGCCGTTTCACATTTTTCCTTCGCCTCCTCTTTTTTACTTTAGACACACCGGTCGGACTCCAGGCACTTCCTTTGATTTCCCTCAGTGCTTCTCTTCCGACCTGCAGGCTGGGTTCTAGGTTGCGTGACTTCCGGGACGAAGCGGAAGTTGTTGGCAGATTGATCAGCATCAAAAACAAAACAAAAATTGGCACCTTGTTTTAAAACAAGGGAAAATACTTGCGGATCCCTGCACATTCCTTCCTGCTCCTATTTAAAAGGGTCTTATCATCATCGCCCTTCCTAGGTGGACTGCCCTGGTCGTAGAGGCTCATCTCAAGGAAAGCCCAAAGAAGAGTAGCGAAGTCTGATGGGCGCCCAGGTGGTAGTGCTGTGTGCCTTCACGCGGTTTCGCCACCGTTCTTTCAAGACCGTGTCATAGTAATCCTTCCTGACCTTAGTGTAGCCGGCAGCCGCTAATGTGATTCCTGCAGGTGGAGGCGCTAAGCTGTGGCACTGTGCTGAGGTGGCTTTCCCCGCCTCCGCCTTGCCTGTTTACCCCTTCTCCGCGGTGTCCATCTGTTCCCTAGTAAAAGTAACATAATGAGAGACTGTGCTTCCCACCACCCTGTGAATTCATAGTGAAAAAGGACCTAGAATCCAGTACTTTATTTCACTTGCAGAATTGAATTTTTTTTTTTTTTTTTTTTTTTTACTATATATAGCTGTCAAAACCCGTAGTAGCTGTAGATAATCATAAATGTCTCGGTTTGCTGCCTAATGTTTGGGACGGTCTATTGTTGCAGTGTTCAGTGTTTAGCACTCTCCTGGAGGTAAGGTGTTAGGCAATAGCATTTGACCTTGAACATAGGCTTGTGAACAGATGGAACAGTTTTTAGCTTCTCCAGCCCTAGGGAAGAGAGAGTCTAGGAGGGCTGAGGGCCAAGCCGGGGTCTGGCCTTCACCTTTCTGTGCTTAGGTTTTGGTTCCCAGCTAGCTGTAGTCCTGAGTTACAAGATCTCAGCAATATACTGAACTTGTCTCCTTCCTTCTGCCTGTCATCTCTGCTTCTGAGATAGCCATTTGTGTAACACCAATTCTTAAGACATGCATTGTGTGGTTGTAATCAAACCTGATGCTTTCAGATGACCTAAACCCTCAAAGTGGAAAAGATAAAGAACAAAACAGTCATTAAATATAAGAAAAGAATGGAATTCCAAACAACACATTCAGCTATATGACGAAAGGTAAATCTATGGATACGGTATTTTGTGAATGATCTTTTAAATAAAATAAACCCTTACATAACAAAAAAAATACAAAGCCACAGTAATCTAAAAATAGTATTACCATAAGGAAAAATAGACTAATGGAACAGAATTGAGACTTCAGAAATAAACTTTGTGTTTATGGTCAATTGATTTTCTTTCTTGTGTGTGTGGGGGGCGGGGGGGTCAGTTGATTTTCAGGAAACTTGCCAGGACAATTCAATAGGGAAAGGATAATCCTTTCAACAAATTAAGATGGAACAATTGGACTACATATGTAAATGATGAACTTGAACTCTAACATACCATACACAGAAATTTACAAAATAGATCATAGGTGTAAATGTGAAAGCTAATTATAATGCCCTTGAAGAAAATATAGGAATATTCATGACTGGCATATATGAAGATTTACATATGACTGCAAAAGCACAGGTGATTTTTTTAAAGTGGTTAACTGATCATAAAGATTAAAATTTTTTATCCTTGGGAAAACACCAAACTGCTCGGAGTGTAGCTCAGTGGTAGAGCACTTACCTAGCATGCATGAGTCTCTGGGTTCAAGTCCTAGCACTGCAAAAACAAAAACAAAGAAAGAGTAAAGCCGTCATAGATCAAGAAAAAATTTTTGAAAAAATCATATATAATACATGGTTTGTGTCCAGAACATAAAAAGAAAACTTATAACTCAATAGGAAGATTGGTAACTCAGTTTTAAAGTGTGTAAATGATTTATTTATTTTTTTATTTATTTATGTATTTATTTTGGGGTACTAGAGATTTAACTCAGGGGCACTTGACCACTGAGCAACATATCCCCAGCTCTATTTTTGTATTTTATTTAGAGACAGAGTCTTACTGAGTTGCTTAGCACTTTGCTTTTGCTGAGGCTGGCTTTGAATTCTCAATCCTCCTGCCTCAGCCTCCCAAGTTGCTGGGATTATGGAATGTGCCACCGCCCCCAGCAATGATTTATTTTTTTAAAAATATTTTAACTTATAGATGGACACAATACCTTTATTTTATTTATTTTTATGTGGTGCTGAGGATCGAACCCAGTGCCTCACATGTATGAGGCAAGTGCTCCACCACTGAGCTACAACCCTCCACCACTGAGCTACAACCCTAGCCCATGAAGTGTGTAAATGATTTAAATAGACATTTCATCAAAGAGTGATAAAGGAATGAATGATATGCACATGAAAAGATGTTAAATATCATTAGTCATTAAGGAAATGTAAGATGAAATGACTCTGTGACTATTTCACACCCTCTTGAAGAGCTATAGTTAAGAAACAGTAAGGATGTGTAGGAACTGGAACCTTCGTGTGTGAGAGGGTGCGTGTGTGCGCGCACGGGAGCATGAATTTTTTTTTTTTTTTTCAGTTCTAGGAATTGAACCCAGGGGGTCTTTACCATGGAACTATATCCCAAGCCCCTTTTTTATGTTTTATTTTGAACCAGGGTCTTGCTAAGTAACTGAAGTTGGCCTTGAATTTGCTATCCTCCTGCCTCAGCCTCTCGAATCATTGGGATTACATACATGCACCACGGCACCTGGCTCCTTCATATAGTTTTGTGGAAAGGTAATGTGGTACAGATAATTTGAATGGAAATTTCTTAAAATGGTAAACATAGATTGACCATATTATCCAGCATTAACACTTCTAGTTATCTAGGCAACATACATTCACTCAAAAATCTGTTTGTACATATCAGCATCAACATTAATTATAATATCCCAAATGTGGAAACATCTCAAATATCCTATCAGTGGGTGACTAGACAAACAAATGTGGTATATTCATTGAGTGAATACTATTCAGTAATATAGAAGAGTGAAGTACTACCATATGCAACAGTATTGACAAACCTCAAAGCCATTATACCGAGTAATGAATGAAGGACACAAAAGGCTATCTATTGTGCAGTTCCATTTATGTGGAATATCCAGAAGAAACTAAGAAAGTAAATTGGTAATTGCTCGAAAGTGGAACTGAAAACAGGAGGTGACTATAAATGGTATGAGGTTTATTTTGTGGTAATGAAATATTTTAAAGTCAGATCATGGTAATGGTGACTTGATCTTTAAATTTTCTAAAAATCATTAATAATGCACTTAAGTGGGTAAATATTATGTAAGTCATATCTCCAGTAAACTGTATTTTTAAAAGACTTTTAGAAACAAACTCACATACCAGGAAGATATAAACAGGAACCTGCAGGAAGACCATTATCAATTGGTGTAAGATATCTTTTGGAAACTTTTGCCCTGTCTAGGTATGAAAAACATGCCTAGAAAATCAGATGTAGGAATTATAAAATTGGTTTACATTTTGGGAGCTGAAGAAAAGTACAAAAAGCAATTCATTAAAAGTTCAAGTATGAAGCAGGGTGTGGTGGCACATGCCTGTAATCCCAGAGACTCGGGAAGCTAAGGCAGAAAGATTGTAAGTTCAAGCCCAGCCTTAATAACTTAGCAGGTCCTAAGCAACTTAGTGAGACTCTGTCTCAAAAAAAAAAAAAAAAAAAAAAAAAAGCTGGGGATGTGGTTCAATGGTAGAGCACAAAGCTGGGAGTTCAATCTCCAGTACTGAAAAAAAAAAAAAATATATATATATATATATGCACACACACACTCACACACAAGCATGGTAATGGATGTATAACTTTCTATACATTTTGCTACCTATTGATGTCTCTGTGACTATTTGATATATATTATAATGTATATCATGTTTTATAAACTGATTTTATCCCTGACAAGATACACTGATTTTTTTTCCATATTCACAGTCAGTTCTGCAATTTAGCATTTAATAACTATGATCCATTATATGGATTTATTATAATGTATTGAACTAGCTAGCTGTTCTTCCGGGCCTATAAAGCTGAATTATTCCCAATTCCCAGACTGGGAATTTGTGTTTTTCTCTTTCAAACTAGGAACACTTAGGAATGTGGCATTGACTTCTACCAAGTAAAATACACATATAATATCACAATTGTGATATTATAGGTAGCTAATTTTTAAACCAGTTAGCTGTATTTTACTGATAAAAAAATATTTCCCACACCTGGCTGTATAACCCCTTTTTTAAAAAAAATTTTTTAGATGTTGATAGACCTTTATTTTGTTCATTTATTTATATACAGTGCTGATAATCCAGCCCAATGCCTGACACATGCTAGGCAAGCACTCTACCACTGATCCACAACCCTAGCCTGTATAATCCCTTTTATAAACATATACAGTAGACAAATCCATAGAGACAAAAAGTAGATTACCAGAAAATGGGGGAAGGAGGAATGGGTAATAATTATTTAATGGATAGTGTTGTATTTTTAGGGGGCAATGATAAAGTTTTGAAACTAGAGAGAGGTTATGGTTACACAATATTGGGAATACACCACTTAATTCTACACTTTTAAATAGCTAATTCTAAGTTATATGAATTTCACATCAGTTAAAAAGGACAATGGCAGGCTGGGGTTGTGGCTCAGTGGCAGAGCTGCTTGCCAAGCACATGCGAGGCACTGGCTTTGATCCTCAGGTCCACATTAAAAAATGAATAAAATTATTTTTAAAAGGGGTAGGCAATGGGCGGGGCATAGTGGCACAAGCCTGTAATCCCAGCGGCTTGAGAGGATGAGGCAGGAGGATTGCAAGCTCTGAGAATTCTGGTAGTTCAAGTTCAGGCGAGGGTAGGGATCCCAGAAGTATAATTTTGCAATAATATAGGCTGTCATGCATTGTCAATAAAGGACCAAATAGTAAATATTTTAGACTTTATAAGTCATACAGCTCTGTCAAATGGTTGCTGGGGCTTTCTGAAAATAGCCATAGACAAGAGTAAACAAATGGACATGACTGCTCCATTCAAATTTTATTTATATGTAGACCAGATTTGGTTCATGGGCCATAGTTTGCAGACTCCCAGGCTGTGTCTTTTGTCTTCAAGTCTAGGGAGGGCAGGAAAGGCTTAAAGCGGGGAAAACTGCCATCTGCTTTGGATTATGTGGTTCCTTTTTAGAATTGAGAATCAAGGGAGGAGAATCTAGTGAGGGCGGTTCTGAACATCCCAGTCTCAGTCCTAGATCGGCATCCTCATAATGGGGATTGCCCAGAACTTCCCTGCTGAAGGTACTGATCATGAGTTCTTTATGCATATATATTTTTAGTTGAGTTCTTTATACCTACGTGTGTGTGTGTGTGTGTGTGTGTGTGTTGTAGATGGACACAATACTGTTATTTTATTTATTTATTTTTATGCAGTGCTGAGGACCAAACCCTGTACCTCACATGTGCTAGGCAAGTGCTCTACCACTGGGCCACGACTCCAGCCCCATCATGAGTTCTAATGCAGGTGGGCCTCTGCTCTGTGCCCATCCTTATACAGTAGCCCAACTTCCTTGATAGGGAGAATATGGGGGGAGAAAGTGAGGGAAGTATGGGTGCAGGTGTTTACAAGCAAGAATGGAGAAGAAAAAATTATTTGCATCCTTTTGTTGCCTTTGAAACAAGCCTATTCTCATTGCTTCATTTTTTTCTCACCCAACTCAGGCTTCTCAGAACTTTGCTTCTCTAGAAGAACCCTGAGGACAACTGACCAGTTCTTGTGATTCTAAAACCATGGCTCATGTAAGCAGCTGTCTTTCCTTCTTGAGATCTCTTCTAGGATCATGGGAAAGAATTTTCATTCTTTATACTGAACCATCTTATTTAACTGAATTTCTTTCATCCTCCATTGCTCCCGTGCCTCTTATATGCCCCTGTCTTTAACCCATGTTCATCTGAGCACTGACTAAATCATCCAGCATGTGCTGTGCATTCGTTCTGTCTGCAGCACAAATGGGGTAGAAACGAAGTCTCCAGAGGGAAGTATTTGACCATTCCTCATCAGAGCTGAAGTGTAATCAAACGAAGGATAAGCTTCTCTGATGACACATGGGAAAACTAAAGTTTTCCAGGGATCTGTGTCTGTAGGCAAAATGCAGTTTAGTGTTGATTGGCCTCATTCTCACTATGTGGTTGGGTTCTACGTATGGAGCAATCAGGATCTTTCCTGGGAATCTCAGAGAGGTGAAAACCCATAAGAGGGGCCCTTTTGAGGTTGAATGGCATGAGCTAGTCTTGACATCTGTGTGATCCTGGCTTATTCTACAGCAAGATTCTGAATCTTGGGGCTGGGATTGTGGCTCAGTGGTGGAGCACTTGCCTAGCATGCATGAGGCACTGAGTTCAATCCTCAGCACCACATATGAAGCTAAATAACGTTTAAAAAAAAAGAAAAAGTGAAATTCTTTTAAAAGAGTAGTCTTTAAAAAATAAAAAAAAAGATTCTGAATCTCAGGAACAAAGAACGTGTACAGTATTTATAAGAAAATCACCCAGGGGCATAAATATTAGATCATTCTATTCTTCCATAATTAGAGAAACCTTAGAGATTATATTATCTAATATAAATATCTTAGTTTCTGGATTCTATGATTGAGTTTGGTATATTCATAAGATTGCATTTTTATTCTTATTAATTATTATTATTGTTATTTTGCAGTGCTAGGGATGGAAATCAGGGCCTTGAGCATGCTAGGCAAGTGCTCTACCACTGAGCTACAATTTCAGCCAGGTTGATTATTATATAGCTGGTTAAAATAATTTATAAGATGGGCACAGTGCCTGTAATCCTAGCTGCTCGGAGACAGAGATGGTTAGGATCACCTGAAGCCACAAAGTCCAGATCAGCCTAGTCAACATAGTGAGACTCTGTCTCAAATGAATGAATGAACAAAATTTATAATACAATTGTCCAAATAAGGAAAAAAATAGAATAGAATGACATAAAGATTAAGCTGAATATTTTAAAAATTCTTTAATTTTATACAAACCCATTATTCTAGGAGAGATTTTATACAGCATTTAAAAAAATCTATAAAATTTTAATTAAAGGAAAAAAGGATGGATTTGCTTATATCAGCTGTTTAATCGGGAAACATTTATTTGTTTTCAGAAATGTTTGAGTAATTAAAGATCCCATACTATATAGGAAATTTTGCATGCAGCAACTAGATTCTTCAGGAAAATAAGACCATTCTACTTGAGAACACCGTGTCATTCCTGTCTCCTACTTTGTCATAGGCTTTCAGCCCTAGCCTTTATTTCGTATAGTCCCCTACTTGCTGCAGTGAAATCTCTAATCTCCTCTTTTTCCTCAAGAATGCATTCACCAGTAACATGTTGGCTTCTGGTTTCAGAAACTAGTGAAGTTCAGTGATGTGTCTGTAGTCTTCTCTCAAAGAGAGTGGAAGTGCCTGAATGCTGCTCAGAGGGACTTGTACAGAGATGTGATGCTGGAGAATTATAGCAACTTGGTCTCACTGGGTAAGGCCATTTACCTCAAATAATTTAAACACAGCTCTCTGAAATAATAGCTTTCTCTTCAATGAATTCAGTACATTCGTTTGTGGTACTGAGGATTAAACTGAGGGCCTCATCCTACTAAACTCATACTTTACCACTAAGCTATACTGCTAGCCCTTTAGGACTGTTTTTTAAGAAAGCAACTGAATTTCTCCCCTGTTCCTCAAGGAATTAACTGTATTGGTTTGTAAATAGCATTTCACCATACTACAGCGATCTTCATGAACTATTTCCTTAATCCATCTTTTGTGATGACTAAGGGACTAGATTTGAATTATGGGATATTTATTCCAAAGTCAATTTCAAATAAATCAGGTTTCACATTGAATTTAAGCTTTGAATTGCTTATGGATGTTCCGTTTGGCAGGATAACAGTCCCACCCAGGGTCACAACTTTTATGTCATAAATTAATAAAATGTATTTGAAATTGAAGTGAATGCATTCTGTTTCTCACAACAAACACCTTGGGATTGAAAATTAAAATTTCCACTAACTTAGCACTTAGCTTTAAATATCTTATCAAGAACTTCAAATTAGGGGCTGGGGTTGTGGCTCAGTGGTGGAGCACTCAGCTAGCATGCTTTGAAGCCCTGAGTTTGATCCTCGGCACCACATAAAAATAAAATAAAGGTATTATGTCCACCTACAACTGAAACAAAATAGTAAAAAAAAAAAAAAAAAAAAAAAAAAAAAAAAAAAAAAAAAAAAAAAACTTCAAATTATTTGAGGAAGCTAGCTTTTTTTGCTCCAAATAATTTTGTATCAACAAAATACTAATAACTAACAGTGCTTACCATATACCAGATGCTGTTCTAAATATTAGCCATGAAATAGTACAACTTTTATTTTCATTTTACAATTGAGAAACCTAAGGCCCAGAGAATTTAAGCAATTTGCTTATAATCGTTGGTCAGTAGATGGCAGAGCAGAATCTGAACCCCCATAGTCTGGCTCCAGAGTCTGTGCTCAATCCCTAACTCTCAACAGAGTGAGCCTGCAGGAGTTTTAGTTCCAAAATGGGACTTTTTCCCTGCCCATCAAGTCTCTTTATGCTCTAGGATCCTGAGGTAACCCTAATTAGAATATTCTTTAATGTTAGTTTTCTCTGAAGTACTTATTGATATTATGTTGACTGATCCATCTTTTATTGTAAGTTTAATCAAGTCTTAAAATGTTTTTGAACTTGGCATATCATATCACTTTTGTATCTTGTTGTATTTCTTTCTCGTAATCAGGATATTCTGCCTCAAAGCCGGAAGTGATCACCTTACTGGAGCAAGGCAAAGAGCCATTCATCGTGTTGGGAGATGTGCAAGGAAGACGGTGTGCGGGTAAGTAAGGGCTCAGCCGGCGCAGGCCTACACAGGCCAGCTGTCAAGGCGCAGGTGCAGGTTTGCACGTTGTAAGGGCTAAGACGGGGAAGAAAACGGGTTTTCTTAGCCAAAAGAACTTTTAGTGCTTTCTCAGTTATCACTGTCTGTTTTTTTCTCTTCTCATTACCCTCTCGTTTCAATAAGGGATTGTCAAGAGGGAAGAAGGGAAGGAAAGAGGAAGTACTAGGAATTGAAACGGAGCAAACTCATATGCATTTCTGAATATGTCAAAATGAACCCCACTATTATGTATAACTATAAAGCAGTAATTTAAAAAATTCAAAAGCAAATTCGAATTGCACTCTTTCTCAGTGCAACCAGTTGTTTTCCATATTTCTTTTCCTGCGTTGATTCTTAAACTTGTTTCCAATTCCTAAAGTTCATTCCTTTACCTATTCCGTACATATTCACTGATTGCCTTCTCTGAGCCAGGCAGTGTGCCAACTATTATTTGTATTTTGTTGAACAAGCTAAAACCTCCCTACATTAATGAAGTTGACATTGTAGAATGGGAGACACGCAGTAAACTGTAAACCAGGGAACAGATAATATAACGCGAACTAACAATGCATGATATGAAGGGAAAGTGTGAAGGGTGGGGTGATGGAGTTGGGCCTGGGACACAGCGAAGTTTTTCTAAGGAGGGGATATTTGTGCAGAGACAAGTAATAAGGGCTCATGTCCTCTGAATTCTGGAAGAAAAATCATTTCATGTGGAAGGGGCAATGAGATTTGTGTGTTTGCTAAACAGCAAAAAGCTCAAAGCAGATTTAGAGGGGGAAGAATACTAAATAAGAGTTTAAAGTTGAGCATGAGCCAAATCTTAATTTTGGGTTTTTTTTTTTTTGCATTGCTTTTCACAGTGGGAAATTTGGATTTTTCTTTTCAAAGAATGATTGAATGCTATAATCTCATATATGTTTTTAAATGATGACAATAGATACTATGTGGAGAATACACTAAAGGGGGCAAGACTGGAAGTAGAAAGGTCAGTGAACAAACTGTTTCAGAGGTCACTAGTCATAGCAGTGATGGTAACTTGGATTAGGATGGTGGTGGTGAAGGGAGATGTATTCATCTTGTGCTTTGAAAGCAGAGCTAATAGACCTGCCATGAGGTATACGTAAAAAAAGATGACTAGGATCCAGCTGATCTGGGCAGACAGGAAAGGTGGTTTGGAGGATGGGAATAGGGTCCCGTTTTAGATATCCAGTCATCCCTCAGTGTCCATGGAGGATTGGTTAAAGGTTTTCCCACTGATCTCAAACTCTGTTCAAGTCCCTGTGTAGAACAGCACAGTATTTGCATATGATCTATACATATCTTCCCATACTTTAAGTCATCTCTAGATTACTTATAATACCTAACCCAATGTAAAATCCTACATAAATAATTCCTACATTGTATTGTTTAGGGAATAATGACAAGAAAAAAATGATCTCTATGTATTTGGTACGATTTTTTTTCAAATATTTTAGTCTGCATTTGCTTGAATCCATGGATACAGAACCCGCAGATACTGAAGGCAACTGTGTAATTATTAAGATGCCTATTTGTGGGTTGGGGATGTGGCTCAGTGGTAGAGCTCTTGCCTAGTATGTGTAAAGCCCTGGTTTCAATCTCCAGTAACACACACACACACATACACACACACACACACACACACACACACACAGATACACACAAAATGCCTATTTGTCATCAAGGATGAGATGTTACGCAGCCATCTGAAAAAGCAAGTTTAGCACTTAGGGAGAAGTTAGGATTAGTTATATAAATTTGGGTGTCCAACCATGGGACTAGATGAGATACTTAGGGCTGATATAACCTATCACCTGCTTTTATAAATAAGTATTATTGGAACATAGCCATGGCTATTTATTTACATATTGTCTATGGCAGATAAGAGTAGTTGAGGCCCACAGAGCCTGAAATTTTTACTGTTTGGCCCTTTACAGAAAAATCTACTGACCCCTCCCCTAGGGAATGAGTGCTCCCCTAGGGAATGAGTGCTAAAGGAGGCCAGGAGGCCAGAAGAGACAGAGAAGATGGAGGCCCTCTATTTAGAGAAGGAAGAAGAGGCAGAAGTAGATTGTGACCACATAGACCTGAAGAGAGTGGTGCTATGAAACAGATGAGGAAAATGTTTCAGGAGGGAACAGTCATCTACAGGTGGACTGAACTGAGAACCACCCACAGGGTGTGGCAGGAGGATAAGGTTTTAGTAGCACCTGAGGATGAAAATTTGCTAGGTATGACTCAGAACAGGAAGTGAGGCACGGGTGATGATGAGACAGAAAATTCATTTAATGGAGATTTTTGTCAGGAAAAGAACTAGAGGTAGGCTTAAAAGCTAGAAGGGATGTGGGGTATGATGAGTCAATTTTAAGATGAGGATGATTCTATAGAAAGAAAAACATATTGAGGCAGGAGGAAGGATTATGATGGAAACTGGGGAGGTGTAGGATCCAGTGCGTAAGAAGAATTAAGAGAATTATAAATACAATATGGATACAGGTGAGCTGATGTGACAGAGGGAAGGTTTTCCTTTTAATAAATACCTCTACTTTTATTCATTTATTTTTATGCAATGCTGAGGATTGAACAAAGTGCCTCACATGTGCTAGGCAAGCACTCTACCACTGAGCTACAACCCCAGCCCCCTGTTTTTATTAGAGTAAGAGAAATCATCAGCTAGGAATTGGGAAGGTGGAAAGAAGAGTTGTGTGTTTGAAGTAAAAAGGTGTTAAATATGTTTTTAATATTGGTATTCAGGTTACCTGAACTTCAATAGCTTGTTTACTTTTTATTTTCTGTTGACCAGCAATGGATCATAATAGCATTTTCCAGTTGTCAACTCTGGACCACATGTTGTTCAAAGCACTTAATCTACATAGCTCAGGCAGTTTTCATAACAGCTATAAGAAAAGTACTATTAGCTGAGTGGTACCAACTGTAATCCTGTTCCTGATTACAGAAACAGTGACATAGGCCTTAATTACAGTTAATTGAGAGGCTGAGGCAGGAGGATCACAAGTTTGAGGCCAGCCTTGGCAATTTAGTAAGACTAAAATTCACTGATATTCATTGATGAAATATGTTTCAGTAAATTATAATCTTCTCTTTAATTCCACTGTTGTCAGCCCAGCTCCTTAAGCTGTGACCTCTGTCCTTTTGCCGTTACTTACTAATATTTGCAGTCTTCCTTGCATGTTGACACAGAAATCCTGGAGTTACCTCACACCTCACACCTTCCCTCCTTCAGATCAGGAATCTGAGTTCTCCAGCAGGCCCAGGTTGATATTGGTGGGGAATAATCTTTAGAGACCACAACTTGGGAGTTAGGCATGTTCATTACTTTTAGCTTTTCTGAGAGATCATTCTCTGACAGCCTTCTCTCTCTCTCTCTCTCTCTCTCTCTTTTTTTTTTTTTTTTTTTTTTTTTTTTTTTTTTTTTTTTTTTTTGTGGTACTGGGGATCAAACTCAGGGCCTTGTGCTTGCAAGGCAAGTACTCTACCAGCTGAGCTATCTCCCCAGTCCCTTCTCTTATTTTTCTAGCAAAATTAATCTATTTAGATGTAATCTCATCTAGGGTTGGTTTTGAACAGTTCTTCTAGAAAACTGTTCATTTCATCTATTTTTATATTTATTTGCAAAACTATCTTCCTCAATTAAAAAAAAAAGTACTCTCTGGTTAGTTTTCCCTTTGTCATTTTTTTAACTTCTTTTTCTTTTTCTTTTTTTCTCCGCAATTAGGTAAGCTAGTATTTTGTTTCTGCTACTGATTTTTTTTTAATACCGTGAATTGAACCCAGGGCCACTACCATTGAGCTACAGTCTAGCCCTTTCATTTATTTTTATTTACATATTTTTCCAGCCATTTTATTTTATTTGAGACAGGGTCTGGCTGAGTTGCCCAGACTTGCCTCAGACTTAACTTGTGATCCTCCTTCCTCAGCCTCCCAAGGAGCTGAGTTTATGCCCAATGCACCACAACACCCAGCGCTTGCTGATTTTATTATCTTTTTTTAAGGATAAACTTTCTAGTTTGTGTATTCACTCCACCTTTCTGGGTTTCTTCTTTTTATCATTTCATTTTGCCTTTGTTCCTTTCTTTTGTTTTCCTCTGGTTGACTTTCTTCTTTTTCTGACTTTATGAGGACACTTAATTCATTTTTTCACTCTTACACTTATATTAATATAAGCTGTTACAGATATTCTAATATGGTCTTTTTATCATAAGACTTTTCTATAAATTCTGATATTTTAATTTGCACTTCCTTATTGAACCAACAGTTACTAAGTTAAGTACCTTGTATATAAGAACTTTTGATTTTTCTGCTGTTATCATTTATTCCAGTTTTTATTTCATTAATGTTCAGAGACAGTTATATTTTTCTTCTCCTCCTCCTCCTTCTTTTTCTCCTTCTCTCTCTCTCCCTCTCTCTCTTTCTCTCTCTTTTATATTTACCATACTCTAATCCCAGAAAATTCTTTCACCACTTTAGATTAAGCTTAACATCCAATATTTAGATTATTCTTAGACTTTTTTCTTATCTGGATTGCAATCAATGTATCTTTTTTAAAAAAATACTTTTTTAGTTGTCAATAGAACTTTATTTTATTTATTTATTTTTATGTGGTGCTGAGGCTTGATCCCAGTGCCTCACACATGCTAGGTAAGCGCTGTACCACTGAGCCACAACCACAGCCCAACATATCCTTTCTAATGGATATCTCTGATTTATAAAGGAAGTAAGGTAGGAAAGAGTGCATTAATCACTGTAGTGAAGTAGGAGAGATTAGAGGCAGGGAGAAATATTTGTAATCGTTTCAAAATTACAGAAAGTAAGTGATATTATGATATTTAGTGGTCTTACACAATGACTTATCTTGGTGATATTTACTTCAAGTATCATAATAATCTCCTTTCCTTAAGATAATGGTTAATTTATTCTACAGTTAATTATTTAATACCTGGTTTATATCTAGAGGCTGTTATTCAGTTAAATGAAATAGGATTACATCTTCCTTTGGGAAATTTTTGGGATCAGAAAATAAACAAAAGAGCAAAGAGAAAAAAATAAATTGGAGACTGTGTTTGAAGTAGTGGGTGCCCCAACATGTCTCATGGTTCCAGCGCTGGTTTTGACCAGCACACTACCATTTTTTTCCCAAGAGCCAACTTTACCAAGTAGAATATGCTTTTAAGGCTATAAACCAGAGTGGTCTTACATCAGAAGCTATCAGGGGGAAGGACTGTGCAGTGATGTCACACAGAAGAAAGTACCTGACAAATGATTGGATTCCAGTACAGTGACTCACTTATTCGAGATAACTGACAATGTTGGTCATGTGACAGCTGACAGCAGATCCTAGGTACAAAGGGCAGCGATGAGGCAGCTATTTGGAGATACAGTTTGGCTATGAGATTCCTATGGACATGGTGTGCAAAAGAATCGCTGATCTTTCTCGGGTCTACAAACAGAATGGCCATTTGGTTGTTGTATGACTCTAGTCGGTACAGATGAAGAACGAGGCCCTCAGGTGTAACAGGCGTGATCCTGAAGGTTACAACCTGAGTCAACCAGCTTCCTTGGGGAAATGAGTTGAAGAAGAAATGTGATTGGACATTTGAACAGAGAGTAGAAACTGCAGTTATGTGTCTGTCTACTGTTCTAGCAATTGATTTCAAACCTTTAGAAATAGAAGTTGGAGTTGTTATAGTTGAAAATCCTAAATTCAGGATTCTTATGGAAGCAGAGATTGATGCTCACCTTGTCGCTCTGGCAGAGAGAGACTAGACATTGTAATTAGTTTACAAAATCCATGATGCCACTTGTCTGTGTGTTTGGTAACAACAAACCAACATTATGGAGGCCCTGGATTGAAAAAGGAGCCTCTCCCACTCCTACTACTCAAGTGGTTAGGACTGTGTATGAATAAAAACAGTGCTTTTGGAAAATAAAAATAATAAATATTTAACATACATTTGAACATTGTGAAAGGAAGGAAAGAACATGATGCTGGAATTGAGAATAAAGAACATGAACTGACTGACAACCAGCAGGGCCAGCCTTTCTGAGATGTTTGAACTAAGACTGAAAAGTAGGGAGGAGTCAGCCTTTCATAGAGTCCAGCATGGATTTTTAGGAGATGCAATAGCTGTGGAAAGCTGTGTGAAATAGGAAAGATTATAGCATAATCTGGGAGCTGATTAGTAGAACCAAGTGTCATATAAGGGAGGTAAAGAGGATGTTATCTTTGAAAGAGGTCTTCAGATAAATCAAAGGCCTTATTATATTCAGTGGTAACATGTTTGGAATTTATTCTGAGAGAAAGAGAAAACAAAATTGTTAAATGGAGATTCTCAAACTTTATCTATATCAGAATCATCTAGTAGTGTTATTAAAAATTCACATAGCTGAGCATGGTAGCACATGCTGTAATCCCAGCAATTTGGGAAACTGAGGCATAAGAATCTCAAGTTCAAGGCCAGCCTCAGCAACTTAGTGAGACCCTGTCATGAAATGAAAAATAAAAAGGTCTGGAGGGATAGCTCAGTGGTAAAAGGCTCACAGGTTCAATCCCCTGAACTAAGGAAACAAAAAAATTCAAATAGCTAGCCTCTCCTGTAGATTTGATTCACAGCTTGGAGTGGTACCAGAATAGCAGTATTTGTAATAATTCCCTAGATGATCCTGATCCACACAGAAATCACATAACCATTGACGTCAACTATTTGCCACATCACCACAATTGTATATAATCTGTCATTCTTCAAACTCATATGGCCTGCTTTCAAATTAAAGAACTATACCATATTGTAAAGTTCTTAAGTCATTTACTTCTTTTTTAAAATGTTTAGTTGTAGATGGACACAGTATCTTTATTTTGTTTATTTAGGTGGTGCTGAGAATCAAACCCAGTGCCCCGTGCATGAGAGTCAAATGCTGCACTACTGAGCCACAACCCCAGTCCAAGCCATTTACTTCTAATGAGAATTACTTTTACGTGTGTCTACTATTTTGAAGATGGAAGCTTTTATGTTTTTCCGACTAGAGGGAAAAATAGTTTTTGTTTACTTTTTTTGTTTTCTTTCAGGTTTGTTCTCCAGATATAAGACCAAGAAATTACCTTCAGGAAAGGAAGCTGATGAAGCCAGTTCTTCCAAATCGGAGACGACGGAAAGAAGAAAAACCGCTGGTCCTAAAGGATCCACCTTGAGAAATGAGTCGCAGAGCAAAAGTGAGTTGAAGGGCCAACAGGGACCTCAAGAAAGGTTCCTCAGGCAAATGAAAAGCACCTATAAGAAAAGGCCAACAGAGAGAAAGCATCCATCTTCGAATCAGAAAACCTCTAGTAGTGGGAATACTAGTGAAGATAGGGAACAGGGGAAAAACCTTAGTTCTGGCGCTAATGTGGTTCAAAGTGAGAAAAATCATACTGAGGAAAAGCATGATTGTCCAGAGTGTGGGGAAACTTTGAGTAGTGTCTCCCAACTTAATCTACATCAGAAAATTCATAGTGGTGAAAAGGTCTATAAATGTAAACAATGTGGCAAGTACTTTGGTCATCATTATCAGCTTATTCTGCATCAGAAATTTCATAGTGGTGAGAAACCCTATGAATGTCAAGAATGTGGCCAAATCTTTACTCTTTTCTCACAATTCAGTCGACATCAGAAATTTCATACTGGTGAAAAACCCTATAGATGTAAGAAATGCAAGAAAAGATTTAGTAGTTGTTCAGAACTTTCTCAGCATGAGAAAGAGCATGCTGGTGAGAAGTGTTATGAATGTAAGGAATGTGGAAAGACTTTCAGACTTAATTTCTACCTTACAGAACATCAGAAAACCCACACAGGGGAGAAACCCTATAAATGTAAGGAATGTGGGAAAACTTTTACTGTATGTGGACAACTTACCCGTCATCAGAAAATTCATACCAGTTTAAAACCCTATGAATGTAAGGAATGTGGGAAGTCCTTTAGACTTAGTTTATACCTCACTGAACACAAAAAAATACATACTGGTAAGAAACCTCACGAATGTAAGCAATGTGGGAAAAGCTTTAATGTCCGTGGACAGCTTAATCGGCACGAAACGATTCACAGTGGTGTAAAACCCTTTGAATGTGAGGTGTGCGGGAAGGCTTTTGGTTATAATGGTGACCTTAGAGTACACCACAGAATTCATACGGGTGAGAAACCACATAAATGTAAGGACTGCGGGAAGGCCTTTATGCTCCGTTCAGCCCTTACTGAACATCAGAGAATTCATTCTGGCATAAAGCCCTATGAATGTAAGGAATGTGGGAAGACTTTCAGAGGGCGCTCTCAAGTGAGCCTCCATAAGAAATTTCATACTGACTTGAAACCCTACAAGTGTGTAAAATGTGGGAAGACCTTCAGATTTGGTTTCTACCTGAGTGAACATGAGAGAATTCATACTGGGGAAAAGCCCTATAAATGCAAAGAATGTGGAAAGGCTTTTATTCGTAGAGGAAATCTTAAAGAACATCTGAAAATTCATTCGGGTGTAAAACCCTATGAATGTAAAGAATGTGGGAAGTCTTTTAGTTGGCGTGGTCAGTACACTCAGCATCTGAAAATTCACACTGGTGTAAAACCCTTCAAATGTAAGGAATGTGAGAAGGCCTTTAGTCGCAGTGGAGACCTTAGAATACATCAGAGAATTCACACTGGTGAGAAACCCTATGGGTGTAAAGAATGTGGAAAAGCCTTCAGACTTAATTCGCACCTTATTGAACATCAGCGAATTCATACTGGTGAGAAACCCTATGAGTGTAAGGTGTGTAAGAAGGCCTTCAGACAGCGGTCACACCTTTATCAGCATCAGAGAACCCATAATGTAACTTAATTTAAGAATGCCTTTCCATGCATGCTCTGTTTATTAGAATATCAAAGATAGACAGAAATTCTGTCCGTGTGCCAATCTTTCTTTAGATGTGTTAACTTAATAAATATTTAAGAGCCTTCTAATACCTCTCAGTCCTTGTTCAACTTAAAGGAATTCGTACTAGAAAATAAACCTGTTGATGTGACAATTGTGGAAAAGTGTTTTTAGCAATGATGTACTATCATCATTGCCTCTCCACTACTCTAATACCTGTGTGATATCAAACAAAACATGTAGGTCTTGTTGCCTCTGTTGTAAAATGATACCTACCTAAAAATGTGGCTAGTGGTTTATACATCATCGATAATGGTTATACAGTATACTCTAACCTATGTGATACTGTGAAAATTGTCTGGCCCCAAGCTGTTTCCAATTAATACTGGATATTATCGTTGTTATTATTATCAGCATTACTCTTAGTGAATTTAATAGAAAGAAAAAGTGGAGAAAATAAACATAGAAAAATCATTCAACACTTGCTATGTTTTGGGAAGTCCATCTCTGATAAAAATCTGCTGTGGACTAAATCTTCAGAATCCACATAGGATATGTAATCCCAATGAGAAGGTGTGTGGAAGTGGGGCCTTTGTGGTAATTAGGTCATGAGGGTATAACCTTCACAAATGGGAGTATTTTCCTGATAAGAACATCCCCCAAAGCTAGATATTTCTCTTCCCTCTTCTTTCAACCATGGGAAGATACAGTGAGGAATTAGTGGGAAAAACAGTACATTCTGTTATGACACCCATTTCACCCACTGGCTAGATTTGAAAATCTGTGCTTTGCATATTTGCTATTTTTCCTGAGACACACATATATATAAACATACATTTTTTATTTATTTATTTTGGTACTGGGGATTGAACCTAGGCACACTTTACCACTGAACTACATCCCCAATCTTTTGTATTTTTTGAGACAAGGTCTCACTAAATTGCTTGGAGCCTTCTAAGTTACTGAGGTTGATCTTAAGCTTGCAGTCCTCCTGCCTCAGCCTCCTGGATCACTGGGATTACAGGTGTGTATCACCAAACTCAACTACACACACACACAGATGTAGCATATATGAGTGTGTTATAAACATCTTATCACTTTACTGCTAAATAATCAATATTTCCTAAAAGGGTATTAGGTGTAACCAAAATACTATAATCACAGCTTAAAAATTAATAATTCCATAGTATCTTGTAATATCCAGTCAATATTGAAATTTCCAGAATTGTTCCAAGAGAATATTTTGATAGACATTTAATAAGATTCATTCTCCAGGATGATGCATTTGATACATCTGCTCTTCCTGTCATTTTTAATCTGAATAGTTCCCCTCCCCATCCTATTTTCGTGATACTGGCTTTTTGAAGAGTCCCAGTTGTCTTAGAATATTCTGGGTTCTAGGTTTGTCTAATTTATTTCCTCATAATACTGTTCATCTTGTTCCTCTCTCTCCAAAATAGAACTTAAGTAGATGCTCAATTTTATTCTAGTTAAACATTTTTATCAAGAACAGTTCACAGGTATAGCATGGTTTATACGCACAGGAGGCATTTGGTGTCAGGCTATCCCTTTATTAATGATGCTAAATTTGATCACTGGCTAAGATAGTGATGTCCAGGTCTCTCTATTATTAGGGTACATTATTTTATTTGCAATAAGAAAGTAATTGGGTAGTTATTTGTACCTTCTCTTGAGAACTTACAATCACCTTTGTATGATATCAGTCATGAATTAAACTGAGGTCAAAATGTAAACTATACATCATTCAAAGAACTGGTAATGCCAGGCATGGTGCACATGTCTACAGTCCCAGCTATTCCAGAAGCCGAGGCAGAAGGATCACAGGTTCAAGGCCAGTCTGGGTAACTTAGCAAGAACCTTTCTCAAAATAAAAAGTAAAAAGGGATAGGAATAAGCTCAGTAGTAGAGTTCTTCTTGGTTCAGTCCTCAATACTGGGAGGTAGGGTGAGGAAGGAGTATTAATGAAATGTCTGGGTGTTAGAATTTTGGGGTGTAAACAAAACTCTGTTCAGTGAGAAGTTGATATCCCTTAATGCATACAGGAGATTACAACTGAAAGAGATACTTTGGGGAATAAGAGCTTTTAAAAGCTCCCAAATATTCCTAGGAATTTAGAAGTAAACATGAGTACGCAGGGCTGAGCATATACTTAGAAAAAAAATGAGATGGCCGTAACTTCTTACTCTGGACCTTCAGGTTCTGTACGAGCAGAAAGTAAAGGCTTAAGTCAGAATTTTAAACTGGTTGAGGATTGAAGGTATGCCCCAACACACAGCCTATCTGCAAAGACTGGGAGTTGTTTTTTTTTTAATGTATTTTTATATATTTTTTTTATGTGGTGCTGAGGATCAAACCCAGTGCCTCACATGCGTTAGGCAAGTGCTCTACCACTGAGCTATAATCCAAGCCCTGGAAGTTTTTGTTTTATTTTAGGCATTTAAGTTAGCCCTAGCTGAGCAGCAAGTTAATGGAACAGAGATTTCAGTGTTCACACACAACAAAGAATACAGACTCTGAACATTAGTTCAAAAAAGTCACTTAAACTACAACCAGCAATGCCAACAAACACTATGGGGATGGATGACTTAATTTCTATGGTTGCCATATAGTAATATTCAACATGTTCAATTTTATGTGCATGCAGCGTGCACACACACACACAAATTATCAGGCATGCAAGCAAGCATGTGTGAAATATTAATAGAAACTGAAAAAACACAGTAATTAGGCTTATTAGAAAAAAGGTTTTTTAAAGATTTTTTAGTTATAGATGGACACAATACCTTTATTTTATTTTATTTTTTTATGTGGTGCTGAGAATCAAACCCAGTACTTCACATGTGCTAGGCAAGTGCTCTACCATTGAGCTACAACCCAGCCCCCAGACAAAAGTTTTAAATCAGCTGTCTTAAATGTGTTCAGTGAGATCAAAGAAACCACGTATGAAAAAAACTAAAGACTGAGATTGATGACTCTGTCAATAGAGAATATCAATAAAGAGCTGGAAGATTTTAACAGGAACTGAGGAGTCTATAGTTGAAAAGTCCAATAACCAAAATGAAAAATTCTCTAGAGGGGTTCAACAGCAGATCTGAGCAGATGGAAGAAAAAAAATCAGCAAATTTGAAGACAGGACAACTGAAATCATCTAGTTTTAGAAGCAGGAAAAAAAAGTAAAAGTAAAAAACAGACCTTCAGAGACCTAATGGATATTATCAATCCTAAGAATATATACATATGTATTTGTTTTACGAATAGATAAAGGATACCCAGAAGCTTCTCAGACATAAAAAGGGGAGAAAGAATATTTGAAGAACTAATGACTAAAAAGTTCCAAAATTTGATAAAAAATGTGAACCTATATATAGGTTGCCCAAGAAACTCCTCAAATCCCAAATAGGATAAATTCAAGAGATCTACATTGAGACACATAATTCAACTCTTGGAAAAGAATCTTGTTTGTTTGTTTGTTTGTTTTGATGCTGGGCATTGAACTTAGGGCCTCATACATAGTAAGCATATGCTCTACCACTGAGCTACATCCCCAGCCTCAACAACTAAACAAGGCGCTAAGCAACTCAGTGAGACCCTGCTTCAAAGTAAAAAATAAAAGGGTCTGGATGTGGCTCAGTGATTAAGCACGCTTGGGTTCAACCTCTAGTACCAAAAAAAGAAATGAAAAATATACATCTAACACAATAAGGAGACAATAATGGAGGAATTATGGAACAAAAACAGTAAAACTTGGAAAACAAATACTAAAAGGATAGAAACACATTCTTCATTAGTAATTACATTAAATGTGAATGGATTAAACTTTCTAATTAAAAGGAAGAAAGTAGCAGAATGGATTTTAAAACAGATTTTTTAAATGATTCAACTATATGCCATCTATAAGAAACTTTCTTTAAATTAAAAGATACAAAATGAAAGCAAACAGATGCAAAAAGATATTCTATAAAAGAGTAGCCAAAAGAGAGTTGGGGTAGCTATGCATATCAAACAAAATAAACCTTCAATCATTATTTTCAAAGACAAAGAACATTACTTAAGGATCAAAGGGTCAATTCATGGAGAACAAATAACAATTATAAACCTATGCACTTAGCAATGGAGCCCCAAAGTACATGAAGCAAATACAAACAGAATTGAAGGCAAAATAGACAGTCCAACAGTAATTGAAGTCTTCAACACTCCACTTTCACTAATGGATACAGCAACTGGACAGAAAACCAGTAAGGGAATAGAGAACTTGAACAATACTACAAACCAGACCTAACAGACATCTATGGAATGTTCCACCCAACAATAGAATGCACATTCTTCTCAAGTATACATGGAATGTTCTCCAAGATAGATGATGTTAGGCCACAAAACAAGTCTCAATAAATTTTTTTTAAAAACCCTGTAAATCATACAAATATTTGGATACTACTCGGCATTAAAAAGGAACAAACTGTTGATACACATAGCAACTTAGATCTCAAGACCAGTATGTTGAAAGCCAATTTCAAAAGGTCACACACTGTCTGATTCCACTTAAGTAACATTCCTGAAATGACAAAACTATAGAGAGGTGGAACACATTAGTAGTTGCCAGGGATTGGGGAAGGGTACGGGTGTGATCATGAAGAGGTAGTGTGAGAGACAGCTTTGTGTTGATGGAACAGTTCTGGATCTGGATTGCAGTGATGGTTGCATGAATGTACATATGTAATAAAATGGCATATAACTACACACATTGTATCAATGTCAAATTCTGTGTTTTGATATTGTACTGTAATTATGTGAGATGTAGCCATTGGCAAAAACTGTGTATACAGGACTTCTGTGAACTATCTTTGCAACTTCCTGTGTATCTGTAATAACATAAAAATAAAGTTTACTTAAAAAAAAAGCTTCAATAAAGATGGACTGAAAATCAGAATGTACACAGCTGAATTATGAATTAGGAAGCCAGAAAGTTAACCCAGAAGGGACCAAATGAAATAAAGAGATGCCTAAAACAACTTGACATGAAAGACAGAAATAGAAGTTCCCAAACAGCATCCCAAGAAGAGAGTAGAATTGAGAGGTAATACTTGAAATAGTAACCAAGGAAAATTACCTCAGAATAAAGAAGTATATTAAGCCCTCTTTCAAATTACTTACCAAGTTAGTACAATTCTACATATCATTAATTCTGTCACATATTTTCCATCTGAGCATCTATGAAATTGGAATATCTTCTATCTGTGAAATGCCATATTTTAATTGACACTATTTTCAATGGTAAATAATTTATGGCTTTTAAAAAGTTAAGATAAATTATCTAGACACATTTACCAAAATTCCTTAAAAAAAAAAGGAATGAATATGTAAAATACCGAAAGCTCCAAGAAAGATTTTAAACTTCACCTACAAAGGAATTAGGAGCAGCTTAACATTAGCCCTTTATAAGTGTACTTATGTAAGAAGACAATGAAGCAGATCTTGAAAACCAGAAAGAGGCAGTTTTGTACCTACCTGCACTTTCAGACCATGCCAGACTCTCATTTAAGCACCAGCAAAATAAATTATCCATTTCAGAACCCTTCTTTGAATATATTCCTGGAAGCTATAACCAAAAATGAAGGCAAGTAAACAACATAAAGCAGGTGACATGAGAAAAAGTTGTAAAACAAATCAGTTTTTAAAAGAAATTAAGTTTAAACTGAAATTGACTACAAAAATGCAAGGCAACTGTTTCAAAATAAAATTCTATGTGATATCAAAATAGAAAATATGGGTAAGGAAAGGGAACTCCACATGGAAACAGAGTGTGGTGACTCTTTTATTCAACAGAAGTTCAGATAAGAGTTCCGTAGAATTTTTCTTTTTCTTTTCCTTTTTTTCTTTTCTTTGTGCGTGTGTGTGTGTGTGTGTGTACCAAGGATTGAACTCAGCTGTTCTTAACCACTGAGCCACAACCCCAGCCCTCAGTCTCCTGAGCTGCTGGGATTTACAGGCACGCACCACTGCACCCAGCAGAATCTCTCATTTAAAGAATTTTTTTTTCAATTTAAGCATAAACCTACAGCAAACATCCCATTTAATGAAGAGCATAGTAACACTCCCACTCATTAGGAACCAGGGCAAGAGGTGGGAATAAAATGGCTGACTAGAGGTGCCAGGCACACACCTCCACAAGAAAGGACCAAAATGGGGGGAAATCAATAGCTGTTTCTCTGGAGTGTTTGAAGCAGAGCATCAGATTGTCACAGGGATGTGGCAGAGACATTGCTGTGCATGGAGATACACGGTCACCTTATAAGAAGGGAACTAAACACAGCATGTACCACTCCCTGTCTCCAGAGGTCAAACCTGAACTAAGAGGGACATCACTTAGCAGGGGAAGAAGGGGAAGCAAGAAGCCCCAGGCATGCCTGTGATACCTGAGGCGTTCAGAGCTGGAGGGCTTTCACAGGCCCTGAGCCCACTTTGGGGAGTTGCTAGGCTACCCCACTGCTGCACTATGGGAGAAAGAGCCCAGGTCACATTGTGTCCTCCCCTACCCATCTTGAGTAAGTAGCTGAACAGAACTTTCTGGGTGGCTTGGCTCTCAGAGGCCTCCCAAGAAGCCACCAGGTAGGCCCACTGAGTCCCTGAGAAACAGATGCTAGGCCTCACCCTGGGCCCCAGGAAGCAGCTGGGCAGATTTCCCTGATCAGGTCAAGCCCCTAAAGGTCCCTGCAAAGCCACCTATGCAGCCCTCAGACACTGACGGGCTCCCTATCATGGTCACTCCTGCAGCCTGGTCCCTGTAGTCCTTAGACACTAATGAGCAGCCCCTGCTGCTTCTGGGTGTGTTGTGTGGCAACTACCTGGGTGAAATGCAGTGACCCCACCCTCACACTGTCACCCTAAGAGGATGAGGGGGACCTCAACTCGGGATGGGTGGGGTTCTTGACAAACATTGCAGAAGCAAATTTGAGGATGTATTCACACAACAGGGAATATACATACATTCAAGGGAGAGTGCCAACCATCTCAAGAGTGAGATGCTTTGGGGGCTCTTGGATTCTTTGAAAGGAAACTAGGTGAAGGGTGAGGATGGGCAGGAATTGGGGATGGCATCAGTGGTGATCACAAGATGGCTTATGGTGGTCTGGCAATTCTCAGGATCCTTAGGCTGATGTGTTTCTCATTATCTCACCAGGAGGGGATGTTGAAAAGTACCCTAGATGATGGCTTTCTTAAAATATCATATCTTTCTTTGCTTAATCTATTTATTACATAGGATAATTAATAATGTTCAAAGTAATTTTTATAAGTAAGTGAATTTCCAATAACTTTAAGATTATGAATATAGATTTTTCAGAAATTTAGTAGTGATGGGTCTGGGAGAAAGAACTGACTGAGGAGGAAATGTATGCTGAACTTTAGCATAAGCCTTTTAGGTTAAAGGAGTTCCTTTCGTCTCCTTTGTACCTCTCTCTCTCTCTCTCTCTCTCTCTCTCTCTCTCTCTCTCTCTTTGCAATTTTATTATTTTATTTTACTAATTGTAGAAAAATTAGAATTATCTAGTATCCCTCTCTCAAATACAATAACAAAAGAATATGTATATTTCCTTCTAGTCTTTTTACATTTATATAGCATTTTAAAACAAATCTATGGGCTGGGATTGTAGCTCAATGGTAGAGCACTTACCTAGCACATGTGAAGCACTGGGTTCAATCCTTGGCACCATGTAAAAATAAATAAATAAGATAAAGGTATTATATCCATCTACAACCAAAAAAATTTTAAAAATAAACAAATCCAGTGCAGTAAAATGCTTCCCTTTTTTTCCATTTCATAATATACATCTACCATTTCTTTAGAACATTAAATATTACATGAAAACATGATCTTTAGTTGCTTGCTTAACAATCTAATTATAACTAAACCATAATTGACCTTCAATTGTTGGAAATCCAGATTGTTCTGAATACTTGCTATCATAACAATAACTATTAAACATCTCTTTTCATATATAGTTTTTTAATGTATCTCCAACAATTTTTTCTTAAAGAGAAATTCTGGGAGTACCCAACAAAGGGCATGAGTATTTCTAAGCCTTCTGATGCATTTTTACCAAACTGCCCTCCAAAAAAGATTGTACCAACTTACAATAAATAGCCAGAGTCCCATTTCTTTCTCAAAATAAAAAGTGCAGAGGCCATAGCTCAGTGCTTGCTTAGCATGTGCAAGATCTTGGGTTCCACCTACAGTACTGCAAAAAAAAAAAAAAAAAAGTAGAAAGGAAAAAAGGAAGAAAGAAGGAAAAGGAAAGAAAAAGATTATATAGATGAATAAGATGAATAAAGGAAGAGATGGATATAAATCAGATACTCGGTCTCACCACAAATTGCAGTGGTTCTTCTCATTACAACTGATTTCTGCTACGTTAGAAGTCTCAGTGCTTTTTAAAAAAAATTTTTTTTGTTTTAGTTGTATATGGACACAATGCTTTTATTTATTTTTTTAAAACTTTTTAAAATTTTCAATGATCTTTCTATATTTATTTATTTATTTATATGTGGTGCTGAGTATTGAACCCAGGGCTTCACACATGCCAGGCAAGTGCTGTACCACTGAGCCACAACACCAGTCCCCCTTTATTTATTCTTATGTGGTGCTAAGGTTCAAACTCAGTACCATACACGTGCTAGGCAAGCCCTCTACCACTGAGCCACAATTCCAGCCCCTCTTAGTGCTTTTTGATAAATTGAAATTCTCTGTCTCATTTTGCTGTGGGTTTGGAGATGGTTTGAGTATGTGCCCTAGGGGTTCCTCTGTTGGAAGTTTGGTCCTCAGTGTGGCGATGGTGGGAGGTGGTGGAAATCTTTAAGAGGTGGAGCTTCGTGCAAAGTAATCAGGTCACTGGGGCACTGCCCTCAGAAACGATCCATATGATTTTCATGGGACTCTTGGTAGTTCCCTCGGGAGTGGGTTGTTATGAGACAGGTCCTTCCCCACTCTCTGGCTTTCTGCCTTGCCATGTGATCTCTCCCTCTTGCTTCTGACAAGATACCACTATGCCATGACACAGCTATAGTAGGCCTCCCTAGAGCCAGGCAGAAGCTGGTGCCATGCTCCTAAATCTCCAAAACTGAGCTAAATAAGCCTCTTTTCTTCATGAAGTACCCAGCTATTGTGGTTTAGGTTTGAAGTGTCCCCCTGGCCAAAACTCACATGGTGAGACAATGCAAGAATTTTCAGGGAATAAAATAATTAGATTATGAGAGGTATAACCTAATCAGTGGATTAATCCACTGATATGGATTAGCTGGGTGGTAACTGTGGGGTGTGCCTGGAGGAAGTAGGTCACTGGGGATGTGTTTTGGAGTTTATATTTTGTCCCTAGAGTGTAGAGCTGTCTGCTTCCTGGTTGCTATGTCCTGAACAGCTTCCCTCTGCCTTGCCCTCCACCATGATGTTAGCCCGAGCAATGGAATTGATGGAAATTGTGAAACTGTGAGTCAAAATAAACTTTTTTTTTTTTTCTCTAAGCATTCTTGTCATATCTTTTGGTCACAGCAATGAAAAACTGACTAACACACCAGTCTTGGGTATTTTGTTATAGTAATGGAAAATTAACTAACTATCCAAAAGAATTACAAAATGCCAGATTAAGACCTTTTGAATTCATTGGGCTTTAATTAGATCCTAGCTTGTAATCTGTTAAGAGTTATTTCAGTTTGCTAAGACTCTGATCATCTCACTCAACAAGAAGGGGGCAGTCAGTGGGAATTTGCTAAATCAGTGTGTTTTAAGTAGTCCCCTAAATGCTGACCTGCCCCAGGAAAAAAGAGACAGGTGACTCTCACATAAAACATCTGAAGATGAAGGAAAATCTGCTTCTTATTCTTGGGGGAAGCTGGTAGTTGGGGCTTTGCTCAGATATTTTATTAAGTGGAATCTGTCTACCACCACATCCTTACTGTTTCAAGGAACTGTATTCAAGTAGGAATCAGAGATTCATAAAACTCAAAATATTCAGGATACAATAAAAGACTTGTTTTAAGAACCAGAAAAACATTCTCAAAGCACATGATAAAGTATAATCAACAGACACCAGAAAAGATATGTCAAATATACTTGAATTATTTGACAATGATTTTTTTTTTCAGTGCTGGGGATGAAACCCAGGGCCTCTGCATGCTAACTTAGGTACACCACTTAGCTACATCTCCAACCCCTATGGATTTTAAACTATCATGAAAATGTTTCTCTAAATGGTAACAAGCACCTTTGAAATAAATGAAAAAAGTAAATAAACAGAAGCTACAAAAAGAAGATCCAAATGAATTTGAGAACTGAAAACTACAATAAACAAAATGTAAAACTTACTAGAAAGGGATTGGGGCTGTAGCTCAGTGGTCGAGTGCTTGCCTCACATGTGTGAGGCACTGGTCTCAATTCTTAGCACCACAAAAATAAATAAATAAAGATACCGTGTCCATCTACAACTACAAAAAAAAATTTTTTTTTAAACTCACTAGAAAGAAGTGGGGCACAGTGGGGTGTGCCTATAGTCCCACCTAGAGCCCGAGTGGCTTGGCGTGGGGGGAAGCAGTCACCACGCTTGGGAGTTTTATTCAGAAGCATGTTTGCATCCTGCAGTTCTTCCACCAGGATGACTATAGATCAAAAGTGTCAGGTACAGAAAGCCAAAACTAATTTTGAGCACCCTGAGATAGATCCATGAAGGCAGTCACAGAACAGGGGCACAACTGTCCAATGAAGAAAAAAAAATCTGATGCCACCTGCCAGAATGTGGTAGGTGCCTGCTGCTTTTCCTGTCATGTCATCTCCAGCACTGAACAGAAAACAGGAAGCCCCAGCAGCTGGACAAAGTGTAAGAGCCAGAAGATACAGGCAGAGCTGCAGGATATCTGCGATGAAGTTCTGGAGTCTTGGATTTCCCTGCACATCCCACATGGGCGAGGGAAAGGGTTCCTGTAGGAGGAATGGGCTGGCTGCGAAATAAAAAGCTGTGAAGTTTACCAGAAACAACGACAGAAGGTAGAATTATCTTAGAAGCAGGGGCATGATTTCGATCAAGCTGTCCATAAGGGTCCGGCTCTAACAAAGCAAGGAGCCCGGATTTGGTTTATTATAGTGGTACAGATGAAAAAGGGACTGGTAGGAGCTTCTTCCATGAAAAACAGGATGGGTGTGGTGTTAAGCAAGCCATTTGGCTCTAGCTGGTCATTCCCACATCCAGGGCTTTGCATTTGAACTTCAGTGGTGAATCAACACAGGATAACCACATGACTCAGGCAGTTCCTGAGCCCAGATCTTCCTAATAGCTCAACCAAACTTGGTTCCCATATGAGCCATGGATGGCTTCCAGCAGTTGGACAAATATCTTATTCCTAATGTCATACGACCAGAAAGTAAGGTGTTCTGCTTGTAAAGGAGTCAACAAACCACCGTGTGGAGCATGCTGTGGTTTACCAGGAAGCATTTGAAATTAGTAGGAAAGGAATGCAACTGAGACGCCCAGTTGGGACTTGGACTTAATTTCTTAGCCTTTTACTTTGAGAGTCAAAACTCTCAAAAGTTTAGTTGCAGATGGACACAATACCTTTTTATTTATTTATTTATTTTTATGTGGTGCTGAGGATCAAACCCAGTGCCTCATACATGCTAGGCAAACACTGAGCCACAACTGCAGCCCAAGAGTGTAAACTCTTTAAAAAAATACCCACACCCTAACAAATAGGGTACTTTGTGACTGCAGAACTGTATACACTCTTCTTGAGAGTTTTACAAAAACAGTACCCCAATCATGCAGTTACTTAGGACAGTCTCACTTTATGGATCTCTGAGATATCCATCAGGGAGATGAAGGGGATGTTAGTGCGGGAGAGAACCCATGTCTACGGTGCTTCATGATCTGTTCAGTGTTGCTCCGCACCACCCACATATACCCCTTTGCTCAATTCAAAAAACAAAATCTTATGTGGCCCAAGCCTTTCTTTCTTTCCCACACTCTTCGAATCCTAGTGTTTTCTGCAGTTATCCTGTGCTTGCCCCCATCATATGTGCGTATGTCAAGGGAGGACGGCTTATCCCTTCAGGTCATGAGACCTCAGATAGAGAGGAACCATACTTAAGGAACTATATCCTAGAAATTGAATCCAAGGAGACTTATCCACATCTAGACCTGATTCAGATCAATGCTGAAATGGGATGAGACTTTGGAAGCCCTGGAGAAGTGCAGGCATGTGGTTTTCATGTGGCGATATGAGAATTTTTATGACTGTAGGGCATAAAGAGCAGATCATAGTTTGCAAAGATGGATACAACAGTGTTTCCTACCCCACGTGGTCCTCTATAGTATGTTCTTACCATTTTCCCATCAGGAGGTGGAATCAAATTCCTGTTCCTTTGAATTTGGGTTGGCTGCCATGCTGCTATACTCCCCAGACCAAGTCAGAAAGGGCCATGTAGCTTCTACCCAGTTCTCTTAGAACACTCTCTCTTGGGATGTTCCTCTTGGAATGAACCATCATGCCATGACAAACTCAAGACACACGTAGGTGCTCCTGTTGACAGTTCTACCAGAGATTGTTCTTCAAGACAAGTTCACACTTTAGACAGGAATGGGAAGGACTCATTCCAGCCCTGACTCGACTTAATCAAATCACCCCACTAGAGATTCTAAATATCGTCTAGCAAAGAAAATCCATTCCTACTGTGTCTTTCTGAATTTTTGTGCCACAGAATCTATAAGCATAATAAAATAGTCAACTGTCTTATGGTACTCAATTTGGGGTGGTGTGTTATACAACAATAAACAGAATACTTAAGTCTTTTGAAAATTAAAACAAAAAGTGATAACAGGGCTTTTCAAAGGGGAATGATGAAATGGGTTGGATGTGATACAGATTGATGCAAAATATCTCCACATATACTTTGTTTTATGATTTTAAAGTCATGGAAATATTTTACATTTTAAAAACATTAAATTGGATATAAAAACAGCAGTACTTAAACAAGGAAAATAAACAATGAATCTGTGCATCAAGTTAGTGAGAACTATCTTTAAAATTTTTAGTTGTAGATGGACACAATACCTTTATTTATTTATTTTTATGTGGTGCTGAGGAACAAACCCAGTGCCTCACACATCCTAGGCAAGAGCTCTACCACTGAGCTATGACCCCAGCCCTCGAACTACTATTTTGACTCTACTTTCTTAGTGAATATTTTCAAGGACAGATAGTAATGTAAAGCTTTTTTCACTCAGCATTTATTATTAGTATTAGCATTGGTATTAAGTTGCTGCAGCTATTTTGTGCCTCTTAGAGAACATAGCAATGATTGCATTGTTGAAATTCAAGTTTTTTCAGTGTAAAAGAAAAAGGTACAAGAAAGTTTAAAAATCATGTGATATTAATCTGAATTGGAACTAATGTGAACTCATGGTTTTTCTTCCTGTAAGTTAAAAAATTTTAATTAAACTGTTACACAAACATGTATAAATAGATGTTCAGCTTGAAGTTCCACAAACTGAGAGTCAGTTAAATCAGCATCCAACTCAAGTGACAAAACATTACTAACATGCTCAGAAAAATCCATGCCATTTCCATCACTACTACTCCTATGCCACACGCCACCTCCCAACCACTATCCTGGTTTCTGACTACATAGAATTTTTGTATTTTTTTAATATGAATGGAAACATACAGCATGTTCTTTTTTAAAATTTATTTAGTTGTTGATGGACCTTTATTTATTTATTTACATGTGGTTCTGAGAATTGAACCCTGTGCCTCACACATGCCAGCAAGCACTCTACCATTGAGCCACAACCCCAGCCCCCAGCATGTTCTCTTTTTTACCTATCTTCTTTTGCCCAAAATTATGCTTTTGAGATTTATCTGTATTATTGCAGTTAGGTAGTTTGTTCTCATTGTAGCGTTGGGTTGACTTACGACTTTCAAATCTGCAGAAAATCATCAGTCCCAAATTCAGAAATAGATGATGATAAGACATGTTGCTACAGCCAAGGAAATATACATTGTACCACCTCTAACATAGCTAACCACTTGGAATAAGGTCTAAAATCTCCTGTCTTCCCAGTCACCTATTTTGCTTATAGCAATATCTGATAAAGCGGGTTCATGTTCCAAAGGAACATTCATACAGACATCAAGAGTGAAAATGGACATGGTAAAGTGTACTTGAGATAACAAAGTTAAGTAAAGTCAAATGAATTTTCATTACTTCACTCTTTGGATAAGTTTATAGCTTTATTTCTAAAAAAATGAATTGATTTTAATATGCAGTACATACCATCAAGTCCGTTTCCTGGAAAATGGCTTCAAAATATTGTTTCATATTCCATTTGAGAAATGTTGGATTAATTGTCATATTTTAAAGCCCTCACAAGGCAAATAGGCTAGATGGGAGTAAAACCACTCAAATTTCGTTCTGTGTTATGTTTGAAAAGTTGAGAGATCAATTATGTAATAATGCAATACTCTGAAGTTTGAGTGACACTGCCACTCTGGGCTGGGGTTGTGGCTCAGTGGTAGAGCACTTGCCTAGCACATGTGAGGCACTGGGTTCGATCCTCAGCATCATATTAAAAATAAATAAAGATATTTTTTAAAAAGTCTTCATTATTTTGACAAGGAATTTAAAAGTGTTGGGTTATAATTTTGCAAACATAGAATTCATTCTATACCTAAATATATAGAAAGCCCCACAAGAATTAAGATATTGGGGCAGAATCTTCTTATACTGTGTCATTCTCAAGGTAGAATGCCTGCAATGTATAATTAAGGTAGGATGGACTAGGCCCAAGATATTCCACACACGACTTACTATATTGATTTAAATAAGCCACTGGACATGATTTACTAGAAGTTTGATTTACTATATTTATCTTCATAAGGAAAGTCTATATTTTGTTTTTGTGGGACCCCCTCATCTAGTTTTCTAATCAGTTTTAGGCTATTCTCATAGAATAATATGGTAGAAACAATGTAGTAAAGGGTTTTTTTCCTCACAAAAAATCAGATTCTAAATGTATTTTTTTAGAAGGGATTTTTTTAAAGTATTTTTTTAGTTGTAGATGGACACAATACATTTATTTTTATTTTTATGTGGTGCTGAGGAGATTGAACCCAGGGCCTCACACAAGAGATGCAAGCGCTCTACCACTGAGCCACAACCCCAGCCCCAATATCTTTTTTTTAAAAACAAAATTCAAATGTTTAATTTTTTCAAAGCTTAACTATACTAGTGAAAATAAATTACATTTAGACCACATTTAATATTCATATTTCATCTTCATACAACTATAACAGTGCTTTCAAAAGACATTTTGTAAAGGACATTATTTTCACAATTAAAATGCGTTTCAAAAATAGGGCAACATTGGGGCTGGAGATATAGCTCAGTTGGTAGAGTGCGTGCCTTGCAAACACAAGGCCCTGGGTTCAATCCCCAGCACTGCAAAAAAAAAAAAAAAAAAAGGGGGGGACATTAGTCTGCTATATACCTCATAATACTGAGAGGTATATTGTTCTTTTTCAAATTAACTGTACTTGTATTCAAAATAGCATGGCTTTTAACTAATGACAATTATTTCTTGTCCATTTCAGTGATTTCTTGGATCCAAAACAAAATCTGTGTATTTATTTCTTTGGAAACATCACGGGTGACTGTCCTCTCACTACCACAGATTGATTTGCCTTCTCAATCCAGTGGATTTATTGCGAGTTTGTGTTTTCTGTGCCACTTTCTCCAATAAGTTCTCACACATTTCATCCGCTGAACCTGACACAAACAGTACAGGACCTTTTATACAGAAGAGATCTTCATCTCCGAGTGTATGCTGTTGTTTTGGATGGTGCACCGGATAAGATACAAATGAGACCTCGAACCAAACCATCAGCATCATCCGGCTCAATATGACTCACTACAGAAGCAGCTGCTCTTGAGCCCACTGACGACCTCCAAGGAAAACACCTGCAAGTTTTGATTCTCCTGAGGTCTTCAGGTAATTCAAAACTGCTTTATGTGCCTTAATTCTATGTACAATATTAAGGCCTTTACAGGTAAATCTCAGGCAAAAAAAAAAAATAAAAGCCGTGAGATGCAAGATGACCAGTGTGACATCAAATGAGGAAGATTCATATTTCCTGATGCTCCATGTGTAAGAATTATTCCGCTAAGGACCAAACAGGCATCCAGTAATTTATTTCCAAAAGCTATTTTTAACTTAACCTCTGTATGGATCATTTGCACTGTTGAATAATGAACCTGAAGTGCAACACATCTGGGAAGCGAAGGTCAGCTCCCCGCAGGCAAACGCGCAGCCGGCGCCCGACCGCCCTCTTCTCAGCACCAGTGAGCACGCTGCCAGCGCCGCCCCGCGCCTGTCCCCAGCAGCGCACCGGAGGGAAATCTTTTAACGGTCTTCATTTTTCTTCCATTTATTGGTTTACGTAAGTTTTCTTCAGCATCGTGAGGCAATTTTGATATTTTTTCCAGAAAATAATTATAATTTTTTGATATTTAAAAATATATGCTCGGTGTGTAAAATATGGACTCAGATACAAATTTTGTATAGAGTAGAAAAATCTTTTTATATTTTTAGTTGTAGATGGACACAATACCTTTATTATTTATTTTTTTTATTTGGTGCTGAGGCTGGAACCCAGTGCCTGACACGTGCTAGGCAAACGCACCACTTCACCACTGAGCCACGACCCCAGCCCCAGAACCACTTTTTTTTAAATTGGTACTGTGGATTGAACCCTGCAATGCTTAACCACTGAACCACATCCCTGGCCCTTTTTATTTTTATTTTGAGACAGGATCTCGCAAAGTTGCTCAGGGCCTCCCTAAACTGCTGAGGCTGGTTTTGAACTTGCAATCCTCTTCCCTCCGCCTCCTGAGTTGCTGGGATTACAAGCCTGTGAACATCCAGCAAGAACAAGCTATAATTTTAAAAATCCATAGTTGTCATTTTCCCATTCACATAGTTTTAATTTTGTCATTTTTCTTATTTGCCTTTTTTGATGAAAACTACCAAGTTCTTTATGTTGGGATGCCCTTTTAAAAGAAAACACCATTGGCTAAAGTCTGTGTTTTTATTTTTTATACCAGTGCTGACAATAGACTGTGCAAACCCCATAATTTAAAATTTTCCAATAGCTACATTAAAAAGCAACAAGTAGTGAAATTAATCTGAATGTATTTTAAAATGCATTATACTATATCATTGAAATGTATCATGTATTGAACCATATATCTAATATATTATCATTTCAACACAAAAAACTGAGATACATAACATCCTTTTTTAGAACTCGATCTTCAAAATTGTGTTTTTATATTTAACACCATTTTAATTTGGACTGGCCACATTTCAAGTGTTCAATATCTCAATTTCAAGTGATCAACATGTTACTAGTGACTATTAGTGCAGGTCAAGTTCACGTTTCCACCTTTAGTCAGTCACTGCTTTTAAAAAAAAAAAATATTTTGTTTTAGGTGTAGGTAGACACAATACCTCCATTTCATTCCTATGTGGTGCTGAGGATTGAACCCAGAGCCCCAGGCATGCTAGGCTAGTGCTCTACCACTGAGTCACGACCCCAGCTTGCTGCTTTTCTTTACTTATTTTTTAAACATATGGAATGCCTACTGTGTGACAGATACTGTAATTGACACAGAGACAATGAGCAAAATCTGGACCCTCTGTCACAACTTTCTCAATACATTATAGTGTATTTAATATCCCAATGTGCAGACCTTTGGTAACATCCACAAATTTTAATATTTAGGCATTTAAAAATCATCCTTTTCAAACTGGCTATAATTTCATCAATTTTCTTCAGAAGAACATTATAGAAATTTTCAAATACATAAAAACTCATAAGAGAATTTCAAAAACAAAACAAATAAAAACCAAAAACCATGTACTCAACATCTAGTTGGCCATCTTTTTACCTATCTTATGTTATCCCCCTCACTTTTTTTTTTTTTTTTTTAATTTGGGATTGAACCCAGGGGTGCTTAACCACAGAGCCACATCCCCAGACCTTTTAATTTTTTTTTAAGACAGGGTCTTGCTAAGTTGCTGAGACTGGCCTCAAACTTGTGCTCCTCCTGCCTCAGCCTCCCAAGTTGCTGGCATTACAGGTGTGTGCTACCATGCCTGGCTCTCACTTCTTTTGCATGAACATTTAAAGAACATTCCAGACATCACAGCATCTTATGTATATACATCCCTAAGGGATAGACTTTTTTTTTTTTTTTAACATAACCAAAATGCTATTCTGCACACCCAATAAAAACAATTTATTAACATTATCTACTACTAGGAACATTCCCATTTTCCCAATTGTTGTGAAAAAATGTCATGACCTGAAGAACCATTCTTTCATTGCATTTGATTGATATGGCTCTAGTTTTTTCAGTATCTTAGGAGTTCTAGCTCCTTTTCTCAATGTCATTTTATTGGTTGAGAAGCTGTGTCACTTCTCTTGTAGAATCACCCACATTTAGATTTGCTTCTTGCTGTGTCATGTAATTATGTTCCTCCATTCCCTACTTTCTCTAAACTTGGAGTTGGATATTCAGGCTTGAATTCAGGTTCAGCATTTTTGGTAAGATGAGTATATTTTATTGCACATTAGGAGGCACATAATATTTTCTTGTCCTACTTCTGATCATTGGATTCAGATGTTGTCAGCCTGATCTGTTCACTGTAAAGTTCAAGTCAACCTTTCACTTAATGGCCTTGACCTCTATGGAGAACTGGTTCTACATCCATTATTACATTACATGCTACAACATGTTTTTTTTTCCTAATAGAACTTTCTAATTCTATAATTCTTTGTGCATTCATTTACTGGAATTCTCTAACAAAGAACTTTACCTCATTAACTTCTGGTTGTCGTGAAATACAGTTTATGTAGGAAATTCAGACTAAATGACTTTTCTCTCTTTTCATTTATCTGTTTTCAGCGTGAGATGGTGCCCTGGCGACCTTCGCAGGCACACCACACAGACAGAAGAGGGATGATGAAAGAACAAAAGCTTTTCCATACTTCTTAAACAAAATTCCTTTCTAGAGTCAATTTCCTACAGTTTAACATGGCTTGACTGGTGAAAAAAGGCTGCTACATAGTCATTAAATTAACATATTGTTTCCTTTAAATACAAACTTTATACTAGGTTGTGAGCATGAAGCAAAAGGGATTCCTACATTTGAAAACCCCCCTCTAGAATTTATTTTCTAATGCTCCTTAACACTATGTTCACATTTGAAGGATTCTCATAGTTATTAAGTTACGTTATGAATTCGCTGATGGTAAGTAAGGTGTGAATGTTGTCTGAAGGCCTTCTTACATTCCGAACATTTGTAGGGTTTCTCACCAGAATGAATTCTCTGGTGTTGAATAAGCGATGAATGAAGTCTGAAGGCCTTGCCACACTCCTTACAGTCATAGGGTTTCTCTCCAGTGTGAATGCTCTGATGCTGAGTGAGTTGTGAGAGCAGTCTGAAAGTCTTCTCGCATTCCTTACATTTGTAGGGTTTCTCACCAAAGTGAATGCTCTGGTGTTGCGTGAGTTGTGAGAACAGCCGGAAGGCCTTCCCACATTCCTTACAGTCATAGGGTTTCTCTCCAATATGAATACCTTGATGTGAAATTAGTTCTGAGTACCTACGAAAGAACTTCTGACACTCCTTGCATTCGTAAGGTTTCTCACCTGTATGAATTCTCTGATGGAGAGTCAGGTGATAGCCGCGACTGAAGGTCTTCCCGCACTCCTTGCAATCGTAGGGCTTCTCGCCGGTGTGGATCCTCTGATGCAGAGTCAGCTGCTGCCGCACCCTGAAGGCCTTCCCGCACTCCTTGCAGTCATAGGGCTTGTCGCCGGTGTGGAGTTTGTGATGGATTCGAAGGCCGGTACTGCACAGGAAAGCCTGCCCGCATTCCTTACACTCATAGCACTTCTCGCCAATGTTAAGCCTCTGGTGTCGAGTAAGGTGTGCGTACTGCCGGAAGGTCTTCCCGCACTCCTTACACTCATAGGGCTTCTCGCCCGTGTGAATCCGCTGATGCAGAGTAAGTTGGCCCCGCACTCTGAAGGCCTTCCCACATTCCTTACATTCGTAGGGCTTCTCACCAATATGAATCCTCTGATGTACTCGAAGGTCTGAGCTACATGTGAAGATCTTCCCACACTTTTTACACTCATAGAGTTTGTCAGATGTATGAATTCTCTGATGTCTACTCAGGTGGGCACATTGTCTGAAGGCCTTTCCACATTGTTTGCACTCATAGGGCTTCTCCCCAGTATGGATTCTCTGATGGAAAGTCAGTTGCTGGCGTACTCTAAACGCCTTCCCACACTCCCCGCAAGCATAGGGCTTCTCTCTATTATGACTTTTCTGATACAGAGCAAGAGATGTGAGTTTTCTATAAGTGGGTATTTTTTCAGGGGTGTTTTTTGTCACTTGCCTGAAGTAGACTTTGTGAGGACCCTCTTGTTCCTCAAACTTTTTATATTCATAGTCTTCTCCAAAAATGGAATAATCAAGGCCACGACTTTTAATTCTTTCCATTATTTCCCACTGAGATAAATTCATTTCACAAATATCCTTTTCTTGAAATAACTTTTTAGTGTCATATTTGGATTCCAAATCTGAAAGAAAACAAGATAAAAACAGTATTTTCCTATCCTTGAAGAAATAAGCAAATAAAAACTTTATCACAGGAAACAAAAACACCACAGAAAATAAATCTCACTTGAAGTAAATGGGCTAAAAAAACCTATGTAATTGGGGAAAAATAGCTAAGCGTAATATGAAAATGATGAGTTAAGATGAGATTATTTGGATGAAGACTGAAGTTTGAGAATCCCTTCTTAATGTTCTTAGTGATTTGTCTTGTTGGAGATAACAAAGTGTAAACACTTGACCGGGCTAGCCAGGCGTCAGCTCACCATCAGGCCTCAGCTCCACCCCGCGTCCCCTTGGCTGCCTCTCTTACTGTCACCCTTGCCTACTGTTCAGTTCCTAGAATACAATCTTCATTTCTCACAGCTTTTCACTGCCTGTAGAGTGTCCCAGGAATCCCAACTTGGGTTTGGATTCCTTTCAATGGTCATATATCATCTTAAAATTCAGAAAACTATCCCTGCTGACTTCTATTTTATATTCTTTGTTTTCTATCCTAGTCACTTGTTCCTTGCTTAATATTTTCTCAATTTTGTTTTTACTCATGAATATCTCTGCTGCTTATTCTTGTTATTTTCTTACTTTAAACTTTCCCAAAGACAGAAACAAATATTCACTCACCACTGATTAACAGTATGTAGTAACTGCTAATTATTAAATTCCCGTAAGTAGTTAACAATGAATATGCAGCCCTACCTCTAAACCTATGCCTCGTTAAACATTCTTTTTTCTTTGAATACTAAAGATTGAACCCAGGGCATTGCACATGCTAAGGAAGTGCTCTATCAGTAAGCTCCATCACCAACCCTTCTAATTTTTATTTTTGGACACAGGGTCTTGCTAAGCTGCCTGAACTGGCCTCAGATTTGGCAACCTTCCTGCCTCAGCCTCCTGAGTAGTTGGGATATCAGAAGTGTGCCACTGTGCCTGGCTTGATTAAATATTCTTTTTATTATTTCCAACAGAGGTGGGAAACAAGCACATTTAAGCTATCTTCATCAAATATATAAATGGAAAATGGTGATTTCTTTCCACCTGATGACCCTTTTGACAGCCTCTCTACTTACACTTGTAGATATCTCCACTGCAGCTGAACTCTTATTGGTGCAGTCACAAGGGTACTTTGCGTCCTTTTATAACCAGGTAACGAGAAGTTTTACTTATTTATTTTACTTGACTTATTTAATGATACACATCTATGTTATGAATACTCAAACTGTTCAGTTCCTTTACACACTTATCCATATATTCCCTGAAGTCCTCATAGCCAAATCCACTTGGGTACTCCTTATAGTATCTTAATGATTCCTCGGCTTAACAATAGGTTTATGCCATAATAAAAGGTGAGTAAATTCTAAGCAAAAAGATGGTTTTCTCAACTGTGTATTTTCTTAGCAATTTTGTAATAAGTATTCAATACTTTTTTAAAAGATAGGGTTTTAAAAAAATATATATATATGTAAAAAAAAAAAGCAATATTATCTGTAATATGCCCAAACTGAAAAGAATTCCAGTGTCCATCAACAGATAAATGGCTAAGTAAATGACGGCACATCAACATAGAACAAGAGCAAACAGCAGAAATGATGACATGCAACCGTGAGCACAAATCCACAGGGCCTGGTGAGGAAACAAAGGCAGACATAATAGAAAGGATACTGTATGATTTCATCTTTATAAAGTCAAAAGTAAGTGAACTGATTTGTAGTGTTGCCAAAGTCCAACAGTGGTTAACGGCAGAGAGGAGGAATGACTGCCAAGAGTCAGGAGGAGGCCACAGGAGGGATTCCAATAAAGCTCGACTTCTGAGGCTGCTGACAAGAAGGGTGTGATTTCTTTCTTAGAATTCAGTGAACTGCTCACTAATAATTGGTGTATTTTTCTTATGTATATTTATATTTTTAAAAAATCACTTTTGAGCCGGGGTTGTAGCTCAGTGGTAGAGCACTTGCCTAGCATGTGTGAGGCACTGGGTTCAATTCTCAGAACCACATATAAATAAATAAAATAAAGGCCCATTGACAACTAGAAAAATATTTTTAAAAATTTAAGTCGTATGGGTAAAATGTGAGCAGAGAAAATGAATGATGCACAAAATACTGTGATGAAGATTACATGGCTGTTTCCCCGCTTTCCTATGTAAGAAAACAAAAAATTATTGAAATTTTGTAAAATTCTGAGGAGAAAGTCAATTTAGGGTCTCAGTAAGACAAGATATAAGTGATAGATAAGATGACCAGAACTGGCTATGTAACAGTAGTAAATGAGCAGGCAGTTAAGAAGCCATGAAATGGGAAAGGCAGGAAAAAAGGGCGAGAGGAGACCCTGGGGACTGAAAAGGAGTAAGTTAAATTCCATGCATGTACGAACGATCACATCAAAATGAACCCAACTATAATGCACCAATAAAAGCAAACAAAAACAAAAAGGTATGATAAACATTAAGAGATAAGATGGTAATTGTGGATACACTTGCAAGTTAAAAATTTTAAATGAGTAATTTAAAAAGGGAAGTCATAATCCAAATAAAAATAAAGTGCTAAAAAATTTCATAAGAAAAGCAAGCAAATGTTAATGTTCACATCATAAAAGCCCCTACAAATTGATACAAGAAACAGTGAAGAATGGAAAAGTAATGGAATAAAGAAAGTGAGCAGACAATGCACAAAATAAATATAAGCATAAAGAAATTTAGAACAAAAAGTCTATATTCAGTAGTAAACAAATTAGAACAAGTTATAAAATTTATCCTATAAAATATGAAGTTTTCATGAAAAATACAAAACCTTTCCACTGTTGACATAGTAAACCTGAGACTGTCATGTGTCTCCCACTAAGTGACAAACCAGATTAAGACTATGGCACTGCTGGGTGTGGAGGCACATGCCTGTAATCCCAGCTACTTGGGAGGCTGAGGCAGGAGGATCACAAGTTCTAGGTCAGCCTAGACTATTTAAAATAAAATAAAAAGGGCCAGGATGTAGCTAATAAAGTGCTAGAGTTCCAGATTTTTTTTTTTAAATCTTGGTATTTTGAACTATTTGGAAGAAAAATATGTATTTCCCCCTTCTCCACACTATCCAATCAACCCAACCTGTCTGAATCCTTATCATATGCAAACATTTCCTTCATAAGTTGGTTCCACTCCTTCCCGTTTAACTAAAAGTCATTATTTACAAAACTATCTCCTCTTTTTTACCTCATCAGTGTTTCTCTCTTTGAAATCATTCCCTTAAGCCTGTGAACATGTTCTACTACCTCACATCTTAAAATACGCTCCCTTTATTCTATTTGTCTGCTTCTCCTTTATGGCAGAATTTTTCCAGAGAATTGTTTTATTTCTCCTACAGCCTCACCTCCCCACTTCTTGATTGCCTTTCTTCCTTTTTTCTTTTTTAATTTCCCAAGAATTCTTAAAAGAAAACATTACTACACTGTAATCACAGTGACTCAGGAAATCACAAGGTCAAGGCCAGCTTCAGTAACTTAGGGAGGCCCTAAGCAACTTAGCAAGATCCTTTCCTAACGTAAAATATAAAAAGGGCTGAGGATATGGCTCAGTGGTTAAGTGCCCCTGGGTTCAATCCCTGGTACCAAAAACAAACAAACAAAAAACAACTAAAACCAAAAACACAACAAAAGAAAACATTATTACAGAGGGTTTATAACATACACAAAATTAGAACAGTATGATATATCTCCATGTATTCAGTATCAACAACCATCAACCCATTCCCAATAATAGCCTATGTGCAGATCAATCTACTTTCCTCACATTATTTGAAGCAAATCTCAGATATTATGTAATTTCATCTGTACTTATTTCAGTACTTATCTCTAAAAGAACTTTTAACATAACCACAACACCATTATCCAACCCTAAAAAATAATATTAATTCTTTAATATTATCAAAAGTCAATGTTCACTTCCAACAGTCTTAAAATTATAAACCATTTTAAAACAATTTATCTAAAGTTCATAAAGTACAACTGATTGGCATATTTTTTCATCTCTTTTTACCTACAGGTTCTCTCACCATCTTATGATTTCTCTTGTAACGTACGTGTTTAAAAAAGCAGTCTTGGTTCTATAGATTCCCACATTCTGAATTTTGCTAGCCATATTCCTAAGGGGTAGAACATGTTCCTTTGTCTTCTTCCCATGAATTGGGAGGTGGCTTTAGAAGCTTGATCATCTACTCAGGATCAATTATATTCTCAAAGTTACTTTATAGGTGATGCTGTGTTCTTCAGTTAGAGGAAACACAATGTCTGAGTGTCTACTTCTGTGCTACTATCAGCACTGATATTCAATACTGAGATCCAGTATCATTAGGAGTTCCAATTTGGTAACATTCTATCATTCCTTCTTCATTCACTGAATAACTTTATGAAGAGAAACATACTTCCATCTACCATCTACTGGTATATTTCTTCTAACAAAGGCAGGACAAATGCTTCTTTGAGTTTGTTTTTTTTTTTTTTTTTTTTCCTGATGCAAAAGCAAAAGGGTCTTTATTGAAAGCTCGAGCTCAGACTCACAGCATTCACTGACCTGCTGAGAGTCCCAAGTCCCAATTCAGTGGGATTTTTATGAGCTCCACAGTAGAGCAGGAAATTTGAACAAAGCAGAGTACACAACTGGCTGATCTTTCAGCATGTGTGGTTTGGCATGTTTCCATTGGCTTAGGGTACCCAGGTCTTAACATTTTGAAGTGTATGTTTTGGAATGCTAGGCATTGGCTTGTTAGCTCCTGATTGTTTGTTTGCCAAAGGCCAGTCCTAATCTAGTAGCCTTCCTGGAATTGGCTACCTAGTCCTGAAATCTTTCATGCCCTGAATGCAGCCTGTCATGACTGTGGTTTAGCTCCCTTTTTTTTTTTTTTTAATTTTTATTATTTTTTTATTGTAAACAAATGGGATACATGTTGTTTCTCTGTCTGTACATGGCGTAAAGGCATACCATTTGTGTAATCATAAATTTACATACGGTAATGTTGTTTGATTCATTCTGTTATTTTTTCCCTTCCCCCCACCCCTCCCACCCCTCTTTTCCCTCTATACAGTCCTACCTTCCTCCATTCTTGCCCCCCTCCCTAACCCTAACTCTAACCCTAACACTAACCCCTCCCTCCCCCATTATGTGTCATCATCCACTTATTAGCGATATCATTCGTCCTTTGGTTTTTTGAGATTGGCTTATCTCACTTAGCATGATATTCTCCAATTTCATCCATTTGCCTGCAAATGCCATAATTTTATCATTCTTTATGGCTGAGTAATATTCCATTGTGTGTGTGTGTATATATATATATATATATATATATACACATATATACCACAGTTTCTTTATCCATTCATCAATTGAAGGACATCTAGGTTGGTTCCACAATCTGGCTACTGTGAATTGAGCAGCTATGAACATTGATGTGGCTGTATCTCTGTAGTATGCTGATTTTAAGTCCTTTGGATATAGGCCAAGGAGTGGGACAGCTGGGTCAAATGATGGTTCCATTCCAAGTTTTCTAAGGAATCTCCACACTGCTTTCCAGAGTGGCTGCACTAATTTGCAGCCCCACCAGCAATGGATGAGTGTACCTTTCTCCCCACATCCTCGCCAACACCTGTTGTTGCTTGTATTCTTGATAATCGCCATTCTAATTGGGGTGAGATGGAATCTTAGGGTGGTTTTGATTTGCATTTCTCTTATTACTAGAGATGTTGAACATTTTTCTGTATGTTTGTTGATTGCTTGTAGATCTTCTTCTGTGAAGTGTCTATTCATTTCCTTAGCCCATTTGTCGATTAGATTATTTGTATTCTTGGTGTAGAGTTTTTTGAGTTCTTTATAGATTCTGGAGATTAGTGCTCTATCTGAAGTATGATTGGCAAAGATTTTCTCCCACTCTGTAGGCTCTTTCTTCGCATTGCTGATAGTTTCCTTTGCTGAGAGAAAGCTTTTTAGTTTGAATCTATCCCAGTTATTGATTCTTGCTTTTATTTCTTGCGCTGTGGGAGTCCTGTTGAGGAAGTCTGGTCCTAAGCCGACATGTTGAAGATCTGGACCTACTTTTTCTTCTATAATCTGCAGGGTCTCTGGTCTGATTCCGAGGTCCTTAATCCATTTTGAGTTTAGTTTCGTGCATGGTGAGAGATATGGGTCTAGTTTCATTCTGTTGCATGTGGATTTCCAATTCTCCCAGCACCATTTGTTGAAGAGGCTATCTTTTCTCCATTGCATATTTTTGGCACCTTTGTCTAGTATGAGAAAATTGTATTTATTTGGGTTTGTGTCCATGTCCTCTATTCTGTACCATTGATCTACCTTTCTATTTTGGTACCAATACCATGCCGTTTTGTTACATTGCTTTGTAGTAGAGTTGAAGATCTGGTATTGCGATACCCCCTGTTTCACTCTTCCTGCTAAGGATTGCTTTAGCTATTCTGGGTTTCTTTTTCTTCCAGATGAATTTCATAATTGCTTGCTCTATTTCTGTAAGGTATGTCATTGGGATTTTAATTGGAATTGCATTGAATTTGTATAGCACTTTAGGTAGTATGGCCATTTTGACAATATTAATTCTTCCTATCCAAGAACATGAGAGATCTTTCCATCTTCTAAGGTTTTCTTTAATTTCTTTCTTTAGTGTTGTATAGTTCTCATTGTAGAGGTCTTTCACCTCTTTTGTGAGATTGATTCCCAAGTATTTTATTTTTTTCGAGGCTATTGTGAATGGGGTAGTTTTCCTGATTATTCTTTCCAAAGATTCATCACTTATGTATAAAAATGCATTAGATTTATGTGCATTGATCTTATATCCCGCTACTTTACTGAATTCACCTATGAGTTCTAAAAGTTTTCTGGTGGAATTTCCTGGTTCCTCTAAGTATATAATCATATCCTCAGCAAATAGGGATTGTTTGAGTTCTTCTTTTCCTATTCGTATCCCTTTAATTTCTTTGGTCTGTCTAATTGCTCTGGCTAGAGTTTCAAGGACGATATTGAATAGAAGTGGTGAAAGAGGGCATCCCTGCCTTGTTCCAGTTTTTAGGGGGAATGCTTTCAGTTTTTCACCATTTAGAATGATATTAGCCATGGGCTTAGCATAGATGGCCTTTACAATGTTAAGGAATGTTCCCACTATCCCTATTTTTTCTAGTGTTTTGAGCATGAAGGGGTGCTGTATTTTATCAAATGCTTTTTCTGCATCTATTGAAATAATCATGTGATTCTTGACTTTAAGTCTATTGAGTTTGTTTTTAAAATTAGTTAACACTTGAGTATATTCCAATGGCCAACAATTTGCTATTAATATCATTAAGGATTTATGGAGGGGGTTGGAGGTGTAGCTCAGTGGTAGAGTGCTTGCTTCGCATCCTTGAGGCCCTGAATTGGATCCCCAGCACCCCCCACACACAAAAAAATTATGGAATTAAGTATATTTTATGTGTTAGAAGCATTATTAAAAGTGTAATAACACTCAAATGATCCCATGTTCAGTCAATTGGAGCTTCTTCAAACTGGTTCCTCTTCCCTGACCACTCTACCTAAAATTCACTCATTCTAATTCTCCATATCATTACCTTATTCACTTATATTTATACTACTTAATCATTTCCGTATATTTCGTAAGCCTCTTATTTGCTTTGTCTTGCAGTGCTGGGGATCAAACTCAGGGCCTCACATATGCTAGGCAAGTACTCTATACTCCAGCCCAGGTTGTTCATGTGTTTACGTGTTGGTTTATAGACTGCCCCACTACAGTGTAAACTCCACGAAAGGAGAGCAACAAAGAAATAAAAAAGTTAAAATACAAAAGATGAGCTAGAAGGAATTAGATCCAAAATACAGGTAAAATGGTTACTATTAGGGAAGAAAGTTTACCCCTCCTGACGTGGGAGGGAAATATGAGTATGAGAAACAAGTGATAAGCTGAGTGAAGATGAAATTTCTTTGGTAACTCATACTGAGAAGATCTAAGTTTTCTTCTCAAGTTTTAGGTCTCCTCTTCACATACAAGATCTGTGGGGGCGGGGGCTGTTTCCTTCTAGAAACCTTCCCAGCAGGTGTGTGCCATGCTATAACACCCAACAGCACTCACTCACCTAGGCTCCATCTTCTGTTCTCATCCCTCACAATCATCCAGGGCTCCTTCCCTTGTTCCAACAGGGTAATCACATCTGGCTTAGAAATTGAACATCCTGCTTGACAGAAGAAAATCAAACACATTATAGAAAGAATTTATTTAATCAAGTTTTCAGAATAAAAAAGGTTATTAGGATTGAAACCATTCAAATTATAATTACTGCAGGAAGCCCAAGTTTGAATTAGGAAAAACCATGAAGCTTCATGGTGAAAGTAGTAGTTTGGGAAATGCTACTGGAGATGAGACAGGTATTAAAGTTGAACAAGCTGACGGATATGAACCACCAGTTCGAGAATCTGTTTAAAATTCAGATTTTTAATAGTGACAAATAAAACATCCTATTTGTGGGGAAAAAAAGGGTTGGGGATGTAACTCAGTGGCAGAGCACTTGCTTAGCATATGTGAGGGCCTGGATTCCATTACTAGGACTGCAAAAAAGAAATAAAAAAACATAAAATCCTTATATACCTATAAGAAATACATGTTTTATGTATATATACTTATATTTATTTATATATATATGTTTTATACACACACACACACACATTATAATTACTTCAGGATCACAAAGAAAAACAAGAACTGAGAGGTAGGTACATGGTTTTATTTTAATTTAAACTCATATTAGGCTGTCCTTTGAGAGAAAGTAATAGTTGAGAAGACTGGTTTTGAATCCTGCCTCTGAGAGCTGGGTTACCAGAGCAAATAATATGATCTCTCTGTGGCTCAATTTGCTCAGTTGTAAAAAGGAGATAAAGATATAGTGTATATGGGGCTGGGGAGATAGCACAGCTGGTAGAGTGCTTGCCTTGCAAGCACAAGGCCCTGAGTTCGATACCCAGTACCGAAAAAAAAAAAAAAAAAAGATATAGTGTATACACAGGATTGTTGTGAGGCTTGATTTAATGTGTTAAGATTACTCCTAGAGTATCACAACCATATGCTTATTAGTAATATTTTTTAATATTATTTTGCTGACAGAAAAATAATAAGCTTTGTGCCAGGATATTCACCTAATGTTAAATGCAAAGTTCATGTATTTTAGACTTTTAAGCACAAAGCAGTTGTAAAATAATGTCAGCTGGGCATAGGGTGTGTATCAAAGCAAATTGGGAGGCTGAGGCAAGAGGATCACAAGTTCAAGGCCAGCCTCAGCAACTCAGCAAGACTCTTTCTCAAAATAAAAAATAAAAAGGAGGTTTGGGGATGTAGCTCAGTGGTAGAGCGTCCCTAGGTTCCATCCTCACTACTACAAAAAAAAGAAAAAAGAAAGAAAAAAAAAAGTTAATATGTCTACTTTAGGAAACTGAGTATGTCTACTTGAGTTTTTTTTTTGTTTTTTTTTTTTTGTTTGTTTTGTTTTTAAATTTGGTACTGGGGATTGAACCCAAGGGATTACAGGCATCCAATAGAGTTTTGACAAACTGTGGATTCAACCCCAGCACCATATACATTGTACAGACTCTTTTAATAGATAGGCAGAGCCAGAAACTCTATCTTCCTATTCTCATTACAGGTGAGTCCACAAATAACATGAACCAGCAGTATGAAATTTAATTTCATATATACATGTGTATATATATACATATACACATATATATATGTTGCACATGGACATAATACATTTATTTATTTATATGTGGTGCTGAGGATTGAACCTAGTGCCTCACTAGTGCTAGGCAAGTGCTCTGCCACTGAGCCAGAACCCCAGCCCCTGAAATTTGATTTCTTTGACAGTACTTTTGTTGTATTTTAAGAATTTATACCAGCTGCTATTAAAGAGCAGTAATAACAGCTGGGCACGGTAGCACACATCTGTAATCCCAGTGACTTGGGAGGATTCAGGAAGAGGATCACAAGTTCAAAGCAAGCCTCAGCCATTTAGTGAGGCCCTAAGCAATTCAGGGAGATCCTGTCTCTAAATAAAATATAAAAAAAAGGGGCTGGGATAAATAAAATAAAGGTCCCTCAACAACAACAACAACAAAAAAAAGGGGTTTAGGGATGTGGTTTAATGGTAAAGTACTCCTGGATTCAATCCCTGTCTTAAAAAAAAAAAAAAATGAAGACATAGTAAGACAAAGGAAAATGTAACGGTCACTGAATTTGGGGAGAAGATAAAAGTGCTTAATAGAAGATACCCATTTCTAAACCAAAAAGAGATTGTCAGCTAGCTTTCAGAAAGAAAGCCTTGAAATTCAGTCTTGTTTATTTCTAAATTATTTCACACAGATAAGCTTACCCAATGATAACAAGTTGCTATAGTTTTCTAAAATCACATCTCTGTACAAATTCCTCTGATAGGAGTTCAGGCATTCCCACTCCTCCTGAGAAAAGTCTACAGTCACATCTCTGAACATCACCAAATCCTGAAATGACAAACCCATGTATTGTTTGTAAGATAAAAGAACATTTTCAAGGTGGAAAAAGAGTCTTGATTATCTGCTCATTTTATATGTTAAGTGAATAAGCCAAAGCTGGACACCCATGATATGGGTTAAGTGGGAATAAGGAAATAAGCATGACCAAAACAGAGTATCTACATGTTCTTGAAGATTTCCTCCTTTCCCTCTCTTTCTGGTTCCAGGGCTTTGCACTCTACCACTGAGCTACATTCCCAGTCCTCTTGAAGGTTTCTTAATGTATACAAGGGGTTGGTAAGCATTTTCCATATGAGGCCAATAATGTAGGCTTTGCATACCACACATCATCTCTGTTGCATATTCCTTTTTTAAAAACAGTTCTTTCAAAATGCCATCTGCTTGTAGGCTGTACAAATACAGTTCCCGGGCCGAATGTACAAATGCATAGAATTTGTAGTTTGCCCACGATTACTACAGCTAAAATTTACATATAAAATGGATACCTAATTTATTTCCAGACATCAAAATTTCCCTATTAACTGAAATAGGTTCATAAGAATACTGCTTACAAAGAGCCTAAAATTACCTTGATAAGTATGATTTACTCTATTCTCTGTTCCTTTAAGAATTAGAAAAGAAAATTAATGGAAATTTTCCCCTAATGAACTGTAAAATCTCTATTTTTAAAAAGCAGTGTTTATATAAAGAATTTCTTCCAGACCTAACTTTATCATTAAATTGCATCATTTGCATTTTTCCTTATCACACCGATTTTTTTAATTAAAAAAAAATTTTAGTTGTTGATGGACCTTTATTTTTATTTATTTATATGTGATGCTAAGAATCGAACCCAGTGCCTCACACATGCTAGGTGAGTGCTCTACCACTGAGCCACAACTCCAGCCCATCCTTATTATAACAAATTTTAAAATTGAACACATAATAGTCAATTTTTTGATGTTAAGACTTAATAATTCTATTAGATATTTTTATACTTTTAAATATATTAAATTACATTTTGAATTTACATTATGCACAATTCTAAAGTTTCAATGTCAAACATGCTAGCTTAGAAACATGGTTACTGAGCAGTTAATTTGTGACTAGTCCATATCAAGTGTGCTGTATGTACTAAATATAGACCATACAGTAAAGATTTTAGAAAGGAAAAAAGGATGTAAAATATGTCAATTTTTATATTGGTTATACTTTGAAAGGATAATATTTTGGTTATATTAGGTTAAATAAAACATTAAAATTAACTGCAATTTGTTTACAATAAAAATAAATTTTAAAAAAATTAACTGCACCTGTTTTTTCAGTGTTACTACTTAAGTATTTAAGATTATATATGTGTTTTGCATATCATTCTATATGTTTAGAATGTGATTATTAGAAAATTTAAACTTATAACTCACATTATATTCTTTTGGGCAGTGTTCTTAGGATCAGTGTTTTCTAACACTAAGAGTCTCAGATCAAATACCAACCCCCACCCTAGGGACTTTATTTCTGCTTCACCTGCTCTAGGCACAGACCAAGCACAATAGAGATGCTGAATAATTTGGTCAGTGTACTGGTGGACACAGGTGGAAAAGAGAGGGGTACACAGGAGGCACCTGAGATGCTCCCTCACTAGGGAGTAGGTGTTGGATGGGGCTCTGTTAGGGAGTCTCAGAGCAACACTGAAAATGTTCGCATAACCTGAAAAAAAAAATGGAATTTCAAATAGAGAAACCAACTTACATGAGCCATGATTTTAGAATTGCAAGAAATGGTCAGTTTTCCTCAAGGTTCATTTACTGAAGAAGTAGACTCCACAGAAAGGCCAGAGCTGTAGGAACAATGTGCAGTCATAAGAAACAGTTCTCAAATTTTAAAAACCATATATACTAGAGCTGGGGATATAGCTCAGTTGGTAGAGTGTGTAGTGCCTCACATGCACAAGGTCTTGGGTTCAATCGCCAGCACCACACACACACACAAACCAAATAGGCCATTTCTCCATCCTGCATGCAATCCTGGCTCCCAAGACACAAAGTCATGAAAGTAAGAGGTAATACATACTCTCCCCCAAACTATAGGGAAGTAAGCTGTACAAGAAACAGACACAGAGCAGACTCTTCTGCATCAAAGCACATGCTCAGGCAGTTTAACAGGAGGGCTTCCAGGAAGTCTCTGTCCCACACCCAGGGAGGAGGATCTGGACATGACAGTGTGCTGCACGGAGTCCTGAGTAGATCCTCCTCCCTCCATTCCCACTTTCTTGGTTGAGAGCAGTCTACACCCTCTAAACCAGAACTTCCTTCTTGGATTTAGAAATCTATTTGACCGCCTCAAACCAGATCACCTGGAGATCTTTAAAATATACTGACTCACATTCGAAACATTTTGATTTAATTAGTATAGCGTAAGACCTGGGAATCAGGATTTTAAAAGACCTCAACAGGTTTTTATAAAATCTCCCTTTGGAGATTATTATAGGCAGCAAAATTTGGTAACCAAACTTCAGTGCATATCAGAATCAACTGGAGGACTAGTTAAAATAGACTGCTGAGGGCTTGGGTTATAGCTCAGTGGTAGAGCGCTTGCCTGGCATGTGTGAGGCCCTGGGTTTGATTCCCAGCACCACATATAAAAAAATAAAGGTTCAACAACTAAAAAAATTTGTTACAAAAAACAAAACAAAACAGGGCTGGGGATATAGCTCAGTTGGCAGAGTGCTGGCCTTGCATGCACAAGGTCCTGGGTTCAATCCCCAGCACCAGAAAAAAACAACAACAAAATGAAAAACACCAAACAACAGACTGCCGAGTATGGAGATTCCTCAAGACACCAGGAGTGCAACCATCATTTGACCCAGTTCTACCACTCCTTGGTATATATCCAAAGGACTTAAAACCAGCATACCACAGTGACATAGTCACATGAATGTTTATAGCAGCTCAATTCACAATAGCCAAGCTATGGAACCAACCTAGTACCCTTCAACAGATGAATGGATAAAAGAAAATGTTGTATATATGCACAATGGAGTGTTACTCAGCCATTAAAAAGAATGACTTTTTCTGGTAAATAGATGGATATCTGGAGAGTATCACGCTAAGTGAAATAAGCCAACCCCCCCCCCCCAAAAAAAAAAGGTCAAATGTTCCCTCTGATATGAGAATGCTAAGATGTAAGGTGAGGGGAGAATAGAACTTCAGTAGATGAGACAAAAGGGAATGAAGGGAAGGGAGACAGGAATAAGGAAAACAGTGGAATGAACTGTCATATCTTTCATATACTCATATGTGAATACACCACCAGTGAAACTTCACATCATGTTCGACCTCAAAAATGGGATCCTAATTAGAATAAGTTATGCTCCATGTATGTATAACGTGTCAAAATACACTCTACTATCACGCACATCTAAAAAGAACAAATTAAAAATTCCCAGAGTTTGGTATTCAGAAGGTTTGGGATTGCCCCTGTGAATCTGCATTTTTAAAAAGCTCCCAGGTGATGCTGATGCTGCTGGTCCAGAGGCCACATTTCAAGAAACACCTGTACAGATCATGCCGAGAGCCATGGCAAAACAGCAGCTGTCCACTGGCATCCCTGTCCCTAGGCTTAACTAGCCCAGAATCCTCAGAGTTCACTGCTCACTATTTTCCTATTCAGGATCATCAGTAATGCCTGCATTATCTCAATTACCATCCAATCTACCTCGATATCCAGACAGCAGAGAAGTAAATATGTGAAACCTGAGCGAGCATTATTCTCTAGGAAGTACCAATAAGTCATCAATTCATTAGTTATAACCTACCAGTAAGTAAGGAGACATATTAAATGAAATAGATTAACAGATCTGAAAAACTGATGATACCTCATATTTGCTAAGGTTTTGGGAAAATAGACACTAAATAGTATGATAAAGAAAGAATGAAATGGTGTGCAAATTGTTTATAATGAGACCAAAAAAAAAAAAAACCTAAATGTTCTTCAAAAATGTTAAATTATGTATTCTCTGAATGGAAATGAGGCACCCATTAAAATTCTTTTTTTAATGTCATGGGAAGATGATCACTACAGGTTTGAAAATAGTACCCGTAGTGTGGCTATATTTTGGCAAGACTACATACACATGCATGCATGTCCATGCGTGTGCATAAAATGACCTAGGAACTGGAATAAAATTTCATTGCGTTACCACTACTAGATGGGATCCCAGGTAATCTTTACTTTGTTCCTTGCTGAAGTTTCTGAATTTTTTAGTTAAAATTTTAGAAGTCTGAATCACATATACCTAGACATAATTCAAAAGAGCTGTAAAAGGGCTCTCGAGGCTAGGGCCTACATCGCAGCGACATGGCTAAATGCACTAAGGTTGGAATCGTCGGTAAATACGGGACCCGCTACGGTGCCTCCCTCCAGAAAATGAAGAAAATTGAAATCAGCCAGCACGCCAAGTACACTTGCTCCTTCCGTGGCAAAACCAAGATGAAGAGACCAGGCTGTGGTGAACTGGCACTGTGGTTCCTGCATGAAAACAGTGGCTGATGGTGCCTGGACCTACAACACTCTTCTGCCGTCACAGTCAAGTCTGCAATCAGGAGGCTGAAGGAACGAAAGACCAGGAGACGTTCTACCATCCCTGGCCTATAAGAAATGGGTTAATTTATATAATAAAACAGCGGATTGCTGTTACTTGTATTAATTGGCTGTTCTGATGTGCACTGCATTAATATTCATTCATTAATATTGAAAAGAGATTTGTAAATTGAAGCCCTTCTAATTTGAATTGGTAAAATTCACTGAGGTGGGTTACTGTCATTCAGTTTTTTGTGTTTTTTTCCAGTGGTCAGATGACAATGGCATGAAACTAAGTCCTACAGGTTAGGTATATGCTTAGCCTTTTTAAAGTAACTTCAACTTTTCAAATACATTGACATGTTTGTACAAATTTGTACAAAATTTGCTTTAAAGGTAAAATATGCTAAAACACACGAAGGATATACATAAATTGCCTCTTTTGCTTTTGCTGTTTCATGTAACTGCACGTTGTATCAATGCCTTTAGAATGTGAAAGGATTACACAACCAATTTTGAATGTGAAAAAAAAAAGAGTTGTACAAGGAATATTACAAACTATTACAAAAGGTCCCCAAAGTTCTATCCCTGCTACCCTGACCCTCATCTTCCAAATCTGAAGGCAACAATTTTTACCTTTCTGAGCTTGTTTCTTTTGGTATTTAAACTCTGTACCTCTTTCTTTTTGTGGGGGTGGAAGGCTTTTCACAGTTAAGCAGGCACTCTACCACTGAGCTCTACTCCCTGCCCATTACATTTCATAACACAGTAATAGTGCTACTTCTGAATTTTTGGTTTTAATCATTACTTACTCATTTCCTACTATGAAAGGCATAGTTTAAGCTATCTTTTACTCAACCACCTCAACCCCACATATGCCCAGTTGCAGTCCTTCCAACATGGTTTTAATTCCACTTCAGGTAAATGAATATTCAGTTCATTTTATTGTGGTCTTGTCAGTGCCATTATAGACTGAGTTATACTCAGATAACTGTACCTTCCTTGCACAAGTCTTTTTCTTCTCTGAAATCAAAATAAGTTCGTTTTTCATAAGCTTAGTTTTCTAGAAAATAATTATTGCTCAATGAAGGATGAAATTCCAAAAGGATATGAAGGATAAAATACCAAATGTGAGCTGGGGACATAGCACTTGCCACTCAATCCTCAGTACTGCATAATTAAGTAAATAAAATAGCAAAGCTCTATTTCATACTCTAAGAATGTAAAACAATCCTTCTGAAATATAGCCAAATGCTTCAAATACCTGTACCCTACCTGGCAAAAGTCAATGCCACATTCCTGTATGTTCCTATCTCTGTAATCCACATGACCTTGAGATGAATAGTTGGTCCAAGACCACAGAAGCCAGAAAGTCTGATGAAGGAATTGCTTGGCTATTTGGAAATTTCTGACCAACAGCTGATTTCCTAATGATTTAGAAAATATCTCTAAAATTAGATACTAAGATAATCAGTCTGATACTAAGATAATACTACGTTTCAGAAAAGAGTAAAGAAATGGAAAATATTCAAGATATACAAAAAGAAGAAGATCAGGGGCTGGGGTTGTGGCTCCATGGTTGAGCGCTTGCCTAGCATGTGTTAGGCACTGGGTTCAAATCTCAGCATCACATGTAAATAAATAAAATAAAGGTCCATCTACAACTTAAAAAATATTTAAAAAAAAGAAAAAGTCAATTTATAAATCAATATAAAATGTGATTAGAGTTCTAAATCATCAAAGGGAAAAAGACATCAACAGATTAAAAAAATATTTAGAATTTCAATTATGAGATTTAAAAATTACTTTAAGGGCTGGGGTTAATTTAGTTTAGATGGAGTGTCCATCTAAACTAAATTTATATATATACATATATAAATTTTAAAAATTAACTTTAAAATCATAAATTAAAACAACCAAAATCTCTTAATCTAATAATTATACATATCTAAATGGTTTGTCAAACCAGAGATGGATTAAAGGAATTTTACCTTAAAAATTCTTAAGAGCATTGAATTCCTCTTTTCAACTAGTATTATCCTGTTCTTCAAAAATAAAACCACACACATAAACACATTTGCTTTTAGAAGTATTTTGGGGAAAATACACTCTAAAATATTAATAGTGATTGTATCTCAATGTTGATACCATTGATAACATTAATTTTCTTTATGGATTCCTGTTACTAATTATTTCACAAATCTGCATTAATTCTATCAGAAATAGAAGAAAAAGCTAAACCCATTAAAATTATAATTTAGTGGGAGGAGAGGATAATCTACAGTTATGAAGAAAACTAATTAAATGGGACTGAATAAGTGGTAACAGGGTCTTGCTGAGTTCCTCAGGGCCTCGCCAAGTTGCTCTAGTTGCCAAGGCTGGGTTTTAACTTGAGATCCTCCTGCCTCAGCCTCTGAAGTCACTGAACTGCTTCACTCAGCTTGTAGGGAAATTCTTGTAAATGAAAAACATAATTATTATTAGTTCCTGAATATTTATTTTACCAATTCCCTGATATCCTTCCTTCACGACCACAATCCTGGTTCATAACATTTCCAAAGCGGTTATGAGACAACATGAGCCTGGAGCATTTAGCATAACCTATAATCCCAGGTACTCAGGGAGGCTGATGCAAATTCTAGGCCAGCCCAGGCAATTTAGTGAAAGATGCTGTCTGAACAAAAAGCAACAGGCTCAGGGGATGTTGCTCAGCGGTAGAGGGCTTGCCTAGCAAGTGGGAAACCCTGGGTGCAATTCCCAATACAGCAAGAAAGAAGAAAAAAGAAAAAAGAGAGAAAGAATATACAGCAAAGACAAATGCTTAATTTCATAGCAGCTGTTTAATAATTAGTCTCAAAAATAAAGTTATTAAATATTTGCTCTTTTACTATTAAATTACTGCCAAAATAGCTTATAAACCTTTATCATAGCATCAAGATTCTTACATAACCTAACAACTTCTTGAAGAATTTTACTCACAACAAGCAATACTTCTTGAAATTACATTTTTTCCCTCATAACTAAATGTAAACAAAATTTTTATTATTACATAAACCTATCCCTGCATTAAAAAAAAAAAAAAAGCCTCCAGTTTTATTATTTCCTCCTATGCTGGGCAAAGGAGTGCCCATGGCTGTAATCCCAGCAACTAGAGAGGCTAAGATAGGAGGATCACAAGTTTAAGGCTAGTCAGCAACTCAACAAAATACTGTCTCAAAAAACCATTTTTTTTTTTTTTTTTTTTTTGAGAAGGGCTGTGGATGTAGCTTAAAGGTATACACCCTGGGTTCAATCCCTAGTGCCCAAAACAAACAAACAAACAAACAAAAAAATCCCCTTCATGTAATGGAGGAGTGTGATTTAACTCATAGTTAATTGCACATTTTCATTGCCCTTGGAAATACAGAAAGCTGATAGGCAATGACTGAACATCACCCTTTAATAGTAATAGCTATTATTAATTTGGGATTAAGTGCCAAGTATTTTTCAATGAGTTGTACAGCTATTAATTCATGAAATCATAAAAGTTGCTTTTCAATATATACTATTACAATTCTGACTTTACAAAACATGAAGCAGCACAAAACAGTTCAAAGTTGCTCAAATTTGAGTCACAGGATTCAAATCCTCTTTTTTGTCCCCTCCTTTAGAATTATTTAATCATAAATGTACAACAGATTATTCACACACATTTAAATTTTTTTAAAAAAGAAAAATGTTATATCTTATTACAGCACAATCTTGGCTAATAGTTTTTCAAATCTTTGAGAAAAATCTTAAAAAATGGTTTTACATGTCTCACCTGGAATCTACAAATTGAACATTATCAAAGAAGGAATTCAAATCTCTTAATCTAGGCGCAATATTCTTAGTCACTACTATTTTACCCTTTCTCGGTCCATTCACAGATATACCCAAAACAAACTCATGCTGCCCAACCTCAAACCACACCTGGCTGGTACCAAAATTTCTTTTGTTTCTTTTTCTTTCTTTCTTTCTTTCTTTTTTTTTTTTTTTAATTGTTTTAGTTGTAGATGGACACAATACCTTTATCTTATTTATTTTTATGCAATGCTGAGGATTGAACCCAGTGCCTCACAGGTGCCAGGCAAGCGCTCTACCACTGAGCCACAACCCCAGCATTGGTACCAAAATTTCATTCATGAATTTCCTGGATTAAAACCAACAACAACATCAAAAACAAACAAACAAAAAACTCCACTCCTACTCTGGAATAACTAAGGTATATAAACCCTACATTACTACTTAACAAATCACAGCCAAGAACAAACCATGAACACTAGCCTTCAGTAGGCATACTTCCAGATCATCAGAAACCTTAGAAAACCAGTGCTTATATAATAATCTCTTAATTAGGTCCCTTGTCATTGACTATGTAGGGAAATCCTAAGGCCCAAATTAATGACTGAGCCACGTCCCCAGCCCTAACAGATCAGTCTTAAAGAGGACCTTTCAAGGAAAGGTAATCAAATAATCCTGTGTTCTGAAAATGAAATGCATTTCATAGAAACAAAGAAGCCACACAGACTCACAGGAAATCTGGCTCTTGGAGGAGCAACAGCAATGCGCTTCACCTTTTCAAAGCCCTTTTCTGAGACTGGCAGGACAGCAGAAGCAGAGAGGATTCATGACACCCAGGGTTTGTCTGGACTCTCAGAACCCACCCTCCATGCTCCCACGGCTTGGGATAACCCCCGCCGGCATGCATGCACGAATGCAAACGGGAAGGAGATGGGAGAAGGCCCGCAGTCACCCCTATCTGGGTTCACATCTGTAAATAAGATGTAGCTGGACACCTGAGTCTGCTCCTCCCCGGGGGACCGCCACCAATCCTGTTCAGAGCTGTCCAGCGGGTCCTCCCAGTCCCCAGAGGCCTGACCGGAATCTAGGTCCCACCCAGCGTTTTGCAGGGGACTTCCACTGTGGCCCTCCAGCTCTGACTTCCCTCTAGGGCGTTCTTCACCGCCAGGCCCAGGTGGCTGAAGCGAGACAGCGGAGGTGCGCGGGGTCTCAGGATCTCGCATAGCACGATAGGCCGCACCCACAAACCCGGACCGGCACCGTTACTGCCACACCGGCCCCCGGGGCTCAGGATCCGCAGAGCCTGGCCGGTCCCGCGCTCCTTTCCCCAAGAAAAACGGCGGCCACACCCGATTCTGGCTCACCGCGCTCAGTTCTCACCGGACCCCGAGAACCGCCAAGCCCCGGATTCCGCGACTGGAGAACCCGGAGGGCGCCCGACTCGGTCCGCAGTGCGCAGGCGCGGGACAGGGGCGAGTCCCGGGCTACTCCCGGCTGGAAAGGCGAGGAGACCGAGCAGGGACGCAGTACCCGGGAGGAGCTGGCGTCCAGTGGTGGCCCTGTGAGTGACCGGTGCTATTGAGGATAATCCGAGTCTGCTCCCTTATGGGTGTTCTGGCCCCAAACCAGAAGGCCGTATATTCTGGCTTTTTCACTGGGTCCTGGGCTTCTCGCCGCTTGCTCAGGAGGCGACCGGGAGGACCCTGGACTTTCGTTTCTATTTGGACTGCGCAGGCGCACGGGGAACCGGCGCAAATCCGCCCCCGCCCCGCGGAGCCGGGACGGCCGTGGGGCTCCACTTGCTGAGCCGGAAAGAGGAGGTTGAGCCTCGCCTCAGTGGCTGAATACTTAGGACCCTGACGGTGGCGGGGACGCAGCTAGCACCGCCCGGTGCCGCGAGCGTGGTCCCGCGCGAGGCGATCGGCCTGTGGAGTTTGCTGAGTGACCGCCGGGGGTCCCCTTGTGCCAGGCCAAGCGGGGCGCCGCGGCTGTGTCTCCGGCGCTTGGGGCTGCTGCTCAGCGCGCGCCATTCTTTCGGTGGGGATCTGGGACCTGGTGGCCCTTAGGAAATTTCATGATTCTGCCCGATTCTGACGCCGGGTGTTGTCCAGTCTGCGCTTCCATTTGTGAAGTTCCCGAGATTTTGGGGACGTGGCTGTCCCTCATCGTGTGTTATTTGGGGGATGGTTTGCCAGGCCAGCGGCTTCTGGTTCTTGTTTTCCGTGGATTCTGTGGATCTCTGCGAAACCGAGTGCTGGGATTATCCAAATCTGGCCATTAAGTGTGCCCTCCGACTGTGGTGCGGCGACTTAGGCAAATAATTACTGACTCAAAAAAAAAAAAAAAAAGGTTGTAAAGGAAAAGGTCTCATTTTAGTAGTTTAAAATACCTTTAGAAATAAAATTGTTCACTATACTAATCAACAGACTTCTTTGAAAGCAGAACAAAAACCTTGGATCTCTTCTTTCTCTTTTGACCACGTCCAAATATAGTTATATCTCAATTGTTGGTTAAGTCAGTATGGAGTAGTTATATTATTTTTGTTTATCAAAACTTTGATTTTTTTTTGTACCTGATGCTGCTTTCTAGAAATATTTGAGCACATGATAAATGTTCATGGAGACTTTTTTTAAAAAAATCATCAAATCAATTGTTCAAACATCTAAGTAGAATCTCGGTCCTTCATTCTGTGTCTCCCATCGGATTGTACCTTGAAATCATCTAGTTTTTATTAAAGTTCTTTTTCCAGTAAGTTTCTTAAGATGCATGTGCTAGAAATAAATTTTCAAGTTCTTTCATATCTGCAAATGTCTTTATTTTACTATAGCACTTTACCTGGATTCGGAGTTTGGAAGCATCACTTCATGGTCTTCCAATAGTCATGCAATCAAGTCTAATGCCATTTGTTGATCACTTGCAGTCTGTCTAGGTTCCACCTCTGAGTTTTTCATTTTTTCCTTCTTTCCTCCTCTCCTCCTCTCTTTTCTTTCTTTTTCACAATCTACTTCAGATATTTTTCTCTTCAGGGAGTTGTTATTTCATGGGAGAACATTTCATGAGTTGTGCCTCTAAAATTTGTTTTCTGGGCTGGGGAGATAGCTCAGTTGGTAGAGTGCTTGCCTTGCAAGCACAAGGTCCTAGTTCGATCCCCAGTACTGCAAAAAAATAAATAAATAAATAAAATAAAATAAAATTTGTTTTCTATTTTCTTTATACCTTTACGCTTAAGAATAATTCTAGCTTTATATTTGATCATTTCTAATTTCCAAAAGCTCTTCCATATCCATTTTTTTTCTTTTCTTTCCAAATTGAATTCCCCTTTCAAAGAAAAGAAAAGAAAAAAGCTTGTCTCTTTCTTTTATTGGCTACTTTCAACTCTTCAGAGCTGATTTTTTTTCCTGGAAGATTGCCCTGTTCTCTACCTTTTCCCTAGAGGACAGCACCAAGCTCCTGAGTTACTGAATGCCCAAGGCATGGGTGGTTGACCTGTCCTCAGAAGCCCTCTGTCCTGGATGTAGTTTTTTATTTAATTTGTCCGTGCCTCCAGTCTTTCTTTGTGTGGGTCTACGTTGTGTCTGTATCTATTTATCCACAGATCAGCCTCCTCCCCCATTTAGTGTGCTTGATTACATAAGGGAGGAAAAGTAAAGGGATAAGCAGCCAGTTTATGTTCACACTTTCAGCAAAAGCATTCTCCTATAATCTTCCCCCAATTTACCAATCGTTCATATTTTTCCACATTTGCCTTATAATACTCTGTCCATATTTATATAATTTATTTATTTATTGCGATGCTGGAGATCGAACTTAGGGATTCAGATGCGCTCAGCAAGTGCTCTACCCCTAAGCTGCATCTCCTGCCACTGATACATGTATTTGTTTATTTTAGTACCGGGGTTGGAACCCAGGGGTGTTTAATCCCTGATCCATATCTCCAACCCTTTTTTATATATATATTTTTTTATTTTGGAGACAGGGTCTTGCTAAGTTGTTTAGGACCGCTAAATTGCTGAGGCTGTCTTTGAATTTACAGTCCTCCTGCCTCAGCCTCCCACGCCACTGGGATTATAGGCATGCCTCACAGCTCCTGTCCCCTTACATATTTTTAATGAATCACACAAAAGTAGGTCCCATCGTTTTTGTCTTTCATGACAATGACATTATTGGAAAATACTGGCCATTTATTTTTTTAAATATCCTTCAATTGTGTTCATCTAATATTTCCTAATAGTAAGATTCATGTTGTGTGTACTTTGGCAAGTGTACTATGTGCATAGGGCTTTTTCCTTTTTAGTGCATCACATTAGGAAGTCAGTGATGCTAACTTCACTCTCTTGGTTAAGGTGCTCTTACCCAGGCTATGCACTGTACGATTGTCAAATTCCCCTTTACAGTAATTCAGTGTTCTCTTGGAAGGTATTTGAAATTATGTAACATCCTGTTCTTCAGACTCTTACCCACTAGTCTTAGCATCTCCTGATAATTTTTACCTAAGCCATTTAATTTCTCTGATGGTTGTGTTGTGGTTTTCTAATTACTTTTCTTATTATATGTAATAGTTGACATTTTACTGTAAGGAAGATCTTTCCATTCTCAGCCATCGTCTTATGTTATTCAATGAGTTGTGACCCATTTACTTCATTTTGATACTTGGATTATCTAATATTTGGCCACTGGGAGCCCCTCAAGCTGAATATTGTGTCCTTTTGATAATTCCCTGACACTCTACTATTTCCTTCCATTGTGGGAAAAAAAACTGTCTCAGGTTCACCTTGTACTTTCAGTTACCTAGCCTAAAGTGTGCAAAGCAAGCTAGGGTCCTAAAATAAGGTTGGAGAAATAGAGAGGAGTCATATTTCATCTACAGGTCAGATGAAAGAGTATACAGTTAAGTAATTGAAAACTGTCATATTTCAAAAAGTCAGAATTGTTTATTAAAATGTATATTTTTACATTTTAAAACTCAAAATTAAAAGAAATTATGTGTACGATTTTCTGAATTTCACCCTAATTGAAATATACATGTTGATATTTCAGTGGAAGCAGAAGAAAACTATTTCATAAAATTAAAACACAAATTAGAGGTAAAAAACTCTGGGTAAATAAATGGAAAAAAAATTTGACAATGTAGACTGTGGACTACAGGAAAGAAAAATGTTTTCTTACGGAAACCAAGATAATACAAGGACGTAATAGAGAAATAATAGAATACAGCATATTTACTGTGGTGCATTGAGATTACTACAAAAAATTGCATATATAACTAACAATATGGATGAAGGTAAGGTATAACATGGAAATTCCTGCTGAGGCAAATGAGTCAATTTTTGAATAAGAAAGATAAGGATTCATCTTAGCAGCATGTGATCCAAAATTCAAAAAACATAAAGATGTTTACAGTTAAGTGTATAATAACCAACTTCCTCTTTCCTCATCCATTTTCTTTCGAGAGCAACACTGATATTAGATTTTTACATATCCAAAGATTTTATATTGACTATCAGAAACCATTTGTGTGTTTCCATCCATATGGTATGCTTTTAGAAACACTGACTCCTTGTCTACTTTGAAACACTGTATTAAGAGTATTAAACTAGTAAGTTTAATACTCTTAAAATAATTGTTTTCTCAGTTCAGACATAAAATTGAGTAGTTTAGAAATGTAGTTAAATAGAGTTAAATTTGATGGAAGGGATGTTCCCAATATATCTGGAATTAACTTGATTCTTGTTTTTTAAGAACTTTTAACTGGGTGTGGTGGTGCACCCCTGTAATCCCAGGGACTTGGGAGGCTGAGGCAGCTGGATCACAAGTTTGAGGCCAGCCTTGGCAACTTAGTGAGGCCCTAAGCAAGTTAGGACTGGCGGGGGTGGGGAGTGCGGGGCATGTGGCTCAGTGGTTCAATCCCCAATACCAAAAAAAACCAAACTTTAAAAAAAGTAATCTTATTACATTAATTACCTTTTTTCTTAAATTATATGATGTCAGGATTTTATGTGTTTGTGTTCGTGTTTGGTTTTGCAGTGCTGGGGTTGGAACCTAGGGCCTCATGCGTGCTAGGTAAATATTCTACTACTGAGTTACATCCCCGGTCCCCGACTTCTTTTTAATCTGCCTTGTTCTTGCATTTTCCCTTCACTATTTTCAACACTTTTCTTCTCATATGTTCAATGTATGTCTTACATTTCAGGTAGTTTTTTGTTGTTGTTGTTGTTTTTCAGAGCTAGGGATTGAACCTGGGGCTTCTGGCATGCAAGGCAAGTCCTTCACCATTGAGCTACATTTCAGACCTTAATTTTTATTTAGGTGTGTCTAATCTGTTCTCACATCCATCTCTCCAGTTCTTTGCTTCATATTTTGAATGCTTCAGGTATTTGGGGAATACCTTCTGGTTGTGGGGTTTTTTTTTTTTGTTTGTTTGTTTGTTTGTTTTAAGTCATAAAGGGTTTCCATTTCCTGTTCCATTCAGTGACATGCCCCTTCCCTATGTCTTTTCACCTGGCCCTGTTTTCATGTTCTGGTCTGATGAGATCAATACTATTTGACAGGGGCCTTCATTTAGACATCATTTTTTTTTTTACTTCCAGAAAATACTATCTAATATGAAGACTTGAACTTTATGCCCCAGGAGGAGGAATATTGATCCTTGTCAAGACAGAGGACTGATAAAGATTTACCAAGTGAACACAGCAGTGTCAGGCAGGAAAGGGATGGACACACAGCAGGGTATTTCTACCAGGAACCCCAAACTGCAGGCCCAGCATTCACCTGGCAGCGAAGATCCAACAGCTCCTCTAGACAGTTCTAGCCTGCAGGAAGAAAGCATGTGTCAGCATGAAAGAGAATATCCTTGTGATATCAGAAAGCACCTGAAGTGTCTTTTGGGGACAGGTGGAAATTTGGCACTATCTGTTTTAGAACTTGGTGTTTAGGTCGGTTGAGACCATGTTGTCACCCTTTTAAAGATACTAGTGTGGGAGAAATTGCAGGAGTAAAGGAAAAAGGCATGAGAGGAAAACCAGATGCCTATGTCACAAAGATCTATGCTGAGTCACCTTCTGGCCTTAATTCTGAGGTAACGAGGGCGGGGTAGAAGGAGGGTAGCCTATGTGTCTTGCCTATTTTCTACAAGAGGGTTCTGACCAACCCTGGTATGGTGTGGAGCTCTCTCCATGACTGTTTCCTCGAGGACCAAGCTCAGGGACCTGAGGGCCAGAACACTTTGACATCTCCAGAAAAACGCTGGAAAAGGCATCTATGGCCCTGTCTCATCCCCACATAGAGTGCACCACCACCTCCCCAGGTCTGCTTCCTTGCTTCCTTCTACCTCCGTCAAGGAATATACTGGTCCCAAGGTCAGTGAAGTTCTGGTTCACTCCACGATGTGGTTCATTCCACCACTCTAAGGTTTGAGCTCTTACCTTCCTCAATGGATTTATGTTTCTGCCCACATCTGATTTCATTCCCAGCTATCCCAGGCTGTACTTGGATCCACAGAGGTGTACAGAGTGCCTGTGTCACAGTGTGTGTGGTCAAGAAAGTGGTGTGGTAGCTGAAGTGACCCAGAGGTATAGTGACTCTGGCCCTAAATGGAGAAAGTCCTCCTTGCCCACCCTCTACCCCAGCTTCCTAGAGTTGATGTGATGGGCCATTGGTCTGAGCATGCATCACAGTGACCACCAGGGTTGCTAAGCAACAGGTCTGCAAGGATTTGAAGAACAAGAGCTTTCCCGCCAGTGTGGGCAGGCTACAGGTCCTGCTTCTTTGTGAAGAACCATGTCCTGAGAACTCCTAATGTTACAGGGGGAGGCTGCAGATCCTTGAAGTACATGGGGCCACCCAATAATGCTGAGAGAAGTCTGGCTGTGGTGCCTCAACACAGGCCTAGTATCCTTTCCTCAGGCCTGAGTGGAGGATGTGTCTGTGAATATCCCTCCAGGGAGTCTGCCCTGGTCCAGGGAGAGTGGGACTACCTGTGAGCTTGTGGCTGCTGTTTCCAGAGGGACCCCAGGTCTGGAGCAGAGCCTGTAGCTGATGCTGTTGCCTCAGTGCGTGTGTTTATGTGCATGCATGTGGGCACATGCCTGTGTGTGGATCTTCTGGGGACGGATGGGCTCCATGCCTGAAGCTAGAACTTCTCTGTTGTCCACAGTCTTTCTCCTGATCTGATAATACCCTATGTGCCTGTGTTTAGCTCTGGCACCATGTGTTTTGCAAAGTTGCTGAGGCTGGCCTCGAACTTGTGATCCTTGTGTGATCCTTCTGCCAATCCTGAGGACTTGGATTACATGTGTGTGCCACTGGCTACAAACACATTTTGAAGTTACAGAAAGGTGTAAAGACAGGTAAAAGGAAGTGGTTCTGTCTCTAATCCTACTGTTCTCAAATGTTAATGTGTTAGCTCATGATAGTTTAAGGAAACCAAGAAGAAAGTGACTTGGGCAGTGTTACTAACCAGAATGCAGACTTTAGGGCACATTTGCTGCTTTGCCAAGGCCCTTTGTTGGACTCCATTTGGCAGATGGTAATGCTACCTTCTCAGCTGCCTCTGCCCTTATGTTGTTCCTCAGTCCTTCCTCATCTTCTGTAAGCTTGGTGAACTTCCATTTTAGGATACTCTTCAGAAGAAGAAATGTTTTAAGGAACTGAACAGATACTTCACAGAAGATATACAACAAATAAACAAATATATGAAAAAATGTTCAACATCTCTAGCAGTTAGAGAAATGCAAATCAAAACTACTCTTAAGATTTCATCTCACTCCAATCAGAATGGCGATTATCAAGAATACGACAATAAAGGTTGGTGAGAATGTGAGGGGAAAGGCACACTCATACATTGCTGGTGGGAGTGCAAAATGGTGCAACCATTATGGAAAGCACTATGGCGATTCCTCAGAAAACTAGGAATACAACCACCATTTGACCCAGTTATCCCACTCCTTGGTTTATACCCAAAGGACTTAAAATCAGTGTACTACAGTGACACAGCCATATCAATGTTTGTAGCAGCCCATTTCACAATGGCTAAACTATGGAACCAACCTAGATGCCCTTCAACAGAAGAATGGATAAAGAAAATGTGGTATGTGTATACACACACACACACACACACACACACACACACACACACACGCAGACACACACAATGGAATATTACTCAGCTTTAGCGAAGAATGAAATTCTGGCATTTGCTGGTAAATGGATGGAGTTAGAGAATTTCATGCTAACTGAAATAAGCCAAACCCAAAAAACCAAAGAGTGAATGTTTTCTCAGATATGTGGATGCTAATTCACAATGGGGGCGGGGAATAGGGAAGAACAGAATTACTTTATATTAGGTAAATGGGAATGAAGGAAGGGGAAAGGGCATGGGGGAAGGAATGATAGTAGAGTGAAACAGACATTATTACCTCGTGTACATATGACTGCATGACCAATGTGATCCTACAATATATATAATCAGAAAAATGAGAACTCCATTTTTGTATGATCTATCAAAATGTATAAATGCATTCTACTATAATCTACAACTAATTAGAACAAATAAAATTTTTTTTAAAAAAAGAAGGGTTTTCCATGAAAAAAAGTGATGTAATTCTTTGGTATCCATACCATTGCTTTCAGCTCAGGAACATCTATTTCTACTAGGCTGATACAATCACTTTAGAGGTGTGGTTTGGCATATTCTTTTTTTTCTTTAGAATTATTTTATGAAATCATAAATGCACAACAGCTTCTTAGCTCTATACATGCACTTAATTTTTTTTAAAGGAAAAACATTATGTCTTCTTATACCATATCCTGGCTATTATCTTTTCAAAACTTTGATAAAAACCTTCAAAAAGGTTTTACATGTTACCTGAAACTTACAAATTTAACATTAGCAACATGGATCTGCTCTGGTGTCTTCTGCCATATCACTGCATATTTATGCATGACTGAGATAAGAGTTTCCGTAACATTGTTTTTTTGATAACCCAAAGCTATTGTTACCTCTGGGCGCTCATCTTCTCCTATTTATACAGCGAAGCCCATGGCAAATAGGATGATCAGTATTGACTCCTCCCACCATAACCCCCCCTTTCTCCTCCTGGACCATAATTTACTCCATCTATAGTCCCCCATGTTCCTGCTACCACCAGAATTTCCGTGCTTCATTGGACCATAGTTAGAAGATTGCTGGTTATAATTTCCCCAAACTCACTATAATTTCCACTTCCATAATTTCCTCCTCCATAGTCATAACCACTTCATAGCCCCCACCCTGGTTGCCATATCCAGGTCTTCCACTACCATATCTTCCTCATCCTCCTCCATAACCAGGGCTACCTCCAAAATTGCCACCTCCAGGTCCTCCTCCATACCCATTATAGCCATTCCCAAGTCCACATCCACTTCCATATCCATCAGATCTTCCTCTAAAGTTACTTCTTGGTCCTGATCCAAAATTTCCACTGCCACCGAGGGAATCCCCAAAATCAAAGTTGCCTCCTCGTCCACTTCCAGAAATTTGGACTTCTAGCTTTTCTTACCTAGAAAAAGCCTTTCTTACTTCTGCATCATGACCATTGATGGGGCGGCATTTTTACAATACAGTTTTGTCCACAGGATCTTGGTCATCAAAAGTAACAAAGCCAAACCCTCTGATAAGTAATTATCTCTATGGTATAAATTTTTCCATATTCTTCAAAGTAATCTCTAAGGTGGTATTCCTTGGTATCTTTTATTCTGCCAACAAACAGCTTCTTTTTTTTAAATATTTCTTTAGTCGTCAGTGGACTTTTATTTGCTTATTTATATGTGGTGCCACCAGAACCATTCCTTTTCTTTTTCCTCTCCAAAGGAACAGTTTCTGAAGTTTTCTCCATCGTGGACTTGGTTGCTTTAGCCCGATTTCCTGCAGACGAGCGAGACAAGAGAAGTCTCTGTGTACAGACATGAACCAGACTGGCCCTGGCGCTGTTGTGAAGACTGCCGCTGCTCAAGAAGCAATGCCACCAAGAACACCTCCAAACGGGACCCGGCGCTGCTGCTACTGCCGCTAGAGCCACTGCCGCCGCTTTTCTAGAACCTTCTTGGCATGTGCTTTATATACAGGTAACCTAGGGTTTCACTGCCAATATGACTGTTAAGTGATGTATTAGGGCATGGATCCAGAACTAGTGCCCTTTGCCTTATTTTTTCCCTTCACTTTCATTTTCATTCAAATCCATTGATGTCTGATTCCAATTTAGGTGTCACTTATGGTTTATGAGCACTTAACCTTCCATCTTTCATTGTCTTCATAGAAATGCCCTTGAGGTCTTTAATGTGATATATGATCATTAGAAATCCCTGTGTTTGTTTTAATTTACTGTTTTGGCTTGCATGGCCTTGGGGAGGCCTTCGGTATATATCTGGTTCTAATTGTGGTTTCTTCTTCAGCCTTCTAGGTTTTCATTTTTGACTTTTTGGTTTTTGTGTGTGGTGCTGGGGATGGAACCCAGGGCCTTGTGCATACAAGGCAAGCACTCTACCAACTGAGCTGAATCCCCAGCCCCAGGTTTTCATTTTTGAAGATGAAATTCTTTGTATCCAGGAACATGCTGTTGAAGTAGGCAGCGGCCCTTCTTTCCTGTTACTAGGGCACATATGGTAGAGAAATGCACAGAGGTGAAAGAGAGAAGCTGTAGGAGATTAGAAGCCTTTGGCAGAAGTAATCCTGAACAAGCCCTGCCCTGCCCTCTCACTGAGCCCCCACATGCAAGGCAGAGTACACCTCCTACTTTTCCTACTTTCCAGTGAAAATCCAGACTTGCTATCCCCTGGAATAGACCCTCCCAGGAATCACCTCCTACAGAGAGTGTTGACTCAGGAAGCTTCTAAGAAGTGTACTTGCCCCTTAAAGAAGTAAGGCAATACCTGCCAGATACTGTGACCTACCTGGAAGACTGTGTCCACCAGAGCCAAGCAAGATACCTGAGTGGGGTCTTTGAGCATTTGCAGAAAAGGTACTCTAAGAGGGAGGGGTCCCTGAAACTTGTATCGAGAGCAGGGAACTTATTTGTCACATCTAAAGGTGATCTTCATGTCACAGGCAATAACTTGTACTTGATACCCTCACTCCTGTACTCAGGGAACTTCCATCCCCGCCTGCCAGATTATACCATTGTCCCATCTGACCTCATCCCCACCCAGCTGATTCTGGATTCAGATCCACAGAGATATCCTGGGTGACAGTCTAGCAACTGTGGTGATAACCACATGTGACCCACAACTTTGGTAAATAGATCTCTGAGAACTCAGAGAACCTCAGCCTCTCACCTACGCCTCTGGGAGTTCAAGTGTGCCTTGAACTTCATGTGTGGTTGCATAGACAACAGGAAGCACCTGCATCACAATGGTCACCAGGGTACTGAATCATGAGTCACTCAGGGTATGGGGCAAGTTTGAGCCCTCTGTGGCAGCGTGCAGGTGCAGATTACAGACATTGTTAAGGCACCTAGCTTTGGCATGTGCATTTTAGTGGGTCAAAGCAGGTGGTTGAGTCCAGGTCACAAAGGTGGATTGGGAACCTGGGTGGGTCTGACTGTGGTTCCCAGCATTGGGACTGCTTTGGGGATGTGCATATGACTCTCTTTTGAGGAGTCTGCCTAGTGACTGCACATGTACTTTTGGACTGTTTTGCTCCCTGAGGTGTTTTAGTGCCTGGGAAGATCCCACAGCCCAAGTACTGGGCTTTGTGCCCAAGCAGTAGGTGGGACAAGTGCACTTCTTCTGGACCTCAAGTCTGTGGACCTCTGGACCTTACCTGTTTCTTCTTTTGCCTTGCAGCTGTATGTGTGATTTTTTTTTTTTGAAGTTTTATAAAAATGTGCTTGAGTCCTGTGGTTGCTTGAGAATAAGCATGTATTGGAAATTTCAGAAAGGGATTTGTTGGAAGGATTTTTAAATTTTAGATTTTGCAGTGCTGGGAATCCAACCCAGTGTGTCACGCATGCTAGGCAAATATTCTACCACTGTCAGGATTTTGAACCTGTGAGACAGAAACTTACATCATCAGAAGCAAAACATAATTCTCAGGTACACTTTTCAAAATCCAAGAAAACAGAAAACCTTATTTTTAATTCATTTTCAATTTACATAAAGGGGTAAAAATATGTTATAAAGTTTGCTCAGAACCCATAATACCCTCTTTTCATGCTGTTACTATCTTACATAACCACAGTAAAGTTATCAAGAACAGGAGGGTAATGTCGGTACATTATTCTTAAACTACAAACCTTATTGAAAATTCACCAGTTCTCATTAATGTCCCCTTTCTGACCCAAGTTCCACATTTTGGATGCCTCTAGCAATTTTTTCAGTCTTAGCTTGTCTTTCATGACCTCGATCTATTTTACTTTTTCTGTCACTCTTAGCAAGAAAATATTTTCCCCAAACTATGAAAAAAATTATTTGTTAAAAAGGAAATTATCCTTGGGCTGGGGTTGTATGTAGCTCAGTGGTAGAGCGCTTGCCTAGCATGTGGGAAGCACTGGGTTCGATTCTCAGCACCACATATAAATAAGTAAAATAAAGGACCGTTGACAACTACAATGTTTAAAAAAATGGAAGTTTTCCTTACTTGTATGTATAGAAATTATATCTCGGTATATACATATATACATACAAAACTGTTTATCAACATTTTTTTTTGGTAGCAGGCATTGAACTCAGGGGCACTGAACTACTGAGCCACAAGCCCAGCCCTATTTCGTATTTTATTTAGAGACAGGGTCTCACTGAGTTGCTTAGCACCTCACATTTGCTGAGGCTGGTTTTGAACTCATGATCCTCCTGCCTCAGCCTCTCATTACACTGGGATTATAAGCGTGAGCCATTGCACCTGCGCAACTTATATTCCTTAATAAATGTATCTGTAGTATTGTAAAATAGTCCTGTTTACATGCTTTCTGCATATAACTTTTTGCTTCAACAAAAAATTACATTACTATAATTTAAATATGAGGTGCATCTTCCCATCCAATGCTTTCTTTACTTTTTAATTCATGGTGCTGTGATTTAATCTGTGCAGTGACAGTTTCCATTTCTATCCTTGAGTAACATCAGATTCTGGTTTGGCTGTTAGCTATTTCCTATGCACACCTTCTCTTCTGGCTTCCCTGTTTGATTGAGGAGGCAGTGCCCAGCACAACTGGTACTCTGTTGAACCCCCTTCCTTTTCCTCTACAGGTTTCTACGGTTTTGTCATTGGCCACCTCCCAGTTACTTCTTTTGGTTCTGTTCTCTTTTTCTAGCCTTGTTTTGGTTCTAAAGGGTTTTTGTTGTTGTTGTTGTTGTTACTGGGGATTGAATCCAGCGATGCTTAACCACTGAACCACATCCCCAGCCCTTTTTATTTTGAGACAGGGTCTGGCTAAGTTGCTTGGGCTTCACTAAGTTGCTAAGGCTGAGGCCAGCTTTGAACTTGTGATCCTCTTCTGCCTCAGCCTCCTGAGCTACTGGGATTATAGGCATATACCACCATGCATGGCTCTAAGTGCTTTCTTAAAAAATTAAATTTATTTTTATATGCTAGGTGTTGCTAGGGTCAGCTCTTCATTCTTTAATCTCTATATATTGCCTCTGAAATGTTCACCATCTCTTATCCTTCTAGGATTCCAGTTCCATGTGCTATATACTGTATTACTATATACCTTGTGTTTGTACTTTCTCTTCACTATTTCTATTAATTTTTTCCTCATAAAATGACTGGATGTAATGTCTTCAATTCTAGCAGGTTAACTTATCCTTAAACTGTGTCTAATAACATTTTTCAACATGTCTATTTAGTTCATTTACTTACTTTAAATTTTTGTGTATACCCTTTGTAGCTTTGTTTCTTCTTCTTCTTCTTTTGGTGCTAGGGATCAAAACCAGGGCCTCACACATGCTAAGCACTGAGCTATGCCCCAAGCCCCTGTAGCTTTTTACTTTTTTATAAGCTTTCTATTCTTTGTCAAAAGTGAAATCTCTGGGCTGGGATTGTAGCTCAAGGGTAGAGTGCTTACCTGGCAAGTGGAAGGCACTGGGTTTGATTCTCAGCACCACATAAAAATAAAGGTATTGTGTTCGTCTACAACTAAAAATTTTTTAAAGTGAAATCTCTTTTAGTGTCTTTTAATAAGTAATTATAGTTATTTTTGTATCCATCAGGTGTTTTTAAATCAGCTTTATTGTTGTACATGTCAAATGACACACATCACTTTTACACTAGAAGTTTTCATGTGTTTTGACAAAGGGTCCATTCACTATTGCTACCTCAAATGTGGAAGCAGGCAGAACCTAGAAATCCTTTAAGGAAAATAGTAGCAAAACAAAAAGAGCCTGAGAAAACGGTTTCCTTTTTATTATGTCAACATATTTAATGATTAAAACCATTTCCCTGTAATCACCATTACAAAGATGACAAAATTATGCACAGAGAATTTAAACCAACAGCCTAATTCCCCCAAGGTTGTAAACATGGGAGGACATAGCTGGGCTGAATCAACTCCAGAGATCAGACTCCAAGCTGTACTTTCTCCCATTATCTACCTCAAAGTTTGATCTGAAACTAACTCATGCCATCAAACCCTAAAACAGTTCTTACTACAGTGACTCATATTTTCTCTAGATACCTGCCCCTTGATAAACCACCCAGTTACCATGTGTAACATTCTCTCAAAGCGATGTCCTTGTCACCTAAGGACTGAAACAACTCCTGCCTTTCCTCATTTTCAAAATTGTGGAGAAATCAGTCTGCTATTGCTACCCAATAGTTTTCTGCTGTATCTTTCATACCTAAATCTGTCTCTAGCACATAGGGCCTCACAAAAACTGCTTGCTGAGTGAACGACAGAGGGAGGACCCATAGGAGAGCTATCTGGTCAGGCCATGTGTGAAATCATGGTAGTGTGGTTGAGGGGGAAGGGCTACTGATATGGAGTGAGGAGAAATATCTGAGAGCTATTCAGGAAGGAAGGTTAACACAATGTGCTGATGGGCTGCATGAGGGTGGAAGAAGAAGGTGGTATCTGGATGTCTTCCAGGTCTCTGATTTGCACAGCAAGATGAAGGATGGTACCAATTCATCCTGGGGGATCACTAGGTGATCACCTGATTTGGAGAGAAGGGCAAGAATTGTTTTGTACACTGGTCATTGTATGGGATATACTAAGTTTATAGATGCCCAGAAGATGCATTTTCTACAATTATTCAAAGATCTTTGTGTTTAGAACAAGGGTGAAAGAATTCATTGCTAGCAGGAGTCTCATAGAGGAATGATTCTCTGTACCTGAACTGGCAGCCTCTCTACCCAATGTTCATTTGCAGCTCCCAACAAAGGATGGGAAACTGACAGTAGTTGTAAGTGAAAATAACCAACATGGTTTTGGCACCATAATGAAAATACAAATAACTGGAATGGAAGCAGACCTCAAATGGATCAGCAAACTTTCTTTGTTCTGCAGTAGAGTCAATCAATCAGGCACTGTAGGGGCTCATTTTCTGGGTAGAAAAATGGCTGGTGGTTACAGAAAGGGTTTGAGTTTTATAGTTTACAATGAGGGTGGTTTAATCATTGGAAACTGTAGATGTGTTGGTTTGGACAGTCAGGAAAGAACTTGTAAAAAGCCCAGAACTCATTGTCACTGGGCAAAGCTCAGAACGCGTTGTTCACTGCTTATCTTCTTTCTCTGGGACCCATTGTTATCCAGAGCTTCACTGTTTGCTTTTCTCCTTCCAGGACTCATTGGCAGAGGAAAGGGTAAAAGTCCAGGGCCCAGTGTTTCAGTATCCGCCTCCTCCCTTTAGGACCTATGAATGTTTGCTTTTAGTGGAGATGCTGGGGATGAACCCAGGAAGGGATGAAAGTTTGCTTTCTTTCCCCTGGGGCCTGTTGTTACTGGAAAGGATTTACTGGGAGAGGATAATGACTGCCTTCCTCTTCCCTCTTCCTCCAGGTCAGACGGTTTTGGGGGGTTGTCATTTTCCATATCCTTCAGTAGCCACTCTTTGTACTGGGCAGAGTGCACTTCCTGCGGGCTGCTGTACATGGTGTCTGCTGGCAACTTGGGATGTAGGATATTCCAAGACACTGATGCTGATGGGCTTTCTTGGCAATTGGTTGATCAGATGATGCAACCAAATCCTTTAATAAAATAAATGTGTTCTTTTGAAAAACAAATGCATATGTACCATGAGGTAGGTGTGCTATAAAAGTGAGACAAAAAAATAACCTAAAAAAAAAGATACCATAAAAAAAGTAGCCTCGGGGCTGGGGTTGTGGCTCAGTGGTAGAATGCTTGCCTAGCATGTGTGAGGCACTGGGTTTGATTCACAGCACCACATATAAATAAATAAATAATAAAGGTCCCTCAACAACTAAAAAAATATTTTAAAAAAAGTAGCCTCAAAGACCAAAATCATTTCTAATATCATAACAGAAATGGATTTATGGCTATAATATGTGAACCATAGCATTTGACCAAAACTAGGGTTACTAGATTTAGTGAATACAAGAAACCCAGTTAACTTTGAATTTAAAATAATTATTTGCTGTATGTGGTTACAATATTTGGGACATATTTATGCTAAAGCTTTGTTATTTATTTGAAATTCAAATTTAAGTGGATGTTCTATATTTTCTCTAACAACCCTGACCAGGAAAAAAAAAAGTCCTGGGATACTGAGAGAAATGTCCTGGGTGGTGTCACCATGGAGCAGACAGAGGACAAGCAGGTGTTTTGGTTTGGGCTCTCATTCCATACCCAATTTCCATAGCTTTGTCATCTGACCTTAAGAACTCAGTTCAACTCATTTCAATACATTTGGTGCCACACCCAGGGATATAAGCTAAGAGTGAGCTTCATACCACCAACATTGAAGTTTATTAATGAAGACAGGAAATTCCTTTTCATTTGTGGAGTGTAATTTACATGGTAAAATAAGCAAAAATGCATTTAGTGTTTAAGTCCTCCAACCCTCACTGTGAATTGTCATAGGTTCACTAGGAAATGATTCACTGCTTTTTATAGAGAAGGAAGGGGCAAGGGTATTGCCTGGGGAAAGAGTGTAGGTGCAATTTGGTTGAAGAGCCTAAGGGCCAAGTTAGTGAACCCCAGCACAGGATAAGCCCAAGGGCTTCTTGGGATGGTTCTAAGTGCAAAGGCAAAATAATAATAATAATGATAATAATAATAATAGGGGCTGGGGAGATAGCTCAGTCGGTAGAGTGCTTGCCTTGTAAGCACAAGGCCCTGGGTTCGATCCCCAGCACCCCAAAAATAAATAAATAAATAAAAATAAAATAATAATAATAATAATAGGAAACCAAGAAGGATCCTTTCAACATTATCAAGTCCCTAAGTAGAGTAACTTTATAATACATGTAACAAAAATCTGAAGGAAAGATGCACAGGTAACAGCAGTATTTCTTAGTCACTAAATGATCTGAATGTACCTGCTTTGCTTCTTACTGCAAGATTAAGATCAGGTCTTTTAGAACAAAATTTTAAAAATGATAGTTGTTCAACACTTACCATATTCTAGAATATATATTAAGCCCCTAACATTAATGTATGCACTTTCCCTTCTTCAGTGGTATTGACTACTGCTGCTTGGAAATTTAAGAAGACAGTTTAAAGGCATTTAATATGGAAGACTGGATAGCAGAAATAGCCAGGAACATTGTGCAAAATTAAGAGTAATGCATGAAGCTGGGTGTGGTGGTGCATGCCTGTAATCCCAACAGCTCAGGAGGCTGAGGCAAGAGGATCCCAAGTTCAAGGTCAGCTTCAGCAACTTAGTGAAGCCCTAAGCAACTTAGTAAGACCCTGTCTCTAAATAAAATATAAAAAGGGCTGGGAATGTGACTCAGTGGTAAAGTGCCTCTTGGTTCAATCCCCAGTACAAAAACAAAACAAAAAACAAAGAGTAATGCATGGAGTGAAGCCTATACCTGCCATCTACCAGAGCATTTTATAATGCTGGGATTCCAAAATAAATTTGATTATGATGCAGGAAGAAATTGGTAGATCAACAGGACAAAAGAATAGTCAAGGAAAAGACTCAAATACATACTGCAACTTAGCCTATGATAGTCTGCATTTAAATTTAATAAGATAAAGGTAAACTGTTTGTTTGTTTGTTTGTTTGTTTGTTTACGTATGGTACTGGGGATTGATGCCAGGGCTTTGTGCCTGCTAGGCAATGGTGGATATAAAAGTAGACGACACTGAGATAACAATATAGCTATCTACAAAAAAATATTGTTCTTCTGCCTAACTCAGTACAGTACCTAAAACTCTGATTAATTATTTACGTTTTAAAACATGACCATAAGAGAGGAATACATGATTGTAAAAAATATATTCAAGTGATCTCTAAACATAACACCAAAACAGGCCATCCGGGTACAAGTTGGTAAATTCATATACAAAATCCCCAAAATTCTCAGTTCTAAGAAATCAAAATAAGATAAATAACAAACCAAAGTCTGGGGGGGAAAGTTAATATCCCTTATATTTAGAAGTTTTACAATTAGAAAGATAACCCAACACAAAATGACATTAAAAGAACTTCCACAGAAATTGTTAGTATTTAAAAACAGGAAAACATTTAGTTAAAAATGAAAATTAAAAATATAACATTTGCTACTTAACAGACTAGCAAAAATCAGAGTTTCAAAAATGGTTTTGATAAAAAGTATGGGGAAATGAGCATGCTACTACATCGTAGAAAAAAATGTAAATTAGTAAAACTGAACAAAGGAAATTTGGCCTTTTAAAACTGCACATATGCACTACCCCAGCAATTCCACTTCATGGATATAGCTTTAATATATTTTCATATGGACACTAAGCAGTATATACAAAGATAGTCATCTCATTTTTATTTCAAAAATATTTATGTACCTCAATAAGGGACTTACTCAACTGGTTTATGCCCACAAGATAACACTATGCAGAGAGAACACTAATAAGGAAGATGTTCTGTACTTTCTTTTAAACATTTCGCTTTCAATAGAGATGTCCTCAAGGAAATCAATTTTCAAGAATGGTAAATTTAGTTACTTTTTAATAGTTAAAAGATTACCCTGGTACCTGTCAGGTCTTGGGGGAATTTTTTGTTTTGTTTTGTTTTGGGGTACTGGGGATTGAACTCAGGGACACCCAACCACTGAGCCACATCCCCAGACCTATTTTGTATTTTATTTAGATATAGGGTCTCACTGAGTTGCTTAGCACCTTGCTTTTGAGATCCTCCTACCTGGGCCTCCCAAGCTTCTAGGATTACAGGTATGCACCACCGCATCTGGTACCTGTCAACTCTTTTTTTTTTTTTTTTTTTTTTAATTGTAATCAACTCTTAATTTAACTAAAAGTCTATATAAAATTTTCCTTCCCACTTAATATTTGTGTCTATTATTTCCTTTTTTGCATTTTAAAATTCTCTACTATCAGCTTCCTGGAAACATTTTCTACTAGAGAGTACAATTGCATTCAATAGCTTATCAAAGATGAAATAATTTTATTATAAAAACGTTTATTTCCTTTAGAATGTTTTCTTAATCAATGGTTATTCAGAAGTTTTATTTAAAAGTATATTTCCAGGGGCTGGGATTGTGGCTCAGTGGTACAGTGCTTGCCTAGTACGTGTGAGGGAGGCACTGGGTTCGATCCTCAGCACCACATTCAAAAAAAAATGAATAAAAAATAAATGTATTACGTTCATATACAACTAAAAAATCTTTTTTAAAAAGATTATATTTTCAGGACTGGGAATATAAATCAGTGATAGGGAGCACTTGCCTAGCACACACAAGGCTCTGGGTTAAATCCTTAGTACTGCAAAAAAAGAAAAAAGAAAAAATATTTCCAAACATATGGAGAGACTTCAAGTCATATGTAAGAGATGTTTTGTATAATTTCAGTCATTTGATATTTGTTCAGACTTGCTTTATGGTTCAAGATACAGTAAATAATTTTTTTAAAAGTTTTTTTAGTTGTTGCTGGGCCTTTATTTTTATTTATTTATATGCAGTGCTGAGAATCAAACCCAGTGCCTCACACATGCTAGGCAAGCACTCTACTACTGAGCAACAACCCCAGCCCCAACCCTTTTCTTTTTTTTTTTTTTTTTGGTAGCTGTGGATGGACAGCATGCCTTTATTTTATATGTTTATTTTTATGTGGTGCTAGGGATTGAACCCAGTGCCTCACGAGTGCTAGGCAAGTGCTCTGCCACAGAGCTACAGCCCCAGCCCACAACACTTAACTTTTTGAGTTTGACTTATTTTGCTTAACATGCTGGTCTCTAGTTCCATCCATTTTCCTGCAAGTGCCATAATTTCATTTTTCTTTCTGGCCAAATGAAACTCCATTGTGCATATATACCACATTTTCTTCATCTATTCATCTATTGATGGACACCTAGGCTGGTTCCATAGTTTGGCTATTGTGAATTGTGCTGCTGTAAACATAGATATGCATGTATCTGTAGTAAAATACCTTTAATACTTCTAGGTAAATACCGAGAAGTGGTATAGGTGGGTCATAAGGTGGTCCCATGCCTCGTCTTAGATACTCTTGGCTATCCAATATTGAGTTTTAGTGAAATCCCTTTCACTCGCCTTGCAGAGAAGCAGTACTCCTGCTGCTTGAATCTGGAGTCACAGAGCAACTAGGAATGCAACCTTCCTCTAGCCCACCATCTTTAATCCTCTGCTTTTTTCTTTTTAAGTAATAATCTTTGTTAATAATATTTCTCTCCAGTATAGATTCTATTATATAAAAGGATAGCTGAGCCGGGCGTGGTGGTGCACGCCTATATCCCAGCAGTTTTCAAGGCATGAGGCAGGAGGATCATGAGTTCAAAGCCAGCCTCAGCAATTTAGGGAAGCCCTAAGCAACTCAGTGAGACCCTATCTCTAAATAAAGTACAAAAAGGCCTGGGGATGTGGCTCAGTGGTTAAGTGCCCCTGAGTTCAATCCTTGGTACCAACAAATAATAAATAAAAAGGATAGCTGAGGATCAAAGTGTCCTACATTTCTGATATTTCTAATATTTCTCTCCAACATGTATTTGGTGATACTAGAAAAAGGATTGTTAAATAAAGACAATATTCAAATACACAGAATTTCTCCCTTTGTATGTGTGTGTGTGTGGTGTGTTTGTGTGTGTGTGTGTTCTATGGTGCCTTTTCACCTGTGAAAAACTACATTCCCTACCTTCATATGGTTTCTCACCAGTGTGAATTCTCTGGTGTTGAATAAGAGTTGAACAATCAGTAAAAGACTTCTTACATTCTTTATATTCATATGGTTTATCACCAATTCTTTTGAAAATTATTTTTAGTTGTAGATGGACACACTAACTTTTATTGTTTTATGTGGGGCTAAGGATCGAACCCAGTGCTTCACATGTGTTAGGCAAGTGCTCTATCACTGAGCCACAACCCCAGCCCCACCTGTGTGAATTCTTTGATATTGTGTGAGATGCGCTCTCTGCAAAAAGGCCTTCTACTTCCCTGACATTTGTATGGTCTCTCATTAGTATGAGTTCTCTGGTGTTGAATAAATGTTGAATAACAGAAAAGCCTTCTTGCAATCTTTACATTCGTAGGATTTTTCAGCAGTGTGAACTTTCTGATGTTTATTCAAGTTTGAAAGCCAAGTAAAAATCTTTCCATTTATTACATTCATAGGTTTTCTCACCACTGTGAATTCTTCGATGTCTAATTAGATATGCACTCTGCCCAAAGGCCTTTTTCATTCCTGACATTCATAGATCTTTTCTTAGTGTGCATTCCTGAGGTTGAAAAAATGCTGAGCAAGAGATAAATGCCTTCCACACTGCCTGCATTCATCGAGTCTTTCACCAGTGTGAATTCTGTGATGCTGAATAAGAGTTGAGAGATTATAAAAGGCCTTCCCACATTCTTTACATTCATAGGGTTTCTCATCTGTGTGTCTTCTCTGATGTCCATTGAAGTCAGAAACACAACACACATGAAAGCCGACACACATTCTTTGCACTCATGTGGTTTCTCATCAGTTTGAATTTGATTATGTTCAGCAAGTTGGGCAGGTTTTCTGAAGATTTTTCCACATTTATATCTAACATTTATAACATTTATAATTAACATTTATATCTAACATTTATAATTTATTTGATTATTGAGTAAGTTGGAAGTCATACACAGGTTCTCCATCATATTCATTATATTCATCACATTTCTTTTCAGTAAAACTTTGCTGATGTTTCATTTGATTTATATAAAATATAAAGGCTTTTTCACACATTTCATTAAGTTTACCACTCATGAATTCTTGCCTGTTGGTGATTTTTTCATGTTTTTTCTGTGCAGTGTTTCTTTGCAGTGTGAACTGTTTGATTTAGAACAAAAGATGTAGGCTGAATGAATTTGGTTGATATTTTTTCAAATGGAACTCTCACATGCCAGACATATTATTCTTTAGATTCCTATTGTTGCTCAGAGTTCCTTGCATTTTCAATCATCTCCAATAAAAGTTCTCAAGGCAAAAACTTCTGACTCTTTCCATTATTTTCTATTTTAATGATTTCTTTTCAAAAATGTCATTCTTCAGAAATAATGCCTTAGTTTCATAACTGGACAGCACATCTGAAAGAAAATAAATATCCTGTTTTAGGAGAAATTAAATTTTATGTTAGAAACAAAGAGAAAATAATGCTCTGAAGAGGTAAATGGATTAGATAACTTTCAAATATTGGCATTCACTTTGGAAAAAATGGAACGGTCGTATTAATATCAGATAAAACAGACTTCAAGATAGTCTATGATCAAAGATAATTTTAGGGCTGGGGATATAGCTCAGTTGGTAGAGAACTTGCCTCACATGCACAAGGGTGCAATCCTCAGCACCACTAAAAAAAAAAGAGAGAGATAATTTTATCATAATGATAAATGGGTCTATTCATCTGGAAGACTTAGTGATTAGAAATGTATAGGTTCATCACAGCAGAGCCCCAAAATATATGAAGCAAAAATCAACAAATGTAAATCAAGAAATACACAATTCTACAATTGTGGTTGGAGCAATAACTTATAGAACAGCCAACCCCCCCCCCAAAAAAAATGTCAGTAAAGAAATAGAGAAAACATAAATAACACTATTCACCACCTTCAACTAGTTGATATTTATAAAACACATCAAAAACTCAAGAATATGCATTCTGTTCAAGTGCACATACACATTCAAAATAGACCATATGCTGATCCATTAAAGTTGTTTTTTGTTTGTTTGTATTTGTTTTTGTTTTTGGTGCTGGGGATTGAACCCAGGGCCTTTGCATGCAAAGCAAGCACTCAACCAACTGAGCATATTATATCCCGAGACCCCATTAAAGTTTTAATACACTGATAAGGACCAAAATCATGCAGAATATGTTCTTTGATTAAATGAAACTAAATTTTAAATAATTAAATATCTAGAAAAACCTCCCAATATTTGAAAATAAACAGTACACTGAGAAAATAGAAGATATTTATAAATGAACAGTAACAAAATTCTAGCATATTCAAATGTGTGTAATGTAGTTAAGGTAGTACCTAGACATCTCTAATTTTAAATGCATGTTAGAAAAACACAAATGACTTAAGTTCTCCTGAAAGAAGAAAAAGAAAATTAAAATAAACTCATAGTCAATAGAAGCAAAGAAATAATAAAAATAAGAAATCACTGAATGAAACTGACAAACAGAAGAGACAACAGAGTCAAAAGCTGGTTCAACTGAAAAAATCAACAAGCTTCATAAATCCCTTAACCAAAGTGATGAAGAAAAAAAAGAAAAGAAAAACACAAATATAAGGAATAAAAAAGGATTTCTAAGTACAAATCCTATATGAAATGATAAAAATAATTGAATAAAATATATGAACTATTTCTTGCCCATAAATACAAATAATTAGGGGGGAAAAATTTCCTTGAAAGACACAAACTATGAAAGATCACTCAAGAAGAAATAGGTGCCATGAGTAGCTGTGTGTCATCTCAGAAGATGAATTTGTAGTAAAAAAGCAATTGCCCCAAGTACAAAAGTGACCCAGATGGCTTCATCGGTAAGTTCTACCAAGTAAGGAAAAAATAACACCAGTTCCACACAAGATCTTTTGAAATGTAGAAATGGCTCCCAGCTCACTGCAGGAGCCCAACATTGCATTGCTACTAAAAGAGGAAAAAGACACAAGAAAACTGTAGATTCCCGCCCCCCCCCCCATGGGTATTAGTGCAAAAATAATTTTTAAATACTAGGCGTTTAAAATCTTAGGTATTTTAAAAGGCCTGGCCATGGCCAGCTCACTTCTGATCCCCATCATCTACGCTCACCAATCGTGACCTGCGCCATCTGCTCCTGAGTCTTGTCTGCTGCGGTCCCTGCCGCGGAGGCGCGGGCAGTGCCCAGCTGTCCTCAAGCGCACTTGGGGCTTCAGGCGGCCTGCGCCGCTGTCTACCCCAGGGCCGGGGCCACAGCTCCAGCGGCTCTGAGCGCTCATCGCCCCAGTGGAATGGACAGGACACCAGCGGCTCCACTGGCAGCCCCAGAGCACCCACAGCTCCTCAGACCCTGGTACCCAAACCGGTGGCAGACTATCAACCTGCCATTGACTTTCCCAAGAATTGTTTTGTAGGCTTTTTTTTTTTTGTGGTGCTGGGGATTGAACCCAGGGCCTGTGCATGCAAATTAAGCAAGCACTCTACCAACTGAGCTATATCCCCAGCCCTGGCTTTTTCTTTTTTAAGAGAAGAATTTGTAAGAAACACAGCCAACGATGGTTGGAAACAGAAAAGACAAAGGGAAAACTAAACTCCCCAACAACAGACAGACAGAAATTCCTACCCTCCAGCACGGACAATAATACAGTGATGTAATAATGGAAATAATTCCAGTGACAGTCACTTATGGCATAGGATGGTGTAGAGATGGTGACATGTAATGTGAGCTGAAATATCACCATCCTGGAGAACACCTGAAAGAAGAATATTTCAGGATGAGAAAGGAGATCCCTCGATCTTGATCTTGGAAAAGAGTCAACCTTAGTTTGCATTCAAGTGGAGAAGATTCCAATTGACATTGACTGTATTGTCGCAGGGTTATTTGAACACCAGCTTACTGTTATAATTCGATTAGGAAGAACACACTTGCTTCAGGTGCCAAGTGTAACAATACATTGCTTTGATGATATATCAGAAACTGAGGAATAATATAGGATTTACTCGCTTGGGAAAGGCTCCACACACAGATGGAGCATGTAGCTTTACCTTTAAACCTTTATGCCATAATTTCTAAGATCCTGATAGGATGGATTGTCCTTCCAGGCCATCTGGCAAAATTGGGGATGCCAGTGAATGCAAGGATGGTGCCTAGTGGTTGAGACCGCCCACCAGCTCTGTACTTAATGTAACTCTATACTGTATGAATGGGAATGGATTAAGGGATCAGCACTTGTTAGACTGATATTGCTACTGGCAATCTGGACCAGTACATTGGCTGAACCTAACTTCCGAAGGTGGAGAAGTCTGTATAAATGTCAATGACAAATGGAGAAAAGGGGGAATAGCAGCTGGGGCTGAAGGAATGGATCAGTGGGATAGTCAGGAGGGAAATCCAATATTACATCGGTGCCTTGAGAGACAAGACAATATTCTCTTGCTCTGAGCCTCTCTCAAGCACCAATGTACATGACTCAATGAACAAATCAAAGAATATTGCCTTTTGGAGTCCATGAAGATTTATGGAATAAAACAAAATCATGCTGAAGAATCTCAAACCAGACTTGGTTACTATCGCAAAGTACATTTCAGATAAAACAAGCAAGAAAGTAGTTAACGGAAGAAATAAATTCCACCACACCTTGAACATGGTTTTTAAATCTATAATAGCCATGCTTCCCTGCTCCTTCGGGCAGTTATGGTGAAACAGAACTGGAGAAGGAGACTGGAATCAGGAGAAACCAGTTGTGTCTCAAACTAAGACCTGCTCTCCACGCCTGCCTGTGTACACAGATAAAGGGGAAGGAAACTCATGTCTTCAACTCACCTTTGTAAGAGAAAGAAAAGTCCAGGTGGAAGCTACCTGGAGCTGCAACTTCTCAGCGGTTTCAGATTCTTACTTGGGACCTGGTGAGCTTCTAAGTGGGATTCCCGCCACCACCCCACCCCCAGAGCTCCCTTCCAAAGATCCACACAAGAGAATTCCTATTCCTGGTGACTCTCAGGTGTCTCCCCTTTGTGACATGGGATCTCTTCCAGCTCTAAAATTCTACCCAGGGTCTGTGATGTACCTCAATGGTGGAGCACTTGCCTAGTAGCCCTGGGTTCTATTCCAAGCACTATAAAACTAAATAAAAAATAAAATAATATTCTAGCCCAAGGCCAGAGCTGTGGCTCAGGTTTAATCACTAGTAGTGATTACTTTGACTCCTTGGGTCAATGATTTTAAGAATTTCCCTTGCCCCACACCTGCTCCCATATTAACCTCTCTGCCAATCCTAACCTCACCCCAGAAATTCATACCATATCCCATGCCCTCTACTCCAATAGAGACAGTAGTCTTGTCATGCCATTGTCTATAAAGAGGTTTTTCTGTGGATTCATCTGCATCTGCGTCATGCAAATACAGAGAAAGAGGACTTTGATCTACCTGCTAATTTTGAGTTCCACACCTCTGGAAACCATAAACTTAAACCAAAATAACTCTCAGAAACATGCAAAAGTTTCAGCCAATACTGGTAAGGTGCAATATAGGGTCATATTTTAGTCCTTTTAGGCACTATGAAAAAATACCAGTGGGCAGTAAATAACAGAAATTTATTTCCAACAGTTATGGAGACTGAGAAATTCAATATCAAGGTGTCAAGAGATTTGGTGTCAGGTGAGGACCCATTTCGTGTTCATAGAAGGAGACTTCTTACTGTGTTCGCACATGGTAGAAGGGGGAAAGCTCTTTCATAAGGGCATTAATCCCATCTAATCACCTCCCAAAACCATCACATTGGTGATGAGGTTTCCAACTATGAATTTTGTGGGGCACACAGGTCCAGAGAGGCTTGATGCTCTCTGAGTAGGCACGCTCAGCTGAAGAGAAGCATGGGTATGTCTGGCAGTCTTAACATTCCCAGCAACCTTTTGCAGAACCTGGGCTGTGGTTCCCTGAAACTTGAGACAGTTTGGGGATGGGCTGGAGTTCTTTGCTCTGGTAGTTTATTCTGTTACTCTTCCAGCGCTGGGCTGTATTTCCTGGAGACCTTCACAGCCCACAAGCTCTGCTCAGGAACTGGGCCACTCTCTGATCTGAGGACCAGATGTGAGAGCCTCAGGCTCTGGGAGTATGGGAATCACAGCCACTGGTTCCCAGAGCAGAGGCATACAAATGTGGGAAACTGAAGACAGGGGTTGGGAAGGTCATGTGTATCCTAGGCCATTAAATACACCCTGAACACTCTTCTCCCCCCAGTATAGAGGATTGAACCCTGGGGTGCTCTACCTCTGGGCCACATCCCCAGCACTTTTTATTTTTTATTTTGTGAACAAGGTCTAACCTGCTGAAGCTGGCCTCAAACTTGTGATCCTCTTGTCTCCGCTTCCCAAGTAGTTTACAAGAGTGCACCACTGAGTCTGGCCTATGACTGCAAACTTTCTAAAGAAATTTTCTCAAGGACCTGTCAACCAATCTTCACATATTGGCTGAAGCAAACAGTAAATTCTCATAGAGCAAACAGTAAATTCTCATAGAGCAAACAGTAAATTCTCATAGAATTTTGAGCTTTCTCAGGCAAGCATTTTAATGGGTGGGGAATGGAGTTGTCATAGACAACCTTAAAATACTAGAAAGCCAGGCCAAAGTTTGGTGAAGTCTCCAAGGGCAGGCTTTTGGACAGTCTTTGTGCCAAGAGTTTTTGCAGTCCACTTTCCATCATAATATAAAATAATTAGCAAAGTAATTTGTCTTGATAAGGAAAAATATGGCATCAGCTGATATGTTTCATAGTAGGAACCATTTTAAGTGGGCCAATTATTTGTTGGGTGAAACTGTCCTGGCATTACAGAATGCTTAGCATCCCTGGCTCTTAGATAATAAATTCTGCTAGCATACAGCCGTTATAGCAATCCAAAACTTGTTACCATGTGTTTCTCCCTAAAAGGGAGATTCACACATTGAGAATCATTTTCTCAGTAATAAATATGAGTTTATCTGATCAGAAGAATTTATAATGAAGTTTGATGTTAAAGAAATACAGCAACTTGGTCTTTCTGAGTAAAGATATTTACCTACAAATAATTTAGAATTTGCTTCCTGAAATCATTCCTTCATTCCTTGTACAGATCTGTGGATTTAATTTCTACACTTGTTGATGAGGGAGCAGCTGTTTGCCTTCCCTGTCCAGATTATCACACCATTGTCCTTCCTATAATTGTTTCCCTGGTTAAGGAACTGGGTTTTAATTCTAGAGTACCTTCAGCATGATCCTTTATTTCCTCATAAACAGAACTTTCCATTTCTAAATAGACAGTCTCCCCTTTGGGGCAAGGGAATAGGCTACCAGAAATCACATACACTTTGTAATCCCAGCTACTCAGGAGGTTAAGGATCAAAAAGTTCAAGGACATTTGAAATATTTATTATAAAACAATGACTTCATAGGGTTGTTATGAGGATTAAGATGTTTGTTAAAATCTTGACTATCTTGGGCTGGGGATATAGTTCAATTGGTAGAGTGCTTGCCTCTCAGGCACAAGGCCCTGTGTTTAATCCCCAGCACTGCAAAAAAAAAAAAAAAAAACTTGTCTACCTTGAACATTATAATAAAAAACATGTCTTTTTCTACCTCTTTCATGTAAAAAAAAAAAAAGTTCAAAGGCATCCTGGATAATTTAGGGAAACTCTAAACTAATATAAAATAAAAGGGGATAGGGACATAGCTCAGTGAAAGAGCCTGACACTTGCAAAGCCCTGGGTTCCATCCCCAGTACCAATGAAGGTGGGTGGTGACAAAGAAGAAAAAGATGACAATGATGCACCCTTCTCTGTGCATCATATCAGAAGACCCATGATGATGTGTCTTCTCATGGATAATGTTGACCAAATTGTTTAAGTGGGCAACCTTCAGATTTCTTCATCATAAAGGTATTGTTTTTTTCCAGGGGAAAATATTAAATACATTGGAAAGGACACTTCTGCTCCCCTCCACACACACACACACAATTAAGTAAGTGCTTTGGGAGTGATACTTTGAAGCTACGCAAAATCCTATGTCTCTTTAAATTTTCACCCAGAAATTTTACTTATTTACTTTGTAATACTGGAAATTAAATCCAGGGCACTTTACCACTGAGCTACACCCCCAGCACTTTTCATCCTTGAGACCAGATCTGGCTTGTCCAGGCTGTCTTCAAACTTGTGATCCTCCTCCCAAGTTCTTGGGATTACAGATGTGCACCACCATGCCCAGCCAGGTGGGAACTCTTTGCTACCCTCCCTATCTGCCAAGGGTTCTGGTTCTGGCCAAGTAGATGCTAGGTGCTGGCCTCTCAGAAAACTAATGTCATCTCCATTCTTTCTTTCTTTCTTTCTCAAGGTCAGGTGTCTTCCCAGTCCTTCTTAGCATTCCCAACCCAGTTCAAAAATGCAGAGGACACTAAGTGCGTTTCCAAGCTCAGGGGTTGTAGGAAGACCAGAGTGCCTGCTGCCTCCCTAAAGCTGCGCTGCCCATTCACTGCTCCTCACCCAGTGGATTCTCTTAGCCTGCAAACCTGTACCTTTGAGTGCAGTAGGGTATGATGGATGAATCCAGAAGACTGTTCCATGAGTCCATGGGACAGTTTGGTCAAAGTCTGTAATGTATACTTCAGCATCTCCATTTTCAGAAACGGTATTGCAAAACATTTTTCAGAATATTTTCATTTCCTGCTTTTTAATTTCTATTCCAAATTGTTTTTTCCCTCCTGCTTTCTGGGGTTAGCATGAAAAGCAAAATTAGATAATTTGTTGGTAAATTTAAAAATTGATTAATTAGATTTAATAGGCAATAAAATGTATGAAAGGAGGGGAAATAATGTTAACATATTTATCATCTGTGACCTGGTAACATACATCTAAGCGTACACACTGTCAATTCTTAGCTCTGCCAGAGCAAGGAGTTTTCACCACCAAAAAGGAATAAGAATGTGAGGTTGATGGATTTAATCAGTTTGATCTAATCACAATATAAATATCTAAATATATTGTACCGAATAAATAGATAATATGTATCTGTTATTTGTCATTTTTTTTTCAAGTTACTTTATTAAAAATACCTATAGCAAGGTTGGAGATACATCAAAAGACAGAGTCCCTGCCCTCAGGAGCTAAAATCCAGTCCAGGGCACTTGCCTTCACGATCATACCAATGACCCTATGGAGCAGGTTCTTGGCACACAGGCCTGGGGCTTTGGGCAGACAGAATTCCAGTTTCCGTTTCTCAGTCTCCTGGGTCCATTGGCTTCTTCTGGACCTTCTAGGACACATCGGACACGTGCTTTTCTCAAACGCCTGGGGCAGAGCAACACGTCTCGGCATCCGCGCATTGCTAGTAGAGAGAGAACAAAAATCTCAGGGAGCCGACGCACGGCGATCCTTAAGAGCAGGCGCCGAAGGCCTACTTTTCCCACAAGCCACCGCGGCCTGAGCTGTGCGGACTTGAACTACATTTCCCAGCGGGCAATGGGTACGCTCAATCTATGGCTTCCCTTCCGATTTTGCGTGGTTCTTGTGCTTCGCAAGGTGAGTCTAATGCATCTTAGGATATTATAGGCCAAGAGTGCTCTCGGGCAGGGGCCTGAGCAACCGGATTAAGTTGGAGCCCGACCTGAACCGGCCGGGGTGGTAGAGGAAGCCCTTAAGGGTAAAAGTCCGTAATGTGGTCGGTTTTTGCCGGAATCTCAAGCCCGCGGGTGCTTGAACTGCAGAGGAGCATGGTTGTGTCTGTGTCAGATGCGGAATGTGTGGTAGGCCAGCTGTGTCTGTGAGAGAAACTGTGCCTGGCCGAGAGACGGGACGTGCCACTGTCCGGGCAGTGAGGCCCCGACAGGTGAGTGGCTGCGCTCGCGTCACGCGGACGTGAGGGGCACGTCCTGTCCGTGTGCGTCAGTAGGTGGGCTCTACGTATGACCGTGACCGGCGGGAGGTTCTCCACTGCCTCCTCCGCCCCCTCATAGTTATCTGGGTGTGACACAGAAATGTCTCAAAGAGGGAGATTGGGGACTGACGCCTACGTGAATTTTCCAGCAAGGAGGCGCCGGCTTGCCGTTGGATGGGGAAGCCTGGGCGTCCTTTGGGATCTCTGAGGGTAGTCAGCCACGTGTCTCAGAACCTCAGCTTTCCCAGAGCTTCCAGCCTCCCTGCTGCCTTTGGTCTGTTACATGGGTGAGCAGGTGTGGACCTGGAGAGGGTTTAACTAAGTCATTCTATGCCCCTAAAAAGCCGGATTCACTCATGACTCCCTTCTCCCTCCCCGGCCCTATCATTCCCCAAAAGGACACTGATGAGGAGTAAAGAATTGTTTCACATCCAAAAATCGACGTTTAAACTAGTTTTTGTTTTCTTAAAATTGTTGGTTTTAGCGTATGTTTCCTTCTGAAATGTGTAGGAAGTATATTAATCTTGATCTACTCTCCCTCCCCCCCAGTGGATATTGGATGCCACTGAGATCAATTTCGTTAACATTCTCACTTGGCATATCATTCAAATCCTTCCATGTGTTTTTTGTTGTTGTTGTTGTTGTTGTTGTTGTAAGCAGAACTAAGAGATTCTTGGTGGGGCAGGCCCGAAATCCCAGAGACTGGAAGGCTGAGGCAGGAGAACCGCAAATTCAAAGCCAGCCTCAGCCATTTAGCAAGGCCATAAGCAACTTAGTGAGACTCTGTCTCAAAATAAAAAAATTTAAAAAGGGGGCCTGGGATTGTGGCTCAGTGGTAGAGCTGCTTGCCTAGCACGCGTGAGGCACTAGGTTCAATCCTCAGCACCACATATAAATAAATACATAAAATAAAGATATATATATATTTATGTAATATATGTATATACACATACATACAAACATACACATGCACACACACACATATAAAGGGCATGGATGTGGCTCAGTGCTTAAGCGCCCCTGGGTTCAATCCCTACTACCAAGAATGAATGAATGAATGAAATAAAAAGGCCTGGGGATGTAGTTCAGTGGTTAAGTGCCCTTAGGTTCCAACCTGGATAACTGCCCCCCAAAGCAAAACAAAACAAAAAGGTTTAGACTCTTGTGATCTAGAACCAAGAACGACAATTTTCTTGTTGTGATTATGTGCAAAATTTGTGTTTAGGATTATGGAAATGATTAATGATAAACCCATGTGATTAAATATTATACAGCTAGTAATTTTATGTTTCTACAGCATTAGATGTATGAAGGAAAATATATAGTACATAATGTTAAGGAATAGTCAAATTTATAAATAGTAATAGTACTCAAAAATTAAAATTATATATCATTCCCATTTAATAAGGTTGTTTTGTAAGGATTGAATCCAAATCACATTTTTTTTAATTTAAATATTTTTTACCCAATAACATTTTAATTGTTTATTGAAGTAGGGGATAAACAATACCCAATTATTTTGTACTTTTGCTTTTCATACATTGATTCAATCTGAAAAAGCAAAGTTTAAAAATTTTCTATACCTTAAAATAAATTCCTAAAGTAGAATTTGAATTAATATAATAAAACTTTTACTAACTGCCAGCCATACAATCTTAGTATTTGGAGTGATAAAAAGAATAAAATGATGTAGTTGCCCTTTTTTGCTTCTAGCAAGTAAGGTAACACCTGATGGGAATAAATACATTAAAGCACTTACAGAGATTCAGGTAATATGGTCCAGATTTTCTAAGTAGTGATATCCTTCTGACTGTAACTATCACTGTCAGGTTGTGATCAAATTATCAAATTATATTATTTGACCTAATATGAAAGCTCTGTGATGGTAGGGAATTTAAGTTATAAACGTATACCTTACTGTGTGTGTGTGTGTGTGTGTGTGTGTGTGTGTGTGTGTGCGCGCGCGCTCCTGTGTTTTAATGTGATGGAACTCAGAACCTCACATGTGCTAGATAGGTGTCTATCTCTGAACTATGTCCCTAGCCCCATACCTTACTTTTTTTATTGAGATAATTCATTACCATAATGTTCACTTCTCTGAAGTATACAATTAATTCAGTGTTTTTATTTGTTTATTCACAAGGTTTTACAATCAGCAGTATTTTCTAATTACAGAACATTTGCATCACCCCACAGAGAAATCAAGTACTTGTTAGACATCACTCTAATCCATCCCCCCGCCCCATACTCTGTGAACCACTAATCTGTAGATTTGCTTTTTCTCAACATTTAATACAAATAAAATTATACAACATGTATCATTTATCTTTTGCTTCTTTCACTTAGGGTAATGTTGTCAATGTATCAATAGTTTATTACTTTTGTTGTGGCAAAATTTACCATTTTAATTTTTTTGTTCTTTGTGTGTGTGTGTGTGTGTGTGTGTGTGTGTGTGTGTGTGTGTGTTCAGGAGTATGCTAGGGAAGCACTCTACCACTGAGCTACAACTGCAGCCCCATTTAAATCATTTTTGAGTGTACAGTTCCATGGTCTTAAATAAACTCATTGTTATACAATCATCATCACCACTCATCTGGAGAAATTTTTCATCTTTTGCAGCTCAAACTCTGTGCCCATTTAAACACATTCTCTATTCCCTTCCTACCCAACCTCTCTGACAACCATCATTCTGCTTTCTATTTCTATAAATTTGACTAAGTATCAATAGAAGAGGAATCAAATCTTGCTGTACTTCTATTTGCCTCACTTTGCAACTACCTTATTTCAGTTAGCATAATGTCTCCAAGGTTCATCCATGTTGTTGGCTGTATCAAAATTTCTTTTATCTTTATGGTTGTGTTATACTCCCTTGCATGCATATACCATGTTTGGGTATTCCCACTTTTTGATGTAATGATAACATTTATGTACAAGGTTATGTCTGGACATATGCTTTTTATTCTCTCATGTAATACCTGGGTTGGAGTTGCTGGATCACATGCTAACTCCTGTATTACTTTTTTTTATTCTAATAATGTTAGATTCTAATCAAAGCTAGTAGAATAACTCTTCAGCTATCTGGAGGATGTGAATTGCAGGGTAGGAAATAGTTCTATTTTTAAAAGTGCAAAATTTTAAAAATAGACTTGATATATATATATATATTTATATAAAACTTTACTTTGTTTTTTATTCTTTTATGTGGTGCTTAGGATCAAGCACCTCTACCACTGAGCCACAAGCCTAGCCCTCATCAATCTTTTTTTTTTTTTTTTTTTTTTTTTGGTACCTGGTATTGAACTCAGGGAGGCTTAACCACTAAAACATATACTCACCCCTTTTTTTGTATTTTTTTAGAGACAGGGTCTCACTGAGTTGCTTAGGGCCTCACTAAATTGCTGAAACCGGCTTTGAACTCACGATTCTCCTGCCGGGTGCGACGGCGCCCGGCTCCTCATCCATCTTTTTAATCTAGTCCAACATGTATGAGCATACGTAGAAATGTCAGGGGATGTTGGGTACTGAAGAAAATGAAAACCACTAAGTAAAACAATCAAAATTTTGTTTATTCCTCAAGACCAAGTGCAGGTTGTTTTAAGAAATGAACTTTCCTTAGAGACATCCTAAGGAATTAGTGACACCCCATCCCCCCCAAAAAAAAAAGCTGGGGAGAGCGCTAGGGATGTGGCTCAGTGGTTAAGCAGCCCTGGGTTCAATCCCTGGTATCAAAAACTAAATAAATAAGTGAACTTCCCACTTTCTTGGAGCAGCTTCCACTTAACTCATAAATATTCACCTACATATATGTTTTATTTAAAAAAATTTTTTTAGTTGTCAATGGACCTTTAGTTTATTTATTTTTTAATTATTATTATTATTATTTTTTGGTGGTGCTGGGATTGAACCCAGGACCTCATGCATGCTAGGCAAGCATTCTACCAACTGAACTATGTGGTGCTGAGAATCGAACCCAGTGCCTCACACGTGCCAGGCAAGTGCTCTACCACTGAGCCACAACCCCAGCCCTACATATATATTTTAAGTTAAGCCATAGACACTGCATGAGCAGACAAGAAAAAAAGAATCAAGACAAAAAGATTAGTACCTTCAATGTATGAGTGTATAACTTTCTAGAGCTTTTCAGTCTGATATCTGTCAGTCTTTCAATATTGAGATACACATAGATGTTACAAATAGTATCATTTGTACATATAGTTTTATAACCTCATTTTCCCACTGACAGTAATTTAATTCTGGAACATTTTCCTTGTTCTTAATATTTTCCCTACTTAACACTTTTTTTTTTTTTTTTTTTTTTTTTTTTGGCGGTGCTGGGGATTTGAACCCAGGGCCTTGTGCTTGCGAGGCAAGCACTCTACCAACTGAGCTATAGCCCCAGCCCCAACACTTCTTACATGAATATTTTATAACATATTTAAGCAGTTCTTCCAGAAGTAGAATGCTGAACACTGCCTAAATAATTTTGTGTCCCTTCTATTCTGCATACCTTGTTCAATCTCAACTGAAGTCAAGGCCATAGAATAAGAAGTGGTTTGGATGCAAAGTATGAATAAAAGGAAGAGGATCTGTTCAGGATAAGACTGAGCAGCCCAATCTCAGGCATAAAGCAGCTTCTACCAAAGGAAGAACTCTAGAAAATGCCTACTAGTTTTCCTGGGGATTAGGGAAGAATTTGGATTGATCTAAAACCCTTCTAATCCTTTCAAATTGTGTGTTTATGGTGTGTAGTAATATTCAAAATGGAATGGAACAGCAAAAAACAGTTCGTTAGGTGGTAACACTAAACTGTGTTATTTTCTTGGTATCCTTTTCTGTTCACAGCTCTGGATACTATTCGCCCACAGAGGAACTTCAAGGAGAACTTACTAGTTTTTACAAATGTGAAACCATGGCACGGGTAAGTTGGTGTTTCCTTCTCAATTAAATAGGCAATATAAAATCTTTTCATTCATTTGAAAAGTCCTACCTGTAAGAACCCCATTTATTATCAGTTTTCCCGTTCCTCCTTTACCAGTGAACAGTGGTCCCAAATAACCTAGGGACCTTGTGACTCACTCTTCTCTAACCAGTGTTTATGTATTTGACAAGAGATTCATTACCTCTTATGTACCAAGTCATATATTAGGGTCAGTGATAGAACAAAGGAGTCAAGTCCCATAAAGAAAATATTTGAACTTCTGAATTGGAAATGAAGATCCCATTTGACCAGATAGGGGAAGACTTCAAAATTCTCTGCATATATGAGTTATTCTAGGTGCATGTGATAAAGCCTGGTAATGAATGGTCCCAGTCTTAAGGAAGGTCAAGATCTAGTGCTTTGTGAGGCTTTTAGAATGGCATAGCAATAGAATTTAGGACATACAAATATAGGAAACATGGGGTAGGAGTGTAGCTCACTGGTCAAGCATGTGCTTAGAATACATGAGGCTCTGAGTTCTGGCCCCAGATCTGTTTATATACATATAATGATTCTGTGACAATTATATACATATACATAGTCATCACGTATATATCATGTTTCTTGGTAAGGATACCTGAATGATGAATGTCATGGTTATTTTATTGCTGATTAGGATTTATTGACATCGAATAACTTTGATCTAATTCTGGATCATTCTATATTATTATCTTCTAACTTAGCAACTAGGAAAGTGTTCAGTGAGAGACTTATAATGGCAATGAAAAGTCAATAAAATCATAAGTGTAAGCTGACAAAAAACAAGAACCGAAAAATGTTATCAGAAGCTAACATATATAAATCTATCACAAATGATTAATTCTACCAAAACAGGAAGTTCCAACTATGTAGCCATTAAAAATTCTTTTAGAGCAATGAGGTTGATCAAATTATGTTATGTGAATGTATACATATGGTACAGTGAATCCCACTATTATGTATAATGCATCAATAAAAGAAATTTTAGAGGGCTGGGGTTCTGGCTCAGTCAGTGGTAGAGTGCTTACCTGGCATGTGTGAGGCACTGGGTTCAATTCTTGGCACCACATATAAATAAATAAATTAAATAAGGGTCCATCAACTACTAAAAATTTTAAAAAAGATTTAAAAAAAGGAAACAGTTCCTTTAAAAAAAATTGTAGAAAGAACTTCTTGTGATAACATTTAAGGTAAAGACAGAAGATTGATGGCATCACTTAGTTTTATTCATACCGTCTATCTTTGTGACAACTTCTGCCTTCAGTTCAAGTGGTCAGTATATTTACATTTTCTGTAATTTTTTTTTTTTTTTTTTTTTTTTTTGTTTGGTGGGAGGCAGTTGTTGAGAATTGAACCCAGGGGTGCTCTGCCACTGAGCTATCATTTTTATTTTTTTTATTTTGAGATAGAGTTTTGCTAAGTTGCCAAGCCTAGGCTTGAACTTCAATCCTCTGGCCTCGACCCTCTGAGTATTTGGGATTATGGGTGTTTACTACCCAACCCAACTTTTTTTTTTTTTTTTTTACCATCTGATTTTTGTTCCTCTGATTCTTCTTTTTTGTCTTCTTTTGAATTAAATATTTAAAATTTTTACTTTAACTTGCTTTTTTTGCTATACATTTTGCATATTTTTAGTGATCCTTGTCTATTTAGTGACCCTGTCTCAAAATTTAAAAAAGGACCGTGGATGTTACTCAGTCCTAAAGCTCCCCTAGGTTCAATTCCCAGTACCAACATAAAATAAATAAAACAAAATAGAAAATTATTTTAATTATTTACATTCCCACCAGTACTACCCACATGTTCCAGTGACTCCATATCTTTACCACCCTTATTTTTAATGTTTTGAATTTTAGCTGTTATCTCTGAATGCTTTCTTAATGGATTATGTAAATATGTATTGCTTTATTTCTAATCATTTCTTAGATATTTCTGAAGCTGTTTTGTTTTAAAATTTTTGGTTTTTTTTTTGTTTGTTTTGGGTTTTTTTGTTTTGTTTTGTTTTTTGTTTTTTGTATTGGGGATTGAGCCCAGGGGCACTTTTACCACTAAGCTATATTCCCATCCTTTTTTCTTTTTAATAATTTTTTTGTTTTTAAATATTTTTTAGTTGTCAATGGATTTTTTATTTTATTTATTTATATGTGGTGCTGAGAATCGAACCCAGGGCCTCACACATACCAGGCAAGCACTCCACCACTGAGCCACAACTCTAGCCCCCCCATCCCTTTTTAATTTTTAACATTGAGACGGAGTCTTAATAAGTTTCTCAGGGTCTTCTTAAGTTGTTGAGGCTGATTTTGAACTTGTGATCCTCCTGCCTCAGCCTCCCAAATCACTGGGGTTACAGGCGTGGGCCCTGGTCCTTGGCTATTGTTATTTTTTATTTTGGTACATATAAGTTACCACCTTGACCATTTTAAGAGTACAGTCCATTAGCATTAAATACATTCATAATGTCATGCAAGACCACCATATCATTCATCCTTTAAACTCTTCACCCTTTAAAACTGAAACTCTACTCATTAGACAATAACTCCCCACATTCCTCTCTCTCCAGTTGTGAGAAGTCACCATTCTACTTTCTGCCTCTGTGATGTTAACTATTCTATCTTATATAAGTAAAATCATACAGTATTTGTCATTTTGTTACTGGTTTATTTCACATAGCATAATATCCTTAGGTATCATCTACATGTAACACAATTGAAGCAGAATTATTTATATATATATACATAGGTGTATATATATGTGTGTGTGTGGGTGTGTGTTGTATGTGTATATAGTAATAATTTAAAATAGACATAATAAATATACTTAGAAAAGGGAAGCTATTGCTGAGTTACATCAGGAATAAGAAATAATTAAACATTTAAGTTGATATATATTAGGGATATAAAATATGTCATAACAGCAGGAAGCAAACAACCAAAGATGATTTGGTGGCTGAAATATATAGTTGAGGGACTTTCACATAAGGCACAGCAAAGAAGAAAAAGACTGAAATTAGAAAAGAGAATGCATAGAAATGTATGAAGGCAAATTAAAATTACTTCAGACTTTTTTCGTTTACTTATAGAAATTCACTTTATAAATCATCTTAGAGGAAATACTCAACAAACAGAAAACAAATCCAAGAGGATATTGTGAGAAATGTAGGAGTAAGAATATTGTTTACTATCTACAAAAAAAGCACATAGAAAAGATAAAAGGAAATATATATATATTTAGTAGCTCTTAACTAATTATTTAGATAACAGGATACTGAGAACATGCTAAACTACTTGCTAAAAATATATTAGAATATATAACATTAAAACTAGCAGGAGAAAACTTGATACAGGTAATGGAAAGCTAAGAGCAACAAAAAGGAAATTCAGGGAAATATGAAATTAGATGATAGAAATAAGCTTAATATAAAATACCAAAATTTGGGCTGGGGAGATAGCTTAGCTGGTAGAGTGCTTGCCTCGCAAGTGCAAGGCCCTGAGTTCGATCCCCAGTACTGAAAAAAAAAAAAAAATACCAAAATTTGTGGATAATAATACAGGTAAAAGACATTGGGTATTATACAAAGTTTTAAAATTTTGTTGCCTAAATGGATACAATCATAAATAAATGTTTTTTGGAAGCTGGAAAACATATACTTGAGACACAATAAGCCAAAATGAGCTGGAGAAATAATTTTAATATGGAACATAACTGAAGTTTTTTCCATTATTATTATTATTATTATTATTATTGTATTTTTAGTGCTAGAAATTGAACCCAGGACCTTGCTCATGCTGGCCAAACACTCTACCACTGAGCTATATCCCCAGCCTTTTATTTCCCTTTTAAAGTCTCTTTTTTTTTCTAAGAGCAATTTTAGATTTAAAGTGGAATCGAAAAGACTGTTCCTGCGTGCCGCATGTTCACACACACATGAACACAGAACCTCCCCAACCGTCAACTTCTTGCACCCAAAGTGGTATGTTCGTTGCAATCAATGAACCAACACTGACATCATTATCACCCCAAATCCATAATTAATACCCAGTTTCACTCTTAGAGGTATACATTCTATAGATCTGGACAAATGTACACTGACACGTTCCCACCATTATGGTGTCATATAAAGCAAACCTTTCCCTTAGGACCCTTTCGGCAAAATACATGGTGGCACCCCACCATTCCCACAGCTCTGAGTCCAGGTACCTGCTGTGAACTCACGTGTGGATTTCTGCCACTCTCATATTTCCTAGTTTTGTATGTGAGCTCATGACTTAACTTTTCCTCTGTCTTTGCCATCCTCCAAAAGGGAACCCAAAAAGGAGGAAAGAATTATTACATTACAAAACTAATAAAGGTAAAGCAATATTGTTGATGCCTTAAAAACAAGATTCAGGTGGATTTGTTTCCTTTTTGTTCTCCAAATTTCTGTTTGGACATGAGAATGCTTGATTTTCTTTGCCTGAAGAGGCTACCGTAAGCCTTCCTTCCCCAGGTACTAACAGAGGACATTGAGATAAATCTTCCTCCACAGGGGCTATTTTCTTTCTCCTCTCCAGGTAATAGTTGCATATTTGATTGGCAGATCTTTCAGATCAGGCATTTGAGCTGTACTTTAGATGGTGAGTAGGGAAGGCAAAATGGGTGTATGTGGAATCATCTACCAATATCTTAGATATTCTTTATCTAGAAGCCAAAGAATTAATAAATGATAATGACATCAGCTTTATGGTACTTTTAGAATTGGTGCTATAATTGAGTGAGTATAAAGGTCTGTATCAGTAAGGGAAGGAATATGTTTAGGTTATTTCTAAGAAGTAGTTGCTATTTCTGATCAGATGTTGTTTGTGGTTTCCTTAGGTATTCAGGGACTTCATCATTTGGACTGTGACAGGCAGTGTGGTGTGATGTTGAAGAGAATGGGCCCTGGATATCCAGTTTGGTTTGAATCTCAGCTCCGTTACTTGCTGTATATATGAGCTTGGCTAGCACCCAGGCTGTGTTCTACGGCTCTCAGATGTATATTATAGTAGCACCTACTTCATAGGGGTGTCATGAGGACAGAATGTCAATCCCATGACAGCAGAGCTTGGACTGTGAGGAATGCGCGAATAACATTAACTGTTATGTGATGATTTGGGGCACTTCAGGGCTCAGTAGTAACAGAAATATGAAGGCAATTGATGGTTATTTGCAAGTTAAAAAAATTATCCTTGAAGGCAATTGACAGTTATTACAAGCTAAGAAAATTATCTAGAGGTTTTTTTTTTTGGTATGAGAATTTTTATTGTATGAAAAAGTGAAATTAGTAGAATCAGGTTTGTTTTAAAATAGTAAATTGAGGGATTTGTAAAGTTCTTCATCTCAAATAGTAATAGCTAAGGATGGACATGGTGGCACACACCTCTAATCCCAGCTGCATGGGAAGCTGAAGTGGGAAGATTGTAAATTTGAGGTCAGCCTTGGTCACTTAGTGACTCCCTGTTTCAAAATAAAAAATAAAAAGGGCTTGGAATACACCTCAACATTGTAAAAGCTATATATGTTAAACCCAAGGCCAACATCTTCTAAATGTAGAAAAAATAAAAGCATTCTTTCTAAAAACTGGAATAAGACAAGGATGCCCTCTTTCACCACTTCTATTCAACATAATCCTTGAATCTCTAGCCAGAGCAATTAGAAGAAATTAAAGGGATATAAGAAATTAAAGGAATAGGAAAAGAAGAACTCAAACTATCCCTATTTTATGATGATGACATGATTCTATATTTAAAAGACCCAAAAAACTCCACCAGAAAACTTGTAGAACTCAAAAGAATTCAGCTAAGTGGCAGGATATAAAATTAACAATCATAAATCAATTGTGTTCCTATACATCAGTGATAAATCAACTGAAAGAGAAATTAGGAAAACTATCCCATTCACAATAGCCTCAAAAAAACAATATTTGGGAATCAATCTAACAAAAGAGGTGAAAGACCTCTACAATGAAAACTACAGAACACTAAAAAAAAAACAAAAACAAAAAAAAAACTGAGGGAGACCTTAGAAAGTGGAAAGATCTTCCATGTTCTTGGATACACAGAATTAATATTGTCAAAATGGCTACATGACCAAGAGCACTGTACAGATTTAATGTGATTCCTATTAAAATTCCAATGACATTCTTCATGGAAATAGAAAAAGCAGTCATGAAATTCATTTGGAAAGTAAGAGACCCAGAATAGCCAAAGCAATCCTTAGCAAGAAAAGTGAAGCAGGAGGCATCACAATACCAGAACTTAAATTATACTACAGAGCTATAGTAACAAAATCAGCATGGTTTTGGCACCAAAGCAAACAGGAAGACCAATGGTACAGAATAGAAAACACAGGAAAAAACCCACATAAATACATTTATCTCATACTAGACAAAGGTGCCATAAACATACATTGGAGAAAAGATAGCTGTCACGACCAGTGAGCAAACTCTGGGGTCCGGCAGGGGGCAAAGGATTGGAAAATAAAGATTGACAGACACAGATCTTGAAGATTAGGCTGGGATCAGGTGGAGCCTGCTGTCTGATAGAAATGCAGGTCCAAAGAGTTAAGCCAGCAATCTTTATATGTCTCATTATTAGGTTAAAGACTATGCAACCATTTTTCTTTGTATTCAGGAAGGTTACACAAAGTAGGACACCTATGTAGCTTTTCTGCAGTAACAGTGGGTAGTTGCAGAGTGCAATGTCAGGAGCTTTGTGTTTACTCTAAAGAAAGTCCTTTGTTAAAAGTTGCTATAAGGCAAACAGGAACTGGAGAATTAGAGCTGGTAAAACATTGTGGTTGTCTAGCATAAGAATTCCTTTCTTCCCGGGAGCTTGTGTGCCTGAGATCAAGGTTAGAAACAAGAGGGCTCTTGCACAGAGCCTCCTCATGCAGGGCGTTGCTCCAGCAGCTAGGCTTCCTGTGCCCTTGCACGGAAACATTCCAGGAAATCAGGCATGCCACAGCCATGAGGGCATCAGAGACCCCCAATCTCAGTAACTGCTCTCCCCTCTGTCATGGCTCTCAGCAGATAGCCTCTTCAACAAATGGAGGAAAACTAGAAGTCCATATGTAGCAAAATAAAATTAGACACCTATGTCTCACCCTGCACAAAACTCAAAAGTGCATCAAGGACCTAGGAATTAGACCAGAGACCCTGTGCCTACTAGAAGAAAACGTAGGCCCAGTCCTCCATTTTGTTGTTTTAGGAACTGACTTCCTCAATAAAACTCCTAAAGTGCAAGAAGTAAAATCAAGAATCAATAAATGGGCTGGGGGCTGGGGTTGTGGCTCAGTGGTAGAAGCACTTGTCTGGCATGCATGAGGCCCTGGGGTTTGATCCTCAGCACCACATAAAAATGAGTAAAGAAAGAGGCCCAGCCCGAGGACGGTGTGAGGCCGGTAGCGCCCCCGCGCCGCCCGGGTCTTCCCGGAGTCGGGTTGCTTGGGAATGCAGCCCAAAGCGGGTGGTAAACTCCATCTAAGGCTAAATCCCGGCATGAGACCGATAGTCAACAAGTTCCTTAAGGGAAAGTTGGAAAGAACTTTGGAGAGAGAGTTCAAGAGGGCGTGAAACCGTTAAGAGACAGTTGCTCATGCCGACATGGAACTTGGCATCCTCCTCTCCCAGCCGGTGGAACGCCAGGACTTTCGGCTCTCTCTCCTTCCTTCTGCAAAGGCTGGCGTGAATAGGTGACGATGTTGGAGAGGTGGAACTTTTCTCCTGGACCGCTGCCAAATGTCACACCTGCAGGAGGACATATCCTCCGTCTCACAGTGGAGGATTCCTGAAGGATCTTCGAGGAAACCATGGAATAGGAGGGAGTCCCAGAGACCCTTCCGGTGAGACAGACCCCTCTGTCTCCCTCTCCCTCTCTCTCTCTCTCTCTCTCCCTCTCTCTCTCTCTCTCTCTCTCTCGACCCCTCCCTCCCTCCCTCCCCCCCCCCTTTTTCTTTTCTCCCCACTCTTTTCTTCTGGGAAATGAGAACCCCCCAGAGTTTAAATAAAGAATAACAAACAGCGGGGGAAAAAAATGAATAAAGAAAATAAATGTATTATGTCTATCTACAACTAAAAATATATATATTAAAAATAAATAAATGGGATGGTATCAAACTAAAAAGCTTCTTCACAGCAAAGGAAACAATCAAGAATGTGAACAGATCCTACAGAATGGAAGAAAATCTTTGCCACCTGTACCTCAGAGCATTAATCTCCAGGATATATAAAGAACTCAAAAACCTTAGCACCAAAAAAACAAATAACCCAATCAGTAAATGAGAAAAGGAACTCAACAGGCACTTCACAGAAGAAATATAATCAGTCAACAAATATGTGAAAAAATGTTCAACATTCTAGCAATCAGAGAAATGCAAATTAAAACTACACTGAGATTTCATCTCACTCCACTCAGAAAGGCTGACCTAATACAAGTAACAATAAATGTTGGCAAGGATGTGGGGGAAAAGGTACACTCGTACATTGCTGGTGTGTCTGCAAATTGGTGAAGCCACTCTGGAAAGCACTATGAAGATTCCTCACAAAACTTGGAATGGGCCAGGTGCAGTGGTACATGCCTGTAAATCCCAGTGACTCCAGAGGCTGAGGTAGGAGGATCGTGAGTTCAAAGCCAGCCTCGGCAATGGTGAGGTGCTAAGTAATTCAGTGAGACCCTGTCTCTAAATAAAATACAAAATAGGGCTGGGGAATGTGGCTTAGTGGTTGATTGTCCGAGTTCAAGCCCCAGTACCGAAAAACAAACAAACAAACAAAAGACTTGGAATGGAACCACCATTTGATTCAGTTATTCCACTCCTCCTCAGTATATACCCAAAGAACTTAAAATCAGTATACTACAGTGATGCAGCCACATCAGTGTTTATAGCCACTCAATTCACAATAGCTGAGCTATGGAACCAGCTTAGGTGCCTTTCAACAGATGAATGGATAAAGAAAATGTGGCACATATACACAATGGAATATTACTCAGCCATAAAGAAGAATAAAACTATGCTATTTGCCCATAAATGGGTGGAACTGGAGACTATCCTGCTAAGTGAAATAAGCCAACCCCCCAAAAACCAAAGGCTAAATGTTCTCTCTCATGCGTGCTAACTCACAATAAGGGTGAGGAGGGAAGAATAGAAGTTCATTGCATTAGGCAAAGGGAAGTGAAGGGAGGGGAGGAAGGGAGGGAAATAGGAAAGAGAGTAGAATGAATCAGACATAGCTTTCCTGTGTTCACATATGATTACACGACCAGTGTAAATCCACATCGTGTACAACCACAAGAATGGGAAGTTATACTCCATGTATGTATAATATGTTGAAATACACTCTGTGTTGTGTATATCTAAAAAGAATTCTTTAAAAAAGGCAAGGGATATAGCTCAGTGCACAAGGCCCTGGGTTCAATCCTCAGTACTTCCCCTAAACAACAACAACAATAAAAATTTATGTTAAGCACTTTCTAAAATATTTTTTAGAATATTTTGTAATTGTTTTTTCTTCATTTTCAGAATTTCTTTTGTGCTAGGTGAATCACCAATGAGGCTTTAAGACACTGACATGTTATTAAATATCAAAGCTTTATGAATTGTGACTTAAAAGACGGACAAATCTGTATTAGTTACCCCAAGAAACCACCTCTTGAATGTTACTAATTTAAAACATGTCTGCCTCACTTAGTAATTCATCATAAGTGTCTTCTTCATTTGTTGGTGCAGACCAATGTAATTATTGATAATAGCATAGTGTGTCATACTACAGAGTTGTTGAACATGTTACCTGGCATTAGACATGTTTCCAGTGTTTTATTGAAAACTTGCTAAGTTGGGTGGGGTGGTGCACACCGATAACCTCAGCAACTTGGGAGGGTGAGACAGGAGCCTCAGCAACTTAACAAGACCCCCAGTAACATAGGGAGACCCTGCCTTATAATAAAAAATATAAAGGACTGGGGATGTAACCCGGTGTATGTGAACATATATATGAATACATACATACACACACACACACACACACACACACACACACATGTAAAGTGCCTGGGTTCAATCCTAGTACATACATAAATAGAATTGGAATCTTTCTAAACATATTCCCCTGCGTACAATTTATGTATCTCTATATTTTTATTTCCTTATGATAAATTCCTACAAGTGGAGTATAGTGTCACTAATAAGACATCTTATGTACCTGCAATATGTATAATCTTGTGATATTTGTAATTGGGGTGATTCAGTGACTGAAAATACTGCTGCTTTAAACATGCTAACAATCCAACAAGGGACATAAACTATGAATAGGAATAAGTATTCAGTGTTGGGTGTGACATACTTTAGGAATTCATGGAAAGGTGGGATTGGTTGGATTCTAGTCATCATTGTAAGGTATGAACAAGTTTGACTGAGCCCATGGGATTTCTGTGGAGGTAAGTGGAATTTCTTATATAAGCTTTCAGCTATATTTTTTAAAGCAATGTTAAATACAAAGAGAGGGTAATGGAATAAGTTGGTTTAGCAGCTGTCTGGAGGACATCGTGGCTAACTGGCAAAATGAACACACTTTTTAACACATTTGTGCATATGCACTGTGTGTGTGTGTGTGTGTGTGTGTGTGTGTGTGTGTGTGTGCATACACATGAATGTACCTACACATGTAGGCTTTCAAGTGAGAGTGTGACAATATTATAGTTATGAAGTATACTTTAAGACAAAAAAATCAAGGTTACAACTAAAAGAAAAGTAATGGTAACATTTAACTCTAACATGACAGAGCAAATTGCTTTTTGAATGTATTGCTGTCCTGTAACCTTGCTGTCATTGTTGTCATTGCTGTCGTCATCTTTGTCATCATCATCTTCTTCCTCTTCCTCTGTGCCGGGAATCAAACCCAGGGCCTCTTGCTTGCTAGGCAAGTGCTCCATCACTGAACTGTATCCCCTATCTATCTTTTAGTGATCAAATCGTAATGTACATTCTATTTTTAATGTTAATTTCTGTTGATAGTATATCCAAATATTTTCCACATCCTTAAATATATTTCCCTACTTGCATTTAATGACCACTTTGTATTATATTACATGTGTGTTCCGTAATTAACTAGCCAGCCGGGTTGGACTCAGTACAGAACCAGGCCCAAGCAATTTCTTCTGGGTTGTGTTGTCTTCCATATGTGACCAACTTCAGCTGATCCTGATGTCTTAAGAGGTTTTAGTTTGGGTAATGTGGCCTCTTTTAGCCTTAGAGGATGGGATTAAAAGCAAGTGGATCTACTCATGGGAAGACTGGGGTCTAGATCAGCCCCCAAGATGGGGACTTGTCCAGGAAACCTTCTGCTATTGTGTCTGGATCTGGCTTCAGTGCTAAGGTGACTTACTCTGCAACTATCTTGGTGTCAGTGGGGTTTAGGGAAGAGCTTAGATCCATCATTTTGTTTTTTCCTAAATTATGTGTAGAGCTGTAGGATGCTCATTTTGGAAGGAGAAATGGAAGAGAGAAATATCTTACTAAACTATGTCATAATAAAATACTAAAATTTTCTTTTTTCTCCCAGCTCTGGACACTTTAGAGTTTGAATTTTTCTAGTAGTGGAACCCTGAAGAGGACTGATCAGGTCTTACATTTATAAAACATGACCTGCGTAAGTTGATTATTTCTGTGTTCTTGTAATATTATTTTAGGTAAGGTAGATTCTTTTCATTAACCTAAAGCTTCCAACTTAAGAAGGCCTCCCTCACAAAACAAGAGAAAGTGGTAGTGACATGGCTCCCCCAGCTGAGCTGCAGTGCCAGCCCACTAATTCCTGAAGAGAAGTGGCTGGAGAAGCAGAGTGGAGGCCCAGGCAGGCCAAAGTATGGGCAACAAGCAGGAGCGATGGCCACATGAGGCCCACTCTGCCAGCACAGGCCTGAGCTCAGCAAGACAGAGCCAAGGCAAGCCAGGATGCCAACTTCCCAGGCAGCCCAGCCCATTCCCAGGAACTCAACCTCCTACTTCCTCCTGATCAGTGGGAAAATGGAAGTGGCACAGACCCAAATGGGGTTGTAGAGGTAACCAACAGTGTCAGTACTTTTCCAAACCCTAATTAGCATAAATTTGGACCAATAACATTGGTACTTTTCCAAACCCTGATTAGCACGGATTTGGACCAATAACACTGAACCAAGTCTACGTAAACCCTTAGACTAGCACACTCAAGTAGTAAACCCTTAGACTAGCACACTCAAGTGGCAACCCCTGTCGCAGCCCCTCTTGTCTTGCAGGAACTGTCTCTTCCCACATGAATAAATCCTACTTGGTTATAAAAAAACAAATAAATAAATAAATAAATAAAAAGGCCTTCCTTGGTCATTTGTCTGCTCTCCAGTTTCTCCTAATGCAGTGAATTGTGAGAGCAAATAACGGTTTCCTTCCTCCAAGTGCTTGCTATCCAGTGTTTGTGTACCAATTGTCTAGTTTACTCAATAATATTATGTGCTTATTCTTCAATCAAAGGTTATGATAGAACAGTAAAGGAGTGAAATTCCAGCAGGTAAATATTTGAGATTCCGTTATAGGTCCCTAGTTTGGTGAGTTAGAAGTGTTGACCCTCTTTGAGTATAACAGGTAGACTGAAATAATGCACATACCTCAGTTTTCAAGGCAAATAAGAGGAGATTTGGTTATCAGTTGGTCTCAGTCTTACTCTGTGTTGAGATCTCAAGTCATTTGAGAATTTTAGAATGGTTGGACATTCACAAATTTTGCCAAGGAATTACTGAGTGAAAGATATATTTATTTTGTGACTGAATGTGTTCTGTTGAATTTGGGTGACATTTATTTGATTCTGAGTCATCCTGTATCATTATATACTCGGAAAAGGCAAGTGTTAAGTGAGTGATGGAGGATGCAGTGAGTGAGAACATGATCGATCCTAAGGAATAACTGGATTTCCTCTCCTGATTTCCAAGAGGCCTTTGTAAGTTTTTTTCCAATCAAGTATATAGAAGTAGCATGCACAAGGCCCTGGGCTCAGTCCCCAGCTCCACAAAAAAGAAAAAAAAAAAAAGAATGTAAAGGATGGATCAAATCTGATATCCATAATAAAACAGATCGTTACACAGCCAACACAAAATTTATCAAAACAAAATTTTGCCATGATATACTTTGATATAATGATGAACTTGAGACTTGGGAAGTATCTAAATTTTTTTGCAAAACCTTTTTTAAATATGGAGATTTTTGTATTAAAATTGGGAAGGACATACCTCTTTGGGTTTTTTTTTTTATGCTGTTAAAGGTAAAAATAACTTAGAAATTTACATTTATCGTTAATTTATGCATCAGGCCACTAGCAAACTATGATGTCTAATACTTTATTGAATACAGAAACTTGAATTTTATTTATCCACTGCTCAGCAAACCTACATTGTTGTGGTAACCCCTAATACAAAGAAAGATTTGACTGCAGCAATAGAATTCTTCAAGAATGTGTAGACACTCTGCTTTGGTCTGCGACTGGTTACTGGCCTCATGACTATATCACAGCTTTCCTGTAAGGTATTTTTCTTATCTACTTCATGAAAATATTTTTAAAGTTTCATAATACATGGGTTTGCAGTTTCAGGAATTAGTGACATTCGGGGATGTGGCCATAGACTTCTCTCAGCAGGAGTGGGAGTACCTGGACCCTATTCAGAGGGACTTGTACAGGGATGTGATGTTGGAGAACTATAGGAACCTGGTCTCACTAGGTAAGTTTATTTGCTTCAAGTAAATTAAAATGTGAACTGTGATATGTTAACCTTTCAACACAGTGATTTTCAAATCTTCCCAAGTTCTGCCAGAGTGACAATGGCTCTGCAATTAGGCACCGTCTTTTCCCCCATCCTTTAGAGATAGTCATATCTTCCTCTGACCCTTACAGTAGCCTCCCTTCTTTAATATCCAAGGGGCCAGGTTAAAATTCTGCATACGTATTTAATTAATAACCATGGTTTCCCATGTTTATTCCAAAAATTCCTGTAGATGTTCTCTTTCATCCTCTGGTCCTCCTGTAGGGACAACAGTGAGATGCACATTCCTGATTTTGCTTTATGTGAAAAGAGCCTCTGACTTACACAGTAGGATAGAATGAACAGTATTCATTAAAACTGAAGAATCCAGGCCAGGTAGGGTGTTGCACACCTGTAATCCCAGTGACTTGGGAGGCTGAGGCAGGAGGATTGCAATTTCAAGGCCAGCCTCAGCAACTTGGCAAGGCCCTAAGCAACTTAGTGAGACCCTGTCTCCTGGCCCCCTCAAAACAAAAACAAAAACAAAAACAAACAAACAAACAAAAAAACAAAAAACCCTAAAACAAAAAACTAGACAGCCCACATTTCATTCCCTGTAACCAATTTGTAAGATTTATTGAAAGTTGCACTTAACTACTGAATGAAGACTTTATAAGTCAATCTGGATGCTTCTTCTTTTCCTTTCACAGAAATAAAACAGTTATAATTACTACAGTTGTATTTATTATGTCCTAAGCACTGTTCTGAAAAAAATGCATAAAATGATTCAGTCATAAAACAACTACATTATAGTAGTAGTAGTATACCCCATTTCTTGCCAACACTGTGTGATAGTGAGTTGAAGCAACCTGGCCAAAATCTTAAGATTTGGTAAGTTTAAGAGAAAGAATGTGTGCCCCAGTTCTCTGACTCCAGAGACTTTTGCATTGTCGAACTTTCTTTTAAGAGACAAAGGCTGACCGGGCATGGCGGTGTAAGCCAAGCCCATAACCCCAGCAACTTGGGAGGCTGAGGCAGGAAGATTGCAAGATCGAGGCTAGCCTCAGCAGCCTGGCAAGGCCCTGTCTCAAAAAATGAAAAGGACTAGGATGTAGCTCAGTGGTTAAGCACCCCTAGGTTCAATCCCCAGTACCCGCCCCCCCCAAAAAAAAAAAAAAAAAAAAAGCGAGAGAGAGAGAGAGAGAGAGAGAGAGAGAGAGAGAGAGAGAGAGAGAGAGAGAGAGAGAACGAGAGAGAACACAAGCGCCAAAGCTAAAGCCTGGCTGGCACAGTGGTGCATGCCACCTATATTCCCAGCGATTTGGGAGGCTAAGGCGAGAGGGTTGTCTGAGCCCAGGGCAGCCTGCGGGGGCGGGGGGGGGGGGGCAGCGGGAAACAGGACCCTACCTGAAGAACAAAAGAGAGAACCTGTGTGAGTTTAAATTAAAATAAGGTCTCACCATACCTGCCTCATTTCTTAAATCATTGCACCCCTCTTTTATCTGAAGGCTTTACCAGTAATGCTTAATCTTTTGTTCATTGCAAATTTAACTAAAACTCAAAGATTTCTGTGACTTTGTTTTTATTTTTATTCCATGAGACATTTCCTTTCTTGTGAGCAGGGCATTCCACTTCTAAGCCAGATGTGGTTGACTTGTTGGAGCAAGGCAAAGAGCCCTGGATGTTTCTAAAGGAGGAAACACAAAAGCAATATACAGGTATGTGAAGCAGGGGAAGCAGTCAGGGCTGGTAACAACCTTTTTGGTTAGGGAGAGGAGACATTTCTTTGTGTTGTAGACTCTTGGAATATAGGTCTGTGTCCTCAAGAGAAAAATAAAGATCTCAGTGTGAGACATGGAAGGAACATCAACATTTCCCCACTTACCCATCAACCATTTTTATCTGATCTTTCAAACCCATTTTCAGTAAGGAGGCTCTTTTCTTTGGTGCAGTATTTTAACAGTATTTTGGAGTCTGGTTTTCAATTTCCCTTTTGCATACACACAAACACATATATCAATGCAAAGATAGTAAATAAAACTTACAAGTTCCTTGCTTTCATGATATTTACATTGTACTATATTGTATTAAATGAAAATAAACATACAAAACACATCAGACAGTGGAATGAACTATGTTGGAATATGAGCAGAGATGGGGCCATTTTAGATAAGTTGATGAGGGACAATTTCTCTGAAGTGGTGATATTTGAGAAGTGATAAAGGCACAGGCCAGATGTTTATCTGGGGAAGAATATTCCAACTGAATGAAGCGTTTAGAAGCCTCAGGGGTTTGCTTTACCAATTAGGAAAAGTTAGAAGGAGGGAGGGGAAGAGGGAGAGCTATGTGAGTTTAAGCAGCATCAGATAGATCAGAATAGAGGAGAGTGACAAGAAATGAAGTCACACTGTTAGGGGAATCAGATCAGATGAGGAATTGTTGACTTTGAATTGTTAGTAATAAGAATGCTTAGAACCAATAATATAATTATTTTTTTATTTTAATTTTAAGCCATTTCTTAAAATATCAAATGAAGACAGAAAACAAAAATAAATGTGTAGCTTAATGGGTTATATAAGTTAAACAACCATGTCACTATACCCATGAGCTATAACTTTTAAAAACTATTTTAATATAATTTCAGAGTTACAGAAAGGTGATAATAATAGTACATAAGATTCTCTACACCCTTCAAGCATACATATATATATGTATACATATATATGTGTGTGTACATGTATGTATATGTATATATTTAGATACATATAGTGTGGGTGTATATGTATATATATATGATGTGTGCGCATTCCGGGGATTGAAGCCAGGCATGCATAACGACTGAGCTACATCCCTGGTCCTTTTTATTTTTTATTTTGAGATGGTCTTGTTATGTTGCTTCGGGTCTTGCTAAATTGCTGAGGCTGGCCTTGAACTTGGAATCCTCCTGCCTTAGCTTCCCAATTCACTGGGCTTATAGGCATGCACCACTAAGCCATGCTGGAGATAAGCTTTGTAGTGAACTTTAAATGCTCCACACATATCCACCCAATCAAAATCTCTCTCCTGCTAGGTGCAACCACTGTTGTGATTTTTTTCCCCCACTTGTGGTCCTAGGGATGGAACCCAAGGCTTCACTCATGCTAGGCAAGCACTCCCATTGAGCTATCCTACTAGCCCCGCTATTGTGATTTAGTAGTGATAAGTCTTTTCCTTTTTTTCTTCCTCCAATTTCTTTATATTTTAAGTCTTCTTTAATTTCCTCTTCATCTCTTTTTTTGTTCCTAACCATTTGTTTGCCCAAGAAACAGTATCCTTCATTCTGGAATCTGCTGATGTCCCTGATATTTACTTAAACTTGCTCTCTGGTCTTTCCATATCCTTGAAATAAGTAGCAGGATCAAGAAGCTTAATCAGCCCCTTTCCCTTTCCTTCCCCTCCTCTCCTCCTCCCCTCCTCTCCTCCTCCCCTCCTCCCTTCCTCCCCTCCTCCCTTCCTCCCTTCCCTCTGCCTCCCCTTCTCCAGCTCCTCTTCCTTCATCATTGGCAAGCATTTACTGCGCATCTGTTCAGTTGAGGGCAGGTTGCAGTACTTCATTTCCCCTGAGGATTCTGGCTTCACAATCGACAGCATCGGGACCATTTCGACAGCATCAGGCTTTGACTTTGAGTGGGAAACTAGAAGTTTTTCACTCGTCATTAAAGTGGTTGATGCTGGAGGACTGTTTACCACTGGAAATCTAAAGATTTTCCTCATCAATGTCAACAATAAGGACCCCAGTCTTACCTGCAGTTTATTCAGCATTGAAAATGCTGTCTTGAGTGTTATTTCTATAAACTCAACTCTGCACAACAAAGCCAACGTCACCTTGGATGAAGAAATTCCAATTGGGAAAACCATTGGAGCATGCCAGGCAACTGATGAAGATAACTTGGGAGATTTAACCTTTGAATTAGATCCACAGAATGTCTACTTTGCAGTTGATAAAGTGCGTGGGACTGTGGTTACTGCCACCCGCCTTGATGTGGAGAGAGCTGGGTTTGCAAGAGTTCAGTCCCTCTCCATTAAGGCTTGTGATGATGACCAGAGATGTGCAGCAATTCCAGTGATGACCTATATTCATGGCATTAATGACAACGCTCCTTTCTGTGATTGATATCTGATTAGGTACACAGGCAAGGAGGCGATCGCAAAAGACATAGTAGTCACAAAACTCTCGTGTCACGACCTTGATGAGCCCCCTAACGCGATCCGTTATGCTCCAAGCGCAGGCCCAGTTGGTTCCGGGCAACTCTTTGAGCAAGTGCCAGAGGCTGCACATTTCATCCGGATTGCCCAAGATTTAGATTATGAGGACCCAGAGATGGTTACTGCAAGACATATCTATGAAATGATGATTTCGGTATTTGATGACCTGCGTCCATCCCATACAGTCACTGTAACAGTCATTGTGGAGATCGCTCCTGCCAATGACTTCAGCCCTGTGTTTAAAACTGCACACTATTCATTCTCCGTTCCGGAAACATCAGGAGCTTTCCACAAAGTTGGAAGAGTGAACGCCATGGATGAAGACCATCCACCCAACTGTCTGACCTACAAGATAACCAAGGGAGAGGTCCAGGTTATACAGAGATTTTGGATTCACCCTCTCTCTGGAATGATTGAAATTACCACACAGCTAGACTATGAGTCTGTGAAGCAGTATAACCTCACTGTGGAAGCTGTGGACTGTGACAGAGTTCATCCCCGCACAGGAGTGACCACACAAAGGAAAGGTCTGACCATTGTGTACACAGCTATCAACACATACAACTCCTGGGACTGGTACATTCCTTTCATCCTCACTCTGATGGCTATTTTCCTTGCTGGATTGGTTTCCTGGTTGTGTTTTCTGCTTTGGAGATATGGAAACATTATGGAGTGCTGTCAGATAATGACCAAAGAAGTGTCCAAGTCCAAACCCAAAAGAATGAAGTATATTGCAAGAGATAGAAATCAGAAAGAGAAGGTCATCACAGGAAGCAGAAGTAAAAAATTAGAAGTGTTAACAGAAACCATCGTGTATGAGACCGTGTTTGATGGAGAAGCCGTTGATCCAGTGTCTGGGAATGTGTATGAATATAACAGCAGAACAGGGGCAAGAAAATGGAAGAAGCCACCCAGGTGTCAGGAGGAGACCTCAAGGAACATATATTCCCTCCAGGATGCCCACCCTGCTGAGGACTCTACCTCCTTACCAATTCCTCTTCACGGATAGCATATCTTCCAGTGCCTCTGAATGATTGCATTTTTGTGCATGTGATTGTCATGGACAATTTTTACTTGGCTATCTAAAATTCATTTGTAGGTGTGAGGCCAGCCATTTTTTTGTGTTGATTGCTTTCTGTAATCTTCCAGGTCGTGTCTTGGAAAGGGCATGGAGGGGGGGTGAGGACGGTTCACCTTTGACCTCTAGATGTCTTTTGTTGACAACTAGAGACTAAATTGGCATATGTCTGGTTTTCTTTGCCCAGTTCGACATGTTTCTTTAGAGCAGAGATTTTGTTTTGCCCACTCCTGTAAGCCCAGCCCATACTTGGCAGAAGACGGGGGATTCCATACTTACTTGGTGAATAAATAAATTTGCATCTATGAAAAAAAAAAAGAAGAAGCTTAATCAAGCTGGGTATGGTTGTGCATGCCTATAATCCCAGCAGCTCTGGAGATTGAGGCAGGAGGATCTCAGGTTCAAAGCCAGCCTCAGCAATTTAGCAAGGCCCTTAAGCAACTCAGAGAGACCTTGTCTCCAAATAAAATATAATAAAGGGCTAGGGATGTGACTCAGTGGATAAGCGCCCCTGAATTCAATCACTGATACAAAAAAAAACAAAAAGCTTAATTGGATTTATATTCAACTTATGATGTATTCCCATTGTACCACGTCACAAAACAATGACAGTTCATTGCATTGGCAATGCTAATATGATAGTTTGGGTAAATGGAACTTAGTGCCCTAGGTAGTGCTAATATGATATAACTTATGTGAGGTGCTTCCCATGAATGTATCATTTTCTCTTTGTTACCAACAAATAATCTGCTGTGTGATACTGTGGGCTTTATGTTTCCCCACAAGTATTCCCTAGTGATGACTGAATCAGTTAAAATGGGGGTGACTTTTCTATCATTTCATCCTACATTTACTATCATTCTTTAATGAAGAACACTTGGTTTTTGTTTTGTTTTTAATTATTATAGACTTAAATTTTATATACTATTTTAATATGTTTATTTTGAAATAGTTTTAGATTTACAAAAGAATTGCAAAGATAATATAGTTACTATTTGCCCTTCACTCAGCTTTCCCAATTATTAATATCTTGTATAGCCATAATACATTTATCAAAACAAAGTATGCTTTTGTATTCCCAGCTACTGTGGAGGCTGAGGGAAGAGAATAGCTTAAGCTCCATGCTCCATAGTGAGGCCTCTCTCAGAAAAAAAGAAAAAAAAAAAAAAACCTAAGCAATTAACATTTATACAATACTACTAATACTAGTAAATGGTAGACTTTATTCATATTCATCAGTGTTTTCACTGATTTTTTTTTTTTTTCTGACTTAGGACATGGCCCAAAATACTATCTTGTCACTTAGTCTTTCTGTTTCCCTAGTCATTTTCCAATCTATGCCACTTTCGTGGACTTTCTATCTTTCATGTCCTTGACACTTTCCGAGAGGACAGTTACTAGGTAGAATATTTCTCAATTTAGATTAGTCTGATAGCTTTCTCATAAGTAAACTGGGGTTGTGGCTCAGTGCTAAAGTGCTCGCCTAGCATGTGTGAGGCACTGAGTTAGATCCTCAGCACCACATAAATATATATAAATAAAATAAAGGTATTGTTTCCATCTACAATTAAAAATACTTCTTAAAAAACTGCATGTTTATATTTATTAATTTTTAATAAAATTTAGGGTTACATTTGATGAATTAAAACATTGCAACTTCTATAATACGTAATATATCCTTTATAATCAGTTACTGACATATTAACAAGCAACTATGTTCTTTAGAAACATTTTGCCAGGTGTGGTGGTGCATACCATAATCTCAACAACTTGGAATGCTGAGGCAGAAGGATGAAGTTCAAGGCCAGCCTAGGCAATTTAGCAAGACCCTGTCTGAAAATATTTAAAAGTGAAATGAAAAGGGCTGGGGATGTCACTCAGTGATAGAGTGCCCAATATCAGAGGGAAAAGAAAAAAAAATGTAGAAAGAACTCATTTTGGTCGGCGACCCTACCAACAGGGTAGCAGGCCCCTCTCTCCTCTGTCCAGTGGAAGGCACCAGCCATGTGGCGTTGGGTCGTTGGGTTGTTGTGTGGTGACAGTCACAGTGGGTGCGGCTGATTTAGCCCTGTCTGGCGGGTCTCTGCTAGCACCCATCCTCTCCCATCCATGCCAGCAGCGGCCCTGAGTCGACACCCAGGAAGGCCGCTGATGGTGATCTTGACTGCCTTGCACCGTCTGTGACTTCCTCTGTGGTGGCCTCAGCCGAGCAGCCTCACTGGAGATTCAAAGAGGAGCTGATTAAAAAATTCCAGAAGTGAATGAAATGAATATCCTGGGAACATATCCTGCAGACAGAGACTATGGTTTAATGAAAACAGATGAACCTAGTGGTCCTTACCAGAGTATGAGAGATGATGATGCAGATGCATACAGTGATCCAGAAACCACCCAGCCAGGACTCTAGATGTCCTAGCTAAGAAACTATCTGCTGCTGAAGTCTCAGAACCAAGGTATCGGGTTCGGGAGGATCGTGACCACTCACCTGAAGATTTAGAAAAAAAGCGACAATTTGAAAATGAAGAGGAAGCTTCACTATAATAAAGGACTGAATATTAAATTAGTTAGACAACTAATTTCAAAATGAAGACGAAGAAATGTTAGAGACTATAGATGGAGAAAGCATGAATATTGAAGAATCAAATCAAGGAACTACCACAGGTGACCAACAATAAAACAAATCACAAAATTCATGCAAGAGATTTGTTCATCATTGCAGTTGTCATATACAAACCCTGTTACTATAATACGCTGCTTCTTGTTTTCCGCAATTCTTGATTTAAGTACCAAAATGCATACCAGTTATGATATATTGCCAAGAATTAAATAACCCTAGAGATCTGATTAGACTGAAAATGCCTAATGCATATATTCTTGTGCCTTGGACTTCACCACAAATACAGTGTGTCATGGGTCCAAAGGGCTTTACTTTTGTAAGAACATTGGTTAGTTTGTATAGGACATTATATAGCTTTTTATGCTTTAAAGGTTAAACAACGTCTTTTGGGAGGAAGAAAGCCAGTTTATTTTCATCACTTCTAGATGTGATACCTCTTACAAAAAGCCTCTCTGGGTTTTTGTGTATTTTTATCAAAAGCTGATTGGAACAAGAAGATACATAGGCTGATATATATTCAGGCTGAAAGATATTTTAACAGTTGTCTTCAACTTAATTTTTCTTTTTAATTGAGAAGGATTATAAGTGTTACTATTGTGTTTTCTGGCCTAGTATCTTTAAAATTCCTGTTAAGTTTCTTTGTGTTACAGGAAAGGATTGAAACTTTTCTATTCAGAACTAGCTTTTTTTCACAAATAAACTGTCAGGTTGAACTTGCATTAACATCTGCTCCAACTGCTTGGTTTGGTACACTGAGCAGACCAGATCAGTCTTTTTTTCAATAAATATAAGTAGCTTCGGTATTCCCTTTACATACCTGTCTTAACCTCCCACTTTTGTTTTCTATTCCTTTTACACATATGCATACAATTGTAAGATTGTAGTAAAGGATCACAGAGTTGCTACAATAATGGAATTCTCATTTTGGCCATTAGTGCTTATTAGTTCTTCTGATAGATGAAGAAAATGAATTGAGTAGCAGCAATACTATAGGCAGTAAATAGAATTCAACTGCTTAGTTTCTACACCTCTCTGATTTACAGTGTGATAATTAAATTGCTATTGTTAGTTCATTTGACTTAATTAGACCTTAGAAAATAGTTAAGCTTTTGTATGATGAGAGAATTGTATAGAACCAGTGATATAATTGTTTCTGAGTATACAGACAGAATTAAACCTGAACAATTTTTATTTAAAATTTTAAAACAGTCCCTGATTTAAGGGAATATGATTGTGTACTGTGACAAATGTACTTTATTCTTTTAACAGTGTAGGAATTATTTGGATTTGTTTTTCCTAAAATGAAGCACAGTTCCTATGTATCTTGGTTTAGTGATAGTTTCATTTCTAGTCAGTTTTTAATTTTTTGTTAGTACCAAAAGAATCCATTATACAAACAGACTTTTAAAATAATTTTGGTTTATTATATATATGAAATGTTTTTTTTCTGTTGTTGTTTTTTGGTACTGGGGATTGAATGCAGGGACAACTCAACCACTGAGCCACATCCCCAGGCCAATTATATATATATATATATATATATATATTTTTTTTTTTTTTTTAGAGACAGGATCTCACTGAATTACTTAGTGCCTTTTGCTGAGGCTGGCTTTGAACTCTCCATCCTTCCACCTCAGCCCTAAAACCATTACAGGCATGCACCACATCTTACCCAGCTGAAATGGCTTTTATTGAACAGCTTGTCTTCCACTTGAGGTTTGATGGAAATATCAGTATGTCAAAATAAATAAAAATGGGTTGCAGTTGTGGCTCAGTGGTAGTGTGCTTGGCTAGCACATGTGAGGCACTGAGTTCGATCCTCAGCACCACATAAAATAAACAAATAAATAAAATAAAGGTATTGTGTCATCTATAACTAAAAAATTAATTATAAATAAATAAAAAGTGGTAGGATTCTTTGCTGTTAAAAAAATATATAAACTCGAGCTGGGTTGTAGATCAGTGGTAAAGAGCCTGCCTAGCACATGTGAGGCACTGGGTTCTATCCTTAGCTCTACATAAAAATAAAATAAAGGTATTGTGTCCATCTACAACTAAAAATTTTTTTTAATTTAAAAATTTTAAAATATTTTATTTCTTTAGTTGCCCATATTTTTCCAGTTTGAATATTGGTAGTCCTTTTCAGTTGGTTCCTATGTCCACTTAAAACACCCATTCTTTGAATTTTGAGGGGAACTTCTTTCCTGGTACTATTCAGATTCATCTTATTTTCTTCCTTTCTGGTCCTTTAACTACAGAATTGTAATTGGAAATCAAGATCTGGGTTCTGTTATGCTTAGTGCTTCTATGACCCCCCAGAGACCTACCAAAGAAGTACACGTATGCATATTGCGTGATGTATTCTTACCTATAAGTTGTTCTCTCTGTCAATCTGTTTGCATATTAAACTAAACTTGAATTCATACTGATGTCTTCCACTCTTATCCAGTACCACAGGGCATATTCAAGCCTTCTTCTTTTTTATCTGTAACTTTTCTTTTCTGATAATGGAAACTGGCTTCCACCATCCACCATTCATCATTTACTCGTTCAGCTCCAGTGTATGTGCGTGTAACACATTTTAGAACTGTTAACCCGTACCCCAATGAGAAACAAACTAACTAACTCAAGTAGTGTTTATTTACAGTTCCTTTTGTCTATAGCCTTATACTATTCAGTTAAAACATCATTTTCCAAGGTTCATAATTATTGCATCATATCACAGGGCACTGTTTATTCAGTATATTTATCACACATACTCTTTAATTTCCAATTGTATTTTGTCTAGTTGTCTTTATAAAAATGTTGATTTTTAGCATAATTTTTTGTGGTTAGGCTACATACTCTTGTATGATTTTGATCCTTTAAAATTCATTGAGACTTTCTTTATAACCAAGTCAATTTTTATAAACAATTGTGGTATAATTGGAAAGTAATTGAATTCTGTAATATTTGGATTAACTGATGACATTCTAGATCATTGTTGATCAAATGTTCTACTCAGAGTTTGGATTATGTTGATTTGTTTTCTTTATGCCATTTTACTAGATGTGTGTTGAAGTTCATTAGAAAACAGAGACAGGTAAAATATTTTTAAAAAATTAAAATCTCTAATCCCTACCACTTTTAACACCTTGGTATGTACACACAGATAGTCTTGTTTTTCTTTTGACCAAAGTTCTACTCTTCTCTCAACTGTTTTATAATCTGATTGTCACTGATTTTTCTATTTTCTCTTTCTAGTGTATTTTAATTTTACTGCTTCTTCAAAACCAAAATTGTTCTCGCATTACCCCTTTTGGCTCAATTTAGTTTGTTCAAATCAGCATCCTAAAGCAGGATTGTGCATTTCATCTGGTTACTGTAGTAACAAACCTCTCCTTAGTCTAACACATTCCCTTTATGACACAGACATTTTGAAGTGACAAAGCCACTTATATTTTGACATTTATTATCTTCTGAATGTATCTGGGTACTATTGTATGAAATAATTTGGCTTTTTCTCTACTCTTTGTATTCATGTAAATTGGGAAGTATTTTTAGTCTTAGGGGATTCACATTAAAGCATTTGTTACTGAAGTACATTACTGGTTATGTGTACTCTGTCAAAAGACAAATCAGTGGTACAATCCAATATATGTTATCCTTTATTGGTATAACAGTTGGATTCCTCCATTGATCAGTTATCTTCTTCCTGTGGTTAATGAAGTTTCCCTGCTTCTGTTTGGCATAACAGTAGCAGTCAGTTCTGTAGCAGCTCTTCTCGCAATATTTTATACTATTATCATCACTGTTTATACCTATCTTTTTTTTTTTTCTTATTTTGTGTTTTTTTGGTATCAGGGATCGAACAAAGGGACACTTAACTGCTGAGCCACATTCCCAGCTCTTTATTTATTTTTAATTTGAGACAGGGTCTCACTAAGTTGCTTAGGGTCTTGCTAACTAAGTTGCTAAAGCTGGCCTCAAAGTTGTGATTCTCTTCCCTCAGCCTCCTGAGTCTCTGGGATTACAGGTGTGGACCACCACATGCAGCTTATACTTATCTTAATAAGATTGAGAATTGCCAGGTGGTTTTTTAAAAATATTTTTAATGGACACAATACCTTTATTTTATTTATTTATTTATTTTTTTGTGGTGCTAAAGATCAAACCCAGTACCTCACACATGCTAGGCAAGTGCTCTACTAGTGAGCTACAATCCCAGGTGTTTTTTTTTTTTTTTTTTTTTTTTAAGTCCTATTATGACTTCTGCAGATCTTTTTTCTTTTGGTAGTGGGGATTGAATGCAGGGCCTCGTATATGCTAGGCAAGTGCTCCACTACTGAGCTGCATCCCCAGTCTTCAATAGTGTTTTTTTGTTTTGTTTTGTTTTTAGTTGTAGATGGACGCAATACCTTTATTATTTTATTTATTTATTTTTTTGTGGTGCTGAAGATCGAACCCAGTGCCTCACATGTGCTACGCAAGTGCTCTACCGCTGAGCCACAACTCCAGCCCTATATAGTTTTTTGGTTGAAATGATCAACTGGAGCTATTTAGTTACCTTGAAACAATTCCGTTGGAAAGGGGGGAAAATATATATGATTTTTCTATTAATTATAAATATTTTAGTAATGCATGACTTGATAAAAAGTATTAAGTGTTTTTTGTTCTCTAAAATCATTATGAATTTATCCATTCTTTCATTTGCTTAATATGTTGAATACCACATAATCAGTTTTTCTGCTCTTACCATATTGATTATACACAGCTCAGTATCCAGATATATGTTTTTTAACAAAGCCATAAGTCTTTTAATTTTTGTTACCTTTTATCCTAAGATTCCAAGATTTATCTTGTATCTTATTTGAACCCATTCTTGAAATCAAACATTTCTTTAAGGATTTTCTGATATTAGTGGAGAATTGTTAAAGATATTAGTGTTTATTAAGAAGATAATTCAAAGATACAAGAATATTGTCCTAGTCTAGTGGAGGATGTTTAAAGATAAGGATTTTTATATTAGTGGGGAATATGAGAGACAACCATGTAAATGATAGGGTGTTAATTATTGCTAGCTTTTTTTTACTTCATCCTATGGAAATTTGTTTGTTAAAACTCTTTGTCTTTTTTTTTTTTTTTTTTTCCTTTCATTACTAGACATTGAACCCAGGTGTGTTCTACTGAACTATTTCCACAGCCACTTTTAAAAGTTTTTTATTTTGAGACAGGGTCTTGCTAAGTTACCAGGGCCGACCTTGAACTAGTGATCCTCACCTCAGCCTCCCGAGTAGCGGGGTTACAGGTGTGCATCACTGCACTAGGGTGCTTTTTAACTTTTCATAGGGTCAGTTTTGATCAAATATTTTTCTAAAAAATTATTGATATCACCTGTATTTTCAAATTTATTTGCATACTGATATTATGTGTTTGTCTAGCGATTTTATAAATCTTCTTTTTGTGGGGGGAGAGTTGAAAATTGAACCCAAAGCTCTTTATAAGCTAAGCACACACTGTACCACTGAGCTACCTGCCTTGCTGCTATAATTTTTTTCCTCTCTCCTTCTTCATAATGTTTATATTTCAGTTGTTTTTTAAAGAGTTCTCTTTTTGATTTGAAATGATTTTATTCGTTTCTCAAATTCACTACATTTTGATTTTATCTTTATTCTTTCTACTTCCCTTTAGTTGTTAGTTTTTCTAAATTTCTTAGTGAATTGTTTGTTTATTTAATTACGAGGTAATTATGAGGTAACAGCTTTTTTTCTAAGCATTATAGATGATTAATGTACTTTATTAATTGTAGTGTTTTCTTTTTTACCTGTCTATATTTCTGTAGTTTCACTATTTCAGTAGTATAACAAGGAATCTTACTCTTTTTGATTTTTGAATGCTGACAACTTTTAATACCCATCCCTCTTTTTCTTTTACCACCCCCCCCCCTTTTTTTTTTTCTGGATCATCTGATTAAAAACCTAGGTGCTCTCTTCTTTGGTGCTGATAGAAAATTCAAACCAGGCAAGCCCCGTCCCACCTGCAGGAACCTTCAGCTCAGCACCACACCCTAAGCATCATTAAAAACTCCATACCAGGGGCTGGGGTTGTGGCTCAGTGGTAGAGTACTCACCGAGCACATGTGAGGCCCTGGGTTCAATGCTCAGCACCACATAAAAATAAAACAAAGGTATTGTGTCCACCTACAACTAAAATATATATAAAAATATGTAAATATATAAAATAAAAATAAATAAAATTTATGTTTAAAAGCAAAACAAAAACTCCACAGTAATCTCATTTATTTTCTGACCTACTTGGAAACCACTCTGCCCTCTCTAGAAAGCCTCCTTATGCATGTGGTCAACCTTTTCACCATTCTTGGTTTATGCGTGTGGTATCTTCAGTCTTGACAACCAAGTTACATTTTTTGTGAGCATCCATCCTGCTTCTCTGATGTCCATAGTACTTATCAACCAGCATTTAGTTAGTGAAGAAGCTTTATTTTTTTTAGATGAAATGCTCCCTGTTTTGCAATATTGCTGATACTTAGTTATTTTTTGAGGCTAGGAAATAATTGTTTCTCCTGTTTTTACACAAATGAGTCACAGAAAACTCCTCATTGTCTTTGACCCTACTCTCTTCATTCTGTATGGATCTTGCTCGGTCTTTCTTGCATCTAATCTGGATTGCCATCTTTCAGCCCACATTTAATATTTCCTTTTTTATACAGTTCTAGGCATCTGGTACCCTAGAACTTTCCTCCATATTGTTTACTCTTTCCAGCATTAGCAAATGGAAAAAAATGTCTTATAATTTTTGTTCAAGTATATGTCTGAATTGTCTGATGAAAATCATCAGAATGTTTATCTGGGAAGTACAGAATGGCTAATCTGGACAATAAGGGAAGGGAAGCAAGGACCTTGGTAACAATATGAAACAACACAGCATATATAGAGTGGATATGGCATAATTCAACTTAGTTGAAGTAAATACAGTAAGTTATTTAGCACTTTGGATATGCCAGAACTTTATAATTAAAACAACGAGGGATTGTGTCTGCTCTTAAGGAAGTTCAGGGAAATATAAACAAGGAGATTATCAAATCAAAATTAATGATATAATTAAAAACAAAAGAAAGAAGTGCTTTAACTCTTTAGAGTTAGCAAGTACAGCCTTTATTGGCATCAGATCTGCCATTTTAGGTTGGAAACCATTTTACCTATGGGGCTCCTAAGTTTCCATCCTGAGGCAATGCCGCTTAGCTTCCTGTAAAAAAGGAAAGGGGTCAGCCCTCCCCAGCCCACGATGCAACCCCTAGGAAGAATTCCTATTGCGGGTTATAAAACTGCTCCATAAGAACTGACATGCAGCTGCTCTCCCCGGGGGGACAACCTTGTCTGTTGGACTGTGTGCTACTGACAGACAATAAACCTCTTGTGTGAGATTCTGGTGAGTGGCATGGTGCTTGCACTCTGTTCAGACTTTGTGTGTGTCCTTTCAGCCCCTCTAAAGAAAGAACATTTATCCTGGGACCTAAAGAATGAGAAAAGTTCAGTCTACAAACTGTCTTGGTCCAAGGATTCTTGGAAGATTAAACCATCTATAGAAAGCATGAATGACAAGGAAATTTGTACTGTTTTCTAGGTAACAAAAAGAGGGAATGTGGTAGAACACAGGAAACCAACAGGTTGTTGCTTTGACACGAGGCCTCATAGGTAGCAGGAGTCCTGCTGACCTGCTTGGAAAGGAATTTGAATTTTATTCTAAGAATAAAAAAAAAAAAATCACTAAAGAAACTTAAAAGGATGAATTGCATCTAAATCCGTGATAGATTTAAAATAAAGATGCTGAAGTTTTTCCCTTCTCAATTGTAATTCATTCGGTCTCTAAAGGCGCTGAGATAGATTTATAACAAGCCTGCCAAAAGTCTGACCCACACGCTAACATTACCTATTTCCTTGATCAATAACTTCACTGTATGATATATAGTCCCATACATCTCTGAATTCTTCTTGGCTTCTTTCACATTTCACTGACTGTATTTTTAGATTTCTATAAACCATTCACTCATTAGGAATGTTGCTTATTTCTTTTATAGATGTTTCATGTCATCTGGTATAGAAATACAAATTTTTTTCTTTCTTTTTTTTTGTTTCAGATTGGGATTTACAATATGAGATAATCAGCTATGTAGAAATGCCCACTTATGAGAAAGTTGTATCTTCTACACAACATGAGAGCATATATAGCAAAGATAAACTCTATGAATGTAAAAAATGCCGGAAGAAATTTAGGAGTGGCTACCAACTAATTCTACATCACAGGTTTCATGTTGAGAGACCCTATGAGTGCAAAGAGTGTGGGAAGAACTTTCGTAGCAGCTATCAACTTATTCTCCATCAAAGATTTCATAGTGGTGAGAAACCCTACAAATGTACAGACTGTGGGAAAAACTTTAAAAGTGGCTATCAACTTACTGTACACCAGAGATTTCATACTGGTGGGAAAACATATGAATGTAAGGAATGTGGGAAGGCTTTTATTTATTCCTCACACATTGTTCAACATGAGAGAATTCACACTGGTGGAAAGCCTTATGAATGTCAGGAATGTGGGAAGGCCTTTAGTCAAGGCGGACACCTAAGAATTCATCAGAGGATCCATACTGGTGAAAAACCCTATCAATGTAAGGAATGTGGGAAGGCTTTTAGTAGGCACTCAAATCTTGTTGAACATAAGCAAATTCATACTAACAAGAAACCATACGTGTGTGAGAAATGCAGAAAGGCCTTCAGGAGAAGCCATCAGCTTATCGTACATCAGAGTGTTCATACTGGCAAAAAACCATATGAATGTAAAGAATGTGGGAAAGGCTATACCACTGCCTCATACCTTATTCTACATCAGAGAATTCATAAAGGCGGGAAACCATATGAGTGCAAGGAGTGTAAGAAAAGTTTTACCTTGTATAAGAATCTTACTCGACACCAGAATATTCATACTGGTGAGAAACTTTTTGAATGTAGGCAATGTGGAAAGACCTATACTACTGGCTCAAAACTTTTCCAACATCAGAAAACTCATACTGGTGAGAGACCTTACAAATGTAAGGAATGCGGGAAGGCCTTTAGCTTGTACGGCTACCTTAATCAGCATCAGAAAATTCATATTGGTATGAAATGCTTTGAATGTAAGGAGTGTAAGAAAACGTTTACCTTGTATAGAAATCTTACTCGGCACCAGAATATTCATTCTGGTAAGAAACTTTTTGATTGTCAGGAATGTGGGAGGGCCTATAGTACTCGCTCCAACCTTGTGCAACATCAGAAAACCCACACTGGGGAGAAGCCCTATGAGTGTAAGGAATGTGGAAAGACCTTCAGCTTGCATGGATATCTTAATCAACATCAGAAAATTCATACTGGTGTGAAACCCTATGAGTGTAAGATATGTAGAAAAACCTTTACTTTCTGTAGAAATCTTACTCTACATCAGAGTATTCATACTGATGAGAAGCCTTTTGAATGTAAAGAATGTGGGAAGACCTTCAGACGTAGTTCACACCTTACTGCACATCAGAGTATTCATGCTGATAAAAAACCATATGAGTGTAAAGTATGTGGAAAAGCCTTTAAAATGTGTGGGTACCTTACACAACATCAGAAAATTCACAGTGGTAGAAAACCTTATGAATGTAAGGAATGTGGTAAGGCCTTTAGTCGTTCTTCAAACCTGGTTCAACATGAGAGAATTCATACTGGTGAGAAACCCTATGTGTGCAAACAGTGTGGGAAGACCTTTAGATATGGTTCAGCCCTTAAAGCACATCAAGGAATTCATACGGGTGTCAAAGAATAGAAAGAATGTGAGAATGCCTTTGGACATGGCCCAAACTTTCCCAACATCAAACAAATCACTTTGGTGAGAAATGATTAAATATTAGTCTTATAGGTATGTGTTTAGCAAATGAGAGACTTCATAATACAGTTCTCGTCACATTAGAAAGCCTTCAGTGTCAGTCCTGTTTTAATGAAATATCTGACTATTCAATGGCAAATTTAAGACAAAATAGAATTCCCGATTTTTTCATGTCTGTATGCTTTTAACATCCACGACATGGAACTTTATACTAAATCTATTAATTGAATGACTAAAAAAAAAGCCTTCTCTATTGGACATTAATGGTTCTGTTATGAATTTCCCCAAATTTTAATGTCTAAACAAAATAATAAACATTTCTCACAGATTTTATGGGCCAAAAATTGAGGACCATTTAGTTTTCCATGAGATCACAGTCATCTGCAGGCTTGACTGTGGATGAGGCTCTGTTCCCAGGACATCATTCATACTGGTTGCTGGCTAACATTCTGTATAGTCTGGATATGGTCTTAAGTAAATGTCCCTCAAAGGCTCATATGTTAGAAGTTTGGTCTCCAGTTTGCTAGTGCTACTTTTAAGAGGTATGGCCCAGTCATAGATTCATAGGACAGCCTCAGAAGAGGCTGTGAAACTCCAGGGAATATATAACCCTAGCTGCTCCTGGGCTTTCTGTTTGGCAGTATGATCTCTTCCACGTGTACCAACGTTCTGAGGACATTTGACCATGAGAATTTCACCAGACTTAAGCCAATGCCAGTGCAATGCCTTGAACCTCCAAAACTGTGAGCTAAATAAACCTCTTTTCTTTATAAAGCTAACTTGCCTCAGGTATTTCATTATAGTAATGAAAAACTGACTGATCCATTTAGAAAGTGAGTGTGCCAGGAAAAAAAAAATCCTGATCTTTGATGGACTTAATTTAGATGAGGAAATTCTGGGCTGAGAATTGGTGCTGTAAATGGATATGAGAATTTGGGGGCCTCTTGAGTATATTTTGCATATAAATTATAGATTATTATATGCAGAGTGCCAGTGGTGATGTCTTTAAAATATGTTCACATATTCTTTGAAATGCCAAGTTTCAAAGCTGAAGTTTAATCCCCTCTCACTGAATGTTGGCTTTCTCTTGGTGCTGATGCCCATTTACCCATTCACTCAGATCACCTCTATACCTTGGGCTTCAACAGAGGTGACTGATAAGACCCTTTGATATAATTTTCACTGAACAGTGATTCTCTTATCATCTTTGATCTTTCTGAAGTCTTCATGAAGGGTCTCTACTAGTCTGTTCTGTGGGGAACAAATTACCTGCTGTGGGTGCATTATTGAATAAAGTTTCCACCCATACCTTCTCTGAAATAATCATCAAGTTAATGATGAAGCCATGCCTCCCAGGGGCTCCTCTTTGCCAGTTTTCTAAGTCTAGTGGAAGTATTATTGCAGGTTAATTTTTAGGTGCCCCAGACTTCTCCAGTGGACAACTTTGAGTCACCTACCCATCAGCCAGACTTAAACTGTTATCAAACTGCACAGCATTTTAATAGTTTTCTTACATGATCCCTTTCATCCCCATCCTTCAGAGCGATCAGTCTCACATCATGGCATGGAGGTTATCACTACCTCTCTGGCTCTCGTTTTTCTCTCATAGTTATCGCAGTTCCCTTTATGCATCTGATCCTGTCCTGATGTTTGCTTTTCAGAGGATCAAGATGAGCACATACCTTGACCCTTATACTTTATTTTCCTAATGGTACCCTTAATTTGATCTTTATCCAAAGACCATTTCTGAAGGTTAGCTTTATTTGCTTTCTTAAAAGGTTGGGAATTTCCAAAGCCAAGTCCTGGTTCACTACTTCTTTTAAATTTTTTTTTGTAGATGCTGAGGATAGAAGCCAATGCCTCACACATGCTGGGCAAGTGCTCTACCACTGAGCCACAACCGCAGCCCCTGGGTCTACTTCCGTTTAACCGTTCTTCTTTAGTATTTAAATATATATATTAGGGGTTGTGGCTCAGTGGTAGCCTGCTCATCTAGCACACAAGAGGACCTGGGTTTGATCCTCAGCACCACATAAAAATAAAATAAAGGTACTGTGTTCACCTGCAACTAAAAATATTAAAAAAACGTATTTTTCTATAGGATAACAGTTCAGTATTTAGCATCCAACCAAAGGTAAGAAGACACCAGGCATGGGACCTGTAATGCCAGCAGCTCGGGAGGCTGAGGCAGGAGGATCCCAAGTTCAAAGCCAGCCTTAGCAAGGCCCTAAGCAACTTGGTGAGACCCTGTCTCATAGAAAGGGCTAGGGATGTGGCTCCTGGGTTCAATCCCTGGTAGCAAAAAAAAAAAAAAAGAAAGAAAGAAAGAAGAAAGAAGAAGACAACATGTAAAGAACTAGGAAAATGTTGGTACATAATGAAGAAAAAAATTGACTCACATAACTACTAGGTTATCAAAAGTTATAATATTTTATATGATGATGAAGCATTGATGAAAGTTAATCAAAATATAAGCACAAGAACAGCAACTCTTGGGAAAGAGGAGATCAAAGTCCAGAGTTAAGGGGCCGGGGTTGTAGCTCAGTGGTAGTGCACTTGCCTAGCACATGTGAGACACTGGGTTCAATCCTCAGCACCACATAAAAATAAGTAAATAAAATAAAGGTATAAATTTTTTTTTAAATCTAGGGTTACGATAGTATAGTATCTAAAACATCCAGTTTAAAAAAAGTTAAACTTTATTTTTTATTTATATTTTTTATGTGGCACTGAGGATCAAACCCAGTGCCTCACCTGTACTAGGCAAGTGCTCTACCACTGAGCTACAACCCCAGCCCTAAAATATCCAGTGTTTGACAATGAAAAAGTGAGAACGCAAAGGAAAGGGAAAATGTGACCATGCTTGAGGAAGAGTCTATTGAAACTGTCCTTCAGGAGGCTAGGACATTGCAAAACTTCAAACGGACTATTATAAATATGTTCAAAGATTGAAATGAAACCATATTTAGAGAATTAAAGACAATTCCCTTTAATTGTCATTTAATGACAACAATGATTCATCAAATAGAGAATATCAATAGATTGAAATTCGTTTTTAAAAAGAAGCAAGTAGAAATTTTAGATTTGAAAAGTTTAATGTCTTAAATGAAAAGTTCCCAAGCTCAACAACAGAATGAACTGACAGAAGGAAGAATCTCTGAACTCAATGATACATCAGCATAAATTTTCCAACAGATAGAAAACAAAGATAAGAAGAAGAAAAATGAATAGAATTAGGGCCTATGGAACCACAATCAAGCATAACAAGCATACAGATAATAAGCTTGGAGTCCTTAAAGCAGAGGATTAAAAGGGGTAGGAAAGTTAAATAAGTCTCAGTGTTTTCCAAATATGATGAAAAAATACATATACATCCAAGAAGCTCAATGAAATTCAATTAGAATGAACAGAAAGTCAAACACAAGAGGAAAATCATGAAATCAGCAAGAGAAAGATGACTTAAGTTGGCAGCTGACTTTTCATTAGAAACAATGGAGGCCAGAAAGCAGTGGGATCACATTCAAAATACATTTTTTTCTCTCTGACTAAAAAGACAATTGCACAATATAATTGTAAAACTACACTACTGATCTTATATAATAATGAAATATATGTGACAATAACATGAATGAGGGGGAAGGAATGTGGGTCTACTGAAGCACAATTTCTGTATTTTATTGGAAGTAAGTTACTACTCAAATGAAGATTATTAGCCAAGCATGGTGGCACATGCTTGTAATCCCAGTGACTCCAGAGGTCTAGGCAAGAGGTTCCCAAGTTTGAGGTCAGCCTTAGCAACTTAGTGAGGACCTAAGCAACTTGGTGAGAGCCTGTCTCAAAATAAAAAAATGAAAAGGGCTGGGGATGTAGTTCAGTCATAAAGCAACCCTGGTTCAATTCCCAGTACAAAAAATCTAATCAAAAACAGATTGAGGCGTTGGGGATAGAGCTCAGTGGTAGAGTGCTTACCTAGTATGCATAAGGCCTTGGGTTCGATCTCCAGCATTTCAAAACACAAAACAAAACAACAACAACAACAAACAGAATAAGAACTGGGTGCTGAAATGTGCACCTGTAATCCCACCTACTCAAGAGGCTGAGGTAAGGGCTGGGGATATAGCTCAGTTGTTAGAGTGCTTCCTTGCAAGCACAAGGCCCTGGGTTCAATCCCCAGCACTGCAATAAATAAATAAATAAATAAATAAATAAATAAATAAATAAATAAATAAAATAAAAGAGGCTGAGGTAAATTCAAGGCCAGCCTGGGCAATTTTGAGACCCTGTCACAAAATAATACTTAAAAATGGCTGGAGTATGGGTTTTGGCTGAGCACTTGCCTGGCATGACAAGGCCCTAGGTTCAATCCCTAGTACCATACAAGTAAATATCTAGATAGATAGATAAATAGCAGAGATTGTCAACTTCAAAATAAAAAATAACCAACTACTTGTTTATAAGAGATATTATTTAGATCCAGATAGGCAAGTAGGTTGGAAGGAAAACAGTTGGAGAGTATACTATGCAGATATATAGATAGCTGAAGTAACTCTACTAACATCAAGCAAAATGGTCTTCAATACAAAAGCCAAAGGGGAACATTTTCTAATGATTCAAGGATCAATTTATCAGCAATATATAACAATTTTTATATTTTGTTGCAGAGCAACAAAATAAGTGAAGCAAAAAATGACAGAAATGAAGAAAAATAAAAATTGTCTATAATGGGAGAGCGTGGGGTTGTGGCTCAGTGGTAAAGCACTTGCCTAGCATGTGAGAGGCACTGGGTTCGATCTTCGGCACCACATAAAAATAAATAAATAAAATAAAGGTATTGTGTCCATCTATGACTAATAAATTTTTTAATTACAAAATAACTGGAGTTCTTAGTAGGCAATAATCAGTATGGGGCCAATCAAGAGAAAGTCTTTACAGTAATTTAACAGGGAACAATTAATAAAAAGTTAATAATGTTACAAGGAATAAGAATACAGAGGGATTGGCCAGCAAGAAATAAAAAGAATTTAAGATTAACAGATAAAAGAAGTGTTCCCTGAACCTCATGCTGAGATTGAGAACCCAATTTAGAGTCTCTACCTTATAAGACTGAGATTCATGCTTTGTTGGAGGGACTGTTGGTTGTTAGTATTGAAAAAAGTCAATACTATTCATGCTGATTGTCTTGGCCATTCTAATTTCTACATAAAATTTTTAATCAGCCTGTTCATTTCTACATACCTGCTGGTAAATAAATGTTATTTAATCTGTAGATCAACAGTCTACAGGTGAACTTTGAAAATACTGACCTTTTAGGAATCATCTAATCCATATATTCTATATAATCAATATAATTGTCAAAACAAAGAAAAATGCTTTATTGAATCTGGCACAATAGTTATCTTTGAGTTGTAAGGAAATAACTAAATATTGAGGAAACAGTACTCTTTTTTTCAAAAAAAAATTTTTTTAGTTGTCAATGGACCTTTATTTTATTTATTTATATGTGGTACTGCATATTGAACCCAGTGCCTCACACATGCTAGGCAAGAGCTCTTCCACTGAGCCACAACCCCAGCCCGAAACAGCACTCATCTAAGGTTTTAAATTACACCTACTATAAACGTTTTTTTCTTAAAGGGAACATAACCTAGAATATTTACTGACTATTCATGAGTTTGGTAACTAGCAGGCAGTATGATGTTACATGCTATTTTATTGAAGAAAGAAACTCTGGCCATACACACTCCCAAAATCACAGCCATTTGGGAGAGTTGGGATTAGAGGTAGGAGTATCACATGTTAAAGATCAGCCTCAACAACTTATTTTGAGACCCTGTCTCAAGATAAAAATTAAAAAGGGCTGCTGATGTAGTTCGATGGTAGAGTGTCCCTAATTCAATCCTCAGTACCAAAAACAAAACAAAACAAAACCCCCTTTGTCTATTCCCTGAAAAATCTTGATATTATCATCTCCCATAAAATACAGCACTCAGTTTAAGTTATCTTTTTCTTGTTGAGTTGAAAGGATTCTTTATATATTCTAATGTAAATTCCTTATCAGATTTACAATTTACAAATTTTTTTGTTGTCTCCTCACTTTAAGTGAGGACCTTTGAAACCTAAAGTTTTAGAATGTGTTTATGTCCAATTTCTTCTTTTGCTCTTGTTGCTTGTGATTTTTGTGTCATTTAAAAAAATAAACTATTTTTAAAAGGTAGCAGGATTTTGATTTTTCAGTTGTAGATGTATATTGTTATCGTCATTTTATTTATTTTGGTGTGTTAGGCGCCAGCTCAGTGCTTCATGCATGCTAGGCAAGCACTCTTAACATTGAGCTACAACTCCCGCATTTGCATCATATTTAAGAAGTAATTGCCAACTACATAATCAGAAGAGTTATACCTATATTCTTTCTAAATGTTCTATTATTTTAACTCTTACACTTAGGTCTTTGAACCATTTTCAGTTGATTTTGGTGAGAGACAGGGATCCAAATTCATTCTTTTCCATGTGGATATATAGTTGTTATAGTTATTGTTGAAAGAGATGTTGTTTTTTCCCTCCTTGAATTGCCTTGTTGAACATCTGTATGAAAGTTCATTCTTGGACTTAATATAATCCACTGAGCTATCTGATGAATGTGTGTGTTCTATCAGTACTCCTGAGATTCACTCAGGAGATTCTGGATCAACAATCTAAAACCTGATTTTTTTTTTTTAACTAAGCGCATTGTTGATAGTGAATTTTTAGACTTTGTTCCTTTTCGTCTGTGGATATTCACTAATATTAAGACAGAGTGAAAGTAAATTAAGATTATTACCTAATCGTACACCTTACCTGTTCCTGAGATGTCTACTTCCCCAGTTCATTTATCTGAAGTTTTGTGCATTTTTTTTTTTTGCATTGGCATAGTTTGGATATTTATAGATTACTATCAAGATTTCCAAAGAATTACCACCTCACGTTTCTAAATTAAAAAAAAAAAATCTCCCTTGGTTATGTTGTTTAGAGAACCTATTCCTAAACCAAAATATTAAAAATATGTAGGGTTTTTTCTTCAGGTGTTTTTTAACCAAACTTATTCAATCATCTAATGTTGCCAAAGATGAAAAACGTATACTTAAGAATGTAACCGAACTTCATTCTTATGCTCGTAACACTTTATATGGCAAGCTAGATCTTTCCAGTGATATTAAATTCCCGTTCCATATATATTCAAACAGAAGACCCCAGGGCCACAGGGTTCCAGCATCCCACCTTCACCAGCTCGCACCTGTCAAGTCACGAGATCACCTTCAGGTTCACAGCACTGACTACAAGGGGGATCTTCACACATCAGGCTGAGCCCTGGGAATAAGAACTGCAGATTCCCTTCTCAGACTACCCCAGTCCACATCCACCCATACTTGACTCCTGAGAATCACTTACACCGCCCCCGCCCCTCAAGTCGGGGCTTCCAGCCCTAGGGCATCTGCGCGTGCGCACTCCAGGTGCCGCAGGCCCCGCCCAGAAGGCGCGGGGTTTCGGCGGTGGGCGGGGCGCGCGCTCCTCTGCTTTTCATGACCATGGACTCCATTTCCCACAGGCGGCCGCGGCCCTGGATAGTCTGGCGTGGACGACGTTTCCCATAAGGTACGGGAAACGACTTCTGGCTCCGATCCTGACACCTTTCCTCGCGCGCTGTGCGTGACTTGGTCCCACCTGAGGAAGAAGTCTGAGTGGGTGGCTGCAGAAGAAACTGCAGACGGAGCCCGCCCCAGGCCCCGCGTGGCCGCGGGAGCCGGGTGGCGGGAGGCGCTCAAGGCTCGGAGGCCCCGAGCGCGCAGGGCGGGTCTGTCTGCCCACTAGGCCGTGCGTGGGTGCTGCAGCTGCCGAGGAGCGGCGGGTAAGCGGCCCCGGAAGGTGAGATGTTGCTGCTCGTGACAGGGCCGCGCGTGCCTCGGTGTTGGTGGGTGCGGTTGTGAAACTGGCAGTGCGTGATTGTCCTTGTGTGACGGGGACACAGGGTGCGTGTCCTGTACGTGAGCGTGCCTTGCTGAGACTGTGAGCGCCCCTGTGACCTGAGGCTGCACGTTCCCGGCTGCTTCCTGCATCCTGTAACAACCACTGAGCTGACTGCCACAGAGAAATGGTCCCAGGTGGGAAATCAGATACGCAGTTTTACATAACAGCTTCCAGGAAGAAGGTACAGACCTGCGTTAGGATGGGAATTTTAAGTCGGGCTTGCCCCGAAACAGGCTCCTAGAAACTAGATCGGAATAGACAGAAATAGGATTCCTACCTGGGAGAACTCTGCAGTCTTCTCGGGTTTGAGAACTGCGACATTCCTTGAGCGCTCACTCCAGGAACTGCTGTGAACGCTGATATAGGTTCCACTCTTCTAATTTCACCCAGTTCTTTGTATGAGGTTACACAGGTGTAGCCATGGAAGATGTAACGTAATAAATATTGAGCATTGTGGATTGTGGTTTTTCTGCAACACTTCCCTTTAGGTTTCATTTTCTTTTTCTTTCTTTCTTTCTTTTTTTTTCTTTCTTTTTTTTTTTTTTTTTTTTTTTTTGTACAGGCGATTGATCTAGGGGTTCTTAACCACTGAGCCACATCCCCAGTCTTTTTATTTTTTATTTTAAGACAGGGCCTCGCCAAGTTGCTGAGACTGGTTTTGAATTTGGGATCCTGCCCCAGCCTCTCGAGTCACTGGGATTACAGGAGTGCCCCACCACTTCTGGGTCTCTTTTAGGTTTCTATAGATCAGAAGCAACGAAATATGAAGTTAATTATCTTGTGCCCTTGTATGTAATGGTTTGACTCGAAATTTGCAGAACAGGCATTCTTTTGTCTCTGTAGGTGTACAGGGAACCACAGCCCCTTAAACTTGAATAGAAAAATTGCTGTAAATTTGTATTTTTCAAGTGTGTACATAACCCAGAAGATTCAAGACTAGGTTTTGTTCTAAAAGCAAAGATTATAATATCTTGGTTTTGCACAGATTTAGTCAAGATTGTGAGAATAGTTAAGAAAAGCACATAGCATCTATTGGATAGAATATTTTGCATACAATAAAATTTTCTCTTTATAGGAATCATTTTAAGTAAGAAAGGACAATCGGCTAACGTTAAACAGTCTTCAGATGTGGATAAGGGTACTCAAGATAGCTGGACATGGGGAGATATGCCTATAATCCCATATACTCAGGAGGTTGAGGCAAGAGAATGGTTAAGTTGGAGGTCAGTTTGGGCATGAGACCTGTCTCAAAAAGCTCAGTAGTAAAATGCTTTCTTAGTTCTGGATTCAAGTCCTCAGTATTAGGAAAAAAAGAAGACTCAAGAAAAATGTAAATTATATATGCCACACAATTTTAAAAATAGAATTTTGAAAAAAATCTTTTAGAAGTATTATATACAGAATGTTATTTTAAGTAGCTATTTAGAGAAGAATGGATAGGGGTGTCGCCACATTTCATTGAGCACAAAACTTTTGTTTATTGCTATACACATTCTCTTTAGCTTACAAAGGCCATTTTCCTCTCTATTAATTGAAGAATCTTGTAATGAAATGTGTCTAATTTTATCAGTGCTATGGAGCTAAAAGATATTCAAGAACAGTTTGAGTGTTGTGCCAAGTGTGGTGGCGCAGGCTTGTAATCCAGTAGCTCCAGAGTTTCAGGCAGGAGGATCGCAAGTTCAAAGCCAGCCTCAGCAACTTAGTGAGGCTTGCCAAGCAATTCAGTGAGACACTGTCTCTAAATAAAATACAAAAAGGAATGGGGGTGTGACTCAGTGACTGAGTGCCCCTGAGTTCAATCCCCAGTATCCAAAAAAAAAAAAAAAAAAAGTCAAGTGTCATTTGTTTCATTCACATTGATTTGTCATGACAGACCTGGTATTTACAGAGTTTTTTAATGATAAAAATTTAGCCTTTCCAAAAGTGATATCTACAAATAATATGAATACTTTGTAATATCTTTATGTTGTATTTATGATGATGGAAATAATATAGCTTTGCAAAAAAAAATTCATTCCTTAAGGAATTAATGAAGAAGAAGGTAAGGACTAGTCTTCTTAACCTCCCTGCCTAGAAATAATAACTTTTAATATTTTGACTTGTACATTTACAATTTTTATGAGTTCATATTTCTGTGTGGTTTTGTTTTGACATAAAAGACTTGATCAAATAAAGGAGGCAAAAAGTTCTCTTTAATTAGCAAAAGAAATCTGAATCATTCATAAGTATACTTAAACCTTTGTGTACATTGAAAGAAGCAGCCAAGGATCTGGTTTGAAAAGTCTACCTTTACAATTTTAGGTATTAGAAATGTTTTTAAAACTCAATTAACAATAAGACATTCTTTCAGAATTAATAGTGTTTTAAATTTAGCTTTGGGAGAAAATATCATCAATATCTGCTGTCTAGCCTTCTTGCAAGTACAAATAATATTTTCTGAAGGCTGTAATATTTATATTCACTTAAATCCTCATATTGTATAGGAGAATAAGATTCTTTCTTTAAGATTCTTCATTTTACCAGATCCTGTCTTACAGATTTATGATGCTGAATGAAGTCCGCTCTTCATTTTTCTAGATAGAACTCTATCATACTTGAGAAGAAATGATAAAGTGAGTTCAGATATTGGTATCCAAAGGAAACTAACAATTTAAACCATTCAGTCAAACAATCTAGTTCTAGAGAACAAAGATTTTTCTTAAAGTCTTTATTTTGAGAGAACGTCTTCCTGTTAACAAATTTTTAAGAATACACTACATATTTCAAGTGACCTCTAGTCATTTTTACAATTATTATGAAAAACTTTAAAAAGAAAAATAAGAAAAAAATCAAGATCAAAACAAAAAGAAAAACATTGTTAATAGACGGTTATATAACGTTCTAGACTTCTGTCTACTGATTTCAGTAGTCTGTTACCTTATCTTTCTGTTGATTGATATATTCATAAATTCACAACAATAGTTATTATGTTGGTCAGTCTGATTTTTCTCTGGCAATATATCTGGAATATTTTCCACGTCCTTAAATTTTTTCCCAACACATTTTATGTCTATTTCGTATTCTAGTAAGCTTTGCCAGACTTAAAATACATAGCACTGCCTTTGTGTTTCCAATATCTTAACTAACTTCAATTTGCAAAGCCACTAAAGAGGGTGTGGTTTGGATGATAGGGCTGTTTTCAGTCTTGGAAAGTAGGAATAGAAGGCAGAGGATCTGTTCAGGGCAGGACTCTGCTATTTAATTTCAGGTCTATACATCTGCCTCACCAGAATCATTCAGTGACTATATAACTTATGCTAACGTATGCCAGGTTCAGTGCAGAAATGTCTCTGTCCTATGATTCTGTTCTCTGACACCCTTGTGATTTGGGGGAGGCAGTGAATTTATTTAGAACCCTAATATGCCCAAATAATGTGTGATAGGAAATAGTTTGGAATTTGGAATGGAAGTGCGTAACAACAATATTAAGGAACTTAGGTTTCGTAAGTTGTGTAGGAATACTAATGCAAAAGTGGTCTCAAAATCTTTCTCTTCTTCCAGCTCTGGCTGTGCTTTCTGGTAGAGGAACCCTGAGGACTGATCCGCTCTTGCAGACAAAAACCATGACCCACGTAAGCTGATGTTCTCTCCTTGTTGAAATTCACATATATAGATATTCTGATTAATTTCCCTGAAGTCTTCAACCAGGAAAAAGTGTTCTTCAAATAAGCTGCTTCCAGCTTTTGTTCTTCCACTGAACTATGATGGCAAATTACCCGGCATCCTCCCTGAACTTACCTGTCCATCCTAAACTTACTAGTTAGGCTGGGAATGGACTGAGTAGTAGAGTGCTTGTTTACCATGTGGAGACCTTGGATTCAATCCCCAAAGGCAGGAAGAAAGAAAAATTTTAAATAAAAATAATAAACTTCAACTTAGTGAGGCCCTCTGCAACTTACTGAAACCCTGTCTCAAAATAAAAAAATAACTAATAAAAGGACTGGGGATGTGACCCAGTGGGTAAGCACCTTTGGGTTCAATCCCCAGTGCCAAAAAAAAAAAAAAATAGTAAACTTACGAATGTTCATTTAATTACTAAATTATTCAGCATATCTTAAGTGCCCATTCATTTATCAAGGACAGTGATGGACTTAAGTCCTTTGAAGTAAAGATTTATACCTTCTGGGTCAAGTCTAATTTGGTGAGATAAACAAATGGTTATATTTGACTACACAGGAAAAAACTTAAATTTTCACAGACTTGAGATTGCCAAGTAGTAAAGATAGAAATTTGACCTTGAATGACCAAATCTTGTGGGTTCAATCCTCAATACCAAAGGACAAAAAAGAGTATTCTGACGTTAAATGGGACATATTAAACTTGGGTGATATGTATTAATTCATTATCCTTCCTTAGCATTTTTTAGTTTAATATACTTTTTATCTATTACTGAGTAACAAATTATCCCAAAACCTAATGATTTAAAGTAGCAAACATTTACTTCAGTTTCTGTGGGTCAGGTTTTCAGACATGGCTTGCTTTACCTTTCTGGCTCTGGATCTCTCTCTTTTTTTTCTTTTTTTTTTTTTTTAAGTTGTAGGTCGACACAATACCTTTATTTATTCATTTTTATGTGGTACCAAGGATCAAAACCAGTGCCTCACACATGCTAGGTGAGTGCTTCACCACTGAGCCACAACCCAGCCCCTCTGGATCTCTTAAAAAGCTGATGAAAGTGTTAAGGCTATAGTCAGATTAAGGCTCAACTTTGGATGGATATTTTCCAAAGCTGACTCAAGTGGTTATTGATGGTTCCTTGACAGTTTTCTTCAAAACCGTGTGTACCTTCTGCTTCAGTCCCCTCCCATGTTATAGATGTGTAGCTCACAGGTTTGTTTTATTGCTCTTTTCATGCAATGTAGTCTACTCTTCTCTGTCCATCTTCAAAATGTTCCTTTAATTTCTGCAGTAATATATGGGTTTGCCATTTCAGGGATCAGTGACATTCAGGGATGTGGCCATGGACTTCTCTCAGCAGGAATGGGAGTATCTGAACCCCTTCCAGAAGACCTTGTATCGGGATGTGATGATGGAGAACTATGGTAACTTGGTCTCACTGGGTATGTTTTTGGCCTTGAATAATTTAGGATAATTTAGAATCTGCTCTCTAGGACTTGTGTTTTTTTCTATTCTAATTTTCAAGGCTAGTTTTTTTAGGAATCTGGTTAAATTTCTTTTCCCTTTTCCCCAAAGAAGTGACTTGAGCTTTGTTGGGTTAGAAGTGGCAATTCCATTATAAGCATATTCATCTTCCCTGTCTTTCAGTGTTACTCACACCTTCTCTGGTTCTACTTAAGAGTTGACTCTCATCCTTTATGAGAAAGAACTACATTAGGATTCTGTGACATGTTATATAATCATTGTTAAAGGATCCAGGTTTCCTATTTATGTTCAGAATTACTGTGTATATTACATTATATGACTCATTCACAGGGATAATAGCTTGACAGAGGGTCCCAAATTGCTTTAATAACTAAAAGAACCTCTACAATTTGTTGTATTAAATAAATGGAGTTCATTTAAAATTGAAGCAAACACATTTCATTTATTTAGGCAAATTTTATCTGATTTGTAGTTAGAAATTGTAATCTATAAATATGTTTGTAGAGGCATTGCTCTAAGCACTTTATATAGAAATATTTATGTATATACTTGATCCTTATTAAATTCAACCTTTATTATTATTCCCATTTCCAAATGAAAATGCTGTAACAGTGGGTTTAAGTGACTTGCCCAAGGTCACACATAGCTAGAAAGTGGCAAAGATATAAATTGTTAATAGACTACAGAGTTTATCTTTTCTTTTCTTTTTTTCTGTTATATTGAACCTAGGGGCACTTTACTACTGAGCTACATCCCTAGCCTTTTTTATATTTTATTTTGAGTTAGTTCTCATTTAGTTGCTTGGGGCCTCACTAAATTGCTGAGACTGGCCTCAAACTTGCAGTGTTCTGCCTTAGCCTCCCAAGTCACTGGAATTACTGGTATGTGCCACTGCACCCAGTGGAGTCTATATTTTCAACCATGGTATTGTATATGCAGTTAAGAAAAAGAGGATACAGTGTGTATGTTGTTTTTGTGTGTGTTTCCCAGTACTGGGGATTGGACCTAAGGGTGTGTTTACACTGAACTACATCCCTGGCCCCCTTTTTTTTCTTTTTAATTTTGAGACAGGGTCTCTCTAAGTTGTTGAGGCTGGCCTCAAACTTGTAATCTTTCTGTCTCAGCCTCCCAAATATCTGGGATTACAGGCATGTACCACCGTGCCCAGTTTAATGTTTTTCTTTAATTTCCTAACTTTCTCTTCTTAAAAATCTCATTTAATGTTTTTTTGTTCTTTTGCTTTTTTGGCGGGGGTGGGTACTGGAGATTAAATCCAGGTGTACTTTACCACTGAGCCACACCTCTAGTTCTTAGTAAGTTGCTGAGACTGGCCTTGAAATTGCAATCCACCTAAGTCACTGGGATAACAGGTTTGTACTACCATGCCTGGCTTCAATATTATTTTGACCTTTATTTTAATGAAATTTTGGGTTTGTTTTGGTTTTTTTTGCGATACCAGGGATTGAGCCCAGATGCACTCTGCCACAGAGATACATCCCCAGCCCTTTTTCTTTCTTATTTTGAGACAGGATCTCATTAATTTGCTTAGTCTGGTTTCAAATTTGTCATCCTCTTGTCTCAGCCTTCTGGAGTTGCTGGGATTATAGGCATGCACCACCATACCTGGCAATAATGTATTTTTCTGTATCATGTTGCATTGCACTTATTTTCTTTTTAAACAGACCATTCCATTTCTAAGCCGGATGTTATCACATTATTGGAACAAGGAAAAGAGCCCTGGATGATTGTAAAGGAAGAAACAAGAAAATGGTGTAAAGGTAAGTAAGAGTAAATCTGGCTATAGAATGCCATCTGTAGGCAGTAGCCCGAGTAGTCAAGGAAAAAACATGCTTGAAATGTTGGTTGGAAATCTCCATTCATAATAATGAAAAGGCTTCTAATGTGGAGGGGAGATAAATACTCTTCATGAACTTTACAGTGAACTTCATCTTCGCCTTAATTAACCACTCAGTTTTTTAAGCTCCTATTTACCTCCCAATTCATGAATCCTCTCCTATCTTTCCTCGTACCCATTTACTGGTATTTTGGACCCTACTGATTTCCAAACCCATGTATTCACTTAGAGTTATATATGTGGTTTTATTGTCTAAAGTGTATTCATTCTTGTATTTGGAAAAGAAAATGGAGTTAGTATATTAGGGAAGATATATAATAACCCTGTAAACAAATAAATAGATAAATAGAAGCAAGTAGTGAAATATACAATGAAGGAAACTAACCAACAACAGGCAGTCACACACGATGGCACATGCCTATAATCCCAGTGGCTCTGGAGGGTGAGGCAGGAGGATTAGAAGTTCAAATTCAGCCTCAGTAATTTATTGAGGCCCTAATAAGTAAAGTTAGTAAGACCCTGTCTCTAAATAAAATAGAAAAAAGGGCTGGTGATGAAAAGGAACAGGACAAATTTAGGTAAAGTAAGGTGATCAAGAACTGTTGATCATCTCTGAGGAGATGATATTTGAGCGAAGAGTAAGAACTTAGGCCATTTGAGTATTTTTCAAAGCATACCAAGAAGAATAAACAACACATGCAGAGATCCTAAAGAGAGCATGAGTGTTTGTGTTTCAGGAGTAGCAGGTAGATCAAAGCAGTCATTGAAGAATGAGTGACAAAATATGAAGTCAGTTTTATGAGGGATCAAATCATATTAGATATTATGATTCATTAAGTAGAAAAATTACAGTTGTTTGCTAAAATTAAATAGGATCCATGATTTGATTAAAAATGTATATGCTTAATTATTAAAAAAATTAAAACATTTAGTAATTTTAAGACATATAGGACTCCAGATATAAATAATATAGTCACTTTCTCTCATAGACTTCTAATATATGCCTCTGTGTGTGTGTGTGTTTTCCTGGTCCTGGGAATTGAACCCTGGGGCATGCTACCACTAAGCTACATTCCCAGCCATTTTTATTTTGAAAAAGGGTCTTACTAAGTTGCCAAAATTGCAGTGCTCCTCCCTAACCCAGGTAGCTGGGATTATAATTGTATACCACCATGTCTGGTGTATTTCTTCCATTTTCTTAAGCGTTTCCTCCAGTGTCCATCTTTTAGATTAATTCTCTTGTTTCTAAGTATTCTGGAAATACTTTTATCTGTACTGTATTTGTGAACTGTCATTTTCTTCTGAATTTTCTAATTCTGGTATATGTTGTTCTTTCATTTCTTATAGTAATCATTTTATCCATTTTTAAATAGCATTCTGTCCATTTCCTCTGTTTGGGGCAGCAGAACACTTGTTGGTTCTAGTACTACTTTTAATCCTTTTAGTCCTTTAATTTATTTCATGGAATTTGACTTTGGGCCATCTTTGTTATCATCTCCCTATAAATTTTTTTCTCAACTTTGAGAAAGGATTCACAAGGTAATATTATAAATTCATGATTTTATAGCTCCTGTTATTTGTGTTCAGAAGTGTTCAAAATCTGTCATGCAGGAAAGCTTGGAGCTATATAGCAGCAAATTTTGGTATAATAAAATTGGTATTAATCTCATATTCATCGTAACAAATTTAGGTGGTAAGGTTAAGGTTAGACTTATTTTTTATCATATATTTCCTTTATAATTACTTATTAATATGTACAGTAATATTTGTTACTGTTAACACTATATGTATAATATAATTTTATACACAAAATAGCATAAGGTTAGATAAAATAGACTTTCAGACAAAATCTATTAGTAGAGACAAAGAAATACATTTTATAATGATAAATGATTTATCTATTAAGAAAGTATAACAATTAAGAATATATGCCGGAGCTGGGGTTGTAGCTCAGTGGTGGAGCACTTGCCTCTCATGTGTGAGGCACTGGGTTCGTTCTCAGCACCACATATAAATAAATAAAATAAAATAAAGGTTCAAGAACAACTAAAAAATATTTAAAAAAGAAAAGAATATATGCCATCTATTGGGGCTGGTGTTGTGGCTCAGTGGTAGAACACTTGCCTAGCATGTATGAAGCACTGGGTTCAATTCTCAGCACTGCATATAAATCAATAAGTAAAAATAAAACTCATCCATTAAAAAAAAAAGAATATGTGTCATCTATTAACAGAACCCCAAATATATAAAACTAACCCTAGCAGAGATAGACAATTCAACAATAATTGTTAGAGACTTCAATTTACTTCTTTCATGCAGCTAGAAATACTACAAAAAAAAAGAAAAACAGAAGTTGTGAATACTATTATAAACTGACTAGACCTCAAAGATACACTATGGAGCATTCCACCCAACAATAGCAGAGAACACATTCATCTCAGTATAAAAGGTGCATTCTTTGGAACAGGTAATATGTTGGATGATAAAACAAGTCTCAATAAATTTAAAAGGATTAAAATTTTATGATGTGTATTTTCTAACAATAATGGAATGACATGAGAAAATAGTAACAAATTTGGGGAATTCACAAATATGTGGTCTTCCAGCCTCCAGAACCATGTGCCAAAATAAACTTCTATTCTTTATTAATTTCCAAGTTTCAGGTATTTTATACCAACAGAAAATAGACTAAGACAAATTCATATATGAAAAGCCCATAGTTTACATCATACTCAATGATGAAAGACTGAAAACACTGCTCTTGCTGCATCTGTGAATTTTGATATGTTCTATTTTCATATTCATTTGCTTTAAAATGATTTCCAATTCCCGATGTGATTTTTTTTTTTTTTGACAAATTCTTGTCTGAACCATTGGTTGTTTGAGAGTATTGTTTGACTTCTACATATTTGCATACTTTTCACTTGCCCTTCTATTGTTTTCTAGGTTTGTTCCATTGTGACTAGAAAAGATTCTTTTTTTATTTTTAGTAGTAGATGCACACCATACCTTTATTTTAAACTTGCTCTTATTTACTTAAATTCACTTATTTTATTTTTTTCGATTTTTAAAATTTGTTCTAATTAGTTATACATGACAGTAGAATGCATTTTGACACATCATACATAATTTGAGTATAACTTCCCATTCTTCTGGTTGTACATGATAGGATTATACCAGTCCTATAATACTAATTACCTTTATTTTATTTATTTATTTTATGTGATGCTGAGAATCAAACCCAGTGCCTCACACATGCTAGGCAAGCGTTCTACCACTGAGCTTCAACCCCAGCCCATTTTAAAAATTTTGAGATGGATTCTCACTAAGCTGCCAAGGCTGGCCTTGAACTTGTAATCCTCTTGCCTCAGTATTCTGAGTAGCTGGGATTATAGGTGTGCACCACCATGTTCAGCTCTGGCCTCCACAGTTTCTAATGAGCAAACACTGATGTTAAAATCATTGTTACTATAGTACACTAATTTTAAGTCCTTTGGGTACAAACTGAGGAGTGGGATAACTGGAGTTTTGTTTGTTTGTTTTCAGAACTGAGGGTTGAACCCAATAGCATCCCCAGCTCTTTAAAAAATTTTGTTTTAAATTTTGAGTCAGGGTCTTGCACAGTTGCCCAGGCTGCCCTCAAACTTTTCAGTCCTACTGCCTTAACTTCCCAAATAGCTGAGATTACAGGCATGTGCCACTGTGAAGATATTCCTTCTTCTAGGTTGTTATCCTCCAAGGTAAGTGTTTCAGTTCTTTTTCATATTTCCTGGCACTCTTCCTCTAGATACCTTCACTATTTAGGTCAGTTTCTCTTTTTTTCCTCTGAAGTACCCAGAAGCTCAGAATTCCTTAAGATTTTCATTAGGGTATAAACCTAGTACTTGCCTGAAAACTCACTGATAAGACTCTTCTGAGAATTACCAGAATGATCAACCCTGATTAAAAGGGAAAGTGAGAGAAGAGAAAAAATGTGAAGGAATACAACAGACAAAACACTTGTAGAATGAACAAGAAAATCTCAGCAAGAATGGTAAAAACTTAGTGCTTCATTCAATATGGAAAACTACAAAAAATTCACATAGTTTTGCATAGGACGGAATCACAACATCTGTATTTTAAAGGAGAAATATAATCAGTGAAAAATCAACAAATAGTTGCTTTTAATATATTTATATTGTATATTGGAATTGATATCGGAAAGAGTACATTCGATCACTGTGTAAAGTGTGATAAGTGAGGGTTATGGAGACATTGTCAGTAATAATTACAAGTTAAATAGCTGATTTTAGAGTTCTTTCAAATATTCATCTCCAGTTGGTAGCATTTAAAAATCTTTAGAACATCTACTTTTTGGCATCCAGGAAAACAAAACATTTTTATTTCTTTTAGATTTGAAGTCAAGATATGAAAAAATCTCTGGGAAAGTATACCTCTATGGAAAACATTCATCTCTTACTCTACATCAAAGAACTCATAATAGTGAGAAATCCTATGAATGTGACAAATGTGGGAAGGCCTTCACTCGTCATACAGACCTCATAGTACATCAGAGAATTCATACTGGTGAGAAACCCTACGAGTGTAAGGAATGTGGAAAAGCCTTCAATCGTGCATCTAACCTGCTACAACATCAGAAAATTCATACTGGTGAAAAACCCTATAAATGTGAGGAATGTGGGATGACCTTTAGTCGTAATATAGACCTTAGAGTTCATCAGAGAATTCATACAGGTGAGAAACCCTATCAATGTGAAGAGTGTGGGAAGGCCTTTGGTCGTGCTTCCTACCTGACTCAACATGGAAAAATTCATACTGGTGAGAAATCCTATGTGTGTGATGAATGTGGAAAGGCCTTTAGTAAAGGTGGAAAACTTAAAATACACCAGAGAATTCATACTGGTGAGAAGCCCTATGAATGTAAGGCATGTGGGAAGGCCTTTAGTCAGGCCTCTCACCTTGTGCAACATGACAGAATTCATACTGGTGAAAAACCCTATGAATGCCGTGAGTGTGGAATGACTTTTAGTCGTAGTATAGATCTTAGAGTACATCACAGAATTCACACTGGTGAGAAACCCTGTAAATGTAAGGAATGTGGGAAGGCCTTTAGTTGTGCCTCAAATCTTGTTCAACATGAGACAATTCATACTGGCAAGAAGCCCTATGAATGTGAACAATGTGGGATGACATTTAGTCGTGTCTATCAACTCATTCCACATCAGAGAATGCACACTGGTGTGAAACCCTATGAATGTAATGAGTGTGGAAAGGCCTTTAGTCGTGCCTCAGCACTTATTCAACATGAAAGAATGCATACTGGTGAGAAACCCTATAAATGTGAAGAATGTGGGAAGGCCTTTATTCATGGTGGCAGCCTTAGGACACATCAGAAAATTCATACTGGTGAGAAACCCTATGTCTGTAAAGAATGTGGGAAGGCCTTTGGTCGTACTTCAGACCTTGTTAGACATGAGAGAATTCATACTGGTGAGAAACCATATAAATGTAAGGACTGTTGTAAGGCCTTTAGTCATATTGAAAGCCTTAGAATGCATCATAAACTTCATACAGGTGAGAAACCCTATGAATGTAAACAGTGCGGGAAAGCTTTTAAGAGTGGTCATCAACTTACTGTACATCAGAGAATTCATACTGGTGAGAAACCCTATGAATGTAAGGAATGTGGGAAGGCCTTTAGTGTCTGTGGACGACTTACTCGACATCAGAGTATTCACAGTGATGAGAAGCCTTTTGAATGTAACAAATGTGGGAAATCCTTTAGACTTAGTTCAAGTCTTAAAGTACATCAAAGAATTCATAACTAGAGAAAAACCTTAGGAAGGTTTTTATATATGCATATATATGCAATGGACAGTGTGTAGTACATTAGTGTATTTATAACAAACAATTTAAAAAGAATGTGAGCCAGGCAGGGTGGAGCACACCTGTAATCCCAGGGGCTCAGGAGGCTGAGGCAGGAGGATCATGAGTTCAAGGACAGTCTCATCAACAGCGAGGCTCTAATGCAACTCAGTGAGATCCTGTCTGTAAATAAGTAAAAAGGGGGATGTGGCTCAGTGGGTAAACATCACTGGGTTCATTTCCTGGTACCAAAAAAATTAAAAGAGAGAAGAATGTGGCAATGCTTTTAAATATGGTTTAGTTCTTCTAAGGCATTAAAATAGTTTATGGTGTAAAACCCCTCAGAATTCATATTTCAGATTTTTTAGCAGTGATCCAAATATTATTACTATTCAGAGAATTTCTAATTTATTTTATGTAACGTAAAATCTTTATATTTCTGTGCATAAATTATTAGTATATTCACGTTAGAGGAAAATTCAGAGAATGTAGAAATATCTTCGTTTTTTATGTTTTATTTATAAAAGCCTTCCACCTGTATCAATTATTGTTAAACTCAAGAAAACACACCACAGGAAGCCCCTGTTGATCTAACAAATGTAGAAAAACTTGTGGTTTCCTTTCTATTATTTACAGCCTGTATGACTTTGGTCATAACATTTGTCCTACTGGGAGTCCTGTGCAAAGAATGATAATATATATATTATAGTGCTATTATTGGAAATTAGAAAATATGGAAAACTTTTTCACATGTTGTCTATGTTCAGTTAAGTAGTTGATACTATTTTATATTATCTATATTACTATTGATGGATTATGAGATAACGTTCATATAGGGATAATAAATTTAGAAAAGCTTCATGTAATTTCTTATTTTTTTAGTTTGAAATAATCCTTTCTGATTATAACCTAGTAGAATGTAAAAAATAGAGAGGATTTAAAACATGAGTTTTATTGGAGCACTTGCAACATGTATTTGTGTACATATTGTCTGCTTTTGCATTACTCTAGTAGAGTTGGGTAGTTACAACAGAGACTATATTACCTACAAATTCTAAAATATTTACTCTATTTTTTAAAAAATTGCCAACTCCTGTTTTAGAACAACTTCCACATAATTTTTTTCATGACTTTAGATTTTTGAAGGGTACAGGATACTTATAATACCCAACATCGTGGATTTTTAAAATTGTTTTTCTTAGAAAGCATTTATCTTTGTTTTTGTTTTGTTTTTGTTTTTGTGGTGTTGGGGATCAAACCCAGGACCTCAGACATGCTAAGCAAGTACTCTACAACTAAACTAAGCTCCTAGCCCATTTATCCTGTTCTTCTGTAGTTCCAGTAAATCTGAGTTAACAAAAAGATTCATGTAGTTGATGTTCTATAAATTAAGAACATATCATGTTGAGTTTTCCTAGTACAGATTGAGCATCTCTAATCCAAAAATCCAAAATTTGGGACTTGGGTTGTGGCTCAGAGGTAGAGCGTTTGCCTAGCACACATGAGGCACCGAATTCAATCCTCAGCACCACATAAAATAAATAAATAAAACAAAGGTATTGTGTTCATCTACAACTAAAAAAGAATTTTTTTTTAAATCCAAATTTTGCCAGGCCCAGTGGTACAATAATATATAATCCCAGCACCTCAGGAAACTGAGGCAAGAGGATAACAAGTTTAAAGCCAGCTTCATCAATTTAGCAAGGCCTTAAGCAACTTAAGGAGACACTGTCTCTAAATAAAAAATGGGCTAGGGATGTGACTCAGTGGTTGAATGCTCCTGGTTTAATTCCCCACCCCCTTAAAAAAAAATCCAGAATTTGAAATGCTTCAAAATCAAAACTTTTTGAGCACTAACTTAATGATACCAGTAGAAAATTTCACACCTGACTTATGTGACAGGTCAAAACATGCATTTAAAATAAAGTCCTGTATCACTTAAGGGCAGGGATATGTTCTAAGATTTGTACCATTAGGCAGTTTAAACGTTGTGCAAATATCATAGAGTAGTTACACAAATTAAGGCAGCTATGACATCAGTAAGTAATATTATCTTACAGGACCACTGTCATTGTGTCACATGACTATATTATACAGACATCTTTAGGCTGTGTGTATATGGAAAATGAATTTGGTGTTTAGTTTAGACTTGGATCCCATCCTCAAGATGTCTCACTTATGTGTATGCAAATATTTTAAAATTTAAAAAAATTCTAAATCTGAAACACCTCTGGTCCAGATACTCAACCTGTATCGATGATGCTAGATATTATCACTTGATTATAGAAGTGACTACTTGATTGTAGAGATCCAATTTATACTTATTAGTCATCATGGTGATATTTTATCACCTTTCTGAAATTTATAAACATATATAAGCTCTAAAATAAGAAATTAATATAGAAATGAGGGCCTATTCCAAAATGCCCATATATCGGAACTTTGGAATATTAATAGTCCTATACTCATTGGAAATTCAATACTCCTTTTAAAAGTTTTATAGATGCCTGGCTAGCTCACTTGGTAGAGCATGAGACTTTTTAAAAGTTTTGTTTATTTTCTGTGAAACCAATGAGTACATCTTCATGTTTAGGAATTTTGCAATAAAGTAGTAATTTAACCCATGATTTTTAATTTTTTTGCTAAAATACATTAATATCAAGTAGATATTGGCAAATATGGCCCAGGGAAAAAATTAAGAATGATTACATCATGGCATCATTATGTAAGAAAGAGGACATGCTTATAAATAATAGAAGATAAAAATTTGATTAGAAGGTAATCCTTAAATAGATTTAAAAATCTACAGAGTAAATTATCTTCCTAGAAAAAAATGTAATTCATCAAAATTGACTTAAGATGATAATGGACATTTTTGAAATTTATTTTTTTTAAATCATAGAGGGGAAAAAAACCTTTTTAAAAGCAGCACTTAACTATGTACACCCTCAGGTAAGACTTAGAGCAGAAAATTATCTCTAACAAAATTACCCCAGCTAATTGTTACATGGATCACATATGTATAATATCTCTATGAGAATAACTCCTACAAAACAAAAGCTAAATGATGTTAAGAAATTGAGCATAGACACCTCTTAACTTTTGACTGACAGCAGGGTGACAACAGACTTTCAAGTCCCCACTGTCATGGCAACTGTGGCCCATGCTGACTGGTTCTAATTGGATTCTTCACCATATATCCTTACAGATTTTATAGTTAGGAGAAATTATCCTAATCTCTCAGAGCTTCAGGATCTGGTCACAAAAGTCTTCTCTTTCAGGGTAACTTGGGTTCCTCTTCTCAACATTATTTTGGGCCTGCATTTTTCCTGCAGTTAACAGGTAATTTGCTAAGGAATGTGACTTAGTAGGCTAGGCAGGACTGCAGATAAATTGTTTCTTAGAAAAGAGAACAAGGGGGCTGGGGAAGATAGCTCAGTCGGTAGAGTGCTTGCCTTGTAAGCACAAGGCCCTGGGTTCGATCCCCAGCACCCAAAAAAAAAAGAAAGAAAAGAGAACAAGCAGAGGCCTGCACAGTAGGACCGTTTTGTAGAATTATTCTCTTAATCTCATGTTCCCACCATCTTCATCTGTCTGTCCCCTAACATCATATGGTTTTTTTAACCCTGAAAGATGTTTTGGTAGGTTCCAGTTTTTGACTAATATTCATAAAACTTCTGAATAGAAAGAAAGAAAGAAAGAAAGAAAGAAAGAAAGAAAGAAAGAAAGAAAGAAAGAAAGAAAAGAAATTGAGCATAGAAAATCTTAATGCATTATATGCCAATTGAAACATGATCTACCAGAGGAATATAAAATTAAAAATCAGTTATGTGGAATATCCAGGACTTAACTTTTCTAATTTAGTTATAAATCTTTTTTATACCTTTATTTTATTTATTTATTTATTTATTTGCTTATTTATTTATTTATTTATTATGTGGTGCTGAGGATCAAACCCAGTGCCTCACATATGCTAGGCAAGCACTCTACCACTGAGCTACAACCCCAGCCCCAAGACTTTTTTAAATCTAAAAAAAAAAATCTTGTTTAGAATTTTTAAAAATCTTTATTGTTCTTAATATTTAATCTGTGATATCATCTCTTGGATCTTTCACACAGTGAATGGAAGGGCTTTTGGGGCTGCCTGTCTACTATCAAATCACCAACACCCATTACAGAGCTGGTACGTGGGTAGTAGGCAATGAATATGTATACATATGTATTTATACATACAAAATGTTGTGTTCAGATCATAGGTTTAGTATGCAGTTTATTTCTAAATTCAGTAACTATTCTGCTCTTTACTTAGAAATAGTGACTCCTAGATATTTTTGGCAGTGTTTGACTACTTCTCTTCCCATATAGGTAGAAAAGTTTTTAGGGATAAAATATTATGCTAGAAATGTTCCTTGGAAAATCATTTCTTGTGAGTCACCATGAAAAGACATTTTCTGTGAAATTAGAGGATGTGACTTTCATGGGCATTCTGTTGGGAATGATACTCAGAGGTTCCTAGTGCTTCACTAGAGCCAGGTTGCACAGGTCTGTGGGCTGATTCCTTCTGTAACTGTTGTATTATACTGAAAAGGACTTGATTCAGGGAATTTCCTATCTTTTTCTCTGTTTTAGTACACTTTTGGAAGGAAGATAGGGAGTATAGAAAGGAGAACAGTGAATAGTGCTATCCCACACATTTGTAGGAGTTCAAGTTTGCTTTAATTTTTCAAATCCTACTCTATTTATAGAAGTCTTTCTTAGAAGAGACCTTGGAATCTTGGAGTCGTCACCATGGATGTCCTAAACAAGATTTTTTATTTAATTATTTGTGTGTGTATGTGTGTTGCCCTCATTGCCAACACGTTAAATTTCAGTATGTTTTCAGTCTTACCAAGTAGTTTTATTTCTATTCGTGATTTTATTATACACTTTGGTTTTCTAAATAATCAAGTAATCTGCAAGCCAAATGAAAATTCTTTTTCTGACATTTGTATTGATTATTTCTTTAATTTTATTGAAATAAGTTTAGCTATATTTTGCATTGGTAATGATACCAGGCTTTCAGTGTTTTCCTCTTATTTAGTGGAAATTACATCAACATTTCACAGTAATCTGATCTTTGCTTTTGGTCGGAGATAAATAGTCTGTGTTGTATGTAAGTAGTTTGTTGTGTTAGAAATGCCTCATTTTTTTCCAAATGCCATCTCATTATCTGTTGCTGTAGTCACAAACTATTCTCTTTTGACTTATTGATATATTGGTACTGCCTTCTTGGTTTTTACACATGCCTAGAATAAACCTTGTTTAGTCATGTATTCTTTTGATACCTACTCAGTTCTGACAGTTAATCTTTTATTTAGGATGTTTACATGTGAGATTGTGTTATTTCCTTTTTATTAGGCTTAATGTTTGATAGTCTAGGTATCGGAGTTTTTTTTAATTCAGATAGAACTTGTCTTTGAAAACTTACAGAGCTTTTTATGTCTCTTTATTATTTTTGTTTTGTTTTAATCACCCTAAAGGAGATATCTTTCTACATGAGCCCCTAAGTCAAGTATCTTTTTTTTTTTTTTTTTTGGCGTGGGGAGATACTGGGAATGAATTCTGAGGCACTTGACCACTAAGCCACATCCCCACCCCTATTTTGTGTTTTTCAAAAATATTTTTTAGTTGTAGATGGACCCAATACCTTTATTTTATTTATTTATGTGGTGCTGAGGATGGAACCCAGTGCCTTACAGGTGCCAGGCAAGTACTCTACCACTGAGCCATAACCCCAGCCCCTGATTTTGTATGTTATTTAGAGATAGGCTCTCACTGAGTCACCTATGTTCTCGCTTTTGCTGAGGCTGACTTTGAACTTGCAGTCCTCCTGCCTCAGCCTCCTAAACCACTGGGATTACATGTGTGCACCACCACCCCAGCAAGTATTTTTAACAATACTTTTTGGGACACCAGAGCTCCCCTAAAAAAATATAAAGTGAGTTTGGCTGCTTAAAAATTTGGATACTTCTCAGCAATCATACTCATGTCTGAATTTTTAGAAATAGTTAATATTTAGCAATATTCACTAATTAGAAATTCTCGCTAACTTAGGAATATTCAGAATGTCTTGTTTAAAGTCAAATTTTAATTTTTAATCTATCATTTAGCACTTTTCTAAGCATTTAACAATCAGCATTTCTTAAAATGCTTGTGTAATTAGACAACCAATAAATCAAATCTTAAAGACTTAACAAATCAAATGTCTTTATTTACTGACCAATTACAAACCTACACTCTTGGAACATCTGTTGAAAACCAGAAACTGAATAAATATTTAGTGTTGTTACTATCCTGTCCTGCCCCTCCGACAAGTCAACCATGAGGAATAGCAATTGTGTTTCCCTACCAGAAAAGGCAGACTATAATCAGTAGCAAGCATGAAAAAAATCCATGTCCAGGGGTGCTAGAAATAATAGGCAGCTGGGAATATGGCTCAGTGGTAGTGTCTGCCTAGCATGTGTAATGCTCTGGGATTCAATTCCTAGCACTGAAAAAAAGAGAGATCCCAATGGCAAACTATCAGGGAATGCCAGTAATAACCTAAAGTCCATAATGGTTGAGGTAATCAACAAAATAAATCTGACAGTTAAAGAAGATCCAGGGAATAAGATAGCAAAAGAGGGTCTTATTAACGCCCACATTTCTAGTGGTCTGGAAGGGAGAAAACTGAGGGCCCATTAACCATGAAATTTCAACAACACAAAAAAACTAAAACCAATGCAATATTTTTAACTCAAATTTTAAAAGTGTTCCTTAAGTCATGTATGTACAGTCCTTAACTGTGAAGGGTAGAAGACTTGATCTATCAAAATAGTTACACATAACCTCTGGCCAATAACTGACTAAGCTCTCCTGATGTGGGCAATCCCTGGGGAGCCAGGCTTAAAAATAACAAGAATTTTAAAAATGAGTCAAGAAATACCAGTCTGCACAATATGGGGAAAACAGACTCTACATAATTAGTCCAACTCAAACAGAAAGCAATAACTGCCATCCCCAAGGGAGAGAAAATCAGATTCTAGAATAGCTACTGTAAGGAATCCCATGAAAACCACGCTGGACATGGGAAATCACATAAGGGAGTTTATTAAGCAAACAAAGTGTCTCCCTGCAGGGTAAGAGAGGAAAAGAAAAGGAACGAGAAAGGGTGCGCGCTAGAGAGAGTGGAAAAGCGAGGAGGATAGAGAAAGTGAATAGGAGAGAGAAGCATGAGAAAAGATGGCGGGGTAGCTACCGTGAAGCAGTTGAATTCCACAGGGCTAACAGGGGACCAATAACGGAGATGGATACTTGCAAGCTGACTGATGAACCAATAGCTAGCTAGGATGATCACAGACTGACAAGTGGTTGGGAGGCGGGGAAAATGGCTGCACTGGAAAGGGATGGGAGAGCAGCTTTGTACTTTACAGCTACAACATCGTATGGGAAAACTCTTGTTCTTAGTATGTACAAAAATTTAAAGATTTGCCAAAATGGGTGCTGGGCTCGGTGGCACGTGCCTGTAATCCCAGCAACTTGGGAGGCTAAGGCAGGAGGCTCATGAGTTCAAAGCCAGCCTCAGCAACTTAGTGAGGCACTTAGTAACAAAATGAGACCCTGTCTCTAAATAAAATACAAAAATGGGCTGAGGATGTTGCTCAGTGGTAAAGTGCTCCTGGGTTCAATTCCCAGTACCAAAAACAAAAACAAAAACAGAAACAAAAAGGGAGAAGATAGAAATGAGCTCTGAGGAGGCTAAAAGTTGGACTTAGTAAGAAAAGACTTGAAAACAGCTATTGCAAATATGTTCAAAAATCTAGAGGAAACCTGTTCAAACAATTAAAGAGGTGTATTGTGATAATAAAAAATCATATAGGGAATGTCAATGAAGATAAATTAGTTAAAACTCAAAATCCTGGAAGTAAGCACTAAAACTGAATTAAAAATTTTATTAGAGGGGCTCAATAGCAGATTTGCACTGGTGGAAGAATCAGCAAACAGGAAAATACTTAGTCAAATGAAGAACAGAAAAATAAAATAAAGTTAAAAGAGCTTCAGAAACCTGTCAGATACTGTTAAGGGCTGAATTGTATTTCCCCCAAATTCCATAACCCCAACACCTCAGAATATGTTGGTATTTGGAGATCGAGTCATTAAAGAAATAATAGTGTTAAAATTAGGTTGTTGGAGTGGGTCCTACTCCAATATAACTGATATCCTTGTAAAAAGAAAATTTGGATGCAGACATTGGTATTTTTTAACAAGATGTACCTTAAGATACAAAAGTAAATCATCTCCATTTCCTGATTCAGAGCCCATGGAATGTCTGGAATAATGTGTCTCTTCTATGTTAATGAGATGGCTAGTGGCTGGCAGTCTAGAGAGCCTCAGGAGGAGGCTGGCATCTAGAAGGAGCAAGGTAGGATTAGAGGAGTGGGGCTGAAAGTTCCAGCATCTGGGAAGAATTGAAGTTTGTGATAATGATGACCAGCAATTTGCTTGGGCATGCCTACACAATGTAGTTCATCAAGATCTGAAAGGAATGTGTTCACAGTGTCCAGATTGTTGAACAAGTTGAGGTATCGGGAGGGTGGTGGTACGGAGGCTCCGTGTCCCTTCTGTCATACCTTGCCCTATGCATCTTTTCTGTCTTAATTTTCATTTGTATCCTCTGTAATATCATTTAAAATAAATGAGTAAATATAAGTATACTGTTTTTCTGAGTTCTGTGAGCTATTCTAGCAAATTAATTGAGCCTGAGGAGAGGGGTATAGGAACTCTGATTTAAAGCTTATCAGTCAGTATAGGTCTGCTGTAGTTTGGATCTGGATTGTCTCTCAAGGACCCATGTGTTGAATACATGGTCTGCAATGCAGCTATGTTCAGAGGTGGAACTTTGGGGAAGTGATTGGATAAGGGCATTAACTTCATCAGTGGGTTAATCCATTGATGAGTTCATACCTGAATGGGACATTAGGACATAAGACCTACTTAGAAGAAGTAGGTCACTGGGGTGTGCCCTGGAAAGGTATATCTTGTCCCTTCTCATGTTGTCTGCTTCCCAACTGCTAGGAGTAAGCAGCTTTGCTCTGCCACACATGGCCACCATGATGTACTGTCTCACAATAGGCCCAGAAACGATGGAGCCACCTGACAATTGTCTGAAACTGTGAGTCAAAATAAATATTTCCTTCTTTTAAATTGCTTTTCTTAGATATTTTGTCATAATGATGAAAAGTTAACTAACACTACCAAATTTTACTTACTACAGTAATCAAGACAGTGTAGTATTGGTGTAAGGAGAGACAGAAGTATCAGTGGAACAGAATACAGAATACAGAAATTATTATCAATTAATTTTTGACAAAAGAAGCTAATTTAATGGGAAGGGAAAGTCTTATAACAAATGTTGCTGGAACAACTGGCTATCTGGCCAGGTGCAGTGGTATATGCCTGTAATCCCAGTAGCTTGGGAGGCTGAGGCAGGAGGATCTCAAGTTCAAACCCAGCCTCAGCAACCTAGCAAGGCCTTGAGCAACTCACTGAGACCCTATATCTAACAAATATTTTAAAAGGGCTGGGGATGTGGCTTGGTAGTTAAGTGACCCTGGGTTCAATCTCTGGTACCAAAAGAGAGAGAGAGAGAGAGAGAGAGAGAGAGAGAGAGAGAGAGAGAGAGAGAGGAGGGGAGGGGAGGGAAGGGAGGGAGGGAGGAAGGGAAAGAAAGAAAGAAGAAGGAAGGAAGGAAGGAAGGAAGGAAGGAAGGAAGGAAGGAAGGAAGGAGGAGGGAGGGAGGGAGGGAGGGAGGGAAGGAAGGAAGGAAGGGAGGAAGGGAGGAAGGGAAGGAAGGGAGGAAGGGAGGGGACCCTGTCTCTAAATAAAATATTTTAAAGAAAGAAAGAGAGAGAGAGAGAAAGAAAGAAAGAAAGAGAAAGAAAGAAAGAAAGAAAGAAAGAAAGAAAGAAAGAAAGAAAGAAAGAAAGAAAGAAAGAAAGAGAAAGAAAGAAAGAAAGAAAGAAAAAGAGAGAAAGAAAGAAAGAAAGAAAGAAAGAAAGAAAGAAAGAAAGAAAGAAAGAAAGAAAGAAAGAAAGAAAGAAAGAAGAAAGAAAGGGACCCTGTCTCTAAATAAAATATTTTTTCAAAAGGGCTGAGAATTTGTTTAAATCCCTGAGTTCAATCCCTGACTTCAAAAACTAAAACTAAAACAAAAAAAGAATATCTTTATGAAAAGAGGTGAATCTTGGCCTCTACTGACAGCATACACAACAATTTGAGATGGATCATAGACATAAATGTTAAACTCAGAACACTAAACCTAGAAGAAAATACAGGTATGTTTGTGACATTGGTTGAAGAAAGCAAAAGTCTACTGAACAGGATAGAAAAAGCACTAACCATAGGAGAAAGAGTGATGTTGGGATTTATCAAAATATAAAATATCTGTTCATCAAAAAACATCAGTAGGAAAATGAATAGACAAGAATATCTCTTGGTCAAATTTTTTTTTAAAAGTTGAGAAGGATCAGAAACAACTTGAACATTTCACAAATTATATATAAATGGCCAATAAGCACTTGAAAAAGCACTCAACATTAAAAAGTTGAAAGGAGAAGGATCAGAAACAACTTGAACATTTCACAAATTATATATAAACGGCCAATAAGCACTTGAAAAAGTACTCAACATTATTCAGCAGCAGTAGGCCACAGTGATATATATGCCATGCATACTTGAATGCCTATGCCTGCTAGAATGAGTAAAATTAAAAAAAAAAAAAGTTTGCTGCTGGGTGTGGTGATGCACACCTATAATCCTAATGACTCAGGAGGCTGAGGCAGGAGGATTGCAAGTTCAAGGCCAGTCTCAACAATTTAACATAGCCTTATCTCAAAAAATAAAAAGGGCTGGGAATGTTTCTCAGTGGTTAAGCACCCCTGGGTTCAATCCCTGGGACCAAATAAAAGTTTGCCAGCAAGAAATGTTGAGAAGCCTATAGAGCAACTGGAACTTTCATAGTTTTGGCAAGTATAAAATGATCCAAATTCTTTGAAAAAATATTTATGAGCCAAACTTCCATTTTGAGGTACTGACCCAAGAGAAATGAAAACAAATCCACAGAAGACTTGTGCAAGAATGCTCACAGCAGCTTCATTCATAATCCCTCTGCTACGGTTTGCATGTTCATCCCCTGAAGGTTCATGTTTTGGAAGCTTGCCCCAGTGTGGCAATGGGAGGTGGTGATGTACCTTTCAGAGGTGGGGGCCAGTGGGAAGTCCCTGGGTCACTGGAGGCACTGCACTCAGAACAGAATGCTGGTCTCCTGGAGTGAGTTCACCTGAGCCTCACTCCTGCTTTTTGTTTTGTGATGTGATTTTGTCCTCCTTCAAGCACTACTGCCATCCTCTTAAGCTTCCAGGCATCTTACCTGGGATCTAGTTCTACCTCCCAGGGTTTCCTGGCTCCTCCAACCTCAGAATCCTTTTCTGCTGGCCTCTTTTATGCTTTCCCTGAGCCCTGGACATTGTCCCTGGACTTTGTAGCTTCTCCACCTTGTCAACTCCAGCTATTATTCCTCTTGGACTTCTGACTTTCCTCTGTGATCTGACTCCTTCTCCAGGATTTCTTCCTAATACTCCCAGGCTTCTGCTCTCCTGGGCTCCCAAGCATTTCCTTGGAATGAGACACCTCTCTGGACTCTGTTCTGATATAAAATTAATGGGCTTTCTTTCATATCAATGCTAAATAAATAAAAGGCCAATTATGCCAGACACTCTCCCTCTGAGGAAAGTAAATAGTAGCCAAAGGGAAAAATACAGTGCTGGGACAGACTTTTCTTTCAACTGGTAGGTGATTAGATAGTGGCCCTTGCCCTCCGAAGATGTATTCCATTGACTGAAAAAAGTTGTTCCCCTTAGAACAAAGCATATCTGCATTCTTTAGCCACTTTCAGGCAATTCTAAACTTGGAGAGGAAGACAAGCCAGACTATTTTTCACAAATGAGCAGTGTCATTTTATTTACTGCACAGGAGCAGATTAATGGAGCTGAATGAACATGAGTCCCCATCTAGCCCCACCTGGAAAAGATGAACAAGTAAGGAAGTTTGAAATCTGTGGCCCAAGCTCATTTTCCAGTAGGATCTCAAGGCCAAATCAGAGAGTTGGTGTAGAGATTCTGGGCATCTTCTCCAAAGAGGAAGGATTGACTTGTGGCAGACTTTTCCAGGCAAGTTCTAGGAACCCATACTGGGCGAATGCATACCCATGGAGAGTATGCACCCTGTTCTGTCCAGAGAGGGATATCACATTCTGGAACTTGGAACCTGCAGGAGCATGGGAACTATCACAGAACAGGTGGCAGAACAACCGCTCCCCAGGCACTAGATCCATGGCCTTCAGGGCCTCTTTGTAGATGATCTCTTGGGATTGAGGTTCCTCTCTCAGAAGCAGCTCTTGTAGCAGCCTCTGGATTCGGGGGGACTTAAGCTGGTACAGGTCCATGAGCTGGTGGAACTGTTCCATCCATGTGGTGGTATCATTGGCATATCGCTGCTGCAACATTCGTGAAACATAGTACAAGGCCACAAATGTCTCCCATGGAGGTACCTCCTCTTCCTTTTTTTTAGAGATGGGCCGTGTCTCCTTCTCCAACTTGGACAATTTGGGAAACCTGCCCTTACCCTTGAAATCCCATAAGTCCTTTTGAAACATTAGTGCCAGGATTTGTTTGTCCACAGAAGTATGAGCACCTCTGAAAATGTCTCTTTTGGCAGGATAAAAGTGTCTTGTCTCCATCTCTTTGAGAGCATCTGATAACTGCTGTATTCGTTGACTTCTGTAAGGCTCTTCTAGAAGATGCCAGTTTATAGCTTTTGGGACTTGAATTCTCTTGGTGGTTGATGGTAGCGCTGGTATAGAGATGGTCAGTGCTTTCTTCTTTGCCTTTGAAAATTTGGAGAGCTCAACCTTCCCCCCCAAGGCTAGAAAGTCCTTCTGGAACATCAAGTCCAGGGAATTTTTATCCACAAAGGGACAGACAGTTGTGGGACTATCCCCCATGGTTGGATGAAGATGCTTTTTCTCTTTGACAGCAGTGGGTAACTGTTGTGTCTGCTTCTCCCCATAGGACTCAGCTAAGGGATGCCCACCGAGAGCCTGTGGGTTTTGAGTCCTCTTGGTCGCTGATGGTAACACTGGTTCAGGGATAGAACATGGCTCTGGCCAGCTCTCTCTCTTTTCCCTTCTAATTGGAGGGATCACTTGTAAGTGCATTGGACTCAAACCATCACTGTGGTGTTGTGATCTATCAATGGGACTTAAGCCTAGGTTCTGCCTGAGGTGTTTAACCATGGCCTTAAGATTGAACAGATGTATCCATTTCAAGTGTTCCTCCCAAGCAAAATCTCTGAGGAGTTGCCTCAGTTGATGGAAACCGTCCCTAGAAAGTTGTTCTCCTGCTTCCAGCCTTATTAAGGCGTTGTTACTCCAGTCTTCATCTGAGATCCATGCTTCTGAGTTAGCTGGGCTTTTGTGGCGTTTAGCTGACTTTTCAGGTGAAGGGGCTGGGACGGGGGCTGCTGCTGGACTTGGAGCTAGAGCCTGGCCCCCAATTTTCTCCATCAGAGAATCCTGATAGCACCCTAACCACTCCTGCTTCCACCATCACCTTTGGGTCTCTTTTTAAGTGTCTGTGGTTCCATAATATCAGATAATTGGAATTCTGCCCTGTGGAGACCTTCTGGGATCTGGGTCTTTAAGCCTGTTTCCGTGGCTTGTAAAAATATACCCCTAGCTTTGTCCAAGAGCATGTTCTCTTGTCTTCCCAGTGAACTCCTGGGATGTATGCCAAGAACTGGACTGTCCTGTCTGTCTTTCAGATCCGAATGATCCTCCAGCTCTTTCAGAGGCATTCTGCCCTTTTCCCCCTGGGCTGCCTGGAGTGGTATTTTGAAGGGGCTCTGCTTCATAATTCGGGAGTCTGTCTTTCCATCAAGCAAGGTCTCTTTCTTAAAAAGCACTTTCCTTCTAGCTGTGCCTTCCCTTTTCTTACTAAGACCCTTCCCTTCCATCATTACTCTTCATTTTTTTTTTATTGTAAACAAATGGGATACATGTTGTTTCTCTGTACATGGCGTAAAGGCATACCATTTGTGCAATCATAAATTTACATAGAGTAATGTTGTTTGATTCATTCTGTTATTTTTTCCCTTCCCCATCATTACTCTTGATAGGCCCATCCCTTCCTTTGAGAGCCCCAATTTCAACACTTTCTCCTTTTCTGAAAGCATCACCTCTACAAGTGGGCTCAGCTTTTCCTCCTCCTCCCTCAGCCTCTCCTCCTCCTCAGCCAGTCTCTTCTCCTCCTCCCTCAGGCTCTCCTCCTCCCTCCCTTCTCCGCTCACACTCTCCCCTTCTCTTCACTCAGGTACCCTGCTCCCTCTCAGTAGGGTGCTCTGTCTCTCCCTCTTCTTCCTTCTTCCTCAGTCTCTTTTTCTTAGTCAGACTCTCTTCCTTTTTCTTTTCGTGGGTCAAACTCTCTTTCCTGTGCTTCTTAGCCAGGTTCTCCAGTTTCTCTTCACTCAGGCTTATCTTTCTCTTCTTCTGAATCAACTGTCTCCTTTTCTTTTTCTTGGAAAGAAGCTTCTCTTTCTCCTCTTCCTTTTCCTTCTTGGTTAGACCTTTCTCCATCTTCTTCTCAGTCCAGCTCTCTGATGAGTCCTCAAAGAGTTTATCTCTGATATTCTGTGATAACCACTTCATCTGGGTTTTTGCTAGTTTGTCCTTCTCAATGCTCTTCAGAAGGTCTTCTACCTGCTTTTTTTCTAAAAGATTTTGCTCCTGGATTTTCTTTAGCATAGTTTCTACTTGAGTTTTTTCAAAAAAAAGTTCCTCCTCCAAGCTCTCTTTATAAGACAGGGTTCTCTCTTTGGTGGCCTTTCTATCATGATCTAGTTTTCTCTCTTCCTGAGCCTGTTCTCTCTCTCTGGTTATTTCCTCCTGTTCCTTAAAATGTCCCCACCTGTGACCATGCATTTCACTCTTCATAAGGGATGATTTCTCTTCAGTTATTTCTATCTCCCCTAAAGACAGAGAACCCATTTCTTTAATGACTTCAGCTAGGACCCTCCACAGTTGACTCTCTTTCATCTCTATATTTTTCCCCTGGAACTAGCTTCTTTCTCTTCAGAACTAATCCCCTTTTTTATATCCGCTTCCCTCCTTGGCCCTGTTCTTTTCTCTTTGGGTATTTTCCGCCTCTTGGCATCATGCCGCTTCTGATTTCTAATGTCGTAGGCTAATGTCCTTTCTTCCTGGGACAGTTTATCTTCTTCTTTCATAACGTCTTTCCCTTGGATCATTGCTCGGGTTGCTTTCTCCTTTTTCATAGTCATATCAGTTCCTTCCCTTGCTATTGCCTTATTCCTTAGCAATACGCCCCTCTTCCTTGGCCCACTTTGAGGTCAGTCTCTTTCCCACCGTCCTTCTCTGTTTTTCCTTGGTCTCCTCCTTTTCTTCCTGGAAGTGTTTCTCCATTTCACCAGCCTGTCCCCCTCTTCTTGGAACAATCTCTCTTTCCCAGGCCCGTTGTTCTTTCGGCTGAACCTCCCTCTCCTCTTCCTGACTCTGTATTGTCTCTTTCTTGGCCAGTTTCTTCTCTTGTAGGACGAGTTTCTCTTTTCCTGAGTCCATTCTCTTTTCTTCTCAGTTGCTTCCTCACTTTTCTTACCCATTTCTCCTTTTTCTTAGCTCGTTTCTCTTTTCCATAACCTGATTCTCTTTTGGGGGAACATTTTCTCCATATCCTCCATCATTTTCTCCTCTTCTGAGACTAGTCTCATTTTTTCTCTTGGCCATTGTTTCATTTTCTCAACCTCCTCCTTAACCTTTGGAACCGGTTTCTCCTCTCTCTGGGTCCATCTCTTTTCTTCCCAAGCCTGTTTCTCTTCTTTCAGTGGCCATTTCTTCAGCTCTTCAGCCTGCCCCTCCTTTTCCAGGTCTCCTTTCTCCTTATACCAGGACCACTGTCTCTTTCTCTCCTCTTTCTGGGCCCTTCTCTCCTCTCTCCAAGCTTTTCTTGCCTTTTTCCAGGTCTGCTTATCTTCTTGTGATAATTTCTCCCTTTCACCAAACTTTTCATCCTCCGTTAGGTCCAGTTTCTTTTCTTTCTCCTTGGCCTCTTTCTTCTTTTTCTGCGTGTGCCTCTCTTTCTGGTCTTGCTTCTCCTGTTCATCCTGTTCCCCAACATGGGTTTGTTTCTTTTTATGGACCAGTTTATTCTCCTGCTCTACCAAACTCTCCCTTTCCGAGACTTGTTTTCTTTCATCCTCAGACAGTCCCTCCTCTTCTCCAGGCAAATGATCCTGACCCAATGTGCTTAGTTCCCAGACCTTTTCCTCTTCGTCCTCTTCTTCCTCTTTCTCTTCCTCCTCCTCCTCTTCTTCCTCCTTCTCTTCTCCCTCCTCCTCCTCCTCTTCCTCTTCCTCCTCCTCCTCAGGCTTCTCCCTTTCCCAACCATCTTTCTTTTTTTTCTGGGACCATTTCTTCCTTTGTCCAACCTTTTCCTCAGTGTCCAGAACGAGTTCCTCCTCCTTCCAGGTCTGTTCTTCCTCCCCAGACAGTTCCTTCTCTTCCTCACCCGGTTCCTCCCCTTCCTGGGTCAGTGTCCTCTCTTGAAACAGCCACTTCTCCTTCCTGGCCCTTATGTCTTCCTCATGGGCCTGCATCATTTTTCTCCAGTCCCCCTTTCTCCTTTCTAGGGTTGGCTTCCCCTTTGTCCAGACCACTTTCTTTCCTTTTCCAAGTAGATTCCCCTCTTTTCCAGCCATTCCCTTTTTTTCTAAGACAGACTTCCATTCTTCTTTAGTCAGTTTCTTTGGCGAAGGAGCAAATATTTCTTTTCCCCACACCATTTTTTTCTTTTGGATGGGTCAGTTTCTCCTTTCCTTGCATTGATTTTTTCTCAGCCTTCGTCAGTTTCCTTTCTTTGTCAACTATTTCCTCTTCTTGCTTGGTCATTTTTCTTAATGCTGCCTTAAATTTCCTTTGCTTTAAGACCTGATGATCTTCTAAGAAAACAACTTTTTTGATTTTGATTTTTGGAGAAAATTTTGCATGTTTCTTTAGCACATATGTAGCCTCTTCTCCCAATACTACTGTCTTGTCATCCTTGGCATCCCTTTTAACCACTTTTTCCATTATGAATTCTGGTGAGAGTGTGCTCAAGTCCTTTAAAAGGGGACACATCTCTTGGAAGAGTTGCCAGCTGGGCTGTCGATCAGCAAGCATCACCTGAGCCAGGTCTACCAATTCTTTACTCCGATCCCTTAACATTCCTGGATGGGAACTTGCTATCCTTAAGGTATCAAGATAGCAAATGTCATCCCTCCCAGACCTAGTGTCTGACTGAATTGCGTGTCCAGGGACCCCAGCTAAACCACGTCTACTCTGTCTTTGTTTCTTCCTTGTACCTTTATCTGGCTCAGAAACCTGTATGACTTCTTCCTTGGGCTCTTCTATAGTCATTTCTGAAATATCCTTTGTTATGATGGGTGGTTCTTCCCTTTTCTCTTCCCACTTCATTCTCGCTATTCTTTGGCCTTTTTTCACTGTTGTTTTTCAAAACCTTTTAATGCGTTCCTGTCTTTCCAGCTTAGGGATCACTCCTCCATCATCTTTCATGCTATATTGATCTGTGGTCTCTGAGGTCTCCGTGACCTCAGGGGCCTCCTTGGCCTCTATAGCCTCTAGCATAACCTCCTTTGTTTCAGCAGCATCCTGGGGTTTTACTGGGCTGTAAGCACTTAGTGGAAGCTCTGACTCCAAGGCAACATCCTGGGTGTCAATTTGCCCTGATTCCCTGGCCTCACTTTGTTCACCTTCATCTTCTAAGGGCACCAAGACAGAGCTAACCTTTTTTAATTCTATCTCTTTGTGCTTCCTGGCAGCTCTCATGGCCTTTATAACTGCAGAGATATTGGGAGAAAAAAAAAAAAAGTTCAGATCCAAACAGAGACCTTCTGTAATAGCTGATTCAGTGAACTGTTATTAGAGATACAAAGGCAAAGAGGATTATGGATTTGTGATTTAGAAATGGCTGTTTCATTTCAGTTTCCACATCCTTAAGAAATAAGGCCTCCGTGGGGCCACAGCTCAGTGGCAGAGCCCTTGTCTAGCACGTGTGAGGCATTGGATTCAATCCTTAGCACCACATAAAAATAAATAAATATAAAGGCATGCTGTTCATTTACAACTACAAAAAAATTTTTAAAAAGAAAAAAAATAAGGTCTTGTTATTATTGTGGGTAGATCTCTCTCAGGAAGGCTACTTTTTGTGAATAAGATCTTCCCACTTAACTGTTCCCTCTGGTGTCCTGTTATAGACCTTTGCCTTACTGGGCCTGCCTTCATGTGGTTGCCCCAAACATTCCCCATACATCACCCCATACATACTAAGATTTCTGCTCTTTGCTTGAATATGTCTCTTCCTTTTCTTCAGTTCAGTGATCTTTTTAGGTTCTGACAAATGTGTGAGTGTTTCTTCAGCAATGACTTCAAGTTCATCATCCTCTGGTATTTCAAAAGAAAAAGTAAATGGTTTCTCTTTATGTGACAAGGTCAGGTTTTCATTTAGCCGCCATTCCACCAGAGTAAGCAAGCACTGGATATCACTAGCTTGAATTCCCAGCATCTGGCCCAGAGAGTCTTCCCCAATAATTTCAAGTCTACAAAATTCAAGGAGAGAAACAGACAATATTGAGTTAGTGATAAGCAAAATTGTGGGGGAGGGTTGGGGTTGTGGCTTAGTGGTGGAGCATTTGCCTAGCATGTGTGAGGCACTGGGTTCAATTCTGAGCACCACATATAAATAAATGAATAAAATAAATGTCTACCAACATTAAAAAATATTTTTTAAAAGTTGGGAGGAAAGCTACTATGTAAAAGGCAGGAGATAAAGTGGTCATTTAAAACAGTCATTCAGAACAATCTGAAGTAAAAGATGGATAAAGAAGGAAAGAGGTTGGGGGGTAGCTCTGTGGAAGAGTGCTGGCCTAGCATGTGCAAAGCCCTGAGTTGCATTCCTGGCAGTGCCAAGAATGAAGAATAACAAGTGACACAAAATTGGGGGACTTGTGGATATGTTTTGAAGAATCTTAAGTGAGGAAATGATGGAGAAATAAACTAATCAGTGGTCAGAGGAAAAGAGGTGGGTACTGGGAAAAAAGAGAAAATGGAAGGAACAAAAGGGAAGGAAAAGAATAAAAGGGCACTGTGGAAAAGGGTAAGAAGCAATCAGTCACGTAGAAGGAATCAGAAGAGGGGGTGAGTACCATCCAACTTACTGCAATTCTTGAAGAATTTCTTGTTTTTTTAGCAGGTGTATCAGCATGGTCTTGGTTTGGATGCCTGTGAATCTTGTCATAAGGTATAAGACCTTGGTCCGCACGACCTTATCACTGTCCATCAAGCCCACAGCCAATGGAATAGCAAAAAGATGGCTTATGAAGCCCAGCTTCGCTAGCATCTCCCAGGCTAGCTCACGGATATGTGAATTGTAATGAGTTGTATCTTTCAGCAGGCGATAGGCTATCTCAGTGAGCAAGCTTGAAGGTATCTGGTAAGTGGCAAAAATTTGTACCAGGATATCAAAATATTTCTTGTATTTCTCTTCAGGACAGTGAACTGTGAGGTTGAGAATGGTCTCTATTAAATTTTCTATGAATCCTTCACTTAATTTTCTTCTCACCAAGTTTTGGTTTGTCGTGCTTTCAAGGAAAGTCAAGGAAATTCTTTTCTGCTCCTTGGATTTATCCTTCTGTTTACTCATTGAAACTCTCCTTTCTTCTAGAGTCACAGGTGATGGTGTCTGGGGGCTTAAGAGTTCAGTCATGTCCCTGTCCTTATCTAAGTAAGGTGAGTATAGATCATGGCATAGGAAGACTGGGGTACCCTTAGGCCAAAGGCGGGCACGGATCACTGAGTTTGGTATATAGCAATCAGGAGCAAGGGGCCACTGCTGCCCTTGACCAAAGAAACACCGTAACATATGGTAGATGTTTAATCCATCCCAGCCAGCCAGCTGTAATTGAGCAGGAAGCACATGTGGGGGTTGATTATATTTGGGGTCAGGAGTAGACAAACCAATATCCTCATCCTCCAAAAACTGTACTTTGGGTTCATTTTGAATCATAAGGGACATATGTCTCTCTTCCTCTACAACATGGGGCACAGAATTATCAAAGGCAATGACCCGTTTGTTGATAAGGGCCGCTAGCCCCTGTAATTCCTGCACCCTTTGTTCCAGGTAGACAAATTTAGGTACAGATACCATTTTAAATAAAAAGAAGAAGCTGGGAAGGAAAGGCTTGGGGACTTCTTGTATTTCATCTACATTGTTTAGGCTAACTAGGTAAATCAGCAGAGGTGGAGAGAGCAGTTTTAAGCAGGAGACTATGTCGATGCTCTGATTGAAAGTCAAAAGCAGGTCACCCCGATTATTGGCAAAGCAGACTGGACCAAAATGCAATGCTGAATCCAGCTCAGTTACAAGTCTACCTTGGAAGTCCCAGAGCTGGACTGAGCCATCAATGGCCCCTGTGACAAAAAGTTTCAGGGAAAGGCAGACATCAAATGAAGTGATAGCACACTCATGCAGGCATTTTCTCTCTCCAAATATCAAGTTTTGTTTTGTTTCTGATGATGTCAGAAAGTCTCCATAGCGCCAAAGACACCAACAGCAGTTCTTAGTGATGGCACCCACAGAACCTGGCAAGAGTATCACATGCAGTAGGGGACCAGAGAGAATTTTGTTGATGGGCTTCAGGATTACCTTGCTCACATGAAGCACAGCCTCTGACAGATATAGAATGTTATCTGTGCCATAGGAACAGAGTAAGGAGTTTCCTTGGGAACCTTCCAGAGTAGACAATGCTAACACTGCCCCAGAGTGAATGGTCTTCTCTGTTCGGGCCCAACTATAATGGGAGAGGGTTCTCACAATGCCACTGTTGTGTCCACAGAACATCAGTCCTTCTAGCCCCTTGTCCAAATGAGGCCACCCATAGGCCAGGCATGTTACTTTATCCCCAGTGTTTTCTGAAGTACACACAAGATACTTGGCTGTACAAGGACAGCGGGTTGTATCAAACACCAGCACCTTTGAGTCACCTATTGCCACAAAGAGCTCCTCTCTGACTGAGTCATAGGCCCAAGTCACAGACTTATCCATGACAAGTAGAGGCCAGGTAATAACCAGAAGGTCCCCTGTTACTGGAGACAAGAAGCACAATAAACCATCCTCAGTGGCACATAGTATCCGAGTCCGATTATGGCCATAGCAGATTCGTTGCATCTGCTGGGGAGCAGAACCACAGACATTGAAGAGGCTGTAAAAGTATGGCAGGCAGTACAATGAGAAAGCAGAATTACTCTTGCAGAAAAAAGTCACATTATCAATAAACTGCAGTTGTTGCAGGTTCTCATCAATATTCAGCTGCCTCAGCAAGTTTCCAGAAGCAAGATTCCACTCTCTCAGTACGCCTTCACTGCCTGCTGTTAGTAAGGTATGAGTCTCTGGCCGACTGTGAACACATATCACTGTTGAGGGATGGGCCTGGAAGCTGTGGAGAAAGTTACCCTGGTCTAAACCCCACGCATGGATCTCTCCAGCTCTGTTTCCAGCATATAAAATGCCCTGAGACACACAAGCAAAGGAACAAGTGATGGGGGAGCCACTGGTTACAAGAGTGAACTTCTTTACTTCTTTTAGTTGACCCTGACCCTGGTGGGTAAAAGCCCTTACCACATGCTCACACAGAGCCAGTAGGGAGCCCTGGGGACCATTCAGGGAAAAGCCTTGTACAAACTCATGACTTGGCATGGGCACTGTTTGAGCTTTCTGGAGGCCCCTGCCATTTGGTAAGATAAACCAGGTAATCACAGCCGCCACGGTGCCAGACAGCAGCATCTCAGTTTCTGGGTCGTAGCAGAGGCAGCTGATGGAGAAATGACAAGGCACTATACCCAGAGATGTGAATGCTCGATGATGATCTCCAAAGAGCCGCAGGCGCATGTCACCACAGTAAGCAATTAACATGTGGTAGGAACCTGTGTGGACCATTGCTTGGATGGGTGGCACTTGAGCCATGATATGAAACTTCTTCTTCTCAACTGTTCCTTTCATTTCTGTATCTCTTTTCTGTATCCAAAGGACTACCTAAAAAGGAAGATAGATGAAAGCCTCATCATGGGGCAGATCATCCCAACAGTGTGTGGTAGGGAAGGGCTGAGTATTTCATCCCATTACCTCTCATAGATTAAGGAAAGACAGGACAGCTTGACTTTGGGAGTTTCCTTGTCCTAGGTACTAGTTATATGATACAAGCACCATGCTTAAGGCCCTTTTCTTGGCTATCTGTCTACTTCATAGGGAATATGAATTCTGTGGGCCTGATCACTAGAGACAAGGAAGGAGCACTCATCCAGGTCAAATTGGGATATGAAGATGGGCCCTAAAATGAACTGATTCAGAGTGACCTCCTTCATCCTGAAATGAGGACAGTTTAGGTATGGTACATGTAAATTTGATTAAGGAGGAGAAGGAAAAAAGAAGGAGCTTTACCTGCATTTGTTTTCCATATAGTTCCATCCAGTTTAAGGACACAAAATAGTTGACATCGATGGAGTAGAAGCACACAAAGGGCTTGTTCTGGGGATGGTGAGACTCCTGGTATACTCTCTCAGGCCAGTCGCTCAGGACAACCACATCATTCTTTGATTCTTCATCAGTCTGAGAGAGAAGAAGTGACCTTATCTAAGAGGCCTAAGTCCCCACTTATTCATTTACTTAATAAATATTTATTGAGGGATTAGTGATCATTTGTATTTTAGCTAAGCAGGACTCCTAAATATTATTTAGGAGTCATCTCTCCCGCACCCTCAGTTTGCAACAGAATACATCGTTGCTGATCATCGTTGTTGATCAGAGCACCTTCTAGGCTTTCTAAACCAAGTTTCCATAAGAAAAGTAAGTCCTAATGTCCTAACATATCCATTCTGTGTAATGAATTAATTTCTCTCCCAGTTATCTAGAATACTACTAGTTATGTAACATTGAGAAAACAGCCCCTCAAATAATTTTCTGTGTTCCGTGGTTCAGATAAAGAACCACAGTTGAGAAAGGTTAAGACCTGTGAAAGACGCTGGTGATACAATGCTGAGCAAAGCAAACATGGCCTTGGCTCTTGAGGAGTGAAGAGTCCTGAGCTGGAGATGTAGCTGTGGTCGAGTACTTGCCCTGAGTTCTATCCCGGGAACTGCAAACAACACACACACACAAAGAGTTCATCCAGGGAAAACAGGTGCTACACAAATTAACAACTGAACATATAAAGCAAACAAGTGAACACAAAGAAAGGAATACAGTTCTCCATGTGTGTGACGTGTGACACAGGAATCCAAACATGGCAAATGTCTATACCTGTCAGTTGGAATAACTTTTCAGTGCTCCTGCCTACAGCCAAAGGAACATTCCTTTAACAATCACACATGCATTATATATTGCTTATAGGGAACTGATACTTCACACACGTAACAGAACGCCTACCACGTGTGACAGCTAGATCTTGTGGCATGCACTACTTTCACTACCCTTTTGTGTATTGAAGGGAATAGGTGTTATTCACAATATGGGGTTAGCTGTATTTCAGCTCTAAAATGCTGTATTCTGGCCTAGTGGAGTGTGTATGTCAAGGGAGATGCATATCTTTTTTTTTTTTTTGGTACTGGAGATTGAACCCAGGGGTACCCAACCACTGAGCTATATCCCCTGCTCTTTTTATTTTGAGACAGGGTCTCCCTAAGTTTCCTAGGCTATCCTCAAACTTGCGAATCTCCTGCCTCCACCTCCTGAGTAGCCAGGATTACAGGTGTGCTCCACTGCACCTGGCTATACATACTTTTTAATATGTAACATAGTAAAACAAAATAATACATCCTTCCCATAATGTAGCGTATGTCTATGATACATGTACATGAAGTCCTCATACCAATCAACCTAAACTGAGGCTCATGAGTTGCCCTTCTCAGTAGCAACTTGTGCTAAACCTGCCTCCATGAATTTAACTCTCCACAGTTCTCTGCATCAGAATTTGTGCTCTGACCACATAAGCTGGAAATCAAAATGGTAAACTGAAGCACTGTATGTCTTTACTTAGATTGTCCATCATGCCTGATTCCTGCATCCACAAAGGATTTGAGACTATACTGAGGCCAAATCTGTAACTCAATCAATCTCCCCATATTCATTTTCATAGCTCAAGAGTTTCCAGTACCCATTGTCATTGTTTATTCAGCGGCAGGAGCAGATTTCAGAGAAAGGACCCTCATGTCTGAGCTCACAACTACCCATTCCTGTTAACTGAATCAGAAAGCTCATTTATATTTCCTTATTCTATTAATTGCCATTCCTTTCCTTCTTCCCATTCGTCATATAGAACTCATTTACTCATTCAAATATATGAAGGCTCTTCTATAGAGGACTTTAAAAGATGAAAAATATCTTAAACTGAAGCAATGTATCTGTGTCTGATATTACTGCTGCCTACTCAGTTGTTCTTCCTTCCTTTCTCTTCCTTCCATTCCATTGACCCAGAAATTCTGGCAACATAGAGGGACTACCATCCCCCTATGGCTGGCACAGACATCCCTCTTCTATCTACTTACAATTTTTTTCTTTCCCATCATTTTACTGAGGTAAAATTGAAGTACAATGAAATGGACATATTTGAACATGCAATTTGATCAGTTTTGACATGTATGTAACTAACAAATCAATATAAAAAGCATTTCCTTTACTTTTTTTAAAATAGAAATCATGCAGACTGTGTTTCCTGTATGATTTATTACATTATAAATCAATCCCTGAAGATATAAAGAACCCCACCCCACATGACAACTATTTCAAAATTAAATGGCACATTTATAAATATCTCAGAGGTCAAGGAAGAAAGCATAAAAAAAGTTAATAAACAGTGCTTCGAACTAAGTGATAACAAAAGCTTAAAATATCAGGATCTCTGGGATGAAACAGTACTCAGAAGACACTTGTAACTTAAAATACTTGTATCAGAAAGAATCCAGAATAACAGTCAAATTATTTTCAAATTGTGTAGTAGGAAGGAAAAAAATAACACTAGGAACAGAAACACCTGAGAGAAGAAATAATACAGCTAAATTTTGATAAAAATCAAGTCTAATAAAGAAAAAAGCACACAATATCAATGGAAAGGGAGCTATCCAAATAACCCTACAGATACTAAAAATATATTAAGGTAATATAATTGTATGCCAACATATGTGATAGCTTATATAGCATGGTCTGTATTAAAGAATGATCTGTGTGCTGCTGAGAAGAAAGTGTATCAATCATTGATGGATGAACTATTCTATATATGTCTGTTAAGTATAAATTATCAATTCTATTTTTTACTTCTATAGCTTCTTTATTTAGTTTTTGTTTGGAGGTTCTATCCAGTGGTACACGGGCATGTTAAAGTTACCCAGTATTATTGTGTTGTGGTCTATTTAATTCTTGAAATTGAGAAGGGTTTGTTTGATGTATGTGGATGCTCCATTTGGGGGGGCGTACATATTTAAGATTGTTATGTCTTATTGATATATAATTCCCTGAAGAAGTATGAAATGTCCTTCTTCCTTCCTTCCGATTAACTTTGGCTTGACGTCCATTTTATCTGATACGAGGCTAGAAACCCCTGCTTGTTTAGGTGATCCATGTGAGTGATGCTTTTCCCGTCCTTTCTCCTTCAGCCTGTGGATGTCTTTGCCTCTGAGGTGAGTGTCTTGGAGACAGCATATTGTTGGGTCTTGTTTTTTAATCCAATCTGCCAGTCTGTGTCTTTTGTTTTTTTAATTTTCTTTTTAGTTGTCAATGGACATTTATTTTATTTTATTTTATTTATTTTTTATTTTGCAGTACTGGGGATCGAACCCAGGGCTTCGTGCTTGCAAGGCAAGCACTCTACTGACTGAGCTATCTTCCCAGCCCGACATTTATTTTATTTATTGATTTATATGTGGTGCTGAGAATTGAACCCAGTGCCTCACACGTGCTAGGCAAGGGCTCTACCACTGAGCTATGACCCCAGCCCCAGTCTGTGTCTTTTGATTGATGAGTTTAAGCTATTAATGTTCAAGGTTATTATTGACATATGATTTGTATTCCTGGTCATTTGGGTTTATTTCTAGTTTTTCATTTGAATTAGTTTCTCCTTTGATTGACTATTCCTTTAGTGTAGTTCCTCCTTTCCCTGGTTTTTTTTTTTTTTTCATTTCATCTTCATGAAATATTTTGTTGTGAATGTTCTGTAGTGCAGGCTTTCTAGTTGCAAATTCTTTTAACTTGTTTAACATGGAAGGTTTTTATTTCATCTACAAATCTGAAGCTTAATTTTTCTGGATATAGGATTCTTGGTTAACATCCATTTTCTTCCAGATATGTTGTTCCAGGACCTCCTAGTTTTGAGGGTCTTGGTTGAGAAATCAGCTGAGATCCAAATTGATTTCCCCCATACATAATCTGTACTTCTCTCTCACAGCCTTTAAAATTCTAACCTTATTCTATATGTTAGGCATTTTCATTATAATGTGCCTTGGTGTAGATCCACTGTAATTTTGTACATTTGGGGTCCTGCAAGCCTCTTCTATTTGATTTTCCATTTCATTCTTTAGGTTTGGGAAATTTTCTGATATTATTTCTTTGAAAAGATTGTGCATTTCTTTGGTTTGTATCTCCATGCCTTCATCTATCTCAATAAATCTTAAATTTTGTCTTTTCATGTTATCCCATAGTCCTTGGAAGTTCTGTTCATGGTTTCTTAACATCTTCTCTCTGTTGTCAACTCTATTTTCAAGATTATATATTTTGTCTTCATTGCCTGAGGTTCTGTCTTCCAAGTGGTCTAGTCTGTTGGTGATGCTTTCTATTGAATTTTTAATTTGGTTTATTGTTTCTTTCATTTTGAGGATTTCTGCTTTTTTTTTTTTCAGAATCTCTGCCTCTTTCTTTTTTTTAATTTTTTTAGTTGTAAATCAACACAATACCTTTATTTTACTTACTGATTTTTATGTGGTGCTGACTGAGGATCCAACCCAGTGTCTCACACATGCTAGGCAAACGTTTGCTCTACCACTGAGCCAAAACCCCAGTCCCTCTTTCTTTATTGAAGTGATCTTTTACTTCCTGTATTTTCTCTCTGATATCAGTTTTTATACGATCCTTTACTTCACAGATCAGTTTAACTATGTCCATTCTAAACTCCTTCTCTGACATTTCTTCCATTGTGATGTCAATGGATTTTGTTATTGGAGTATCTTGGTTTGTGTGGGGTGATTTGTTCCCTTGCTTTTTCATGTTGTTTGTGTGTCTGCCCATCTAATAATATGAATCTGAGACAGTAGAGTTTCTACCCTGTGGACTTACAGTGTCTCTAGAGGTTTCTAGTACCTCACTATTTAGGGGGAGACAAATAATAACAACAACTAATACAAACAGTGTACAGCATTAAACCAAATAGTTCCTACTGTTACATCTATAATGTTAATTATAACAATAAATAGAAATTATATGATCATTTACTGCCTACAATTAAAACAGCGAGTTTTCAATGGTGGACAGGAAGAGAACAGAAGTGATATAGGATGTGATGATTATAAAGGAGGAGGAGAGAAGAAGTAACAAATTAAAGTAAAAAATGAGAGAATAATGGAGATTAGCTGTTAGCAGAAGAAAAGAGAGTCAAGGGAAATAGAAAAACATATATGAAGTAAAAATTTAAATAATAAAATAAATCTTAAAAAATAAAAATAAAGAATATAAAACAAAACTAAAATGTACTAATCAACATCCTAGTTCACAAAAAACTAATCCATGAAAACTAACTGGCTCAAAAATGCTAGAAATGAGAAAAAACCAAATATGAATATGTATAAATGTCCATGTACCATTAAGGTCACAATTAAAGAATTTTTAATAAAGATCTTGATAAATAAAGAATTCTTTTCGTTGGAGTTCAAAAGATTCTCGATTTCTCTTCTCAGCAGTTTTAGGTGGGGTCATCTGGAACGTGATGCTCCACCCTCTGGATTGCTGGAGAGAGAGAGGTAATCCCCTAGGCAGGGTTTAGGCTTAGGCGGGATCTAGGCTCTTCACTGAATGCCAACTGGTCTGGAGATTTAAAATCAGGGCACTTCCAGTGCCCAGTACTTGCTGGTCCCAGGGATCTTCCCTGGGTTCCACTTGTGTGATGAGGGACCCAATTCCTAGTCCTCTACGTCACCTTCAGACCCCACATTTCCTGGTCTGGGATTCAGTCTCCAGTCTCTCCTACCCGCTGCCCTTCCAAATTCCCGGCCAGATGCATCTCTCCCAGCAGGTCCTGCAAGCAGTAGGATTGAGGAGGAGGAGTAGAGCCAGGTGGGTTTCCACAACCAGTTGTCCCCTCTGTAAACCTCTCTCCACGTTTGATTTTATCCTGGTCACTTAGGCACACACTAAGTCATGCAGTATGTGTTTACTGGGCCTGTATTTTGGGCCAAACAGGTTTGGCAGAAATCTGTCCCGTCAACTGCCAATTCCTGCACAGAGGCTGCAAAATGGTTCCTTCCCTTGTCCTCCGCACACTGCCTGAGAGATGGCAGTTCTTTCCCTGGACACGGATATTGTGCAGTGCATCTTTCAGGTTTGCTGGGCAATGTCCTTGATCTCTAAATGCACCATACCCAGACATGCCTTGGGCCTCCCCAAAACGCAGGTCCTTTTCATTCCCTTACCCCTCCACTATGCTTACAGGGGGATGGCTCTGGCTGGAGCTTCGTCAGTCAAGGCAGTGCCTCTGGGGATTTCTTCCTTATTTTATTATATCTAACCTCCTGAGTGCCTGATTTGCTTTGAATGTCCAGTTTTAAATTCCAGTAAAGTCTCCCCGCTTTTTTGTTTGTTCATCCACCTTGCTGAGAAGCTGCCTGCTGGCTTTTTCAGTTTCACTGCACAAAGCAGTCAGGAAAGAAAACCTCTTCTATTCTACCATGTTGAAAACCCTTCCCTCTACTTGCAATTGAAAGTTTATATCTGGAAATGCAGCAACTATCTTATAACCTTAAGGTCATAAGTTGACATATTAAGGATGGTAGAAAAGAAAGAAAAAGAATCTAGATCCTTGATGACTGGTAAGACAAGATGCTTCCTATTTGTTTAATCTATGTAAGTTTATTTTCTGATACTTGCAACAGAATGTTAATGCGCTAATCTTAATGTAGAAAGGAAAGCTGGGGATATGGGATGAACTTTCCAGAGCTGTTCACATCTTGTCCATGCCATAGCCCCTGTGCAGCAACAGCCATTAGTCCAAACCCATCATATGCATACCTCTCCCACACATTACCTTTACACCCTGCAGGGTCTTTTTTATGAGGACTTTCAAATCCTTCCACTCAGGAATAAGTGCGTGAAGATGCTGTCCTAGGGACATTCCAGCTCTTCACAGACATCTTGGATTATAGAACCTGTAGAAGGTACGAATGACTTGATCTCAATATCTGATGCTGCAATGGAAATTAAGGGAATGAGAAAAAGGGAAGAACAGGATGAACCAGAGAAGAGGGGAAACATAAGGCTTTTCTATCAACAGGAGAAACTCCTTTGTTTTAAAAAGATGGGTGAGGGGCTGGGGTTGTAGCTCAGTGGTAGCGTGCTTGCCTAGCACACGTGAGGCACTCGGTTTGATTCTCAGCACCACATGTAAATAAATGAAATAAAGGTTCATTGGCAACTAAAAAAAAAACTTTATTAAAAAAGACAGGGCTCAGTGGTAGAGCGCTTGCCTTACATGTATGAGACACTGGGTTCGATTCTCAGCACCACATATCAATAAATGAATAAAGGTCCATCAACAACTAAAAAAAATTTTTTTAATTAAAAGAAAGAGACAGGTGAGAATGAACTACTGATACTTACAGCATGGATGAACCTCAAAAACAGTACAAAAATGCAGACACAAGAGCACGTACTGTATGAGTTCATTTATATGGAATTCTAGAAAAAAGTAAGCCATAGAGAGCAGATTAGTGGTTGTATGGGAACAAAATTTGGAGGATTTATGGGAAGGAATAAAAGTGATCTTTTGGTAGTGTTGATAATGTTCTATATCTTAACTATGGCAGTGGTTACGTGGGTTTATCATTCAGTTGGAATTCATTAAAATGCACCTCAATTGCATTTACCCTTTTAAATATATGTATATGTATGTGTGTGTGTGTGTGTGTGTATATATATATATATATATATACACTATATATATATTTCAGTTATTGATGGTCCTTTGTTTTATTCATTTATTTTTATGTGGTGCTGAAAATCAAACCAAGTGCCGCACACATGCTAGGCAAGTGCTCTACCACAGAGTCATAACTCCAGCCCCCATATACTTAAATATGTGTAAATTTATATCTAAATAAATTTTATTTTTAAGAAAATAGGGGGTGGGAGGGGTGGGGGGAAGAGAAAAAAATAACAGAATGAATCAAAAACTATTACCCTAGGTAAAGGTATGATTACACAAATGGTATGCCTCTACTTCAAGTACAAACAGAGAAACAAGATGTATCCCATTTGTTGACAATAAAAATAAAAAAGAATTAAAATATATGTTATTATAAATGAAAATAAAAGTAGGAGTGAAGTGGGTTTTTTATGAGGTCTGGAAACAGGAAAAACTATGACAAGAAGAAGCTGTTAGGTGCTTAGGTGAGTCAGTTGTTGTACAGCTGAAATTATACAGGGTTCTGGCTTCCCAGTACTCCATAGCGCCCCTCATGGGGAAGCTCATTTTTGTAAATACATCTATTAGCCATTATCTTCTTGCCTTCGTGAATTTAAAAGTTACTCACTGTTTAAACAAATATTTCCTCAGAGCTCAATTTGTGCCAGCCTCTATGCTGAGAGCTAAAGATAAATACTGAAGAAAAAGGATTATCTACTTGCAAGAAGTTTACTATATAGTATAGAAGGCAGAGAGTGAACAAGTTAACATAGCTGTCCAGTTCTGGCAAGATGCCAGATTAAAATAACTTTTTTTTTTTTTTTTTTTGTGCAGTTGGGGATTAAACCCAGGGCCTCTCCACCACTGAGCCCTTTTTTATTTTGAGACAGGGTCTCACAAAATTGCTGGCCTTAAACTTGTGATCCTCCTGCCTCAACATCCAGAGTCACTGGGATTTCAAGTGTGCTCAATGGTGCCCAGATCTAAAATAACCTTTCCGAAAGCCTTACACTATGAATTCCTAGAAATTCTGGATAAAAAAACAAATAGCTGAGCTCTGGAAGTCAGAAATGAAGTGGGAGTGGAGAGTGGAGAACCTCACAGCATTCAGTACAAACTGCTGTTATGATGGTCCTGAGGAGGTGTAGTTATCAGAGCCCCAAATTGACTCTCATAGCTAGTGGCCAGGGTAGTATTACCCTGGCAAAAAGAAGAGCTAGACTTGGACCCACACAGTGAAGCCTTGGGATTCCTGACAAATACAAACACAAACATGCCTTGGAGGGAGAGAATTCCATAGACAGACAGCTGGCACACAACCAGCTTTCTGAAAGGTTAGACACCTTACTTTTCTGCAGGCACGAGTCAGAAAGCTGCATTCCCACAAATTCCATGGGATGCCAGCTTATCAAGTTCTCACTAAGATGGAGAAGGCAAAGAAGCAGGAAGGAAGGAAAAATACCACAGAGAATATCAACAATTCTCTCTGATGAAATCATCATTTAAAATATCTACCCAATGGGCTGGGGGTGTGGCTCAGTGGTAGAGTGCTTGCCTAGCATGTGCAAGGCCAGTTCCATCTCCAGCACTACAAATGGGAAAAACAATTCTGTATTCAAGAGGGTAATGAGCTAAGAGTCACACAAAGTTTTCTTCACAATCTCTTTGCATACTCTGCATACATTATCTGTCACCTATTGTTCTCGAATGATACTCCCAGATTACCAAAAGCCACATTTAATATCCTGTTATATAGGTATATTAAAAATGTTAAGGCTGGATTCAGTGGCACATGCCTGTAATCCCAGCATCTTGAGAGGATAAAGCAGGAGGATTGCAAGTTCAAAGCCAGCTTTCGGCAATTTAGCGAGGCCCTAAGCAACATAGCAAGACCCTGTATCAAAATAAAAAATAAAAAGGGCTGCCTCAGTGGTTAAGCATCCCTGGATTCAATTCCTGGCACCAAAAGCAAAACAGAACAAACAAAAACAACCCATCAGACTAAATGAATAAAGTACATGCTGTTTATAAGAGGAAAACCTAAAATGCCAAATGCAGAAACCTTATTATTATGGCCTTCTGTTCCTCGAAACCATATAAAAGTAATAAGGAAAATGAAAACAAGAATCTTTGCAAACTCAACATTCATCAGAGTAAAATCCATAAACACCAAATCACTGGTAAGGGTTGGGAAAAGTAGCTCAGGAACAACTATGAGGGAGGAATAGGAGAAAGGAAACTATGGAGAGTAATTTGAGTAGAAAGAGGGACCAGTAGAGAAAATTCTAAGAAACTTCCAGGAAAGTTAAATTTCCGAAAAAGATCTACCATACGATAAAACATATTTACCTCTTATTTGTAACTACAACTGCAAGAAAATGGGGGTTAGAAACAGAAGGTTTAGAACTGATTAATCACTTGGGAAAGCCCATATTTATGGCAGAAAACAAGAAGTGAGCTTTATGCTGTGAAAACCAGCTGGCCTGGAACTACCCTGACCCTGTGGACACACTCAAGAACAAGAACCAATCCAGGAAGACTCAAGCAATGTGTGTAAGAAAATAAAGAAGTGGCTCTATATTAATCCAAAGCTACAAAAGAACTATGAAAGAAGCCGTGTGTAGTGACACACACCTGTAATCTCCGCTACTCCGGTGGCTGAGGCAGGAGCATCGCAAGTTTGAGGCTAGCCTCAGCAATTTCTAAAGACCCTGTCTCAAAATAAAAAATGAAAGCAGGACATGATGGCTCACGCATATAAACCCAGACTCAGGAGGCTGAGGAAGGAAGATCATAAGTTTGAGGCCAGCCTCAGCCCCTTAGCAAGGCCCTAAGCAACTTGGCCTGACTTTGTCTCAAAATTTAAAGAAAGGGCCAGGCACGGCAGCACACATCTATAATCCCAGTGGCTTGGGAGGCTGAGGCAAGAGGATTGCAAGTTCAAGGCCAGCTGTAGCAACTTAGTGAGGCCTTAAGCAACTTAGCCAGACTGTTTCAAAATAAAAAATAAAAAAGGTTGGGAATGCAGCTCAGTGTTTATGAAGCAGCAACTCCTTCCTAAGATGTTTCTTTTTATCACTGTTAAGTTATTATTCTGTTAATAACTGCAACCTGCTAGTTTCTGCTTCTGTAATGATGCTTGCTTAGTAGCTGTGGCAGGAACCAGACCCTCCTGAAGAAAGGGGGGACAAATAAAGATTACGTGCATTAGAAAGTCTTGAAACCCGGAAGTCAGTACTGTATAAAATACACTGAGAACAAAGCGGCGATACTTGGCTTTTGGAGAAGACTCCATTGAGCCCACACCAGTGCTCAATAAACCTTGTTCTTCTGTATCTCCAAGTGCCACTTGTCTCATTCAAGTGACATAACTGTCCATATTTTTCTGTATTTTCCATAACAGTTAAGAGTCCTTGGGTTAAATCCAGGTACAAAATAAACTTTAAAAAATAAATAAGTGGGATGTAGCTCAGTGGCAGAGCACCCTGGATTCAATCTTCCTTAAAGGAAAGAAAGGAAGGAAGGAGGAAAGAGAGAAAAAAAAAAAAAAAAGGAGAAAAGAGAAAGCAAGCAGGCTGGGAATGTAGCCCAGTGGCAGAGTATTATTAGTTCAATCCCGGGTACAGAAAAAAATAAAACAAAACACCTTTGATCCAATTGTCTGTATGATGGAGGATCACAAAGCAAAATTGCAAGAAACCAGGGAAGAGATCAAGAAAGAACAAGGTAAAAGGAGAGCAGGCAGAAACAGAAGGAAAATGTCACAAATACAAGAAAAAAAATTGAAGGAACATGAGGAAGAAAAACAATTAGTGAGACCATGTCTCCAAATACAAATTTTCATGTTACACTATGCGTGGTTCTCTTGTAATAGCTTTTTAAAAGCCAAACTAAAGCCGGGCGTGGTGGTGCACACCTATAATCCCAGCGGCTTGGGATGCTGAGACAGAAGGATCGTGAGTTCAAATCCAGCCTCAGCAAAAGCGAGGTGGTAAGTAACTCAGTGAGACCCTGTCTCTAAGTAAAAATACAGAATAGGGTTGGGGATGTGGCTCTGTGGTCATGAATGCCCCTGAGTGCCCCCACAAAATGGTGTAATTACTGTGGAATAGGGTTGACAGTTCCTTATAGTTAAATGTAACCATATCAAACTCTATAGTTATAATACAATCCAGCAATTCTACTTCTAGATATATATAACCCGAAGAATTAAAAACTCATCTTTACTCAAGTATTTATACATGAATGTTCATAGTAGCATTGTTTATAATAGCCAAAAAATAGAAACAATCTAAGTGTGTATCAACTGATGAATAAACAAAATGTAGTATATACATACAATGAAATATTATTCAACCATAAAAAGGAATAAAGTAGGGCTGGGGACATAGCTCAGTTGGTAGAGTGCTTGCCTCACAAACACAAGGCCCTGGGTTCAATCCCCAGCACCGCAAAAAAAAAAAAAAAGGAATAAAGTATTGGTACATGTTACAATTGGGTGAACCTTGAAAACTTCTGCTAAGTAAATGCAGTATCTAATAATAATTTTGTATGATTTCATTCACATGAACATAAGTCTAACTTAAATCACTAAAACAGAGTGATTGCCACTCGGTCAATTCCCAGACTTGAGCCAGTATGCAGACCAGAACCCCTTAATGAAGGGGAGACCAGGTTCCCTTGAGGAAGGAACCTGCTACACAGCCAGAAATGTGTACTTGAAGCAGTATTGCTTATGGAGTTTATAATCTAGCAGTAAATTAGTCACCAAAATGATAATTGCACACACATATAAAATAACCACAATAAATTTCAAATGTGAAATTCTGAGTTGGAGAAACATGAGAATTTGCTCTGTTAGTTTTGATACTTTCCTGCAACTCCTCTAAATTGAAAACAAATGACAGCTATGGTAAATGTCAAGGACAGTTGTAATAGGACTTGATACCAAGGCCCTGGGCGGTGGGGGATGTCAAATTTCACCCATTGAAATAATACCCTTCAGAGGTCATTCAGTTTTCCTGGAACATCAGTGGTCTTATTTTTTCACAAGGAGGAACACTTTACAAGGCAGATGTATGTGACTGGAAGGGCTGGCTGAACACTAGATATTTTCTTGGGGTGAAAAAAGTTTCTCCAGAGCTAAGGGGAACCAACATGTACCAAGGGTCTACCATGTGGAAAGTGTTGTACATCTGTGTATCTCTCTCTCTCTTCATTCAAAACTCAAAACCACCCAGGAGCATGGCATTATGGTAGGCAGAATGGTCCACAAAGATGTCCATGACCAAATCCCTACAAACCTATGAATATGTTAAATTACATAGTGAAAGGGGACTTTGAAGATGAAAATGTAATTAAGGTTACCACATAATCTTTTTTCTTTCCTTTTTTTTTTTTTTTTTTTTTTTGGTGCTGGGGATGGAACCCATGGCCTCCTGCATGCTAGGCAGGTGGTCAACCACTGAACTGTAACCACAGCCTAAGGTCACAAATCTTAAGATGGGGAAAATTTTGGAAAACCTTTTTACTTGACACAAAACACATACATACCTGTGGGGTAAGGTGTGATAATTCAATACATGTATAAATGTGGTTGGAGACAGGCAATCTTATCACATGAACCCTTAAAAGTTGAAAACCTTCTAGCTGGAATTATGTGGCAGAAGAGAGAAGCAGAAGAGGGAGGTCACAAAAATCAGAAAGATTCCAAGGTGACAGGATTTGATGCACCAGTTGTAGGGACCCAAGAGCAAGGACTATAGAAAGACCTCTAGGAGCTAAAGGTCTCCCCAGCCCCAGCAGACAGCCAGCATGGAAATAGAGACCTCAATCCTACAGTCCCATGGAACCGGATCTTACCAACAGCCTGAATGAGCCGGGAAGTGCATTCTCTCCAGAGCCTACAGATATGAACCCAGCCAGCTCTCAGCTGCGCTAAACCTATAGCCAGGGAAACGGTAAATGCCTACCTGGACATCTGACCTCAGAACTGTGAGTAAATAAATTTATATTGTTTAAAGCAACTAAGTTTGTGGTAATTTGTTACAGCAGCCACAGAAAATTAACATGGGCACTGACATTTTTTTTGAAAGTTTACTTAGGTAGCAAGCACTTTTCATCTATTATCGCACTTTATACCCCAAACCTGAAGATTGAATCAAATGAGAAAATACAGTATTAAATGAGAATACAGATTTTCTTCTGCAGAATTTAGCTTGCCTAAAGCAACATAGCTAATCATAGCAAAACCAGGGCTCAAACCCAGCAGCATGTCTGGCAGAATGTATGGCCTTGAACTACAGAACAGTGCAGACTTCCTAGTCAATAGAGCTCACAGAGCTTATATTAAGTGTGTCCAAGATGATTCAGTCTCTAATTGAGCTCAAATCTGAGCCAGGTCTGTTCAGTTTCAAAAGTGCTATTCCTATGAAGTCTATAAAAATAAAATAATAAATGCAGTCTGTAAAAATAAAGAAAAAGAACAATGAATCAAAAGGCATTCTGTTAAAAAAATTTAAAAAAAAATTAAAAAGTGCTAATTTCAAAACATTGAATCAACATATATTTGTTAAGATTCTACACATGTATTATACTATCCACTGGGTATCCTAAGATCCTAAGTCACTGTCCTCCAGGGATTTCAATTATTAAATTTGATAGTTGCTATCATGGAACACTGCAGGCTGTATGGGGCACTCCAGGAGACGAGGGAGGAAACACTGGTCTTTGGCACAGGAGTACTAGGAAGTTTTTAGACAGATAAAGCTAACTACGGAATTCTAGGTAGAGAGACTGGCAAAGAAACACAAGAACATACAGCAGCCACTTATATGCCCATCAAAGTCTAAAATATTTACTCTTGGGCTCTTTACAGAATCTTAAAGACACATTTTACGGAGCAGGCTATGGTAGAGTAGAAGACTCTTGTCCTTGTGGAAGCAGGGACCATGGCCGTCTGACAGCTTGAGTGTGTGAGTGTGCACGTGGCACAGGAGCATTCCTGGCATCAGGAGTGATCAGAACTGCACCTGCTCGTCGGGGCCGATCCAGCTGTTGGCCAGCTCCCGCAGGGTGCTGTACCGCCGCTCAAACTCCTCCTTGCTGCAGTGCTGCAAGAGCCGACCCACCTCCTCAGTTAAGAGAGTCACTGCCAGGTGCTTATCCAGGGTCTCACTCCACTTGCTGCCCAGGATGCTGTCTAGACTGGTGGCACAGCTTGCTGTCCACTGAGCTAGCAGCATGTCTGGTTGGAGCACCTGGCAGCGAGCACTGAGCATGGCTAGGATGTGGTGGCAGGGCAGGTGGAAGGCCTGGTTAAAGTAGCAGCTACAGCTGGCAGGGGGCTGCAGTTGCACCTTGTGGGCGTCCTCTAGGATCTGTATGTTCATCTTTTTCGAGCCAGAGCCGATGAGGTGCATGGATTTCTGGACCACAGCAAGCTCACCCAGGCAGAGCTGGGCTGCTGGCCCTGTGCAGATGGCATTGAAGGAGTGCTGGATGCGAGCTTCTACCAACTGCTCAACTCTGGGGCTTTCAGGGCTGGCCTCTGATGGGGGACAGTTGTTCTGGGGACCCAGGCCTAGGCTGAAGCTTGCCTTGTCTCCAGGGTTTTGCTGCATGTATTGGAACAGAGAGGCCATACCCTGTTTCTCAGATGGGGTGGTGCCAAAGAACTGACTGAGGATGCGGGTGGTAATCTCAAGGCTCTGGAAGTAGCCGCTGCTCTCGGCTCAGCTTCTCCAGCAGTGGGCCAGCCAGATGTGGTCGTTGAGCAGCCAGTGTGAGTGGAGCTCCAGCAGCCGGGATGGGGGGATGCGGTTGCTCAGGAGTGTATACAACTTCCTCAGGTTGCCTGCTGTGGCTGAGCACATGGTGCTCTGCAGGGAGGTCAGGAGCACCCTCTCCACAGGTCGTTCAAGGGACAGCTGATAGAACTTGCCCTGGAGGAACTTGCAAATGTGAAAGGCTGAGAGCAAGACCTCAGCGGTGGGGAACTCCATGGCGAGGGTGGGCAGTGGGAGGAAGTGGGGATCCACCAGGATGGTGCAGACTCTCCCCCATGCTGGGTTAAACTTCTTGAACACCTGGAACACCTGGGCGAGGCTTTCAGCATCCTCCTTGGCAGGGATGGCAAAGTAGACTGCCCGAGCTAGAGGACCCTCCAGCTGCACTAGAGGTCCATCTACCAGGAAGGTGTACAACACCTTGCCTCTTGGGTTATAGGTCCGGTAGATAAGTAAGATCTCCGGGAAATGGGCAAAAACATCTGGCATAAAGCAGCTTTGGTAGTTTAAGGTATCTAGCTGGGGAGTCTTGCTAACCTGGTGCAGCAGCATAGGTGGGCTTGAGTCCTTGATCAGAAGCCCATTCAGCATTGTCAGGGCCATGGGAAATGTCTAAATGCTCAGATCAAAATACTTCTCTGCAGGTTCAAGCTTCCAGTAACTCAAGGCTTGAGGCTTAATGATAGTTCCCAGATCTTGTTCCAAAGATGTGTGTGTCCTCGCGGATGGAGGTGCCATGGTTGAGGTTGTGGAAGTGGACGGAGACACAGTCCCTGAGAATGAAGAAGCACCTGTTCTCCTTTTTGTAGGCGCTGAAGCACTCCTTGAAGTCCTCGTAGGTCTTGAAGCAGCTGTCCAGCTCCATGGCCGTCCCCTCGACCCACGCCAGGGGCTAGTCCCCCCTGGGGCCCAAGATCACACCAGGGGTCAAAGGTCACACTGAGTGTCCACAAGCTGGCATGGGCCCAGGACTCCTTAAGGGGCGGACCCAACCAGGTGGCCTAGTGCGGAACTCAGGAGGTACCCGAGGCCATACCCAGTTATAAGGGGCTGGGGGCGTCTTTGCTATCTGACCGAGTTAAATATTCTTTTTTTTTTTTTTTTGATAAAACTAAGGGTCTTGCTCTTATTTTCTCTTTGGCAACTACTGTTGCTTGAACAATCTTCACTCTCCCCCTGTACTGGAAAAATGTCACCTTGACACAAGAGAGCATGTCAAATAGGAATTGGGAATACCAGGGACATCCCTCCCACTGATTTGGTCCCTGAGGTAGCTGTCCATCAGTCCTTACGAAGTATACCTGAAGTGTGTCCATGTCACTCCCAAGCAGCTGAGCACATCCAGTGGAGCTGTCACCCAGCGATGTGGCTCTTGGGCATGTGACTTGAGGAGGGAGATCCATGTGGAATCCTCTGTACGTTCCTCATCACTTGGGCATGGCACTGTAGTTACAGAAGGCTGGCTTTCAAGTTGTAGATCTTAACTGGTTTACAGATTTCAAGATCCTCCAGCATCATCTCAGGGAGGTCCCCATTCAGGAACAACACAATACCGGTATCTGACTGTCTGAGTCTTTTTGAGCCTTCGATTCCATTCTCTTCCAACTTCCTCTTCGCACAGTCCTGACATGCATTACCCAGTAATGTGGTGCTGTCCACTCGCTCAGCATCTGGACTTCGCTGTCTGCAGATCTGAGTGGCAAGGTCTTGCACGTATCCTGGGAAATGGTCAAAACGGTCCCCGTAGGATACCACTTTAATTCCATGTAGAAGCATATCCGCCTGATGCTTAAAGAAATGGTCTTCATTCTCCTTGAGCACCACCATATAGTGCTCCAAGTCCACCTTATTCGGCACCGAGTAAAGGAAGAGAGCTTGGAATATCTGGTCACGCAGGGTCTCGCCACAGCCCACGAACAGAAAGGACTTGGTGCGGTACAGGTTCTGTAGAACTTCCATCACTTCTGGGTCTTGAGTGACATCTTTATATTCTGATGGCTCCAACACCATCCCGCAGGGGTCTGTGTATAAGCCATGAATATGAAGAACTCCATACTTGATGTGGCCTCTCGCCCACTGAAGTACCTTCGTCTTGTCCTTCAAGTCCAGGGACTCCATGGGCTTGCTCTGTTGCTGCCCAAAGATCTCCAGCAAGTTGTCATAGTTAGTGGTCAACACCATAGTGCCCCTATCCATCAGGCTGAGGATGAACTGTAGCACCACCGAGTTCTGGATATGGTGTTCCAGGCTATCAAAAACCTCCATCAGGCAGTCCTGGAAGAAGTTGGGCTTGGTGTCACCTGTGCGAGGTGACATCTTTCGGATCAGATCATGGGCCACAACCAGCAGATCCCGGTCCTTCCTCACTTTCCTCCGGAACTCGGCAACGTCTCCCGGGTGCAACACCTCCAGCTGCTCTGCAGCCTCCATGACGGCCTCAATGCAGCTCCTCCACGAACAGAGGGCAGGGATCCCTGGGGCCACCGCTGCGCTGACACCAGTCCCGATGACCAGGAGCAGCTCCTGGGGTTGTTTCCGGATGAGGCTTTTTAGAAACTTTCTTGATTTTTGTTCGTTTCTATTTGTTGTCTTTTCCACTGAATCCATCTGTGAATCCTGCCGCGCCGCCGCGGGCCGCAGCTCGCGCTCCCGCCGCCGCCTCCTGCGCGGTCGACGGCGTCCCGGGTCTCTCGGCGGCCGCGCGGCCCTCGGGCTGCGTGGGGCGGCGGCGAGGGCCGCGGAGGGGGCTGCGCGCGCGCCCGGGCGGGAGCCGGGCCGAGCCGAGGACGCCCGCCGCCCCGGCCGCGCCTCCCTAAATATTCTTAAGACACAAATTTCAAGAAGGAAATAGAGCTGGGCACAGTGGTACATGCCTGTAATCCCAGAGGTTCGGGAGTCTGAGGCAGGAGGATTGCAAGTTCAAGGCCAGCCTCAGCAACTTAACAAAGCCTTATCTCAAATAAAAAATAGGGCTTGGGATGTTTCTCAGTGGTTAAGCACCCCTGGGTTCAATTCCTGGGACCAAACAGAAGTTTGTCAGCAAGAAATGTTGACAAGTATATACAGCAACTGGAACTTTCATAGTTTTGGCAAGTATAAAATGATGCAAATTCTTTGGGAAAAATATTTCTTATGAGACAAAATTCCATTGAAGTACTGACCCAAGAGGAATGAAAACATAAATCCACAGAAGACTTGTGCAAGAATGCTCACAGCAGCTTCATTCATAATCCCTCTGCTGTGGTTTGGATGTTCATCCCTCAAAGGTTCCAATGTGACAATGGGAGGTGGTGATGTACCTTCAGAGGTGGGGGCCCCTGGGAAGTCCCTGGGTCACTGGAGGCACTGCACTCAGAACGGAATGCTGGTCTCCTGGAGTGAGTTCACCTGAGCCTCACTCCTGCTTTCTGTTTTGTGATGTGATTTCGTCCTCCTTCAGGCCCTACTGCCATCCTCTTAAGCTTCCAGTTATTCGAGGGGTGTGGCTCAGTGGTTAAGCACCACTGGGTTAATGCCCAGTACCAAAAAAAAAGAAGAAAGAAAGAAAGAAAGAAAGAAAGAAAGAAAGAAGAAAGAAAGAAAGAAAAGAAAAAAGAAAGAAAGAAAGAAAGAAAGAAAGAAAGAAAGAAAGAAGAAAGAAGAAAGAAAGAAAGAAAGAAAGAAAGAAAGAAAGAAAGAAAGAAAGAAAGAAAGAAAGAAAGAAAGAAAGAAAGAAAGAAAGAAAGAAGAAAGAAAAAAGAAAGAAAGAAAGGAACGAAAGAAAGAAAGAAAGAAAGAAAGAAAGAAAGAAAGAAAGAAAGAAAGAAAGAAAGAAAGAAAGAAAGAAAGAAAGAAAGAAAGAAAGAAAGAAAGAAAAGAAAGAAAGAAAGAAAAGAAAGAAAAGAAAATATGCCAGGCATGTGGGTCCACTTACTAAGTGGTTCATTTTTTATCATGAATGGTAGAGAAGTGCTGAAAAGATATTTGGCAGTAGAGTGATGTGTCAGATTAACCTTTTAGAATGCTCAACCAGTCTGGCACTGGATTGATCAGGCAAGAAAATCAGTCAGAAGGCTATTGCAATTGTAGAGACTAAAGAGAATTTTGTATTCTGGTTTAGAGCAGTGGGAAAGGAGAGGCAAAGGATGAGAGTGATAAAAAATGTTCAGTGGGTCGAATCTCTGAGTCTTAAAGATTAACTGGATCCAGAGAGACAGGAAGAGAAATCTGGAATTTTTCCTTTCTGAACTAGGCTCTGTCTGATATTTGATGCATTCGAGTGCATTAAAGAAGGAAGAGCAGGCATGAGGGAGATGAAGATCACTTTGTTTTGGATTTGTTGAAATGTCCTCGGAATGAAGCAACTGGGTGTGTGAAAGGGGAGAAAGAAGAAAGAGAGAGAGGAAGAAAAGACTATCGGATAAAAGATTTTTTAACTACAGATTTTTTATTATTAAGTTCAATAGACTTAAGATTTATCTGTAAAACTGCTATGAAGGTTCCTAACGGCTTATTTGGAATTTCTGTACTTATCTTTTTGGGGGTGCTGGCTGTGAGGACCTCCTCAGGATTCCTACCCTTAATTCAACCATTCCAGGAATTTTCCTTTCACATTACCTTCATTTCTACCACAAGTAAACTCTACAAAATCCTGTATACAACTTTCCAGGACAGGCATGGGAAGACCACATGGTTGGGCTCTGCAAAGAATTATGTTTTTATAAGAAAATCAGGGGCTGGGGAGAGAGCTCAGTTGGTAAAGTGCTTGCCTTGCAAGCACAGGGCCCTGGGTTCAATCCCCAGCACCACAAAAAAAAAAAAAAAAAAAAAAAAAAAAAAAAAAAAAATCAAATGTTTAAATGTGAAGAGGAAGAAGCCACTAGCAAGGGAGAGTGAGAATACAGAAAAGAGAGAATGGTCTGTGGTGGCTCACACCTGTAACCCTAGCTACTCAGGAGCTGAGGAAGGAGAATCGCAAGTTCTAGGCCAGCGCTGATACAGCAAGCCAATGTGGAGAGAGAGAGAGAGAGAGAGAGAGAGAGAGAGAGAGAGAGAGGGAGATTAGATTCTAGTCTCAGAACCTCCCTAATGTTTCCTCTTGTAATTTAAGACTAGGAGTTATGACTGGAGAAACAGGCCTGCCTGGTTCTTCATTCTAAATCCTAGGCTAAAATTCCTGATGAGGTTTGCAATGAGAGGCATTTTGCTTTAATCCCTCTTGACTTCAGGGAGGTGGGCCTCTCTCTTTTCCCCTACTAACCCATTTAGAAAAACAAAGTAAGAGAATGAAATTCAAAAGGCTTTATAGTAAAAAAATGCAATATAAATTCAAGGTGTTGTTACTGTGAAAGGATCAAGAGAAATGAAACAGAAACATGAGAGTCAGACTTACATTTATAATTTTAGGTTCTGCCATTTCTGTTTCCTTTTTCCTTCAGATTTCTCAGTCTGAACAGTCTTGTTTCACATATGGTAGATGTTTTAATGAGCCCACTGGGATGGATGCCACTCACTATACTTTCTGCCAGCTGGGAAAACCTATTATTAACATCATACAATATCATAGTCTTTCCATTCACTTTCCATTCCCTCCTAGCTCAAATGCCTTCAGAGAGTACATATCCCTAATTCCACAAGAGATGAACTCTTCTTACAGCTTCTTATAGAAGTGTGTCACTGGCTCCAACATCATAATGCATCAGGCTCCCCCAGTCCCCTCCCCCAACCCACATGCTGTGTCAGGTGACCAGTATTACTAAAAACCTGAAAATCCCTTGTGAACGACTAGTGCTGGGACGTTGGGGGAATCTAATGCTTTGTGATGGGGATAAGAAGTCAGTATATAGTGGTGGTGGGATTTAAACGGACCTTGTTTGTACTGTCTCTTAATGCCTTAACGTAGAGCTCTAGATAAAATACAGCTAAATTTGAATCTGATACCCAACTAAATTTGAATTTCAGATGTGGTTTGGGATACACTTAAACTAAAAAATTGTGTTTATTCACACGATTATAGCTGGATATGAGGGGATGGATTGGGAGATGAAGGGGTTTGGGTTTTCTTTTCAGGATAACGAAAATATTAAAATTGATTGTAGTGGTAGATGTACAACTATGTGAATATACTAAAAGCTATTGGGTTATTCACTTTAAATGTGAACTCTATGGTACATAAATTATTTCTCAATAAAACTGTCCAAAAAAGATACCAAGGGTGGGGGGAAATCCTCTTATATCTCCATACCTCCTGCCCCAGTCCATTCTAATCTCTAAAATATCGCATCTTGGGCTGGAGTTGTGGTTCAGTGGTAAAGCACTTGCCTGGCATGTGTGAAGCCCTGGGTTCCATCCTCAGTACCACATATAAATAAATAAAAAAATCCATTGACAACTTAAAAATGTTTAAAAATATCACATCTATCTCCAGTCTCTTTCTACTTTATACCTGGAAGCCAAAAGGATCTTCAAAACAGATCTGATTGTCATCAAAGAGACCTTCAAGGCCCTCTATTATCTAGCCCTTTCCAGCCTCCTTAACTTTCTCTTTCTACTCTTCATACTTATTTGCCTTTTTTTCTGTTTCTCCAAGATACCATGCTTTCTCTCCCCTCTACATATACCCCAACTTTCTAACTCCTGGCCATAATCTTTGTTCTCCTTCACCATTTCTACTTCTCTTCACTCACCCATGTACCTTGTATAAGCCATGGGCACTATAAACATGCTTCCTTGGATCCATTGTTGCCTTCTGCTCTTGGATAATTTCTCAGAAGTATCTTCTGGTTCACTCTTCTCCTTTCACTTAGATCTAATCTACTACACTTACACCTGGTGGTACTGGGGATTTGGTGCAGGGATGCATGCTAGGCAGGCAGTCTTCCATTGAGCCACATTCCCAGCCACACTGCTTTTATTTTGTGATGACAGTACATTTACTTTCCAGAACTTCTATTTGGCTCTTTTCAAATATGCCTCAGGCTTTACCATTGTTTTGATATTTGTGTGTGTATCTGTGTGTATCATTTTTTACGCTATTTAAAAATCCTGATAGTTCTGGTCCTTAGACAACTGGGGACCTATCTGAACCTACACCTAGTCTTTACCTAGATGTAGACTAATTCTCATTGTATCATTCTCTCAAACCCCATGTCCAGTTGGTAGTAAAGGAAGTGAAAGGCATAGGTTTCCCTCCTTTTCTTTTTGCTTTAACCTCAAATGGCCTTACCCCTTAATGTGAGCCAGTGGTGAAGTCACCAGATGGTACTGGTTAGACCTTAGTGAAACTTTTCCCTTTATTTCCTAATACCCAGTTATTTGGAACTGAAGTCAACAGCATGCAGAGGTATGACTGGGCAAATAAGAGTCAATTCCCACCACAGGCCCCCAAATACTAAGGGCATTCTTTTTCCACTATATCAATACTTCTTCTTCTTTTTTTTTTTTAGTTGTAGATGGACACAATACCTTTATTTTATGTATTTATTTTTATGTGGTGCTGAGGATTGAACCCAGTGCCTCACACATACGAGGCAAGTGATCTACCACTGAGTCGCAACCCCAGTCCCATCAGTACTTCTTATGTTAATACAAATATACATTAGTTTTTGTGACAGGTGCTTGTAGTTTTTGGAGGAAGATGGTAGAAGGCCAGGAAGGAATAGGACAAGGACAGACTCTTCTGCCTCCAGGACTACACAGAGTGAGCACCACTGGATTTTGAGTTTTCCCATTTTTAGGAGTACCTTCCTAGAGAAACAAAGCTTGGAGGAAAGGAACACATCAAACTTGTGGCAAACAAGAATCTCCTCTTTATTCCTTATATAGAAACTGGTTTCCACATCTGGGTTGGAAAAGACTTTGATCTGATTCTAAATCTTTGTGGGCCCTAGCAATGAGCGTCCACATTCTAATGACCAGGCATTTCTCCAGCTGAGAATGAAAAGTTCTGCAATCCAGCCCATCCTGAATCAGAGAGTGGGAGCAATGATGTAGGGTGATTCCTTGGTGAGTGAGTATCAGCCTGGGGCAGGCTCTTCCAGGCAAGTTCTAAGATTCCATACTGGGCGATGCCTATGGAAAGGAGAGTACGCACATTATTCTGTCCAGGGAGGGGTATTACACCCTGGAACTTCAGAGGGCTTCTTGGGGTGTGAGAGCCCCCACAAACCAAGCAACAGAACAACCGCTCCCCAGGCACTAGATCCATGGCCTTCAGGGCCTCTTTGTAGACGATCTCTTGGGATTGAGGTTCCTCTCTCAGAAGCAGCTCTTGTAGCAGCCTCTGGATTCGAGGGGACTTAAGCTGGTACAGGTCCATGAGCTGGTGGAACTGTTCCATCCATGCGGTGGAATCATTGGCATATCGCTGCTGTAGCATCCGCAAGACATGGTACAGGGCTACAAATGTCTCCCATGGAGGTACCTCCTCTTTTTTTTTTGAAATGGGTTGTGTCTCCTTCTCCAACTTGGGCAATTTGGGAAACCTGCCCTTACCCTTAAAATCCCATAAGTCCTTTTGAAACATTAGTGCCAGGGTTTGTTTGTCCACAGAAGTATGAGCACCTCTGAAAATGTCTCTTTTGGCAGGATAAAAGTGTCTTGTCTCCATCTCTTTGAGAGCATCTGATAACTGCTGTATTCGTTGACTTCTGTAAGGCTCTCCTAGAAGATGCCAGTTTGTAGCCTTTGGGTCTGTAAACCTCTTGGTAACTAATGGGGACTTTGGTGTGGGAATAGCCAAAGGTTCTAGCCGACTCTCCTTTTCCTTCCCTTTTATTGGAGGAATCACTTTCAGGCGTTTTTGACTCATGAACTCCCAACTGGATTTTGAGGTCCCTGTGCCTCGTGATTCCAGGGCCTGCTTGTGATAGTATGCAATGGCTTCAAGTTTTGCCCGGTGCAGCCATTCTAAGTCTCCCTTTGAGGTGAGGTCTTTGAGGAGCTGACATAGTCTGTGGAAACTATCCTTGGAAAGCTTTTCTCCTGCTTCCATCCGTTCTAGGACATGGTGGAGCCACTCGACATCTGAGAGGCTGGCCTCTGGATATTTCTCTGCCAGGACTTGAGAGAGAGAGAACTGTACCTTAGTCTGTCCAATGAGAGATGGATGACGCTGCAAAAACCACTTCCACTTGGTACGTAGTAGTTTGTGTTTGTGAGCTCCCGTGGTTCCCTTAAATATGTAGGGCATGAGTGGTGTCTTTATGTCCAGCTCTTGGGACTCCAAAATTGAATCTAAAACAGGTAGCGATGTGGGCTTATATATTGGTAACAGTTCTTTTTCTTTATCCATCACCTTTATCTTTGGGAATGTTCTAGATGTCTTGAGTACTGTGGCCTCTTCTCCCAAGGATATCTGTTTTTCCAACTGTGCTGGTATCTTCTCTCTCATCTTCAGAGCTACTAAAATGCTTTTCTTGGAAGGGCTTGTGGCCTCTTCTCCCAAGGATATCTGTTTTTCCAACTGTGCTGGTATCTTCTCTCTCATCTTCAGAGCTACTAAAATGCTTTTCTTGGAAGGGCTTGTGGTCTCTTCTCCCAAGGATATCTGTTTTTCCAACTGTGCTGGTATCTTCTCTCCCATCTTCAGAGCTACTAAAATGCTTTTCTTGGAAGGGCTTGTGGTCTCTTCTCCCAAGGATATCTGTTTTTCCAACTGTGCTGGTATCTTCTCTCCCATCTTCAGAGCTACTAAAATGCTTTTCTTGGAAGGGCTTGTGGTCTCTTCTCCCAAGGATATCTGTTTTTCCAACAGTGTTGCTGGTATCTTCTCTCCCATCTCCAGAGCTTCTGAGATGCTTTCCCTGGAAGGGCTTTTGAGAACATCCAGTTTGATAGCACTGCCTTTGTCTGGAGGGATACCTTTTACAACGGAAAGGATCATTTTCCTTCCTAGTAGTTCCTTCCCTCTTTCTTTTTGTAACTTAAGTAGTAGGTCTCTTTTCAAGACCTCTTTTTTCTTGACCACTTCTCGCAGTGATCTCTCTTTTTCCACCTCTCCTGTCCCACTCAAACTTTCCTTTTCTTCCACACTCATTCTTTCTTCCTTCTCCTCAAACCCTTCTTCCTCCTCCTGTATCACCTTCTTTTTCTTTTTCTTTTTCTTCTTTTTCTTCTCCTCCTTTTCTTCCTTCTCCTCCTCCTTCTCCTCCTCCTCCTTCTCCTCCTCCTCCTCTTCCTCCTCCTCCTCCATCTCATCCTCCTCCATCTCCTCCTTCTCCTCTATCTCCTCCACCTCCTCCACCTCCTCCTCCATCTCCTCCACCTCCTTTAGCTGCTCCTCTTCTTTTTCTCCTTCTCCTACTCCTACACCTACTCCTTCTCCTTCCCCTTCTTCTTCTTCTTCTTCCCCTTCTTCTTCCTCTTCCTCTTCCTCTTCCTCCTCTTCTTCCTCTTCCTCCTCCTCTTCCTCTTCCCCCTCTTCCCCTTCTTCCTCTTTCTCTTCCCCTTCCTCTTCCTCCTCCCCAGATGAACTCTTTTGCTCTACTTCATCTAATAGGTTTTCTATTTCTTTAGAAAATTTCTTTTCACTTTCCACCTCATCTGTTTGACCATAAAACTTTCCCTTTGGGGTAACAACTCCCTTTAACTGTTTTCTTTTTCTCCCCTCTTGTTTAGGGGATGGGGTTGCCTCTTTTATTTCCTCTATTATTCCTTCCCTCTCTTCAGCCTGTGTGACTTCTCTATGTTCCCTGGCCAATCTTCTTTCTTCCTCAGCCACTCTTTTCTCTAGTTTTATCACTTTTCTCATTTCCTTGGCCAGTTTTCTCTGTTTCTTAGCCAGTTTCTTCTCATCTGTGGTCATTTCTTCATCTTCCTTAGAAAAATCCCACTGTTTGCTATCAAGTTTGTTCTGTTCCGTGGTCAACATGCTCTCCTTAACAAAGAGTGACCTCTTAATTTTTGTCAACTTTATTTTTTCCTGGGTTAGTTGCCTTTCATCACGGATAAGTTTTTGAAGAACCTTTAAGATTCTGCTGACTTTTCTTGGTTGCTTGGAAATAGCCTTATTTTCCTTCCTTAATGCTTTGGCTAACTTCCTTTCTTCTTGGACATATAGTCTCTGCCCTCCAGTATATTCCAGTTTTCCTTTGGCAATGTCCCTTTTCTCTGTAGCCAGCATCCTATCTTCATAGATTAGTATCTTCTCCTCCAGTGACAGTTTCTTCTTAATTAGTGCCATCTCATGCTTAGTCAATTTTGCCTGTTTGGGGATTTCTTGAGTCCTTCCCTCCATGGAGAGAATTTGTGTCTCATTCAACCTCATCTTCTCTTGGGCCACCTTCTGCATTTCTGTGTTCAATGCCTTTTCCTCCTTAGCAATATCCTGCTCTTCTTTGAGCAATTTCTTCTCTTGGAACATTGACGCCTTCTCCACAGCCAGTTGCATCTTTTCCTGGGCTAATTTCCCCTGGTTTTCACCCAGAATTGCTTCTGTTTGAATCAGTTTCTTCTCTACAGCAGCCAGTCTTTCCTTCTTCTGGGCCACTGCCTCCTGCTCCTGTTTCAGCCTCTTCTCTCCCTGAACTAGTTTTTCCTTGTACACATCCAGTTTACTCTTTAACTGAGCTAACTGCTCTCTCCCCTGGGCAAGTTTTTCTTTAATATGGAGGAAATTATCTTGCTTCTGAGTCAATTTTTCATTTTCCTGAGCCAACTTCTTCTTTTCTTCAGCCAGATTCTCCTCTTTCTGGGCCAGTCTCCTCTTATTCTGTGCAAGTTCATTCTTGTTATTGGTCAATGTTTTCCATTCCTGGACCAGTTTCTCTTTGTTCTCCATCAGTTTCTCCCTTCGCTGGGCCAGTCTTTTCTCTTCCTCAGGCATTTTTTCCTTGTTCTGGGCCAGCTTCTCCTCTTCCTGGATCAGCAGCTCTTCTTCCTTGGCCAGCTTCTCTTCTTCCTTAACCAGATTCTCCTCTTGCAAGGCCAGTGTCTCCTCATCCTGAGCCAGTTCTTCCTTTTCTTCAACAAGTCTCTCTTCTTCCTCATTCAGTGCACCTTCTTTCCTAGCCAGTTCCTCCATGTCCCATGCTAGTCCCTTCAGTTCTTTGGCCAGCTCCTTTTCTTGCTCTCCTAGACTTTGCTCCTTCTGAATTAGTATTTCTGCTTTCTGGCCCAAGACATTTTTTATATCAGCTATTCTCTCTCCTTTCTTGGCTAGCTTCTCCTCTTCCTGAGCCATTTTCTCTAATTTCTTGGCCAGGTTCTTCTTTTGCTGGGCTACTTGCTCTGCTTCCTGGTGTAGCTTCTCCTCTCTTTCAGCCAGTTGTTCCTCTTTATGGGCAAATATCATCTCTCCCTGGGCCATTTTCCCATCTCTCAGGAACATTTTCACATATTCTTGGGCCAGTTTTCTCTCTTCCTGAGCCAGTTTTCTCTCTTCTTGTGCAAGTTTCTCTTCTTCCTGTGCTAGTTTCCTCTCTTGTTTGGCTCGTTTTCTTTCTGCTTTGGCTTGTTTCCTCATTATACTGGCTTGTTTCTGTTCTTCCCAGATCTGTCTCTGCTTTTCTGTGACTGGCTTTTCTTCTTCTTCAGACTCCTGGGACACTTCTTCCTCCAGAGTCAGTTCTTTCTCACCCTTGGATTTGGATGACATTTTTTCCCAGATCTGTCTCCACTCATCCCATGTCCGCTTCTTCTTCTCCCCCTTCTGTGTTTCCTCATCTGGGTATGGTTCCTCTTCTTCCTCCTCTTCATCCTCCTCTTCATCCTCCTCTTCCAGAAGATGGCTTCTATCCCATTCTTGCTTCCATTCATCCCAGGGTATCTTTGTTTCATCGGAGGCCTTTTTCCACTGATCCCAGGACTTCTTCCATGCCTGCCAGGTTAGCTTCCTCTCAGCCTTATCTGTTTTTTCTTCTGGCTCAACCACTTCCTCTTTTGGTTTGGACGTTTTCCTCCCTTCCTTACTCACATCCCTCTCTTCCTTGATCATTTCCCTCTCTTTTTTACCTACTTTCCTTTCTTCCTGACTTACTGTCTTTTCTGGCCTAGATAACTTCTTAAAGGATTTCTTTTCTTCTTTCTTTGACTTTAGTTTTCCCTTGAGTTGATCACCTGATTCTAAAAATAAAACTTTCTTTTTTTTGCCTTTTTTTGTTATCACTTCTTCCAAGCCTTGCATATCCTTTTCTTCCTTTCCCTCTTGCTCTTGCCCCTCTGATATCTCTTTCTCACCCCCAATCACCATGTCCTCTCTAATTGCTTCTTCATGGATAAAAATTGTTTTTTCCTCTGGCCAGACTACATCCCAGTCAGCGTCCTCAAGCACTTCCTCGCTTTCTGTCTTCAGCACTGGGCAGATCTTCTGAAAGAGTTCCCAGCTGGGTTGCCGATCTACCAGCATCTCCCGAGCCACAGTCACTAGCTCCTTGTTTAGATCTTCTGACATTTTTGTTTGGGAACCAGATATCCTCAGAGTCATAAGACGACACAAGTCATCCCGCCACGATGAGATATCTCCAGGGATAACCCTGTGGCCAGGTACTCCAGAAGCACCTCGCCCAGAGGGTTTAACTTTTCTTATAACTGGTTCTTCCGCTACAGGAACTGGAGGTTCCTCAATGAAATCTTCAGTTTCTTTTCTTTTTTTCTTGAGCACTTTTGTGGGTTTCTGAGCTGTTGCTTTCTTGCCTTTTTTGCCATGTGTTTTCTTCAGCATCTTCAGGGTCAGAGCAATGTGTTCCTTTGAGGAATCTTTATCTGATTGTTCAGCATCTTTTGAGCCTTTTATTAAACTGACAGTTGACGACTTGGAAACTGTGTCCTCCATCTCAACTGGAACCTCTTCACTTTCACCCTCTACAGGAACTGGCTCTATGCTTATCTGTTTAGACTCTCCCTCTTTTATCCTTCTGAGACTTCGCAACAACTTTCGGGCTGCAAAGAAAGTCAGGAGATGGAGGTAAGTAAAGCATGGGAGGCTAAATGAAACTCTTCCCAAATCTAATGTGAGCTAAGAGGAACTCCCATAGAAGAGGTAGCAAGAGAGAGGCCTTTAAAGGAAAAAGAAAAGAAAAAAGAAAAAAGCATTCTCCTTGCTGTATTCTCAGCATACTTCACAATTGTAGAGAGACAGACCTTGGAGCCTTCCTGGATTTGGGTGGATTATTCCAAAGAGAATTCTCTTCTGTGACAAGGTCTTTCCATTTCTCTCTTTTCCCACCTAGTATCTCTTGGACCCATCATAGTCCTAACTACCCTGCCTCTTGGAGACCCTGAGACATGGAGCAGATCACCCTGTACATACTTTGCTTTCTGCCTGCTGCTCGGCTTCGTTTTGGGCCTTTGCTGGGCTTGAGTTCATACTCTTCAGAAAATGATGGACGTTGTGTGGGAGAGTATAGTCGTTCGGAAACCTTTGAGACATCCAAAGAAAAATCAGGCTTTTTATCTCCTTTTGCCAAGGTCAGGTTTTCATTTAGTCGTTGCTCCACTTGAGTGTGAAGGATTTGGAGGTCTGTGGGTCGCATCCCCAGCAGATGATCCAGGGATTCCTCCCCAACCATTTCTTGCCTATGAAAGTCAAAGGAGAGGAAGGACTTTACTGAATCAAGAATAAGAGGGAGAATGGGAAGGAAAGAACTGCTGTGGTACAGGCAGGGGGCTTGGCAAAGTAACCACAGAGACAGCACAGGTAGAGGTAAATGAAGGCCAAAAAGAAAGATTAAAGTCCAGGAAGCCAAGATGGCCATGACTGGAGGAGTCTGTATGAGGGTTCTAGCAGGACGGGGAAAGAATGGAAAGTGAAACTTGAAGGGAATAGAGGACAGAAGATAGAAATAGGCAAAGAAAAGGAGAACCGGGGGCTGGGGTCGTGGCTCAGTGGTAGAGCACTTGCCTAGCACGTGTGAGGCACTGGGTTTGAGTCTCAGCACCACATATAAATGAGTAAATAAAATAAAGGTCCATCAAAAACTAATTAAAAATTTTTTAAAAAGGAGAAAGAAATGAGCAGTTGGGGGATCATGAAGGATAGTCTAGGAATAGAAAAAGGTTATGAAAGAAAAGAGAGATCAGGGAGAGCTAATAAACAGGGATGAGGAAACTAGCAATGAAAGGGAACTGGAAATGGGGAAAGGGGAATAAAATTAGCAGGTGGTAAAGAATTGAGGAAAGAGCTAGGTGTGGTGGTGCACATCTATAATCCCAGCAACTTGGGAGGCTGAGGCAGGAGGATCACAGGTTTAAGACCAGCTTTAGTAATTTAGTAAGACCTCATCTCAAAATAAAATAAAAAGGGCTGGAGATTAGATCAGTGTCCCTGGGTTCAACTCCCAAACTGCAAATAGTATTAGTAGTAGTAAATAATTGAGGAAGGCACAAAAAACTTACTGCATATCTCTGTAAGTTTCTCTTTTCTGGATCAAGTTTAAGAGTGAGGTCTTAGAGTGGATTCCAGTCTCAGCCATGAGCAGCAGTGCCTTACTCCTCACTCTTTGGTCCTTATCCATTAATCCTTGAGCCAGAGGCAAGGCAAAGAGATGAGTAATCATTCCTAGACGCTTCAACCCTTCCCAGGCTAATTCTCGGATAATTGGGTTAGAATTGGTTGTATCATCCAGCAGACGATGGGCTGTCTCAGAGCGCAGGGGTGGAGACACCTGATAAGAAGCAAATATCTGCCCTAGTGCATCAATGCAGCTTTGGTACTTCAGTGGAATAGCATGGATCATAATACCGAGGATTGTCTCAATCAGGCTACTAACAGCTATTTCATTCATTTCACTCATTTTTCTTCCCAGCCAACTGCGATTTGCTGCATCTTTAAGGAAACTGTAGTTTACATCCTTGCCTAGTCTTAATTTTATGAGGCTTTCATCATCCTCCTCTGCAAATTCTCCTAGATCACTTAGAGCTCTTACTCTCCCATGCCAAAAGGAGAATGGTTCGGACTTGTCCCATTTCAGTTCCCGCTGGGGTGAGTGCAGATTGCACTGTAAGAATATTGGACTTCCCTCTGGCCAAAGACGGGCACGGATCACTGAGTTGGGGATGTAGCAATCAGGGGCAAGGAACCATTTCCGCCCATGACCAAAGTAGCATCGCAATATCTGATAGGGGTTAAGTCCATCCCAGCTAGTCAGCTGTAATTGGGGAGGAACCACATATTGGGTATGGTGAGGTTTGTTCATCTCTGTCCAGTCAGTTCCCATCTTTTCCAAAGCATCATGTGTGGAGGTACCCAATAATACAGGGCCCCCATCTGTATCTTCTTCTATGACATGTGGCACAGAGTTGTCAAAGGCAATGGCCCGCTTATTGACAAGAGTCTCCAGACCCACTAATTCCTGTTTTCCATGACCACAGTAGATATACTTGGGCACAAACATGGTCTCAAAGGAGAAGAAAAAGCCTGGTATAAAAGGCTTAGGGACTTCTAGCACTTCATCTGTCATAGTCATAAAGGAAAGGCGGGACAGCACGGAGGGGGGAAGCAGTTTTAAGCAAGACACCAGATACAGACTCTGGTTGAAAGTCACAAGCAGGTCGCCCCGGTCATTAGCAAAGCAGAGTGGGCCAAAGTGCAGCGATGAGTCCAGCATGGCTATGAGTCTACCATGAAAGTCCCATATTCGGACAGAGCCATCAATGCCACCTGTGACAAAAAGACTCAAGGGCAAGCAGACATCAAAGGATGTGATGGTACATTGGTGCAAAGGCAAAGTCTCAATGAACTTTGAACTTTCCTGTGACACAGCAGACAGAAAATCATGGAACTTCCAGAGACGCAGGCAGTTGGCGTCTGTGATGGCACCCACAGTCTTAGGCAAGAGTATCAGGTGTTTTAGGTGACAGCTGCTGAGAATGCTGGCAACGGGCTGCAGTTGTACTCTGATCTCAGTAAACACAGCTTCTGACAGGTGTACATAGTCATCCATTCCATAAGAACAGAGTAAAGCGTTTTCTCGGCTACCAAGAATCCCTCCAGACATTGTAGAAAGTGCCAGTACAGCCCCCAAATGCACTAATTTCTCTATTCGGGCACAGCTGTGCTGGGAGAGCACTCTTATCATACCACTCTGGTGCCCAGAAAATATCAGTCCTTCTAGCCCTCGCCCCAGGTGGAAATGCCCATAAGCCAGGCATTGTACAAAGTCATGAGAATCTGGTGATGTACCTATGAGATACTTAGCTGGGCAAGGGCAGCGGGTTGTGTCGAACACCAGCACCTCTGAGCCACCTGTTGCCACAAAGAGCTCCTCTTTTCTTGGATCATAGGCCCAATCCACAGCGTGGTCCAGGATTGAGAAGGGCCAGGTGAGAACCAGAAGCTCCCCTGTTAGTGGGGACACAAAGCGCAATAGGCCATCCTCTGTAGTGCACAGAATTCGGAACCAGTTTTCTCCGCAGCAGATTCGACGCACCTGCTGGGGAGTAGAACCACAGACATTGAAGAGGGTATAGAAGTAGGGCAGACGACGCAATGAAAAACTATAGGTAGTTTGGCAGAAGAAAGTAGTATCATCAATAAACTGGAGGCGGTATAGCTCCTCACCAAGTTCTAGTCGCCGAAGCAGGTTCCCTGAAGTCAGGTTCCACTCCTTGATTGTGCCTTCTTTGCCAGCTGTTAGCAGGGTGTGGGCCTCTGGCCGGCTGCGGATACATACGACTAATGAGGAATGGGCCTTGAAACTGTGGAGGGGATGGCTTCGAGTGAGGTTCCATACTTGGATTTCCCCACTCTTGTTTCCAGCATAGAGAAAGCCCTGATCAATACAGGTGAAGCAGCAGGTGATAGAGGAGCCACTGCTGGATGTGAACTTCTTCGCCTCTCCCAGCTGGCCTTGACCCTGGCGCTCAAAGACCCTCACTACTGTCTCACATAGAGCTAGGAGGGAGCCATTTGGGCCATTCAGCATTATGTCCTGGACAACCTCATCACCAGGCATGGAAAACATGTTGGCTATTTGGAGGCCCTTGCCACTTCGCTCAATGACCCAGGTGACCACTGCCCCCAGGATGCCAGACAGAAGCATTTTCATTTCTGGGTCATAGCAGAGGCAGTTGATATTGAAGCGGCAGGGCACTATTCCTAGTGGCTTAAATGCCCGAAAGTGGTCCCCAAAAAGCCGCAGGAGCAGATCACCACAGTAGGCCACAAGGATGTGAAAGGAACCTGTGTGGACCATTGACTGAATGGGTGGCAGTCGCTCAGTCATGGAGAATGTTCTTTTCTCAACCGTGTCCTCCGATTTGCTCTTCATCCATACTACAGCCTAGAAGAGAATAAGATGGAAACTGCACAGAAACAATAGTAGAGGAGGAAAGGGCCTGATAGTCAGCTACTTTTCCCTGTTCTTTTTGCTAAGGAGGAATTGGAAGTCTCCAGTGATTTTACCCCATGGTGACGGTAGCTGAAACTAGGAAGAGGTGGGAAGCTTGGGCTCCTTTTCCTATACTTAACCTCTGTAGAGGACCACAAAAGTTTACTTAGCTTGGAGACTAATTGCAGGAAGAATGAGAGGGGAATCATGGATCCGATCACATTCAAGGGGTATATCTTCCTTTGTCATCCTGGATTGAGAGCTATATGGGCATGGTCCCTTAAAGAATACAATAAGAAGGATAAGAAACTCAGCTTCACCTGTATTTCTTTTGTGTAGGATGTCATCCAAGAGAGGGAGGCAAAAAAGTAGGCATCAGTGAAGTAGTGGCATATGAGTGGCATATTTTGAGGATAGCGAGATTCTTTAAACAGTATCTGGGACCGGTCACTCAGCACAACTATGTCATTCTTTGGTTCATTTAAAGCCTGTGGGGGAGAGACATGGCATTAACAAAGAGACCAGGGCACACATGCACTAAATAAATAGTCGCAAAAGTCACAGGTGGCTAGCATGTTGGCACAGTCCCATAATCCTAGGGACTAGAAAGACTGAGGCAGAAGGATTGCAAGTTTTAGTCCAGTCTTGGCAACCTAGTGAGCCTGTGTCTCAAAATTAAAAATAAAAAGGGCTGGGGATATAGTTCAGTAATAGAGTGGTCTGGATTTAATCCTCAGTACTGCAAAAAAAAAAAAAAAAAAAAAAAAAAAGAAATCACAAGTCAATTCCCCAAATCATATATCCTGCCCCTCCTAACTCCTGTTACATCCACATGTGTACATCTTAACACTTAGAGAACATCTCCACTTTGCAAGAATGTAAAGTGGTCTCCCAACAAGTGAGGGAATAAGACCCCTCCAGGTCCTGTAGGAACATATTTTATAGTGTGAACACAGGGCAAAGCTATGTTCTTCCCAACATGAAATTAGCTACACCTGTCCTCACAAAGGTACCTGTGTCATTAAAGACATAATATCTAAAAAATTATCCAAGTTAGTACATTACCTTATAGCCATGTGTAATAGTACAGTATTACAAAAATAAGAGCAGCTCTAAGTTATTAAATCTTAAAAATACAACTTTTTAGGACACCCTATCTGGCCGTTAAATTTGGCAGAGGAACAGCACATACATGATATGTATTGTCCCGTAGTGATAGAACATGGGCTGTGAAATGTGCACCTGGGATCCATCTGTACAAAGCCAGCAATAGCAAACCAAGATTGACAAATGTTCTTCCTGGCACTTTCTCCCTTCTAGGAAATCTCTCTTTCCAGAGGGGTTGGTTCCTCTGACAATGCTTCAAAGTAGTCACTTCCCATGTCAAAATTTCCTTTTAAGAGAAACTCATTAGAAATTGATGTCTCACTTCCTCTTTTAAGGTAACACCTCTCTTGATGGCCTACTCTGTTCACTTCTTGCTTTCATGAACAGTCTATGACTCTTCTGAGTGCTTATTACTGTTAAGATAGAGGCCAACCAATATCATGTTTATGCCCTACATATACATTACCTTGTTTTCTTCTATGAAGTCATTTACAACGTATTTAAAATTCTCCCAAGTGGGAATGAGTCGGGGGGACGACATAACTTTGATTTCCCTCTGGTCCTCTTCAGGATCATTGTTTAAAAACCTGTGGGAATCCAAAGGAGGGCTTTTTAACCACAGTTACTTTTTGAGGAACTAGGAATCAGAAGGTAAAAAAACCCCATCATCAGGTTTCTTGTACACCTTGTGAATGTCAGAAACTATGCACAAGACAAAGCTTCTCATTTAATCCTCAGTATGCTTCAGTGAGGTAGGTATTGTCCCCTTTTACAGATGAAAAAACTGACTCTTGGAGAGGATAAATAAAGGAGTTGGGATTGAATCTTAGCGTTTTCTATCTAGGATATTATAAGCAAAGGAAACAGAAACTTATAGAGGCGCTGGAAAAAAAATACCTTCACAGGCAAATGATAGTTCTTTGCTGGTTGTGGTGTCAGGAGAGCATTTTGTGAGGACTATGGGTTTTTCAAAGTGTGGTCTCTGGATCTCCTGCACCAGGATTCCTGGGGGAGGGAGGAACATCTTCAAATACATATTCTATCCCAGCAACTTGGGAGGCTGAGGCAGGAGGATCACAACTTCAAGGCCAGCCTAGGCAACTTAGGGAGACCCTGAATTAAAACAAAATTAAAAAAGGATTGGTGATGTAGCTCAGTGGTAAAGCACCCCTGGGTTCAGTGTCCAATACTGCAAAACAAACAAACAAAACCCAAATGCAAATTCCTGGACCCCAGTCTGAATCAGAACCATGGAGGTGAAATCCAGGAACCTTCACCTGTAAAAAGCTCTCTAGGTAATTCTATTGACATTAAAGTCTGACTACTGAAAGAGGAAGTGGAGATAAGGAACACCTGGGACTAACAGCTCTACCTAGCACAGCTGAAGAAAGGATCCAGCCCTTTGGCCTTGCAGGCTTCTCGGGGGTTGGGGGAGCAGGTAATAATTTCTTTCTTTTCTCCCCCACCCCCCGACCCCCATCTTTTAAATCAGCAAGGGCATTCGGTTTTTGGTTTGCTTGTTTTTTGTTTTTTTTTTTTTTTTAAAGTTGTAGATAGACACCTTTATTTTATTTATTTAATTTTATGCAGTGCTGAGGATCGAACCTAGTGCTTCACATGTCCTGGGCAAGCACTCTACTACTGTGCTACATGCCCCCACCCAGGAAATAATTATTTATAGAAGATAATCTGTTCGTTGCCCACTTCCCCATTCCCTTTTCTTTGGCCACTGTGAGGACGAACTTCTACTTTTCTTGGTTGGGTTGTGAATAAATCTCACTTCTAACAATCCCCTTCTCTCAAGCAGTCTGTCATTTCTGGTGTGACAATGGGTTTGCTTTTTCTCATTGATGAAATGAAAATGCCAATCTTTCCTACTTCACAGAATGTTTGCAAAGATCAAATAGGATTATTCATGTGAAACCCCTTTAAATATATCCTGATGCAGCAAACAATTATGATTGTTGGTTTTAGGATGACCTAGACCTGAAACAGGTGACAGACTACTCATTTCCTTTCCTGCTTTGTACTTTTCAGCTGCTCTGGAAACATTACAGCTGAATTTATAGTCTGGCCAGCAGAGGGCAATGGATGTCAACCTTTCCTGCTGGATCAAGAAAACATCAGCAGTTTAGAGAAATGATTCCCAAAGTGTGTTCCCTGGCCAGCAGCATTGACATTACCTGAGTACTTGTTAAAAGTGCATATTAGGGCTGGGGTTGTAGCTCAGTGGTAGAGTGCTTGCCTACCACAGGTGAGGCACTGGGTTTGATCCTCAGCACCACATAAAAAAATAAAATAAAGGTATCGTGTCCATCTACAACGAAAAGAATGTTAAAAAAAAAAAAAAAAAAAGAAAGAAAAGAAAGAAATGCAAATTATTGAGCCAAACTCAAGACCTACTGAATTGGAAACCCAAAGTCTGGGTTTCAACAAGCTCTCCAGCTGATCTTTTATTTGTTTATTTATTTATTTATTTTTGTAGTTGTAGATGGACAGGATGACTTTATTTTTGTATTCTGTGCTAAGGATAGAACCCAGTGCCTCACAGGTCCTGGGCAAGTACTCTGCCATAAGCCACAACCTCAGTCCCTACAGCTGATCTTATGCACCCTAAAGTGTGACAACACTGGTTTTTAGCATATTAGAGTCCTCAATCAGTATGGCCTGGGCCTCCAGAAGCAGGATCAGTAGAACCCACCCACTGGTATGGCTAAGTCTCAGTTCTATGTTGCCACAGAGACTTGATGACAGAATTTGGGGGAAAGCAGCAGGCAAAACTTGTCATCATCATCTTGCATGTGTAGAGTGGTAGAGCCCACAAAAAAACTTCCACATTTATCACTTCATTATTATTATTATTATTATTATTTTGGTAGTACTGGTACTGGAGATTGAACCAGGGCCTTGAGCATGCTAGACAAGTGCTCTGCCACTGACTTACACCCCGCCCTTTTATTTTGAGAGACAGTCTTACTAAATTGTCAAGGCTGGCTTTGAACCTGCAATCCTCCTTTTCAACTTCTTGAGTAACTGCGATTATGGGTATATGTCACCACGCCTGGTTCATTAGGGTTTTTTTGTTTTTTTTTTTGGTACCAGGGATATTGAACTCAGGGGCACTTACCCACTGAGCCACATTCCCAGCCCTTTGGCTTTCTTTTTTTTTTTTTTTTTTTTTTTTTTGAGACAGGGTCTCACTAAGTTGCTGAAGCTGGGTTTGAACTTAAAATCCTCCTGCCTCAGCCTCTCAATTGCTGGGATTATGCCACTGCATCTGGTTTCCATTAGTTTTTAAAAAAATTTTTTTTAGTTGTAGATGGACACAATTTCTTTATTTAAAAAAATTTTTTTAATCTTTGATGAACCTTTATTTTTCACTTTATTTATTTATATGTGGTGCTGAGAATCAACCCAGTGCTTCACACATGCTAGGCAAGTGCTCTACCACTGAGCCACAACCATAGCCACCTTTCTTTTATTTATTTTTATATGGTGCTGAGGATGAAACCCAGGGCCCATGTGTGCTAAGTGAGCACTCTGCCACTAACCCACATCCCCAGTCCATCATTAGTTCTTGAAGTAATTCTGAGTGGTAGATATTCTTTTCATTGTACACATGAGCAATATGTACTTGGAGGCATTCAACACTGCACAGGGAAGATTCAAGACTAAGAGCCATTTCACAGTTCTGAATTCTATATTAAAGGAGGAAGAGGTTCTGCCAGCAGATATGAAGGAAGCTCTCTGACCCCCAAATCCACTTAGTGGGAATGGGGACATTAGTATTCCTTTTTTCACTTTCCATTCTTGAATGCTATGTTTACTTCCCACCACCCAAATTTCTTCCCCTTCAACTCTATACTTATTTGGACCATCTTTTTTGTTTTTAATTTTTTTTTTTAACTTGTCGATGGACCTTTATTTTATTTTTATGTGGTGCTGACAATCGATGTGCTATGCAAGCGCTCCATCACCAAGCTATAACCCAGGCCCTGATTTGAACCATCTTTAAGGAGCCAGCGTGATCTGCTTCAGACCTTGCACATCAGCGGATGGCCATGTGGCCAGCCCCACAGCGTCGATTTATCTCACTGGATCCTCCTGGAGGCCCCAGAGTTGAAAGTAGTCTGTAGCAAATTTGTAGACCCTGCCTCATTGTTCTCATTGTTCCAAATATCTTCTCTGGGTCCCACTTCTCTTGTCTATGAAAAGGACATGGTTGGGGAGTGAGTTAGAAAGGGTCTTCAAAACCCAGGGGTTTTGTGAATTAAGTGATTCTCCTGCTTCAGCCTCCCAAATAGCTTGTGCCCAGAGTGTAATTCAGTTTTAAGAAGGAAAGGTACAAACCACTGTGAGTACATGTAACAAGAACACTTGACCATTCAAAAGGAAGGTAGCGGCTGGAGTTGTGGCTCACGGGTAAGAGCGCTTGTCTGGCATGTGTGAGGCCCTGGGTTTGATACTCAACACCACATATAAATAATAATTGAACACAAGATCCATTGACAACTTAAAAAAATATTTAAAAAAACTCAAAAAACAAAAGGAGGGTGATGTGTGCTCCTCAATCTGAGGTAGGGCCATGCTTGGTTTATACAGCCTTGAAGGTAATGTCTCACAAGGGTGCAAAGTCCAGCTGGCATCAGAATGACCTAATCACAGAAGCAACCTTGGCCTACTCTGTTCTTTGAATGACATTATTGATAAGGAGCCCATGTTTGTCCCCAGAGCTTTTAAGCAACTTCACAGTTAGGTATGGGGCTACAGTGAACTTAAATTTATGGAAAGAAACAAATTTTCCAGGTAAACACATTAACAGGGCTAGCTAGTTTCTTTTGAGAGGAAGAGTAACCCAGGATCTTTGGGAGTAATGATAGCATCCAGGACTGGTAAGTCTGTAAAGTGGTAACCAGCATGTTACATATATTGTTTAAATTCTTAGGATGATTCCCCTCTCCCTTTAATACATTTTTAAGTGGTCATGGTAAAAATTATTTAATACATACTAAAGGCTGACTTTGAACCTGCAATCCTCCTTTTTCAGCTTCTTGAGTAAATGTGATTATGGGTATATGCCACCAAGCCTGGTTCATTAGGTATTCTTTTTATTTTTATTTTTTGGTACTGGGGATTGAATCCAGGAGCACTTAACCACTGAGCCACATCCCCAGCCCTTTTTCATATTTTATTTAAAGACAGGCTTTCCCTGAGTTGCTTAGGGCCTCACTAAATTACTGAGGCTCACTTTGGACTCACAATCCTCCTGCCTCAGCCTCCAGAGCTGCTTGGATTACAGGCATAGGCCACCACACCTAGCTTTCCCATGTCTTTCTAAAGGTGTTCTGTACATATACAAGCATATTTGTAAAAAGGATTTTTTATATGTAAATGATAGTATACTATATGCATGATTCTGCACATTTTCCCTCAAATAGAGATTAACTCATTCATACATATAGCTCTGCCTCACTTCTCAAAAGTTGTCAGCTGGAGGGTATTCTACTGTGTAGCTGAATTTTTTATTTATCCAAATTTCTATTATTGGACATCAGGCCATTCTATTTCCTTTCAATATATTTAAATATATTTCCATTCTGTGTAATCTGGAATAATATTTTGGATGTATTTGAGCTAAATCAGTTATTCAAGTTGTTACTTGTTTTATGTAAAATTTAAAATTGCATATGCAGCTTGTATTACCTTTCTGTGAAATAGTACTGTTGGTCACTATCTGGTAGTGGCCTGATATCCCTACTGAACTGAGAGCTCCCTGAGGGAAGGAACCTCATCTGGCACGCCCCTCAGGGCTGCAGAAGTGCTATGGAGACCAGAGCAGCACCTGACATGGAGTAAGTGCTTAATAAAGTTTTGGCGAATGAATGGGCAATGAATGACTCTCTGCTCACTCCCAGGAAGAAATATATGCTTCCCAGCTCCAGATCATATATCTTGCATCTTCAGCAGGCTGCAGCAGAAAAGGTATTGATAGGCTTCTTGACCAGAGTCATGTAATTACGTCAATTCCCTCAGTTACCCAAATAGAGCAGTGGAAATATCTATTTAAAAAGAAAGAAAACGCTGGGCTGCTGTAATCCCAGCAGCTAATGAGTCTGAGACAGGAGGATCACGAGTTAAAAGTCAGCCTCAACAAATGCGAGGCACTAAGCAGCTCAGTGAGGCCGTATCTAAATAAAATACAAAATAGGGCTGGGGATGTGGCTCAGTGGTCCAGTGCCCCTAAGTTCAATAACCGGTACCCGCCCCACCCCATCCCCCCAAAAAAAAGAGAAAAAAAAGAAAAGATCGAATCTTTGATTATATGAACAGGTGGTCTAATTTTGGACAAAATTTCCCGGGCTGCAAGTACTCAATTAACACTTGGGTGGTGTTATCAGTGAATGGAGAATAAGGCCTGGGCCCTCGTCGGAGATTTCTGCAGCCGCCTAGACCTGGGAGAGACCAAAGACCCAAGGCCCCTCACACTCGGCCGTCCGGGCCCTCCGCGTGGGCGGGAGGGTAGGTGTGTCAGCCTCTTTGGGGCAGGGGGCGCGCCTGTTACCTCCGACAGGATTCCCTACAAGGGACAGGAACGACGTGTGCAGCAGCACCCAGAAGAAGCTAAGCGGACGGACAGACCTAGGGCGAGCGTCTGGGAAGCTACCTTGCGAATGCTGGGCGAGAAGTCGGCCAATAAAACGGTTAGCTCTGCAACCCCGCGCCCAGCAGACTGAAAGAGGTCAGGGGCGTGAGTGCGCGTGCGCCCTGGCGCGAGAACACGCGCGAGCGCGCATACGCACTCTGAGGGGTTAAAAAACAACAAAAATCGTCCCGTGGGGGCCCGCGTTAATTTAGGCCGGAGTCGGCCGGTGAGCGCGCGTGCGCGAATCGTCGCTCTCCCCGACCGGCCCTCTCCAAGTGGGGTCTAGCGCACGGCTTCGCTTCCCTTGGCGCTTCTGGAAGCTCGTGCCCTCGGGGTAAGTGACTCGCGTGTTGCGGAGAGGAAGGTAGAGGGTCCGCCGAGTGAAGGGAGGAGGCTGACGGGGTTGGGGGAAAAGAGAAACAGCTCCGGCAGGGCGAGGAGCGCGTCTCTAGGGCTGGAGTCGGCACAAGACACCGCACAGTCTCTCACGCCCCTCGGGGCTGCGGAAGTGCTCTGGAGACCGGAGCCACACGGAGGCTACCAGTGGCCTACGTTTCCCAAAAGGTGGCGCGGTGGCGCGCCTACGGCTCCCGGCAGCCCTCGCGCGCCAAGCCTGCTCTTTTTCAGCTCGCTGCCTCTTGTTGCGAAACTACACTTCCCAGGAGGCCTTGCGCGAGGCGGCTTGGAAGTGGGCAGCCTGGAAGTCACTCGGGCCACTGGAGCTGGCGGCGTCTTCAGCGAGCGGCGCGGGTTCTGGCGCCGCGGTCGAGGGCCCCGCGGGGCGGGCAGCAGGGACGCTCAGGTGTGTGGCTCCAGATGCAGGAGCGGCCTTGCGCAAGGCTGGTGGGGAATTGGTGACTGCTCGAACCCCGAGGGTTCAGTGCGAGCGGGCGACAGGGCGGCCGGCCGGGTATGGGCACCGGCTGTGGGGGCGGCGGCTCCGGGATTCACGCCCTCCCGACCCGGCGGGACTCGTGCCCGCATGGCTCAACTTTCCAGACGTGCAACCAGCCTGGCGCTGTGGTGGAAAAGCTTGGAGTCGGGGAGCTGTGGGTGCACGTCCGGGCTCCGCCACTCGGGAGCTGTGCTCTGAGGAAAACGCGCCGAACCTCAATTTTCCCTTCGGTAAAACGGGAAAGGAGATTGTCTTTTGCTGGGGATTCTGATGAGATGTTGAGATCCGGCGAATAGAGCATTTGCCACATAGAATGTACTTATGTGTTTGCGCTGTTGGCTTCTGGAGAAATGAGGCGAAGATGATATTGATTGCATAGGGTGACGGTTAGTTGAGCGTGTTCATGTGAAGAGCTGAGTCCACAGTTAGCACTCAATGCAGGGTAGCTGCGGTTATTAGGTTATTTTGTGAAGAGCTTTGGTTTGGGAAGCAGAGACTCAGATTCAGATTTAGCCGTGTGACCTTGGGCAACTGGCTTCGCTTCTTAGTGCCTCGGTTTCCCTATCTATAAAATGGAGAGTTAAACAGCATCCACTTCATAAAGTTGTTTTGAAGATGTAATGAATATACCACATATAAAATGCTGAGCGCTGCAGCTGGTATATAGTACTCAGCAAATGGTATCATTTATTAAACGTTTTCCTAGTGGCTCATAGACCCTCTGAGAGTGGAGCTCTGGCTGTAGTCTTGGTCTTCCCAGCGGGTCAGTTGATTTCCCCTCCTTGTGGTCTCAGGTTCTCTGTTTATAAAAATGGGACAATAACAGTATCACCCTCAGAAGATTGTAAGGATTTGCTGAGATCGTATTGCCAGTCTGAGCCATCCCTCACTAAGTAGCAGCCCTTATGTATTAAAATTGTTCTACTTAGACATTCTCCATCTGGCCCAGAGATGCATAACTGTGGGCTGTGGCATGACAGCCCTGAGCTCCCCCATTCGTATTCTCCCAGCCTCAGTGTCCCATCTGTGAAATGGTAGTCATAGGACTTTTGTGCCAGGATTGTTCTGTTTTCCAGAAGATAATTCATGTTTGGTGTTTAGCACAAGGCCAGGCACATATTAAGTGCTTAACAAATGTATCTTTTATCTTTTCTTTTTCCCTAGTTGGCCCTTTCTGCTTCTGTTTGAACCTAGAGAGCAGAGTAGGAATGAGGTTAGCGTTTATTCCCTCCTCCCCTAGAGTTTACTCACCGAAGACTAAGTCATGAAACATTCTATACTATAAGGGCCGGAGAAGAGAGTGGTGATGTGCCATCATCAGACCCCTGCATATAGTCTTCCCCTCCTAGCTAGTATTTTCACTCAGTACTCTGCCATTTTATTTGTTTGGTGGTAGGTTGGAACCCAGGACTTTGTACATGCTAAGCATGCTGTAACTGAGCTATGCCTTCTGCCCCAGTGCTTTAATTATTGTCCCAGTATGGCCGGCTCTTGACTGTGTCTCAGAGGTACACTAATCCTTTGAAGTCCAGATGTGGAACCTGTGCTTCCTTGGTGTCCCGTGATGGCTGTCCCTGGGCACCGTAAACTCAACATGACCAACCTGAACTCCTCTTCTCAGATCCAGTAGTTATCATCTCAGCAAATGGGCCAACCTTGACCCACTTGCCCCAACCAGAAACTCTGAAGTTGCTCTTTTTCGTCAGCCTTCCCACATCCAATTGATTGGCAAGAAGTATGGGCTGCCATGTCCCAGAAACGATTTCATTGGCCCTCTCCTTGGTCTCCCATATGATGGGCACTAGAAGTTCTTCCAGTCCCTGGAGGTGGCCTTTTGTGATAGGGTTGAGTTATTTAAGTCACCAAAGATTAACATAAACATAAGTATTCATAAGGGTCAGAGAAGACAATATGGACTTGGCTAGATTGCAGTGGCTGCAAATGTGGCAGGAAGGCCTGTCTTTCAGGAGTCCCATTTCTTTACTTTTAGCCTGAAAGATCAACTGAGTTGTTAATTTCTTTCAGAAAATTTGTACTCTATCGTATTAGAATATCCTGTGTGGGAAGGTAATCATCCTGGCATTTTGGGAGACTGCACACACACCACACACCTGAGAAGTGGCTTGGAGAGGAGTTTATTAAATGTGTTTAGGTTGAGTCTTGAGTCTTATCAGAAACTTGTCATTGTGATTCTTTCTTTTTCTCTTTTTTTTTTTTTTTTGGAGGAGGTGTGGGGGGCACCAGGGGTTGAACTCAGGGGCACTCAACCACTAAGCCATATCCCCAACCCTATTTTTTGTATATTATTTAGAGACAGGGTCTCACTGAGTTGCTTAGACCCCACTTTTGCTGAGATTGACTTTAAACTTGTGATCTTCCTGCCTCCTCCTCCCAAAGCCTCTGGGATTACAGCCATGTGCTACTGTGCAGGGCTTGAATTTGGCTTTTAAAAGCTATGCAAGAAATACATGCATATTGTAACATGTCAAACAATAAAGAGAAAAATAATAAGTGTACCCTTCATTCCAAAATTCCATCCATTCATTCAGATTGAGTATTAATTATCTACTGTCAGGTTTAGAGAGTCAGAATGAAAAAAAATGAATATGTACTCTTCCCTTGGTGGTTCAGGTGGATGCTCTTACCTTTTTTATGTGCTTATATCTATCTGTATGTACTTATATCAGTTGTTTTCTCCTCTATTCTCCTACTGTTCCCTATAAAAGGAGGGATGGGTGTCAAGCTACATGTATTTGTAACTTGAGTTTTTAAATTAATGATTGAGCCTATTCCTTCCAGTTACATATAGATCTCCTCCCCCACCCTTGATACTGGGGATTGAACCCAGGGGTACTTTACCACTGAGCTGTATTCCCAGTCCTTTTTAATTTTGTTTTGACACAGGGTCTTGCTGAGTTGCTCAGGCTGGCCTTGAAGTTTCTATCCTCCTGCATCAGCCTCCCAAATAGCTGGGATTACAGACTCGTACCTGACTTATTTGTTTATAGGCTGTACCTATATTCTTCAGTATGAAAGAACCATGTCTTACTGCACCATACCCTTATTGCTGGACATTAAGGTTGTTTCTGAGATTTCTTATACCTTACCAAATATAAATCCAGTAAGGCTTGAACTACTTTAAACACAAGCAGTGCAGCATAGTGGCTAAAAACACAAACTCTGGGGCTATACAGCCTCCACTTATTCTGACTTTGCCTCTATGCTAGTTGTAATACCTTGGGCAGGTCATTAGTCCTCTTGGACCTGCCTCCTGATCTGAAAATGAGAATGATACTGGTACTTTCCCAATGGGGCAATTGTTGAGAGAGGGTTCAATGAGATAATCTGTGACAAACTTTTAGCATAGAGCCTGAAACCACTACTACTGCTACACATGATCTTCCCAAAGTAACTCATAGCCCTGTGGGGCAGGAGCTGGAAGAAGGCCTATATCTGGGCCTTTATAGCATGTGTAAAGGGCCAGTCATTGAAAATGCCAGGTAGAAATAAGAAAAGTTATTAAGCAGGGACCTGTCTATCTTGAAGATGTTGGGCATCTAGGATAAGAGACCTAGTGCTCTGGAATGAAGAGAGCAGAAGTGATATGAAAAGGAAGGTAGGAACCAGCAGGGTGGCCTGGTGGGGGTGAGGAGCAGGGGGTAGAGCATCAGTAGGAAATATCTCTCCTCATATTTGCAAAAAGTGTGTAATGGTTGAAAGGTGGCTTAGGTGGCAGACAGATCTGGGTTCAAATTGCTGTATAGCTACTGATTTATAAGGTGTGCATTGAACTTTTTTCCTTTCATTGACAAAATTGGTATGATAGTGGTCTTTATCTCAGTGGTTGTTGGAGACTGTGAAGTGTCTGCAAGACTTTACCACACTGGATTCTCGTTAGCTGTGTATCATTAGCTAGTATTCTTGTTTTATTGAGTTGACAAATTTACTGAGCTCCTATTCTAGGCACTGGAGATTCATCAGGGAACAAGATGGACCAGATCCATGCACTTGTAGGGTTTGCATTTTACCTGGGGAGATACATAATAAACGAGATAATTTCAGATTTTTTTTAATTAAAAAGAAAAGTGGATCCTGCCACTTTCAGATGGTTTTAAGTATGATGGAGAAAATAATAGGGTAAAGAATAGAAAGTGGCTGATGGGGAGGAATAGCGGCAGGGAAGGGGTGATTACTGTAGCTCATGTGGTCAGAGAAGGCTTCCCAGGAAGTCATGTGAGCTGGGCCCTGAATGAGCAAGAGGCACTGGCTATGCCAGGAGCTGGAAGAAGGCCTATATCTGGGCCTTTGTAGCATGTGTAAAGGGCCAGAGGTAGGAATGCATTTGCTATAAAAATAATATGGGCATGATCAGAGAAGGGTGAATTTCTGTTTTTCAAATTGACCTTACTTTAATTTTTGTTAAGTAGTAATAATGATAGCACTAACATTTACCTAACTCTTAAACTCTGTGCTCGATGCCCTTCTAATCATTTCACACATGTCCTTAGTTAACCCAATAATTGTCCAATAGAGTTAATTTTATTAACTCATTTTACAGATAAAGAAACTGATTCCAGGCTCCTGTACTACACTTGTTCTTTCCAAGGTCCTCTTTACTAGGCAGAGGCAAATTGAGGAAGTAGGCAAAGCATTTCCTTTCCATGTTGTTTGACAGGCAAAGCACTGCAGACTATATTTAGTACCTCATTCATGCAGGAGCAATCTGGGATGTTGTGGCATCCTTTCCACTGACAGTAAGACATGATAGGGTCGATTCCTGCTGGAATGGCTTTTTGGTTGCTTCAAAACTAAAGGTCCTTCAGCAGAGCCTGTTTAGGTAAAACAAGGCTGACTGCTTGACTGTCACATCAGCATGAAACAAGGTGTGGGGTCTAAGAGTGAGCCGGGGTTGCGTCTCATTTGCGTGAGTTTTGTAAAGGGGACTTGGGCTGGCAGGGGACAAGGTGTTAAGCACCAAGCCAACCTTGTGAACTGTTAAGTATCACACTACAACTCAGCAATAAAAATGACACCTGGCCCTTCAGGGGTCCCAGGACCCTAATCCAGCACCATGAACCAAGTCCATTTTGATTTGGTGCAGTCTGGGCTTTACAGGTTTTTAAATACTTTGAACGAAGGGCAGTCCTGGTTAGATGCAAGTACGGTAGTGGGTGCTTTGAAGACCAGAAATGTGGAGAGCATCATTCATCCATCCATGAAACATTGCTTCTAATTGATCTGTGTGCCAGGTGCCATGCTAGACACTGAGAGCATAAAGTTAAATAAAACTCTGGTTCTCAAAGTCCACAGAAGTGCTGTCCATCAGAAATATAATGTGAAGGGCTGGGCTTATAACTTAGTGGTAGAGTGCTTGTCTAGCATGGGTGTGAGGCACTGGGTTCGACCCTCAGCACCACCTAAAAATAAAAAAATAAGCAGTGGTGCACTCTGTAATCCCAGCAGTTTAGAAGGTGGAGACAGGATAATCTCAAGTTCAAAGACAGCCTCAGCAAAAGTGAGACACCAAGCAACTCAGTAATACCCTGTATTTAAATAAAGTCCAAAAAATAGGGTTGGGGATGTGGCTTAGTAGTTGAGTGTCCTTGAGTTCAATCCCTGGTACCCTGCCTCCCTGCCAAAATAAATAAATAAATAAATAAATAAATAAATAAAGGTATTGTGTCTACCTACAACTTAAAAAAAACTGTGAATAACTGGGGTACAGCTCAGTGGTAGAGCACTTGCCTAGCATGTGTGATGGTTTGGGTTTGATCCTCAACATTTAAAAAAAAAAAAAAGATAATGTGAACCAATGATGAAGACCACATATGTAATGTAACACTTTCTAGTGATCACATTTTAAAAAGTAAAAAGAAACAAGAAATTAATTTTAATGATTCCCCCTGCGCTCCGCCTGCAGAGGGTGAAACATGGAACCCAGACCTCATGCATACTAGGCAAGAACTTTACCTGAGTTATACTCAAGCCCTAATGATACATCTGTTTAATTCAAAATAACATTTCAACATCTAATCAGTATAAAAATTGAGATGTTTTCTATTTTTTCTTCACATTAAGCCTTCAAATTACAACAATTTTATTTGTTATGGGGTCTTAAAATTCCATCAAGCTCAGGGCCTCGAACTTCTGGGCTCAAGTGATCTTCCTTTCTGTCTTCCAAGTAGCTGGGACTATAGGTGTATGCCAACATGCCTGGCTTAAGATGTGTGTTTTATACTTTCGGCACATCTCAGTTTGCACCAACCACATTTCAAGTGCCTGGGAGGCATGTGTAGCTGATGGCTACTGCACTGAATAGGGCTTTAGGGCATGAGACTTGCAAGTAAATCGAGGGTGGTGGTTGGTAGGTCAAAGATGGTATCCCTGAGTTTTGGGTTTCTTGGTTTTCATGCTGGGGATGGAATCCAGGGCGTAATGCATGACCACTGAGCTACAACCCCAGCCCATCCTTGCTTCCTTTTGGTGAGGAAGGGTAGATGAGAGATGGAAAGCCTCTTTACCATCATCAGGCACAGTAGTCCTTACAGCTGTCATCCATCACAAGTGCCTGTGTGTCTGGCACTGTGCTTAGTGTTACAGGTATTAACTGTGTGCTCAGGTAGCAGGTACTATGGTAATTCCATTTACAGATGAGGAAGTTGAGGTATGGACCAAGAGGCTGCTCACTCAAGGTTGGGAAGTGATGGAGGCAGAATTTGAGCTCAGGTCCACAGTCTAGACTTTTATGATTGGTTGATTGATGCTGGGGATTGAACCCAGGGCCTTGTGCATGTGTACTAAGCACAAGTTACACCCCCAGCCCCATAATTCGTATTTTTAAAATCTCTGTTGTACATGCTGCATTAGCATTTGAGAGAGATGGGATCTGAGTTTTGAGCAAAGAAAGCCATAGGAAGGACTTGGTACACAAACTGGACTCCAGTTTTCAGCATTGAGTTTATGTTGGTGCTGAGGTGCTGGCTGAGACTTGAGTGACTACTAGAACCATTCCTTAAGTTGAGCTCTAGGTTTGCTGGAAATAGGGACTTTACCTCCCAGGAAAGAGGGGTGTTTGGGGAGGAGGGATGAAGGTAGGGAGAGAGGAAGGTAAGGAAGTGCCCATTTGAAAGCTTATTTCTGATCTCCTTGGGGGCTGAAATTGCTTTCCTCTTGTGTCTGCTGATTGCCTCTCATGACTGGGGTCCCTGTGGAAACTGGCAGTTCCTCCTGTGAGCTCAGCCACAGCTAAGCTTTGCTTTGAGTCTTTCCTTGCCCTAAGCCACAGATATCTCTGGGTGGGCAGGGAAGGGATGTCACAGTGGTTCCCTCTGCAAACTCTGTGGGGACCACTGTTACAGACTCTTATGTACTCATTTGGTTCAAAGTTCCCCATCTCAGGGGCAGATGAATCTGGGCTTCTTACCCAAACAAGGATCTGGGAGTTGCGTTCATTCTTGCCCCAAGTGGTGATTCACCACACTCACCTCCTGCTGCTGCTGGACAGCACCTGGCAAGTGCTCAGTAAGGAACTGTTGACTGAGGTAACCTTACTGGCCAGCTTTCACTGAGCTCATTATGAGCAAGGCGTGGTTCTGGGGGCTTTTCATATAAGAATATCTTATTTAACCTATCCATCTCTTCCATGGAGTAGTGCTCCCATTTCCTCCCCCCCCGCCCCTGCCTCCGCTTCTGTTTTTATTGGTGCATTATGGTTGAACATAATGGTGGGGTTTGTTATAGTATACCCATTCCTTGTATGGGGAAACTGAGGTTCAGAGAAATTGAAGTCACAGAACTAGTGAGTCTAAAGCCAGGATTGAAACCTAGGCTATTGGGCTGGGGAGATAGCTCAGCTGGTAGAGTGCTTGCCTTGCAAGCACAAGGCCCTGAGTTCGATCCCCAGTACCAAAAAACACAAACAAAAACAACAAACCTAGGCTACTGACTTTAGAGTCCAGGCTCTTAGGTGCATACTCTGTGGTCTGTTCATGGACATTGAATGGAGGAGATGGGCAAGCAGGATTACCTGCACTAGTTCCAGCCTCTCCATGCCACATGTGACCTCTGGTATCTTGTTCTAGAGAGTTCCACATCTGATCCCAGGCTCCTTTGTGCCTTGAGTCTTGAACATCATTCTGGACATGGGGTTTGCCTGTGATTCTGGAAACTGCTCTTCCCCTTGCTTCAAAATAACAAAAATAATCTGGGTGTTTGATAATTTTTCAGATGTGATAATGATGCTGTGGTTCTGTTTCAGAAAAAAAGAGTTATTATTAACATGTACATTCTGAAGTTCTTAAGAATAAACTGTTAAGGTGCCTGGGGTTTTCTTGAAAATCTTTTTGGAAGGATGGAGAGTAGACAGGGACAAGTATGTGGGGTAAACATGAGGTGAAACAAGATTGACCATGAGTCAATAGCTGTTGAAGCTGGGTAGTGAGGACTTATTACATGCTTCCTTTTTCCTGTGTTTAAAGTATCCCATCATGAAAAGTTAAAAACAAGCACAACAAATTTAACCCAGCATTTGTGTGTTTCAAGCTCAAGTGTGCATGTGGGGAAATTCCCTGCCTCTGCCTAGCTCACTCACATAGTAAAAATAGTTGCTGCTTTTTTTCTTTTATCCAAGTCAGTGCTTGACCTGAGGCTCTGGAAAGCCCTTTGGTAAAGCAGGCAACCTGCTGCAGTGAGTATACCCTGCTGCAGTGAGTACACCCTGTGGTGTACTTTCTCAGCTCCTCTGGAGCACAGGCCACAGTGGCACGGGCCTTGGAGTCAAGTTTCCTGAGGTCCCTCTTCCCCCAAGTCTGTTTCCCTCTGGCACCTGACTGTGGGGCCTCTCCCACATTTTTTCCAAAGACTTGTTTCAACTGGAGGCCGCCGATGCTCTCTTGAATCTCCCCTCAGGACAGACTACACCGCTCCTCTGTTACTGGCCTTTCTCTCTCTGATGAGTCTTTGTTCCCCTCAAGGAACCAGAATCCGGCCTTTGGTTTGCCTGAAGCACTGCAGTGGGAGGGCTGGGGAATGCCCTTTTCATTTCTTATTTTTGTTGATAAGGAAAGGGGCAAGATACAGCTTGTGACAGGGCCTGGGACTTGATAATACCCCAAATAGAGCCAACAGTTAAGCCTCCTTTACATCCAGCGTGAACTCCCCATTCACGTAAAGGAGAAGCTCCTGTTGCGTTTATTTTGAGTCTTAACTTCACCGCCAACCAGTATGCGATGGAATCTTCAGGTGGAAGTGGCAGACAAAGAGGGGTACAGATGCTTGGGGGTGTCTCTGGTGGTATGTTTTCTACAGGTCAAGATGGTTGATGTGAACAGGAGTGCTGGTTGGTCTGATCCTGCCAGAGTCCTGGTGCCCTTTGTTACACCTGATGGATTAACTCTTTCCTCCAGTGCGCTGTTGGGCTTGGTTTGCAGGGAGGAGGCAGGGGAAGTCCTGTAGTACCTCTGGCTCCCTCCACCTTCTGCTCCTGGACCCTTTTCATATCTGTCCTTGCTTTTTCTTTCAAAGGCATTTCGTTTTGCAGTTCTTTCAGGAGAGAAGCTCCAGAGTGAGTTGGGAGCAACGTCTCCAGGGTAGGGGCTTGACTTGTGTCTTTTCCTAGTGCGAACCTGCTCAAATTGGATCTGAAGGTGGCAAACCTCGAGGGCTGACTCTGTACCTCCGATTTTTAAACTTATTCACTCAACATGTCCTCACTGAGCTGAGCTCTTTTCTAGGTACTAGGGATTCAGCAATGAGCAAGACAGACAACACTTCTCGCCCTTCTGGAACTCAAGTTCAAGTGGGCAATTTAAAAAAAAAAAAAAAAAGCAAGATAGCTGTATACTGTGTTAAATGCTAATAAGAGCTAAAAGAAAGAAATTAAAAGGGGAAGGGGAGATGAAGTATTAAGGTAAATGGTGGTGGAATTTGAGGGAGAGTAGCCTGAGGACAGGCCCCAAGGAGGTGAGGGAGTGTGAGTGATGGGGACATCTGGGCAGAGGCAGCAGCCCATGCAAAGTCCCAAAGGCCAGGGGAATGGGGAACTGATGAGAAGATCCTTGTGCTGTAGCCGTATGTTCCAGGGGAGAGTGGGAGGGACGAGGGACAGCTGACAGGTCTGCATATCTATTTGAATCCAACACAAATTTGTCTTCTGTCTGATTGAGATGGGAAGATATTGCAGAGTTGAATGATTTATTAAATTTTGAATCATGACTCCAAGTGCGTGGACCAAAAGGACAAAAATAAGGTACCCAGTTCCCTTTCCTGAAGACCATCATAACCGAGCTTTTTGCTGGTGACTAATTCCTTAACACTGCATTATTTGAGTTAATTTCTCAACTGAGATTAGACTGAACCATATGGAATTGCCTTTTTGTGGCCCAAGAATGGTTGAATGTTGGCAGTTTTATGAGGTTCAACCTAACAGCTTCCTTTTGGGAGCAGGAGGCATTTGGTCAATCCTTTCTTGCTCCAGGAGTTGATGGACAGAGGTCAGAACTTCCTGCCTTCCCCTGCATCTGACCGTTCTCTTTCTGTCACAAACCTAATGGTGTCTCTGACACCAGTAAGTGAAAATCCCTGCCCCATCTGTAGCCCCAACCCTAGGCTTTCTGGGAATCCTTACAAGGGTTGCCTTTTCCTACTGGAACCTTACCTGACAGGTGGCATTACTCAGTCTTTGACTTTCTGCTTCATGGGCCCACCATTTTGAATTCATGTCTAGCTTCCAGTGGGAAGGGAACCCTTGGACTCTTGCTGGATGTTTGGTGACTCCCATGTTGTGGGAGTACTCTCTGTTAGCAGGCTAAATTGGGGGGCATTTTGAATAGTCACTGAGCAGAGCATCTGGCAGAGTGCCCAGCTTGGAGCTGTGGTGGTATTTCCTGGGACCCTGGTGGCTCAGGCTGTGGAAAGAGGCCTGAGGAGTCCTGGAGTACATGTGTGAGAAAGGCCATCAGTCGGTCCTATTGGTTATGTTCCTGTGCTGGCCAGAGAGTACCTTGGGAGTCTTTGTGGAGCCCTAAGGCACTGGATTGGGGCCTGCTGGGTAAAATAAACTTAAAGGAGGTATGGATCTAGCTTTGGGGAGGGCTCAGTTAGGAAGTTAAGGACAGTTGGTATGCCTTGATTGAAAATATTACCAATAATAGTGGCAGCAGCAAATGGGTAATTTATATAGGGTCTGATGTATGCCAGACCCTGTGCTAGGCACTTTAGCAAAGGTGACTTCATTTAGGCCTCCCAGGAATCCCATAAGATAAGTACTCTTATTATTCTTCTTTTTGTAAATGAAGCAGCTAAATTTAAATAACTTGCTCAAGGTCACACAGCTAGAAACTGATGGTGACATGATTTGGAGCCAGGCAGTCTGACTCCAGAGGCTGTGCTCTCAACTCCTAAGCCCGGTGTGTTCCTGCAGGGTTCTCAGACCTGAGGAGCATCAGAATGCCCTAGAGGGCTTACTAAAATACAGACTGCTGAGCCCCACCCAGAATCCAGCTTGGGAATTTGCATTTGTAATAAACCCCTAGATGATAACTGGTGTTTCTCAGCCAGGAAGTACGTTTTGAGAATCACTCATCTGTTGTCATAGGAAGCCCACATGAAGTTGACCTGAAATAAGATTTATGATCTCGGATAACAAAAAGGCTCATAGGTTGCAAATATGTGGGTTGACTAAGGAGTTCCCACTATGCCTCTAAGGACTTGGTTTCTCTCCTTTCTGCCACTCTGCCATCTATGGTGTGCCTCCTGTGTTCTCAGGCTCCCTGCATGTCATAGATGATTGCCAGGGCTTCAGTTAGCACATCCTGATAGGGTCATATTCAGCAGCAGAAAGAGAGCATCTCGGGCTGGGGAGATAGCTCAGCTGGTAGAGTGCTTGCCTCGCAAGCACAAGGCCCTGAGTTCGATCCCCAGTACCGCAAAAAAAAAAAAAAAAAAAAAAAAAAGAAAGAAAAGAAAAAAGAGAGCATCTCTTACTGTGTGTTTCTTTTAAGAGTGAGGAATCCTTTCACTGAGGCCTGCCTCTCAGATTCCCCTCATTACCTCATTGGTCAGCATTGGGACACACTATACGATACATTACAGTTCGACCATGCCTGGACAAATCAAAGGCAAGAGCCAGTCATGATTTACTCAATTTAGGCTGAGGCTGAAGCCAACCTTACCTGATTGGAACTGGGAGGAGAGTGACTGCAGTAATAAAATCAGAATACTGTTTAGGAAAAGACTGGAGCAACAGGGTGGAATTAGATAGACGGCTGAATCTGTTGCAGAAATGAGTGAAACAAAATGGAATCCATGATATCCTGTTATAATCCATACCAACTCTGTTTTGTAATTACCTTAATCGGGACTTAACTTTTTGTTCTTTAATTATGTCTACCTTTGAAAATGTATGCACAGAGCCCCTGTATCTTGGGAACCTTGATCTTATTGAGATACCAAATATTTTATCTGAAAATTCAGGCAGCAGGCTGAAGTGTAGTATGTAGGATACTTGAGAGCGCGTGCTGTGCTCAGGAACACCTAAGTCTCCCCTCCCTGCCCCTTACCCATGCCTGTATACAGTGCTCCTGGAAGAGTCTGTTTCCCTTGAGGGCTGCCTCTGAAAGAATGCAGATCAAATGCTTACTCCCAGTGCTCAAGACTGCAGGCTCTGCTGTTAATACACTAGGTGTGGTTCACTAATTGAATAGTTATATATCATTTAATAATCCTTCACCTCCCCCCCGCCCAAATCTTCAAAAGTGACATTCCTTTTGTAGATAGATATTTCCTATGGAAACCTGTTGCAGTCTCTTTTGGCCACTGTGTAAATCTGTGGCCTTGCAATACTGCAGAGGGGACAAGGAATGTGGTGCTGGCTCTGGAGCCAGACCATCTATTTGCAAGCCTTGGGTCCATCTTGGGCTCCTGTGGGGCCTTAGGCAAGCCACTTAGCCTCACAGCGAGTCAGTTTCTGTGTCTGAAAGGTAGGGCTGCTAATGGTACTGTCCTCCTAGGTTGTAGGGAGGATTCGGGTGCTTTAAAGCATGTGGAGCACTTAGAACACTGCAGTGCCTGAGCCATAGTGAGCACTCATTGCGTGATTGATCTGCTAGTCTTTGAATATTTTTTGCCAGTTTATACACAGGGGACTGTAAGTTCCCTGAGGGTAGGGTCTGTGTGGTTCTTGTTTAGCACTTGTTCCATTGCCTGTCTGAGAGTAGGCATTCTGTGTGTGTATGTGTGTGTGTGTATGAACAGAAGGGTTATAAAAGCCTGTCTTAATTTTAAGTCCCATGACCATGAGCTGAGAGCTCCTTATTTTGAAGGTACAAATGTGAACCTTATTTAATCTGAGAGCATCAGATATTTATTGAGCATTTTTGTGGGCCAGAGCTAAGTGCTCACCATAAAGATCTCACTAACTTTCATCCCCATTCCATTTTACAGTTAAAAAAACAGAGGCCCAGTGGGGCACCTGTCTCTCATCACAGAGGAGATCTAGTGCAGTGGTTAAAGGCTGGAGCCCCAGAACTTCTGTGTCTGAATTAAGTCTACACCCTGTCACTTTCTTGCCGTGTGACCCTCCAGCCTGTAACTTCTCTGTTTAGCTTTCTTATCTATAAAGTTGGAATGGTTAATAGTACTGCAAGGGTAACTGTAAGGGTGAGGAGAGATTGTTCACATGAAGTGCTCGGAACACTGCCCTGTGCATAGCAAACACCAGGGTGGTAGTGGTTGTTCTTAGCCAAAGCCTTTCCATAGTGACTCCCAGGCTGGTTCAAAGGGTCCACCAGTGATGTTTAATCATTAAGCTGCATTGCCTTTGTGAGCTGGCGCCCTCACCTCTTTGGATGGTGAGATGGTGAATGAAGCAGCCAGGCGAGCAAGGGCAGGGTAGGGGCTGCTGGGGCACAGATCCAGCCCTGGCTCCATCTGTGAATAGGTGGCCCTGCTCCTGGATTGGAGGTAACAAGCTAGCTGAGCTATCTTTGTTACCTTTGAGCTTTCTCGTAAGCCCATTCAGATTGCCTGGACCACGTGTCTGATGAGTAAGGAGTCCTTTTATTTCCCTCCCCCAAAGGGACTATTGGCAGAACAGCTCTCTTTGGGAATGTGCCTGTTCATGAAGACCAGCCATCTCTGGGGGAACTCCGGTGGCTGGCATGTTCTTGTGGCTGTTGAATAAGTCCCTGTTAGAAGCTGGCACGGCAGGTTCCCATTTCCGCATTCCAGACACCCACAGCAGCTTGCGGGAGGCACCACCCCAGGTCCGGCCAGAGAGCTTAAGCAGGTGGCCTTCACCTTAGAAGACGGGATAACAGCCACACCTGGGGCTAACACTTATACCCGCCTATTCTGTGATCAGGGCTGTGTTCCAGGATGCCTTTTAGGTGAGCAATATTTATTAACTTTGGTAGTGACTTGTAGAGAAAGTTAATAACGTGCTTCTTTGCGGGATTTAGACAGTTGGCTTTTTTGTTCTTTTTTTTTCTTCCCTCTTCTGCCATGAAATGTTTACCTATCTGCTCCTAACTGTGGAGAAAGGGTAGGCGGAGTGTTGAAGAAGTGAGAAGAAAATGGAGGACATTTATCCCAAGAGGAGGAGTCAGTGATTCTTTAGTTGAGCTCCTACTGGATGCAGACTGTTCCAGAGCTGGGGGACATCCAGCCTGGTACAGATGAGCTGTGGAGTCTTGGGTGAGTCCTGTTCCCTCTCTGGGCCTCAGTTTCCTCTTATGAAATGGAAATAGCAGGACCCACTGAGTCATAATTGTAAAGTGCTCAGAGCCTCGGCACAGAGTGGTACTCGAATGTCAACCATCCCTGTATGTCTGCCTTCCCCCTGGCCCCCCAGACCCTGTCTGATCTTAACTGTAACTTTGCATCTGCTCACCTGATATACTCCAGCGACTGGCCACTTGCTCTTTCTCCCTCAGTGCCCCTCTCTGTCTATTCCCTCTGCCTGGAGTCCTTCCCCCACAACCTCCCTTAAGCTGCCTCCCACCTCCCAGTCTGCTCAGATGTCACCTTTCCAGTGAGGCCTTTTTCTTTTTTTTCCAGTGAAGAAATCAAATAGCACCTTTTTGATCAGGTCAGTTGTGCCCTTTATACTCCTTTGTTTTTCTTTATAGCATTTATTCACCCTTGACTTATATTTGTTTATTATCTGGTCCTCAACTGTACACTCCATGAATGCACAGGCCCTTTTGTCTCTGTCCTTGGAGAACAGTGCCTGGCACCTGGTAAGGGCAGGATAAATCATTTTATGAATGAATCTGTGATACCAGGTGCCCCATTGTCTAAGAGTGAGTGGCTAGGCTCATTTAGGGGTTGATTGGAATGCCAGTGTATGGAGGAACCTGTGGCAGTAGAAGAGGTGGCATTCCCACGTGCCTCCCTCCTCATGGGCACCCAGCAGTTCTTAGGGGCTCTGTGCCGTCGCTAGCCCTCTGGCTTCCTGTTCCTCAGCCCCTCCAGGCTGTGCAGCCCTGACCCTAGCAGTGATTCATCTGGGTATCCTGGGATCATGTGATATGGCACGGAAGGCCTTGGTGCTAGCGAGTGTGGAGGATGGCCAGTGAATTCAGGTGGGGAAAGATTTGTGGAAGACACCCCACATATGCACCTGCCACATATGTGGAAAGTCGATCTTTATCTCCAGACTGCTGTGCGTTCCTGCAGCAGCGAGGCCAGAGGATGCCTGGGAAATAGGAATGAACCAGTCAGGCACAGTTTATCGGTCTCCCCTGCTTTAATAGGCAATAATTCTTGCTCTGGGGCTGAGCAGGTTTTAATTAAATGGTGAGCTTGAAGAGTCTGGCTGTGTAATAGTTGACACATTCTCATCTGTTTTCTGGCTCCTGGTGTCAGCAGTTGATTCTATAAAGATCTCCTGGGCAGGGCTTCCCCGAGCTCTGTGGAGTGAGGTCAGTGGCCCTCTCAGATTTCTCCCAGCAGCATGAAGCACTGAGGTGTGGGTGGACTTGGTGCTGCCCTATCACACATTATCATTCTTCAGGACCTGCTGCTATTTTAAGAATGTGCAGGGTGGTAGAGAGCTGCTCCTACAGCAGGCGAATGTGTCTTCTAAGCTAAGGTGTAGTTGTTTTGGGATTGAGTTGAGGAAAGACCATTTTATATAGTGCATGAGTCCTAGCACTGACTAAGCTGTAAGCATAGTATTTATCTATCTGGGCCTCAGTTTCTTTGCCTGGAAAATGGGACTAATTAAATGCATTAAATGAGAAGTTAAAGGGAGACCAGGCAATGTAGCACTGGAGCTAATGCATGGGAAGACTCAAGAAATGGGAATGGCAATTTTTTTGAAAATTTTTTTAATTCAGGGGCACTCAACCATTAAGCCCCGTCCCCAGCCCTTTTTTGTATTTTATTTAGAGACAGGGTCTCATTGAGTTGCTGAGGCTGGCTTTGAACTTGAGATCCTCCTGCCTTAGCTTTCCGAGCTGCTGGGGTTACAGGTGTGTGTCACTGCGCCTGGCAGGAATGGCAATTATTTTTATGAATTGATCTCAAGTCCCTTTTTATTACTTTCTACTACTTTCGGTAAGGCTCTTGTTTGTAGGCTCCTCTCTCCCTGCTCTCTGGCCCACCCCCACGTCAGCATCCTCCCATGTCCATTGCTGATGGTACCAAGTACTATAGTGTCTTTCCACATTTTTCTCTATGGTTATATAATGCTATAGGGGGAGATATTATTCTAGAAGGGATGATAATAACTTTATTTTCCTGCATTTTGTTTTTCTAAGATAGCAGTGTTGTGTGGAAATGCCTCTTCAGTCCTTGGGTAGCATTCAAATTTGCTTGCTCCGCCCCCATGCTGGGGATGGAATCCAGGGCCTGGAGCATGCTGGGCAAACACTCTACCACAGAGCTACATCCTTATCCCAAATTTTGAGGGTAGTGTTGGGACTGGGCATTCAACTCAGGACTAGTACATGTTACGCAAACAACCTACCCCTGAGCTACACCCCAGCTCCAGCCCTTTTAATTTTTTTGATACAGGGTCTTGCTGATTTGCCCACGCTGGCCTCTTAACTTGTGATCTTCCTATCCCAGCCTTCCAAGTAACTGTGATTACAGGTATGCACTACCTTGCTCCACTTAAAATCATATCTTCTTTCTTTTTTTTCTTGGTACTAGGGTTTGAACCCAGGATCCTGCATGTGCTAGTCAAGCACTCTACTACTGAACCCCAGCCCTTTGAATTTGCTCTTTTTAATGGCTGTATAACACACGATGGTGTAGGTATTCCATAATTTATTTGACCAGGGTGTTGCTGATGTGGATTCCCTTTGTTTCTAGTCCTCCCCTCCAAAAATCATTATTTTTATTCTTTTTTAATTAGATCACAGATATCCAACCTGTTCAACCACTTCGTTAATCTGAGGTCTAGCCTTTCCGGGTAAATATGAAATGGTAGCTTAATGATGCTGTTTGTCCAGATAGGAGATGTATTTTCTGCAGGTTCTCACCAGGCCCAGCACAATGATAAACCATCTACTTTAAATACTGCTTAATTATAGAAATGATGAATAGATTCATCACTCTTACACAGATTAGTTGTGCCTAATGGGCATTTACTGCAGAATCAGAGAGAAAGGGCAGATTTATGTGTTTTCCTATTAGCCATCTTTGTTGGAAATAAGAATATGCAAGAGCTTTTTTTGGGGGGAATGTTTCTTTTTTTTTAGGTGGGATTTTAGTGTGGGAATGTCTTTGTATTCATGAGATTGTAGTGTTGTACCCAGATAGGGCTTATTCTAGTTGTCTGTTGCTGCACAGTGAGCTGTACCCCCAAACTTAATACCTTAAAATGGCAAGTGTATTTATTTATTTAATTTGTTCTTTTTACGTATACAAGGCAGTAGAGTGTATTTTGACATATCATACATACATGGAGTATAACTTCCCATTCTTGTGGTGTTATACATGATGTAGAGTTACACTGGTTGCGGATTCATATACAAACGTAGGAAAGTTATCTCCAATTCATTCTACTGTCTTTCCCATTCCCATCCCCTTCCTTTCCCTTCAGTCCCCTTTGTCTAATCTAATAAATTTATATTCCCCACCCCCCCACTATGTATTGGTGTATCAGAGAGAACATTTGACTTTTGGGTTTTTTGGGATTGGCTTATATCACTTAGCACGATTGGCTTATTTCACTTAGTCTTCAGTTTCATCCATTTACTAGCAAATGCAATAATTTCTTTCTTCTTAATGGCTCAGTATTATTCCATTGCATATATATACCACATTTTCTTTATCCATTCCCCTGTTGAAGGGCACCTAGATTAGCTATTGTGAATTGAGCTGCTGTAAACATTGATGAGGCTGTGTCACTGTAGTGTGTTGATTTTTAAGTCCTTTGGGTATATGCCAAGGAGTAGAATAACTGGGTAAAATGGTGTTTCCATTTCACATTTTCTGAAGAACCTCCATACTGCTTTTCCAGAGTGGATGCAGTAATTTGCAGTCCCACCAGCAATCCATGAGTGTACCTTTCCCCCCACATCCTCACCAACATTTTTTGTTACTTGTATTCTTGATAATTGCCATTCTGACTGGAGTGAGATGGAATCTCAATGTGGTTTTAATTTGTATTTCTCTAATTGCTAAAGATGTTGAACATTTTTTCACGTATTTGTTGACTGATCATATTTATTCTTCTGTGAGGTGCCTGTTCAGTTCCTTTGCCCATTTATTGATTGTATTATTTGTTTTTCTGGTAAATTAAGTTTTTTGAGTTCTTTATTTATCCAGAGATTAATGCTCTGAGGTGCAGGTGTTAAGGATTTTCTCCCACTCTGTAGGCTCTCTGTTTACATTCTTGATTGTTTCCTTTGCTGGGAAGAAGTTTTAGTTTGATACCATCCCATTTACTGATTCTGAATTTTACTTCTTGCACTTTAGGAGTCTTGTTGAGGAAGTCAGTTCCTAAGCCAGCATGGTGAAGAGACAACAGTTTATTATTCCTTGTGAATCTGTGGTTGACTAAGGTTCATCTGGATGGCTCTGCAGATCTTTCTTGGGGCCTCTTATTTGGCTGCAGTCAGAGGTAGATGTGGGGGCTGGAACATTGAAGGTGGTTTTCTCAAATGGTCCCTTGGGGATGACTGGGTTCGTTTTTCTATGTAGTCTCAGGACCTCTCCTGTGTGGCCTTGCCAGCCAGTAGCTGGAATTATAAATGGAAGTTCATGACTTTCTTAAGCCTTAGGTCTAGAATTGGCCCCAGATCACTTCTATCTTCATCTGTTAGTTAACGTGAGTCATAGTGTCAGCCCAGATTCAGTGCAGGAAGGATGGTGTAAGACTTGAGTTCCAGGAAATGTGGCCCATTGCGGGCAATCTTGACTACCATGTGGCTCATTCTCTTGCAGGAGAAGAGCAGAGCTAGCAGGGTAAGGTGCTGCTGCCACCTCTCGTGCCCTGGTCCTCTGCTTCACCATCATTAGCCCTATGGTCATAAGATACCTGCTCCACTTCCAGCCCCAGCCCTTGTTATTAGCAGGAAAAAGTACAGTCTTAAGGAAGGAGACAGCACCTCTGTTTAGGAAACCCAAGCCTTCCCTGAAGTCCTGAGCAGACATCACTCGTGTCTCTTTGGACAGTACTTTGTGACATGACCACCCCTGCTGCAAGGAAGTCTGGGAAATGCAGGCTTTTAATAGGATATATTGCCACTCTGAGCAAAGGGTCAATAAAGAAGGAAGAGTAGAATGGACATGTTGGGCAGGGACCTACAAGTGGTCTATTCAGATGACCATAGACGTGGGGAAGGGTAGACTGAGGTAGCATGCATTCATCAACTATTAGCAAGTCTTCGGGGTGCAAGGCACCGGGCTTCTTACAGATGCAGTAAGGGTCAGGGGAGTGCGCATATCTGGGAGTTAAACTACCCAGGATCATTTGTAGGCCTTGATCAAATAATTACCCAGTTCCTATGTCTCATGTAGACACTCAAAATCAGATTCATGATCATAATAGTAGCTGATCCCATTAAGGGATTAACTGCTGCAGTAAAACTGTACTATATTTTCCCTTAACCAATCTGTAAACCTCACAGTGGCTGTATGGCATAGATGGAGTTATCTTGCCTTTTGTCATATGCAGAAACAGAGGCACAGAGAAGTTAAATAACTTGCTATCTGTCTGCCAGCGAGAGTTAACATGCTTCTCTGCTGGTATGGCTCTAGAGGTCACATAGTGAACCACTGTGCTATACTATTTTAGTTTATTGCAGGAAAGGTTTCTTGTTGAAGTGGATATATAAGAAACAGTAGAACAAAACATTAAAAAGAAGCCCCTCAGAACTGGGATTGCGGCTCAGTTGTAGAGTGTTTGCCTAGCATGTGTGAGGCACTGGATTTGATCCTGGGCACCACATATAAGTAATAAATAAGGTATTGTGTCCATCTATTACAAAAAACATTTTTTAGAAAAGAAGCCACTCACTGCTCCATCCGTCCATTCCTACTTCCTGCCTCATTGATCTATCTGTCAGTAATTTGTTATTTCCTCACCTGTATCTAAGTGCAGCAGTTTGCTGAGGATTGAGCCTATGGTCTTGCACTGCGAACACTCTTAACATAGAGCTACATCCCCAGCCCTAAATGTATCCAATTTTAAAAACTGACCTTTGATTATAAAACTGGCTTAATCATAATCTTGGTGCATGTTACATTGATGCTTTTAGTTCATGCAAAAATGGATATGATAACAACAAATAACCATTAGTTTACTGTCTGTGTCACCCCCGGCCTGCTCTTCCAGATGTGACCACTGCCTTGAACTTATTCTTGGTATGTACACGTGTTTTTCACTTAGTATGATTCTACGATTGACTTAGACTGTTGGGCATAGTTGCAGTTTGTTCATTTTATACTGCTGTGTAATATTCTACTGTTTGAATACATCACATTTTTGTTTTAGTCATTTCCATGTGACCACTGGACATCTTGTTTTTAGTTTTTTTTTTTTTTTTTTTTTTTTTGCTGTCCATCTACTGCTGTGAATGTTGTTACATGTATTTCCTGGTGTACATGGACAGAAATTTCTTTTTGGTATGTGCTAGACATAAGATCTCTGGGTGGTTGGATTTGATTATTTTACTTTGCCAAATACTCTCTAAAATTTCCCATCAAGGATGTGTAAGAAAATAAAAACAAAATATAGGGATATATGAGTTGCTCTTATCCCTATGTCTTGTCACACTTGATCTAATAAAGCTTTTTAATTTTTGCCCATCTGATGGATAGGAAATGAAATCTCATTGTGGTTAGTGTGCAGTCCTCTGAGACTTGTAAGGCAGAATCTCTTTTCATTTGTTTCCTCTGGATTTTGCTTGTTCATCTACTTTGCCCCTTTTTAAATTTTTTTCGTAGTAAATGGACACAATACCTTTATTTTTATTCATTTTTATGTGGTGTTGGGGATCAAACCCAGTGCCTGACACATGTTAGGCAAGCGCTTTACCAGGGGATTGAACTACAACACCAGGCCATCTCTTTTTCTTTTTTTTTTCATTTATTTTTATTGTAAACAGATGGGATACATCTTGTTTCTCTGTACATGAAGTAAAGGCATACTATTTGTGTAATATACATTTACATAGGGTAATGGTGTTTGATTCATTCTGTTATTTTTTCCTTCCCCCGATTCCTCCCACCCCTCTTTTCCCTCTATACAGTCCCTCCTTCCTCCATTCATGCCCCCTCCCACCTCCCATTATGTGTCATCATCTGCTTATCAGCAAGATCATTTGTCCTTTGTTTTTTTGAGATTGGCTTATCTCACTTAGCATGATATTCTCCAATTTCATCCATTTGCCTGCATATGCCATAATTTTATTATTCTTTATAGCTAATATTCCATTGTATATATATACCACAGTTTCTTTATCCATTCATCAGTTGAAGGGCATCTAGGTTGGTTCCACAATCTGGCTATAGTGAATTGAGCCACTATGAACATTGATGTGGCTGTATCTCTGTAGTATGCTGATTTTAAGTCCTTTGGGTATAGGCCAAGGAGTGGGATAGCTGGGTCAAATGGTGGTTCCATTCCAAGCTTTCTGAAGAATCTCCACACTGCTTTCCAGAGTGGCTGCACTAATTTGCAGCCCCACCAGCAATGTACGAGTGTACCTTTTTCCCCACATCCTCACCAACACCTATTGTTGCTTGTCTTCTTGATAATCGCCATTCTAATTGGGGTGAGATGGAATCTTAGGGTGGTTTTGATTTGCATTTCTCTTATTACTAGAGATGTTGTCTTCTTCTTAATATATGAATTCGTAGTTGTTCTTTATCTTCTCTGGGTAGTAATCCTGGGGTAGTAGACTGTTAAAACTAATGAAAAATTTATGTTTCTTAGGTCATCTTTTCCTTGGATGTTGCCTCTCTTGTTCACTACCTGCCTCCAGCTCACAGTGGCTCTTCGAAACAATCTTCAGTTTTGGGGTATTTGTGTAGATACGTGATTAAACCTGTTCTGTACACTGCCACAGATATATTGATTAGGATTAATTTCAACAGGTGATAATAGAAAATGATCTAAAGCAATATAACAGTGGACTCAGCAAGATGAAAGTTTATCTTTCTCTTCGGTAAGTTAAGGAGCCCAGTGATTAACAGGCCAGGGCTGTACTCCTTAGGGATCCAGGCTGCTTCTATCTTCTTGCTCCATTATCTATATCCTGCCACCTCATGGTTCAAAATGGCTGCTCAAGCTCCATCCATTATATCCCAACAAGTTGGAAACAGGAAGGGATGAAGATGGACACTCTTGTTTCTTTAAAGAGATTTAGTGGAAGTTGCACACAATGATTCCTTTTATACTGTTGCTCAGAATTTAATTTCAGTAGCTGAAAGGGAATCAGGGAAATATAGTCTTATTTCACATGATCTTACTCTTGACTAAAAATTAAATTCAGTTCTTAAAAAGGGCAGTCGAAATAAAGGATTAAGTAGCCAGCAACTTTACTAGTTCGGCAGTATTTCCTAAACAATGGAGTTTAAAGGAGTTGGTAGACACTAGGATGGTACTTCTACATGATGCCCCTTTTAATTTGTTGATTTATTACACAAATATTTATTGAGCACCTGTTTTATGCAGAAACTGTTCCAGGAGCTGGGAAGAGTAATGAACAAAACAAAGCCTGCACCTTTGCAGAGCTGCCATTATAAATGGGGGGAGAGTAAACAGACTCCAGTAAATCAGGAGAGGCGCAAAGAAACCAAAGGAGCCCTCAGCACCCGGCACTGTTTTCCAGTTGGAGGCCAGGGAAGGCCTCTTTGATGAGAGGACATTTCACCTCATGAGGGAGCCATGTGGGTATCTAGGGAAGAGCTCTTGGGGCAGAGGAAAGGGCCGCTATGCAGGCCCAAGGCCAGATGGTGCCTCACAACCTTGAGGGACTTTGGAGGTCAGCCATGCTGGAGAGAGAGGTGGGCAGTGAGAGTGGAGAGGTGACTAGGGCGGACCTTGTGGGACCTGGTGGGCTGCAGAGAGGGCTTTTGGTTTTATCCAGAATGAGCTGGAGCTTGGAGACGGTGCTTAGCTAGAGGGAAACATGATCTGATAATCAGCACTTGTTAGTAAGAGCAATCCTGAGCTCTCTCCTCAGTCGCCCTACTTTGTGATCACTTTAGACGCCTTTCAAAATGAACAAATAACTTCAATTATTAACTTACGAGCTTTCTAACTTTATCTGTATCTGCCTTTACCTGCTCCCCACTGGATTATTTTAAAGCTAAATAAATAGTATTTGTCTATAAAAGATAAGGATTTGTCATGATAAATACTTAACAGTACTCCTTATATCATCCAGTGTCCAGTCCATGTTAACACTTAAGATATCCTAAATATCATTCTAGAATTGGTTTGTCACAGTCAGGACCCTGTAAGTTTCCCATGGGTTTACTTCTCATGTTTGTTAAATGTTATTTAATCCGTGGTTTCCTCTCTCTCTCTTTGTCTCATAGTTTATATTTTGAAAAAAGCCTTGTCATTTGTCCTGAACATGATTCAGTATGGATCTGACTGTGGCCCTGCTGTGCTGTGTAGTGTGTTCTTCTGTCCCTGTGTCTTTGTCAGTGAGACTGGACGAGGCTCAGGTTTGAGATGTACACGTGTACGCGCACACACACACGCTCACACTCACTCACACACACACACACACACACACACTTTTGGCAGGAGGGGAGGCAGTGGGGACAGGGCATTCCCTTAGGCGTGGCCATGGGAGGTACATAAAACCCCTTGTCTCTTTCCGTGTTCTGTATGCTAGTAGCTGGCTATGGGTAACTGTATTGCCTAGATCCGTTATGTCCGTGGTTTGCAAAAATGGTGACATTATAATTCTTTCCCTCTTTATCTATTAGCTGGAATATCTCTCTAGAGAGAAACTCCCCTCATCTATTATTCAGTTACCCTGAGGGTACTGACACTTTTGAACTTTTGTTTACATTGAAAATGAGTATTGAGCAGTTGGACTGCTGGTTCCTAATCTGCTTATTATTTCCTTTTGGTGATTCAAATCTTGTCTTTAATTTCGAGTTCATCCACTTCATATTTACTGGTCTCTGCTTCTGCTGTCCTGGGCTTGGGAACTGATAAACTGCTCCCAGCTGTCTCCTCTGCAGGGTCAGGCCTCACCTTTGACCAGGTGGGGCCTCGCTTGAGCTTATCAACGTAACCAGGAGAGGTGACTCCAGACTGCTGACATTTCCTTCTCTCTCTCCTAGCCATATATTTTCAGACTTTACAGTCTGCAGAGTTCCTGCTCTGTGCCAGGGGATTAATTCTTTATGCTTGGGGCAAGAGGCTTTGGAGCGTTTGGATTTTTCTGATCTGACCCTCCATTCCTAGACAAAAGAACAATAAAGGGCTCTGCTGCATTGGAGAGGCTAGTCCTTCTAGTAGCCTGGCCAGGCATGAGCTCTGACCCCAGTCACTATTGTCTGGGTCATAAATTCTTTAGAGTAACAGCACGCTTGAAATCATTTGGATGCTTTGGGATCAGTTACACATTATACTGCATGATATCCAAGGACCTCTTGACTTCTGGAGATTACAACACATTTATTCCCTCTGGGAGGAGAATATTTCATGTGCAGTGATGTGCAGTTCATTAATTCATTTAATTGTTGACCTATTCAGCAAATATTTATTGAGCATCATGTGATTCATAGGCTGGGGGCCCAGCCTGAGAAAGCCCCTCCTCATCCTAGAGTGTCTGTTTAGGGTGAGGGACACAGACAGTAAAGAAGCAAACAGATTCATAAGATCATTCCACAGGGGGATGAATAATGCTGTGAAGTCCCTAAAGCCGAGTGGTGAGCGAGGCACACCTGGCATGTGGAGGGGTCGCAGGAAGCTGGACAACTGGGGTAGTTGTGGGAGGCATCCCTGGGTGGTGACTCGTCAACAGAGACTGGAATGGTACACAGGTGCCAGCCTGGTGGAGGATCTAGGGAAGAGATGTCCTGGCAGAAGGAGCAGCAGGTGTGAAGGTGCCAAGGCAGGGATGAGTTTGGACTATCCGGGAACAGTGCACCTGGCAGCTAGAGCCCTGGAGGATGCGCTTGGCGGGTGAGCACGGTGAGGGCCTGGGGAAATGTGAATTTGGTTCTTAATGTCCTCCGTCTCCTGCCCTCTGGCTACTGGAAGAAGCAGAGATTGAACCGGAGGAAGTAGAAGTGAGGCAGTTGTGGAGGCCACCCAGCCTGAACGAGGAGAGAGGTATGGCCTGGGTCACAGTGGTGGCAGCGGCACTAGAGAGAGGTGTGTGACGCAGCTGAACTTTGCCAAGGGGTGGCCAGCAGGGTGAAGGGTTTTCCAGGGAGCCGACAGTGGCCTGTGGGTTCTGGGAACAGCCCAGCCCCTTTTCACCCCAGCTGGCCTGTTCTACACTGTGTGCATCTCATCTAATCGCCACTGCAGTCGGCTCTTATTTCCCATTTTGCAGACGAGGAAACAGAGGCCAGAGAAGTGACGCTTTGATCCTTGTCATCAGCTTTTGGAGTTGGAGTTGGAATCTGGGTTCCCCTTTCTCCCTCCTTGCAGTGACAGCCATTAATGCTTGTTGGTGACACAGTCTGTGCCCAGGAGGAGCCCATGTCTGAGTGCTAAATTTATGAAGTGTCGGGGGTGTCAGACTCACTCTGGTGGCCTTTCTCCCATCCCCACTATGCTAGATCCTAACCTGCCTTTTATTACAATATTTATTACAAGGGAGAAAACAGGGACTTTTCAGTTGCTGACACATAAGTAACTTTACACGTGGCCCAGATAAGGTGTGTACGGCTCCCGACTTTGAACTCCAGAGCCTGCTTAACTGATGGGCTGAGAGTTTCCTCGCCTATCAAGTCCTTCTTATTACCTTTTCCAGTGCTTTGCAAGTAAAGGGAACTTGCCTTTATTTCTGTTTGGCACTTCAGCCGGGCAAATGACTTTACTTGCTATCCTCTAGGAGGGGGGAGTGACCCAGCCTCCCCTCCCCACATGTGGCCTATTTGAAAAGTGGTCTCAAGTTTGGTACTGCCTCTCTGCTTACTGTTCACTCCTTGGTGGCACTGACAGACACAGACAGATGCTGGTTATTCTCACTTCTACTTGCAGTTGGGCCTCATGGTAAGAATTTTGTACCAATCAATTTTTGAAATTTTTTTAGTTGTCAGTGGATCTTTTATTTTATTTATTTATTTATATGTGGTGCTGAGTATCAAACCCAGGGCCTCACACATGCCAGCGCTCTACCACTAAGCCACAACTCCAGTCCCTTGATGAAATTTTTAAAATCATATTTTACCAGATTTTATAAAACTTAACAGAAGCCACACACTGGTTGTAAATAGTTCCAACAGGAGAACAGTATGTAAAGCATGGAAGTTCCTCTTCACTGCCTTTTTTTTAGTACTGGCACCTGGGACACTTTATTGCTGAGCCACATCTCCAGTCCTTTTTTTTTTTTTTAAATATATTTTTTAGTTGTAGGCGGACACAATATCTTTACTTATTTTTATGTGGTGCTGAGGATCGAACCCAGTGCCTTACATGTGCTAGGCGAGCGCTCTGCCACTGAGCCACAACCCCAGCCCCCATTAGCTGTTTTTATCACACATAGCTGTTTGTGCTCTCTAGCTGTTCTGTAGATGGTGCTTTCTTTCAGTAGTCTGCCTTGGAGCCATCCTCCCACAGCAGTGGGTCAAGGTCTGTGGCATTCTTTTTAATGAAGGTGCAGTGGACATGCTGGTTGTTCCCACCTTTCATTATGTGAATGTCTCATGCATACACACGCACACACACAAACCCTTTGTTTGCATCTTAGATTTTCCTTAGTTGTAATTGCTGAAACAAAGTATTCATTTTTTAACATTCAGCATCTGAAATTTATTTTGGCTTTAGGTTGAGATAAAGATCTACCCCCCTCAATAGTTAATCAATTGTTCCTATCAGCTAAACAATTCATTCTTTTCCATTCATTTGAAAAGCTTGGTATGAGCTGAGCCCTGGTCCAAGTGTTCTCGTGTGTTCTTTTAGTCCTTTACCCCAACTCAGTGAAGCAGGTTGATAACGTTCCCATTCACAGTGAGGGAACGGAAGCCAAAGCAGTGAGGTTGCTTGCTGAACATCTGACAGCTGGGTGAGGCAGAGCCTGGCTTGGAATATTGAGGATTTATATGATAACCAGCCCCCTTACTTGTGCTGTATTTTCAGCAGCCCTTCTTGGGATTTCTTGTCTATTAGTTGTAGTAGTTTTTATTGTCCCATGCTGTGGTCCTGTTTCGAGGCCTGTTCCCTGCCTCTTTGCCCTGACAGGACTTCGTGACTACATTAATGCCAGTGTCGTTTGCTGGCAGGTGTGGGTGTCTCAGGTGTTTTATCCTGCAGGGCCCCCTCCACGGGGAACTGGTTGGGCAGGGATGGGGATGGTTCTGAATTCCCTTAAGAAGTCCATGATGTCTACTCAGGCAGTGCCAGTGTCATGGAGGACATCTATTCCCGTGGCTGGACCAAACCAGGGAAGAAACTGGCACGAAGCATGCCAACTTGAGTATTAGCAGCAGTGGGCAGTGTTATGGGGCTGTTAATATGAAGGGAAGAAAAGCCCAGCAGAGTGACTGAGGGAGCCTGGCAAGAAGATAGCAAGTGAACCAGGACATGTAGGAGCAGCCTCAGAACTGACTGGCTGCTGCCTTGGTGGCATTTGTGGTTCACCTGGGCGTCATGAGATAAGAAGTGCTTCACATCTCAGCTATGTCTCTTCCTGATGATGTGGACTTGGGCAAACAACTAAACCTCTTTCTCAGTTTCATTTTCTGTAAAATGGGGTGATAGTAGCACCTACCCTAGGTTTTTTTGAGGATTAAATTAATCAAGCAATGCCAAGTGCTTAAAAGACTGGTTAGAACACAGTAAACACTCAAATATAAGCTTGGCATTGTTCCTTTCTCCGGTTCTTAGAGGGTGTGTAGGCAGGTATCATCACTCAGGTGGTTCCCAAACACCTGCAGCACGGCCCACGGTGCTAGGACTACAGCAGGGCTCAGGACAGGCACAATGCCCCATGCTCTTGGGGTTGACATTCTAGAAGGGAGGCAGACACTAAACAGATAATGTCATGTTAAATAGTGAGTTGAATAAATCAGTGAGGGGGGCTGGGGTTGTGACTCTTGGCAGAGCACTTGCCTAGCACATGTGAGGCACTGGGTTCGATCCTCAGCACTACATACATACATACATACGTACATACATACATACGTACGTACATAAATGTATTTTTTAAGAAAAGGAAATCAATGAGGGGAAGGATAGAGAGCAACCAAGGCTGCTGTTTAGCAATAGTTATCAGGGCAGGCCTCTGAAGGGGTTTGAATGGAGGCCTGAAAGATAAGGAGCCAGCCATGGAAACCTCTGGGAAAGAGCATTCCATACAGAGTACAGAACAGCACATGCAAAGCCCTGAGACTGGAACTTGCAAGTTTGTTCTAAGCATAAGGAGGCCAATGTGACCTGAGGGCACAGAGGGAAAGGAAGAGCATCAGGAGACAGCATCAGAGAGGGAGCTAGGTGGGAAGTTCTTAGCCTAGGTTATTTTGGTTGAAAATAACAGAAATCTGTGTCACCTGAGCCTAAAAGAATTTTGAGGTGCTTCTTGAAACCTGGTACAGGCATCATCTCCTGTCATCAGGAGCAGTAGACCCAGGGTTTAGATGGTTTTCTCTCCACTTCCCATCTCTGCCTCTTCTGTCTGCTTCCTTTCCTCTCTGGGTTTTCCCAGACATTTGGCTGTTCTAGAACTCCTTCCTTTGTGGGCTCTCCAGTTCCCATCCACTGTCAAAGACTCTGTTGCTTGTCTGCATCCCAGGAGAGAGAGCTTTTGGTCAGGTGGCCACCTCTCATCCAATCATAGCCTCTCTGTCTGTGCTTGTATGCATGCACAACTGTCATGAAAAGCTGGGGCTAGGAAACCTGGCAGATCCAATTCTTGCTCTCCTTGGCTAGAGTATCATTCCCTTCTCATATATGAAGCAATGCCAGGGACCGATTCAGAGCTCTGCCACTTGATATCCTTGTTGGGTCATCACTTATCAAAGCCTTAGTTTCCTCATTTGTCAAATGAGAATGTTAACCTGTTTTGTCACTTCATCCCAGATATGGAACACCTACAAAAACAGATTGCACAACAAATACACTTGAAATAATATTTGAGTGTTTATTATGTTCGCAGAATTGGAAAATTGAGACTTAATGGGTTTTAAGGTTTCCACTTTGGGGGGATTAAAAGCATTAAATTTATGTAAAGTACTTAGTCTGAGCTAAGAACACAGTAAGCACTCAAGAAGGATTCATTCTCATCTTTATTTGTCCTTCCTTGGCAGGATAGTGCTCTGTCGTTGAAACTGGGACTTGGGAATGAGACATTTGGATTGATCCCAGCTCCACTGCCGGCTAGCTCTGAGGCCTTGCCCAAGTGAGTTCCCATTGAGTCTTGGTTTCTTCATCTGCATAATGGAGAATAACAAGCAGGATGTATGTTTGTTGTCTGAAATCTGGGGTAACTGGCAATTCAAGAGTGTCAGGGGCACAGTGGTACACGCCTGTAATCTCAGTGACTTGGGTTTGAGACCAGCCTCAGCAACTTAGCAAGGCCCTAAGCAACTTCGTGAGACCCTGTCTCAAAATAAAAAAAAATAAATAAAAAGGGCTGGGGATGTGTCAGTGATGAAACACCCCTGGGTTCAATCTAAAACAAAGACAAAAGCTTATAAATTAAGAGTGTCAGAGTTCACAGCACAATTCACTATGGAACCAACCTAGGTGTCCATCACCAGATGAATGGATAAAGATAATGTGGTATATATACACGATTGAGTTTTATTTAGATATAAAGAAAAATGAAATTTATAATTTGCAGGAAAATGGATGGAACTTGAGGTCATTATGTACAGCAAAATAAACCAAACTCAGAGGGTCATATATTTTCTCTCATGTGAAAACTAAAGAGAAAATAGAAGAAGAAAGAGGTGTGTGTGTGTGTGTGTGTAGGGGTCTCATGAAAATCAAAGGCAGATCAGTAGAGGAAAGGAATCAAAAGATGGGAAGAGGGGAAGGTGGTGGAGGTGTCAGGGAATGATATTGATCAAATTACAGTATATCGTGTGCATGTATGAATGTGTAACAATAAATCCCATCATTGTGTACAACTATAACACACCAATAAAAAATGTTGAAAGAGAAAACAAAATAGTGTCAGTGTTCAGTGCAGCCCTGGCCCATGTTTGTGAACCTCTGGCAGGATTGACGTTAGGACCCACAGAAGCTCGTGTAGGGCCTTTGTATACACAGCATGGCGTGCAGCATTCTCCCTGCTTGTGAAGAACAGAGCTGGACAGCAGCTTCTAAGGAATGAATGTGTTTGTGTCTGGTCATATCCATTCCTCAGTGTGATTTTCTTCTTTTTCTCCCCCTTTCCCTCCCACTTCCTTGTTCTCTGTCACACCTCCTAGATGAACACTCTGCCTTTGAGCTGTAATACCAGCCTTAGAGAGTGACTCCTAGCTTGGCTGTCAGTTGACCTCACTTGAGAATCTTGTTTGTGCTTGGGATTCTCTGGCCTAGCTCCTGGAGCAGCTGCTTCTGCAGGTGTGTGATGATCATCTGCTGGTTGGTCTGCCCAACAACCATTCGTCATTCATTTGAGTTTTCCTTGGGAACTGCTTTTCCACTATCCAGTCCATTCATTTACTGTCACTCCTTACTCTAGGCATTGGGGCTGCGGCAGTGAATCATACAGAAAGACCTCCCTGTCCTTGAAAGTGAAGTAAGGTCTGTGAATTAGATAACAGTATCAAATGACTAGCACTTCCTGATTTGGGTACTTGTACTGGGTTAAGAGAATATCATTCTTAGGAAATATCCACTGGTACCTTTGATAGTTAAAACAAAAACAAATTCATGGAAAAAAAAGGAAGAAATAGTATTGGCTGAACAAACATGAAAATGACTAAAATGTTGGCCCTTTTTTTCAGTTTGTGGGGAATTTGTCATGAAGGCTCAGGCACAATGAAATGCTTTCTGTATAGAAAAGAGTTCTATTAAAAAAATCAATGCTCATGTGCATGGCTTTGAGTGTATATTCTAAAATAATAATAATAGTTATTATTAATTTTGAGATGGGATCTTGCTGTAGTGTCCCAGGCTAGTCTTGAACTCCTGGGCTCAAGCAATTCTCAGTCTTTAGCCTCTTAAGTAGCTAGGATTACAGGTGCATATGCCCAGCTCCTATAATTCTAAATATTGTAATTGGTGGGATGAATATAGATTATTTTCATTTCATTCTTTATACTTGTATGTATTTTTCACATTTCCTAGAAAGAATTTTTAGAATAGAAGGGGAAAACAACTGAAGAAAAGCCCCACCATGGTAGCCCCACCATGGTAGTGTTCTTGTCCATGTGTTTTGGATGTAGAACCACCTTCATAGCAGGGATGGGCCATTCAGAACATTCCTCCCCTTCCTACCACAGTAACTGGTTCAGGGAAGGCTCAGGAGTCAAGACAGTTCAATCCAAATGAGTACAGCTGTTTTGTTGGAGCTGCTGGGGTAGAGGCTGTGCTTGCTTTCTATTGGGGTGCTAAGTTGTGTTGCATAAACTTAAGCCTGCTGAGAGCCATCTTTGCCCAAAGGACCAGATGGAAAGGAGATGAAAATGATTCTTTGGGTAACTGGAAATTGGAATTACCCTAGAATTTTTTAATAACAGGAACCAAAAAATTACCTCCGTGAGTCAGTTTGAGTTGGGTCTCTGACATTTGCAATCAAAAGTTAAAAGTAATTCAGTTATTTTAGTGGGCCCAAGAATCTGTATTCTAAAAAATTCTCCACAGGTAAATTTATGTGACTCAAATGTTTGGGAAACACTTTGCTAGCCTTTTGTGAGTGGTGGTTCTCAAACTTAGGTGAGTAACAGACTTGCATTGGGGAACTTGGTAAAAATACAGAGGTCCTGTTCCAAATTGGAATTGATTCTGGTTTGGGGCTAGGCCCTGGGTATCTGAGTTTCGAGCAACATCCTGGGGGATTAGGTGTATCAGTTCAGAATCCCTCTGAAAAAGTGCATGGATCATGTGCATCCCAGGGCCTTATGCATAGAAGGGGCCAGGATCTTTCTTAAATGAATGCAAGTGGACTTTGAATTTAGATCCTTTTTGGAAAAAGACATGCCTTTCCTGCCTATTACCCAGTCTTGCACACCACCCTCAAACATAAAACTAGCACAGAGCATCCTGTTTTAGGAGGAATTTTGTTACATAGGTGAGCTTTATTAGTGTAATGACTTGACTAGAATGCATCCCCCTCACATAAGTAATTTTGGAAAAAACTGGATGTAGTCCATGCTGAAATGTTGCTATAGATTTAGAACAAAGTCTGTTCTTGAAGAGGAATTTTGCTAATAGTGAAAATCATTCAAGAGGATGATCACTGGCTTAGTCCAAGGTAATTTATGGTGAATGTTTTGTGTGTGTATATGTACACACACTCATACTTAAAGGTGAAAGGGAGGGTGACAGCCCTTTTACTTGAATGAGAGAGAATCTTTTGAGTTGATCCATTGGGCCAGAAAATCCCTTTTCAAACACTCTCATGTAGCAGCTTTGCTTTTGAATCCCCTGAATGAGCTGGGGGAGCGGGGATGTGAGGCCTCACTGACCCCACCCTATTGGCGCTGCCCCAAAGGCACGTGTAATTTTGCCTTTGTAGGAAGTCTTTTTTCCCCAGGATTTGTACCCTGTGCTGTTTCTGTAGCTCATCCCCTAGAATTAGGACATGGGTTAGCCAGGATTATTCAAATTTAAACTAATCATCTTCAAGCATTTTTGTTTGTGTCTCCTCAATAAAGGTTTGATACGTTTGTATCTCCTTGTACATTTAAAGTCTATCATCTAAAATAATCTTATGTAACTAAGTTTTTCTTATTTATAGGAGAAAGAAAATAAGATATCTTTTATAAGATGAGTTAAAATGAAGATTGACTAATTGAAATAAATATTTTATGATATTGTTAGAAAAAATGATTTTTACAGCTGGGCATGGTGTCACGCATCTGTAATCCCAGCTGCTCAGGAGACCAGGGCTGGGGGATTATTTGAGCTTATGTATTTAAGACCAGCTTGGTTGACATAATGAGATCCCATATTTAAAAAAACAAAAAAAGAAAAGAAATGGGGAGGGGATGGGTATGCCTTACCTTACAAATAAAATAGAGCATACAGAATCTGAAAGAAATCACAGATTTTTCCCTGGAGATTTTTTTTCTGGTGAATTTTGAAAAATTTGGTAGCCCTAAAAAGCATACATTTAGTTGAGTCAGGGCCACCAACATATACTGCTTTGGCTGTTCATGATCCCAGCATGAGCCAGAATATCCTGTTTTTAAGTCCAAATTTCATATTTGATAGATGTCAAGTCAGAAGGACAATGGAGTCTGGGGACATAAGGAACTTTATTGTTCTTTAAATACTGTTGATATCTTCCATTGTTTGGAGTCCTAGAGGTTCATACACTCCAGGGGTGTCACCCCTTGGGAAGAAGCCGGAGGTTGTTAGTGCAGGTAAGCCCTTGAAAAGGAGGCAGGCTGGTGTGCCAGTTCGGGGAAGGATAAATTGTGAAAATTGAGGATCGGGAACATTGTTTCCCTTAAAAACATTCTGGTTGCGTCCATTGAAAGTTTCTGTAAACCCCCAGAGATCAGGTCATCCAAGCCTCAAGATTGTTGGCTTAATCCAGCACTTTCTTTTGGAGTGGGAAGTCTAGAGGTAGGTAGTTACAGAAATTGTGGTCACCACCACCTGTGTGTGTGTCACACAGATATATCCCAACCCATGTGCAATTCAATGATTTCTGTTAAGTTTGTGAAGTTGTACGAATATTGCCACAATCCAGTTTTAAAATATCACCATCACCCCCCACCCAAAGTTCAGTCCTTATTTTCATATCCATTCATATCACTACCAGTCTACTTTTTGTCTTTTTGTCTTTTCTGAATATTTCAAATACATGGAGTCATAAATTATGGTCTGTTTTGCCCCAGGCATCTATCTGCTGTGTAGTGTAATGTTTTTGAGGCTCCTCCATGTTGCAGCATGTATCCATAGTTCATTTCTCTTTATTGCTGAATAATATTCTATTGTGTGTGGGAATACCACATTTTGTTGATTCATTCGCCAGTTGATGGGTATTTGGTTGGTTTCCAGTTTGGTGCCAGGATGAGTAATGCTGTTATGAACATTTATGTACCAGCTTCTGTGTGGATATGTTTTCAGTTCTGCCCAGGAGTGGAACTGCTGGATCATGTAACTCTGTGCATAAGTTTTAGAAATTGCCAAATTCTTTTCCAATGTGACCGCACCACTTGTGGTCCTACCAGCAGTGAATTGAGGGGTCCAGTGTTGGGTGTCCTCACTGAAACGGCTTGGTACTACCTCCGTCCTGTGGGTGTGCAGCGGTCTCTCACTGTGGTTTTGTTTTTCATTGCCCTGATGACTAATGGTGTTGGTCATCTTTTTATGTGCTTATTGCCCATCTGTGATCTTCTTTGGTGAAATGTCTATTCAGACCATTCTCACATTTTTTTGGCCTGTCCATCTTATTGAGTTGGAAGAGTTCTTTATGTGTTCTGGATACCGCTCATCAGATATATGATTTACAAATATTTTCTCTCAAAATATTTCAGTTTTCTTAATTATGTCTTTCAAACAATCAGTTTTTCAATTTTGGAAATTAAGTTTTTATCCATTTTTTTTAATGGATTACACTTTTGGTGTCACTATTGAAGAACCTTTGCCTAACTCATTGTCATAAAGGTAGTGGCACATGCCTGTAATCCCAGCAACTCAGGAGGCAGAGGCAGGAGGATCACAGATTCAAGGCCGGCCTCAGCAACTTAGTGAGACCCTGTCTCAAAATAAAAAGGACTGGGGATGTAGTTCAGTGGTAGAGTGCCCCTGGGTTCAACCCCCAGTACCACAAAACAAAACAAAACAAAAACCCATTGGATTTTCTCTTACGTTTTATCCTAAAAGTTTCATAATTTTAGCTCTATTTTTAGATCTGTAATTCCTTTTGAGATCATTTTTGTATATTAGGAAATGAGGGTCTAAATTTATCTTTTTGCATGTTACCATCTAATGGTCCCAGTACCATTTATTGAAAAAAGATGATTTTCCTACTTTGAATTGTTAGCATTTTTGTTGGAAATCAGTTGACCATTAGTCTGATTTATTTTTAGATCATCAGTTCTGATCCATTCATCTAAATGTCTATCCTATTGCCAATACCACAGTCTTCATTACTGTAGTTAGTTTAGGAATCAGGAAGTATAAGTCCTCATTTTATTGTTCATTTTCAAAATTGGTTTGGCCTTTATGGGTTCTTTGCATTTACTTGTAAATTTTCAGATCATCTCATCTCATCTGCACAAAAACCTGCTGGGATCTGATAGTCTTTATGTTGACTTTATATGTCAATTTGGTAAAGATACAAGCATTTAGTTTCCAGTCTGGGAACAGCAATGCTTTTCCGTTTATTTAGATTTTCTTTTATTTCTCTCAGCAGGCTTGTTTTATAGTTTTTGGTGTACAAGTCTTACAATTCTTTTGTTAAATTTATTCCCATGTATTTTGTTCTTTTTGATGATACTGTGAATAGGTTTGTTAAATTTATTTTTGGTTGTCATTGCAAATACATAGAAATATTGATTTTTGTATATTGATCTTAGATTCTTATAAATTAAATCTTGTATAATATTTATAGTTGTAATATATGTGGGTGGGCATGTACATGTGTGTATTCCTTAAGGTTTTCTCTGTACAGGGTCATATTATCTGCAAATATGGACAGTTTTGCTCTTTTCTTTTCCGACTTGACTGTCTTTAATTTAAAACAATTTTCCCCGTTTGGATGACTACCTGTACTATAGCGCTGAATAGGAATGGTGAGAGTAGACACCTTTCCCTGTTCTCTATCTTAAAAGGAAAACATTAGCCATATGTTAGTTGTAGGTTTTTTTAAGTATGTGCTTTATTAGGTTGAAGAAGTTACCTTTTCTTCCTTAGCTTGAGAGGGTTTTTTGCGTTTGGTTTTGTCATTTATTATGAATAGGTATTGGATTTTGTCAAATAGTTTTGCTGTGTATATTAACTCCCATTTTTTGTTTTTATTGTAACATGGTATATTATTGATTTATAGATGTTAGATCAAGCTTAAATTATTGATTTGAAATCTTCTAATATAGGCATTTAGATCTATAAATACTGCTTGCCTTTCTTAAATGAAGCCCCATAAATGTTGATAATGTGGTGTTTTTATTTTCATTCCATTCAGAATACTTTCTCATTTGCCTTACAATTTCTTCTTTGACTCATGAGTTATTTACAAGTATCTTGTTTGCTGGGTGTGGTGGCATACACTTGTTGTCCCAGCTGCTTAGTGTGCTGAGGAGGGAGGAGCACTTGAGCCCATGAGTTCAAAACCAGCCTGGGCAACATGGTGAGACCTGTCTAAAAACAAAGTATACTCTTTTATCCAAATATTTGGAGGTTTACTACATTTCTTTTCTTTTTTTTTAAATATGAGTATGATAGTTAAACATAGGAATTGGCTTTGTCCTGACAAAGTCATACGTGCATGGAATCTGACCCATTTCCATCCCTGTTATTCCTGTTTTTAACTTAATTCCATGATTAAAATACTTTGTATGATTTCAGTTCTTTTTTTTTTTTTTTTTTTTTTCTTTCTTTTTTTGCGGTGCCGGGGATCGAACCCAGGGCCTTGTGCTTGCAAGGCAAGCACTCTACCGACTGAGCTATCTCCCCAGCCCTGATTTCAGTTCTTTAAAGCAGTTATTTTTCCTTTTATTTTGAAATAATTTCAGCCTCAGGAAATTGTAAAAATATGACATATAGGACTTGGACACTTCTCTCATACTGTATACAAAATTAACTCAGAATAGATCATAGCCCTCAATTTAAGAATTAAAACTATTAAACCCTTGGAAGAAAACGTAGGAATATGTCTTTATGATCTTGAAGTAGGTAGTGGTTTCTTAGATATGACACCAAAAGAAAAAGCAACAAGAGAAAAAAAGATACATTGGGCTTCATCAGAATTAAAACCTTTTGTGATTTGAAAGACACTATCAAAAATCGTAACAAGACAACTTACAGAATGGAAGAAGGTATTTGCAAATCTTATGTCTCATAAGGGACTTGTGTACAGAATATACAAAGAATGCTTACAAGTTGACAGTCTAAAAACAACCCAGCAGTGGCACATGCCTGTAATCCCAGGAACTTGTGAGGCCGAGGCAGAAGATTCCAAATTCTCGATGAGCCTCAGCAACTTAGCAAGATCCTGTCTTAAAATTAAAAAATTAAAAGAATTGGGAGTATGGCTCAGTGGTAGACTGACCACCCTGGGTTCGAACCTCAGGACCAATAAATAAATAGATAAGTAAATACATACATATATACATACAGACAGACAAAGCATTTGAAGGTATTTCTCCAAAAACTAAATTCAAATGGCCTATAAATACATGAAAATATGAGCAGAGTCATCAGTTATGAGGGTAGTGCTAATCAAAACCACAAGATAACATTTCACACCAACTAGGATGTCTATAATTTAAAAGATGAACAAACAAGTGATGATAAGAATGGGGAGAAATTAGAACTCATATGTGGCTGGTGAGATTGTAAAATAGCATAGCCACTTTGGAAGACAATTTGGCAGTTCCTAAAAAAAAAAATTACACATGTGGTTACCATATGATCTATTCTAGGTATACACCAAAGAGAAATATAAACATATGTTCATATATTATGAACCCAAATGTTCATAGCAGCAATATTAATACTAAAAAAATGAAAATAGCTCAGGAGGCTGAGGCAGGGGGATCACAAGTTCAAAGCCAACCTTAGTAACTTAGCAAAGCCCTAAGCAATTTAGCAAGACCCTGTCTCTAAATAAAATATTAAAAGGGTCTAGGGATGTGACTCAGTGGTTGAGCACCCTGGATTCAATCCCCAGAACAACAAAAAAAAAAAAAAGAAAGAAAGAAAAGAAAAGAAAGTAGTATCCAATTAACTGATGAATGGCCAAACAAAATGTGATATGTAAACAATGATATATTATTTTGCTGTAGAAAGGAAGAAGTACTGATATATTCTATAATGTACATAAACCTTGAAAACACATGAATGAAAGAAACCAGGCAGAAAAAATGACATATTACATGATTCCATTTATTTGAAATATTCAGAGTAAGCAAATCTATAGAGGCAGAAAGTAGATTTTGTGTTTGCCTACAATGCTATAAGGGATGCTATAAGGAAGGAATAAAAAGTGATTGCTGAGGATCCAAAATTTATTTTTGGCATGATGAAAATTTTATAAGGTTAGGCTGTGGTGATCGCTGTTAAAAAAATCTACTTCTGGCCTGGCACGGTGGCTCTTTCCTGTAATCCCAGCAACTCAGGAGTCTGAGGCAGGAGGATCATGAGTTCAAGGCCAGCCTCAGCAACTTAGTGAGGCCCTGTCTCTAAATAAAACATAAAAAGGGCTGGGGATGTGACTGTAAGCATCCCTGGTTTCAATCCTCAATACAAAAAAAAACAAAACAAAACAAAACAAAAAAAAAAACAACAAAAAAACTATTTCTGATTAATACTAAAACTTAGTTCTAGTTAAATATACAAATTTTGCTCTAGTATAGCTCCATTTCTTCCTCCTCCTTTTGTTATTGTTATATATTTTTAAATATGCTGTAGACCCTACAATACAGTTTTATAATTATTTTGTGAAGTCTTACATCTTATATTGTTGGTTTGGGATACTGGGGATTGAACACAGGGTCTCGTGCATGCCAGATATGTGTTCTATCATTGAGCTACACCCCCAGTTCTAAGATCTTGCATCTTTCAAATCAGTTGATAAGAAAAGAAAAATATTTAGTCTTTTTATATTTGCCTGTTTTTACCTTTGCTGTTGCCCTTTATCCATGTCAATTGGAGTTATCATATGGTACTTTTCCTTTCAGCTTAAAGGACTTCTGTGGTATTTCTTGCAGATCAACTTTGGGAATGCCTTTATTTTACCTTGATTTTTGAAGGACAGTTGTACTGGATTTTGAATTCTTATTTGACAGTCCCCCCCTCCCTTTTCATTATTTTACTTATGTTTTTGTGTGCAGGGGATGCCAAGATCTTGTGCATGCTAGGCAAGTGCTCCACCTCTGAGCTATATTACCCCAGCCCTCTTCATTATATGAATACATCCTCCTGATACCATCTAGCCTCCCTTGTTTCTGGTGGAAATGAACTGTTGATTGTGTTGATGCTCCCTGTGTGTGAGCTGTTTTATTTTTTTCTCCCTACTTTAAAGATTTTTCTGTCTTTGTCTTTCATCAGTTTGTCTATGCTGTGACTGAGGGTGGATCTCTTTTTATTTATCCTGTGTGGAATTTGTTGGACTTCTTGGATGTGTAAACTAAGATTTTCCATCAGACTTGGGCATTTGGGGCTGTTGTTTATTCAAATCTGCTTTTTTCCTGACCTTTCTCTCCTCTCCTCTAGAACTTTCATTATGCCTATGTTGATGCACCCTTGATGGTTTTCCTCATGTCTCTGGAGGTCTCTTTATTCTTATTCAGTCCTCTGTGTTTCCATTTGTTCTGTTGCTTATCATTAAGTTCACTGATTGATTCTTTTGCCATCTCAAATCTACTGTTGAGTCCCTTTAGTGAACTTTTATTTCAGTTATTATAATTTTTAACTTCAGAATTTCCACTTTCCCCCCTAATTTCTATAGTTTCCATATTCCTTTAATTCCTTAATCATAATTTCCTTTAGTTTTGGAACACACTTACAATAACTGAAGTCTTTGATAAGTCTACACACTCTCAAGACAATTTCTGTTAACTGCTTGATTTCCTGGGTGAAAGTCACACTTGACTGTTTTTTTACGTGTCTTGTGATTTTTGTCATTGTTAAAATCTAAACATTTTAGGTCATAGAGCAGCTCTGGATTCTGATCTCTCCCTCCCTAGGCCATTGTCTTTGTTGCTTCTTTTCTAGTTTTGTTTATTTAATGACTTTCCTTGGCTAATTCTTCAGTTTGTCTCCCTGTGATGTGTAAACAGTGTCTTAGCTCTTTTCATTCTTTTTTAAAACTTATTTTAATTTTAAGCATAATTTTCTAGGGGTTACCCTTGGTTTGGCATGATTTAGTGGTCAGCAGATACTTGATCAGAGGTTATGCTGCAACACCTGTATACTTCTTTTGTATGTGGGTTGGGGAATTTTTTCAAAGTTCAAGCAGTTTGAGTCTGCCCAGCTATTACTCTCTGCCTGACCATCTTGTGTTTCTCTTACATATGCTCTAGACTTGTTCAAGCTAGGGATGTGTAGATAGCTAGACCACTGTCTAGTCCCTCTGGAGCTTGCCTGCAACCTTGTATATGTGTACATTCTTTCAGATGGCAGGGATGTAAGGCCCAGTATGGCTCTCTCATCCCCTGGATCTTCCTGTTAAACTTCAGACTGTCTGAATGTATGTTGCTCTCTTCAGCAAGTATGTAACCACAGTCCTTCTGTAATGTTCATCTTCCCCGTTTGTTTGCTGCTGTTCTTGCTCTGTTGCAGGTCCAGCTACCCACCTCCAGCAGCAGAGTTTTCATTGCTTACTCTGCTTTGGTCAAACTGTTGGAGCTGGTGTGTGTGATAGGAGTAACCCCAGATTGAATGCTGCATTCTCCCACTGTTATTACTTGAAGTTCAGCGGTTTTTCTTGAAGAAATGCTTTAGGTTGTTGTCTGCCTTTGGTTGATTTCAAATGTCTGTTTGACAGTTTTGTCCATTTTATTGTTGATTTTTTGGGGAACAAATTTTCTCACTTTGCCATTCCACAGGTCTGGTTGGCAGTGTTGACTTTTGATTTCCTCTTTAACTTAAGTCATGCCCAGAGGTCTTCCAAATTTTCAAATTTGAAATATATCATCCTGCTTACATATTTTAGTCCATGGGAAAACTTTCTAAATTGTTTTTTTTTAACATTTTACTTTATTATGAACAATTGCAAACATACAGAAGTGTAGCATATATTATTCAGTTATGACTAATCTTGTTTTATTTGTTTTGATTTTTCTGACTCCCTTGCCCAGTGTTTTGAACACGCACCATATATCACATCATTTTACCCGTAAATCTTTCAGTATGTAGTTCTGAAAGGACATGGTTTCTCTATAGAAGCATAATGATAATACCATTATCACATTAAATACAGCTAAAACTATATTTATCATAGTTAAAACAATAGTAATTCCTTAAAACTATCAGATACCCTTGTGAAACTTTGAAAACTGCTCAGTCAAGTGAAATCAGACTCTCCGGGGGTGAGGCTTGGGCATCAACATATATTAGGCTCCCTAGGTAATTGTGACATGCAGCTGACATAGAGAACCATTGAGTTATCTTTATCCTTTTCCAAGTTGTTGTTCAGTTTTCATTTGAATGCATTAATTACAGGGTTGTGACAGGAAAATTTTTCTTTAGGGCAATTTCAAAGAAAACTTTTTTTTTCTAATAAAGATCAGTTTTTATGAATATTCCATGGATATTTTATACAGAATGAGTCTCATCTGTTTTCTGGCAGAGAGCTTTATATAAACTTTAAAACCCAGTCACTAGTGTGTTATGCAGATTCTCTCTAGCCTTATTTTTGGTCAACTTTATGTATTACTCTTCTGAAAAGAAATAGCATGTGCTTCCCACACTAATTATGATTTTGTAAGTTCTCCTTAGGTTTCTAATGACTTTTAAAACAAAACTTTTTTTCTCAGTTCCGAGGATTGAAGCTAGAGCTAGGCAAACATTCTATCACTGAACTACAACCCCAGCCCTGTTTTAGACATTTAGATTCATGTTTTCTTCATAAATTTTGGTCATGAAATGTTGAGGGAAAAGAAAATAGCAGACTGTTCTCTTGCCCCTCCACCCCCACCCCAGTTACAATACAATTAAGGATGCATCTCTGGATCCTTCATTACATTTGGAATGTTTTCTGATATCCGTTCATCAAGTGTGTTGGGTAACATCAAATGCTGTTTCAGTCCTTCTGCAGTATGCCCTGTCTCTCCAGAGTTCATGTCAGGGAGCCAGCTTTCAGTACATCTGGGCATTGCCACATCCTCTCCACCTCAGAAGCACCTGTCTCATTGCTGATTTTTGTGTATGGTGGGCACTTGGGGAAATGTGTACATCAGAAGCAGCAAACTGATTTAACACCACATTTTGCATGGCCGGGGTGTGTGCCAGCCTTGGTTCTCCACCCCTCTGTCAGCACCATTTGGTCTAGACACAGAATCCCCCCACTCCCCTGCTGTGTGATCTGCAGCTTACTGCTTTTCCTGAAATAAGTGCTAATTGGTTTTCAATTCCACTTGGATTTGAATGCTGCCCACTGCAGCCTTGGTCCAGAAACACTGATCTGTTTGAAGAAATATTCCTTAGGAGGAGGAATTGGCATTTGAGGAAGCTGGTAAGCTCTGTCCTTCCCAGCTTGTCACAGTGGTCTTGGGCCTCTGCCAGCCACATGTGCCCCCTGCCTCAAGCTCAGTAAGGGATGTTTTGTAGCAACTTGCTTGGGCTGGCAAAGGCAGGTTTGGACAGAGCGTCCTTGAGTGTCCTCTTTGTGTGGATTTGTGGAAGCTAGAGGAATATCATTTGACCAGCTTGGAGTGGTGGGTCCTGATCTGTGATCCAGGAGTGTCCCTGGGTCTTCTAGATGACTCCTGCCAGTGGCCCCGCCCTGTCCCCCCTCCCCTCCCCCATCATCCATCTGGGGCTGGCTCTGTTCTCTAGTCTGCTACAGGAGAGGCTGAATTCTGTCATGCCAGCCATCTGGGGTAGGGAGGGGATTTTGATTGGCCCCCACCCTCCTCCCTAGTGTTTTCTTCTGCTCAGAGCACTGTTCAGGATTGTCCCACTCCAGTGCAGCTTCCAGGAGTGCATACTCATTCAGTCCCATTCATTCTCACCTGCCCAGGCCCTGGGGGACTTGGGGAGGCAGATATCAGGTGGAGAATGGGAGCCATGGAGTGTTGGGGCGGGATAGCTCTCACAAAGCCGGGACAACAGTACAGAGGCTGGTAACACAGGCTTCCAGGGAGACAGGCCTAGCACTCCCACTGCTGGCTGGGGAATTTGGAGCAGGTGACCACACCTTTCTGGGCTTGGTCCTCTTCACAGTAGTAGTTTGCTAGGGCTTCCATAACAACGTACTACAAACCAGGTGGCTTAAACAGAAGAAATATATTGTCTCAAAGTACGAGAGGCTGAAATTCTAGCTCAGAGTTGGTTCTTTCTGAGGTCAATGAGGAAGCCTCCCTCAGACCTCTCTCCTGACTTCTGGTAGTTGACCGGCATTGTTGGGGTTCTTGATTTCTGCTGTATCACCCTATCACTGTCCTTCTCTTCATGAGGCATTGTCCCTGTGTGCATGCTTGTGTTCCATGTATTCAAATTTCTTCTTCTTCTTTTTCTTCTTTCATCTTTCTTCTGACTGGGGATTGAATCCAGGGGTGTCTTACTCCTGAGCTACACTCCCAGTCCTTTTTATTTTTTACTTCGAGGCAGGGTCTCACGGAGTTGCTGAGGCTGGCCTCAAATTTGTAATCCTTCTGCCTCAGTCCTGTGAGTTCCTGGGTTTACAGGTGTATATCACCGCACCTGGTAAATTTCCCCTTTCAAGGACACTGGTCAGTTTGGATTGAGGCTACCCTACTGACCTCATCCTTACTTCTGCATCTGCAACAACCCTGTCTCCAAATGAGGTCACATTCCGAGAAACTGCAAGTTAAGACTTTAGCATGTGATTGGATCCATTGCACAAAAAAAATAGCATTGATAATAGTACCCATGCACTGGGGTTGTTACATTGTTAATTCATGCAGGTACGGTATTTAACTCAGTTCCTATTACTTAGAAAGTGCTCAAGAAATTTGTGATTAGTCTTATTGTGGGTTCTGATGCCCTTGCCCCTCGGTGGGACCCTAGCAGTCCTCATTGGCCCACTGCTTCTACTCTTGCCCTCTCTGTTTTCTTCAGAATCAGAAAGCAAATCATGCTATTCGGACCCCAGGCATTTGTGCCTTCGGTGGCTTTCTATTTCTAGCAGTCAGGATCATAGCGTCTTAGGTAACAGAAAACCAAACTGAAGCTGGCATGAGGGAATGGAGAAATCGGGGGCTTAACGAAATTAAGTCCAGGGGTAGCTGCTGTCTGTACCACATGGTCCAGGACTCAACTAATGTTGTTACCAGTACTTGTTCTCTTTGATTTCTCAGTTGGTTCTAGCCTCATATTGGTTGTTGTGTGGTAGTTATAGGATGTTTGGTAACAACTCTGGCTTCAAATTGTGAAGTTCAGGGCCAGAGGAGAAAGGAGAGAGCCCTCCTTTTTCCTGTGGGAACATCTGCAAAAGTACTGAAACTGTGAGCAAGAGTAGGTCATCTGGCCAACTATCACCATTGCTGTGGCCAGGGAAGGCAGCTTGGTTAGGCCTGGGGCAGGCCTGGAGCCCCACTGACACCTCATACCCTAAAAGTGGAAGTCATCTGGGTCTTAAATGAGAATAGGATGCTTTTTGGGAAAAGAGATAAGGGATGCCAGTGGGGGGCAAATGAATTATCTGCTAATATGATCCAATACTTAAAATAGTATTCAAGAGGGACAAGGGGAGGGGAAAGGGAAATACTGGGCAGTGATATTCGCCATTTATTTTGTTATGCTGTGTGCATGTGCAAATACGTAACAGTAATTATAATTGTGTACAACTATAATGCACCAATAAAAATATGAAAAAATAACATTCAAAAATCCTTGCTCTGACCTGTAGGTCCCCATGGTACTGCCTTTGTTCATACTCTTCCCTGTGCTCAAAATGCTTTTCCTAACTGCTTTTCTCCTGGCCCTCTCCTTATTGCCTTAGCTCTCAGCTTACATATCAAGTCTTCCCAGAGGCCCTTCTGGACCAGCTGAAGCTCAGCAAGGCTCCTTGTTATTCTTGCCTGGCAAAGCTTCACAGCAGTTATCATAATATTTAATAACATGTTATGTTTGTCTTCACATGTTTAATGCCTGTCTTCCCCACTGGGCTGGAAGACCCAGGAGTTCAAGCCCAGACCTGTTTTTATTTTTTTTCCTTTGCATTGCAACTACACTACATACTAGGTGCTAAAAAAAATAATCTTTATTGAATGAGTGTGGTTGAAGTGGAATGGTTTATTCACTTAAAATTATGGCTAGTGTGTCACTGAACTGGAGCAGGAATGAAGTCTGGTCGGAAGTTTTAAAAACCCTGGCAGTGAAATTTCCAAGTGAGAGTTTTACAGGTAGATTAAATGAATACATGCTTTGGCCATATTTTTTAGGCCATATTTTTGGCATTAGTGACGCCCAAAGTGACCTACCTTTTGGAGTCTTGGGGACAGTTGAGATGGTATATTTCCCAACAATAAAAACTTCGCCACATTAACTAGAATACAATGATTAACACACTTTTTAAACTAGCCTCGTAGTCATCTTCTGTCTGAGGAGGCCAGAGCAAGCATTTTAGCACTTGGTTATTTGAACACCTGTTCTGAATCTGCAGTCCATCAAGGATACTGCTGCTGGAAACCTTTTTCCAGGTCATGCTTTTCTCACTGAACCTCTAATTCTCACTGAAGCCGTCTGCTCAGCCTCAGTGCAGAGTGAAAGGTCACTAGACTGACATGACAGCGAAGATGACTGAACCTTCTTGCCCACAAGAAGGTAGGGGTGGGGACCCTCGAGGATGTGCAACCAATGACTGGTGCATCTCATGGAAGACTTAACTTCACCCCTCATCAGGTAAAGGGAAAGTGCTTTGGAGTTAAGATCACCTGTAACATTAGCTTAAGATGTCAGGTATTAGTTGGATATACATTTGGCTGCTGGAACAGACCTAGAATAGCTGTGGCTTAAATGAGAGAGCAATTTATTTTTTTTATGAAGCAGTTTTGAGAGTGAGCAACCCAGGGCTGACAAGGCAGCTCCACAGTATTGGGGACTTAGGCCCTGCTATCTTATTGCTCCCTGTTCCTGGGATGTTGCTGTCATCTGCATGGTCCAGAATGGTTCCCTGTGACCACCACCATCTATACATTCTGGCCCAAGGGAGGGGAGGCAATGAGAAAAGAGACATATCCTTTCTTTTTATGGCAGAAGTTGTTGTTGTTTGTTGTTTTTGTTTGTTCTTTGGTACTAGGGGTACTTAACCACTAAGCCACATCCCTACCCCTTTTTATTTTTCATTTTGAGACAGGGTCTCACTGAGTTGCTGAGGCTGACTTTGAACTTGAGATCCTCCTGCCTTAACCTTCCAAGTCACTGGAATTGTAGGTGTGTGTCACCGTGCCTGGGTAGGAGTTTTTCTTTTTAAAGATATAATTCATAGAGCATAAAATTTTCCCTTTAGAATTGTATAGTTCAGTGGTATTTCGTTTTTTTTTTTTTTTGGTTCTGGATATTGAACACTGGGGCACATCCTGTCCTTTTTATTTTTAAGATTTGCTAAAGGTCTTATTAAGTTTAACTTGCAGTCCTTCTGCTTCAGGCTTTTTTTGGCTAAATAATATTACAGTGTACGGATATACCACCTTTTTTGTATCCATTCTTTAACTTCTGGGTTGTTTCCACTTTCTCATATTATAAATAATGCTGCTATGAGAGTTCATTCTTGCGCAATTTTTTTTTTTGTACTGGGGATTAAATTTGGGGGCACTCACCACTTAGCCACATCCCCAGCCCTTTTTTCTATTTTACCCAGAGACAGTTCTCACTGAGTTGCTTAGCGCCTTGCTATATTGATGAGGCTGGCTTTGAACTCATGATCCTTCTGCGCTGCTGGAATTATAGGTGTGCACTGCCTCGCCCGGCCATAAATTGTATTCTCCAGTTCTTTAGATATATACCTAAGGGTGGAATTGCTGGGTCATGTGATAAGTATGTATAACTTTTTAAAGAATAAGGCAAAATCTCATTTGTGTGCCACAGACTGTTTCTTATAATCACATTTCTAAATTCATAAAACACATGAGATTACAAAGGAAACCAGTTGTGTTGAAATATAGTTTTCAAAATATGAAGATATATTTGTGATATAGTATGGCAGAATTCATTGGTGAATCTAATTAATTATTAGAATAAAGGGCATGGATGCTATCTTGATATCTTATGAGAACTGTAATGTGATTATAATATCTGCAGTTTCTATTGGTGACAAATTCACAGATGTTGTGTAAACAAGCTATTGTGATTCGTTTATGCTCTTAATTAAAGGAAATGCTGAATTTCAGTTGAAGGTTAGTGAAAATAAAAGGGTAATTCTATGCAGGACCCGAAAGTTGCAAACCCCTCTTCCACTGTCACCCCATTGATGTGAAATCCAGTCACTTGGCTACACCTAGCTACAATGGAAGCTGGGAAATGTGGTCTTCTTCAAGTCAGCCTTGTGCCTGTCAGGGTTTGGTTATTAAACGAAAAAGGGGGAAGTGGGTATTGCAGGACAGCAGTCAATCCTACACCACACCGGGTGCAGCTAGTTTTTCTCCCAGGTTCAGAACCCGAATTTTTTCTTCTGATAAGTACCTGTCAGAGGAGTTTGTTTCCCTTTAGAGGCCATGTTGTATGGGGAAAAAATTGTGCATCTTGAATCAATAGATGCTACTCAAAGTGGGCGCTGCGCCCATGATGAACTGAGCCTGCCTGAGGCAATGGCATATGCTCGCCGCCCATCTCGTGTTCACACCAGAGCGAGCACTCATGAAGTGGAATGCTGGACATCTGTTCGATTTCTATTATTTGTCCTTTAATAAGGGGTGAGGGGGTCAGGTACATAATTGAATTTATGTGAGGTAAACATTGGATACAGCCTCTCTCTGCCTTTTTACCGTGGAATAAGATGTGTGGTTGGCTTCTCAGATGACTGGATGGTGATGTTATGTTCCAACTCCTGACTATGACAGAACCCACCTGCCATCATCCAAGGCAGAAGAGGAGCTGATTGATTGACCTGAAGTTCTGGGAAGATAAGCCACAGAGAAGGAGGCAGCTTGGGCCTCATGGTAGCAAACAGCCTGTAGGCCCATTGGCAAAGTGACCTCCTTATTTCTTGGTTGTGGAGGCTGAAGAGCAGTGATGCAGAGGATAATTATGGTAACCGCTGGTCTTTATTGAGCACTTGCTGTATGCCTGGCAGTGCTCATTATTTTACAACAGCTTTTTGAGATACATGCTGCTGGATACCCATCTTCCCGATGCCCAGAAGCTAACTGGCCCGCCCCAAATTATATACTCATTTATTTGTGGCAGGGGTGGGATTTAAACAGAGGGCCTGATTCTGGCCTTTGTTCTTGATGAACCTTACTGTCAGTAAGGGTGGAAGATAAGATGCAGGAGCAAGAGGCTTGAAATTCTGGACAGGGGAGTTTGTGTTTGCTTCATACTTTCGTTTCCCTGGTGTTTATTTTTAATGACAACTTCTGTGTTTATGTAGTTGTGCCATCCCAGACTCTCCTGCCTCTGTTCCAGCATCCAATTGTGTATATCCCCCTGCTCCAGGGCTGCCATTTAAATACCCAGGTGACTCTTGTCACCTGGTTCTCTCCATTTCCCTTGATTTTAGGCCAACCCTTCACCCTGTTTTCTGTTTTTAAGCACCAGTATTTTTCTGTCCTAATTGTAAACATGAATTTTTAAGAAGAGTTGGGCTGTGAGTGGAGCTCAGGGATAGAGCACTTTCCAGTATGGGTGAGTTTCTGAGCTCGGTCCCTAACACCATGAAAATAAATAAATAAAAGGAATTTATTTGTTACTCAGCAAATATATACAGTGCCTACCAGGTGCCAAGTAAGCAAGTTTACTCCCCTGGAGCTGACAGTCTGAAGGGGAGGTAAGAGTCTCAGATGTCCTGCAAGTGACTTGAGAACCTCAATTACAACTGGAATAAATACCACAAAGGGAGAATGAAGGGAGGAATTCTGTGTGGAATTCAGGCTCTTGAACTGGGGGTAGGAGTGAGGGTGGTACAAGGCACATGTCCACGCCAGGACCTAGAGCTGAATGCAGTAGAGAGGACACACAGCACCCCCAAGGCCATCTGCAAAGCGTAGATGAGTCCGTCATAGTCCCCACTCCCGTTGCACTCTGAGGAGATGACCACACATCTAGCCTCCCCCACCTGCTAACTGTAACAGCCTGATCTGTATGAAGAGAGTGATCAGAGTCATGGTCCTCACTGCATTGATGGATGTGAGGCTTCTCTTGGCATATGACAGATCTATGGATGTTAATGAATCATTGAAATTTGAATGCTGTGGGACAAAAAACAGCTAATAAAGTATATTAACACAGCCTATGTCCAAAATCCAGATCAGGTAAATGCTTGACAGAGGCAGCCAGACTTGGGGGCTTGGTGTAGAGGTCATGGTTGCAGCTGACAGGAGGCATTCAGGACTGTGGGAGTAGGTGGTTTTGCTCAGAATGAGTACAGGGTGTGCAAAACCAGAGTTTGGGATCTGGGTACTGAGGTCATGCTAATGACCTGTAATGCACAGAACTGGTCCAGTAACAAAGGATTATTCAGCAGCGCATGAGGAACTCTGTCCCCTAACTGTTCCTCTGGTTCTCTTCCTGCTGTGTCTCCTATTGGGTTTCTTTCCCCAGAGTAGAAGGATGGCTGCTTTTGGAGATGCAGGCTGCCCCCAAAGGCCCCGACTACTGACTCCTAAAACGTGTATGAGGTACCCCTGCACTGGGTACCTGGAAGCATTGCCATCTGGTCTGGCAGAAAGTGTGAAACCAAGTAAGTAATTCTTTATCAGTCACGGTTCTTGGGTTGCATGCAACAGAAGCCATCTCAGGTCACCTGTGACCTAAAAGGAAACCAGGGTGAAACAACTCTGGGACCTCTCCAGGTGGATGTTGACGGGTACCCAGAGGTGGAGGAGACTGTGCAGAGTGGCACTGGAGAGCTTAAGACTCTGCATCTGGCCTCCTGGGCATGAATCCCAACCTTCCTGTGCCTTGGTCTATGGGCTGCAAGATGGGGATAAGAACAGGAGGACTGCCGTGCAGATTCAGTAAGTTGATTCTTGGGACTTGTAGACAGTGCTTAGTATAGAGTATGCAGATAGACAATTAGCTGCTATTATTTTTATTTTATTGCTGTTGTTATTGCCATATTATTAGCAACTTGAAATTAAAATTTCTCAGCAAGAGGAGCTGATTGGCCCAGTTTGGATCATGTGGGTGGGTGAGTTCTGTGATTGCCAATTTCCCTACCCCTGTATTCGGAGGAGTCGGGGAGCAGCAGTTTCCTCAGGAGAAGTGGGCTGTTGTCACTAGAAATTGTGGCAGAGACTCCAGACCCAGTCTCCAGATGTCCTCCATGTTCGGTAGTGTGACCCAACAAATACTAGTTACTGCCCTGCCTTATGCCATGGCCTGTGCTGAGCATAGTAGACAGAGAGGAACCATGATTTGCAAGGTCCCTTCTTCACAAGTCTCATAGTCCTGAGGGAAACAGCTGGAAAATGAAGATCCTGCTTCAGATCAAGTGCCTATAATGGTGCCTGGCCTTGAGGACGTCCTCAATAAATATTTGTTGAATGAATAAACATGCAGGGAAATGCGAGAGGCCTATGGGAATACACAACCAAAGCACCTTTTCAGCAATTTGAAAAGAAAATAGTGTTTGCAGCTGCAGCCTCCACGTTGAGGTGCAGAGGGTCTTCCCCTGCATGCAGTAGGTGTTTAGTAACTGGGGACTGGATTTCTCAGGTACCCAGTCCTGCAGTCTACCCAGTGTGACAGTTGGGGGCAGATCCCAAGTTGGGGAGCTGGCTGGCTGTGCTCTGTGTTGAACCGGATGTGCAGATGTGGCTCCAGGATGCAGCTCTGGAATGCAGTTACTAATGCAAATGAGCTTTCTCACTTCACGAGGCATTTCTCATGTCGACAGTGTGGACTGGGTGGGCTCTGGAGGGGAGTCTCATAACCACACTAATATTAGGGATTCCCTTTGAAGAATGACTTTTCCCCCACGAATGACTCTTAATAACAAAGAAAATAGTAACCCCGCTTTCCGATGCCCAGAACTGTGCAATAGGATGAACCCACGGAGTCCTCACAGCAGCCCATTCTTATCCCCATTGTTCTGAGATTCAGAGAAGTAAAGTAACTTGCCGGTTGGGTGCAGAGCAAGAGAGGAGTTGAGCTAGGAATTTGGCCGTGGTCTCTACAAAAACTTGGGCTTTACCCTTTAAAAAAAGCTTGACCTTCTTTCTCTTTAGTACTAGCCTTGACACTGTATTATTTTGGTCAGGTGTGTAGCTCAGTGGTAGAGAGTGCATGCTTATCATGTGTGAGGCCCTAGGTTCAATGTCTGGCACCAAAACAAATTTTTAATCACAAAAATTAAGTTATTTAAATTAATTTGCACATGGTACATTTAAAAATAGTCAGTTTCCTTTCCACACCCAAGCCCTCCACAGAAGCAGCCACTGTGACCCGTTTCTTTATATCTCTGTTTAGAAATTCTGTACCTATATATAAGCAAATAAACATTGTAAGCCATACGCTACACGAAGGGTGGCAAACTTTACAGCTCACGGGATGAATTTGGCCCACTGCCTGTTATTGTTTGGCCTGAGAGCTAAAAGTGGGTTTTATGGTTTTACAAGGTTGAAAAAAACAATCAAAAGTAGACTTTGTGACACATTGGATTATATGAAACTCAGGTTTCTTTATCCATAAATGAAGTGTTATGGAACACAGCCATGCTTATTTGTTTCTATCTTGTCTGTAGCTGACTTTTGGAGTTGAGCATTTGCAACAGAGACAGTATGACCCCCAAACCTACAACATTTACTCTCCAACCCTTTGTAGAAAACAGTTGCTGATCCCTGCACTCCACACTTGTCTTCACTGAGATTCTTAGAGGTGGTTGGTGCTCAGCACTTTTCTTGCCTCCTGTGTTCCCTCCCCACCCCCTGACCCCAGGCAGAGCCCAGCTGCAAGCTGTAGGCCAAGCCTGGGTGTGTGGCCGCAGGTGGGTCCGTGGCTGCCTCTGCTTACACACTGGCTCTAAGCGTTGCTTGGGCACCAGCTGCAGGGCAGGCCCCTGGCTGGCAGCCAGAGCAGGTCCAGACCTGCCCTCAGGAATCCATGGCAGGGGTGGGGGCAGGACTTATCTGGCAGTTCCGGGGATGGATATATTTATTCAGATCTGCTCTCACAGGCCTTCTGTGACCCTCTCATCATTCCTGCTTTGTTTTTACTTGTGGCACTTGAAAAAAAAAGAGAGAGAGAGCTATGCAGTTATATACAGCAGAAATCAATTGTGTGTGTGTAGAGACATGAACAATGAGAGGTCTCTCTCTCTGCTTCCCCTTTCCTTGCCCACCTGGTCCTTCCACCCTTTAAGTAATTATTTATATTGTTTCTTGGGTGCCCTTCTGCAAATGTGAGCAAATAGAGGGATTTATTTTTATCTTCCCTTCCTTTCTCATACAAAAGGTAGCCTGCTCCACACCCTGTTCGCACTTGTCTCTTTTTACTTAACAGCACATCCAGGAGATATCTCTTTATCTTCAGCTCTCTTTATCTTCAGCTTCTGACTGATGTTGAAGTGTGGGTAGTGTTAATTAGGGAGAAGAGAAAGGTGGGTAGGGGAAAAGCATTCTAGTGTGAGCAGCAGGTGGGGTCAGCAGGCGCCTGATGGCGGAGGAAGGGATCATGGCCTTGATTTTGGAACACTTAGGTGTGGGGTTCTGCTCTGTTTCCTTCTGTGCTCTGTTTTTCTCTGTGGCCAAGTACACATGGCCTTCATTGCATGTGATCAGGAAGAGCTAAGAATGTCCTTGAGAGCTGGTTATTGACCGTGGTTAATAATGAAAGAATTTCTCCTGCGAGCTGTTCCCATGAGGTGTAATCTTGGGTCTTGAGGTCTGCAGCCTATATCTCCCACCCCCACATCCTTTCCAGTCATCTGACATAGGGCAAGTCCCATCACCTCTCATCTTTCAGTAGATACAGGCAACAGTGCCAGCCACGGGTTGTTTGGAGGTTGAGGCGAACGCTGTGCTCAGTTGGCCATGGAGCGAGTGCTTAATATGTGATAGTGATGGCTTAGGATTTTTTGGTGGGACTGACTTGGACTCCTACTTTGTTGGCGTAGCTCCTGATTAAAAATTTTGATTAGGGCCAGGCATGGTGGCACACTCCCGTAATCTCAGCTGACCACCGAGGAGTCTTAAGGTAGGAGGGTCGCAAGTTCGAGGCCAGCCTCAGTAACTTAGTGAGAGGGCTAGGGATGTAGCTCAGTGGTAGGTCACTTACCTAGCATGGGATAGGCCCTGGTTTCAATCTCCAGTACTGGAAGAGAAAAAAGGCTGTGATTTGGTTCCTGATCACCTGAATTCCAGCCACTTACTAAATTTAGTGTTGAGCAAATAACTTACCTTCTCTGTACTTGACTTTTGCCATCTGTAAGTGAAGATAGTAATACCTGCTTCTTTGTCCTGTGCTGAGGATGAAATAACGTTTGCAGTGTTCTGAAAATCGTGCACAGCATGTAGTGACATTAGTGGATACCAGCTGTTATTATAATTACTATTATTTCACACCCTCTGCTTTGTGTCTGGAGCTCTACTGTACAGTATACTCAGGGGACTTGATGGCACTGATGTAGCTTCGTCAGTGTTCCAGGAAAGCAGTGCCCTTCATCAGTGGTAGCACCTCCCTTTTCTGAAGGACACCAGCAAATGTTTTTCTGTTGAGGGGGTCAGTAGAGTTAGCACATGGGTACTTAGAAAAGGAGGACTTGGAGCAGAGGGTTATCTTGTTTAGTCAACTCTTCCAAACTTCACTTTTTGAGTCATTGACCATCCTTAACTCCAAGAAGGCTCAGAAATCAAGAGTTTCCTAATTAATCTCCCCCTATAGAATGTAATGGTGTAATCAGAGTCATGCCAGTAAATGTTTGCAAGCACATGAATCCATTTACCAATCTAGCCATCATGAGGAGCCGTCTGCCCAGCGTTTTACACATATCTCTGTTGTGATCAGTTTGCAAAATGTCACTCATGGTTTACAGCCAAATATTGGACCCTAACCCCAAGTGTAGGAAGAGGCCTGTGAGGGACATAGTTGTTCTGGAACCTCTGGAGCTGTATCTTTTTAATCAGGAAAATAATCCTCCCAGATCAAAAGCAGACTCTGGGAATGGGCCAGAGAGAGGCTGCAGAACCGGTTTCCTCAGGGCAGGTCTGTTTACCTGTTTGTCTGATAGCCTAGTTGACAATCCCATTGGTCCTAGAGGCCTTCCGGGTCATCTCCTCTCTCTGGCTGGGCCACTGTCTTTGGCAGGTGACTGAGCCCTCTGGGGCCTCGGAGTACCTACTGTGTGTCTAGTGCTGTCCAAGGTACCATCGACTGTGATAGCTAACACATACTGAACACTCACTATGTGCCCAGCTTGAAAGTACTTGAACTAACTCATTTAATCCTTGCAGCATCCCTGTAAGGTGGGACATTGTTTGGCCCATGAAAACACCCAGGGCTGCTAATCACTTGCTCGGTGTCACTTAACTACTAAGGGGCAACCTCTCCATTCTGAGTCAAAGCTTGCTCTTAAACAGCTTAGCAACTTACAGACCATGTACACTTCTTTGGGGGTCTGTCTGTGACTCTTTCAGAAATCCTGACCTGCAAAGTCTCTGTAGCAGTTCAGGGCTCTTCTAATTAATGCTGCTTGTGAATGTGGCTGCAGTGGAGGTACACAGAGGAACAAGCTCAGGCTGGAAAGCCTGGGCTTTCTCACTGTGACCCATGACAGCCAGAAGAGGAGATGGATGTTACCATATATCACTGAATAATTGTCTCAGATTTTATGCCAGTTATTTTGCAAAAAAGTGGGGTGCCATCATTATGTGAAGCTTTTTTAAATGTGCTGGTATTACTTAAAAAAGTATTTATTACTAAGCTGTCTTTGGTACAAGATTAGGATGCATGGAATACTCATGAATACACATTAATGCCATGGTGACAATTATGTTAGAGGCAGGCAAGGACAGGGGGTGTCCACTCTGAGCTCTTTCTGGCTGTTTTGGACCCCCTTACAGTTTTATGTGACCTCTCAGGAATGCCTTCGTGGGATAGGTGCTTTTTATCAGGCATACTATAGTGTCCTTGCCTCCTCTCCCCATGGCAGCCCTGGCCATGCTGTGATGAAGTTGCTTTTGCATTTGTCAGTCTTCCTACAGCAAGTGTTTGGAGGGGGAGGGGCCTTGCCTCTACTTGCCTTAGCCCAGAACATGGTTTTCTAGGTATGGGGAGGCACAACAGTAATCCCAGGTGCTTGGGAAGCCTCAGCAAGAGGATTGAAAGTTTGAGACCAGCCTGGGCAACTTAGCAAGACCCGGTCTTTTTTCTTTTGTTGTTGTTCTTTTTAATTATATGTGACAGTACAATGTATTTTGATATAAATCATATATGCATGGAGTATAACTTCCCTTTCTTGTGGTTTTCCATGACGTGGAGTTACACTGGTTGTATTTTCATATATGAACATAGGAAAGTTATATCTGATTCATTCTACTGTCTTTCCCATTTCCCTCCCTTCCCCCGCTCCCCCCCACCACCAATCTGGTAATTCTACACCCCCTCCCTATTGTGAGTCAGTATCTGCATATCAAAACATTCCACCTTTGATTTTTGGGATTGACTTATTTCAGCTAACATGATAGCCTCCAGTCCATCCATTTACCAGCAAATGCCATAGTTTCATTCTTCTTTATGAATGAGTAGTATTCCATTGTGTATGTGTCCAACATTTTCTTTATCCATTCATCTGTTGAAGGGCACCTACATTGGTTCCAATAACTTAGCTATTGTGAATTGAGTTGCTGTAAACATTGATATGGCTGTATTACTATAGTATGCTGATTTTAAGTCCTTTGGGTATATGCCCAGGAGTGGGATAGCTGGGTCAAATAGTGATTCCAGGGCAAAACCCAGTCTTAAAATTAAAAATCAAAAGGACTGGGGACATAGCTTAAGTTGTAAAGTACCCTGGGGATTCAGAATCCCATTACCACTTAAAAAAAAAAAAAAGAATGAATGAGTCATAAGTGACTCATGAGGCACAGTTAACAGCCAAACAATTACTTGCAGTATCTTTTGGGCAAATGCCAAACCTGGGTTAGAGAGACAGTGGAAGGTAGCAGTTGAAAGCTTAGAGTCTGGAGCCATGTGCTGGGGTTCAAATCTGGCTGCTTTATTTACTTGCTGAGTGACCTTGGGCAAGGGACTGTACCTCTCAAGACCTCAGTTTTCTCACCTGTAAAGTGGGATTATAATAGGGCCTACCCTGTGAGGCAGCTTTAAAGGTTACATGTATTTAAATTTTAACAGGTACACCTGTTGCTGTTTGGTGTTAGGTAGCAGTAATGACTGTGAAGAATAATGAAGTTGTGGTTTCAAGTGTGTGGAGAGATGAGCTCAGATTCAGGGGATCTGATGTGCAGTCTGTGAGCCTGAGAACCAGTATTTTCAGCCAAAAAAGACTGCGAGGCACCAAAGTGTAATCATGAGTCTAACTAAGGTCAATAAGCTTGCCTCATACAGAGTTGGAATTTTGGGAGTGATGAGGAACTTGGTGTTCTTTGTGGGAGAAGTTGGGAGAAAGACACAACCTGTTCAACTCTTCTGAGAACAATGAGTCACTTTCATAAATGCCCCCTCATTGCAGCCTCAGAGAGCAGTGCCTAAGCTTTGTGCAGGGCCGTGCATGGCCCTGGTTAAAAGCTGGTTTGAGAACACATACCTGACCATGGACAGTTGACTAGCCTCTCCACGCATTGATGTCCATGTCCAGAAGCTGAGAAGTTCGAGTCACTGCATCACCCACTTACTAATGAGCTTTGAACTAGTAGAGCTCTTTGCACAGGTCCTGGCACATAGCAGGTGTGCATAAATGTTAGTGGCATCACTGTTGTCATAATTGTAGTTACTATTGTTCTCTAGGTTGCTGGGGGTGTGACTGGTCTAGTACTCTGCATGGCTTGTATACAGGCAGCTCTGTAGCAAACTAGAGCATGTGGTCGTGGTAAAGCTTCAAGAAGAGCATACTCATTTTATTAGTCTGACCAAAAGCAAAGATTCATGCTAGCCAAGTTTGGTTTTTTGGTGTTTGTTTGTTTGTTTGTTTGTTGTTTTTTGGTATTGGGGTTTTAACCCAGGGCCTTTCCCATGTTAATAAGCAAGTACTGTACCAGTGAGCTACATCTCCACCTCTTTTTATTTTTTATTTTAAGACTGCGACTTGCTAGGTTGCCCAGACTGGCCTTGAATTTAGGATCTACCTGCCTCAGCCTCCAAGTAGCTGGAATTATAGGCATGCACCACTGCACCGGGCCCAAACTCTGTTTTAAAGCCTAAGTATATATTGCAGACAAGACCCCAAGTGCCTGTTCTCCTGGAATGCAGGATTTGGTAGGGGAGGCAGACTCAAAGTAAATGGGATTCATCAGGGGTGGTGTTTAGTTTAAGAAACTAAACCAGGGAAATGTGATGTGAACAGTGGTTGTGCAGCTCCCTTAAAGAGGTCAAGAATGCTCTGTCTGAGGAGGTGATATTTGATCTGAGTGTTGAAGAATGAAAAGAAACAAACCAGTCATGGATAGTTGAATAAAGGAGGTGCCTGGCAGAGAAAACAGCAAGTGTAAAGGCTCTGAAGTAGGAATACACTTGGCAGGTGGGAGGAACAGAAAGGAGTCTGGCATGGCTTGAATTGGGCCAGCACAGGTGAGAGTGTGGTGGGAGGGATTTGGAGGTCCTGGGTTTGCTCCCTGAAAGCTCCATTTTTTTCTATCCCGAAAAGTGTTTGGAGACACTCTGGAGAACTACCTTTCACATCTAGAAGGAGATGAGTGGGACCAGAGGCCTGGCCCCTGTCTCATTCTAACCAACTTTCTCAAAGCCCTCACAGGGATTGCAGACCATGGGGAGGAGACCCTTTGCCCCTTGGGTGGGTTCTGACTTCACAGCTAGGAGCGTGGTTCTTCTTTATGTCCCAAAGATGTCCCAACTGTGCTATCACACAGTAGGTCCCCTGAAAACTGTCTAGCCTGGAGAAGCCCCAGAAAACCGCCAGACCAAACGGAGCACGCTGCTTGAGAGGCTAGGGGGGTGGATAGTTCCAGTCTCTTCTTTGAGTCAGGGAGGTAGGTGTTAGAGCAACCGCACCTAGTGGAATGGAGCAGCTGAGCCACCTGGATGACCGAGGCCAGATGACTTCTTAACTGTGCCTGGCCTTGGCTTTCTCATCTGTAAGATGGGGATAGTAGTTTCTGTGCCTTGAAGTGTTCACGGAGTATACTTCTGAAGAAATTACATTCCAGTGTGGAGTCACAATGAGATGAGTTTCTCTTTCCTCTAGTTTCTTGTCAACAGTTAAAAAAAAACACTTGGTTTTGACTCCTCTTTCTCCATATCAGCCTCATTCTAGCCCAGGAGCGTGAAGTATGGCACACTGCCCAGTTTCAGGTGCCAAAAAGCAGCCTGCTTCTGGGGGGCAGGTTATTTGATACCAGGAAGTAGATATCTGTCAGGATATTTGTTGCCAGAGAAGGGGGATGGAGTGAGCCTCCGTGATGTGCCTGTTCCTACTTGCCAGCGAGAGCAGACTGCTCTCTGCTCTCTTGAGGGCAGCTTCTATGTTTCTCCACCCTGGCCACACTCTCCAGTCAGGTGGATGGTCCACCATACCTTTTTTACTTTGTTTTGAGACTTACTAAGTTGCTGAGGCTGGCCTCCCACTTACATCTTCCTGCCTCAGCCCCGTAGTAGCTAGGATTACAGGTGGGCACCACCATACTTTTTTGGAGCTCCATACTGTGTTTTCAGGTTTTTTAATCACTGGGCCTGAGGATCACTGAGGAATCTTGTCGAAGTGCAGTTCTGAGAAGAGAGTGAGGGGGCTGTTGCTCCCCGGAGTTCAGTTTTTTTTTTTTTTTTTTTTTTCCCCAAGGGCCTAGAAGTCTGACCTGCAGAATCTTGGACAAAATCTGTTTTTTTCCCATGCCTGGTGACTGATTGCGCTAGACCAGGATTTCTCAACCTCTCCACTGTTGACCTTTGGGGTCAGATCGTTCTTTGTTGTGGGGAATGGTTCTGGGCATTGTGGAATGTTTAGCAGCACCCTGGCCTCTACCCACTGGATGTCAGCAGCAGTAGCCCCCAGTCCCCGAATCATGATAAAAAATGTCTCCAAGGGCTGGGGATGTGGCTCAGTGGTAAGGCACTTGCCTATCATGCATGAGGCCCTGGGTTCCATCCCCAGCACAGCCAAAAAACCAAAAAAGGTCTCCAAATGTGCCCTGGAACTAGGAGTGGCATAGTGACCCCAGTTGAACCAGTGGCCCAGTACCTTCAAACTTCACCTTGCCTGGAACTCCCTGGATCAGCAGGATACAAGCAGCAACATCCAGGGTCCACAGCCTTGGTCTCAGGTATGTCATTCTAATGGAGTAGATGCGAACTCCTGGAGGGTCTCCTATTCCCTGTCCCAGCCCTTTCACTGCCCAGTAAATTCAGATTCAAAGTGGTTTTTTTTTTTTTTTGTTTGTTTGTTTTTTTTTTGCGGTGCTGGGGATTGAACCCAGGGCCTTGTGCTTGCAAGACAAGCACTCTACCAGCTGAGCTATATCCCCAGCCCCTCACTGCCCAGTAAATGATGGCTGGATCTGGATCAGCAAGCAGGGGAACAGATAGTAAACTATGCTGGATGATTGTGTTGGGAGAGTGGAAATCAAAATGAGGTCACCGTAGATTCTTCTTTCAAATAACAGCAGAGAAACTTCCAGGCTTAGTGGCACCCATCTCCTCTGGACGTTATCCCATGTTCACTTCTCCCCTTCCTGTTTACTTTTTCTCCCCCCATGCTGGTTCCTCCTGTCTTTTCCCCCTGGACTATGGCAGCAGCCTCTCACCCCCAAAGTCCGTCTTCTACACACTGTCGGGCAATCTGTGAGCACCTGAGTCAGGTCACATCCCTCCCCGCTCTGAAACTTCCCTAGCTCCCTGTCACTCAGGAAAAGTCAGAGTCCTTTCCATGACCCACAAGGCTGCACATGATCTGCCCCAACACCTCTGCCTTCATCTCCCCACACCTGCTCGGTGACCTCCTCACTGTTCTAGAATGCACTGGGCACACTCTTCAGGGTCTTTGTGCTGGCTGCTTACCCCAACCCATCCTCAGACATACCCTTTATCAGCCCCATCACCTCCCTCAGGTCTTTGCTAGAAGTCACCTTCCCAGTGGGGCTTTCTTTACCTCTCACCCCCCAGATAAAAGGGTAGGTAGCCATCTCCCTTGGCATCGAATCAGTTCCCATTAGAGCAGGAAGTTTACCTTTGCCAACAGTCCCCCAAGGCAGAATAGTGCCTGCCATGGAGTCGGAGCTCCATTTGTGTTTGAGTGAATGAATGAGCTCCTGATAGCAAGTGGCCCTTTTGTGCCCTCCCACTGAAACCTCTGACTCTGTGGAGCAGGTGCTACCTTGAACTCCATGTTACAAAAGAGGAAAATGAGGTTCTCACTGAGAAAGTTCCCTGGGGGCTTCCTCAGAAGGGGGCAGCCCCAGGATGCACAATCAGGCTTCCCTCCTCAGAATGAATTCCTTCACCAGCTACATCACTGTGCTGCTTGTCAAGTGGCACATCCAGATTGGGCCTTGGGTTCCCACCCACCAAGCGGGAGAACTGGGACCTCACTGAGCCAGCCTTTGGAGGACAGAGGATTTGGGGTTCACTGTTGTGTTTGTTGGTGTTGCTTGGAAAGATAGCTGAGTGGGCCACCCCCTGACCGCCTCTCTGGCCTGTTGTTGCGTTGGCGCCTATTTCTGCCTGGGGCTCCCTGGGGCTGGTGGGGGAGGACCCTCTCTGGTGTTTCCTCTGCAAGATTCTAGAGCACTGGCAGCTCCCCTCTGGCTGAGCACCCTGGGTATGTTTCCAAGTCATTTCATACCCACATCTCGCTCTCTGACAAGGTGGATGAGATCCCTGGGGTGGGAATGGAGGCATCTTTTTGAGTTTCTTTTATGCCTGTTTGGTAGTATTTGTTATGCAAGTCCAAAAACATACATCATTCATTCACTGAGGTTTGGGATCTTCACATGTAGGGAAGTTGCCTCAGTCCTGTGAGGGGCAAGAAAAAAAATTAGATCTGGGATCACTGGGTTAATATTTATGGGACTCTGGCTGGTCCCAGATCCTGCCAGATCTGGAACATCTGCCTTGCTTTCCTGGAGTTCTCTGGCTAGGGGTGGAAATGAGGAATAAACACATGCATATCCAAATAAGCTAAATGATAACTTCTCTCACAGCTGGTCAGCAGAAACTGAGAACCCTGCTCCAACTCCATGTGGATGTGCCTGTTGCCACCAGTGGGGTTCCTGAAGAGTATGTGCTTTTCCTTGACCCACCTTGTAGCTAGCGAGTGCTTGCAAGGTCTCAGAGGCCCAGTGGACATCTCTGCTACCCACAGATTGGGTGATTAACTGAGCCACAGCAGCCAACACTCAAAGTATCAGGCCCTACTCTCAGATCCCCATAACAACCCTATAATGTTGGTGTTGTTACTGTTTTCCAGATGAGGGAACTGAGGCACAAAGAGGAAAAGTGGTATGACCAATGTCCCACAACTGGCAAGTGACAAAGCCAGGCCATCTGGCATCAAAGTCCACAGTCAAACACTCTGTGAACACCTGGGATAGTTGGACAGGGCAAGCTGGCGGATCTGTCTGGGAGCAGGAGGAAGGCCCTGCCAGTATGGGAAGGAGCAGACCTTCCCATTCTAGATGCTCGGAGAAGAGCCACCTGCCCAACCCCCAGAGCAGTGTCCAAAGGGGAAGAACCTAAGGTAGGGAGAAAGCTATGACCTTAGTCAGTGACCGTCACCCTAGAAAGCCCTGGCCTGGCTCCTGGACCCTGCAGAGTAACTGGTCCTGGAGGGGGGCGGCTACTGGCACCTGTCTGCCCTGTGGAACCACCCTCCAGGAGCCCTGTGATGCTCTGCTGCAGAGGTGATCTTCCTCCCTGATTTCTTAGTGCTAGAGACTGACTGGTTTCTCTTAGAGACTTGCAGGAACAGGATGGAGATTGGGGACATGTGGAGTCTGAGTGTGAAGCCTGTGGCTAATGGCTTTGGGATTACACTGTAGGCAGCTGTCCTGGCTCCACCCTCTATTAACTGTGTGACCTTGGGCAGGCGACTTCACTTCTCTGAACCTCCAGCTCTTTATTTTTAAATTCCTACCTCACTGAGTTCTGGAGGCGGGGGGTGCGGCATAGGGGTAATTCTCTGAGGTCATCTTTAGTCCATACTCTTGTGAGGTTGTGTCTTGGAGGCAGTGTTACCAAGTGGTTATGGACAGAGCCTCTGGAACCACCATGGACTCTCAGGGCATTGGATAAGTGGCTTTTACTTCTGTGGGGACTGCATTTCCTCATCTTAAAACAAAGAAAAGAATGTCCCTACCTCATAAGGTGTTGTGAGCACTCAGTGAGTCAACACCTGTGGAACACTTAGTGCAGGGCCTGGCACTCATGGTGAGTCCTGGAAGCATGAGCCACCGTGATGACATGTATCAATTAAGAGTGTGGGCTGAGGCCTTGGAGTCAGGAAAGGCTCCATTCAGGTTCCCCTTCATGCTGGCTCAGAGGTCAGTTATGCAGGGTAAGAGTGAGCACAGAAAGTCAGCCAACCTCGGTGCCAGAGGATCCAAGCTCTGTGACCTCATCAAGATCCTCAGGCTCGCTCTCCGTGTCAGGCAGAGTGCTTGGCATAGGACCCCACTTGGAGGTTGTACTGGGTCAGTGTGGGTTGTCCTTGGGGTAGCAGAGCAGTGAGGGGGTGCAGGGTGGGCCCCACAGCCATGGTTCATGCCCTATGTCACTTTTGAGTTGCGACACATTGAACAAGTGACTCGCTCTTTCTAAGCTTCACTTTGCTCATCTGTGAAGTGGGGATGATACCACACACGTCATGAGCTCTCTGTGAGGATTGTGAGTTTGATTTCCATGAAGCCCCCAAAGCAGCAGCTGGTACGCAGAAAGCCCGCAGTGCCTGTTGGCTGTTGTTATTAACCCATTCTAGAAAACAGCACAAGTGGAAAGTAGAAGCCCCAGGTATGTTTGGGGGAACAGAGCCTCAGCTGGGGAGTTTAGAAGCCCACATTCGAACCTGTGCATTTGTTTCTAGTAGGTAAGGGAGTCTGTGAAGGAGGGGTCGAAGCATGCCAGTAGGTTTCCCAAGGTCAGGGCATTCCACAGAGTAACCTGAGGTGGTGTGTGAACATTTAAATGTTTTAATAGTTGTACTTTTATTTTCATGTGTAACAGGAAAAGAATTTAAACAGCACATCAAGCCTAGTATTCTGTGACTCTTTCTGCTTTGGGTGGGACTAACATTGGGATTTAAGCCAAAACTAAAGGTGAGTATAGTTAGAGAAAAGTATGAAGGAAGTCAGAGTACCGAGGTTCGAGGATAGGGTCACATGGTGCAGGTGTGCAGGGGTCATGGCAGCTGGAGGCATGGGGCGGGGACAGTTGGGTTAGGCTGGGCTAATGTGTTTCTCGGCTAAAGAGAGGAGGACTGCAGCTTGCTCAGGAGGTTGCTGAGCCCGTGGGCTCCCTTTTTCCCTCTCCTCCTTGGCTCTTAATGCCACCAGAGGTCTAATCACTGCCACCCCGACGCCTTCCCTCCCTCAGTGGGATTTGAGAGTGTGGCATGGCTTTGGGCCGTCAGTTGTGATAGCAATGATGATCTTTAACCAACACCGAGTGAGGCAACCGGAGAGGCTCTTCTGCTGGATGGCCTTGAATTCCCACTCTGTGACTAATCTACTGGGACACATTCGGCTGCAGGTAACAATATGCTGCAAATCTGGGAATTTGGACCAAGCTGAGCCGATTATTTAATCTCATCACTGTGTGGAGGAGCCAAGCTCCAGGGCAGGGCCAGAGGCTCGGTGTCAACTCCATGCACCCGTGGGCCCTTCCTGTTCCACAGCCCGCGTGGAACATTCATTTGTTACATGGTCATGGACAGTTCGCCCCAATCTGACAATCACATCCTTGTGCACAGCATCCCAAGCACCGAGAGGGGTGGGGGGAGCGCTTTCTCTTCCTATACTTTTTCTTTCCGAAGGGAATGTGTTTCCCTAAGCACCCCCAACCCACAGCAGACTGCTCTGTCTTAGGGGCCATAAAGGAGCTGGTGGTCACTGCTAGGTGTAAGGGAAGTTGAAAAAGTGTGCCTATACAGTGAGACAGCCAGAGAGGCTGGGACTAGGAATGGCCATAGACTACAGGTGACTCTGCAGGTGGGTACCTTTCTGACTCCCTCTGTGGCCCAGAGAGAGGAGGAGATGGCTTGTGCTGGATCTTTAGAGTTCTTGGTGGCAGAGCAGGCAGTTGAAGGCACACCTTTCTCCCGGCAGAGCCTTTGTTCTTAACTCTCATTTGTACCACCTCCCCAGCAGAAGCCCCCTCGGGGGCAACATGCAGGGTGATGAGTGGTGAGCACCAAGTGGAGTGTGGAGGAAAGGGGCAGCCTGGGCCCAGCCAGGGAGGGCTGTGGGGAGGAGCTGCCACTGGCTGACCTCTTAAGGTGGGTCGCAGTTCTGCCAGGCCCACAGGGAGATGGCACAGAAAGACCAAGAGTGGCTTGGGACAGTGCATGCTGGGTGGGTCACTCGAGGCTCTTTGGGTTGTCAGATGAATTTGTCTTATGTTGTTAGGAAGCCAATAGGAGCAGGGGAAGTTTGAGGTAGCCTGAACAGGGGACTCACCTGTGTCACTGGGGCTTGTGCTGCTTGGCTTCCCTCTGCTGACAGGCTGCATCCAGGTGCAAATCCTTCTGGTTTATCAACCCAGAGAAAAGAGGAAGTATAGTCAATCTTTTTTAATTGCTAAGTAAAAATTGTATGTATTTGTGTTTATTTTTATTTTTGGTGCTAGGGATTGAACCCAGGGCCTTGTGTATGCTAAGCACACACTCCAGCACTGAGCTACACTCCAGCACTGAGCTACACTCCAGCACTGAGCTATACCCAGCACTGTGTATATTTATGGCTTATATCCAGATGTTTTGGCATATGTTTATATTCACTTTGGAATGGCTACATCAGGCTGTTTAACATGTGCATTGTCTCACAGTCGTGTGTGTGTGTTGAGAACACCTAAAATGTACTCTTGACAATGTGCAAGTATCATTTTATATATTGTTAACTGATGTCAGCATGATGTACAGTGACTCTCTTGAATGAATTCCTCCTGTTTAACTGAAATTTTTTGTTCTTTTCCCAACATCTCCCCAGTCCCTCCACTGCACCCCCTTCCTCAGTGTTTTTATACCAGCCCCAGGGAGGACTAATCTGGTCTTAGACCTATCTGTGAAGGTGGTGTTTGGGACGGAGTCGGGGAGATGAGGCAGAGACTCTGGGCACACTTCCCTAGCATATGTGCTACTGGTGGCAGGTGCCTTCTGTACTTTAGTTTCCTTGTCTGAAAAGTTAGACTAGTGTGATTGTCTCTACCTCATCTATGGATTTTGGGGAAGATTCCCCATAATAGGCATTCATTGGTATAATTAGAGAGAGCAATGGTGTCTTAATTTTAAGGCCTCACATGGACACTTTGCCAGGATCCAGTATCACCTTTTAAATCTAGACTGGTTGGGGTCAGACACTGGATTTGGCACAAAAGAACAGGAGAACCCTGGGTAAATGGCTTGACTTCTCTCTGCCTCAGTTTTCATGTCTGTACCAGGGGAAAAAATGCTTAGGGTGCTGCCGAACACATGGTAGACATCAGTAAGTATTTTTTTGATGACTCTAAAGGGAAAAGCTGAGTCAGAAGGTACTCAGGGCTTATTAAACCTTTTTGGATTTGCATTTGCTGAGAGGCCTTCCAGAAAGACATTACTCCCTCACTGGATGCCAACACAACCATTTCCCCACCTAGTCAGTACTGGATCTTCTCTCCTGGGAAGAAATTCATACTAACTTTGATCAGTAACTAAACCAAACTAATATTGCAGACATGTAAGAAAACGTCCATAGAGCTACAAATTGAAATGCATAAAGTTGAAATGACAGGAAGTCTGGGGTTTGCTTTAAAATACTTCAGTCAGAAGGAAAAGTGGGAGGAGGGTATTAATATATGAGGAATAGATTAAGCAAATATGGCAGGATCTTAACATTTGTTGAATCAGGGTTTGAGTCCATTGTACCTTTCTCCCTGCTTTTTTAGGATGTAATTTAAAAAAAACAAAACAACAACAACAACAAAAAAACAGCCCTATTCCCCTAGCGTGCGTGCACGGGCACGCATTACTCACGCAGCCTAAAAGTCGCATAGCGGTGAAAAGTTCCCGAGATCCTGCTGCACATGGGTAGTCTGGAAGCTCCAAGCCAGGTGGATGATAGGTAAATGACAGCCCTGCAGCCTGTGCACCCCCAGCCCTTCTTTCCATGGTTCTCTTTATGGGGAAGAACCATCTGGCCCAGCAGCTGGAGGGATAGTGGCTTTTCAGCCAAAGCAGTGATGGATTTCTCATCTCTCTCTGGCCTGGAGGGGAGACCAAACTTCCCTGGTGATTAATTCGTGGATCTCTCTTCACTGGAGGTCTGACTCCACCAGGGGGTGGAGGGAGCCACGATCTGCTTTTCCCTAAGGATCTGTGTGACAACAACAAAAAACATAACTGACTGATCCTCCACGGTGACCAAAGACCAACTCCAACCCCTCTAATCACCTGCACACCCACGAGCAGCCCTTGCCCATCCACCCCAGCCTATTCCCGGGTTTCACATGTAACTAGGTGGTGGAACATGAGTTCTCCAGCTCCCCACATGCTTGCCATTCCACTTCCTCACATCTGGTGCTGGGTGGGTCGGGATCAGCAGAGGGTGATCCACCCAGGAACTGACCTTGGTCTCTCCAGTAAGGTCATTATTTAAGAATGCTTCTTGGGCAGCCCTACAGGAGAACCATGTGTGCCTGTGGTCAGCTGGAGCTTCCGGCTGTCTCACTTCTGCTGAATTCTAGCAGTTTCTCATTTCCTTTAGAAATAGATTGAGTCTGAAGAGAAGTATGAATACTCATGATGACATACCTGGCAATAGAGACACTGCAAACCTGGTCCTAAGGCTCATAGTTGATAGTATAGACCAGGGGAAAGAGGGCACCTGGGACCAGATGTCCTGGGTTCACATTTAAGCCCCACCATTCGGTGGCTGTGTGACCTTGGGAAAGTCACTTGACCTTTCTGTACCTCCGTTTCCTCTTTAGTAGAACTATGAGAGTACCTTCCTCAAAGGATTGTAAGAATAAAACTAGATATTATTTGTAAAGTATTTAAAATTGCCTCTTCTTTAGTACTTGCCCAGTTGATATGGACTGTGGTGAGTATTGTGCAGTTAGTCTGTAATAGAAGTTTGAATGGAAGCAGAAATTAGAGGAGAAAGCTCCTTCTGTTCCAGTAGTCTGTAGTTTGGGGAAATTGGCTTAATTTCACAATTTAAAAATGTCACTTTTCAGGCTGGGGATGTAGCTTAGTGTGTGTAACACCTTGGGTTCAGTCCCCAGCACCATAAAAACAAAACAAACATACAAAAATACTTCTGGTTTTCACTTGATGTTCAAAGTCTAAGAAAACCCAGGCAAAAGGGGAAGACTTCTCTCCCTGGTTCTCTATACACACACTCAGTAGGGGAAGACACGGGAAGGAAATGAGCCAACGTTGTCACAGTGGGTGCCCTTTGGTGGGAGGTTTATAGATAGCTTTATAGTCTTCATTGAACATTTCTTTCCCAAAATTTTTTTGGAATGTACATGTTTGTGTGTGTGTGTGTGTGTATGTGTACGCATGCACACTCATTCCTGTACCGCTTTCATAAATAGGAAATAAGTCTTAAAAGCTGGGAGGGTTAGTTACCATTGAGCGACATCCGCAGCCCTTTTTATATTTTATTTCAAGACAGGGTCTTGCTAAGTTGCTGAGGCTGGCCTTGAACTTGAAATCCTCCTGCCTCAGCCTTCTGAGTTGCTGGGTTTACAGGCATGTGCTATCATGCCGGCAGTGACCTACAGTTCAAGTATTTAATTGTCTGATACTTTGTTATATCCAGTTACACTACTGTTACCCCCAAATATCATTTTAACCATTTTTAATGTGCAATTAAGTAACAGTTACAAGTATATTCACATTATTGTCCAGTGATTGTCATTCATTCATAGAACAATTTTCATCTTGCAAAACTAAAACTATGTACTGAATAGTAACTCCCCAGCCCCTACCCTAGCCCTAGTCCCCTGCATCCACGGTTCTTTTTCTTGATGAAACTGACTCCTCTATCTCAGCCAAATGGAATCATACAATATTTGTCCTTTCATGACTGGGTATTTCATGTAGCCTGATGTCTTCAGGATTCATCTGTGGTCAGAAGGCACTTCCTTTTTAAAGCCTGTAATGTTCCATTTTATATAAATACCGCATTTTGTTTACCGGGTCAGCCGTTGATGGACACTTGGGTTGCTTCCATCGTTTGGCTTAGTGAATAATGCTGCTAAGAACATGGGGTTCAGATCTGTCGGAGTCCTTTCAGTTCTTTTGGTTCTATACACAGAAGTGGAATTGCTGGATCATATGGTAATTTTGTGAGAAACTGTTTTCCATGTGGCTGCAACTAATTTTACAGTCATATCAGTAATATACAGGGATGTTAGTTTCTTCATGCCTTTACCAATGTGTACTTTCTTTTTTATATATATTTTTTAGTCGTAGGTGGATACAATACCTTTATTTTTATTTTTATTTTATTTTATTGTATTTTTTTGTGGTGCTGGGGATTGAACCCAGGGCCTTGTACTTGCAAGGCAAGCACTCTACCAGCCGAGCTATGTCCCTAGCCCTATTTTATTTTTATGTAGTGCTGAGGATGGAACCCAGGACCTCAAGCATGCTAGAGAAGCATTGACTCACAACCCCAGCCCCCAATGTGTACTTTCTGATTTTCTTCTTCTTTTTAAATAATAACCATCCCAATGACTGGGAATTGGGAGTTGCATTTTGCATCTTCTCATTTATATCCACGTTGGGAAATGTCTACTAAGGTCCTTTATCCATGTTTTAATTGAGTTGTTTGTTTTCGTTGTTGCTGAGTTTGGGGAGTTCTTTATTTATTCTGGAGGTTGACCCCTCATCCACATACACGCCTTACAAATATATTCTCCCATTCCATGGTTGCTTTTTTACCCTGTCAGTAGTGTCTGTTGATCCTCGAGAGTTTTTACTTCTGATGATGTCTGATCTGTTCATTTTTGTTGTTATTGCCTGTGCTGTTGGTATTATATCCAAGAAATCATTGCCAAATCCAGTACCATGAAACTTTTCCCTTTTTCTTCTAAGAGTTTTATAGTTTTAGCTCTCATGTTTAGATCTTTTTATCCATTGGGGGTTAAGTTTTGCACTTGGTGTAAGTAGGGGTCTCACTTCATTCTTTTGCCGTTGATTTTCAGTTTTTCTGACGCCATCCATTGAGAGAGGGAGACTTGTATTGAAATGGCCCACCAGTAGCACCTCACGAGGGGCCAGTCACTCCCAGCTCACTGCCACATACACCCAGCACTTATGTGTCAGCTGAAGTCGCGAATAATAATAATAATAAAAAAACAGAACAGGCAGTTGGTTTGCTTATTCAGTAAACATGGGTTGGACACCTCTGGGCCAGGCTCTCATGTGCACAGCAGGCAGCTCCTCCTTTATGGAGCCACCGTCAGGGAGAGAACACAGAAAGAGCAGCTGGATGACCGGGGACTACGTTCTTAGTATTCCAAAAAAGAATGGGATGCTTTGAGCAGCAGAACAAGGGGTTCACAGAAGATCCCCAAGGAAGTATAGTCGAAGCATCATAGTCCGTGCGCAAATGGAAAGAATGACTCTGGTGTACCTCTCCAGATAAGCCGCCTTCCGAACGCTTCCAGCTGCGGGCAGGGCTCTCCAGATGGGCGTTGCCATGGAAGCATCTTCCACTTCTCACTTCCTGACTGAGTTTATTTCCGAATTTCCCGTGCTGGTGCCAGTTCCCAGCTGTAAATACAGACGTGGCAGGTCCCTTTTTCCTGCTGTCTTGTCACTGAAGGGAGAGCGGATGTGGCTGGATTCCAGCCTGGAGCCTCCCCCTGACAGAGTCAGTTGTGGAACCTGCCCTGTGGCAGTTTCTCTTCCATCCAGGCCCTCTTTCCTTTGCTTTCCTTTGTTTCCTCTCGGGATGGTGCCAGCATGCCCCAGCCTGTGTTTTGAAACTTTAGAGCCCAGCTTGAATTTGGTGGAGAAGTGAGCTAGAAGGGCTTCCTCCCCCACCCAGCTGCAGAGAACTTGAGTCAAATCTCCATCCAGACCCCCAACCGAGACCAGATTTGCCACCCTTCTAGCAGAAGCTGGGCTAGCTGTCCTTTGGGATTGTGAAGAAGGGATTTGCTGACCTGAACAAAGGAACTGCTCCCACAGTGGGGGAGGACTGTGCTAATTGCTTAATGGGACTGAGACCTCTGGACTACCCTTTAGTGCTTTAGGATAATACAGTTGTGTGAACTTCATGGAGCACACTTGCATGAACTAAGGTGGTGTAAAACGTTATATGGTGCGTGACTGAGCTTCAGTGTGCTGGGTAGTGTTTAAATTGTTACAATCCTTTTACCAACTCAGTCTTATTATAATTATCCCCATTTTACAGCTGGGGAAACTGTGGCAGGGGACAAGTTAAGTCATTAGCCGAATTTCTAAATGGCAGCAGTTCAGGCAGAAAGGAGGGATTTAGCCAGAGGATGCTGGGGCAGCTTTGAGGACTAAAGCAGGGCCTCAGAAAGAGCATGTACTCATCAGTTCCTTCGTCGCATGTAACCGAAATACCAACTCATAGTGGCAAGAACTGCAGGGGAAAGGATGGGCCCACTCTACTGGAAAGCCCAGAGGTGGAGCTGCCTGGCCTGGTTGGTCCAGGAACCAGGAGCCACTACCAGTGACCCACTTTCTTTCTGCCCCTCTGTTTGCCCTTCTGGTATCAGCACCATTCTCAAACCTGGCTCACAGGAAGTTGCAGACTGGTTAGTGCCACTTGGAGCTTGTATGTCCTCATTCCTGTTCTGAGAGAAAGTGTTCATCCCCCAATCACAATACAAAGAAAGCTTCAGGCACCTCTCAGAGTGGACCTGCCAGGTCGTGTGACCTTCCAGGAACCCAGCATTGATTAGAGGACTGGGATCTAGTAGTAGACTGGTTGCTCCCACCCAAAACCACAGGTGGCGGGAGGATGGACTGAGTGCTGGGAAGCAGCCAGTGAGCAGATTGGACCCGGAACACAGATGCCACCATCAGGGTTCTCTCTTCACTTGCTCCCTCCCCACCTCTGTGTCTTGCTTGATTCATTCTCTCACATTCATATTCTCTTTTTCTGCCTTTCTTTCTCCTGGCAGGAAAACCATACCTTACTGCATGGTCTCCCAAAGAGGTAGCGCTGTGTTCTCTCAGCCTAGGTCCAAAATGACCCCAGGCAGGGTAGTCCAGTGTCTCTCTGCAGACTTGCCAAGGCCCAGGTAGCAGTTCTCAAGACAGACCAGCTGAGACAGGTGCTCTCCCTGGGTCATTACCCTATAGGCAGGGATCAGATCATTGTTGCCTCTTGTCCTCTCCTGGGGGCCTGCCTACTTTATCCTCCTCATAAAACTTCTGAGCTGGCAGTCATTTAATCAAGAACCCAAATGATGGTGGTTGAGTTACACTTCTTATTTCCAGTGACACCAAAGCCTCATTTCACACCCAAGCTGCTAGAAGATGAAGAGCGTCGTGTGCATTTTCTGGTCTCTGAAGCAGCCCTCTGTGGAATCGCCTGCTCTTCAGCATGGCCACCAGGCCCAGCATGCTCTGGCCCCTGCTTGCTGCCTGACTCTGGCTTCATCCTGCAGGTCCTCTGCACCCCGCCCTCCTCGGACACACAGCATATGTGCTCTGTTTCTTTGGGGCTGCCTTGGCTCCCCTGCCACCCGCTGCCCTTTCCCTTTCTGGCCTGGCTAAGACTGGCTCCACTTCTAGATTTCTCTTTCCATGTTCCTCCTAGGGGACCACCTGATTGCCCACCCACCCTTCTCTTAGCTACTCAGTTAACTTAGGGCTCTCTCTACTATAATAACTCCATAAAGGCAGGAACCAAGTCCATTTCATGAAAAGTATAAGCTCTTCTCCCAAACTTGAGCCTTACTAAACCCTTCTAAGGGAATGACTAAGTGATAATAAAAATTGAGACTCTTTTATCCAAAATGCTTGGGATCAGAAATATTTCAGATTTTGGAACATTTGCATATACATGACATATCTTGGGGTGGAACCCAGCTGTCAACACAAAATTCATTTATGTTTCACATGCACCTTATGTGTACAGCCTGAAGGTAATTTTATACAATATTCTTAATGTTTTTTTTTGCTAGTACTGAGGATTGAACCCAGGGGTGCTTAACCACTGAGATACCCAGCCCTTTTTATTTTTTATTTTATTATTATTATTTTTTTTGGTGGTGCTGGGGATTGAACCCAGGGCCTTATGCATGTGAGGCAAGCACTCTACCAACTGAGCTATATCCCCAGCCCCCTTTTTATTTTTCATTTTGAGACAGGTTCTCACTGGAATTTTAGGTGTGTGCCACCATACCTGCCTACTACACCTGTGTTTTGACTGCAACCTGTCACATGAGGTCAGGTGTGGAATTTTCAGCAATGTTTCAGATTTTGGAGCATTTTGGATTTTGGATTTTCAGATTAGGGATGTTCAACCTATAGTAACATCATAAAAACAGTGGCTATCTTTTGAGTGTCTACCTCATAATAGGCACAGTATCAAGCCCTGTTATGCACAGCACCTTTAAATGATTACTCCCGTTCAACTGAATATTTTAATGAAGATAGTAATTTATTGAATGATGAGCACTAGCCATTGTCCTAAGTCCCTTGCTTGTGTCATCTCATTGGATCCTTGTAACCATCCTTGGAGACCAGAGTTGATATCATCTCTACTGGGCATTTGAGGAAAACAGCACAGTGACCAGACATTTAACCAGGAAGCAGCAAAGCTGGGAGTCCAACCCTAGCCAAAGGCGGTCCTGTCTCCCTATAGAGGTGGTAACACAGGTCTAGAGAGCTGCCTTTGACCAAGGGTGGTCAAGCCTCCCAAATCAAGAGCCCACCACCCAACCATCAGCTATGTTTGGTGGGATGGAGTTGGATGCCAGCTTGCTCTGCATATGGATATTTCTGCATGTTCTGTATACACATAGTAATTTTACCCATGGTTGAGTTGCTGATACGTTCAAGGGGTTGACAATTCAAACATTACAGTCTAGCATTACTTAACAATGGGAGCTGTTGTGAGAAATGTGTTCTTAGGTGATGTCCTTGTGTGTGCACATCATAGCATGTTCTTATGCAAACTGAGATGGCTGGGTCACTAGGTGACATAATCATATGGGGACACCATCGTGTATGGGGCTTGTTGTTGACTGAAAAGTTTTTATGGTTCATAAGTGTTCGAAGCAAGTTTCTTTCTCATCCCTATCCCCCAGCTATCCAAGCTCCTCTTCCCAGAGGCAACCACGCTTACCAGTATTTTTGTGTTCATGGGTTGTCCTTCCAGATACTTCCATACATGTAAGAAACATGTTTGACTATTTTTTTTTCTTCCCAGAAGGCATTTGATTTCTTCTCCCACTCTTCCTGTCAGTCATGATCAGGCCACACGTTCATGTAGGCAGCTTCTGTGTTTCTGATTTCTCTGCCATCTTGAGTCCAAGCTCCAGGTTTCTGACCCTGTGCTTGTTTCTTCTTGGTGTCATCCTGAACCCACATCTCTTCCCCAGCGCCCCTTCCTGCCTTGTTTGCTGCTTATAGTCCAGGCCAGTGTAGGCGACAGCATTGCTATATTTGTGGAAAATTTCACCTCAGCAAAAGTCTATGAACACTGAGTGATTGATTGGTGATCCTGGAGCCTTGAAAGGCACACCTGGAGACCTCTGGCCCAGTTGATGCCCCAGCCCTGCTACAAATAAGCCACATTGACCTTGAACACTCTTCACTCTACTGGGCCTTCCCCTGGCAGAAAAGTGGGTGCAGTAATAGAAGGAGCTCGTGCATCAGCGCATGTCCAGAATGTAGCTCAGGGCCCAGCAGAGACATGCTGGGAACACGGTTCTCTTTTGGTGTTCTGTGGGGATAGAACAACAAATCCTTGGATTAATGTGACCTCAGAATCTGACCTGAGAACACATGAACCTTGCTTCAAACCTCTTCCCTACTCCCTTCCACACACCAGCTCCTGCCCTTCCTGCAAAGGTCAGTGGAAATGTCCTCTTCCCAGGAAGTGACGCTGACTCCCACCCTGGGCCAAGGCCTCCTTCCTTCACGTGCTCTCCCTGTGTGCCCATGTTCTGCATTTCTCTTATGGCACAGAGTGTGCTATGGCTAAATGGATTATTGGGAATCAGTTGCATAATGTTATTTCCCCTCCTAGAAAGATACATATACTGTTGATTCATTTACAAACATTTATTGGCCAGTCCTCCAGGCCCAGCCTTACGTGTGTGATGCTGAAACAAAGCAGTGAACAAGACAGCCCTAGAACCTGTCTTTTCAGAGTTTATTATTCAAGGGGTGGTGGTGGTAGTGGTGGTGGTGGCAATAGAACTGTTCCAGATGACAGTTCAGAAAGTTCAGGGCCAGGGTAGGGGAGGCATGGGGTGGTGCTGTGAGTGCCCCGAGGAAGCACCTTACCCACTGAGGGGATGGGAAGGTGTGGCATCAGGGAAAGTTGCCAGCAGAGAGATTTAAGCTGTGGGCTAAGGGGGAGGGAACCAGCCAGAAGGAGGGGAGTCTGTTATTCATGCTGCGTCCTTGGACCACCCTGCCCTTCCTAAGCATGTGTCTGTCAGTCAGTCCATAAACATGCCCTGACCTCCCTTCTCTGTACAGGCTCCATGCTGGATGGGGGGAACTCAGCTCTGAATCAGATAGTCCTGTCACCACCCTCATGGAGCTTGGTCTTATGCGTGTCGGGGGAGATGGTAAACACGACTTCAGTGGTGAGGGAAAGAATGGGTGTCAAAAGGCTTTGTTACTAGTGGGAGAGGTTGTACTGAGGCTAAGAGCAACAGCAAGAGTTGCCAGTCGGGGAAAAAGGTAGCAGCAGTGGTGATTTCAGGCTAAGGGGTTGGGGACAGCATGTGCAGAGGCTGTGAAGTGGTGAAGAGCTAAAAGACCCCAACATGTGGTGTGTGAAGGGGGATGGGCACAACAGAAGGTAAAAGAAATAGACCAAGCCAGGTCATGTTTGACTGTGTAGGTTTGGACAGAATGTCAGGCTTCAGGCCATTTACATTCTGGGGCCTGGAGATTGAGGGAGGGGAGGGGCTGGGGAAAGTAGGAGGGCTTTGAATACTGGCATGAGAAAACTGTCCAGGGAGATGACATTTCTGCCACATTGCCATGGGCAGCATCTGTAAAATAGGAAATGCTTCTTAGACACATGAGAAGATCCTTGACTCTGTGCATGAGAGAAATGCCAATTAAAATCATGCTGAGATAATATTTTTCTCCTCTCAGAAGGGCAGAGCAGCAGGCATAAGCACATGCTTCTGTCAGTGGTGTGGGGAAGCAGGCAGGCTTATCTGTCACTAGTGGGAAGGAACATAGAACTGGTGCTTGGGAGGGTCATTGATGATGTCGCCCAGCGTGACTCTGCACATACCCTTCCTTTGCCTCAGTGGCTCCACTCCTGGGAATTTTTGCCTGCAAATGTTCCCAAGCGTGAGAAATGATCCTTGTTGAAGTTTATTCATGACGATGTGCTTGTCTGAACAACAGATGGGAAATGTCCTATGTAGGGCTCTGGATGGATAGGTGAGTACCGTCCCTGAGAGGGAACACTGCAGCTGTGAAGGTGGAATGATCTGGTAGTTCCCCATCTACCAGGTGCTGCCAAGTGTTAGAATGGAATTCCTGATTCTCCATCAGAGGGGGCAATTGGAAATCAGAGGGAAAATACAGGTCTTGTGAAGATTTCAATCACCTCTGAAGAGTTCTCAACTCTCAACTTCCATCACCTTAGGAACCGGGCACTATGTTCTTAGCAATGTGTATAAAATACTTGTCTGTCTGTGCATGTGTACATGTCTGTAGGTATATCCAGGCACAGGCCCATCCACAATTACATATGTGTTTGTGTAGTTTAATTTCTTTATTCAGGTCTCTGCCTGAATGGCTGACACGTTGCTTCAGAGAGGCCTGTTTGGAAGGTCTCCCTGTCGCTGTCACATTCTGCTCCTGCCTTTACTTTTGTCTTGCGATTGAGTTTGTTTGGTTTCTAAACCATCCTCCTTATAGCCCGTTCTCTGGGAGGGCAGAGATCTTGTCTTTCTTCCTTACTGGATCCCTGGGTGTGGCCTGTACTCATTGCTTGTATGTTCTGGGTGACCAGAACAAGCCTTGATAGAGACTGTCATCCTCACGTTACACAAGTGAACCTGAGGCCCCCAGAGGCCTTTCCCTGTTTGCATGGACTCTTAAGAAATGAGGAACATGCTGAAGGCCCACTGCTGCTCTGACGGGGCAGGAAAGGGCCGTCAGCTGCCTTGTATGCTGTTGAAGTTCTCCCTTCTGCAGAGTCACCTTGAGAGAGGGGCACAGGCTGGGTCTCTTCTGCTGGGCCCTGCCTCTGAGGCCACGAGGGGTGCCACATCATCCTTTTCATTCAGCTACTTGGCCATTCTGTCCCTCTGGCTTGATTGATGCTTATTCTGGGCACTTACTTCATGGAGAACAGGTAGAATCTCAGAAATTTCTATGCACATAGAAATCTGTCTCTACTTACAAAATCTGCTTCTTTTTCATTCACTCAGTGAAAAGGCATAGGTTATATGTAGATAAGTCTTAATTTTTCTAAGAACTGCAGGAGCCTTTATTTAGTAGATATCCTCTGAGTATCTTATGAGCATCATGCTGTCCCAGGGTCTGGAGATATCACCATGAATAAAACAAGAGCCCTGAACCCATATAGTTCAGTAAGGCGCTTTAAAAAACAAAAACATCTTTTGACAAGTACTCTGCAAGGAATAAAAACAAGGTGAAGTAGCAACCATCTAAGTTGGGTTGCTCCTCAAAGGCCTCCCTGAGCAGGGAACAGTGGCAGGGAGATCTGACTGGCAAGAAGCAGTGAACTATGAGACTAGCTAGGGCAGAATGTGGAGAGGCCCTGGGGCAGCAATAAATTTGGAAAAGAGAAGCAGAAAGTGTGCTGGGAGCATTTGGGTGCTGGTAAAGGAGAAGACAAGGCCCTAGAAGTGTTGCCCAGGCTGCCCTCAACCTCCTAGGCTCAAGTGACCCCTGCCTCAGCCTCCACAATAACTGGAACTATAGGCCTGTACCATTGTGCCTGGCCAAGGTATGAAAGAATTTTTAACAAGAAAGCAACCTGATGTGATTCCTGGTTTGTTTTTTTTTAAGTTGTCAATGAACCTTTATTTAATTTATGTGGTGCTAAGGATCAAACCCAGTGCCTCACACATGCTAGGCAAGCACTGTACCACTGAGCCATAACCCCAGCCCTAGTCCTTTTTGATTTGAACACTCTGCTTAGCTGGAGAATAATTTCTAGAAAGACAGGAGCAGACTTTTAGAGGTCAGAGTGGGATCTAAGCGTTGTCTAAGTGAAAGGTGATGATCGGTGGCTTGGCCTGGAAAAGAGGAGAAAAGGAAATGGATTCAGGATGTATTTTGGAGGGAATGGCAGCAAGGCTTGCTACTGGAGTTGCTGTGGAGGATAAGAGATGGAGGGACAGACAAATCTGTTGTGTGTCTGCAGGATGGTTTGTTGGCTTTTCCCTACAGTGGACACTCAGGTTGTCTCCCATTTTCCCATGCACAGAGGCTAAATCTTGAAAGATCAAGGACAAAGGCATTCCAGAGCAGAGGCTGGGGCCCCACGTTGGAACTGTGCAGGGAGCTTCCCCTTCACTCAGCGGAGCTCAGGCCAGAGTGTGGGACACAGTGGGCTGGGGAATGTGGACCATTGATCCTAACCCACCACATGAATCATGTGGAGTTAGTGGCCATTATGACATTCTTTGATGTCTCTCCCCCCGACCCCCCGCCTTCTCCAGAGCTGCTGTCTCATCAAGGCCAAGCCCATTCCTCCTTCTCTCTACCCCTCCCCAGGAAGATCCAGAGTTTGAACCAACACTACAGTTACCCCACCCCGGGCATTATAGTGGCCTTCCTGCTGTTCTTAGGGCTCTTACTTAGTCTCCACTTTCAGCTCAGGTTTGTTTTCCCAGGGACTGAGAGCAGTGGCTGGGCAGGCCTTTGGTTCTGGGCCAGACTGGAGGGAGCTTGTCCTGTAGGAAGCGAGAAGGTCTCTTGTTTCTGTGAGCTTGATTCTCCTACATTCTTGTCCTCTGGTTTCTCTGGCCTTATTCTTGAGAGTTCAGTCCCCATGGGCAGTGGCTGCTGTTACAGGCCTCTCTCTCCCTTTGGGGAGGGGCTTTTGCATTTGGGGAACTTTAGTCCACTCAGCTAGTAAGAGCAGCTCATTGAGCATGAGTTTAAAATCATAGCACATAACCTGTGAACACACGAAGGGACAGAACACTCTGGTCCCCTCCTACCAGCAGAGTCTCAGATCCCCGGATACCTGGCCCCAACCCTGGCCTGGGTTTCTCTCTTGTGCTACTATTATGTGTTGGCCAGCCCACTTGACCAAATTAGCATCTGTGGGAGTTGACTTTCTGCCTGCCCAAGAGCCATAGACTAGGAGGAATTGCATATCAAGAGAAGGTGAAATTTGACATGTTCTAGCTCACATCAGGTAAAAAAATTTAAAAAAAGGAGGAACAACCTTGAAGGAGAAAAATATAGGGCATTAGTGAGCAGTGAGCTCAGTAAGTACTCTCCAAAGGTGCTGGGAGTGGGGTGTAAATCATTGAGACATTTTTAGAAGACAGTCTGAAAAAAAAAAATAAATTTTTTTTGAATGAGCAGTGCACGCATGTGATAAAACATTCAAAGGGCACAAAAAAGCATACAGTGAAGTCTCTCTCCCCTCTCCACAGCCCTCAGTTTCCCTCCTATGCAGGACTTCTCAGGTGTGTTCTTCCAGTTACATATTCAATATGAAAACATGCATATCTGCACCTCAGCTTGGGAATCATTCCATAATGTAATGATACAATATTCTGCAAGTAGTCTTCAACCCAGTACTGCCACTCCCGAGTCTCGGCCTTACAGAAAAACTGGCCGAGAACAAAGGATGTTTATTGCAGCATTGTTTACAGTGGCAAAACAACAACAACAAAAAAAACCCTGGAAATAAAACAAATGCCTATCTTTTTAGGGCATGATTGAAAAAAATATGGCACATCTATATCATTGGAAGATCAGCTGCTAAGAAAGGAGTGGGGAAGAGCACTACTAGCTGATTTGGAGGCATTTCCCTGATGTGTTTGGAGGAAAGCAAGATTCCAAAAAGTTAATGTGATAACTTGTTTATAGACAATAGAATGACAGAAGTCATTGTCGTTTTGTTTGGGGTGATGGGTATTCTATACTCTTCCAGGTCACGTGGTCTACTCAGTCCAGCATTCCGCCGGGGAGACTTGGCAGTCTCCTTAGCTGTGGTCAAAACAAACCTCTCGGGCTGTGGCTCAGTGGAAGAGCACTTGCCTGGCATCCGCAGCAAAACAAAAGGAAAGCAAACTTCATGTGTGAGTCAATATTAGACGCCCAGCTGGGAGGGCTGGACAGGTGGAGAGCCCATGGCACTGGCATTGGCGTTGGCTCCTGCTCTCCTGGGCCTCTCTGGGGCTGGGAGAGGCTACCTGGGTACTAGATATGGTGAGAAGTTACTTCTCAGACCTTGACAAGCAACAGTGTGATCCACTTCCCAGTCTTTGGGTAGAATGAAATAAGCAGAGTGTGACCATGCAGTGCCAAGTCTACCCCTCGTGAGACTGCCCCAGGAACCGTGGAGATGCTGGGGTCAAGGGATCAGGTCTCTGACTATGTTCCAGGCGAAGCTTGGAGGAGCAGGCAGCACAGCAATAGCTTACCTCTGTCCTCCCAGGCCACCACGCGGAGCCACCCCATGGAACACTCCTTATGCCCCATTCCTAAATGGGATCATGGACCTGGAAGGAAGGCTGTGGGTGGATGCCTCCAGAGAACAGTCTTCTCAGACCACTCCAGGGGTCTTAGCACCGAGGTCTCCAGTTATGGAGCCCAGGATTGTTCTCTGGAACTCTGCATCCCCTCCCCTTACTTTCCTGCCTCTGATTCCAGTAGGAGGACACATTGTTCCAAGGTCTCACGTTCCCCTCAGAAGGCACATGGGGGTCAGTGGGGTGGCACTCGTGGCCCCTTTGAGTCACAGCTAGCCTCCTCCCTGGCTTCACTTGCACAGCAGTTGTTCTCAAAGGGAAAGGCATGCAAATCAAGTTGAGCATTCCCCAGCCTCCAACTAGAACACCTTTATTCCCAGTGCCCCTCCTATATCCTCACCCTCACTGAGAAGTCCTTCCTGTCCTGACAGCAGCATCTCTCCCTTTCCCACTCCTGTGGACTCTTCATCAAAAGTGAGAGCTCACTTCTCACTGGCTTGTCTGTTCCTTGACCAGTTGGCATTGGCTCTGTGGTTTCTCCTAGCTCAGGGTTTATAGTGTCTTTGGGCTTGAGTCTGCATTTGCTGGGATCCTAGAGGGAAACTGAGGACATTGCCTCTGTGGGGATGTGGTAGAGTCTGCAGTGTGAAGTCTTCATTTACAGAGGTGTGGGCAGGGCAGGGGAACCACCGAGGGATGGTGACACACTCCAGGACTAGCAAGGCCATCGGGAGGGGAGGGCAACCAGTGTTGGGATGCAATGACTCTCTGGGCAACTGAGTGGAGACACACAAAGAACCTGGATCCTTGATTCAGTTAGGCTGAGCTAATGTAAAGAAAAATTAAAAGTGTAGATTATTAGCATGAATTTTACTGTTCATGTTGATACTGTGTCACACCGGATCGTTTCATCTGTATACTGAATCACTAAGTTGCACACTTTGTATTTCCTAGCTCTGACATACATGCTGATTTCACTGTTACCAGAACAGTGGAAAGGCTGCAAAAACCACTTCAGATGTTCTATTTCTTCTTTTTATTTTTTAATTTGTGTGTGTGTGTGTGACATGGGGGATTGAACCCAGGAGTGCTGTACCATGAGATACATCTCCAACCCGTGTAATTTTTTATTTTGAGACAGGGACTCACTGAGTCCCTGTGCTGAGGCTGGCCTGGAATTTGCAATCCTCCTACCTTAGCCTCCCGAGTAGCTGGGATTACAGGCGTGCACCACCACACCTGGCTCTGTTTCATTTTGCTACATGCTGGTTCTGCCAACACTGCCTGTGGCTTATTGAAAGGAAAAGGAACCGTGGGCTGCTGTATTCTTCTCTTTTCATCCCAATACCTGGTAGGCTAATTCAGGGAAGTATGGGTAATAGGAAAGGATACACTGGGTCTTTAGAGTTTCTCAGAGTACCATTCTGTTCTTCCTGTGTTGGATGTAAGTTCTGGCTCTAACAGAAGCACCTCTTGGGACTGACAGTGTCCTCACCTACTCCTGTAGATATGATTCACCTTATTCTCCCTTTGCTGGGCTCCTGTGTGTCCTTAGTCCACCGAGATCCTGTGCTTGTGGGCGTTGGGAATACTCCGTGTGAGTGCTGTGACTAGGAGCAATAGGTGCCAGAATGTGTGGATCCCTTTGCACATGCTTGCTCCATTCGCTCTTCAACTTCACCTTAAAAATACAAGTTCAGGGCCAGGGATGTAGCTCAGTGGTAGAGTACTTGCCTAATCTACACAAGGCCCTGGGTTTGATTCCCCAGCACTGCTCCCGAAAAAAAAGTTCAAAGATAAAATCATTATGGTTTTCAAGACAGTGACAGAGTACTAGATCAAGCTAAGGGCTTCTGTAGCTGCTTGATCTCATGCCTATGAAACCAGCCCTCTCTGGGTTTGTCACATGAGGTAACAAATGACCAGTTTGAAATAGGGTTGCCAGGCACAGTGGTGTATACCTGTAATCCCAGCGGCTTGGGAGGCTGAGGCAGGAGGATCACAAATTTAAAGCCAGCCTCAGCAATTTACTGAGGCCCTAAAGCAACTTAGCAAGACCCTGTCTCTAAATAAAATATAAAAAAGGGCTGGGCATGTGGCTTAGTGGTTAAGTATCCCTGGGTTTAATCCTCAGTACCAAAAAAAAAAAAAAAAAAAAAAAAAGAAAAGAGAAGAAAGAAATAGGGTATGTCACTGCATTTAACACTAGGAATTAAAAGCTATTTTTTTTTTTTGAACCCAGGGCCTTGTGCTTACAAGGCAAGCACTCTACTGACTGAGCTATCTCCCCAGCCCCAGGAATTAAATGCTTTTAAGGAGGTATATTTTCAGCTGATTGTACATTCATTTTTCCCTTTTTGTGATGCTGGGGTTGGAACTCAGGGCCTTGCACATGGTAGGCATGTGCTCTGCCATGGAGTTACATCCCCAGCCCATCGGACTGTGTTCAGATTAAAACAGGCACTGTCCCCACCTGCACCTGTTAGTCTGAACAGGGGTCCATCTTGGCAAATGACAACATTAACCCTCGTTTACTCAGACCAGAACCCTCATTTAACCCTCATTTTCTCATACCTATCTATGAGAAGTCACGTCTTTATTAAAAGTGCAAAAATGTGCTTTACCAAAAATGAAGCAGCGACTGACTGTTTACTCAGTTCATTTAACAGGCTTTTGGTGAACTGCTCTTGATCTTAGATACAGTTTGAATCTTGCAAAAACCACTTTGGGAAAGCTCATGACACTTCTTCCTCACTCCCTGGCCAGTCTTTCAGTGAAGCGTGTTTGTCCTTGACCTGAAATAGATTCTCACTAACCTCTTCCTCTCCATTCCACTGCCCTGGCCCCGGGGCCTAGTAGCAGGGTCATGGTAGCAGCCACCCCACTGTTTCTTTTGAACCCCAACAGTCTCTCTTTAACAGCCAGAGGGATTTTTCAAAAATAGAAATCAGAACTCATCAGTCCCCTGCTTTCCTTCGTATTTAGAATAAGAAGATTGTGGCCTGCACAGCCTCACAGGCTTCTGCAGCTCACTGCGCTCCTCCCTGCCCATGGCGACCTGGCTGGTGGCCGCTGTGTATTTCTTTGAACAGACTCATGTATCCTCTTTAGTCTCCTGGATTATTCTTCTCCTTCTCTTCCTCTTCCTCCTTGCTTTTCTTTAGAGACTTTTATTACCAATCCAGTAATATAGTCTGGGCAGGCATTCAGCTATCTTTTAATTGAGATATAATTTACACACTATAAAATTCACTTTTTAGTGTGTATTCATAGATTGTACAACTATTACTAGTATTTAATTCCAGAACATTCTCATTGGCCCAAAAAGGGACCCCCTACCCTTTATTGTCACCCGTCAACCCCCCTCGGCAGTCCCTTGTCATTACGAATCTACTTTCTGTTCCTGTGGATTTGCCTGTTTTGGACACTTCATGTTAGTGGAATCGTGACCTGTGGTCCTGGGTGACTGGCTCCTCCTACTCAGCAATGTTTCCAAGGCTCATCTGTATTGTACATGGATCTGCTCTCCATTCCTTCTTGTGACTGAATCATACTCCCTGGTCTGGTGTAGCCCATTTTGTTGAGCCATTCTTCATCTGGTGGACATTGTGGACATTCTTGCCTCCACTTTTCAGTCGGCTTCCTGAATCTCCTTTTTTCTTTAGATCTGGGCTTCAGTTCGTGCAGTTCCCTGCCTGGTACGTCACACCACTTGTGCTTGACGTATGTGTGCCTGTTTGTTTCCTGACCCTTATTCTAGACTAGAAACTTTGTAAGGGCAGGGTCCGTGTCTGCTTTTATTCTTTGTATCTAGCCTCCAGCTCTGCCTGTCCAGCATGGATAGGACTTAACAGTTGCTTAATGAGTGACTCTGTGTAACTCTCATTTCTCACTTCACCTCCTCTTAAGGCAGAATGGTTGCAGCCCCCTTCTGTGTGAAATTCTGTATCTAGCTTCCCCTGGTGTTGAGTAAACAGTGGGGGTTCTAGGGTCCTAAACCACGAGGACACTTGAAACTCTGGCAGTTACTAGCAGGATCCCCTGGTTGCTTGTCTGCTGTGTAAGACCCAGGCTCATTTGAGGAGGGATTTTCCAGTGGTAATCATTTGGCTGCCACTAGATTAAAAAAAATAACAGTCTGAACTCAACAGAGGGTGGTTTCTCTCTTGAGCAAAATGTCCACAGACTGGCAGTCCAGGGCTGATGTGGCAGCTTTATGGTCATCAGGAAAAGAAGAATCTTTTCATCTCAGATCCTCCTGCTTCACCATCCATGTCACAAAACTGATCCTTATGGTGGCTTCATGGCCAGTGTGGCTCCTGCAGTCGATCATAGTCTGTAGTTCAGGTGGGAATGGGATGGGGGTGTGGGCTCAAAAGTATAGTCCAGCTTTATCTTTCTGGTGAGGAATTTTCCTCAAAGTGCCATAGCAGCTTCCCATATGTCTCAATAACCATCCCCGACGGCCAAGAAGGAGGGGAAGAGTCTCTGTGTGGTGAAGAGTTAACAACTATAGTGGGTCTGTTTCTGCGCACAGGACCCTGGGCTATGGCAGACAGCTTCTGCATTGGCCTGGACTCCAGCCTCCTCTGTTCCCTGAACAGTTAGAATTGGAGCAGTGACTTTCTCTGTGTTACCTGGATGGCCAGAGTGTCTTCCCAAAGTCCCACCAGTCCAGAAAAATCCACTCTGCCACTAACAGTAAGAATAATGGTAGCTCTTATTCAAACACTTACCACAGGCTAGACCGGCTCTTCATGGAGTAGTTTTTTACTTAATCCTCACAACACCCTTGTTATTATCCCCATTTTATAGATGAGGAATCTGAGAGGTTAAATATCCAGAGATGTTCTTACTATTAACGGGTTTTTTTTTTTTTTACATTCTTTCTTTTCAATATATTATGAATAAGAGGATTGAAAAATAAAGCCTGACCTATTTTGGTAGGTTAACCACTGTTCTAACTTCTCTCTGATTAGCTGGGATGTGGAGAATGCTTTGTGGAAAAGCACCCAGTGGTCAAAACCACAGTGACAGGCTGTTTTTGTAGGAGTGCAGGAAGGGGCTTAACCGTTGGCACATCCAGCAAATGGCTGGTGACAGGAGGAAAAAGGATCCACAAGCTATGCAGGATTTCCCTAGCCCATGAGCCAGGGGCCAGCAGACCACTGTGCAGTTGTGCCAGCAGGCTGGACTTAGCCTTTAAAATAACAGTCACCCCAACTTCCCTTAAAAATCTGTAGGGAGAAAGAAGCTCTTCGCAGTTCAGGCCCTCTGAGAATTAGTTCAGGTGCCTAATCATCTCTAGATTTCTCTGATCAACCTTGCTCAGGGGAACTCTTAGATTCCCCAACCCACCTCTGAGTCAAGTCTTTGAGACATCTTCTGGTCCTTGTCACTAGCCATCAGCCAACTCTCCAGGGTGGGGGCACAGCATGGGCCTTCTGGAGCCTTACTGTAGCAGGTGCTTCAGCTAGGAATGCATCTGGCTGCAAGTGGCAGGATTCACAAGTGGTGTTGTTGCCTCAACACATGGGCAGTCATTTGTGTCACATAGCAGGTCCTGGAGGGAGAGGTTAACAGGTCAACACCAGCACTGCTCTGACTGTCTTGCTACCCCGTGGACAGAGGATGGCTCCTCTATCCACTTTCACCAGAAAGCCAGAGGTTCAGTCCTCCTCTTCTAGGAAGGGTAGTGTTCTGGGGACTAGAGGGACCTCTCAAACCCAGCTGTCAATCCACATTCCAAGCTGAAAAAAGCAGACAAATGAGGGGCAAAGGACTGTGTGGATGAGTCTGACCCTTTCTGTGAGAAGAGCAAACACTTCTTTAGAATCCTTGGATGAGAAGCCATGGCCTACCCCAAGGTTATAAAGATGTGCTCTGTGTATCTTCTAAATACACTTGTATTTTTGTTTACATTTAGATCTTCCACCATCAATGTTTGAGGTTCGAGGCTAAGGCCACACTCTTCACTGCTGCACTGGTGGAGGTTCTGGAACTAGAGCCCCTGGTTCAGATCCTTCCTGACTGCACCACCTGCTTGCTGTGTCAGCTTGCGTGGGCGAGTTACCTCTCTGTGCCTCCATTTTCTGGTGCACTAAATAGGGATCCTAGTAGAATTTTCACATGTTGTAAAATCAAAATATAAACCTGGACTTGAACCCAGAATGAAAATTTATAAGACTGCACTTGGGACTGGGAGCTCAACAAGGACCCCCAGCCCCAGCAGTGGGAGAAGTGAAGCATAGCACTGAGGTTCCTCTTTGTCTTTACAAGAACTTGCCAAACTGCTCTCCAAAAATGTTTGTTCCAATTTCCATTCCCACCCACAGTGACTGAGAGTTCCCCTTACTCCCCAATTCAGCACATTTGGTGTTGTCAGACTCTGACATTTTAGCCAATCTGCTGTGTGTGAAATGGTCACAGTGTTTTTCCCTGAGCAGCTTCCCTATAGAGGTCTGACTGTGAGCCACTCTACCATGGAGTTACCTGAGCTAGGCTGCAGGCAGGACAGCCATCAGGCCCCTTGCACAGTGGAGTCCTCATAGCTTCGTGTCCTCAGCCCTGCACCAGCACACTTGGAGGCATCGGAAGTGAGGAGTGTGATCCTCGGAGCCAGTGACCCAGCCCAAGTCATATTTGAGGACTGCATCCATCAGTGAAAGACCCAGTGCTAAATCGTTGTGCAGGTTATTAATAGAATATAGGTCATAAGAGAAAATATGATTAATTGCAAGATGTTCTCTGTGGCTGTTGAGGGCCTAGATTTTCCCAAGGCAAAGTCCTTTCTTCCCGGATCAGCTTTTCTTCGTTGCAATGTTGCGGGGGTCAGTTGAATGAACAGATATTTTCCTTCAAAGATGGGTCAGGGATGGGTCTAATGGGAATCTTCTTTAAATGAAACACAAGAAAACCACTTTATTAGGTAGGTAAGTAAACCCCTAATGGCCCGACGTGACACTCTGGTAACTTCCAAAAATGAAGCTTGTGGCAGAAAGCGTCATTGGGTGTAATTCTCCATCACCTCAAATTATAATGCTTAGATCAGCCACTTCCATAGCTGACTGTGTGGAGAGGAAAGGCCTGGCTGCCCATCATCACCATCTGGCAAGAGAGGGTGCCTGTGGCCAAGGCCTTCTTACAGGTTAAGTGACATTGCCTAAGAGTGTTTCCTGCACCTAGACAGAAAACAGAAAGGAACATCCTGTCATCTCTGGCTTGGTCCTAGCAGGCTAGGACTCCTCATTGAAAGCAGGTGCCTGTAAGAGTTACAATTCCTAACCAGTTACATTAGCCATCTCTTGTTCCTCAAGGAGGAACAGGTAAAGGGGGTTATTTTGTAATAAAATATCTGAGATAATCCACATAAAAAGAGAAAAGGCTTATTCTGGCTCAGATTTAGAGGTTTCAATCCGTGTTTGCTTGGCCTGTGTGGTGGAGAAAGCTGCCTCATGTCGGCCAGGAAGCAAAAAAAAAAAAGAAAATAAGCCATAGTCCCATATTTCCCTTCAAGGGTGACCAAAAATCTCCCATTAGGCCCCACCTTGTAAAGGATCCACCACCTTCCAAAGGCAATAAACTGAGGACCACACCTTTTTAACACATGGGCCTTTGGGGGACATTCCAGATCCAAACTGTAAGCAGGAGTGGAGAGGTGGGAGTGGGTGAGCCCTTCCATGTGAGTTGAAATGGAATAGAAAAGTCAGGTCTAGAAGTACAGGAACAGAAAAGCACAGGTGTGCTGCCTAGCCTTGGGGTCAGGGGAGCAGCACCCTGGCCAGCCAGGCACAGTGCAGAAACCCCTCACCCGAGTCATGGTGATAATGCCTGTTTCAAAGGGTTTTAGTGAGACTCTGAACCATCACTTGGGAGATTGGTTTTCAGTACATTGATTATGGAGTTGTGGGACTGCTTGCAGACATTTTCCTGAAAGTCCGCTTTATAAAACAGGAAAACTGAATGAAATGGTGCTCTAGAGAGGCCTAGAGTCTCACTCGCTCTGTCCCCTTACCCTCTGAGAAGTTCAAGGTGAAGCCTCCTGGGGCTCTCGGGAGTCCTGCTCTGTTCTCCAGCTGACCCTGAGCCCCAGAGAACTCACTTAGGCATCCCAAACCTCAATGTCCTTATCCATCAAGTGGATAGGCCAGGCTAGATCAGAATAGTCTTCACTCAGTTCCTTTGGACAGGGGTTTCAGAGGTCTTTGGCATCTTGGGGTGTGCAGTTTTTGTGAATTTTTGTTTTTTCCTAAAGAGATGTGACGGTTTATTTTTGTTGAAGGGCCATGTACACTCAAACATGAAGGGGCACTGTGTTGAGTGTTGCGGTCCCTGCCTGTTCTATTACTCCTGTCGTAAGTGACAAAATCTCCCAGCTTAAACTGCAAAGGGAAGTTAATGGTTCAGGGCCCTGAAAATCCCAAAACTGCTGTAATTTAGTCACTACTCAGGTAATCTCATCAGGAATTTGCCCCTGGGAAGCTCTCAGCACTCCCTGCCTTCCATCTCATCTCTTTCACCCAGTAATCACAGCAAAATTTCCAGGACCAAATCTGATTGGCTCTGCTTGGCCCAGTTACTTTTCCCAGAGCCAATCCATGTGACCCAGGGGAAGAAACATGTGGCCTAGGATCCAGGCCAGGGTACTGCCTCTTGCCCATTCTTTTTCTGTTCTTGGTATAAACCAGTGGAAAGCAAGATGCTTAGCCTGTGAGTGTAACGTGGGTGACTGGTGAGCCACAGCCATGTGCATGCTGGGATTGCCATGACAGCTCCAAGGGCATCCTCCCTTCCCAGCAGTCTCAGGTGAGGCTCTGGGGTGCAGGTTCTAGCCAAACTCTTGGCCACAACCCCTCAGCATTTTCCTTTCCGGTGGGAGGGATCCCAGATTGATGGATTCCCACAGTTTCCTGCAATTGGCAGGAACAAGTTTCCGGCCCAAGAGGAGGCACCATTGCACACCACTGTTGATCTGTCTTTACAGAGCCATATGTATTGCTTTAGAGGAAGAAAGGGAGAGAAATTAGAGTAGTAGAAAAGCAATTTCCGCTGCAATTTTAAAAGCAGCTATTAAAATTTTACAAGAGGTTTATTACAGGGGCGTCCTGATCATCCCAGGAATTTTTTAAATGGGAAGTCTTGTGATAAAGGAAAATGTTTGGGTGCTTCTGGTTCCCTCTGGCCCTCCCAAGCATTTTGAAAATCAAAATTTTTAGGGATTCATAGACCAGCTTAGGGACAGCAACTGCCCAAGAGGCTATTTCTGAGTTTTTTACAACTGTGTTTTTTTCTGTATTTGCTGTTTCTATGTATAGTAACTGTTTCCTAAATTTATTTTTACTTTCCCAAATGGCCTGGTAGTGAGCCATGGGAATCATCAAGAACAGCAGTTGCCTCTGCCCTTCTGTGTTAGTTGAGAGTCATTTGGTTATATGAACAAATAGAAATTCAGGTCTGCCTTCTTTTGTATAAAAGTAAATGTTTGGGCTCAGTGGCCTGGGAGAGTCTTATAATGGCTTCAGGAATAGTGGGATCCAGGGCTTCCAGTGAAATTGCCAGGACCCTTTTCCTTGTACCTCTGAGTTCTGCTTTCCTCTGTGTTGGTTTACTCTGGGCAGGCTCTGAGTCATCAACATAAGTAGATCTAACTAGTTTCATCGTCCCAGGGGAAAATAAGCCATTTCTTTTTCCTGTCCTAGGGCAAGTGTCCATTGGCTCTTATCCTCGTATCCATGCCAGAAACAGGGAAGGTGATATAGTGGCTTTATTGTCAGTCAGGTCAGTCCCACCTCCCCCCCAACCCATGAGTGCGGTCGTTCACATAGAAATTCATGAATGAATGAGAAAAGAGGAGATTCAGAGAGCTGACCCAGGGACAGAAATGGTGCAGGGTGGGCAGAAATAGCCAGCACTCAGGAGCCTTCTCCTACTGAGTTCATGAGGCTGGATCTGCCCACATGGTTAAGTTTTTGTCTCTTGTAGGAACCTGCTCCATCTTTGCCCTGTTGCAGGTTTAATGTAGGAGTGTGTGTGTGTGTGTGTGTGTGTGGTGTGTGCTGGGGTGAATCCAGGGCCTTGTGCATGACAGACAAGCACTCTGCCACTGAACTCCAGCCCCAGCCCTCGTTTAGAGGTTCTTAATCTTGAATCTATGGATCCTTGAAGGGTAGAAGTGTAGAGGATCATGAAGTTGCCTGGGAAAAAACATTACATCTCTGTTTTTCTGCCATCTCCCTGAAATCTAGCATTTCCTTATGAATGAGAGCAACAAACCACAGTTGTTAGTAACACCTATGACTTTTGTCACACTGGAAACCACAGATATTTTCACATCACATTATTTATTGCAAGTATCATAAAGTGTCACTACTCATTTATTTCTAAATCACTGTAGTTATTGTTCCCAGCACTAGATCTCATAATTTAAAGCATTGATCATAAAGCATGGATGTCACCAAATCTCAGATTTGATTTTGTTTTACAAATATCTTGATTGTAATTTTCCTTTGTACTCTGGTATTGTACCCTTCTTCACCAGTCTGCTAGCAGGGGTCCCTGGCATAAGAAAGGTTAAGAACCACTTTGGGCTTCTCCAGGACCCACTGGGAGAAGATTTTTGAAGAGGTCCCAATTCCGGGACTCTAGAAATTAGACCAGCTGCTTGTTGGGTTTCCTTTCTGGGAGGCTTTCTGGAGGAACTTCCTGGCAGTGCCTTGATCTGGTTTGGGGTGGTGTTGGTCATTACAGGCTTGGGGAAGTGAGGCAGGGAGGCATTACCAGCCTGTGGTTAACCTCCCTTCATTGACTGTCAGCAGAATGTGGGCCAGCTGGGGGTCTGGCGCAGGCTCAGGAGCAGGGCTGCCTGGGTCCCTGTCCCAACTATAGTATATACTTCTAACTGACAGGGCAGCCTCAGCTAGTGGGTCCCTTACCCACTCTATACCTCAGTTTTCTCCTCTGAACATGGAAGTATTACTAGTTTCTACTCCTTGGGACAACTGGGAGAGTGAAGTGAGTCAGCACAGGACACAACACCGCACAAGGGTGTAAGTGTCATTACTGAATGATCATTTCATACAGGGTGACTCTAGGTTGTTTTAGATCTCATCTTTCTGACTTAGGGCCTGTCCTTTGCTGGTGCCTGGAATGTGATGGTGAACAATACAGACTGGCTCCTCAGCCTGGAGATGTTTGTTTTCCATGAAAGAGTCATTCAAATATGAGCAACCAAGCTGGTAGCATTGGCACACACCTATGATCTTAGTGACTCAGAAGGCTGAGGCAAGAGGATGCAAGTTCAAGGTCAGCTTGGGCAAAATAAAAAATAAAAAGGACTGGGGATATAGCTCAGGGGTAGAGCACCTAGATTCAATTCCTAGTACAATAATAATAATAATTATTATTATTATTATAATTATTTGTGTATGTAACTTGACTGCTATATTAAATATTCAGGCATAGATTTATAATGTAAAGTTATAAGTCAGGACAAGTGCTATTTCTTTGTCATTCCTCTGCTCACAGCTGTCTGAAGGAAATGTCCCTTATGATGGTCCTCCATCTATCTGCCCTCGTTTCCCACCACTTGCCCTCACTCATCTGGCACCAGCCACTCTGGCCTCCTGGCTACTCTGGAGGTGTTCCACACTGACTCCAGCCTCAAGGCTTTGCACTGGCCATTTCTGTGTCCAGAAGGCTCTTCCCCAAATAGTCATACCTGACTCATCTGTTTAGGTTACTAGCCTCTCCTTAAGGAGGTCTTCCCCAAGCACTCCATGTGAAGTAGCAGCCCTGTCACTCTCACCCCCAACCTTGTATCGTGCGTTTATTTATTGTCTTCCTCGCCCACTAGAAGGTCTGCTCCCTGAGAACAGCAAATTTCTTGGCCCTGGTGCATTCTCAGTGGCTGGCTTATAGTTCCATAAACATTTGTTAAGGGAGTGAATATGTGAATGAAAGGTAGGTAGCAGGATGACTGAGCTAGACAAAAGACATACGCTCTTTTTTCTCTCTCTTTGAAGTTGGCTGTCCCGTGACCCTCAAGGCACATTAGTCTCCAGAATATACTAAGGGTAAGTACAGCGTGGTTGTTCATTTTCTAAAAATTTATAATGAGCATATCTAAACATGTTTATTATTACCTTTTAAATTATACAAGGGTCTCAGAGGAAAAATGGAAGTATCCCTCACTGTCTTTCCATCGCCTGTGAGCACAACACTCCACTCAGAGGTGGTTACGATCAACTGTCAAGTGGGTGTCCTGCCAACCTTTATTTTAGTTTGCTGTGTAAGAAAACGGAACTGTTTTAGCGATGCTTCTGGAGCATGCTTTCTGCTTCCTCAACAGTGGTGTGTCTTGGAGATCTTTATAAGCATAGATCAATATATTGCACTCATTTTTTTTTTGTTTGTTTTTACTATTAATTTGAAGTTTTACATAGAGTAAAACTCACTTTCTGGTATATAGTTCTTTGAATTTAGACAAAGGTATTCAGTTGCAAAACTGCTATTATAATCAATACAGAACCAGGTCCAGTGGTGCACACCTCTAATCCCAGGGGCTGAGGCAGGAGGATCACAAGTTCAAGGCCAGCCTCAGCCATTTAGTAAGACTTTTAACAACTTAGCAAGACCCTTTCTCAAAACAAAAAGAACTGGGGGTATAGCTCAATGGTAAAGTACCCCTGGGTTCAACCCTCAGCCCCCAAAACAAAAAAAAGATACAGAATGGCCACATCACCCCACTGTTTGAGTGTACTGTTTTCTGTAGGTCAAAAATATAGTGCAGGTCTTTGCATATAATTAAAATATGTACACGTGGTAAATACTTACTTGTAATCTGTAGATTTTGAATATGTTATATTTAGGTTTCTGGGTTTTGGTTTTTTGCTAATGAACATCCTCCTTTCTCATGTCTGTGAAATGGAGTCTAAACAGTGGAGAAGTTCTCAGTCTGTGTGTCATTCCAGTTGTGAGACATTCCTAAATGAAGATATCAGCCTTTGCTGGCAAGGTGTTAGGTAGTGGGTGTTGTCTGATCTTTGAGGAACCAAGAGACCCTAATAACATGGAAGAAAATTCTGGCATGCAGACTCTGGGCACAGAGTGGTTAGCTGAACTGCAGAGACCAGTCATTCAAGCTGTGGAAACTGCGTGAATCTACATGGGCTGTCTCTTGGCTCTTCACTGGGTCTCATCATGTTCCTTCATCCTGGCAGAGCTCTTCCTGGATACCTGGAGTTGATCATGGGACAGTGTGTAGGGGCCAGGTTTCCATCAAAGGATGTTAGCATAATTTTTATTAACTCTTATTTTTTATGTTATATTTTGCAGTATTAGGGATTGAGCCCAGGGACATTCTATCGGTGAGTCACATCCCCAGCTCTCTTTTAATTTATTTTTTATTTCAAAACAGGGTCTGGCCAAGTTGTGCAGGCTGGCCTTGAACCTGTAGGCCTCCTGGCTCAGCCTCCTGAGTAGCTGGGATTATAGGCTTGTGCGACTGCAAGTGGCTAGCTCTTTAATTTTTAGTTTCCGAGTTACGAGAAAGTTGCAAAAATGCTATCTACCCTTGCACTAGCTTCCTCTGATGTTTCCATTTTATTCTACTGAAGCACAATAATCAAAACCAAGAAGTTAACACTGGTCCAGTACTATTAATCTGATTACTTAATAATCAGATTTAATCAGATTTTGTCAGTTTTTCTACTGATGCCCCTTTGCTGTTCCAAGATGCTTTCCAGGATCCCATGCTGCATTTAGTTGTCACGTCACTTTAGTCTCCTCCAATCTGTAACAATTCCTCCATCTTCCCTTGTCTTTCATGACCTTGACACTTTGGAAGGAGACTGCTCTGTTGTTTTGTAGGATGTCTGAATTTGGGTTTGTCTTATGTTTTCACGTCTGATATTTGACTGAGGTCATTCATTGTTTGGAAGAACACCACAAAGGTGATGTGCCCCCCTCAGTGTATCAGATGGGTCCACCATGTCACTGCGTGTCGGTACTGGCAATGGTCACTTGGTTAAGGTGGGGTCTGCCAGGTGTCTCCGCTGTCAAGCTAGATTTTCTCTTTATGACTAAAAGATACATTGGGAGAGATAGTTTGAGACTATGTTAATGTCCTGCTTCTTCTCAAACTTCCATTGGTGATTGAATCTTGCCTGCAATAGTAATTACTGAAGTATCTTCCTAACAGTGATTTTGTGTATGTCTCATTCCATCCGTGTATATTAACTGGAATTCTGTAAGGAAGAACAGGTTCCTTTACCCTCATTTATTTATTCAGTTATTAATTTATATTGTATGGACTCAGGCTTTAATCTAGCACATTCCTTTTTGGGGGCGGGGAGGTACTGGGAATTGAACTCAGGGGTACTGGACCACTGAGCCACATCCCCAGCCCTATTTTGAATTTTATTTAGAGACTGGGTCTCACTGAGTTGCTGAGTGCCTCACTTTTGCTGAGGCTGGCTTTGAACTTGCAATCCTCCTGCCTTAGCATCCCAGGCTGGCACACTGCTTTTTAATGTGGTAGAAATTTCCAAATTTCTAGTGAATTCTTAGCAATAAGGAGAAAAATAAGTTTTGTGAGTGCATTGAACCCAAATTGTGCTACATCAGATCAATTTTCATGGTACATGAATAAGTCTGAACCCAACACGATGAATGTGAGCTTAGTTTGGTGCTCTGAGCATCACCTCATGCTGTCTCCAAATAACAACCTCCACTGAGTCAAACATCAGACATGGCAACACCAGACAACTGCAAATTCATCATTTTCATTTTATTTTTTTAAGCTGCTCTTTCTTATAGGAAAAGATAGCAATTTTCCATTTTTTTAGTGACCATAAAGATTCCTTCTTAAATGTTTAAATTGAGTTGTTTTAAAGAAACTATTTAGTAAGTAGTTGCATAGGTGAGATATAGATGCAGCTGAAAAGGAAGGGTGGAGTACGGTGACCAGGGTTTGATGAACACTGTATTGGCCCAGCCTTTTGCTCTTCTTCCTGTAGACCAGGGGTCCCCAGTTATAGGCCTGAACTGAGACTGGCAAACAATGACCATGAATTGAGTTCTCTCCCAGACCAGAAACCAGGTGGTTTCACTGCCAACATTAGTTTGGTGGCTGAGTAGTGCCAGAACGGGAGCTGTGTAGGTTCTCTTGGCCTTTCCCCTCATGGTTACAAGGTTGCTGCTGTAGCTCCAAACAGGGAAGAATTGATTCCAGTGATGTGTCACCACTCTGGACTGCTTAGACACCCAAAATTCCTCAGAAGATTCCACTTCCAGCTCATTGGCTCATTCTCCAAGCAAGGTGAGAAAATCCATTCAACTTTCAGCCTTTTCTGAGGAGGTAGCCGGAGAAAAAGGGGAACTGAGTGTTGCATAGGTTGGCCAGCCAAGTGTTTGGTTCCTCAAGGGAAGAAGAGCAATGATAACTGACATTAGGGGTGCTGACTGTGCGCCAAGCCCTGCTGTAAGCACTTTATGTGCATGATTTCAGGCCTTACGACTACCCTATGACGTCACTCCTGTGATATCCATCCCCAGTGTAATGATGAGGAAACTGAGGCGGAGAGTTGTGAAGCCACTTGGTGCCCAGAGGACCTGGGGTGGGAACACTTAAGCTGTCTTCAGGGCCCATGGTCTTAGCCTCTACATGGCGTTGCTTCATAAGAGATCCAGGGGTCCCCATCTGCACTCTGGCCTCCATTTAAATTCTTCCATCAAGAGAAAAACAAGGCAGCGTACCTTGCTTTGGGAGAAGTTGTGATCATTTCAATGCCCCCTTGTGAATCACTTCCACCTGTGTGAAACTACCTCCCTCTGGTCCTGGTTCATTCCTGGGAGCTCCACCAGCCACATGTCTTCCCAACAGCCCTCAGGGGCTTTCAGATGGCCAAGGAAACAGGTCCTGACTTCCCTTTTCCAAATAGTCAGTACCTGCACTTTTAATTATTCTCCCCAGAATGAGGCTTCCAGCCTTGGTGACTTTCTCTGAAGTTCTGCTGACTGGTTCAATGCACATTTAATGTGCACCTCCTCTGTGCTTGTACGTTAGGTGTTGTGAGGACGCAGCTGTAGCTGAGGTAGTTTTGTGACTGAGTAGCCTGTCCTCATGGGGTTCGTCAGCCAGTGAGGGAGGCAGCCCTCAGACAGGAATAGCCCAGAGTGGTCACTGCTGTAGTGGGAACCCCAGAGTCTGTAGGAATACAGTGGAAGGGTCCAACTTAGCCTGTGGAGGGGAGGGGCTCCTTGAAACAGCTTTTTAGGCCTTCAAGGAAGAATAGGGATTCATCAAGGAGCAGTTTCTCCCTTCTTCCCAACTCCCCTTTTTTCAGTGAAACTCTTTCAGTGCAGCTTGCCTGTCCGAATTTGTGTCTTCCTCTGTAAAGTGAAAGGTTTAGACTTACGTTCCCATCCATCCATCCAGGCAGTCAACCAGCAGTGACTGGGCATATCCCACATGGATGTCCAGGTGTTGGCAGAGCCATGCAGGTGAATAGCCACAGTGAGGAACAACCTTGCTGGGAAACCACAGGACCGTGGGAACCCAGAACAGACTCTTAGCCTTCACTTGGGGTTTTAAGGAAAGCTTCCTGAAGGAGAAACTTTTTAAAAATGAGTTGATGTGGTGACCGAGAGCATGGACTCCAGAGTCCAGCCAACCTGGGTTCCAGTCTTAGCTGAGCCACTCACTTGCCCTAAGTGCACTCTGAGAGCTTCTGTTATCTACTAAGATTGTTTTGAGGATTAAAATGTACTTATGAATTTCAAGTGCTTTGTGCCAGGATAATGCAGGATTGTGGTGGTGGTAGCAGCAGCTCATTCATCAGTCCCTCCTGTGTGTCAGAGGTGAGGCTGCTTAGTGGCCAACCTGTGAGGTAGCAAGGGTTAGCTGCTGCCACCATCATTACTGCCCTACCCAAAGTGAGAGTGTGTACCTTGTGCCAGCCCGGAGCTAGCAAGGTGCCTGGATATAGCAGGTCTGTGCTTTGGGAACGGGACTTTTGTGACCTGGACCAGAAACACAAGTTCCTTTGCTGCGTATTGGAAAGCCACAGCTGTTGGCCTCTCAGTCCCCTTTCTCATGTAGTCCCCGAGCCTCTCAGCATTGGCCTCCGGAGCCAGTGGGCTGCCCTTGACCGCCGTGGTCAGAACGCATGGATGCTCTGCTCAACCCGTCAGCCAAGTTCTAAATTAGACCTGACAGTGTGATTTATTCTCTGGGACAGAGCCGGGAGGGCAAAGCCCCAGTGGGTGATTCTGCGGGAAGGTTGTCAGCCCGAATTAGCCCTGGCCCTTCATGCAGCCTCACCGCTTCAGTGTCTTCCAGCTAATAGGGTTTTCCAGGGTGTCACTGGCTTCTGAACATCCCCAGGGGCTGGGACTTGGTTGTGATCCCTACGGAGTTTTGTGCTCTGTCTGAAGGCATTGGGGGCTTTGGGTGCTTTCATCTTCCCCAACAGAGGAGAGAGGCAATTCCTGGGAGCAGTTCTTTGATCTCCTTCCCCAGACCTTTCACTGAGGCTCAGTACTGGCACCTGAAGGCCACTGCCTTGTTCCTCACCACCCAGTTGGATTACAGTGTCTCTGCCTTTATTCATTCACCAGAACGTGAGTGATGGATGCAGTTGTGCTTCAGTCACAAATTAACCCTGAAATCCCGGAGGTTAGGCACTAGAAATGACCATTTCTTATTCATGACACAAGGTAGGGCAGATGGGGACTTGCCTTGAAACTCCACAGCTGAGACATTTAGCCTCCAGGGACGCCACAGCGGGAGTAGAGAACTGGAGGGTCACACAGTAGGGCTTGTAAGACCCAGAAGCAACACATTCACTTTTGCCTGTACCTGGAACTAGTCACATGGCCCTGCCTCACTACAAGGGGGTGGAAATGTGGGGGTGGCCTGGGTGTTCAGTGAGCAATAAATATCATGACTATAATAGACAGGGATGGCATTTATTCAGCACCTACTGTATGCTGAGCCTTCTCAGTGCTCTGGAAACACATTGGGTCTCCGTCTTCCTGTAGCTTATAGTTCAGTGGAAGAAACAAAATTTAAGTAAGTAATTACAGCAACTACCGGTAAATATATCTTTGCTAAATGCTTTGTCAGAGGAGTCCAGGGGGCTATGGGATTATACCCGAGGGAAGGACTCCTGACATGTTCATAGAGGTCAGGAGACATCTGCCATGGGTCTGACATTTGGATGAGTAGGTCTTAACTGAGTGGGGTGAGAAGCAGGGAGAGGGTTCCCTGTAGAGGGAATAGCATCATAGGGAGCAACATTGGTGGACTTCAGATATGGGAAGGAGCTTGATTCTTGAAGGAACTGAAAGAAGGTTGCAAGAAGGGGAGAGGTGGGTGGGATAGACCTTGGGTCCAATGGCTATGAGGGGTAGTTTGCTATTTGTGACATCCATCTTTTGGAGACATTGATAGAATTAAATGAGCTCAGTCATTCTTTCAATAAATGCTGAGTTCCTACTCTTTGGCAGGCAGCATTTTAGGTACTCCAGACACACCAGTGAGCAAGACTTGCAAATATCCCAGTTCTTGTTGAGCTGGCATTCTAGAAGGGGGAAACCGACAATAAACAGGAAAAACAATTTTACCTGGTAAAAAACATGGGTGACCAATAAATAGGATAATGTAATACAGAGCACATAGTTTGGATGTATCTGGCTACAGGTAACAAAACCCCCTTTCATGAAAGCCTAAATAGGAACTGTCCAGGCTCCGCAACTCAAAAGTGCAGGGGTTCTTTGGATCACCTTCTGGGCTGGTGCAATAGCAGCTCAAAAGTGGCTCTGAGGACTCAGGCTTGTGCAGCCAGCTCTACTGTCCACGATGTTGCCTTCACTTGCAGGCAGGTCCTTCTGCAGTCATAGGACATAGGTAAAAGGTGCCATGGGTGGTCTCCAGTGGGAGAAGAAGCTTTTTCAAACCCTGTGTGCTCTAAGGATCTTCTGCTGGCCTGCCTTGGTGGCCAGAGAACTCTAGGAGCCAGTGAGAGAGCAGGACAGAGGCCTGCAGCGATATCCAGGCAGGGCAGTGCGGAGGGAGGAGGGGCGGGTTCTGGGTACAGCTCAGAGGTAGAGTGGATGGGGCTTGTGATCGCATGGTTGCTCAGGTAGAGAGGAATGCCGGGTGGACAAATGCACGCATGGGCACACACGTCCATCTTGTTATGTGTTTTCTAAGTCATGGACACTATCACATGATCCTGCTTGTTGGTCAGCAGTTTTTTTTTCACCAGGTAAATCATTTATTTCTCAGACTCTGCGAAATCCTACAGGAAAGAAACTTCCTTCTTTGATCATGGCACCCTTTTGTTTTTGAAGACACATGGTAACATGTTCTGTAGTATAATTTGGGAAATTTTGCTTTAAAAATGATTCTCATCCTTGCTACTCATTAGACTCATGAGTTAAATGAGCTCAGTCATTCTTTCAGCAAATGCTGAGTTCCTGCTTTATGAGGAGCTTTAAGAAATTTTAAGGCTTGGGCCCTACTCTGGACCAGTTCAGTTAGAATCGCCAAGGGTGGGACAGGCCTGGGATATTGGTATGTTTGTTTGTTGTGGTTTTTTGGTTTGTTTGCTAGCTTGTTTTAAAGCTCCCTAGCTGATTCTAGTATGTGGTTGAGGGTTAAAACTGCTACTTTATAATTTCCTCGGGTGAACTTCACATTGTAAAAACTTCATTGTCTTTCTGATTTCTGATTATCAAAGTAATACTTGACTCGTTGTTTGTAAAAAAGAAATCAAAGAACCCAGATCCCCCAAGATAATCACTTTTGCAAGCTGAAGTCAGTACATGTCTTCCAGATTTTTTGAAATGCTTCTTCCAAACTAATAGTGTATCCCAAAACAAGCAGAGTCCCTGTCTTTATAAAGAAAAGATTTTTAAAAATACAGTTTGGGGGCCTACTTGAAATGCTAAGGTTATAAATTGCCTAAATCTTCTGCTTGTTTATATTTTTTAATTTACTAATTTTATGAGACATTTTGACTCCTGAATCAAAAATGTTAAATTTCAAAATGTTGCTTATTTATATTCCCTCACAGATCCTAAAACAGTGTTATTCCCACTCTTCACAGGGATCCTTATCACTAGAGTCACTTGGTGTCATCTACATGTTTCCAAATGCATTGTCTCTCCCTCCATCTGGAGTGCCAGTGGTGTGGCACTTCCTGAATTTGTGTATTATCTTGTATTAAACAGCACCCAGCTCTCGAGAGCTTTTTAAAAATTCCTCTTTGGGGCTAGGGCTGTAGCTCAGTGGTAGAACACTTGCCTAATATCCCTGAGGCCCTGGGGTTTAATCCCTAGTACTACAGAAAACAAAAACAAAGTCTTTTAGTTGTATATTGGTGATCTCTAAGCATAGTCACTAATCTATTGTATTACTTTAAAAAAAAGAAAAAAAAAACTTTGCTCTTCGAGGACAGTTATTGGAAAGGGATAAATGGCTGGATAAATGTAAACATACAAAAGCACTTGTTCCTAAATCAGACTAATTATTCCAATATGAATAATAAATAATGTCATAAGAAAATTAAATTTCTTCATCTAAGTTCATCCCATATAGTGGTACTTGGCTCCCAGACATTTTTCAGGTAGGTCTTGTATCCTACATTTTGGGTAGGTCTTGTATCCAAAATAAATTAGGTTAGCCACATATAAATAACTCTCTCTCTCTCTCTCTCTCTCTCTCTCTCTCTCTCTCTCTCTCTCTCTCTCTCTCTCTCTCTCTCTCTCTCTCACACACACACACACACACACACACACACACACACACACACACACCCCTTTTGTTTTCTTTTTTCTTTTTTGGTACTGAGGGTTGAACTCAGGGGCACTTAACCACTGAGCCACATACCCAGCTCTTTTTTGTATTTTATTTAGAGACAGGGTCTCCCTGAGTTACTAAGGGCCTGGCCACGTTGCTGAGGCTGGCTTTGAACTCGTGATCCTCCTGCCTCAGCTTCCTGAGCCTCTGGGATTATAGGTGTGCACCACCAGGCCCAGCTAATTTTTAAAATTCTAGTTTAAATGCCCCACCATATACAGCAAGACTTTTACCTCAAGGATTTTAACTTGATTTAATGTTGCTTACAATTATTTGTGTCCCGTCCCCCCCCACACACACACACACTTAAAAATCGTTAAAGGGCCTGTTTACAGTGACTTGCAACATTTGGAATTGTGGGGCTAAGCCCGTGGGAATAGTTACCACGTCTGTTATAAGTATCCCTCCTTTAAATTGTTGCCAAAACTAGCATCATTTGAGTTTTTAGTCCCAAAGAGTCCTTTATTAAAAAGAAAATAGTACAGAAGACTCTGAAAGACAACTCTTATTTCTGAGGATAACTTAGGGAGGACAGTTGCTTTATATTTGGGTAGGTCTTGTATCCAAAATAAATTAGGTTAGCCACATATAAATAACTAGCTCAGTGGTGTTGGATCTTCCTGTGAGGTGCAACTAGTTGGTAAGCCCGAGTTCTCTATGTCCCAATACATTCATTCATAATCATAGTAGTTCCCCTTGACCTTGGTTTTGTTGTTGTTGTTGTTGTTTTGTTTTTTTTGGTCAATGGTACTAGAGGAGATGGAATCCAGGACCTTGCATGTGCTCTATCACTGAGCTACATCCCTCATCCCGTATCATTGGTTTTGCTTTCCTAGGTTTCAGTTAACCTGTGGTAAACTATGGTTCAAAAATATTAAATGGAAGATTCCAAAAGTATGCAAGTCACATGTTTTAAATTGGTTTTATCACACTATATTGTTATAATTATTCTATTTTATTATTGTTAACCTCTGGGCTTAATTTATTAGTTTAGGTGCATATGTAGGTACAGGAAGGAGCCTAGTGTATTTAGTACTCACTGTCTGTGGCCTCAGGTATCCCCTGGGAGCCTTGGGTGGTATCCGCTGCAGATCAGGAGGAATGCTGGATTCCCTGTGAGCTGTCCTAGGACCCAGTGCAGACGTCATGGAGGTGGCTCTGCACTGTGTGGGAATCCCATCACTCCATTTTTACCTGTGTCTCTGGCCAAAGCACTTAGCCTTCCTATGTCTCACTTGCTCCGACTGTAAAGTAGAGGAGCTGATGTTGCTTAAGTCAGTGGTTGTGGCACTCAGGGACGTCCTTCAGAGCCACCATCCCAGGTGGACTGTGATCCATGCTGACAGGTTGTTGCTGCAGAAATGATTGCATAGTTTACCAGTGCACCCCAGCCTCTGCTGGGTTGCCTTTCTAATCCAAATTACTCAGAATTCCAAAATACATCAGAGATTTGGAAAGGTCGCATGGCCCTTAGCTTAGTTCCTGGCACATATTCAATGCCATGTCAATGTTAACAATGTATGGTTATTATTACTATTATTATTTAAAATAAATACCTCACCACCCTTAGTCATCATTATGAAAATGCAAGTGATAATCACAATGAGGTACCATTACACACCCACCTCAAAAATGAAGACAACAGGAGGAGATGAGGTCAGAGTTCCACATGAGGCCTTTTCCCTGGATGGCTAGCGGGAGGGTTCTGAGCAGAGAAGGGATGTGATCTGACCCACATGTTAATAGAGTCCCTCTGGCTGTATATGGAGACAGAAAATTGGGTCAGGAGTGCCTTCTGTGGCCCATGGTCCAAACAGGAAATAGTGGGAGTAGGGAGCAGATCCTGCTTATACCTTGAAGATGGAGCAAACAGTGCATCTTACTGGCCTAGATGTGGGGCTGAGAGAGAGAGAAGGGCCCACAGTGACCTTGAGGTTTTGGCTTGAACTCCTGATGGATGGTGGGGGTTTTGCGTTTAGGAACACCAGGGCCGAGTCTTGCAAGGAGCTATAAAGTCGATGTGAAGGATCTAGAATGCAGCTTTGGCTCTGATCAGTGTGATACCTGCTAGGCAGCCATGAGAGGGAGGGCAGTTGGATTTACAAGTTTAGAGTTGAGGGGAGTGGTCCTGGCTGGAGAAGGAAATGTAGGGGTCCTCAGTGGAGACATGGCATTGGAAGCCAGGGACCCAGGGACCACCACCTGGGTAGGGGTATGAGTGGAGATGAGAAAACCTGCCCAGAGAGGTGGCAAGGAATCAGCCAGAGAGGCTGGGAGGGGGACACCACGAGGAGGTAGGAGACCAGGAGGACCCATGAGGAGGAGGAGGGGGCTTAGCAGTGAGGGACCCTGTGCTGTGAAAGATGGCCAGTGGGAGCAGTTTCAAAGAGATAGGGCTCTGTGGCACCTCCCCAGCAGATGTGCATGGTGGAGTGTGTGGCCCGCCTGCTTTGTTCATCGATGTTAAAGCGGTGTCTTCTGGGACTGGGGAGAGGTCGGGACTGCGAGAGCGCCTCAGGCTTTCACCCCGGAGTGTGCCACATGTTCTGCCGACCTGGGCTCTGTCCCCAGTGGATACTAAGGGCAAAGGGGCATTGGAAATGTAACCCAAACATCTGGGTGCCCCCCAAACTAACAGTTTACTGAGTTCCTGGTGCCGTGGGCATCCCATCTGTAAAATGGGAATAACGACAGTGTTGCCCTCCTGAAGCTACTGCAGGGAGTTGAGATAATGCTGTAAAACAGGGTGGGTGTTTAATAAATGTGAGCTGTTGTTAAAAGTAGTACTAGCATTACCACTTTTCTGACTTCATGGCCCTCATCTGTTGGGGTGGGGGTTAGGTACCAAATAATCACTGAAATAAACAATTTACTGGGGTAATTAAGCTGTAAGAGAAAGGTACAGGATGCCTTGAGAGAGAAGGGCGTGGGATCTTCTTCCAGGCTGGGTGGGAACAGGGTCTGAGGAGGCTTTTCTGAAGAAATAGGCTGTGTGCTTACCCCTGAAGGGTGAATAGGAACTGCAGCAGGAATGGGCTGGAGGCCAGAGTGTTAAAGCTGCTAGAATAGCCTGCTCAAAGGCCCCAGGGTAGAAAGGTGCTGGGTGTGGTGGAGAAACAGACCATGTGATTCCAGCAGAAAGATGAAAAGGAAGGGGCATCAGGACCACAGGGTTGGCCGTGCTGGGCTTGGTGAGTCAGGATGAGAGATTTGGACTTTCTTCCCAAGGTCCTTGGGAGCCAAGGAAGGGTTTTAAGGAGAGAAGTGATACAGTTTCATTTCAACTCCTGTGTGCACTTTCGAGGCCTGACATCCTGACTCCCTTCCTCCCCTGCACAGTTTGTACTGATTGCTGAAAGCCAGGGTCAAAGTCAGAGACTCCCTTCCCCGTCCCCCACATGGCACCTTGAAGCTTCATGCTGTCATCTGACCACTTGCTCTGTGGCTTTAGTTTTCAGTAAAGGAAAAGAAGGTGCCCTGGTTCCAGACTGATGAATTCAGTCACTAAGAAAGAAATTGCTTGCTGATCCACCCCAGGCCACCGGGAGGCCTGCAAAACAGGTCCCAACAGTCCTGCCTCTCCTCAGAAAGCCTCCAGGCTTTGGTGACTCACAATTCCTTCCTCTCAGAGAAGGGACCCTGGCCCACTCCCCACAAAGATGGCCTCATTTCCTCCCGGGCCCAAAGCTGCCAACTGCCCACCCCTTCCCCCCATTTCCCTATTTCTTTCGTAAAATGCCATCTAATTTGCTTCTCTCGGTTCCCTCTTGTGGGCCAAGCCCTGGAGAGAGGTGGAGCAAGCCAGGAGGGAGTTTCCAGATTACTTTTGTCTCCTGAGCACCACACAGGAAATGACTCCTTTGTGGGCCAAGACCCTGTGCCTCCCCCGTTTGACAAAGACCCATATGAGCCTGCCAGCACCCTGCCAGCCTAGGAATGCTGTGGAATCCCCAGGGTGTGCAGAGGCCCAGGTACCCTGAGCAGCCCTCTGGTCCTGTGCTCTGGCATCTCCTTGTGGGTAAGTGGAGGACCTTGCTCTTCCTTCTGCTGTGCCTGTGGCTGCCTCCTCCGAGCAAGTTGGGCTCTGGCCCTGCAGGGAGGGTCTTCCCTTCAGAGCGCTTGGCTATGTTGTGCCTGTCTTGGGAAAGCCACAGAGCTTATAGCTGTGGCTTATTAGCAGTGCCCCTGGCTGCCCAAGGGGCAGCTGGACTTCCTCTCAGCTGGCTCCTTGCTGCTGTGGGTTATAGGTATTGACTCACTTAGTGCTCCCAACCAACCCTAGGAGTTAGGCACCACCTAACTGTACAGATTAGGGAAACTGAGGCACAGATAAGTAATGTCACTGCCTGAGCCACACAGGTAGAAGTGGAGCTAAGATTCGAACTCAACCCATCTGGCTCCCTAATTACTCCGCTGTGCCTCCCATGAGCCCATCCTCCTCCTTATCACGTCACCCCATTTATCTTCTTCATAGCACTTATCATTGCTGATCACTTGCCATGTGTGGTGCCTGTCCACACCCCACACCATCAGCTCTCATTGATAGTATGCCTTCTGATCTCGAGTGTTGCTGTATCCCAGCATCTAGACCACTACCCGGCACACGCAGCTGCTCCGAAAATCTTTTTTTTTTTTTTTTTTTTTTTTAATGTTAATCTGTAAGTCTGTATAGAGTGAATGAACTGAAGTTACCAGCAACAAAGATACAGAGGGCTGGATCTCAGACACTGCTGGTGAGAATGTGCAATGGCACAACCACTCTGGAAAACAGATTGGTGGTTTCTTCAAAAACAAATGGATAGCTGCACAAGCAATCCTATAACCCAGTCAGTGCATTCTTGGGCATTTATCCCAGAGAAATCAGACTTAATGTTCAAACAAAACCCGTACACCATTGTTCATAACCCCAAACTGGAAACAGCCCACCTAGCCCATAGCAGATGAATTGTTAAGACAAACTGTGGAGAGTGCTACTCGGCAGTAAAAGGGAGCAAAGTATTGATTGCTGAGCAATTTGGATGAACCTCAAGGAGATTATGCTGAGCGAGAAAAGCTAATCTGAAATGGTTACAGTGTGATTCCGTCTGTCTGACATTTTCTAAATGTAGAATTATACAAATTGAGTACAGCTTGCTGGTTGTCCCTGGTTAGGAACAGGATTGATGGGAGATGGGTGTGGTTGCAAAAAAGCAACATAAGGGATGTGTATGGTACTGGAACTGTATTTTGTTTTTTATGCTGTGGTTGGAACCTGGGGCTCAGTGCATGCTGGGCAAGCACTCTATAAGTAAGCTGCACCCCCCAATCCCTGTTCGTGTCATAGTTGTGGTAAATACACAAACACACAGGTGGCAAATTTGCATAGGACAGAGTACACACATACTCAAGCACAGAAAATCTGAATAAAATCAGCAGATTGCATCACTGTCAGTATCTTGGTGTTGATATTATACTGAAGTTTTACACAATGTTACCATTTGCCAAACTGGGTCAAGTGTATATGGGATCTCTCTGTACTCTGTCTTATGATTCCATGTGACCTTACAATCATCTCAATAACAAATTTTCATTTGAAAAAGTTGCCAGTGAGATGCGGGAACAGGCTGGGAGGGCAAGACAGACAGAACCCAGGCCTTGAAGGCTGAGGGCAGGAAGTTAGACTTGGCCCTGAGGCCAGTGATGGGGGAGTTTCAGGCTTGAGAGGGACCTCTCCAAAATGCTGCACTGAGATCAGGGTCAGAGAATCAGGTGAGAGAGTTGCAGCTGAATGCAGGAAAAAGTCATGTAACCAGGAGTACCTTGTAGGGGGACAACAGACCAGTCCCCAAAACAGAGGGTCAGGGATAATTCCCAGGATCCTGACTGGTCAGCCCTCCACCTGTGTTTGGCCGCATAGCACAGCTTGCTGTGCAAGGGAATGTGCCCTGGTTCCAGCCTCCTCGTCATGGGGGACCCTTCTGTGAGCCTGGGAACCTGGAAAAAGAGCATGGGGGAGGGAATGGGGCACACAGTATGTGTCAGCAGTCAGTCCGTCTCTGTTTTGAGGCATAGGTTACTTAGTTGCAGACACATCAAAATTGCTTGAACGTGTACTCAAAACAGACAGGCACATTTTACTATATGTAATTGTACTTCAAGAATTAAATAAGTAGATACACCAAACAAATAATAATGCTAATGAAATAGCTGTGTGCCAGCAGGCCCAGTGCTGAGCACTTCCCTCGTGTTAATGCAGCAGTTCCCTGAGGGAGGTGCCTTATGGACCAGGCAATCCCAGTGCAGTCCCTCCGCCACTTGCACAGAGCCCGTCCCTCTGAAGAGCAGTGATTGGACCCAGGGCAGGCTGACTGCAGAGTGTGTGCTCCTTTGTCTCCCCCCACCTCGCTTGCCCTTTAATCTGACAGAGTGACAGTGCACTGCAGCCTGGAGGTCCCCTTGCTGAGGTCCTTGGGCCATGTGTCATTTCAGAGCTCCCAGCAGTAGCCCAGATCCAGAAGTTCGACCTTTGATTCAGGAACAAAGCAGCTGCAGGAGAGCCAGGCTGGGCTTTCTGGTCCTGTCTCTCATCCTCAGCTCCAGCCAGCTGGGGATTAGCCCCCTGCTGTTATCAGGAGAAATAGAACAGAGAAGCTGGCTGCAGTGCCTGTTGGAAGGATGGGGAAGACCGAGTAACATGAAGTAACCCACTGCAGAGGTTCCTGAGCTCCTGCACAGAGAGCTGTGCAACCGACTGTCCTCGTGGCCTCTGGATGGGGCAGGGAATATGCAGCTGGAGACATGTACACACTCTCCTTACATAGGGATTAATTGGCCCTTCCAGTTTTTGCCTCTGATCCCCTGTTTCCCTCTTGCAGAAAATGTCCCTTGTTTGACAAAAAAAAGGCTGGCTCCTGCGTGGGTCTCTATTAGGATGCCGTCAGGTGCAAAGAACCTAAACCCTGGCACCATCTGGCCAAACAGCAGACATCAATATGTTTTGGGAGTCCAGGGGTGGGTGGCATCAGGCAGGACAGAAAGAGCAGCTTGCCATGTCTGTCAAGGATTCAGGTGCTGAGCTTTAACTTCCTCCTAAGGCCTCTATGTATGATACTTGGCCCCCAAATGGAATCCAGTGACATCCAATGCCACTTGCTTTTCTTATCTACAGACATCAGGAAAGGGACAGACAGAGGAGTAATGTGGGAGTGGGGAGAATAAGGAAAGAGAGAAAGAGAGATAGAGAAAGGAGGAGGAGGAGGAGGAAGCCTTCTTCCTCTTGGGTTCAAAAACTTTCTTTCAGGCTACATTTGGTCCAACCTAGGTTGTGTGCCCCCACCACAGAATACTGCACCCTGCTTGTCTTTGACCAATTGGAATCCATCTTCCAGGAACTGGGGAAGGAGAAGTGGGGATGAGCAGACAACCAAATGCCCACCACAGTAGGAAGAGGCCTCCAAAGCTCCGTTCCTGTCCAGGGCTTAACTGAGTCAGCCAGTGTACCCAACAGATTTTATGGTATTCAAGAACAAAGAAGTATGGTGTTCTTGAGCATAGTTAATGACTGTCTGGCTTCTGCCTCAGCCTCTTCTACCCTCACTTGCCCCCAGAGGAAGGACAAGTGGGTCTGGCAGCCAAAGAGCACTTGACTGGTGGCAGAGGGGCAACCGAGTGTGCGTCCCCTTCCTTATCGTTGGGTAGGTTTTTTATTCTTTAATCTCCATCCCTCCCCTTGACCCTTCTTCCTCTTGTGTTTGTGTTATGGTCATAGCTTTGTACATATCCTTGCAAAGTGTATGTTGGGGCTTGAGTGAAGAGTCGACTTTCAGAAATGGTTTTGGGCTCCGTGTCACATGCTTTCTGTTTCTTCTGGTTTTTGCCCAATGGCATGTGTTTGAGAGCTGGCCACGTGGCTCTGTGTGCATCCAGCCACTGCAGCAGCGCTACAGTGACACCCCCCTTCCTGTGTCTGAACCTGAGGGGTTTGTACCCATGGTCATAGCGTGACCAGGGATGAGCATTCTCTCTTCCCCAGGGATGGCCAGGCTGTTGCCCATGAGACCGCCCTGAGCCGTGCTCCCTGCGGACCACAGGAGGGCCCGGCTCCCCCATTTGCTTCTCACTTGGCTGTTACCCTGCTTCCTAATTTGCGCCTGATGGATGTAAAATGGGGTCTCAAGTTTTAATGCTCTAATGATCATTCTGTCTGTGTTCTAGGCTCATCTTTCCATAGGAGACCCAGTCAGAGATGCAGAGAGGGGGAGAACAGTCACAGAGAGCAAATTCTAGAGCTGGATGATCTGGGTTCCAATCCCGACCCTGCCATTTAAGGCAACTTACTTTACTACACTGAACCCCACAGCTTCCTTAAATACAAACTGGAAGTGATAATAGTATCTGTATCATAGGGAATATTGAGGCTCTAACAGGGTTATATATGCCACGTGCTTGGAAGTGCTTAAGACCATGCCTGGTACGTATGTGCTGGGAAAGTGTTAGCACTTGTGATCAGTGTTATTACTGGGTATTTTAATATTGTCTAAATATCCAAATATTTTATCCTCTCTTAATTGACATCAGAAGTCACCTGTGGAGGCATTTCAGACTGTTCCTTAGAAACCATGGAGAGTCAAAGTTGTAAAAAGACACATGGTGCTTCCTCCATGTTTGGGTGAGGTAGTAGGTGTGCATTTCTATGTAGGTGCTTTTTAATTTTTAAAAGTGTGATGTGTGATTAAAAAAAATTAAATGTTACAAACGTATATGAAGAGCTGGGCACAGTAGTGCATGCCTGTAATCCCAGGGATTTGGGAGGCTGAGGCAGGAGGACTGCAAGTTCAAAGCCAGCCTCAGCAACTTAGTGAGGTCCCAAGCAACTCAGGGAGGCCCTGTCTCTAAAATACAAAAAAGGACTGGGGATGTCATTCAGTCGTTAAGCATCTCTGGGTTCAATCCCTGGTACCAAAAAAAAAAAAAGAAAAAAGAAAAAAAAAGAAGTAAAAATTGAAAATCTGGGCTGGGGATATAGCTCAGTTGGCAGAACACTTGCCTAAATGCTAACCAACACAAGGTCCTGGGTTCAGTCCCCACCCAGCATCACAAAAAATAAAATAAAATAAAAATAAAATTGAAAATCTTACTCATTTCCTGCACCCCACCTCCAGGTCTACTTTCCGAAGGTAAAGTAACCATGGTAAGTGAGTTGCTTTGTCAGCCAGGTTAAAGGCCTCTGGAGCAGGCATTTAACTAGCTCTGTGACTCAGGCAAATGACTTTGTCACTCTGTCTCAGTTTTCTTGTCTATAAAATGGAGAAAGTAACTATCTATATTACAGGGTTTTATGATTATATATTACGGGCAAAGTGCTTAGAACAGTGCCCGGCGCGTGGTGTTAGTGTTCATGCTTCTGAAATTCAGTGTTATTGCTGTTTACCAGGTTTTTTCCCCTCTGAGGGTCACATAATTTCTTTAATGAGATGTGAGGCGTGCATTTTCTTCATAGCCAGCGTTAGTCACTTTTCAGGGTCTCCTGGGCGTTGTCCCACATTTGCAAGTTAGATGTTCTCTCTCTCTCTCTCTCTCTCTCTCTCTCTCTCTCCCTCTCTCTCCCTCGCTCTCGCTCTCGCTCTCGCTCTCTCTCGCAACAGGCATATCAACTTATGTAGCCAGTGTTTTCATGGGGGTCCCTCAGGTGATCTTTCTTCCAGCCCCAGGAGCACTGCAGTGGGGAGCCTTGTCCAGGCAGCCCTGGGCTCCTGGCCTCATCCTGGGATCACTGGGTCCACGGGTGTGCATGGTTTTAATTTAATGAGCTGACAGTTGCCCTTGAAGAAAGTTCTGGCACACCCTCACCAACAGACCTTTCTTTTTACCTGGTGGATTTGGTTTGTTTTGGTAATGGGAGATCTCAGGCCGTAACAGGTGGAAGCAGCGCACGTTGTCTGTGTGTACATACGTGTACATACGTGTCACCAAGTTCCACAGACATGGGCACACTCATTCCCTACTTTTGGGTCATTTTGAAACAAATCTCAAGCATCAGCTCATATTGGGGGTCAGGTGCCCACATGTGCCTGCTTCTTATGGGAGAGCAGGGGGCATTTCCATAAAATAATGCCAACGTGCATTATTCGCTTCCCAAGGTGCATCTTCTCCCTTGATTCTCAGGTGCCCCATCGGGAAGGCAGAGTCGATTCTAGGTGTTTTATTTAGAGGGAATTCAGTTTAGACAGTTTGTTTAAACAGATGGAGGAAGAGAAAAACCAAAAAGGGGCAGAGAGGAAGCCCCTAGAGGAGCAGCTGGAGCTGCAGGGACACAGCCCGCCGCAGCAGGTCAGGGAGGTATCCCCTGTCTGAGATGCTGTCCAAGATGGAGGGCCTGAGGGAGAACCTTCCGGGCTTTCCTGAAGCTAACCAGGAATCCTGAGAAATGTAGTTCCCATAGCAGGACGACAGACAGTGGATCAAACAGGGAGCTTGATCCCTGCTTTACAGATGAGAAAGCCAGGTTTAAATGGCCTGTCAGGGAACATTATTTAGTGATGAGCACCACCCCTGACACCTTGACTCTCTAGGTGCAACCTGAGGCAGGTGTGGGCATTGACTGCCAACTGTGAGGCCCTGCTGTGACAGGCCTCCGTGGTTACCAGATCTTCCTGGGCTGAAGGAACCCACTCCCCAATCCGTGCTCAGAGCAGACACTGACTTGTTCCTGGCCATTGGATTGGGTTGTGCCCTGGGCTAAGGCAGTCCTTGCTGAGGACATTGTACCAGCAGACAGAGCCCTTGCTTGCCTGGAGGGCTCCCAGGAGAGCAATGTTCCGCACCAGGAGAGATGCCAGAGGAGCTTTCCAGCACTAAGCAGCACAAGGTGGCTTCTAAAGGCAGCTTTAGACTCAGGTGGGCATTGGGCATGTGGCTTCCTGGAGGTGGGGCCAGCAGGGAGAGAGGAATGGTGCCAGATACGTAAACAGAGAGGCTCAACAGCAGTGCGAGGCTTGAACAGAAGCTTAGAAACTCAGTTACACAGGAGACCCCTGGCCAGAGCCATGGAGCTCCCAAGACAAGCCAGTCCCTTCTTAGAAAGCAGACCTTGTTTCAGTTACTTTACATACGTTAACTTAGTTCTCATGATAATCCTCGGAGGTAGGTACACTCACCCCAGAGCAGCAGGCGAGTTGCAGAGGGGTCGTGGCAGCAGGAGTCCACATAGTAGGAGTAGAGTAACAGCGGGCACGCGTCTCAGCGGTTACCGTGCCAGGCTCTGCCCTTGGAGCTCATGTCAGCTCCTTTTGTCTTCATCACATTCCTATGAAGGAGCTACTCCTGTTTCCATTTTACAGACGAGGCAGCTTAGGCACAAAGAGATTCTGTGACTTGCCCAAGGTCCCCCAGCAGAGCTGGAATTCAAATCCAAGTAACCTGAGTTCAGAACCTGTGCCCTGAACTGCTGCTGTCCCCTGAGTGAGAGAGAAGAGTGCACACCAACTTGCCCAGTGATCTGCACTCGACTCTCACATTCTACCTTGGTAGAGGCTCATCACATGACACAGTGGTCACCGTTTGCCAGGCAAGGAAGCGATGAGAGGCTGTGGTGACAGCAGCTAATGGGCCTCCTTGGCATCACTCCAGGTCCTGTGCTGAGGGGTCCTCATGTATGATTAGTGAAGCTTGTTCTGTGACCCTGGAGGTCAAGACAGTCGAGGAAACTTAGGCTCAGGGGTGAAATGCCTTCATTCAGAGCTGGAGGAAGTGTTGCTGGCACTGAGGTCCTGGCACCACACTCTAGTGACTTGAGGACTTTGTATATGATCTCGGGGGATATAAATTATATAAATTGAGCTCACCCACCAGATGTTAACTGAGAGCCTACTGTGTCAGCCACGGTGCTAGTGCTGAGGGACAGCAGTGGACAAAGCTGCTTTGATCCCTACTAGCGAGGAGCTCACTAGTAGTAATCTAGATAAAGTCAAAGCTTCTGCTCATTCTGATTACCTGTTGCAAAAAGCTCAACTCACAGTTTTTTAGCTTGAAGCCAAGAAAGAAGGTAGTTCCAGGATTTGTTCAACAGCTCCCCGTGTCAGGTCCCCAGGTCTGTACTTCTGAAGTCTTCTTGGCCTTTCCTCATGATTGCAAGATGACTGCTGTGGCTTCAGGTGTCGCAGCCTCTCAAAGTCACGAGGCAGAAAGCAGTAGTACTTCTCTATTAGGAAGCTTCCCAGAAGCTTCTCCCTGCAGGCTTCTTAACTGGAAAACTAAGTGGCTTTTTTAGCCTTGATATTGATAAATGCGCAAAGGACAAGATGGTTAGAATACTGTAGGGAGCCAGTGAAAGTGTTTGCTCTAGATCAGGAAGCAAGCTTTCCCTCCTTGTCAAACCTGACTCCAGGCCTGTATCCTCCCACCATGGTGTTCTATGCCTTTATTCATCATGCAACGCCAGAAAGCCTAGAAGTTAAAAGCTTGGACTCTGAAATCATCCTGCAGGATGATTTGAACCCACTTTTGCTACTTATCAGCGGTGACTGTATGCATGTTACTTATGCAGATCCCTTTCATTCTATGCCTCACTTTCTCTTATGTAAAGTGGGGGTGATAATAGCCTGTCTTGAAGGATGTTTGAGTCAATGTGTTAATACAGGTGCAGGCCTTGGTCTGCTGTGGACCAGGTGCTGTGCCTATTTGCTTGCCCCACTGTGGGAGCAGAGCAGTGTGTCTACATGAAGCACCTGACAAATGCCAGTGAGCCCACCTTTCCACATCAGACTGTCAGACCCTGTCCCTAGGCAGATGGGCAGGAGTCCAGAGAATGGTCCCCGGGTGGGGGGTTTACAGATGGGGATATCACGTGGGGTGGATCGCAGAGAGGAAGGAGATTGAAGAGCAGGCATGACTAGCTCCTGCAGGCCCATCACCAGCAGGGGAGCAGCTGCTCCAGCTGCAGAACCTTGGGGAAGTGGTTGAAAGTCCTGGGAGGTGATTGGTCTGTGAGTTACAGCTAGTCTGTGAAGGGAAATCATCTGAAACCTAAATTAAAAAAAAAAAAAAAAAAAAAATCATGTAGGGTCACAAGGGAGGTTTTGGAAGAGATTTGCTGGCTCTGACAGAACCGTGGGCCTTGGGCTTTGCTTTTGTTCCTCGTGGACCTGCACGTGCTCCTGGGAAGCCAGTGTTGTTTCCATCTTTCCAGGGAGTGGCACGACCTTCAAGAGTCCACTCCTAGCCTGGCACAGTGGCACATACCTGTAATCCCAGCAACTTATGAGGCTGAGACGGGAGGATTGCGAGTTCAAAGCCAGCCTCAGCAATGGCAAGGTGCTGAGCAATGCAGTGAGACGCTGTCTCTAAATAAAATACAAAATAGGGCTGGGATGTGTCTCAGTGGCCAAGTGCCCTTGAGTTCAGTCCCTAGTATCAAAAAAAAAAAAAAAAAAAAAAAAAAATCCACTTCTGAGTCCTTCACTGGGTATGTGAGCTCCTGCTGTGGGTTCCAGGGTTTGGGAGTGAGCAGAGTCCACACTCTGTAAAGCTCATGCCCTAGGGGAAGGGGAGATGCAGGGGGACCCCAGTCTCTCCCAAGCCAGTGTTGGGAGCTAAGAGTCTGGGACTGCTATGAAGTACTCACATTCCAGTCTTCTCCCTTCCTGCCTCTGTGTGACCTTATCTATAAAATGAGGGCTTGATAGGACCACTGTCAAAATTGCATTCTGCTACATGTAACAGAATACCAGTGAGCACGGCTTCAATGAGATGATTGGTGTTTTGTACCTAGGAAGGAAAGGGAGTGTATGCAGGCTGGGGCAGAGCTGCTGTGGGAGGGAACAGGCTCCTTCCATCTCCTGTCTCCTCACCTTCTGTCCTCAACATGTGACATACAGCCTCATGTTCACAAGATGGCTGCCATGCCTCGATAATGGCATCCACAGCCCAGATACAAGAAGAAGGGTGGAAGAGTCATGCCAGGTGACACTGCCGCTCCCCCTTTATTAGGAAAGCAGTAGTTTTGCCAGAGGCTTCTTCCCTTGTCTCCAGCAGGCTTACATTTATCTTTTCTTGGCCAGAATTGAACATATAGTTAGGCATAGCTATAAGGAAATATGAAAGCAAGCTTTTTGGATGGGCATCCTACTGCCCCAACAGATTTGGACTTCACTCAAGGAAGAAGAGGAGAGTGGGTTTGGACTCCCTCACCAGCACTACCAGGCCAGGACCTGGCCCTGAGCAGCCCACAATGGAGGGTACCAGAGTCTCGCTCTTTGGGCCCAAGTTCAGGTGCTCACGTGTAGGAACGCCACTGCTTTCTGCCTCGTTGCCGCATCTGCCCAGGGGGAGTGATGCCTCTGCCCTGGGGTCGGCTGAGGAGCGCTTAAGAGAGTGTACAGACCTGAACCGGAAGGACCGCAGCATGCAGTCCACCTGGAAGAGAGCCGAGATTGGCTTTTGTTTGGAAAATTGTTTGATTTTCTTAAAGGCAAACCCAGCCCTCCCACCTGACCATCAGAGCCCAGACTTACTGGCCTGAAACAACTCACTTATTCATTTCTCTCCACACCTTGTCTGAACTACATGAGGGCAGAGAGCCAGAGCAACGCCACATCTCTTTGACCAGCATCTTCCATTCCTCTGCATTGGCACCACCCCTGCTCGGGGCCAGGCCACTCTTGTCACCCACGCAGAGAGTTACTCTAGTCTTCAAATAAGGCTCTTTGCCCCTTGTCAGATACATTATGTCCATGGCAGCCAGGTGGGGCCTGGCCCTCCTAAGCCTGTAGACTCCTGGTTCCTAAACCCTCAGGACCTTTGCACCTACTGTTTGTCTATCCACTCCCCCCACCAACCACCCCTCTGCTGGCCAGTTTCTTGTCCTCAGGGCTTAAAAACTGCCCACTTGGAATCTCCTCGCCACCTGCTCCACAGCACCCTGTTCTTCCTTTCCTCTCGCTGTCTTACTGTACTCCGATATACGTACTTGGTAAGTGCATTTAATAAACGTTTGTCTCCCCCTGTGGACAAAGGACAGAGAAGGGGCCACCTTGTTCACTCATTTATTTTTATTCCATAGTAAGAACAGAACTAAACAGGCCAGAACTGTTTAGTGAGTGGGATCAGTGGAACCTTCACTGTGTGGGTATCTTTGCCTGATTTTGAAAACATGTTTATTAAAAATAATTCAAAAAGATACAGAAAGGAATACAGACACACTTTCAGAAATCATTGATCATCCCAGCACCAAATATGAATTTCCTTGCAGCCTTTTCTCCTGGTTACACGGGCCCCTCGTGCCTGTCGTGGGGGATGGTTCTGTTCTTTTGGTTTTGTTGTGCTTTATATCCAATGCCATGAAATTATTTTTTTCTTCATCTGTAATTATTTCTTTGGGATCAATTCCCAGAAGTAGCATTACTGGTTCAAAGGGTAGGAACATTTTTTAAGGCTATTGCCAAATTGCCTCTAGAAAGGTCCCACCAACCGAGGGCAGTTTAAGTCTGTCATCCTGGGAGAGGGGCCTATTTGCCAGCATCTTGGTCTCCTCCATGCTGTAGGAATGCCATTCCCCTCTTCTCCTGGTGGCCCTGTTGCCCCTGCCTACCTGGCCTGTATACCTGTCCTATGTGTGGTCCAGGGTGGGATGTTTGTGGAGTTGTGCAAACAGCACCATCTGCCAGCCAGTCCTGTGGGCTTTAGAAGAGGCCTTTTGCACCCAGTCAGGATCAGAACTAGGTTCCTCTGGAATCTTCTGTGGCATTACTGCAGGGGTGGAGCTGGGATGTACATTCCAGTGGCCTGGCCCCCAGCCCCTCTGCCCACCTGTCTTCCCCACTGTGGTAAAGAAGACAGAACTATCAGGCGAAGGGCAGCCCCTTCCCCTCTGTCCCCAGCTGTCCTTGGTAAGCTGCCCTGAGGCCACTACTATGGATAAAGTCCCACTCTCCCTGTCTGCTCCTGGCTAGGAGAATGCACCTTCCTGGCGTGCCCAGAGAGTTGGTGCTCAGGCAGGTGGAGTGTCCCTGCAGTATGGCAGTGGAAGCCTTATGCAGGAGAGAAATGACCCTCAAGCCAGAAGAGGGGTTGGGGCAGTGCACACGCGGCGATCCAGGAAACTAATCTTCAGGGCTTCAGAGAGGGTGTTCCAACAGCTTAGATGTTTAAAATACATACATATATTTTTAAAGTTCCTATCTAAATAACCTGCACAATGCAGAAGACTTTAAAACTTACTGTGAAATGTAACATAGTTAACCAAGAAATGTGCAAAACAGATACACTTGGCCTTCTGTGTCTGTGGATTCAAATACAAAAGTATTTGAAAAGAAAAAAAAAATCCTTGCTGAACACGTAGAGCTTTTCCTTGCTGTTATTCCCTATAAAGAACACGGCATAGCATTGTGATGGCATGCGTGCTGTCAGGAGATGGTTTAAAGTGCAAGGAGCGTGAGCCCTGACAGGCCAGAAACTGATGTCGTGACTTTCTGTATAAGGGACTGAGCAGCTGCAGATTTCAGTGTCCTCAGGGGATTCGGGAACAATCCCCTGTGGATACCAAGGGACAGCTACATGCCATTTAGTGAAGAATGACAAAGCAAGTGCCCACATCAGCCTAGGTGGAGAAATGTAGAACCATGGCACCACCCAGAGCCCCCAGGACTCTTCCTCCCCTCAACCATCGCTCTTCAGGCACCTGTGGTCACCATTTGCTGGTCTCTTCCTATATGTGAGCACCTCCAAGTGACCCAGTTCCAATTCCCATGGCTTTGAACTTCCTGTAAACAGAGTCATAAGCAATGAATATTGCTCTCTCTGACTTCTTGCTCAGCATCGTGTCTGGGGGATGTGAGGTGTCCACACATTTCTAGGCCTAAAACTCATTGACATAGGCGAGCTTTACAAATGCTATTCTTTGTGCATTTTGTTTGATTGTTTAGTGTTAGAAAGAATAGAATGAATCTACCACTGGTATTACAGAGGCTTTCATAAGTGAGTTGATCAAAAGAACCATCTTTAAGAAAGAGCACAGGTGGTCTGTGCTTTGCCTCAGTGGAAGGCGAGGGATTTGGGAAGTTTGGGAGCCTCAGGCTGGAGGATAGATCAGAAGTCACATAAGCATACTCTCGATCCCTGCCCAAAGGGAACCACTGTTAGTCTTCCAGATCTTTCCTCCCATTGACCTAAATAAGGAAGGAGGGAGGGAGAGAGGAAGGAAGGAAGGGAGAGAGGTAAAGAGATTCAAAATATGTCACTTGATATATACTTGTTTTCTAATTTCAGTGTGAAAGAGTATATCACTCTTGAATTACTTTGTGGGCTGAGTTTGTTCTCTGATTAAAGCAGCCAGTTCCGTTGTAAAATTCTGCTTCAGGGTCATGGTGAGACTGGACAAGGCGCTTCGTGAGTTCTCCCTAGAGGACATGCAAATTAGGGACCAGAACAATGCCTGCCCCTCATGCCAGTGATTTGTTTTGTTTTGTTTTGTGGGTGGTTTATTATCTGCTTCATTCTCCCCACCCGTCAAGTAGTCTCTGCCAATTCCTTAGCTTCCCCACTCCCTGCAGATGTTGGAACTTGGACTCTGGGGAGAGGTTAACAGTGGGACCAGGTCGAGGCTGCTTGGCCTGGGCTAGTTGACTGGCTAATTGGTTATTCAATTTTTCTTTTCTTTTTCCTCCTCCCTTCCTCCCCTCTTCCATTCCTTCCACTGGGATTGAACCCAAGGATCACTCCACCACTGAGCTCCCTCCTCCGACCCATTTCTTTTTTTTATTTTGAGACAGGGTCTCACTAAGTTTCAGAGGCTGGCCTTGAACTTTCCTCCTGCCTCAGCCTCCCAAATAGCTGGGATTACAGGTGTGTCCTCCACATTTGGTTAGGTGTTTTTGTTTTCATGGGTTCAGAAATAACTTGGGGACCTGGGCATTGTTCCGGGTGCTGGGAGTAGAGCAGCGATCCTGTCTGGCGGGGTTTGATCGGCCCTGTCAGAGTGCTGAGTGCAGCTGCCCTTGCCACTATGGATGCTTTTCAACATCTTGACTAAGGATGTGTTGAGTGCTGGTCAGGTGCCACTACTGTGCAGAGTGCCTTACTGGGAACGTCTCACTGGACACGCCAGCAGTCTGGGAGGTGTCACTGTCATTCTCGCTGGTACATATTGGGGCTGGAATTCAATCCCAGTAACCTGATGCCAGAGTGGAAGCCTGATTCTGCTTAAATCACCAGCGGGTGGATGGCTGGGTAACTGGGTGCCCATTGCGTTGGTGGCTGTGCCCCTGCTCTTTTTGGAGATGACAGTGTTATGATGACCATAGATCCACATACGGGAGTTCAAGTCCCACTTCTGCCTTTCACCTCACTGTGCGACCTTCAGCAGGTAACCTACCGCTCTGAGCCTCAGTGTTCCCTTCTGTAAAATGGAGACAACAGTGGGGCCCCCCTCCTTGGGATGCTGCCACTTCAGTGGAGCCAGGAGTGAGGCCAGAGCTTGTTAAGTGGGGACTGCGCTTGCTAGGGGTAGCCCAGGAACCGCCCCATTAGAGCAGCCTCCACCCTGGGCTTTTGGCTCCATAAATGCCAAGTTTTGTTTCCTCTTGGCAACTTGTGCTCTCAGGTGGGGCACTCTCATGAGCGGCCACGGGCCAGCTCTGGAGTCAGCCCAGCCCAGCTTCAGACCCCAGCCCTTCCTCTCATTCTCTTTGTGGACCCTCCCTGGACCTTCGTTGTCCCATTGTGAGGGGCCACAACCCTACCTCAGAGGGTCATTAGAAATCTTGAGCGCAGTGGTTCTTGCCACGTGCTCTGCACAGGGCCTGGCTCTTGGTGGACCTCTATCAGGACCAGTTATGGTGATGGATGATGACTGCTGGCAGCTGGGTGCCACCCAGGAGAACAGGGCCCCGTGTGTGTGTGTCCCTTGTCCTCAGTGTCCTCCCCTCTCGTCCCCCTGCTGGAAACCTTCCTGACCGTGGCATTCCTGGGGGCTCTACTGCTGCCCCATCCCCTCCAGTCTAAAATCATCCTCAGGTGAGGACAAGCAGAGCCAGAAACGCCCTGGGCCTGGCCCCCCAAGAGCAAGATGGAAAGAACAGGGCTTTAACAGATGTTCTGTTACAAGAATTCCCTGACTCTGTTTAATCAAGATTGCCAAATATTGATTTAATCTCCAGGCCCAGCAGATGTGATGTTAGCAGGTTTCGGTGGCAATTAGCTGGAATTAGTTTGCAAGTCAGACTCCATACTGACAAGACGCCATCTCCTACACAGGATACTTGGCCTGGCCACAGGAGCAATCCCTGTAGGGGACACATTAAATATTTAGCCATCAGTCTGGCCTAGGCAGTGGCCCCCAGGAGCAGATCCTAAAGTGGGATCCCGGCAGCCCCATGGACCCTGGAGTTGCCTGCACGATGGCTGTAGGTGTCACCTACGTGACTAAAAAGTTCCAGTATTAAAAATAAGCAAGATAGCCACACCAGTGCCCGTGGCTTGACACTGAACTTGACTAGAGCCAGTGAGATCCTTCAAGAGCAGCCTGGAGCAGTGATAGTACCCCAGTTAAACCTCCCCTGGAGTGGTCACCCCAACAACAGAGGCCCCCATCTGGCTTCTCAGGCCCATGGCCTGGTTCCATCACCTCATCCCCCTCATCCCCCCACCACAGCATGTCTGCAGCTCCTGGGTGGGCCTGGCATGCGTGCGTACACACCAGGAAGCATCCCTTTCCAATTGAACATTTCAAAGTCTCATTTGAAGCGAGTGGGATTAGCCCAGAATTGGAACAAGATGCTCAAGCCACATGTGCTTCCGGGGAGGTAACAACACCCGGCCCCACAGAGGCTCTGGGGCTGCCAGGAAGACAGGGTTTGATCCTCTCGTTCAAGAGGAACCAGTCTGGACTGTTTAGCCCTTGAGCCCAGGGAAACAACAGGTCATTGCAAGGCCACATTTGGTTTGCTCAAAATTTTTAAAATTATTATTATGTAAGTAAAAGTGATAGCAACTAGTATTTATATATCACTCTGTGCCAGGGTTGTTGTTGTTTTTTGCAATCATCTTGCTGTTGCTTAGGGCCTTGCTATTGCTGAGGCTGGCCTCAAATTGAGATACTCCTGCCTCAGCCTCCCAATCTGCTGAGATTAGACTGTGACAGGGATATTCCAAGCCTCTCAGTAAGAGTTAAGCTGTGGGGCTGTGGTTATAGCTCAGTGGTAGAGCACTTGCCTAGCATGGGTGAGGCACTGGGTTCAATCCTCAAGCACCACATAAAAATAAGTGAATAAAATAAAGGTATTTGGTCCATCTACAACTAAAAAAAATTTTTAAAAAGAGTTAAGCCATATTATTATTTCTATTTTACAGATGGGAAAAGTAAGGCATAGAGAGGCTAGTCCAGGAAGTTAAGTACAGAGCTGGGCATTGGACCTGGGCAGTCTTTGCTTCTGTCCACTATGCTGCAGCTGCCACATCAGGAAAAATCTTCAAGTTCTGGTGATAAGTTAGAAAAGCAGCTCTTGACAGCATTAACCTGTTGACTTTTTGTTAAATTTCATATATAAGCATGTAATCATATGAGGTTCTAACTCATGTGAAAGAGTAAAATAAAAACATTACAGCCTAAGAATTTGGGGTGAGCACAGCCTCCGCTTCACCAGGAAAACATGAACACAGATGGGGTATGAGCTGGGCATGGCGGTGCATACCTGTAATCCCGGCAACTCAGAAGCCTGAGACAGGAGGATCACAAGTTCAAGGCCAGCCTCAGCAATTTAATAAGACCCTGTGTCAAACATAAAAAGGACTGGAGATGTAGCTCAATATAAAGCACCCCTAGGTTCAGTCCCCAGGACCAGAAAAGATGGGGTATGAGCATCTCCCCAGGCCTTTGAGGAATCTGCTGTTTGGAAAGATGGGTATGGTTAAGTCCGCAGGCCTGGGAGCAGAGCCAGTGTGGGGGCTGGTTGCCAGTCATGAGCTAGTGAATCTCCCATTCTATCTGCATTCTAGAAGGGAAGGCTTTTGGAGGGGTGATTTTTAAAGCACCATAATTTCCCCTTACATGCTCACTTTTAAAACTAAAAATGAAATTTCAACCCTGAGACATTCTCCCCTATGCAATTGTGAGCATTTCCTTGCAGCCACAGAGAAAGTTCTGGAAGAAGGCATGCAAAACACACTTACTAGGTCTCCATCCACCCCTACACGCAAACTATTCTGCACCTTCTTAAGGTACTGCCTAGAGTAAATGAGCATAACTGTCAAGCTGGATTGCCTGGGTTTGAATCACAGTGTCACCACTTTCTAGCTAAGTGACTTTGGGTAAGGGTCTCAGCCTCTCTGACCTTCTTTGCTTTGATTTTAAAATGAGATTGGCGTTGGTCCCTCCCTCCCAGGGTTGTCATGAGAATCACACGTAAAGCCCTCTGCATGCTGGTGTGCAGCAGGCACTCACTAAGCATGAGCTACGCTCATTCACTGCAGGCTGTGTGGGCATCTTGCATAAGTTACCCGTAGCTCTGCCTCGCTTTATTACATGCCTTGCATTCCCACACTCCCCGCCCCCCAATAGAGAGACCAAGATGGTACCTCCACTGACAGGCATTTTGGCTGTTCACAACTCTTCTGTGTTACAGCAGTGTGAGCCTCCCTGCGTCAAACCACCCCAGTGTGTGATGGGGTGTCTTCCTGAAGACAGATTCTCATAGAATTTTCTGAATTAAAACAAAATAGATATACCTAAAATGTCCACACATAATTTTAACTCATTCTTCCTATTTCCCCCAGGGTTTAGGAAGAGTGTAATGATTTAACACACTTGTAAGCAGGTCAGGTCGCTTGGGACCTCTGACCTTTGTGGAAGTCTTGCCAATTGGAATATAACAGCCGTAAACAGCTGTTCTTCCCTGTGCAAACTGCCCTTATTCCTTGCATGGAAATGAGGGCCCCTCCTGGATGCCAGGGAAGATTTCAATTAGAAACACCAATCTTCTGGATCTTTGGCATTAAATATGAAAGTGCAAGTTTTCATGACCATGGTGAGGCCCTGCTCATAGCTCTTGGGCAGATGGAGCAGCCTTTGCCGCAGCACTTCCTAATGAGATTTCTAAGATTTCCATCCATCTTGGTTCCTGAGGGAGCTCTAAAATGGTCCCATGTATGTTCAAACTTCCAATAAGGTCGGGAAGACATCAAGGAAAAAAAAGGTTCTTAACTTGCAGTCGCTGAGCTTTCTAGAATTCTGTCCACGTGAATTGATTTCGAAGAGACTTTCATCACTCACGTGTTTCCACAACACTCTGATTGCAGCTGCCTCCTTTTTCATCTGAAACATCGTGGTGAAAGGTGGCAGCCAGACTGCTGAGCTTTGAGACCCAGCTGCTCCACCTGCCAGCTGCGTGACTTGGCCACGTACCCTTTCTTCGTCTGTGAGGTGGGCATGATAGTTGTCCCTGTGGTATGGGGTTGTGATCACACGTGAGTTAATGCACGCCAGCATGTTTCCCTGAGCCTAGCATGCTGAGAGAACTTGTGTCAGCTTCTTGTTAGTACTGCCATTGCTGTTGTTTTTCTCCCTACCTGACCCACGGGCAAGGACAATGTTAGACAGGAGCTATCCAGAGTCCAGGGAGCACAAAAGATGTTCGTTCAGAAGCTTAAAAATCCAGCAGACCAAGTTTGGTAGACCCATGGGAGCTCAGCAGAGGGAGGGAGGGAGGAATTGAGCCTGGGGTATGAAGGACCAGCAGGAGGACAGTCCTGGCAGCCTGGGGGACCAGGGGGCTGGGGTTGTAAACCAGGCTCCCCAGAAAAATACTCCCCTGAAGTACATCCTGCAAAGATTGCCAGGGCCCTTCATAACCAGTAATGTCACCATGCATGACCCTCTCAGCAGCCTCCAGCCTAGTTGACCAGTTGACTGACCCCAGATCACAGCTACTGCCCAGGCTTCAGTCATACCTGCCGTCCTGCCTCCCTCCTGGTCCTACTCCAGCGCACGTCTGGCTCTCTCACCTGGCCACCCTCTCAGATTTGTAGTTTCTCCAGCTCGGTGTCAGACCCTCTTAACTTTGTTCTCTCTTCATTGTGTCCTCAGTGCTGGTTCTTCTAGAACCAGCTGCAGAACTTTTTAAGAGACACTCAGCCTGGGTCCTACCCCAGAGCAGTGACAAAATCTCTGGGGATGGGGTGTGGACAGACGCCTGTATTTTTTAAAAAGCTGCTCTGGTGCCTCTGAGGTATAGCTGGGGGCAGAACCCCTGCCTTGAACAGCGCCATCTGAACCCGTTCGCTGGCTCCTCCCAGACTTCCTGCTCATTCACAGTAGCGTTGCTCAGCTGCATATCCAGTGCAATTAGATACTGTTATGACTTCGGTCTGGAATGTTTCCCAAAGTCTCAAGTGCTTAAGTCTTGGTCGCCAGCCAGTGGCACTGTTGGGAGATGATGGAACCTTTAGAAGGTGGGTCTAGTAGAAGGAAGATAGGTCACTGGGAGCATGTCCTTAAAGGAGATATTGAGACCCCACCCTCTCCTTCCTCTCTGTCTCTGTTTCTCTGATACCATGAGGTGCTGCACCACTTGCCCCCTGCCATGATATTATGCCTCACCACCACCCAAAGCAACAGGGCCAAGCAACCTCTGAAACAGTGAACCAAAATAATCCTTTCTTCCTTTTAAGTTATTTATCTCAGGTATTTTGTCAGAGTGGTAGAGAGCTGTCTAATACAAGTGCCCTGCTCGCAGCAGATCAGTGAGTCTTGCCCACCTCATCTCAGCTAGAGTAGCGCTCAGCACACCACCATTTTCTGTCTCATTTCTGTGACTTCTCTCCATCCCACTTGAGCTGTATCTTTGGCACCTGCCATAGTGGTGCAGAGGAGGCACTTAATAATTCACAAATGTAAAGTGCCAAGAAAAGGACCTAGCCCACAGAAGGATTGTTTTCATAGTAGTTGCTGTTACAGATGTTTGTGAGTGTGTGTGTTGTTGTTTTGTTATATAACTAAAATGTTCCTTGGTGGACAGTGGAATAGAGCTGGCTTCATGTCCAACTTGATGTGCAGACTCCAGTGATGACTGCAGTGCCCACATTCTAATTTGGCTCCCTTTACTGATGACTCTTGCCTCATATTCAAAAGGTGGCTGAGTGATTCCATCTCTCACGTCTTGCAAGAGTAAGAAGGAAAAGCAGTCTTCAACTCCAACCCTGGCAAAACGTCATCACTCTTTCTGACTGGCTCACATAGTTTGTTCCTGAGCCAGGGAAGGTTCCTTATCTCTAGCATGTTGGGTGACAGTAGAAGAGAGCTGATCCCCAAAGGGAACTCTGGGCTGTTGTTGGAAAAAGGAGTTAAAGAGGCCATGGAAGCAAACCATACATGTCTACCACTGGCAGGCTCGTGTTTTCCCCTTCTCCCTGCCCTTGGAGGCCCCAGCAGACACTGTCCACAGAGCAGGGCCTATTGGAGTGAGGACACCAAGGCTGCAGTGCTTGTCTGCTGTTCTAGCCTTCAGAGTTTGGGGGCCTGCTAAAGTGGGGCTACCTTCTCAGCTTGGAATGCCCCACGTCTGCACAAGTGACAGTCTGGCCAGCAACTCAGGAGGCCAAGGCAGGAGGATTCACAAGTTCAAGACCAACTCTGGCAACTTAGCAGCACCCTTAAAATGAAAAATAAAAAAAGCCAAGGATGCAGCTTAGTAGTAGGGTGCCCCTGTGTTCAGTCCCCAGTACTGTATAGATTTTTAAAAAACAAGCTGTAGTCTGGGAACCCAAACAACCAGTGATTATCTACTCTCCTAGTAGACCCTGGTTAAGTCCCCACAGGTGGTCAGCGTGATCACAGATTATGGCTCTGCCAGCTTCCTCTGCAACTGAAGGGACTGTAGACCACATTGTGGCCAATGGACCTGAAAGCGTTGAGGTCAGCCTAGTACGATGGTGCTCCCCTGTAATCCCCGCTACTCAGGAGGCTGAGGCAGGAGAATCACAAGTTCAAGGCCAGCCTGGGCCACTTGGTAAGACACTGTGTCAATACAAAGGGCTGGAATGTAGTTCAGTGATAGAGCATTTGCCTCATAGGTACAGGACCCTGGGTTCCATCCCTAGTACCGCCCCCTCCCACACCCTGCAAAAAAGAAATATGAGGTCAGGGATCAGGGGCTATTCAAGGTCAGGGAAAGATTATTCTTCCTCCTCATGGTCAGTCAGGTAAGAAGAGCACTCTTACACCAGCCCTGTCTGTTCCCTTGACAGTGGTTCATTGAGAAGTGTGGCCCACCAGCTTGTGCATGGCCCACCAGCTTGTGACTGTGAGACAATAAGACAAAAACTGTTCATCAGCAGCACACTGCAGGGGCAGAAAGGAAAGGGGAGAGCATCTGCCTGTCGGCCACACCAAGCCTGAGCCTGTGTCTGACCTCCTAGCAAGTTACATGTTTGCATTGTCCCAGCCACCACTGACTGCAGAGTGCACCCTGGCTGACTCCACCACTGCCACTTGCTTCTTGCTTTGCTGCTGTCTCCAAGGCCACCCTGCTGTTTCCTGTCAGCCTTCCTCGCACACAGCCCCTGTATTAGCCAGGCCCCTCAGAAGCCAGTAGCAAAAGCCAAACGTGGCAATCTTCAGCAGAAACAGAACTTAGCAGGAACTCACAGAATCACCAGGAGGTCAGAGGAGCAATTTTAGAGAACAGGTAAGGGCCAGGGGGCTCTGGAGGGAAGGAACCTGGATCCACAGCAAAGTTGGCCTAGTTTCTTGTGACCTTGCACAGCGTCCCACTCGCTCTGTCCACCCACTGTGATTCTATAATTGGGGGAAGAGTTCCTACCAAAGATGCACCGAAGAATGATAATGCAGGTGGCACGTCCTTGTCTGAAATGCTTTGGGACTGGACATATTTTCGGATTTGGGATTTTTCAGATTGTGGAATATCTGTATATGCCTAATAAGATGTCTTGTGGGTGGGACTCAGGTCCAAATGTGAAATTCATTTATGTTTTATACACGCCTTATACACATTGCTGGAAGGTAATTTGATGCAGCATTTCAGTTTGACTGCAGCCTGGCTCTTAAGTTCAGGTGTGAAGTTTTCCACTTGTGGAACATTTTGGATCCTGGATTTTCATATTAGGGACAGTCAGCTTGTGATAGCAGTGACAGTGAGGTAAGGGGTATTATCCGATTTTACAGATTAAAACTGGCTCCATAGCACACCAGAGTTTGAGCTCAGGTGTCTGGTTCTTGTGTGCACATTACTCTCCTCTCATAATGGGGCTCCCTGTCAGGACAATCTGGTTGTTTTTAGGAAGGGGAGTACTACAGCAGATAGCTGAAAGGGACTAGCGTGCACAGTCCCTGAATTCCAGAGGCTATGGGTACCACTCAGCCTCATAATGTCACGGGAAGCCAGGTGTGGTGGTGCACGCCTGTAATCCCAGCAGCTTGAGAGGCTGAGGCAGGAAGATTGCAAGTTCAAAGCCAATGTCAGCAATTTAGCAAGGCTCAGTGAGACCCTGTCTCTAAATAAAATATAAAAAATGGATGTGGCTCAGTGGTTGAGGGCCCCTGGGTTCAATCCCCGGTACAAAAAAAAAAAAGTCACGGAGAGACTCAGCTGCACCTGCTCAGGGAAGGAATTTGTGCAGAGACTAGGGCCTGCTAGAACATCTGTGTGCTCACAGAAAGGCACAGAGTGGATTGAGGGTTTCCGAAAAGGTAGCCAATTGTGTCCAGTGAAAAGTAAGGCCCTCCTTCCCCTTCTTATGACACACATTTAGGTACTGGGAGCACAACAGGGCTCCCATTCTCATGGGGTGGAAGGCCAGTAATGAATAAGAGAAATAAGCAAATATGTTTAGGAGCAAACAGGCAAAGGAGAAAAAATGAATCGGGAAGGACATGGGAGTCGGGGGACAGACACACGGTTCCCTTCACCAGAGGCAACCACTGTTAGTACTTTCTTTTCTTTTGTACTAGGGATGGAGCCCAGGGTCTCTTAGGCACTGTACCACTGAGAGCGATGGTTGAAATAATGTCAAGTTGTAGAGGCTGGCCTTGAACTCCCAGTCCTCCTGCCTCAGCCTCCAGACTGCTAGAATTTGCAGGCATGCACCATAGTACCCAGCTTAAAAATCCTTCTAGAAATTCTGTGATGGTAATTTATTGCTATTGTTGTCACTGTTAGTTTTGCTTTTCTACTTGGGAGATTTTACATACATTTGTAGATCTCCAATCAGGTGATTTGGCATCCTTGTTCCTGAAAGACGCAGTTGGAGGGAGCTGAGGCCCACCAGCCTCTTGGCATATGCCCCTGCATCTGGTTCACCATGGGCTCTTCCTAGCCTCTCTTCTGTCTCCCTTAAGTAACCCAACCCTGTGGGTTCCCCTGTTTCCTCCCCTTTTTCATCCATCCCTGTATTGCCTTCTTGGATGTCTTCAGGAATGTTTCTGTGCTTGTGGGACACCAGCAAGAAAGATGCCCCCTTGCTCTGCCCTCACCTTCTGCTTCACCCTCTGGTCCTCACTTCCTCAGAGCTGTGGGCACTCTTTGCTGTTTTGTTCCATGAATCTGCTTCATGCTTCCTTCTTGGTTTCTCTCCCTGGTTCACTCATTACCTTTGGACCCCAGGTAGGAAATGCCTCCCATTTTCTTGCATGGTAAGTAGCAGTAGTTGTTGGCCTGAATGGTCATGTCATGCCTGCCTCTAGATTCCAAAGGACAGAAAAGTTATTGGTTATTTTGAGCCAATGCCCAGCCCTTCCCAGCACCCTACTGCCAGTTATGTTGGCAGGTGAAAGGGGGCAAGGCTACCAGGGAAGCTGACAAGCTCAATCTCAGATGATAAGCTACTTTTCTTGCTCTCCAGAAGGGAGTTTCATCTTCCACAAGTTCAAAGTAAAAACAAAAGGAGGTGATCCTACAGAATGGTTTACACTGCTGGACAGAAGCATGAACTCCCTTCCCCAGAGGCCTGCAAATCAGGATGTGCTTAACCCCACTTTAGGCAGAGGCTGCCTGTTTGCTCATTCATACAAGAAGCAGTGGCCAAGGGTCGTGGACACTGTTCTGGGTGCAGGGGATGCCTCCGTGGGCAGCACAGACAACCCTGCCATGCTGGAGCTAACAGTTCAGCAGTGGAGATGGTGAACGGATAAAGCACAAAATTGTTTTGGCTTTTGACAACTACTAAGAAAAGCAGAAAGCAAGCCATGGTGGTAGAGAAAGGCTTAGAGGAGACGGGTCTTCTCTTTCTACACTGAGTGCTTTGGGAAGTCTTCATTTAAGAGTTGCCATTGTGGGAAGGAGCCAGCCTGGTGGAAAACTAAGGAAAGATACCTAAAAATCCTGGATTGGTATGTTGGAGGAACGGAAAAAACGAGCATGTTGGGAAAAGATGTCAGGGTGACTGGCAGGGGCCAGATCCTGTGGGCTATGGGCCAGCGAAAGGAGTTTAGATTTCATTTTAGTGCAGTAAGGAGTCACCAGGGAGATCTCAGCACAGAAGCGGTGGAATCCACCTTACTGTAAGGCTCACAGAATCTGTTAATCACGTAGATTGCTAGAGAAGCTTCCTTTGCGGTTTCCCTCCCCCAGTTTCAGGGGCTCGGCTCCTGGTGACTCATCCCTCCCTTTCACTTCCTTTCTGGCACTGTGGCTGGGTCAGGTGGACTGCAAAGCAGATGGACAGTAGTCTGCCCTCTACATGCCACCGCCAGTTCACAGGAAATACAGGGGAAGGAGAACATGTTAAATGGCACCGCAGGGATCCCAAAAGTGAAATTATACAGGACAAGTGACCCCATTCCTTCAACAAGTAGACAGCATCAAAATAAAGGAAGGTGCCTGCTTAGAGTAAAGAGAAGGAAAACAGGAAAACAAGCTGAAGCAGAGTACAGGTCCTGTTGGATCCTCCTTCAACAAACCAGCTCAACAAAAGGCATGTGTGGGGGTGCATCTAATGCATACAGGCCTGCAAGAGAATAAAGAAACTTTGTTAATTTACATGGATATGACAGTTGTTATCATGGTTATTTTTTAAAGATCTTTCCTATTAGAGATATAAGCTAAACTATGGGTGAAATGACTTGATGTCTGAGATTACTCTAAAATATTGTCAGGACTTGGGGTGTAACTCAGCTAGAGGGACTTGTAGAGCTTGTACAAGTCCCTGGGTTCCATCCCCATCACTGGAAAAAATAAAATATTGTCAAAAAAAAAAAGATTGGGCAAACAGATCAAAGAGTAGTGGTAAATAGCTAATGGTTGTCAGAGCTTGCGGGTGGCTCATTATAATCTCTCTGCTTTTGAGTGTGATTGAGAATCTCCATAATAAAAACTTTTTAAAAATGAGTGAAGTTGTCAAAAAAAAAAAAAAAAAAGCCACATTCCCCATTCTGTGGGAGCAGTAGCATGTTCACGACATCTCACATCTTCCTTTTCTCCCATTCCAGCATGGCAGGGAAGATACCCTTGCCACTGGCCGGCCCTTGCCCACAGCTGCTGCTTGCTCTGCCCTGCTGAGCGACTCTGTCTGGAGCCCCCGAGACAGCATCTGCCTCCTGAAGTTGCCCTGGCTCAGCTGTCCACAGCGATGGTGGAGAGCTGGACTCCACAGACTCACAACCTTTGCGTCAGGTTTCAGGGGCCAGCATCCTTCATCCTGGGACTGGCAGCCCTGAACAATGGCTGAAAGTCAGGGGACCCCATAGAGTTGCACCACAGCTTCCAGGGGCCAGCAGCATTCCAGTGCCCGTGGACTATGACCACCTATCGGCCCCTTCCCAGTGATGGCGTGGACCTGGCAGCCGGCTGTGGGGCCAGGGGCGCCGATGTCCTTCCCGGGCCACACACAGGGGACTACACTCCCATGGGATTCTGGGCCCAGAATGGCAGCATGTCCCAACCACTTGGTGAGAGCCCAGCCACCGCCACCACCCGCCCCAGCCCCACCACTCCCGCAATGCCCAAGATGGGCGTACGTGCACGAGTGGCTGACTGGCCACCCAAGCGAGAGGCCCTGAGAGAGCAAAACAACCCAAGCCCCTCGCAGGACACAGATGTCACAAAGGCCACCAAGGTGGCTCATTCCATGAGGAGCATACAGAATGGACAGCCCACTGCCAGCACCTCAGCTTCCTCAGGGTCCAAAGCCTTCCACCGACTCTCCAGGAGAAGGTCCAAAGATGTGGAATTCCAGGATGGGTGGCCCCGGTCCCCCGGCAAGGCCTTCCTTCCTCTGCGGCACCGCAGCAGTAGTGAGATCACCCTCAGTGAGTGTGATGTGGAGGACCCCGGGGAGCCGCGGGGGGCCCGGCACACAGGGGCACTGCCCCTCTTCCGAGAATATGGCAGCACCTCCTCCATTGATGTGCAGGGCGTGCCCGAGCAGAGCTTCTTCGACATCCTCAACGAGTTCCGCAGCGAGCAGCCTGAGGCCCAGGGCTCCCAGAACCTCAGCGAGCTCCTGCGGGCAGATCCTGGCTCTCACCTCTCAGGGGGTGGCTGTGGAGCCAAGGGAGACCCCCGCAACGGACAGCCCTCCAAAGATAGTCTCCTTCTGCAGCCTCTGAAAGAGAAGGAGAAGACCCGAAAGAAACCCGTGCGGGGCCTGGGCAGTGGCGACACAGTGGACTCATCCATCTTCCGGAAGCTGAGAAGCAGTAAACCCGAAGGGGAAGCAGGGCGGCCTCTGGGGGAGGCTGAAGAGGGTCGGAGCCCTCCAGAAGCAAGCAGGCCGTGGGTCTGCCAGAAGAGCTTTGCCCATTTTGATGTGCAGAGCATGCTGTTTGACCTCAATGAGGCAGCTGCTAACCGCGTGTCAGTGGCCCAGCGGCGGAACACCACCACAGGGGCCTCAGCTGCCTCTGCCGCCTCTGCCATGGCGTCTGTCACGGCCTCACGGGCCCACAGCCTCGGGGGCCTGGACCCAGCTTTCACCAGCACAGAGGACTTGAACTGCAAAGAGAACTTGGAGCAGGACCTGGGCGATGACAACAGCAATGACCTGCTGCTCAGCTGCCCACACTTCCGCAACGAGATCGGAGGGGAGTGCGAGCGCAATGTGAGCTTCTCCCGGGCCTCTGTGGGCTCCCCAGGCGGGGCAGAGGGCCACCTGGCGGAGCCCGCCTTGAGTGCCTACCGGACCAATGCCAGCATCTCAGTTCTGGAAGTGCCGAAGGAGCAGCAAAGAACACAGAGTCGGCCCCGGCAGTATAGCATCGAGCACGTGGACCTGGGTGCCCGCTACTACCAGGACTACTTTGTGGGCAAAGGTGACCTGGGCGGGTGGGTGGGTGGGCATGCTGTGGCTTGTCTCTGAGACCCCCACTGCTCATGCATTTGCTCTGAACCAGGCCCTGGTTCTCGGTTCTGAGGGTGCCATGAAAATGGGACCTGCCTGCTCCAGGGCTCGTGATGCAGTGAGCCGAGCCACAATGAGCACTTGGCCCATGTCTGGGGCTTGGCTAGCGGTCCGTAAACCCGGAGCCATGTGAGACTATGGATGCCCAGTTATTCAGCAAACATGGGCTTGGTGCTATGTGCCAGGCACTTTCTAGAGCCTGGGGGGTGTAGGATTGACCAGCACCTAATGTCAGTTAAGATAGGTAAGGGGTCGTAGGGTGCCGAGTGCCGCTGAGAAGGGTAACGTCCAGAGGAGGGAGAAGTATGTCCAGGGGTTTGCAAATGTCAGGCGGGGCCTCTTCAGAGGTGCACTTTAATACTGAGTGGAGGCAGGAGACGTGTGCAGCTGGGAATGGCATTCCTGGCATGGGAAATAGCGAGCACAAAAGACCTGAACACTGGAAGAATAGGGAGGAGGCCAGCATTGCTGGGACAGTGACTGGGGGAGGCTGGAGGGAGCCATGGCAGAACAGTGACAAGGACAGATAAGTGGAATTCTTGTGGGCTTTGGTGAAGATTCGTTTCTACCCTAAGATGCAGTCACTTAGGTGGGCTGTGAACATGGGAGCACCCTGATCTGTGCTCCTGGCCTCCCTCTGGCTCCCTCTGGCTGTGTTGGGTCATGCTGTTGGATTGAGAGAGGACCAAAGAGGAGGCTTTGGAATGGTCAGGAGGAGGAGAGGATGCACAAGTTCAAGATGGGAGCCCAGGAGCCAGAACAATCTCATAGACAGGTTCTGGATCCATTTCGAAGGTGAGGCGATTGAAGTGAGGGTACCACCAGGGAGAGATGGGCTTCGTACAGCATCAGTGCTATGGGACACTCTCTGGAGGGAGCACAGCAGAGTGCGAAGATCACAGACCCAGGTAGTAAAAGAGTGGAAGAGAAGCCTGCTGGCAGGACGTAGGCAGCTCCAGCTCAGCTCCAGCTGATTGTCATCATGAAGAAAGGCAGACACACCTAGTGTTGACAGGCAGTTCTAATTTTGCAAAATTCTCCTGAATTCAGATGTTTTAGTGTAGACTTTCCTAATTTTGAAAATTATTTTATTTTTTGGTACTGGAGATTAAACCCAGAGGCACTTTACCACTGAGAGCCACATCCCCAGCTCTCTCTATTTTTCATTCTGAAACAGGGTCTGGCTAAGTTCTTAGGGCCTCACTGAGTTGCCAAGGCTGGCCTCAAACTTGTCACTCCTGCTTCAGCCTCCCGAGTTGCTGGGATTACAGCCATGCCCTACCGTGCCCAGCTGACTCCTGATTTTTAAACACTGGCAGCTGTATTCAGAATCACTTATAACTGGTAGGAACTGGTTGAAACAATATAGAAGTGTGTCTCATATAAAGAAGGCCAGTGATCATCAACCCAGGATTGATGTGGTTACTCTTTAGCACCAGTGCAATGCCAGACTTAATATATGGCTTCCAGCCCTCACAGTTCCTGGCCCCAGGGCCAAGGTGACTGCTGAAGGACCAGCCATCACATCCATTTGCAGGCAGGCCAAAAGAAAGGGAAAGAATGTATAGGCAGACCTCGTGTGAAATCAGGCTCCTTTGAAGAGCTTTCTCAGAACCTTCATCCAGCTGTTTGTACTTATTGGCCACTCCTGTCTGGAAAGAGGCTGGGAAATATAGGTTTTTAACTAGTCAAAGTCTCTCTTTTCATCTTCCAAGAATAGAGGGTTTATTTTATTTTATTTTTTATCTTACAGGAGGGGGAAATGGATAATGGCTAGGCAGCTAGTACTCCACAGAAACTTATTTAAAAATTTTTTAAAGCACTGTTCCAGTAAACATAACAAGTGTCAACTAGGTCATCCTGCAGGGCTCAGAGCGCATCCACGAGCTCCAGCCCTGGGTCTGGAGCATGTGTCCCGCAGCTCAGTAGCTGTGTGATGCATTTCTCCCTCATGCTGTCTGCCTGTGAGGAATGGAGCTGATCATAGTAGGATCTCATGCCCAAACCAAAATAACACAAGATTGAAAATAAGAGGATGAAAAAAGAAGTTCCAGACGGTTGCTGATCAGGAGAAAGAAAGCTGATGAGGCAGCATCAGTGTCACACAAAATAGATTTGAGTCTGAAAGCATCATTTAGAGGAACTAAGGGGGCCATTTATGTTCATTTTTAAATTCACCAAGAATCTGGAAACTGGGAACCTGGCAACCTGGTTTAGGGCTGGAGAAATAAACTGAGAAGGCTACGTGGAGAAGTAGACAGATCCTCGTCGTCATTTGTGCACCATTTGTGCTTACAGTAGACACTCAATAAACACTGACTGATGACTAAGTAATTTATGAGCTTCTGGGGCTACAAAGAAATCGTTTTTTAGCCAGGAGCAGTGATGCATTTCTGTGATCCTAATGAGCTGGGAGGCTGAGGCAGGAGGATCTCAAATCCCAGGACAACCGGGGCAACTTGTAAAGAATCAGGTTGGGAAGGAGAGGCAGCTACTCATAGGGCCCTTTTTCTGGGATTGGTGGCTGCTGACTTTGTGGACTTGAGCCAAGACAGACTGCCTGTGTGCTCCCATCCCAGCAGGAGACTCCAGGAAGAACTGTTTGCCTGAAACAGTTATAAGATAGCAGCAAGTTTTAGGGAAAGGGGGAGACAGATGTCATTGAAGGGAAAAAGCAGGTCTGCTCCTTGACTTGCTGAAAGCTCTGTCACCTAAGGGGAAGAGAGCAGGGTTTAAAGAACCATGGTCAGGTAACGGTGCTGCTTAGGGACTTGTGGTCCACAACAAATGTCATGCCCTAGGGTGATAGCCAACACTTTAGTCGTGTGGTTACTGAGTGTCCCACCTGGAGAGTATTAACTCACTGACTCCTCAGGACTGCCCTTAAGCCCATTTTACTGCTGAGAAAGCAATGGAGCCACTTGACCTGGGCCGTGTATCTTATTTCACCCCAGATTTGGGCCAGCAGGAGGCTCTCTGGACTAGTCTTAACCACTTGGCCAAGGCTGGACCACTTGCAAGTGCAAGATTAACACCAGTGGTGCTGGGAGTCACACCCCATGCACTGTACTGAGCATCTCACATGTGCTCTCTGAACTGCAGGTAGCATCAAGGCCTCCATTTCTCAGATGAGAGAACCAGAGACTCTCTAAGTCTGTGACTTAGAGCAGAGTTGGCACAGAAGGTTGGGCTTTCACTTTTTCTGGTTCTCTTTTGAGCGGGGATGTGATGAAGCATGAGATCTGTGTGACCAGGACCCCGCCCCCTCCCCTGTCCTCCCATCAGCAGGGATGGGAACTGTCCTTCCCCACCAGCTGACTCTGAACCCACCTGCTCTTCCCATGCAGAGCATGCCAATTACTTTGGTGTGGACGAGAAGCTGGGACCAGTGGCTGTGAGCATCAAGCGGGAGAAGCTGGAAGACCACAAGGACCACGGACCTCAGTACCAGTACAGGATCATCTTCCGGACCCGAGAGGTAGGGCCCCTCACCATCACTGTTATTTTCTAAATCATAATGGCAACTCAGCTTCTTGTATCTGTGCTCTCTGAACCAGGTTCTGGGGTCAGGTGCTTCTGCTTCTTCCATCATCCTCCTAGGAGCCCCAGAAGAGTGATCCTGTTAGTCTCTCCATTTAACAAAGAAGGAAACTAGAGAAGTTAACTGACTTAAATGGAATCAGTGAAAAGCGGGCAGGCTGGGATTGAATCCAGTGGTGTGATCCAGAGCCTAGGATTGCAAGGTTTCTTTGCAAGAGATTAACTCTAGTTAGCATAAAAATAAAGGGGAAGGGCTGGGGGTATAGCTCAGTTGGTAGAGTGCTTGCCTCACATGCACAAGGCCCTGGGTTTGATCCCCAGCACCGCAAAAAAAATAAAATAAAAATAAAAAAATAAAGGGGAGGTGAGGGATATGAGGTGTCCCACATAATGGAAAGAATGAAGGCAACAAGCCTCAGCCTGGGCACGCACAAATTGGAGGATCTCAACAGGGCCTGCTGCTGTGCCTGTTAGCTCAGAACACTCCCAACTGTGTCCTTCCATTGAGAACAGAGAATTCCGTGATCCAGCTGGGCCAGAGGTCTTCCCCTGGATTAAAGATCAGCTGTGGCTAAGGAAGAAAGCCTGGTGGGTGCACCTTGCTCTACTGTGAGTCTAAATTGTGACAAAAAATCTATTTCTTACTGATTAACAGGTTTGTGTAATATACAGGGCTAGGGTAAGCTTCAGGTTTGGCTGGACTCAGAGACTCCAGCAACGTCACCAGTTTGCCTCCTCGACTCTGCTCGGCATGTCTCTACCTCCTTTAGCATTGTGAATATCATTCTCTTCTGCCACCAGCAAGCTGTCTCTATATCATTGGAAAAAGGAGACCAACTGCTTGGATCTTCTATAACTTCCCATCAAGAAGGAAGGACTCTTATCTGCCAGGTTTCTGCTCTGCGTGGATCTCGAGTCTCCACCTGGGTCGAGTCACTGTGGTCAAGGGTGATAGAGGAAACTGACTAGCTGGAGGGTTGAACTCCACCCTGGGGCCAGGCCAAGGGCACTGCGATTGATGGTTCCATCTTCTGTGGGAGCCACCCAGAGGAGGCAGGATCCTCAGCAAAGAGGGTGGCGGGAGGCAGGCAGAAATGATAGACTCCCAAAAGGCACAAGTAGGAAGACCTTTTCAGAAAAGAGACAATCAGCAGGCAGGCCACCCAAATTGGGTCTCCCTCAGCTCTGCATTCCCCAGCTCTATGGGCCTGATGGAAACTCAGTAGGCTACTGCTGCCAGGGCTTTGAGTTTGGGGCCAGCCCAGTATTGGACCTCATCCAGGCTGGCAGATGCTGCACCGAGGGTCCTCACCCCATCCCCTGACAGACCTTCACAGAGGCTTTGTGGCAACTGAGAATGGGCCCCAAAACCATATGCCCAGGCTGTCGGTGGTCCCAAGCCCCCTTTTCCCTCTGCTCACCTTTCTGACCAGATGAACACCACATCAGAATGCGAGGTGACAGTTCACACAGCATCAGACTGAGTTAGGACATATGGACAACTTCTGGGTGAAATGACAACCACATTCATGTAGGAATAAGCGGGCTTGAGCTGTAGTTGCTGTTATCACTGCACACTGCTTAACACTTGCATTGTCAGGCATTGTTCACGTCCTTCATATGTTTACTCAGATCTCATCACAGTTCTGTGATGAAGACACCCTTGTCCTCATATGTGTGACAGAACAGACTCAGAGCAGTTAAGGAGTTGCCTAAGGCATCCTCCAGTTAAGTGAAAGGGCTCGCTATTGTCTGTGCTCCGGCCACTGTATGGGGCTGCCTCTGGTAGGCCCCTGACTGCCTAGATTACACATTTGGCCCATTCCTGGGTCATGAACTTGGATAACTTGGTGCCAGCATTTTTGTTTTTAATGAAAAGAGAATACATAGAATGGATTTTCCAAATGCCAGTGCTCACAGGTACTGAGACCTTGTGCGTGTGTGCTGGGGCAGCCTGTGATCTTCCTGCTGTGCTTCCTATTCAGTAGTTTGAAACTGGCTCCAGACTGTTCCTTTCCACTTCCCACCCCCAGCACCCACCAAACCGGTCTCTGGAGGCTCCAGTCCACCCCATGCTGGGCACAGGGACCCTGAGTCTCATGATCATCACCCCCACACACACACCCGCCAGCCCTGACTGGAGTCACAGGTACAGCAGTGAATGAGCAGCAAAGAGGCGTGGGAATGTGCTTCTGTGAGGGAGCAGACAGCATGCAAGATATCTACTAAATTATGCAGTGATAAGACCAGACCAGGTGATAAAGTGGAAAATAAAGTGAGGTAAGGGGATAAGTGTGGAGGGCGGATAGATCTTGAGACAGGATGGTCAAGGGAGGCTTTATTGGGAAGGTGACATTTTGAATAAAAACCTCAAGGATAGGTGAGGGAGGGAGCCATGTGAAGATCTGACAAAAGAACAGTCTAGGTGAAAGGAACAGGTAGTGCAAAGGTCCTGAGGCAACTGTGTATGTCTTCATCTATAAGATGGGCTGTGAGCTGTGCCTGGACAGATAGGAAGGTGCTCTCAGGCTGAGCCCTGTGAAATGGCAGCAGGGACTGCAGGGCAGCAAGAGCTCTGAGTGCCAGGTGCCATGTGACTGACGAGACTGATGGCTGACATTACTTGCCAAGAGGTTGGAGCCTGTGCTGGGAATGTGGGGTCCAGCTCATGGACAGACAGGGCTCTGTCCTTCTGTCCACACATGCATGCCTCAGACTCCAGTTAACCAGGGCACGGGGTCCAGACTCCCTTCCAAGTCAGCCTGCTGGCCTACCCCAGATGGCCACCCTCAGCAGCCAAGCAGACAGTCCCGAGTGGGCCCGCATCTCCCAGCAGATGGGATGTGAGCATTGGCAGTGCCAAGCTCCCCAGGGAGGTGAAGCAGACTCGGAGCTGGGCCCTGGCACCACATGCCCAAATGCCAGCTCCCAGCGAGCCTGACAGGGCGAGACTGGCCAGGGCTGCCCTGCCCCAGACCCTCTTGCTGGCACTGGCTCAGCTGGAACACGGGTACCCCAGCCAACCAGGGACTGTCTGGCCCAGTGGGCTCTCTCCAGCTTGGCATAGGTAAGTTTTTGACAGTCCTTAGTTTTGACAGGGTTAGAAGTTTGGTTTTATATTTTCCTCTTCACTTTTTCTTTTATATTAATAAAGAACCAAAAACTCATTGTTAAGAATTTAAACTACATAAGTATGCAAAGTAGGAAGGGGAATGTCTTAGTAAGTGAAGAAAGCCAGAGCCATGGTGTCTGGCAGGACCCCATCCGTGTTCAGCAGGTGCGTCTGGGTGTGTGCGTGTGCACAGACGCTTATATAAACAGTCCCAAAAGCATACTGTTAAGTGGGAGGGAAGCAAAGTGTAGTTTCTGCCTTAAGGTTGGAGCGCTTCTCAAGTGTCTTTGTGGCTCTGCATGAGTATATGTGACACGTCTGCACGCAGCGATGGCCGACGTGTGGGGCTCTCGCTGTGTTCCGGATGTGGTGCTAAGCAGTACACGTGGGTTTCCAGTTCAGATCTTTTCAATTCTTTGAAGTAGGCATTCTCGTCCCCATTTTGTCAATGAGCAAATGGGCCTAGGGGAATTAAGCCACTTGCTCAGGATCACAGAGCAGGGGATGGGGTGAAAGGCCATACCTGCCTCTCAGCATAGAAAGGCAGGAATGCATTTGTGCAGAGACACAGGTAGTGTTCTTTCTTACATGGCACTGTGTCCTCTAACAACTCACTTTGTTCCCTCAGTGAGATGATGCCAGGCCTTGGGTTCTGAGCAGAGATCTGTGGCCTGACTCAGCTTCAGTGGAGAGATTGGACTGGGAGTGGGGCAGGGGCAGGGAGCCCAGGAGGGAGAAGACAGCAGTGCAGTGGAAGATCATGGTGGACATGACCAGGTATAGGAAGATGGCACTCAGGATCCAACAGTGCCCTTCTTATCCCTAGTGCAGGGATAAGAAAAATGAGCAGGGAGCTTTTCAAGTAGTGAGTATTGGTTAAACAGCCAAAGCCAAAATCTCAGCACAGGACACCTGTCTTCCACGTGGAAGAATGGAGGTTGGTTTGTTTGGTTTTTTAGTACAGGGAATTGAACCCAGAGATGCTCTACCGCTGGTCTACATCCCCAGCCCTTTTTTATTTTGAAACACGGTCTCATGAAGTTGCTGAGGCTGACCTCAAAATTGCCATCTTTCTGCCTCTGCTTTCTAAGTCACTGGGATTATAGGCAGGTGCCACCAGGCAAGACAAGAATGACGATCTCTGGTCCTTGAGGTCTCTTGTCCCCAGCAGAGGGCGCTGCGGGACAGTGTCTGTAGGATAAAAAGATGCTGATCCTATTGGTGCATTAATTGAAACTTAACAGCCCTGTGGCCACCCAGGCTGGCAAGGCAAAGTGCCTGACATCATTGCTATTCAAGATTGCCTTGCTTATGATAAGAGAGATGTGTTTGTTTTATTAATCACCGGGGCCAGAACTGGGAACTCCCAACCGTCAGATCATTCCATTCCGTCCACGCACACCTCTCTCCCAGGTCCTGTTTGGCAAGGGTGGGCTGTGTGCTTAGAGACGAGGTCATGACACACTTTTGCTGCCTCCTGTGTCTGTTGACTTAAGTGAGCATGTTTTTACAGTTGACACTGGTTTTCTTTAGTGTTTAAACCACAGCTCCAAGTGTATTTTAGGTGCTGAAGCCCCAGGGGAGGGATTTTTTTTCCCTGTGGTGTTCCAGGCTCTGGCTATGCATTCTTGGTATGGTGTTGACCTGCTGTGCTTGGCCCAGGGCATGGCATAACCTTGTGGCCAGCAGCACACTGTGACTGGAAGCCTGAGCTGGTGTTAGTGAGGACATGGCGTGATCAGGGCTCCCAGACAGGGCTAGTGGGATGTAAATTGGTACAAATACTTGGAAATCTGTTGGAAGTTTAGTAAAATTTAAAATTAGCATGCTTAGTGATTTAGCAATTTCTAGGTGTAAACCCAAAAGAAAATATGTTCATGTGCACCAAGAGGTACTTCAGTGAGTGTTCCTAACAGCACTATTCACAGTTGACAAATACTGGAGGCAGTTCTGGTGCTCTTCAAGGGTAGAAAGGAATAAATCCACAGGGTAAAAACATCCACCTCTCGCTACAGTGTGGTTGAATCTCATATATACAGCATTAAGAGAAAGAAACCAAATAACAAAAGAATACAAATCGCCTCTGGGGCTCTAGCTAAGTGGTAGAGCACTTGCCTAGAATGCACCAGGCCCTCGGTTCTATTCCCAGCCCCATGAAAAATAAATAGATAAATAGATAGATAGATAGATAGATAGATAGATAGATAGATAGATAGATAAGCCACTTGTGATTTTTCATAGAACAGTGAAAACCAGACCCATAGTTTGATATGCAAGCTGACGCCATTATGCAGGACTGGCAGGTGCTTTACATGAGTGTTCACAGTAATAACTAATTAATTAATTAATTAATTAATTTTGGTACTGGGAATCTAACCCAGGGGCCCTTTACCACTTAGCTATATCTCCAGTCCTTTTTATTTTTTTTATTTTGTGACAGGGTCTTGCTGAGTGGCTGAGGGCCTTGCTAAGTTCCTGAGGTTGGCCTCAAACCCGAGATCCTCCTGCCTCAGCCTCCCAGGTTACATTTATGACATAATGTTATTATGATGATGACTGTGGGAACCTACCTCCTTGTGGAGCCTGTTTAATTCCTATAACCCGTCTCCCCCACTCAGCTGTCAGTGCCACAGGACAGGGTCTTAGCTCATTCCCAATACTTAGAATAGGACTGGCACCCAGGAGGCAGCATGTGGCATGTGCTGGACAGGAAGGCACATGGTATTTCATTTAACATCCCAACAACCTTTCAGGTTGATAATACTATTGCTGTGCCCATTTTTGTACCACAGACAAGGACATTGAGGCTCACGGATCTGAATTCACTTGGTCAAGATCACATGGGAAGGAGGCAGCAAGTTCTAGGTCTGGCTCAGACCCAGGACGTTTGATCAGCCATGAGAACTTTCTGGTTTTTTCACAGTACTGGAGCTACATCTCTACCCACAACCCCGCCACGCCTTTTTTTTTTTTTTTAAAGTAGGGTTTCACTGAGTTGCCTGAGCGGGCCTTAAATTTGTATTCCTCCTGCCTTAGCCTGCCAAGTACCTGGGATTGCAGGCATGTGCCACCCTACCCAGCTTGCCTTCAGACTTCTTAATCTCCCACATGCCTCTTGTCCTCTCAAGGCCTCAAAGATTCTCAAACCTCCTGACCTTCCCTCCTCTTCCTTGAGTAGCTCATCACTCTGCGGGGCTCCATCCTGGAGGATGCAACCCCCACAGCCACCAAGCATGGGACTGGGCGCGGCCTGCCCCTGAAGGATGCGCTGGAGTACGTCATCCCAGAGCTCAACATCCACTGCCTGCGACTGGCTCTCAACACTCCCAAGGTGACGGAGCAACTGCTGAAGCTCGACGAGCAAGGGGTGAGCAGGGCTCGGGCAGGGCTGCTGAGCTGGGGCTGCCTGCGGCCCCACTCCCTGTACTCTTTTCATCTCATTTATTTATTTATTTATTTTGGCAAGTAATAAAACCCCATTTGACTTAGTTTCAGCAACAGAAAGAATCTGTTAGAGCAGCCACCTAGAAGGGAGACAACCACCAGGAAGTTGGTGGGTGCATGTGAGTGTGTGTGTGTGCACGCCCACGCGCACATGTGCATGCATGTTATGCACACTGGCATATGAAAGAGGGAGAGAGAAGGTGAAAGAGAAAGCCATCTCTCCACACTGGCTTCTGGTGTTTCTCTGGCCTCTTCCATCACTACCAGTATTGCTCTTGGATTTACAGTCATACACAGACCCCAGCTAGCTGAGTCTGTACTGTAGAGTCACTGATTAGCCCCTGTATAAATCAGGTGCAGAGTCCATAGTTCAGGGACCAGGAGAATCAGGGATACTAGAAATAAGCATGGTTAGTAGGGGCCATCTCTACCAAAAAAGCGTGGACCTTAAGCCTGGAGCTCCCAGATTTTGCTCAGCAAGTGCCTGTCCACTTCCCGTAGGAAACTGTCTGTGCAACCATCTCTACCTTAAGAGTGGCAGCGCCAGCCACCCTCCATCCCCAGTAGAGAGAGCAGGTGGCACAGACACCTTCCTGCACTTCTCTGGAAAGGGTGCGTGGAGAGAGACAGCTGGGTTCTGCCTCCACATCTTTTTCCTTCCTCCCAGGCCATGGCTGAGTTCCCAGGTGGTCGTAGCAGCTCCTGGGCTCAGCACCTCAGAACCGCACCTTGTTCCACTCCTTTCACCTGCTTGGCCAGGCCAGTTCCATACTGCTGCTCTTGCCTCCACAGCTGTGCCGGAAGCACAAGGTGGGCATCCTGTACTGCAAGGCTGGCCAGAGCTCTGAGGAGGAAATGTACAACAACGAGGAGGCCGGCCCGGCCTTCGAGGAGTTCCTTGCCCTCCTGGGCGAGAAGGTCTGCCTGAAGGGCTTCAGCAAGTACGCCGCCCAGCTGGATGTTAAGAGTAAGTGACAGCCACCTCGATCTGATGGGAAGGACACAGGGTATGGGACCTCTCAGGTGCCACTGATGCGAGCGTAAATAGTGCAACCTTTGGGATGGCAGTGTACCGACCGCATTCTAGCAAAGTTTGAAGACATCCTGCTGTGCAGATCGGCAGTTGCTCTCCACAAGCTCTGTACATGGGCATCAAGAGCTGTGGGCCCTGGAGAGCTCCTGGCGCACCCTGCGGAATCCTAGGAGAGTCACACAGCAGAGCTGTACTGGCCTGGAGGAGGGCCGGCCGCCTGCTCCGTGTTGCATGTAGACAGCAGATCTCAGGAGAGCAGGTACCAGAGGATGCCTTTCACGTGCTAGCTAGTTAAAAAGCATAACAGCATATTGTTTGGGAATTTGTTTTTTTAAATAGCAGAACCCCAAGGAAACACAAGGGAATGATAGATGCCACATTCAAGCCAGTGGACACCTCTGCAAGGATCAGGTGGATATGACTGGAAAATGATGCTCATGGTAGAGGGTTGGTGGCATTCTCTGCGTAGAGTGCACATGCATATGTGAATGTATCTGATGTGTAGGAATGACATGCTTCATGATGAGTAGTTTGGGAACATGGATGGATGACATTCATGGGTGTGTGCTGCGGGGTGGCCTGTCAGTGGGTTAGTGGCTCAGGTTGGAAGTCAGAAAGCCCCAAATAAGCAGAGCATGGTTGCACATGCCTGTAATCCCAGTGGTTTGGGAGGCTGAGGCAGAAGGATCACAAATTCAAAGCCAGCATCAGCAATTTAGCAAAGCCCTAAGCAACTTAGGAAGACTGTCTCAAAATAAAAAGGGCTGGGAATGTGACTCAGTGGTTAAACACCCCTAGGTTCAATCCCCAGTACCAAAAAGAAAGGAAGGAAGAAAGAAAAAGCCCCAGGATGACTGAATCACTCCTTCCTCCCCACACCTCCCAAGCCTCAGTTTGCTCAATTGGAAAATAGAGGCCCAGGTCAGGAAATCAATCTGGGAGAGCCAAATAACTTATCAGGCAGCACATGTGGCTGTCATCATCATCTTTACCTGCACCGAAGGAGGCAGTAGGAAGAATAAGCATACTCTTGTGTCACTTACTGGCTTTGTGATCTTCAGACAGTTGGCTTTGCTTCTGTGCCTGTTTCCTCATCTGCAGAGCAAGAGTAAGAGTTGTACTTAACCTTAGGGGCTTGGTGAGGGGGAAATGTGACAAGCAGATGTTCTCAGAGAGCCCCAGGAAGCATATGCCCCAGGGCAGAGTCTCCCCCACTAAAGGCAGGGGTGCCCCTAACTTGAAGAGCCACTTGGAAGTTGCCTGGCTCTGGCCTTGGTCAGCTGTGACTTTGGTGTCCCCATCTGACCTTAAAAGGCAGCATGGGATACTGTTTTTAAAAAATTCACCCAGCTGGAGACCTGGCAAATGGCAACACCTGTAATACCAGCAACCAAGACAAGAGGATTGAAAATTCAAGGCCAGCTTCAACAACTTATCTCAAAAAATGGGGAAGGCAGTGTTGGGAATATGGCTGAGTTGTAGAGTGTTCCTGAGTTCAATCCTCAGAACCAAAAATGAAAAGGAAAAAAAAGCAAATAGATGTAGAGGGACTGGGGGTATACAGCTCAGTACTAGAATGCTTGTCTGACATGCACAAGCCCTGAGTTCCATCCCCAGCAGTGTGGGGGGAAAAACAGTGTGCCAGGCATGGTTGCTCAGGCCTGTAGTCTCAACTACTGGGGAGGCTGGGATGGGAGGCTCCCTTCAGTGCCAGGAATTCAAGACCAGCCTGGGCAACACAGTAAGACCCCATCTCAAAAAAAAGAATCAGATCTGGAGTCAGCTAACCTGAATTCTGATCCAGACTCCACCACTCATTGCAGTGTGACCTCTTTGTGCCTCAGTTTCCCCCTGTGAAACATGGGGTCAGTAACCAGGTATGCCTCTCCCCAATCATAACCCCCCTCCTATTAGAGATAACCAGTATCCTGACTCACATGATAATCATTTCTTGCTTTCCTTAGCTTTGCTGCTTTTGTATGCATCCCTAAACAGTATAACTTGTCTGGCCTGCTTTTGCATGGAACATGAACAGAATCATAGTGTGTGTTCCTTTGTGTCTGGTGTTTTTCACTCAATCTTATAGGATTCACCCATGTTGCACCTGTGCCTTGTTCTTTTTCCTGGCTGTATATTTTTCCACAGTATAAATATACCACAGAGTGTTGGTTCATTCTTTTGACTGATGTTTGAAAATTCTTGTACCCAAAGCACTGGGCTATCAATTAAACCTACCATCAGGTTTAAAAGATGTTGCTAAAATGTTTCCCAGTGTGGTTGCACCAGTTTAACCTGCCACACCAAGGGTTCCAGTTTGTCCACATCCTCACCAACCCTTGGTACTGTCAGACTTTTTAATTTCTATCAGCCTGGTGGGTGTATAGCGGGAGGTTTCCTTTTTATCTCAATTTATTTTAAAGAGTGGATTTAAGTAAAAGCATCAAGTTAAAAACTAGCACAGATGGTATGTGGGATATGGCAAAAACCCAGAGGCTTTGGAAATGTGGTACTAACTCATGTTTCTGTCCCAGCTGACTCCACGGGAACCCACTCCCTCTACACAACGTACCAGGACTACGAGATCATGTTCCACGTCTCTACCCTGCTCCCTTACACCCCCAACAACAGGCAGCAGGTCGGTATTTCCATTTGGTGCTCAGTTGGGCTCAGGGCATTCTCCCTGCTTGGCACTGTTGGCTGACTGTTCACCCAGCATTGTCTCTCCTAGGGCCATCCTGAGGATCAGAGGAAGGCCCTTGGCCTCAGAGACCATCAGTCTCATGGCCACTTCATGTGGGAGTTAGCAACTAAGCCAGGTGTGATGTCTGGTTGACACCGGTTCTTCTGTCCCTTGGCCACCCTGCCTGCCTCTCCCTACACTAACTCCCTTAAGGGTCTCTTAAGTCATCACTGGTCTTATGAGAAAGAAGAGCAAATTACAATTATTTTGACTGCAAACTCAAACCAAACTGGCAATAGAACAAAAAAGGGGACTTACTGGGTTATGTAACTCAGGGAGGGGGCTGACTTCAGGTATTGCTGGGTCCAGGGGCTTGGACAATCTTAGGAATCCTCTCCATTTCTCTCTCCTGCTTTTCTTTTAGTAACTACCTTCATAGGTTCTCATAAGTAGTGGCAAAAATGCCCCCTAACAACCCTAGCTCACACCCTGCCAGCTTAGCCACACCACGGGAAAGAGACTTGTTCCTTCGGTTGTCCCTGGAACATTTCAGGGCTGAATCTTGCTAAACCGTTCACATGCCCAGGCTCTGAGCCTGGGATGGGGATGAAATCAGCCAACTAGCCAAGCCTGAGCTGCCCATCTAGAGGCTTAGTGGGGTCTGCCCAACTTTAGACAGGGACGGAGATCAGTGAGGGCTTCCCAGAGGGGATGGAAGGTGGGCACCCACAGCAGACACCCACTGCCAAAAGGCCACTGGTGCTGCTGCCAGCTCCTCTCCTGGACACACCACATGGACTGGGCCTGGGGAGCAAATTCCCAGTTTCTAACGAACAGAAGCCCACAGAGTGCTGAGGATTTAGGAAGTGTTTATTTTTTACCTGTTGCACAAGTGACATTGTAGGTTTCCCAGGCCAAAAGTGGTCGCATGTCATTGACCGTGAGTTTACCCTAACTGTAAAGAACATTGATCTTGGAATTAGACCTTATTTTGGTCTTCACCACTTACAGTTGTGTGTGACCTCAGTAAGAGCTTTCTCCTCTCTGAGCCTTAGTCCCTCCTGTCATATGGGCTGAGTGGTAATGCCATGTCTCATGGTCCTTGAGAAAGGGCCAGCCCATGGAGGGCACAGGAGGCAGGCATTGCCAGCTCCCAGGTCGTTGGAGACCTAGTGGGAAAAGCTTAGCTTATAGAGTTCAACAGCAGTGGTTGGAATTATGGCTCTTGCTCTCCATCATTGGTGAGGTAGGGTGAGTCACTTAACCTTGTGAGCCTGTTTTCTCATCAATAAAAGAGGGTAAAAGATGCTCTTCTAAGCAGGGCAGGGATGGGACCTGACTCAGGTACTTGCAGGCTCCCTCTTGCTGCATGTGGGAACTGGCTGTGGGGATGCAGCAGGAACAGGACACAGGACCCCTTGAGCCAACCTGTGACGTTTCCTCTCCCCCTTCTGACACCTGTTTACCAGCTACTGAGGAAGAGGCACATAGGGAACGACATTGTGACGATCATCTTCCAGGAGCCCGGAGCACTACCTTTCACCCCCAAGAACATCCGCTCACACTTTCAGCATGTCTTCATCATTGTCCGAGTGCACAACCCCTGTACGGATAATGTCTGCTACAGGTAGGCGCCACCATCCCTGCTCCCCAGCACACTGCTGAACTCCAGGGCTAGTCACCAGCAGCAGGCAGCATGCAGAGGGTGGACAGCCTGGCCAGGTCAGCCACCTCCTGTGCAGCTTGGTAACCATCCAGCTGGGGCTCTGTCCATGTTCCCACACCACCAAGAGAAGGACTCCCGCCCCCAAGGGGTACGCTCCCCAGTTCTAATCAGGAAGCCAGCAGGGATTGTATTTGTCTGGGATCTTTTGTTGCAAGTGACAGAAAACCCACTCAGTCTGGCTGAACACAAAGAGGCAGTTGTGTGTATTGGCTCCAAAAGTGACACGTGGGCACAGCTGGGTGCATTCCACTTCCTGCATGGCACTTGGTTTCTGGCCACTCTCAGTGTAGCATCCTACCAGCTGCAAATCTGGCAGAAAGAGCTTTTCTTCTTCAGGAGTGGAGCAGAAGGCCCAGGATGGAAGGCCACTGACCTGATTGGAGACAGGTGCCTGTCCTAGAGCAAATGACCAACCAGGCTACAAGAACAGAGGCCCAGGAGCAATGGCCCAGAGGGGAATCTAAGGACAGAAGGATGGGGGCAGGGCAGGTGGACCACCTACAAAGGTGGCTGTCACTCAGGAGATAGAGGGGAAGGTTTTAGTTCACAAATGATAAGTAACACAGGCCTCCAACCTGCTGTGTCCTTTTTCTGTCCTCCTCAGCTACAGCACTCTCAGAGAGTGGGGCAGGAGGGTGGAGCCTTGGTCCTTGGAAACCACCCACTCATTAACAGGCCCAGACTGTCAGCGTGGCCTGGGAGACTCGGAATGGGATAAGGTGTGCTAGTTGCCCTTTTCTGAGAGTGATTTCAAATTCAAAAGATGGAAAAGGGTGTGCAGATAAAAATCTCCCCAGCCCCCCGTCACCTTCACAGAGGCGGCAGGTGGGCCGCTGTTTGTCTCCTGATGCTTTAGGCACACCCAGCAAATACATGGAAGTTTCTTTTCCATCTTTTTTTTCTTTTCCACCTTTTAAATACACATGGAAGCATGCTGTTCACACTACTCCATGTCCTGAATTTTTTTTAACCCAACATCTTTGAGCTCTTTCCATACCAGTAAAGTGCGTCTCATTCTTTATGACTGCTGAACATTTCCATCATATGGATGCTTGACATTCTCCTGCTGTCCTCCATTGATGGGCACTGGGGTTACTTCCTGACACCTGCAGTTGTTTCTTCTCCTGTTGCACCTGTGACCACGTGTACAGCTGCAGGACAAACTAAAATGGAAGTGCTGGGTCAAGGGTCTGTGCACGTGTGCACTGGTAGTCTTGGTGCAATCACCAGAATTTACCAGTTTCTTCTGTCAGCTGAGTGTCTGGGAGAAGGCAGGTGAGGCATGCCAGTGTGTGTTGCTCGCCAGTGAGAACTATGTGCCAGATGAGCCAACATGCTGCATGGCAAGGCCACTGTACTAGAACATCCCAGGCTTAAAATTTCCTCCCCCACTGTCCATTTGTTCCTGGGACACAGCAGCAGCTGCAGAGCACCAGCTCCTTGAGCTCTGCGTGTGGCTCAGTCAGGTAGATGATGGCAGGGTTTAAAGGTACATCGTTGCTAGTTAGCTGAGAGGTGACCCTGGGGAGGGCCGATGGGAGAAGGCCATACACACAGAGGAGGAGGCAGCCTCCTTGTGCATCAGAAGTGTGACTAGCTTGCCCTGGTGGCCCTTCTCCCCTTCCTCCCTACTCTGCCCTCCCTTCTTCCTAGCTTCTCCCAGTAGCTTGTGCCCCACCTCCCATGTCTCCAGGCCAGCCTCTGCTTATCTCCAGGGTGACTTCTATCTGTTACACAAACCTTTCTTGTTTTTTTTTTTTTTTTTTTTTTTTTTTTTTTTTAATTTAAAATATTTTTATCAGGACCTGGGGTGTAGCTCAGGGGTAGAGCATTTGCCTAGCATGCACAAGGTCCTGGAGGCCTGGGTTCCATCCCCAGCATCATTTAAAAAAATAAAATAAAATAAAATAAAACTTTTATTATACAGTATTTTAAACATTCTGAAAAATGCATAAAATAATATACCAGGCACCCATGTGCCTACCACCACATTTAACAGATGTTAGCATTTTGCCTTAATCTGTTTCATCTCTCTCTCTTTTCTTTATTTTTAAAGAAAGAAGCTGTTAGAGATATGACCAAAGTTGCCCCTCTCGGAGCCTGTGTCTCCCCTGTGGGAGGGAACCAGGACACTCTTGACCTACCCTCTGGCCTCCTGCCTTAGTTAATTCCTGGTTGTCCTTCAGGACTGCACTGTACACGCCTCTGACACCTCCAGCAGTCGCTGCCCACTGTGTGCTCTTGCCAGACGTGTTTCTGCAACAGCACTTGGCACAGCACAAAAACAACTGATGTGGCTCCTGCCTCCCTCCAAAATAACCCAGTGTCCTATTTACCTTCCTGTCTCTATCATGACATGGTGCTTGGCACACAATAGACACTGAAAGGCTGGCTAGACTAATGCCTGACTCCATCACTGAGATGTCTGGGCTCAGTGGCACAAACTTGTGATCTTAGCTACTAGGGAAGCTAAGGCAGGAGGATTACTAGTTCGAGGCCAGCCTCAGCAACTTAGTGAGTCTCTAAGCAACTTAGTGAGACCCTGTCTCAACATTAAATAAAAGGGTCGGGGATGTGGCTCAGTAGCTGAGCACCCCTGGGTTCAATTCCCAATTAAAAAAAAAATATATATGGCGAAGGTTCTAGAAATACTTGCTGAGCTGCAGGGATCAGGCAGCCTGGTGGTCCCACTGTCTCCTGATCGTGTGATGAGTTGTCATCCTTTCACATTTCAAGTGTGCTATTGCTGAACAGCACTTAAACTTCTTGCCTGTGGCCTGTGGATTATAAACAGCCCTGTACCTCTGCAGGAGAGCAAAGGCCAGCTGTTCTGACCATCCAGAAACCTTCAACAGTTGCAGTTTCACCATTCTTAAAATCATGAATCAGGACTGTGAGAAAAACCAAAATTTGTCACTAAGTAGCCAAGTGCTGAATGAAGCTGCAAAGCTCTTCCCATCTGTGAAGCACAATTAGACCACACCAGGGATTAGACACAAGGGATTGGTGGGGTCATCTCATTCATCCCTGACCTGGGGGAAAGTCCATGCCCCCAAGAATTCCCACAGAGGAAGCTTGCCTGGCTTGCGTGGCCTTTGAAGAAGGGGTGCCCCAGGAAATGCCATTTTCAGGAAACGTTGAACCTGCACCCCTGTACGTTGTCAGAGACCTGTTTCTTCTCTGTCTGTACAAGTCTCAGTCATTACATTACTATCAAGCACCTGTGCTGGTTAATACGCTAAGCCTAGAGTGGTACCTGCCCATGCGACACTCCTGGAGTACAAAGGTACACCAGTGAACAGTGGAGGTAGAGATGGGCTGGGGAGATAGCTCAGTTGGTAGAGTGCTTGCCTTGCAAGCACAAGGCCCTGGGTTCAAATCCCCAGCACTGCAAAAAAAGAAAAAGAAAAAGAAAAGAAACAGTGGAGGTAGAGATCCAGGGATTTGGCTAATCAGCCAGGTCAAGCAGCAGCAATTGTGCAATCTCTCACTCTCACTCATGCACTCTGCTGTGTGTGTGCGTTTTCTTTCAATGCTGGAGATCAGAAGTTTCTGGAAGCTGGTGAGAGCTATGGCTGTGGGACAGGGTCTTTTGTGTAAGGGACCAAGTACCAAAGCCCGTGCCACTATCAAAGCCCAGCAGGGAGGGAAGAAGGAAATACAGTTGTGCAATGCTTTACAGCTTAGATACATTCTGAGAAACATGTCATTGACTGATTTCTCATGCAGATGTCATAGGATGTCTTACACAAACTGGGGTGGCCATGATGTCACAGGCAATATCATCTTTTTTTTTTTTTTTTTGCATTCCCTCTATTTTTTTATTGGTGCATTATAATTATAATTTGTTGTGCCATATTTGTACATGTGCATAGCTAGGCAATAAAATTTTATAGGGCTGCAATCATGTGTGGCCCTCATTGCCCCAGATGTCATTACATGGTGTGTGGCTGTACTCCAACCACTCCTCCCTCCTTCCTGTCTCCCACATTGGCCAAACTCAGTTAGAAACCAGAGGTCAGAGGAAACCAGGAGATGCACACTTAAAGATCTTCTTTCCAGAGGAGGGCAGATGGAAAGTGGTACATGCCACTAACGCCCTGTGTGGTCTGGCCCCTGATAACCTTCCCAGCCTCCTGCTCCTTGCCATCTGGGCTCTGACCCCCTGGGCTCATTCCATCCTTTATGTGTCCTTTCCTACCACTTCTGCAGTGCATGCCGTGCCCTCTGCTGGCAGTGCCCTCTGCTGGCTGTGCCCTCTGCTGGCAGTGCCCTCCTCCAGCCCTACTCAGCCCTTAGATTCCGGCTTGTCATCTTCTCAGAAAAGCCCTCCCAGAATTCCCCCCTGTCCAAATCAGGTCCTTCCATTTTGTCATGATAAACTTCCTTTGTAAAAGTTCATGTATGTATTTGGTTAGTATGTTTCTCTTCCTAAATTTAAAGCTCTGGGAATGCAGGGACCACTGTATCCCTAGCACCCAGGAGAGGGGTATCCAGAAAGTACTTGTCAGACAAATGGATGCATAGTGCACTATCCCCCTGCCAGGGTGGAGACAGGGAATCAGCAAAACCTGAATAAGCATTACATCATGTTTGTGTTGCATGGAATATTTTCCAGTCTATCATCTCTTTATTTAAGAAAGTATCCTAAGTAGGAAGAGGAAGTGTAGGAACTCAGTACCCACAAATGGAGGCTTCCATACAGGATAAACCTAATGCATGTTGTACTTTAAGAAAAACTTAGTTAATTCATCTCTTGTTCCCTTCTGTCAGCTCCTGTGTCACTATATTTAAGAGTCACCTTCCCTGCCCTCACATGAAGACCCTGGCTGATGCCTTGGCCATTTTGCTGACGTTTGGAAATTGCCTACCCGAAGACCACTGAGTATTAACTCCATTTAGTCATTAGAATGTCACATCCAAGATATTAATCAAATCTTAAACTTGGGCTGGGGTTGTAGCTCAGTGGTAGAGTGCTTGCCTAGCACGTGTGAGGCACTAGGTTCAATCCTCAGTACTACATAGAAATAAATAAATAAAGGTATTGTGCTCTTTAAAAAAAAAAATCTCTAATCTTGCCTGAGCAAGTCTCTCTTTGCTCCCAGCTGAGGGCCACTTCTGCTTGGAACCTTTGGTGGGTAGGGAGCCTGGCTGGTCCCTGTTTCTCCACAGCATCCTTCATCTTCTGCCAACCCCGCACACCCTTGAAGTCTTACAGGCAGGAGGCAGACCACAGTCTCCTCCTCACAACTTGGTGGCCCCTACATAGGGTGGGACTGAGGAGAGAGTGGGGTTCACCACCCAGCCTTCCCCCCAGGTTTCCTCCCCGTCCCTGTGATTTACATAGTGGATGATGGGGATCTAGAGTTTTGGTGAACAGGTTTTCTTTTCTTTTCTCTCTCGTTTTTTAAAAATATCCTTTTTACGTGTAGATGGACACAATGCGTTTGCTTATTTATTTTTATGTGGTGCTAGGGATCAGACCCAGTGCTTCCCACGTGCTAGGCAAACGCTCCACCACTGAGCTACCCCAGCCCACTGGCGAACAGGTTTTTAGATCATTTCCTATGTTGCTCTCTGACTTCTGTCACAATGACATCTCCATCAGGACTGAAGAGGAGGTCCAGGATTGTGGCCCAATGGTAGAGCATGTGCTTAGCATGTGTGATACCCAAGGTTCCATCCCATCAACCCCCAGAAAAAAAAAAAAAACACTAAAGAAGAGTGCCATTCTAACTTCCTGTTATAGTTAATTTTCAAAATAACCTTTGTTGAGATGATTTATGAATTATACTAGTGTGACACAAGTGTTTAAAAGAACTAAATCACATAAATGCTTCATGTTGGTCAGCTGTTCTCCAGTGAGGCTGGGTACCCACCCGCCTGGAACTCGGCAGCTCCAGCGTGAGCGGTTCTTTTTGGCTCATGCACATGCTGGTCAGTTTGGATCTGATGGTGCTTGGCTCCAGGTCTGCCCCAGGTTTTCCTCATCCTTCTGGGGCCTGTGCATCCCATGGGATGGCAGGAGCACAGGACTGTAGCCTCTCCCACCACCAAACATACGCACACACACACAAAAACACAGTTCAAGTCTTTCTTGACCAATCAGGTCACATGACAAGGCCCAGGATGGTGGCGGGGTAGGCATTTCCCTCTTAAAAAGGTGGGAGAGGATGGAAAGAATTTCATTCCAAACTGCAGTCTAGTCTACCATACAGCTTATCTGTATGTAAAACAAAAATGACGACTTGAATCATACTTGTGAAACCATCCTTCAATCTTGGTATACTGTATCAAAAGGAAAAATGTATGTATAGGCCCTAAGACATTTCCTTAAGTTTCTAAATTATTATTTAGGTATTGACTTCTGTTCATAAGAGGGAAACTCCTGGGTTGGAGTGTGTTCTGTCCCCGACACTGAAAAAAAAAAAGTGGGCGAAAGGAAACTCCTTTTTTTTTTTTTTACTTTTTAGCATGTATTTTCTTTCTCAAGAGAATCTTAGTGCTTTTCTTTCCACATCTAAATGATTTCTCCCTCCTCAGCATGGCTGTGACCCGATCCAAAGATGCTCCTCCTTTCGGCCCCCCCATTCCTAGTGGAACCACATTCCGCAAATCTGATGTTTTCAGAGACTTCTTGCTGGCCAAGGTGATTAATGCTGAGAATGCTGCACACAAGTCTGACAAGTTCCACACCATGGCCACCAGGACCCGCCAAGAGTACCTCAAGGACCTGGCTGAAAACTGTGTCTCCAACACACCCATTGACTCCACTGGCAAGTTCAACCTCATTTCTCTGACCTCCAAGAAGAAGGAAAAGACGAAGGCTCGGGCAGGCGCAGAGCAGCACAGTGCAGGGGCTATTGCCTGGCGGGTGGCAGCTCAGGACTTTGCCCAGGGGGTGGAAATCGACTGCATTTTGGGAATTTCCAATGAGTTTGTGGTGCTTCTGGACCTTCGCACCAAGGAGGTGGTGTTCAACTGCTACTGCGGGGATGTCATTGGCTGGACCCCGGACTCCTCAACACTGAAAATCTTTTATGGCCGAGGGGACCACATCTTCCTACAGTCCACAGAGGGCTCTGTGGAAGACATAAGGGAAATTGTCCAGAGACTGAAGGTAAGAGCTGAGCAGTGGCGCAGTAGGTCATGTGGTTGGCAGAGGCCTTGGGAACCACTGACGTACTTCCCCTCTCCCAGTCACCTGGGCTGAGACATGAATCGGTCCTGGGAGAACCAGAATTGTCACGTACTCACTGTAGGTCTGGTGGGTCCTGCAGCCCAGGTTCTTCCTGGGGAAGGTTTGGGCCTGGAATCTGAGGCTTTCCATGCCATACCCTTGGAAGAACGAAAGACATACTCATTAAACCCTAAGAGTTATGGAAAATACAAGTTTAAGCTTATGTCAGAAATGCAAGCAGGGCTGTGGGTGTAGCTCTGGTAGAGTGCTTGACCAGTGTATGTGGGGCCCTGGGTTTCATCCCCAAGCACTGTCAAAAAAAGAAAAGCTAAAGGTCTTCCTCTTGCACTCCTGGTGGGCAGCTTAGACTCAGACCACCAGCCAAACCAAGAGTGGCAATGAGTGAGTGCTTAGGTGGGAGTGGCTGCCTGAAGCATTGTTCTAAGAGGTATTCAGGACACTCCTGTACTCCACAGGAGAGCCTGCTGTGGATCACACGGCAGTTGCCCCTATTAGAGGTGTAGCAGAGTGGCGAGTCGGGCATGCTAGGCCAGAAGGCAGTGTGCCACAGCAGTGAGGAGCACAGGTTCTAGAGTTAGAAGGCCTGGCTCCAGTCCTGGCATTGCCACTTTTCCAGCAGTGTGATCTCCAGCCAAGTTACTTAACTCATATGTGACTCAGTTTCCCCAACTGAAAAATGGATCTGAGAATCACCTATATGCAAGTTTTTGGAAATCAGATGAGCTGTTGCCCAGACAAACTTGCCTGACTTAGTGGAAAGGTACTTGCCAATGTCAGCGTGACTGGTGGCTGCCCTTGCCCTTCTAGGCCTTTGCATTCTCATTAAGTTCAGGTGACTGATGAAACCCTGCTCACAGCTTCCCTGACCTCACAGTTCATGCTGCTTCACAGAACAATAATGTCTAGTGTTTAGATTTCCCTGTTAGGAGGTGAGGTCTAGGCACTGAGGCACCTGTCTATTTGCCCACTTGTTGGTCTCACATGCTTAAACCAGGACTGGCACGTAGTAGGTGTTCAGTAAGCACGGAGTAGTGGTTGGTCAACTGAAGGAGTTTTTTGAACCCTTACTCTGTACTAAGTGTTCTACATGCAAACGTCACATAATCTTGACACACTCCAACTGTAGGTCCTGTTTTTGTCCCCACTTGGTAGATGGGGAAAGGAGGCCCCGGGAGGTATAGATACATGTGTGAGCTTCTACAGCCAGTAGGTGGCACAACTGGAATCTGAATCCAGGTCTTTCTGCCTCCAAAACCTACTTGTGCACAAACTCAAGACGGTCTCTGCTTCCTCAGTGTCTCCACCGGCCCAAGAACCCCTGAAATAGCATGGACAAGAGCAAATTGGTGTTCCTCTCACCCTCTGGGTCTTCCTGTTGCAGTAAAGGGCAAGTCTATCCTTCTGTTTGCTGAGGTCAAAATCTTGCCATCAGCCTGGGCTCCTCTGTGACCCATACCCACACAGCTTCCACCCCAGCTGAGCTGCCATTGTCTCATGGATCACTGAGGTAGTCTCCATGCTGGTCTCTTGCCTCCCACTGGCTTCTGTGTAGTCTTTTGTCAATGTGGGTGTCACAGGGATCTGATCATGTCACTTCTGTGCTCCAAACCCTCAGCTCACTTTAGGGAAGAGGCAAAGTTCTTACGCTGGCCCCCAAGGCCCCATGTGCTCAGCTCCCTGTTGACTTCTCTGACATCCCCATCACCTTTTGCCCCAGCCACACAGACCTCTGCTATTTCTCAAGTGTGCTGGGCAAGTGTCCAGCCTCAGGACCTTTGCATTGCCCAAAACATCTCACTGGAACACTCTTTCTTCCATGCCCCCATGGCTCACTCCCTGGCTTCCTACAGGCCTTTGGTCAGGTGTCACTAAGGTCTCATTGTCTAAGATTGCAAACCCCTTCCCTGACTTGGCCCAGAGTGCATGGCCATCTGGTTCTGTGTCCTTGGCACCCAGGCCAGCATATGGTACACGGTAGACAGGAAGATGAGCTACATGCTATATGAATGCATGCTGTTCTGAAAACAGCATTAGGGAGTGTTCATGATGGACCCCCTGTGTGTCACACCCTGCTCAGCCCTTTATGTGTCTTTGCCTGTTGCTTTAGTCAGCTTTTTCACCACTGTGACTTAAAGACCCGACCAGAACAACTGTAGAGAAGGAAAAATTTATTTGAGGACTCACGGTTTCAGAGGTCTCAGTCCATTGACAGCAGGCTCCTTTCCTTGGGGCTCGAGGTGAGGCTGAACATCATGGCAGAAGAGTGTAGCAGAGGGAAGCAGCTCACATGGTGATCAGGAAGCAGAGAGAGACTCCACTCTCCAGATACAAAATATATACCCCATAGTCACGCCCCCAGTGCCCCACATCCTCCAGCCACACCCCACCTGCCTCTAGTCACCACTCAGTCAGTCCCCTCAGGAGTTAATTCACTGATTAGGTTAAGGCTATAACCCGATCATTTCTCCTCCAAACCTTCTTGCGTTGTCTCACACATGAGCTTTAGGGGACTCCACATGTAAGCCATAACACTGTTCTTCCTCACAAATACCAGGCAAGGTAGATACCATTATCCCCACTTCATGGAAGAGAACACTGTGGCCCAGAGAAGTGATTGAACTTGCCCAAAGCAAGTGGAGATCAGGTTTCCTCACCCTTAGATGATTCCTCCTCCCTGGCAGCTCACATTTATTGAGCAGGGACCATGGTAGGCACGGCGCCAGATTCCACTCTGCCCCACGCCCACCTTGTGCCGGCTGCCATGCAGCCCTTTTGAAGCACATTTCCACAGCCTCCCCCACTCCCAGTCTCAGCACCCAAAACCTGCCAAGGAACCAGTGGGCTGGGAAAAGTGACGGAAGCCCTCCAGGCCCATCTTAAATTCCCATGGCAGTGACTCTCCTGTGTGATGTCCCCAGGGTGGGCTGTCCACATCCTCCCCTGGCAGAGCTGGGATTCAGGTGCGAGCAGTGTGACTGTACCACCCCAGACATTCTGGGCACACTGCATCCCTTCCTCTGTTGATTGCACAGTACTGTTTTGTGCTGAGACACAACAGTAGTGACCACAGTGTGCCCAGGCCTGCCTTCACAGGACTCCCACTCAGCACATATTGAACAAGCAATGGCAAGTGCTAGAGATTAAAAGGAAGGTGTTGAGAATATCAGAGGACCCTATCACAGGGACCTAAATCAGACCAGGCGGTCTCAGTCCACAGGTTGGCCACAGCCCCAGACTGCTTGGTTACCAAGCTGCTGCTGCTGTTGTACTGGGAAATTAACCCAGGGGTACTCTACCACTGAGTTACATCCCCAGCCCTTTTCTTTGAGGCAGGGTCTTGCCAAGGTGCTGAGGCTGGCCTTGAATTTGTGATCCTTCTGCCTTGGCCTCCTGAGGCTTAGGTTATAAGTGTGTGCCACCACACCTAGCCCAAGCTAAACAGCTAGAGGATTTCACATGAATCCAGTTTTCTGGCTTCTCTTGAAAAATTTGGGGCTCTGGCTACACTAGGCCCACATTTGCAAGGGAAGTGATCAACTGAAGTAGGACAGTGGCTGCCTGTTTAGATGGGGCACAGCGTGTCATTTGGCCCTGACTCCCACAGCATGTGTCCCTTGCTGACCTTACCCCCAGGCACCCAAGCTTGTGAACCAGACCCAGGGGAATGCAGAGGGCTGCCCTGAGGAAATGGCTTTTAAACTGAGACTAAAACAATAAATAAGAATTATCCTGATAAAGAACAAGGAGGTTTCCAAATAAATAATTACAATTAGTGCAAAAAATAAGAGAAGCGGAGGGGAGCAGCACAGCAGCAGAGGGTAGCGTGTCTCAGCCAAAGGCAAGAGGTCACCCGCAGCTGGCATCACCCTGGGGTTCCTCCTCTTAAAGTAGGCAGACTAGCTGAACCTTCTCAGAAGTGAGACGTCAGTGACATCAGGCGTAGAGTGGGCCGAACCTAGTGCCTGGCACACAAATCAGCACCCAGAATAAAGAACTTTAACGGGGTCCTGGGGCAGGGCAAGGTGACTTCAGGACCCAGCAGAAGCTTCTTTGAGTTGGTATGTGAGTTGGGTGTCATAAGCTGCTCGCTGTGCCCTGTGACCTTTTAGGAACTTCATAAACACCAGGAATGGCTCTCCTTCATGTGGCTTCCTTGGATTTGTTATTAAAGCAAAGGAGACAGAAGGTTCAGGACAGCAAGCCGAAGCAGCGCTCTCTTCCTCATGCAGAAGGACCAGGGCACCTGCAGTGGGTACTCACAGGCTGGGCTGCTGAAGAAGAGACCCCGCAGCAGGGTGAAGCTCTTCTAGCAAGAACTCTGGATGGTCAGGCTGGCGGGGCAGCTCAGGGGCTCGCATGCCTTCATCTTCTTATATTTTTTCCCATATACTAATTTACCGAATGGTTAACCCTGTGAAATATTATTATTGTATCCATGTTACAGATGAGGAAACTGAGGCACAGAAAGTTTAGGCAGCTTGCTTAAGATCCCACAGCTAGGAAGAGAGCAATCAGGGAATTTCAGTCCAGGAAAGTGCTTCAGAGAGCACCATCGAACAGCCCGCTTTTGGTGGAACAGTCATCATCACAGTAGTGTTAACAGCTGTCACAAATCACTCATGTCGTCCCATCGAGTGGTCCCAAACATGTTTTTCTGCGTCTTGACTGACTCACATGTTGAAAGGGAACGTGCCTTCATCTGTGGCCCCTCCTTTTCCTCACATTGATGGAGAGATGTATTCTTACCTGCACAGTCAATGCCACATCCCCCCATATCCATGTTCCTCTCTACAGGAAGGGAGAGGACACGAGTGTGGAGGGCAGGCAGTTTTTGTTTTTAATAACCCGAGGTGTGCCAGGTGCACTGGCACAAGCCTGTAGTCCAGCTAGGGATGCCAAGGCAGGAGGATTGCTGGAAGGCAGGAGTTCAGGGCTAACCTGGCACCCAGTGAGACCCCAACTCAGAAATAAATAACCAACCAACTCAGGGTAGGTGTTGTTATTTCAGATCTCTTTGGCCAAAACTGAGCCCTGTGTCCCTACCCAGCCACAAGGGAAGCTGAGAAATGTGGTCCTCAGCAAGGTGTCCAAGTGACCATCAAAGCTGTTTTTCAGACCAGGTGCGGTGGCACATTCCTACAATCCCAGTGACTCAGGAGGCTGAGACAGGAGAATTGTAACTTCAAGGCCAATCTCACCAATTTAGCAAGACCCTGTCTTAAAACAAAAAACTAGGGCTGGGACTGTGGCTCAGGGGTTTAGCACTTGCGTAGTATGTTGTGAGGCACTGGATTCAATTCTCAGTACCCCATATAAATAATTGAATAAAGTAAAAGTCCATCAACAACAACAAAAATAAATTAAAAATTACTGGGAATGTAGTTTAGTAGTGAAGTGCCCCTGAATTCAATCACAGTACCAAAAAACAAACAAACAAAACAAACACTATTTTGCTACCAGGAACTGTGCTGCAGACTGGTAATCTCAGCAATTCAGGAGGTCGAGGTAGAAGGATTAGAAGTTCAAGGCCAGCCTGGGCGATTATTTTTTGTTTTGGTTTTTGTTTTGGTACCAGGGATTGAATCCAGGAGCACTTTACCACTAAGCCATGTCACCAGACCTTTTTAGTTTTTATTTTGAGACAGGGTCTCTCTGAATTGCTTATGGCCTCACTAAGATGCTGAGGCTGGCCTTGAACTTGCGCTCCTTTTGCCTTGGTCTCCCAAGTCATTGGAATTATAGGCATGCATCCCTGCATTCAGCCATCCTGGGCAATTGAGCAAGACCCTGTCTCAAAATTAAAAAGGAGATAGCTCAGAGGTAGAGTGCTCCTGTGTTCAATCTCAGTGCCACAAATAATTTTTAAAATATTTAAAACTGTTTTTGTAGTGGGGTCTTTTTCCCCAAAGGAAGAAGGGAGAGGAGGATAGTAAGTGGCAATTGACAGTCCTGACCACTGCAGTGTGTGCCAGCTGTTGCCTACCCTCACTCTGGGCTTCTCTGGAAATTGGGACCTTCTCCATGAACAACTGGGGTTTCTGAGGATTGGTGTGGCCTAATTAGTCATGGGCATGGACACCGGAACTTTTTATACCCACAGCCAAACTCTGGACATGGGATGACTGCTTCAAAGATTTTAACTCTCAAAACAGAAGCACTGGGCTAGATAGATCTGGTGACAGCTTTCTCTGCTGAGACATGCAGCAGTCAGCTTTCTTACCAAACTGATTTTACCTTTTAATCATGGAACATTTCAAACATACATGAAAGTAGAGAGAATTGTAAATGAACACCCATTCTCATTACCAGCTCAGCACTGACCTACCTATTTCTTCCTTCCCTCTCTACCCCCTGGTTATTTTGAAGTAGATATTGGATATCATAATATCTATAAATGTTTATTTCTAAAAGATAGACTTTAAAAATAACAACCTTGTCATTATCACACTTTAAAAAATTAATAATTCCTTATTGTCAAACAGATTGCTTCCCATGAATGGGCTATTAAATTAATTACTGAGTCTTAATGAACAATTTTAAAGGGAGGATGTCAAGTACATTTGGTCTGCTTTCACAAAGCACCTTAGACTGGATGTATAAATGACAGAAATTTTTTTCTCACTTCTGGAGGCTGGAAAGTCCCAAGATCAAGTCACTAACAGGTTTGGATTCCAATGAGGGCCACTCTCTTCTACAAATGGCACCTTCTTGAACCTCTTTTATAAGGGCATCTGTATAGCTATAATAGTAGGACAGGAAAGAGTAAAATGCATCAAAGTATGGCCTGGGTGTGTTGCTCGGTGGCATGGTGCTTACCTGGCCTCCGAGAGGCTGTAGGTTCTATCCCTAGCACCATGAGTGAAGATAAATACTATTTTGTGAGGCATGGTCATACTTAGATCTATTACTTTTCAAATTCTCACTATCTAAATCAGGACCTGAACAGATTTGGTGACATTTTCAGGTGAGTTCATTGCCACCCAGACTCTTCTTGCTATCCACACTCAATAGTGACCAAGGGATGGGGGTTGTGGCTCAGTGGTAGAGCACTTGCCTAGCATGAGTGAGGCACTGGGTTTGATTCTCAGCACCACATATAAACAAATGAATAAAAATAAAGGTCTATCAACATCTTTAAAAAATTTTTTTAAAAAGAATGTGAACAAAGATTAAATTTTTTTAAATTAATTAAAAATTAAAAGAATGTGATCAATTTGGATTGCAAGGGATATTTGTGTCTATGGACGTGTGTGAAAATGTCCGACTATATAGCATATTTGTGACATAGAAGGATCTCCTGGCGTGTGAAAGCCAGCAGTCTAATAAAGTACATTAAATAGCCTGATCTCAAGCCAGGCAGTGACTTCTCTTGGGAAATCTGAACCATTACCTGTTCACTTTCCATAATGTAATTTTAGGAAAGGGCAGGCTGATCTTGATATAATTTGCTTAATAGTGATAGCTTTTCAAGTTCATCTTTTTATATCCCAAGAAAAGGAGGGAACCATTAATGGTGCACTGAGAGCCTCGGGCTGTGTTCAGTAGGTTCCACTGGCTGATGTTCATAGGTGTCACAAGGAATCTCAACTCGAGTGAACAGGGAGTTATTGGAGGTGAGGACCTGTGTGGTCTGGCTGGCTCCATTGTGGGGAAGGTCAGAGGAAGAGATGGGGAAGTAGTTTACGCCTTCAAGAGTGATATTCACAAAGTAGAATGTGCTGTGAGCCCCCAGGCTAGAAACGGTCCCAGTCTGGCAGGTCTGTTGCTTCTCCCACTTTGGATAGAATCTTTGCATCAGTCAGGGTTGTGACACTAGTGGCTTTAAAGAACAAACATCCAGGACTTGGCTAGGAGCTTGCTCCACATTGTTCTGACAGTGGGACCCCAGCTTCCAGAGAGCCACTACTATCTAGAATCTTAACTGGTCTCTGTTGCAGAAGCAAAAGACGTGCAGAGGCTCACACTGGATATTAAATGCCCCACCCCAGAGCACGTGTCCATTCTACCCACAGCCCATCCACCTGTCCACAGTGGCCAAAAGGTATGGTCTCACCATACATGACGGAGAGAGGTGGGGGCATTTGGTGAACACAGCACAAGACTGCGGTGTCTGTGGGGTAGTAAGCCACAGAGAAGCACATCCACGTTTCCTTCCAGAAACCAGGAACTGGATGGGAGGATGCTCACACTCCTGGTACCCTGGCGTCACCTGGGAGGGTAGATGGTAGCCAACCGGCCTTTCATCTTAAAGGGGGAATATGACTCAAACTTCTGAGACTCAGTCCTGCCTGTCACCCACAGGTGATGACCAACGGCTGGGAGACAGTGGACATGACCCTGCGGCGGAATGGGCTTGGGCAACTGGGCTTCCATGTGAAGTACGATGGGACAGTGGCCGAGGTGGAGGACTATGGGTTTGCCTGGCAGGCCGGCCTCCGGCAAGGCAGCCGGTTAGTAGAGATCTGCAAGGTGGCCGTGGTCACACTGACCCACGACCAGATGATTGACCTGCTGCGCACCTCCGTCACTGTGAAGGTTGTCATTATCCCACCTTTTGAGGACGGCACACCCCGAAGGTAAGGGCAACTCCCAGAGGACTAGCACAAGGCCCAAGCCTTCAGCAGAGGAGTCCTCAGGAAGTGGCAGTGGTGGCGGGCGGGTGGCATGCCCATTGTTAGTTTACATTCTTCATGTTTCATCACATGTATCTCTGGAGCAGCCTCGGGAAGTAGGTGCCTTATTAACTGCATTTTCTAAATGAAGCACACAGTGTGAAAAGCAGCTTGCCCGAGGGCATGCTGCACTTCATTCATTTACTCAGCACTTGTTTATTGAGCCTCTACTATGTGCAAGCTCCATTCACAATACCCCGGATGCAGGGGTGGACACCGTAAAACACCCTCTTCTGTGGAGTCTGTGTCCTACAGGGAAAGGCAAGCAATCAAGAAGTAGACACGTGGGCTGGGGCTGTAGCTCAGTGCAGAGCGCTTGCCTAGCACGTGTGAGGCACTGGGTTCAATTCTCAACACCACATATAAATTAATTAATTAAAGGTGCATTGTCAGCTAAAATAATATTTTTTAAAAATAAATGTATGATACAGGATCTGGTAGCAACCAGTTTTAAGAAAGAAAATGGTAAACAGAAGAGCTACAGCAGAGCTGTTTAGCAGAGCTGTTTACAGTGGGTATTGTGATAGGCTCCATGGCATTGGAAGCCATCAGGTGGTTTCCTGGGAACTAACCAGGGCAGAGTCTCCCACGTATGCATGGTGTGACACATGCCTGGCGCACAGGGAGGACTGTGTGGCTACAGCAGAGTGAGCCAGGGCAAGAGCTGGGAGAAAGGCAGATTGTGTGGGACTCATAGGCCCCTGCATCTCCTTGGGTTTTATTCTCAGATCAAGGGGAAGTTGGAGGAGGGTTTGTTTCTTTCATTTTGTTTTGCTTTGTTTTGCAGTGCTGGAATTGAACCAGGGATGCTTTAACACTGAGCTATATCCCCAGCCCTTAATTTTGTGTTTTGAGACAGGGTCTTGCTAAGTTGCTTGGGGTCTTGTTAATTTGCCCAGGCTGGCCTCAAACTTGTTATCCCCCTGCCTCAGCCTCCTGAGTCACTGGAATTACAGGCATGCACCTACTGGATTGAACCCAAGACTTTGCACATGGTAGGCAAGCACTCTACCACTAAGCTTTATCCCCAGCCCTCATTTTTTAATGAAACATTTAAAATGTAATAAAAGCCAGGTGTGGTGGTGCACACCTGTAATCCCAGTGGCCGGGGAGGGTAAGGCAGGAGGATCTTAAAGTTCAAAGCCAGTGTCAGCAAAAGTGAGGTGCTAAGCCATTCAGAGAGACCCTATCTCTGAATAAAATATTAGGTATTATAAGTAATCTAGAGATGATTTAAAGTATAGAAGTAGGGACTGGAGATGTAATTAATTTAGCATGCACAAAGCCTACATTCAGTCCTCAGTGCACACGTGCACACACACACAAAAATATATATAGATGTATATAGACAGATTAGATACAAGTACTGTGCCATTTTACATAAAGGACTTGGGTGTGCTCAGATTTTGGTATCCCAGAGGGATCCTGGAACCAGTCCCCACAGATGCTGAGGGATGACTGTACTAAGCCCCCAGTTTCAACATTCATTACCATATGACCAATTTTTTGTTTTTATAATCTCTACATCCTTTCCCCCTGCCCCATCTAATATTATCTAAAACAGTCCAAACTGTGGAATGTATTTTTGCATATTGAGGATCTTTTTAATTACCAAGAAGTTAAAAGAGTAATTAATTGCTTAATGTCAGCTATCTAATCTTTGTTAATTTTCTCTGTTGTCATATATATATATATATATATATATATATATATGTATATATGTATATATATATATTTTTTTTTTTTTAATTTTAGTTGCTTTTATTGATCAGGATCCTCCTATTGCCTTTGGTTGATGTCTCTCTTAAGGTTCTTTTCTATAAGCTTCCCTTTTTTGTTTGTTTATTTGTTTTTGTTTTGGTTCCTCAAAGTTTATTTTGGGACGAAATCAGGTCATTTGTCCTCAGAGTTTCCCACTTGCAGGATTTAGCTGCTTGCCTCTCTGTGTTCCCTTTAACTCGTCCCTTTAGCACAGTTTTAGTCTGCCAGCTAGAGTTCCAGACAGAGGCTTGGTCAAGTTCTGGTTGAAAGTCTCTGGGCCACCATGGTTCCTGGGTGTGTCTCCACCAAAAGGCATTGTGAGCCTTTGTCCTTCAGTGAGTGACCTCAAGGGTGAGTGGTGGTTTCAGGCACCCTGGCCTGCCATCCTTCCTCCCCCAGCACTCCACCTCATGACAGCACCATTTGCAGTCACTGCCTAGATCCATTACTTCATTACAGGTCAGAGAGGAGCAGTGTCTCAATTCTGTTATTCCTTCCTCATTGATCAGCTGGAATTCTCCTAAAAAGAACTTTCCATTAGTAAGCATTTGGTTACTCTGAGTATAATTTGTACAGAGAAGGCAGGATGAATGCAGTTTTCAGAATGATGAAACCTCCAGAGATGACCGACGAGAGAGAGAATGAATGGCACTATATTCTGAGCTCTGGGAACGCAGGGGCCACAGGACTGTCAAAGCCTTGGTCCTTGTAGAGCTAATGAATGAGTCAGAATAGACAAACAACAAATAAATAAGATAATTTCAAATAGCAAAAGAAAAGGTGAGCTCTGTAGAGAGAATGCTTGGTTTGAATCCCAGCTCTTCCCTTTCGATTGTATTATTTTTGTATGTATTTTTTGCAGAGCTAGGGATGGAACCCAGGGCCCCACAAACATGCTACACAAGAGCTCTACCACTGAGCCTCATCCCAGCCCTCTTCCCTTTATTAACTGTGACCACTGGACAGGTGGTTTCACCTCCTTGTGCTACCCGTTGTTCATTCATAAAATTGGGAACATAGTAGATCCTTTCCACAAAGGTGGTTGAAAGGGTAAGACTTGTGAAGCACCAAGGACAGCACTGGGCCCATAGGAGGCGCTCTAGAGACACTGGCTATGAGATACCCAGCCTGAGGAAGATGAAGGGCACATACGCTAACACAGGGGCAGCCCAAGGGGAGAACCAAGAATCTGGGCTTGTTAACAGACCAGAAAAGAACTTGTGTGGCCAAGCAGACTGAGCCAAAAGTAGGGAATGAGTTGAGGTGACACACATAACCTCGTGGGTTCCCACCAGTGCTGATGTGATTCCCACTTTACAGAGGAAATCAAGGCCCAGAGTGGACAAGTCATTTTTGCAGAGTGTGCAGCTAGTAAGTAGTGAATTAAAACTCACATCCCAATTGCCTGCCTTCATTGCACTCTCTGGACTCTAAAAGCCATCTAGAGCTGGGGGCATGAAAGTAAAATTGTTCCATTCTCACCTTCCAAGTCCACCTCTGAACATGTTCTGGGAAACCACACTGGGCAGGCCCTAAGCCTGAAACCAAGGGCACAGCTGCCTCTGCCTACACCTGGGGTCCCTCAACCTCAGGCCCCCATCAAGCCCCAGGCCTCCCCTGCCCCAGCCCTCTTCCCATGCCTTCTTCCACCTCTGCACAGAGCCAAGGCTTATCTCTCATTTTTGTTTATTCGGCACAGGGACTGAACCCAGGGGATCTTTGCCACTGAGCTACATCTCCAGCCCCTTTTATTTTTTTGTTTTGTTTTGAGATGGTCTTACTAAGTTGCTGAGGATGGCCTTGAACTTGGCAGTCCTCCTCCCTCAGGGTCCTGTGTTGCTGGGATTATAGATGTGTGCCACCACACCCAACCCAAGCTCACCTATCACAGCCCGTCCCAGACATGGGCAAGTCTAGGTGAGGTCACCCTATTGGCATAGTCCTTGGCAGTCATTCGATTCCTCAGGCAAGGATGGGACCCCTCCCTCCCTCTGCACACACTCTCACTTGGGTTGTACACTGTTGCCAGCTCACCTGTGACTACTCTCCAAAGTTTAGGGAACATGAGAGACACCACAGAACATGCAGAAGTGGAAGCAGAAGTCTGCATCCTCTGGCTTTGGGAGACAGAGCCAGGCAGGGGTCATGGAGTCTGAGACTAGTTCTGCTCCCTAGCACCTTCAGAGGCAGCCAGCAGGGGAACAGGCCTGGGCAGTTTTTGTTGCTCTTCAAATGCAGAGGAGGCCAGCTGACTTCATTTGTAGCACTGATAACCTCAGCTCCCTGACATTTCAGCCTCACTGCAATCCTGGCTCCTGGCTCCTGGCTCCAGTGTCATAGTAACCACATGCAGGATGGGCAGAGGTGACCGTACTACTACCAGCCAGACTACGTGGCATGCCATGGGACCCCGTGTTCTTCAGATGAGGGGACTTTGTGCATGCTAAGCAACTGCTCTACCACTAAGTTTCATCCCCAGCCCAAGGATGGGAGTTTTTGAGTGAGCTTCGTGCTTTGGGGCCACACAACTGGAGGAGTGGGCAGATTCTTGAGCCTATGGGGCTGAGGATGTAGCTCAGAGAAGAGCGCTTGCCTAGCATGCATGAGGCTCTGAGCTTGATGCCCAGCACAACACACGCGCGCGCGCACACATAATTCATCAGGATATTGGGTGCTTTGCAGCCTCAGGAGGGATGCTCTTGTCTCTCAGGGTTTCATGGGGTCAGTGATCCTGGGGTGTTTTCATCCCTACTAGTTAGACCCAAGGTCTCTGATCAGGGTGGTTAGAAGTTTCTTCCTAAGAAGGGGAATTAAAATTCCACAAATGAGGTAGTAGAAATCATAGGAATGAAGTTCCTGTGACCCTCAGGAACTAGGCTATCAGATGAAGGAAAAGAAGGCAGCAGTCAGAACGTGCAGGAGACATACTCCCCTCAGACATCTCCCACAATTGTCTAAGAGGTTGGTTAGTGCAGTATTATGGTTGGAAACCAGTAACTAGAAGCAATCTAAATTTCCATCCATAGGGGACTGACTGAGTAAATCCCTGTCATATGAGTGATATAATATTGATGATTTTTTAAAAACTGAAGTGAACTGGGGATATAGCTCAGTGGTAGAGACTTGCTTGGCATGTGCAGGGCCCTAAGTTCAATCCGCAGAACCACCACCAAAAAAAAAGTTGAACAAATCTGTGCTGTGTGGACATGGATATGATGAGATTTATGGTTAACTGGAAAGAAAAAAGAATCAGCCAAAGCAACAGTTGCTATACAAAGGTATGGTGTGAGCCAGGTGGGGTGATATACCTGTAATCCCAGTGCCTGGGGAGGCTGAAGCAGGAAGATCATAAGTTCAAGGCCAGTCTACGCAACTTGGGTCCTAAGCATCTTAATGAGACCCATCTCAAAAACTAAAAAGAGCTGGGATTATAGCTAGTGGTAAAGCACTCCTGAGTTTAACCTTCAGTGCCCCCCCACACACACACACACAGAGTATAGTATTTCTTTTTACATCTATTTTAAATAATATTTGCTCATCTGAATAAAATATTTTAAATATATTTTTAGATGTTGATAGACCTTTATTTTATTCATTTATTTTTATGTGGTGGGCTGGGGTTGTGGCTCAGTGGTGGAGCGCTTGCCTAGCATGTATGAGGCACTGAGTTGGATCCCCAGCACCACATAAAAATAACAAAAAAACTAAATAAAGAAAATAAAGGTATTTATATGCGGTGCTGAGAATCGAACCCAGTGCCTCATACATGCTAGGCAAGTGCTCCACCACTGAGCCACAACCCCAGTCCCTGAATAGGATATTTCTGAAAGAATACTTAAGAAACTGATGGGTTCAATCCCCAGCACTGAAAAAAAGAAAGAAAAAAAAGAAAGAAAGAAAGAAACTGAGATCAGTGGTTGCTTCTGGTAAGTGAAACTAGGGGAGAGGGATGCCCTTTTATGCCACTTTAATCTCTAAAAACAGTTCAGAAGCTCCATCAGTGAAGTGGGGCTTCTCACTGTCACTGGGTATCAACATTTTTGCTACAACTCAGTAACATGCACAATCCCAGGCCCTGCTTCATGGGAGATTCTGACTCAGGCAACCTGAGATGGAGTGCAGGAATCTGCACTCTTAACTGAACACCCGAGGTGATATAGATCACAGGGGAAAGATAGCAAGGAGTGTTTTCCAGAGCCCATAAGTGGGTAGGACTGGGCTTTGGAAAATGGGAGACTTCAGCCTTTGAGTTTATAGCAAGAACAGATGACGGGGCACAGAGTAATCTGGAGAAAGTGCTGGCCTCAGCTTCTGTTTATTACACACTTGACATGTGCCAGACCCTGTGCTAATGCTCATAGAATGCACATAAAATCACATATTAGGAAACCAAGACTCAGAGGACGAGCTCTATCACCCAGAGCCACAAGGTGGTAACCAAGCCACGTGGCCCATGAGCCCCACTCTCCACCATTGTGTGCTTCTTTCTAAGTGAGCAAGTGATATTTTCCTCTTTAAGGTCATTACCAAAGGCTTTTAACACAAGATGAAGTCATCAGTAATGGGAGGAGGAATCAGAGACCCAAGAAATCTATCCACTGACCCCCAAACCACTCTGTAGTAGGCCAGTGTGCATGGTGGTGAAAAGGACTTCGGAGTCAACTTATTATATTTAAATCCAATTTCTACCTCTTACTGGCTGTGTGGCCTAGACAGATTACCCAACTTCTCTGTGCCTTGATTTATTTAACTAAAATGTGACCCATCAATCAGGGCTGTGTACCAGCACTAGAATCAACCATGTGAAGCAAACAGGACTCTTTGCTAGCTCATGCACCTAATGAGATTAGGAGATAACTAGGATGAGGCATGCTGTGTCCAGGCCTCTGACACCCTTCTCAGGAGTCTTCTTTTATCACCCATTTCCTTTTTTCTGTCACTGTTATTCTCAGGCAGCCTCCTGCCACTTGGAGACACAGCTCTGCACTAGAAATGCTGTCCCCTGGCTCAGCAGCCCCAACAGAAGTAGATCTTTCCCTCTAGTCACTCCAGAAATAGCTCCACAGTTGATCTCATGGCTCTGATTGGCGCTGCTTAGGGCACATGACAATCCTGTGCTAATCATTGTGTCCAGGGAGAAGTTTCTGATTGGCCAGGCCTGGGTCACATGCTCATACCTGGAGCCAGGAAGTGGGGTGCACCCCCCCAGGAGCACACAGCTATTATCTGGAGAAGCAGTATAAAAGCAGGCAGGCAGGAACAGCAGGGGTGCACTGCCAAAGGGACAATGGCACCTTCCTTCACCTCTACAGGACTGGCCTATCTACAGGCCCTGCCAGATTTGTGTTGTCATTGTTCCCTGCCTGGTAAGGCACTGACACCTACCAGTCCACAGAGACAGCTTGGAGGAACTGCTGAATGTCAACTCTGACCCTAATGCCATCGAGGGGGGCTCAGCATGTTGGACCCAGGTGGTCCCCTTTAGATGACTCCTTAGCAGCCCTGTCCTGAATCACAGCCTCTGAGTCACCAGTTATCATATCTTTTGCTGAGTGACCATGAAGGTTCCCTGGGCTCCAGAGAAGCCTCAGAGGATGGGTCCAGTGGGGGCATGAGGGCTTCCAGGCTGAGCGCTCCTCTGTCGGCCTCTCACAGTTGCCAGGAGGTGGATTTCCTGAGCGCGGCCCTCGGGCGCACAGCCCCTCCCGCCCATGCTGCAGCATCGGTGGAGGGTGCCAGCCAGCCCTCCATCTCCCCGTCTTGAGCCAGGATCACTGCTGCGCGTGCCAGCCCTGGTCTGGGGGGATTCACAGGCCGCTCTGCATCTATTTCAAGGTTCTGGGTTTCGTAGCTTTTTTTTTTTAAACCACCCTGCAAAGTAGGTCACCTGCTCCTCTTCCAGAAGCCTTTGAGATTCTTTGGAACAAGGCAGAGACTGTCCTTTGATTCTGAGGGCATCCGCCTTTCCGGCCCCAAGCACTGCTAAGGAGGGGGGCCAAGACGGGATGCAGAGGGCACTGGCCGACTTGAGGCCTGGGCCAGAGAGAAGGGAGAAGCAGGGAAACTGAGAGTGGGAGGAGGAGGGGAGAAGGGAAGAGGTAGACTGGTGGCAGCTGGAGCCCCTGTCCTAAGACTCCAAGCTGGTAAGTTTCAGACCCTAACTTAAAGGCCACTGCTTGGCTTTTAAAATGGGCCATCGATTCAAATATAACCAGGAAAACCTAGCCCATGCAAACGAGGCAGCTGGTCCCTCCCAGGCAGCAGGCACACGTGCTGCTGGGCCATGCCTGAGTAATGAAGTTGCTCTTCTCAGGGGCTGGCCAGAGACCTATGACATGAACTCCTCGGAGCCCAAGACTGAGCCGGAAAGCATCACCCCCGGGGGCCGGCCCCCCTACCGCAGCAACGCTCCCTGGCAGTGGAGTGGGCCTGCCTCCCACAACTCTCTGCCAGCCTCCAAATGGACGACCCCAGCCACCCCCGGCCACGCCCAGTCCCTGAGCCGGCCCCCGAAGCAGACGTCCATGGTACCTTTCCGTGAATCCCAACCACTGCACAGCAAGAGGTAAGGGTCCCTGAGGGCCACCACCTTCGTCCCCTTCCACCTGCCCACACGTGTCCTTCCCCTCTTTCCTTTGCTCGTTCTCACTTTACCCCCAGTCTTCTACCTTCTTTCTTACCCTGTCTGTCTCCCTCTGCCATCCCTCCCTCCCTTTCTTCCTCCCTCCCTTAAACTTTCACCCGGGGCCTCTTGTGCAAGGACCTGGGGCAGGGTGCTCCATGTCTGAGGTTGAATAACCACCATGCCAAGGACATAGTAAAACTTTTTTTTTTTTTTTTTTTTTTTTTTTTTTTTTTTAAGTGAAGGGACTGATTAGTGCAAAATTCAGGACAATGTCTTTTAGAGGAAGGGAGGGAAGTAGAAAGGGGAGGAGCCTATAGGTAGATGCCACTGCCTCCCCTCTAGTCCTTGGGTTGGGTGGGAGCTGCAGGGAGTTGGTTTGATGATGATGAAGCTTGACTTACTCTTTTGAATAGATCGTATATTAAAACATAAAAAAGGCTGAAGATGTCGCTCAGTGGTTGAGGCTTGCCTAGCATGCATGAGACACTGAGGTGCATGCCTATAATCCCAGCACCTCAAGAGGCTGAGGCAGGAGAATCTCAAGTTCGAGACCAGCCTAAGTAACTTAGCCAGATCCTCAGCAAATTAGCAACACCCTGTCTCAAAATAAAAAATAAAAAGGACTAGAAATGTAACTCACTAGTAAAGCACCCCTGGGTTCAGTCCCCAGTACTAAAAAAGAAGAAGAAAAAGAAATTTTCCCCAAAATGAAAGAATACAGCTTGCAGAGGAGGGTCTTATCTCAGGAGCGGGTCAAACAATCCTCAGTAGCCTCAGCTGCAGAAGCTGAGGGTGGGGACCATAGAACCAGCAAGAGGGGGCCCAGGGTTCAGGGCTTCCCACTGCCTTTACTCAGCGCCCATCTCACCATTCGAGGATTGGACAGCAGCTAGGGTGCAGTAGAGCCTGAGGCAAAGGCCTGTCTCTCCATCCTCTTGAGGGTGGTAAGTACCCTTCCCATCTCGCCCTACCTTCTTTCTCCCCTCTCATTCCAGGCCTGTCAGCTTCCCAGAAACCCCTTACACAGCATCACCAGCAGGGGCCGACAGAGTCCCTCCCTACCGACAGCCTTCTGGGAGTTTCTCCACCCCCAGCTCAGCCACCTACGCAAGATACAAGCCATCCCCAGAAAGGTCAGAGTCTCTTCATGCTTTTCAAATTAAGGAATCTGATGAAAGCTGGGGAGCCTTCTTCTCTGGTACATGTGTCCTCTATAGTTCTACTTGTCATTTTATGGAGTTTCTGGATTCCTGAAGGTCTTCAGAGGTCCCACCAGGGGGTTATCTTTGTCTCACATTAAAAATTAGGGTTGGGCAAGTCTGGGCTTTCTTCACAGCAGGATTTTGGGCACCATTTTTTGACTCCTGCATTGCTTGAGCAAGACCACCCTCCATCCAGCATCGCCTTCCATCTAATTCTCTAGCCCCCACCCGCTTAAGACCATTGGGGTTACCTAATCCCTTCCCTTGGAGCCATCCTCAACCTGGGAGCCTGAAAGATCTCCCCAAACCCTCCATGACTCCCCAGTATGGTCCGCACATCCCATCTGCTAATCAAACCCTACAACTTGGCATTCAAGGCCCTGAAGGATCCAGCTCCAGCTGAATTTGTTCCCAGCCACCTTCACCTGCGGTGCCTTCCATTCATCCTCCTCAGGTCTGTGTCAGGGGCAACCCCACTAATTGCCTGTCCTCAGGCTGGGACTGTGGGCCTCCTCCTGGATGCCTCCCATCCTCCTGCCCTTGGTATGATCTGCTTGCTGAACCTACAGAGTCTCTGTCCCCACTCCCTTCTCCTTTCCCTGCTGCCCTGGCCTAGCCACCTCTGTGAACTCCCAGTCTTTGTGTCAATTCCTCTGGTTGACTCTGCACTCAGCGCCTGAGGGCTCTTTCTGTATCTGGGCATGGGTGTCCCCTGCCCATACCCTCCCACAACTTCCGGGTGCAGCCACAGGCCCCTCATTGTGATCCACCAAGGCCTGTGGTGCCTTGCAAGTCTTGTGCAGTGTCACACGCCAGCCCCACTGGCCACTTCCAGGTTCCTAGGCCCTAGGTGAGCTGTCTGCTCTTTAGAGCCCTCACTTGTGTTCTGTCCTCAGCCTGGAAGTCCTTCACATTTCCTGCCCCACACCACCCTGCTTCCAGCTTGAGCTTTGCTGCTCCTCCTAGAAAGCTTCCCCAAGCCTTCCCCAGCATGGAGGAGGCACTGCCTCTCTGCTCCTAAGCTCCCTGGGTGTTTACTAGATGTGGCCTTGAGCTCTCTGCCTGTTCTCTTAGCCAAGTAAGTATGTGTGTGCATGTGTGTGTGTACGCATGCACATGGCGGGGCAGCGCACTCAGGACCTAGGAGTGCACTGGTCCTCACGTTCCCACCACAAAGCACAGGGACTGACATGGTACTGATCCGTGGTATATACTTGATGAAAGGACAGTGTGGGTGGGTTTGTTTAAACAAAACCATCTGCTTTTAGTCCAGGATCAGTACACCAAACCAGAGGTTCTCAGTCTTCAGTCACCTAGATAAGAACTACTTAAGTACAGATGACTAGGCCTCACCCCAAGTGTCAGCCTTTCTGAGCTAGAAGGTCTACAGTGGAGCACGTTGTCCTGACTGTGCTAACTCAGGGAATGGGTGCTTCAGAGCTGCCATGCTGTGCCATCTTTGGATCCTGAGCCTCTGTTGTAAAACTGGGGCAACATACCCACTGTTTCATCTTTCATTGGCTTCACGCAGCTTTCATTCAGCATGGGCCCAAGTGCCTTCTGTGTGCCTGGGGCCAGGAGAAATGGTTGAGCTGCTCAGTGCCAGGGTCCTGTGGGCTTCCTGCTGACTGTGGTGGAGAGAGGGTCTTGCTAAGTGTTTCAACAGAGAAGGAGGAAGCACAGTCCAGGGCCTGAGGTCCAGGTGGGCTGCCAAGAGGAGGGGGCATCTGAGCAGAGCTTAGGGGGATTAGTAGAAGTTTGCCACACAGAGGAGGAAAAAGGTAATTCCAAATGGAACAGAGGCCACAAACATGAGTCAGAAGAATGACGTGAAATGCAGGAGGAACCAAGAAGAACCTGGTCCATATAGGATGCGGTCTGAAGGGACACTTGGGCCATGGCAAGGTGTCAGCCTGGACATGGCAGTTGATGTGAAGCCAATGACGTAGATGGCAGGGTTACTGAGGACCATTAGGATCATCCCCCCAAACTCTTGGTGTCCTCCTCTTTAGTATTTTTTCAACTCTTCATTTGGAAATAATTAATAGATTGACAGGAAGTTACAAAAATATGTATAGGAGGGTCCATCCCATGAACCCTTAACATACCTTCCCCATTATTAACAGCTTGCATAACTGTAATGCAGTATCAAAGCAGGAAATTAACATTCGTGTAGACTGCAGAGCTTACCCAAAAGCCACCAGTGATACGTGCACTCATGTGAGAGTGTGTGTGCACAGCTCGCTGCAGTTTTATCATGTCGTCTTATGCAGCCATGGCCACAAGAGTCTGTGCTACCCCTTTCTAGCCACCCCTACCCCTGACCCGGGCAACTCCTCATCTGTTCTATGTCTCTTTAACTATTGTTAATGAAAGTTATGTAAAAAGAATCATATATATTATGTATCTTTTTGAGATTGTCTTTTTCACTCTGTAATATCCTTAAGATTCATCCAAGTTGCGTGTCTCACAATGGCTTCCTTGTTATTGCCAAGTCGTATCCCATGGCATGGATGTACCACAGTTGAGCTGCTGGAAGACATTCGAGTGGTCTCTGGGTTTGGGCTGTTATTCATGCTATGAACATGTACGTTCAGGCATACAAGCTTCTATGTGAAAATAAATTTTCATTTTTCTGGGATAAGTGCCCAAGAGTACAATTGCTTGCCATCTGGTAAGTCCATTTTACATTCCCACCAGCAGTGGATGAATGATCCAGTTTCTCTGCATTCTCGCTACCATTTGGTGTTGTCACTATTTTTCATTTTAGCTATTCTGATGGGCATGTAGTGATATCTCCTTGTGATTTCAATTTGCATGTCACTAATGGCTTACGATGGTGAGCATCTTTTCATGTGCTGATTTGCCAATTGCATATTCTCCTCAGTGAAACGTCTGTGTATGTCTTTTGCCATTTTCTAATTGGAGTCAATGCTTTTCAGTGTTTGAGAGACTTTTATATGTTCTAGAAGTCCTTTGTCAGATACATGATTTACAAGTATTTTCTCCAGTTCTTCAGTTTTCCTTTTCACCTTCTTTATAGGGTCCTTTGCAGGACAAAACTAAAATTTTGGTGCAGCCAAATTATCATTCCTTTTTTTTTTTTTTTTCAATGAATCATCTTCTTGGTGTTGATTGAAAACGCTGCCTAGTCCTGGATTCTGAAGGTTTTCCCCTTTTGTTTCCACAGAAGTTTTAGGTTTGACATTGAGTCCTTAATCCTTTTTCATTTAGCTTTTGTCTAGACAAGAGGTTGAGCTTGAGGTACCTTTTTTGCCCATGGGTGTCTGATTTTCTCCAACACCATTTATTGGAAAGGTTGTCCCTCTTCTGCATTGATTTTGCTCCGCAAAACAAAAATTAGCCGGGTGCAGTGATGCTACACCTGTAATCTCAGAGGCTCGGGAGGCTGAGGCAGAAGGATCGAGTTCAAAGCCAACCTCAGCAACTTAGCAAGACCCTGTCTCAAAACATTAAAAAAAAAAAAAAAAAAAAGAGCTGGGGTGTGCCTTGGTATTTAAGCACCCCCGGTTTCAATTCCTGGTGCCCCCCAAAATTAGAATGGGGGTGTAATTAATTGGGCATATTTGGGTGGATCTGATTTCAGGTTTTCTAGTTTGTCCCATCAGATCTGAATGCATGATCTCAGTGAGTCCTCTGAGCAACTCCATGAGCTGGTTGTTTAATTATCCCCATTTTACAGAGGAGAACTGAGGTGCTCAGTGAAGTGAATTGATTTGACTGGGGTCACTATGCCAGGAAGCAGAGTCTGGACAGACCAGGCAGGCCTGTGACTGGTAGCTGATCCGGAGGGCTGACCCTGACCCCAGAAGCTATCTTGCCTGCCTCGGGACTCAGCTCCTCCTCCAACTCAAGGCTATATTTATAGTTCCCTCTGGAACCGCAGTCCATGGTGACCCTCACAGGGCTGTGATTTTGTATTTCAGGCTCTCTGGCATTAGTAAGTGAGAAAATATCCCTTTTTGTGTGAAATCCAGCTCCTCCTAACCCACCCCTCTCTTCTGACACTCCAGTCTGCCCTCTGCCCTTTGTCTCAGTATTTTCTGCCTCCATCAACAGCTTAGTTGGCAGATGTTCTAGTACACTCATTCCCTGAACCCCCAGAACTACCTTTCAGTCAGTCACCAGCCTGCAATAAAGGGCCCCAGAGTAGGTCAAAGCTCTTCTAGTAACTGTGGCCTTAGCTTCTTCCCTTCCCCTGTTGTACAGTTGTCTGTGATATTCTGAGCCCATGTGACCCAGTCACACATTCCAGCCCAGCCAGGGATGTTTGTCCCCAATGAGGACCCTCTGTTACATCCACAGGCCTGCAACTGCTGGGTTCATCAAGCTTTTAGGAGCACCAGTGCAGGCAGGCAGAGCCTGTCTCATGGCCTGTCTCAAATTTACTTGAGACAGGAGGACATGGTCATTAAGTGTTGAAAACCAGACCCAAGCCCTTGGCAACTGAGTGAGTGTGGGCAGGGCAGTTGGTCTCTGCCTGTCCATGTGCTCTGTCTTCCAGCAGTGTTGTGAGTGTTCAGGGAAGAAGACCATGGAGAGCACACAGAATTGCCTGGCACAAGGAAGTGCTCTGTAAGGCTTGCTACTGTTAGCGCAGAGTGAAGGGCCCCTGCTGGCAGCTGGAATAGCCTGGCAGTGCGGTTCCTGTTCCCAGAAGTTGGCCAACTGCATACGGGATGATCCCTGGGCATTTGCTCATCAGGTGCCCTAGACAGTCTCGCACCCCCGCCCCCCTTTCTCTTTTCCTCAGCCAGCTCCATAAAGAATGGTATTTGGTCAGGAAGCACTTGACCACAAGTGACTCAACCTAATTAAGAAGACATGAAGTGGGAGGTGCAGTGGCACATACCTGTGACCTAGCAACAGGAGGATCACAAGTTCAAGGCCAGGGTCAATGACTTAGTGAGACCCTCTCTCAAAATCAGAAGGACTAGGGATGTGACTCAGTGGTAGAGCGCTCTGGTTTCAGTTCCTCATACTGTTAAAAAGAAAAAGGCATGAGATGGATTTATCGTGCTCCACTCATAGCCCCAAGTAAAGCCAGTGCCCTGCAGGAGAGGGAAGAACTACTTTTTGTTTATAAGAATGTAGAAACTCCTAGGCGCAGTGGTGCACACCTATAATCCCAGTGACTCCAGGAGGCTAAGGCAGAAGGGTCATGAGTTCAAAGCCAGCCTCAGCAACTTAGCAAGGGCCTGTCTCAAATAAAAAATAAAAAGGACTATGGCTGTGGCTCAGTGGTTAAGTGCCCCTGGGTTCTATCCCCAGTACAAAAAAAAAAAAAAAACGAAGAAGAAGAAGGAATTAAAGTGTATCCACCTTTGAACCAACCCCTGGCAAGATCACATTGGACCCTGATGATTACCTTTTAAATTGTCAGGATTTATTCAAGTCATGTGACAATGGGAAGGTACCAGAGCAGAATCTGAGCTCTATCAACAGGGACAAAGAAGGTGGTGGTTGTTGGGGTGACTACTAAGAGTGGCGACGTCATCTGTCTACCCTTTTACCCAACCATCCTATAATGTGATGAGGGTAGTGGATTGAAAGAGGAGGCTGGAGCCCTCTGCTGTGGTGAAGCTGTGTCCGCACTCACACCTCCCTTGGTACTTTGCTGTGAAGGCTCTAGCCAGCAGCCTAGTAGCTTGGCCCTGCTAACCTTGGGCATCCCCACCTCAACCTCCCCAGAGTCAGCACTTCCAGCTTTTGCCTAGAGATGCCCAAAACTGTAGCAAGTAAGTTCCTCACAAAACCCCAGATCCTTCATCTCCAAAATGATTTCATCTTCCAAGAAAAGATAGAGTAATTCCTCTAAAATATCTCAGATGAGATGGAAGACAGCCATTCCATCTCCTTTTCTTCCAGGGATGTTTGCCCAGAACCATGTGTGCATGGGGAGATGGGGGGATGCCCTGATTCTTAGTCAGTTTGATGGTGATAGAAATGGCCCCAAGTGGGACATTCAGTGTTCCAATGAATGGTCAACATAGGTTAGTTGGTTTGCATGGGGATAACAGAAGGTCTTATTAACAAGAGAATGGCATTGGATACAGTACAGATTGTCTTGCTTGGGGACAGTAGCTGAGAGGTGAAGCTTGGCATTATGGCCAGCCGAGATGATCTGTCAAGATTTAGTTTAGTTGCATAATATGGAAAGCAGCGATTCAGTGGAGGGTTTCTTTCTTTCTCCCATGTTATCAGGGACCTGGATCCTCCTTGATGCATCACTGTCCTTAGCCTGTTGCCTCCTGGCCCACGGTGCTCAAGCTGTGGCCTTCAAGGCATGATGAGGCAGAGGCACCCAGAACACACCTCTGAAGGGTTACCTGGCTGGAAGCTACATCAGCTTCTTCACTTTTAACCCATTGGCCAGTACTGCAAGGGAGCCTGGGAAATGTAGTCTGATGGCCAATCACTTCACTGTCCAAATAGTTGGGCTTCTCTTACTAAGAAAAACGGCACAGAGAGCAGATACTGGGGAGGCAGCTCAACCTGGGCCACTCACACTTTCCCCTCTCTTCTGGCTCGTGCCAGCCTCTACCGATGTTTTCCTTTGGTACTCAGAATTTGATACTGATTTTTTTGGGAAAACAATAAATGTGTCGACACTTCTGTCACTAGCTGCAGTGGAGACACACTTACTAGACAGTAGCCAAGTGTGAAGGCAGCCAGAAGTAAAAGTTGCCTTCAAGCCAGAGTTGCCTTCGTAAAATTCCTTGAATTGCCAAAACCAGGCCCTTACACATTCATGAAGAAAAGTAAAAATGAGGTTTGTGTTTTGACTCTTTCTTTCAGGAGGTTTTAGAGGTCAAAATCTAGTTGTGGGGAGGGAGGTCACTATGTTTTTTCTTGGCAGGACAGTGGAGTTTCCAAAAATTCCAATGCCCCTCTGAAGCAGCCCTCTGCTGTCCTAGAGGAGTTAAACCTAGCAGTTAGAGTATGGTAGAGACACCGGGGCTTTGAGCGGGCAGGTGATCCTGGAAAAGTCACTTAACTCCTCTGTTGGATGTTGAGGGTCCCAGTTTATCACCTCTCCTCCCTGCCACATCCTCCCATGTTGAAGATAGATGCAAAGAGCCAGATGGGGGATCACACCATCAGTGTTATTAGTGGAGATTTAGTGACACACAGCCACCCTGAGGGTCCCGGGCTGGCTCACACACCGTAGAAACAGGATCTCCATAGCAAAGGAAGCTCAGAGGCAGGGCAGGCTGCAGAGAGTTCATCCTGCATCACCACAGTATGAGCGAGGGCCAGTCCCTCCCCTCGTCTCTCCCACCTCAGTGTTGGCCTCTTCCCTAGGCTGCCAGTGAGAAGACAACAGCTGTCTGTGGTGTTATGTCTGGACCCAGCAACATCTGGAGGAAACAAGAGGCCATCATTTCTTGTCATCTCTCATGGGAGCAAGGAAACTTTTCCCAGAAGTCCTCCAGGGGACTTTCTCAAATACAATCAGGTTATGCTGGGTAACAGACACCTGAAGAGCTCCATGACTTACATTAACAACAGCTGAGGTCATAGCTCCGTGGTAGAGTATGTGCTTAAAGGTCTATTTCTCACCGACTCTGCAGTTCCACTGCTGATGGACAGGGGAGCAGCCATCAGCCCCAGTCACTTCCTGATGGCCCATCAATGAGAACTAGTCTCATGACACATCCAGCCAATCTCAAGGGCTCAGAAAGTGCAGTCCTGCCCTGTGTTTGCAAGTGGAAAGCCAGGAATATTTAGTGGAAGTCTTAAAAATTCACAAAACCAGCTGGGTGCAAGTGGCACACACCTGTAACCTAGCACCTCAGGAGGCCAAGGCAGAAGGATCTAAAGTTCAAAGCCAGTTTCAACAACCTAGTAAGGCCCTAAGCAACTTAACGAGACCCAGTACCAAAAAAAAAAAAAAAAAAAAACCACCTCAAAACCCTCACATCTCCTTGGTGGAAGTTGTATCCTACACCTGTCCTTGAACCAACCCCAGACAGAGAAGAGTTTCTACTACAACTGGCTCTGAGCAGGTAGATCAGACATTGAGGGGAATCCACAAAATTGACCCCATGGCGTGGAAAATGCCACTGACCCTGAGGACACAGGGAGAACTGTCTGCTGCCACCTTCCTTAAGGCCTCGCCTTGCCTGTGGTGTGCGGAGCCAGCACCCAGGAGGAGCTCTGTTGAAGTGGCAGCTTTGTTATTTCATCTACTCCAAGACCTTGGGACTAGGTCAATGCCACCTCAGTTTTTTCAAATGGAAAAATAACCACTCAAACCCAGAAGCGCTTGTGCTCGTGCTCGCGCTTGCCTGATCAGGGTCGTGTGGTAGTGAGGCATGGACCTGGGGTTTGGGCCTCCTTGTGAAGCAGGAGCCCACGATCCCCCCCTGCAGTGCCTTCCTCCAGCACAAAGGGACACAGAGTTCTAGCCTGTGGGCAGATTGCCACACATTTCATATCAGCCCTCGGCTAGGTACTGTGAGGAAGGGCCTGCTGTGATTGCCTCTTGACAGCTGGGGAGACCCAGGTTCAGGGCTAGAAGGTGTAAAACCCATCCTACCCCTCAGGGCCTCCCACACCCACAACGGCTCCCCAGCCCAGTCCTTCCCCTTGGAGGGGAAGGGAGCCTGAGGCAGGCCTGAGTGGTAGGCGCCCGGGAAGCACAGCCAGAACGCAGCGTGGGAGCAGGGCACCACGCATGGTGCCCTGCACTCCCTGTGCTGCCACCTCCCTGGCAGGGTTTCCAGGCACACCTCTTCCTGAGCCTGCAGCCTGACCAGTAGCTTCTCACCCAGGTCACAACAGAGCCTCTGTGTGAGTAGAACACACTGGTGAGCCAGGCTCAGGACAGTAACCTTCTGCCCTTCACCCTGTGCTTTTGTCCCCGTGCTCCCCTGCAGGTATGCGGCCGCCCCACACCCATTGCTGTCTTTCGATCCCCACTTCAGCCATGACGGGATGTCCAGCGGCGACTCCTCCTCAGGCGGCCTGACCAGCCAGGAGAGCACCATGGAGCGCCAGAAGCCAGGTAGGCCCTCCCAGGCCAGCTATACCTGGCCCACCTCATCCCGCGGGCCCTCTCACTTATATTTCAACAGCCGACAGCCCTGTTCGTGTCAGCGATGAATGAAACACACACTAAAAGCTGTAAAAACTGTAGGAGAGATGGAGGGATCACCAGGAGAGCAGCAGAACTGTGAGCAAGATCCTTATGCAGCCAGATGGGACCTTAGCAGACGGTATCGCAAGAGCAGGAGTAGGGGCATGTGACGTGGGCATGACGGCAGCCCTGAAGGATAGCTGAAGGGGATCAAAAGTGGTGTTCCAAGGGGAGCAGAGCCCGTTGCATCCTGTGGCTCTTCTTTATGAAATCTTGCCATGCTGCTTTTCAGCTTTGATGGACCTGCAGCAGCATGTGCTGAGAAAAGAACCCAAGTCACAAGTGTACAGTTGATGACACAAGACAAAATGAACACACCCAGGGCAAAAAGCAACACAGCCAGCCTCCCAAAGCCCCCCACACCCTTCTGGGTCAGCACCCACAAAGGCTTGCTCTCCCAGCCTAACTTCATTTTGCCTGGTCTTGGATTTTGTAGACTATACAGTCCCTGTGTATATATTTGTGCATATGTGTCTGGCTTCTGTCACTCAATGTCATGTTTGTGAGAGCCACAAGACTGTGTAGCAGTACAACTTCTGAATAGGATTCCATTGTCTGAATGAACCACAATTTATTGCTCCATTCTTGTGTTGATGGACATTTGGGTTATTTCTAGTTTGCAGCTGCTTAGAGGAGTGCACCTGGCTTTTGATGAATGGATGCTCATTTTTCTGAAGGAAAATGCTCATTTTTCTGCTGGGACATATGTAAGAAACTGCTCACCAGGCACAGTGGCACACACCTATAATCCCAGCAACTTGGGAGGCTGAGGCAGAAGGATCACGATTTTGAGGCCAGCTTCAGCAATTTGGGGAGGCCCTAAGCAACCTAGTGAGACACTATCTCAAAATAAGAAATAAAAAGGGCTGGGGAGAGGGCTCAGTGGTAAAGTACCCCTGGGTTCAACCCCCAGTACATACATAAGTATTTTAGCTAAGTTTTTAAGATTGTTTTTGGTTGTTTTTTGTTTTGTTTTGTTCTGTTTTCATCTCAGCCGCTTTAGTGGGTGTGTAGTGCTATCCCATTCTGCCTTGTTTTTAGACAGGGTCTTTTTGCTACGTTACCCAATCTGGCCTTGAATTTGTAATCCTCCTGCCTCAGCCTCCTGAATAACTGGAATTAAGAGGAGTGTGCCACCATGCCCCTCTCACAGTGTGGTTGTAATTTGCATTTTTCTGATGACTGGTGAGATTGAGCATCTTCTCAAATGCTTATTCTCTCATGGTAATAAGTTATGTACTTACACGCCTTAGTTGAATGTTTCAGACATATCTCATGTAACAAACTTGTAGTCCCTTTGAAGTCTGAGGACCTCCAGATGAATGGATGAGATGGATTCAAAAGGAAGAAAACAAATGAAAGGAAAAATGAAGTGCTGGAGAGCATTGACCTCAAGAGTGGGCAGAGGTACAGCTGCTGTCCTCCCAGAGGCTATTTGGGGATTTCCAGGCAGCCGTGGGGATGACGGCCCCTCCCAGGCCTCAGGCACTGTGGGTATAGCAGGTTGCAGGCCCAAGGATGAGGGTCCTGGAACACTACTCACCCCAGGCCAGGGTTCTCTCTTTTTTTTTTTTTTTTTTTTTTTTTAAAGGAGGGATTTTTAAAAAATATTTTTTTAGTTGTCAGTGGGTCTTTTATTTTATTTATTTATATGTGGTGCTGAGGATGGAACCCAGGGCCTCACTCATGCCAGGCAAGCGCTCCACCACTGAGCCAGGACCTCTGCCCCCAGGGTCAATGGTTCAACCTCAGACAAGCAGACCCACCTGTCCCCAGTGTTCCTCTGCTGCCCTGGGGCCTGCAGAGGCCATGTGTCCTCCTCAGCAGCAGATCCTGCCTGCAGGTCTAGGATCTTGGCCCTACAACAAGCAGATCTGGATCTTTTTTTCTTTATCCTCACTCAGTTCAGAAAAAGAAGTGTTGCTTGGCTGTTTCTTTACACCCGATTGTAAGATGGGAGGAAATGTTTCCAGCATTCATGGGCCCCGACAGGTGTTAGAGAACTCACTGCTGTTCTGCCCCTTCCTCTATTCTGTCCCCTAGAACTTGATTCCCTTCTCGCTTCCTTGGGACTTTGTTTTAAGTTGACTTTAACACCTTCCCTACTGCTGCTTTACACACAGGCGTGTGCGCGCGCATACACACACACTCTCACACGCGTGCACATCAGGGGAATCTGTGTGTCATGAGGAAGTCTGGAATGTATTCTAGAGCCAAAGAAAGGATAGTTCAGTGGGGTGGCAAGGGATGGCGAGGACCAGGCGCTGTGGCAGACGGGCTCCCCCAGCCTTGATGGAGTGAGGGGCCATAACACCAGCAACCAGGCTTTGTGTGGTTATCATGTGCCAGCAGTGTCCTGGGCACTCCACATATCTTCCCAGTGAGTCACCGCAGGCACACAGTGGGCATGTGACTGCCCTGGGTGGAGCTGAGGGTGGTTGCCCCTGCTGCTGGTGAGTGGCACAATTGGAATTTGAACCAAGGTCTTTTGGGTTCCAGGCCCCCTCAGACACCCAGTTCCCACGGTATGGATGTGCCCTTGTCTTCCACACCTCAGAACACCCAGGTTGGGAAGGCATCCCTGTGCATATCAGCCGCCCCAGATTCATGCCTGGCCAAGGTTTCAGAATGACTCCCACACTGCTATCTGCCCAGCGTGTGAAAGACGGGGCAGGAGGGCCAGAGAGCCAGTCCAGAGGCCAAGCAAAGGGCCTAGGCCCAGGTTCAGGGCCTGCTGAGGGCAGAGGCAGGAGCCAGAGGACACTGGACTGCCAGGACAGGAAGGACCCTGGCCCTCCACCCATCTGTTTCACCCACCTGGACGTTGGGAGCAGCAGGAGCCAGGAGGGCATATTCCCTGCCTTCTTGGGACTAACAGTCTGGTGGGAGAGGTGGACAACACACAGGGGACAGTGATGACAGAATAATGCCAGTAGAAACTAACAGCGCCCAGAGGGTGGATGGGTTTAGGGGAATCTCTGAGCAAATCACAGTTCAGTGGAGGCTGGAAGAATGTACAGACGTCACCTGGGATGAGAACATTCTAGGGAAAGGGGACAGCTAGTCCAAAACCTGAGGTGGCAGTGAAGCTGTGTGTGAGAGAAGCAGTGAGAGGTCTCTGTGCCCAGAGGAGTGGTGGAGTCCAGGAGGCTACAGGTCTTATGGGGCCTGGCTCCTCACTCCATGGTGGGCAGGAGCCACAGATTCAGTTTTCTGAGCAGAGGAGAGACGGGACCTCACTCTGTTCACAGGGACCCAGTGTCCCTCCTCTGGCTGTAGCTTACGGCCAGGTATGAGACATGGCGGGGACAGAGGCAGGGAGAGGTGGGAGAGTCTGGGTGTGGTCTTTTGGAGGCAGAGTTGACTGGCTTTCCTGAGGCCTGGATGCAGGCATGAGAGAGGAGTCAAGGATGATGCAGGGGTTTGAGCCTTAGCAGCTGAAAGAATGGAGCAGCCATTCGCGAGCAGGAGAGACTGAGGGATGGAGGTGCGGGAAGGTAAGGGACCTGCCTTTGGCCGTGGAGGTTCTCAGCAGATGCTCAGCTGTGAGGCCGCCTGCACCTGCTGTCCCAGAGGAGGTCCAGGCAGAGAGCGCGGGAGTCGTCACCCAGGAGCAGTGTGCCTCGGGCTGGTGTAACAGCCTCGGACCTGGCTCTGTAGACAGGTGGTTCCCCTCATGGGAACCAGGGTGGCCAGACGTATCCTGGGCATGTGGGATACCCGAAAAGACAAACTGCAGACAGGAAAAGTAGGCTGACAGAGAAGCTAGCCCCCTTTCTTTCTCAGATCCATGATCCTAAGCAAAAGCCACACAGGCAGTGGCACCTTCAGCTGGGCCCAGGCGCAGCCAGCCAGCCTGCTCTGCAGGGCCGAGTGTCCTGCTCGGTGCCCAGGCCCTCCTTCCTCCACAAGAGAGTGGCCTGGAGTCCCAGTGCTGCGTCGCGGGCAGTGGAGGTGTGGTGGTGAGCTTAGGCCTGTAGGCGTGGCAGCAAGTTTTTGAGTAGATCATGTGACTCACCCCTCTTAGCCTCCGTCACATCCTAAGGGTCCCTCCTTCCAGGGCAGTGCCGGGGCCCAGAGAGATCATGCCTGGAGCCCTCAGCACAGGGTAGCCCATCGTCAGGAGGATGAGGACTCCTGCTTCTCAAGCCCTTACCTCTCACTGCCAGTGTTGTCACTGGGGGGAGTCCCAGGAGTGCCAGGCTTGAGAGCACAGGCTGCAACATCAGACTGACCTCAGCTCCCCTTGTGGACTGTCCCTTTGATTGTCACCTGGGATCAATTGCTTGACCTGAGTCTTGGTGTTCTACTGGAGAGTGTATTAATAGTCACCTCACCGTAGTGTTAGGACACTGAACAAGGTAAAGCATGCACAGCACCTGGAATCCAATCCTGCCTGACATAGAACACTGCTTAACAATATAATCACGATTACCTTGAACACATTAGCAACTAAGCGTGGGCTTCAGGGTTAGCCCCCCGGGGTTCAGATCTTGGTTCGTGCATGCAGTTTTGCTAGATGTTAACTACATGCCCTTCATTGGTGCTGGTCAGGTTTTTTAAGTCCCAGGTTTTCAATTCTGTACAGTACAATGGGACACAGTGGATTCGAAGGCAGATAGATGCTCAGCTCTGGCGCGCTGGTTAGCCTTGGGAGCTGGACGTGTGCACCACCACGCCTCACAGCTTTAACCCTGCTTCACCTCCCAGCCAGCAGTCCACTTGGGGAACTCTGTCCCAAACACAGTGTTATACTTGCTCCAAGTTGCAAGTGGAGGAAAGGCCACTGCAACAGTAAAATTAAGAAAAACTAAATACCCATCGGTAGACACTGGTTAATAATTGATAAGGACTCACTCAATGGATACTGTGCAGCTATTAAAATGCAACAGCTTCATGTTTAGTTGCATTAGATGTAATGTGAAGCCATGAAGTGAAAACCAAGTGTAAAGACGTTATAAGTGAAAATCAAGTTTTAGGACACTTTATTATGATTGCATGTTTGTTTGTTTGTTTTAAAACCTGTACATTTCACCAACAAGGGATCACTATCTTACGCTTGTGAAAAACTACTAATAAGGTAAAAGACAATATCAGAGAAGAATGAGGCAAGTGCAGGGCACAGTGGCGCACACCTGTGATCCCAGCCACTCGGGCTGAGGCAGGAGGATCACGAGTTCCAGGCCAGCCTGGGCAGTTTAGCAATTTCCATGTATTAAAATAAAATTTAAAGAAGGCTGGGGAAGGTCAGGCACTTGATTACTGTGCACGAGGCCCTGAGCTCAACCCCCAGCAGCACCACTTTAAAAGAAAAATAGGGAAAGGGGCCAAAAATAGAGAAAGTGGCATACACCTCTCATCCTCTAATCCTAGCTGCTTGGGAGGCTGAGTCAGGAGGATCTCAAGTTTGAGGCCAGTGTCAACAACTGAGCAAGACCCTTTCTCAGATAAAATAAAAAGGACTGGGGGTGGGACTCAGTGTAAAGGACCTCTGGGTTCAATCCCCAGTACAACACAAAAGATAGACAAATGGATGGATAGATGAATGGATAGATAGTGAAAGGAGATGAACAAGTAACTTACAAAAGAGAAAATCAATAGCCAGTAAGTATAGAAACGTGCTTGGCCTTACTTGGGGATGATGGTGGATGTTCATTGTTTGGCTGTGCTGAGCCCAACCCTCATGTAAGCTCTTAGAATGCTAAGTATTCCCTGCTGTGGAGTGATGCCTGTACCCCGGGGTGTAAATTGATGTGCCGTGGGCAGGTGAGCTGGCAGCGAGGTGGACCATCCAGCCATATTCAGGGCCATGCCCCTCCTAACCACTGTGTTTCTCCTGTTTTTTCACAGAACCTTTGTGGCATGTGCCAGCCCAGGCCCGGCTGTCGGCCATGGCTGGAAGCAGCGGGAGCAAGCACACCTGCAGGCAGGACGCAGCAGGCAAAGACTCTCCCAACAGGCATTCCAAAGTGAGTCTGGCCCTGCCGCGCCCGCCTGCCCTGGCTGCCAGGCTGCTGGGGGCTGGGCGGCTGCCAGGCTGCTGGGGGCTGGGCAGCTGCCGTGGGCCTGGCTGGTGTCCTCCACCTTCACCGCCCTCCCCGAGCACAGGGCCAAATACTTGGTCTTGAGTGAGAACTGGTGAGGTTCACCTCCTGGCTCCAGCCCTCACCAGCAGGTCATCTCGCGCCCCAGTGTCCTCAGCATTGCACTGTCCTATGCCGCAGCCCCAGAGTCTCAGTGACCCTGTGCAACAGAATTCAGCTCCCCTCCTTAACAGTGCAGTGCATGGATTCAGGGAGCAGCTTCCAAGGGTGAGAGGACCCAGGCTCCTTCTCTCTTGGGGCTTTTTTCTCACCCCACCTCCCAAGCACTTCTGTACCCTCTGCTGGGTCCCTGCCTTGTTGCAGTGGTGGGGTAGGAAGGGACTGGGCTCATAGGGCAGGTTTTTTAGGCCAGGCCTGGAAATGGCATGAATTACCCACAGTTCAGTGCGTTGGCCAGGACTCGGTCGCCGCAGGGGAGGCTAGGAAATGCAGTCCTGAGGTCAGGAGACCGGCTGTGGATGAGCTCCTGGCAGTCTCTTTGCCTCTGTTAATTCAGTAGGTATTGGACACACCTCCTGAGCATTCAGACCACAGTGATGAAGAGGACAACTGAGCTCCTGTCAGGAAGTTACATCCCAGGGCAGGCAGTAAGCAGATAAACAGAAACATTTTATACCACTAAGGGTGGAGCCTTACTTTGGAAAAAAAGCAAAGTCCTGTTAAGGAAAAGTGACAAACCTGCTTTAGGATAATAGGGTCAGCAATGCCCTTTGAGGTCACCTTTAAGCCAGAACCTTGAAAAAGGTCAGGGGTCATCCATGAAAATAGCTGAGGGAAGAGCAATGCAAGTGAGTGCAAAGGCCCTGAGGTAGGGCTGTGCCTGGCGTGTTCAAAGAACCACAAGGAGAACAACATGGGTAAAGCAGAGTGATGAGGAGGGTCTAGGAGAGGCCAAGTTAGAGGCCAGAACACCGTCCAGACCTTGAAGACCTATGGTCTATAGTGAGGACCCTAGCTTACCCACAGAGTGAGATGGGGCCCCAACATCGTTCTGAACGAGGAAGAAACACCATCTAAACATGGTTGTTCACAGCTTCCCTCTGGCTGCATGTGGGGAACACAGGTGAGGAGGGGTCCCGCAGTGACTATGACAGTGGCCCAGCAGGAGGCAGTGGCCCAGCAGGAGGCAGTGGTGAACAAGACCAGGGGAGCCAGAGAAAGCGCAGGTAGCAGACCCCGAGTGTGTCTGGAAAATGCAGCAGCAGTTTGCTGTGGGACTGGGCCAGAGTGTGGGAGCACAGGGTGTGTCCCGGCCCTTGGGTGGGACCATGGAAAGGAAAGGGCGGAGGAGCCTTACTGGGCAGGGAGGAGGCCTGGAACTCAGTTTTAGATGAGCTGAGATGCAGTGGCTTGTTATTCACAGTGTCCTCTGTTCCCGAGCAGCCCCACCAGGCAGGGTTATTTAGCCACCCACCCTCTTACAGATGTGGAAACTGAGTTCCAAATCACATGCCCAACATAGCTCATCCAGCTCGTGGGGAGCCAGGATTTGAAGCTGTTGGTTTCAGGGTTCACACCTGAGTGGAGGAGGGTGGGGCAGTGGCCTTCCCCCCCGAGGCTGGGATGACACACCTCCCTCACCTTCCAGGGCGAACCTCAGTACTCCAGCCATTCCAGCAGCAATACCCTCTCCAGCAACGCATCCAGCAGCCACAGCGACGACCGCTGGTTCGACCCTCTGGACCCCCTGGAGCCAGAGCAAGACCCCCTCTCCAAGGGCGGCTCCAGCGACAGCGGCATTGACACCACCCTCTACACCTCCAGCCCCAGCTGCATGTCCCTGGCCAAGGTGCCACGGCCCCCCAAGCCACACAAGCCCCCAGGAAGTATGGGCCTTTGTGGTGGGGGTCGAGAGGCTGCCGGGAGGCCCCACCACACAGACAGACGGCGGGAGGTCTCACCCGCCCCCGCAGTTGCTGGCCAGAGCAAGGGCTGCCGACCCAAGCTGCACTCCTCCGGCTCCAGCACTCCCACAGGCCTGGCCGGGGGCAGCCGAGACCTGCCAAGGCAGCCCAGGTAAGGCCCCACCCCAGCCGGGACCAGCAGGGGGTCCTGGCTGCCCGTCACTTCCTGGCGGTGGGGACCCTCTCCAGAAACATGCTCAGATACTTGTGCTTACACACCAGTTTGCTTTCAGAGTCGGCGACTGGTGGCCCACCCCTGCTGCCCTTCCATCAGCCTTCGAGCACCCCAGCTAGAGGGAGAGAAACCCCTGGCCATCTCTCTGTCTTCATCCATCTCTGGTCCTCTGACCCTCTGTCTCTTTTTCTTTTCTCCTACTGAAATCAGTGGTTTTTATGCTTTCTGGGAGTCGTAGACTGTGTCAGGAGGGCATTTGGCTGTGCCTTAAACAGCAGTTTAATAGCCCCCTGACCCAAAGTCCAGAGAGAGCAGAGCCAGGCCATGCAGGAGCTCAGGGAGCCTCAGGACTGGCACTTTGTGACTTCCTGCTCCACCAACATTACCAAGCTGGCTCGAGTCTCAAGATGGCTGTGGTGCCGAGTGGTGGCAAGGTGGGGACAGAGAACAGAGGGAAGGGTTGTTGCACCTGTGTGGCTCCCCCTTGTAATGGAGACAGCAGGCACTTTCCCAGAACCCATTGTAGCGGGGGCTGTCTTGGGGCCGTCCAACTGCAGGGGAGTCGGGTGGCACGCCTTGAGAGGCGCTGGGTGCGAAAACCCCAGCAGCCGGGAGCCTGGGCCATGTGCACCTTGAGGTCCTGCTAGAAGCAGTGAGCTGCCTCCCAGAGAATGGAGAGTAAGGAGGTTGGTCTGCTGAGTCACGGCCCAGTCTCATACAGGGATCCCACCAGGACGATGGCCCCCAGGCAAAGATGGCTGCTCAGTCCCCAGTGCTGGCCCCTCAGGCACAGCCTCACTTCCTTCCGTGACCACCAGAGCAGGAGCCAGGCTTGCCTGGAGCTGAGGGCCTTCTTGACACGGGGGCTTCCTAACACCTCACCAGTCCCCAGACCCACAGTACGGTGGCATCCATGTTTCTGCGTAGAAATGCCTGTTTCTTTGGCAGATTTGTTAACCACTGAGTTAAGAGTAGCTGTGGTGACAGTGCTAGCTCTGGGCGCCATGATCCCTGGAGCTCCTCAGTCAGAGAGCCCTGGAGAAGGCTAAGGAGGAGAGGGGGTTCAGTCACGTTCCTATGTAAGTAGGAAATCCACTGGAGACTACTTTGGACAGCTCCTTCACTCATTTACATACTCACTTCATTCATAAATATTTTGGGGGACCTGACCTGGGTGTGGTGGCACATGCCTGTAATCACAGTGGCTCGAGAGGCTGGGGCAGGAGGATCGCAAGTTCAAAGCCAGCCTCAGAAACTTAGCAAGGCCCTGAGCAACTCAGTGAGATCCTATCTCTAAAAAAAAAAAAAAAAAAAAAAAAAAAAAAAAGGGTTGAGGATGTAGTTCAGTGGTTAAGCGCCCCTGGGTATAATCCCAGCACCAAGAAAATAAAGTAAAAATATTTCTTGGGGAGCTGTCCTGTCCCAGACCTTTGCTGGGAGCTGAGAAGAAATAATCAGCAGATTCAAATGCGGCCCAGCCCTGGCTGCAGGTAACAGTCTGCTCATCACTGAGACAGAGGTAGAAGTGTGCCCACCAAGAGGGACCAGGAGCATCTACGACAGGGTGTCTCCAGCCTCAGTTGTGGTCGCTCTTCCGGCACAGGCCCATGTTAGTGAACCTGGATGATCGTGGGGTTAAAATCGGTGATATATAAAGGCTGCAGTGCCTCGAGTGGGTGGGGGCTAAGGCAGGGGGCTGGGTACAAAGTCACCCTGTGTCTGAGGGTTTGCTGAGCCCAGAAGTGGAGGGGAGCCTGCTACAAAAGAGGGCCCTGCGGTCGGGGAGCTGTAATTTGCATATAGACAATTGATGCTAATTGCAAATCATTCTTATCTACTCATTAAAGCTGCTTCCTGAAGTTTTCTCCTAGGCAACCAGGCTTTAGTGTGGAACTGCATTTCCCAAAATGGGGTACTGGAGGTGATTTGGGCGGTACTGGGAGGGAGATGTTTTATCTAAATGGATGTATGTTTGTTTTAATGAGTATTAGGAAAAAGCCTTTCAGACCCATCCCCTGATTTCACAGATACTGACTTGGACAAGGGGAATCAAGTGGGTTGATTTAAAGAAATATTTGTGATGGAGAAGGCAGGTTCAAACCCTGCCTCTGCTGGGCTTTAGCTGTGTGACCTTGGGGAAGTGACTGGACCTCTCTGGGTCTGTTCCCACATCTGTGAAATCGGGATTAAATTATGTACCTCCCTTATAGGAATGAGGATTCAGTGGGTCCTCATAGCAATACCTGGTAACTGTCCTCACGCCTGACTGTCATTAGAATCAGGGAGGGGGTGGGATACTGGGCACAGTGGCACACATCTGTAATCCCAGCTACTTGGGAGACTAAGGCAGAAGGATCACAAGTTGGGTAACTCAGAGACCCTAAAAAATAGTAACTTATGCTCGAGGACAGCATCAAAGAAACCCAGTAGATCTGAGAGTGGATATGGTATGGGTCAGAGCTGGCTCTGATCTAGCCTGGGGAGCAGAGGGAATGTCCCTGAGGAGGGGTCACTTATGCCAGGGAGAGGGATGGGAGGAGGGAACAGGTTCTGAAGGAGGGTGAGGTTTCAGAGGTGCTGGTCAGGTATCTTTTTTTTTCTTTAGTTATTTGTTTGTTTTTTACGGGGTGCTTAGGATCAAACCCAGGGAGGGCCTCACGCACGCGAGGCAAGCACACTACCACTGAGCCACAACCCCAGCCTCGGTCAGGTCTCCTCATCTGGGATGTAGTCATGTAGATGTTTGCGTTGTATCTGGTCATTAAACTGAATATATGTGTTTCGTACACTTTATGGTGTATGGGCTATTTTACACTTTTTGCAGGGGGTACTAGGGATAAAATTTGAGGCCATGTAGATACTATACCACTGCGCTACACCCTCAACTATTTGAAATAAAAAAAAAAAAAAAAAAAAAAAAAAAAAGAAAAATGGGGTATGTAGAGTGTTTACTTTTAATTTTTCTTTAACATTTTTTTGTTTATTTTGGTGCTAGGGGTCAAACTCAGGACCCTCTACCACTGAGCTACATCTCTGGCCCTTTTTCTTTTCTTTTTTTTTTTTTTCTCTTTTGATGCCATGATTGAACCCAGTGATGCTTAACTGCTGAGCCACATCCTCAGCCCTTTTTTATATACATATTTTAATAATACTTTTAGTTGTAGGTGGACACAATATCTTTATTTTATTTGTATGCAGTGCTGAGGATCGAACTTGGCCTTACCTGTGCTGGGCGAGCGCGCTACCACTGAGCCACAGTGCCAGCCCCCCGCTCGTTTTATTTTTCATTTTGAGACGGTCTCACTAAGGTCTTAGGCTGTCCTCAAACCTGAGATCCTCCTGCCTCAGCCTCTCAAGGCTCTGAGATCACAGGTGCCCCATCGCCCAGCCGGAGGGTTCACTTCTGAGAGGGAACCACAGGGGTGAAGTCCCTAAGGAGGACAGTAGTGTGGCGCCTTCAGGTCTCTGAGCTCTTGGGTCAGAGAGGTTATCAGAGGCTGGAGCCCTCAGGGTCCTACTGGCACCATTATGGAGTGTGGATTTGATCCTAAGAGCACAGGACAGCCAGGCAAGGTTTCATCAGAGGATGACACAGGCAGATTTGGTTTTTGGAAGATGGTGTGGGGGCAAGACCAGGGAGGGGTAAAGGAGCTCTAAAGGAAAGGATCGCGGCCTGGAGCAGGGGACAGAGCAGCATGTGTTGGGGGGGCAGTAAAGCTGCCTGATCGGATCCAGGCACATCCACAGTGTGAGGAGAGCCACAGGTCCGGGCGACTCCCCGGCGTCTGGGGCTGCTGAGGGGAGTGATTGAGATTCGTGCGGGAAGGTAGAGCCAGGGGACAGCCCAGGAGGACCAGGCCTCGCCTTCACCGACCATCGACCACCATCGCAGCACCCACTCAGCTGGACCTTGTTCTAGACGCTGCCTCGGAGCAGAGGCGACCCCTCCCTCCTGAAGCTGATGTTCTTCTGCAGGGAGAGCCAGACAGACAGACAACTAAACCACCATGTGATATGCCAGATGGCAGCAAGTGCCAGGGAGAAAAAAGGAGCAGCGTGGGGTCCCAGAAAGCCTCTGGAGGGAGGGGGTACCTGAGGAAGCCAGGGAGTGACCCATGTGCTGTGCTCCAGAAGTGCTCAGATGGCCAGCGGGGGTGGAGCAGGAGCCCTGTTCCAGCAGGCTATGACTGTGGTCATAGGCTGGGGGACGTGGAAGCCCCCGGAGGCATTGGAGCCCATGATCTGACTGGTTTTTCAGATGATCACTTGCTTGTCTGGGAGAAGTGGACTGTTGCGGGGGAGAGAGGAAGAAAATAGAGGGCAAAATTCAGAGGCTGCCAGGAAAGGGATGGGCCCTGCCATGCCCATGCAGGGACCCCCCCACTTGCTCGCTTCACTCCAGCTCCAGCCCTTGCCATGGAAGCCGCTGCAGCCTGTAGCAGCCTGTGCCCATCGGTGACTTCAGTGGCTCCCCAGGTCCTCCCCACAGACATTCGTCATGGGAGCCCGGCTGCCAGGCATGCTGCCAGGCGCCAGTGCCTGCCGTGGGCACCATGGCAGGCCGGGTGAGGCCAGGCGGGCAGCCACCTGGCCCCCGCCCTTCCCCAAGGCAGCACACTCTCCACCACTCTCTGGGCTCCACAGCAATTTGTCAGGGCCGTTGAGGGACAATCAGAGACTCTGCTCCACGTGGAGCTGACGCAGCTGGGCGTTCCCAGCAGGCAGGAAGCATATGGCCTGCTTCCCCAGGCTGTGCCAGCAGTCTCCGGGATACCATCTGGGGGCACAGCCTCGAAAGGTAATCTGGGGGCCCTGGGATCTACTAGGGCCTGCCCTGCCTGTGTGTGTTAGGAGTCCAGGGCCACAGAGGGCAGACCTATGCAGAACTGGGAAATGGAACCGTTCCAGGCTGTGTCCTAGAACTCAAAGGAAAGAGGGGGCAGTGCAAAGGCCCTGAGGTAGAAATGTTGCTGGACCATTTGATGAACAGCTTCCATGTGGTCACAGCAGAGCAGGCCAAGGGGAGTGGAGGAGCTGAGGGCAGAAGGAGATGGGACTGATGGTGTGGGTCTTGTGCGAGGACACTGGCTTCCTCCCTGAGTGAACTGGAACCTAAGTCCTGAGCAGAGGAGAGTCCTGATCTGACTGGTGCTATGCTGACGAGGTTGGTGAGGATGCAGGAGGAAGCAGAGAACCCAAAGAGCAGGCCACTGTGAAGGTCCTGTGGACCAGAAGTGCTTGGCAGAGGCGGGGACAGTATGGGTTATGATCCATTTTGAGCCCTCCTGGATTTTGTTTGTTTGTTTGGTTGATTGTTTGTTTTGTTTTGTTTTTTGTTTTATTTGTCAGTATTAGGAATTGAACCCAGGAGCACTTTACCCCTGAGCTACCCCCCAGCCCTTTCTTTTTTCTTTCTTTCTTTTCTCATTCTTTCTTTTTCTCTCTCTCTTGCTTTGTTTTGTTTTGTACTGAGGATTGAGCCCACAGGCACGTTACCATAAACTACATCCTGGTTCTTTTTATTTTTGAGACAGGGTCTTGCTAGGTTACTGAGGCTGACCTCGAACTTGGAATCCTCCTGCCTCAGCTTCCAGAGACACCGGGATTGCAGGGATGGCAGGTGTGCACCGCCACAGGTGGTCTCATCTTGAGTCTACCCACGTCCTCTCTGCCCTTCTTGTGGGCCTATCACTTCTGTCCCTCAGGCCCTAGGGCAGGTGTGGCCACTCCATGACTCCCACACTGAAGGGCAATCATTCCAGCCACATCAGAGAGAAAGCAAGACTGGCCTGGCCGTTCACGGAGGCTTCCTGGGTGTGGGTGTGGAGTGCAGGCTCTGCCGCCCCCGACTGCCCATGCCCACCTCTCAGGTGGTCTGAGGTCTAAGGATGAGCTGAGTGAGACCATGAATTTAAAGAACCTATCTTTAAATTCATAAAGGGCCTGGACAGGACCTGAGCTGCTGTTTCCTTTTCACTTACGGCGTGTCCATCACTGGAATTGTTGCGGGAGTTCAGGATGGTCCTTAAAAACACTGAAACAGATTTGCACCCTGGTGCTGTCCCTAGCGGCTATATCGTTTGGAGCAACGTGTTTCATCTTCCTGGGTCTCAGTTTCCCCACCTGGAACACGGCAGTAGCGTCCTGCCCTGGGGGTTCAGGGCAACTAAGTGAGGCTGCTGAGCTCAGTGCCACCTGCACTGCCTCTGCCCTCCCTCCTCAGGGACCCCAGCTCTTTCCCTTTGTGCCTCTCGCTGATCAGGGCCCCTCCAGAGTCCCAGGGTGGAGGGGTCACACTTCACTTGTTTTAGTGACATAATCTTACCCAGAAGTCACCTGGCTCACAGTCCCCTCACACACCCCTAAGGCTCACCCCAAACCTGCCCCAGACAAGCGGTGTCAGCCAATCAGGATTTGCCCCCTGAGCTGGGGATTCAGATGAGACACAGCAATGTCTGCACAGGAGCTGAAGAGAGAGCCAAAACCTGTCTCCAGAGGGCAGTGGGCAGAGCTGGCTGGCAAAAGCAAAGACAGAGGGGTGTTTACCTTTTCCCCTTTTTAGAGAATTTTGTGGGGGGGGGGGGGGGGGTACTGGGGATTGAACCCAGGGCTTCGTGCTTGTGAGGCAAGCACTCTACCAACTGAGCTGCATCCCGAGCCACCCTTTTTCCCTTTCTAAAAAAAAAAATCATCTCATGTTTTTTAAGTGCACAGAAGTTGAACTCGCCTCTTGACCTTGTAGAGGAGTATGAACTGCAGACAGTAACAGCTCACGTTAAGATCAGTGGTGCATTCAGAGTGGACCCTCTGCAGCCAGGGCTCTGCTGGCTTTGCAAAGGCCTGTAGGTACTGATGTGGAGAGGTCTCCAGAACACACTGTGCAGTGTGAAAACCAAGCACAGAACAGGCTTAGGATATGCTACCATACATTTTAAGAAGGAAGAGTTAGAGGCTGAGGATCTAACTCAGTGGTGGAGTGCAAGGCGCTGAATTCAGTCCCAGTACTGGGGAGAGGGTGTTGCCAGGCCCAAGGCATACACTATAATCTCAGCTACTCGGGAGGCTGAGGCGGGAGGATTGCAAGTTTGAGGCCAGCCTCAGCAATTTAGCAAGACCCTGTCTCAAAATAAAATAGGCCTGTGGGGGAAGTGTAACTCAGTGGTTGGATGCCCCTGGTTTCAATGTCTAGTAACACACACACACACACACAGAGAAATACTCAAAATTAAGAACGAAAGGGAAGACAATTTCCTCACACAAGAGGGTGCTTTTATCTGCATCAGTGCTCTGCTGAAGAAGGAAGGGTGGGCCTTGGTTGCCGAGAGAGGGAGATGGAGGTATTATATGACCACTAACTGTGTTCCCTGTGCCTAGTTATGTGGTTTAGCCTGGCTTCTGTCCTGCACACAGTCCCCATTATCAGTCCCTTCAGTCGTAACAGATGGTGTGTACTACTCCAGAGAGTCTTCTCCAAACCCGAATCAACCCATTCCCCAAAGTAGAAAAGCACTTTACATTAGAATCCAACACAGACATCTGGAATTTTCATGAAATACTTAAGTGATCACACTGGCATTTTTTTAGTCTGTTTCTTTTTTGTTCCTCCCTAAGGATCCCTAAGACTGGGCTGGAGTGTATGTGGCTCGGTGGTAGAGCGCTTGTGTAGCGTGTACAAGGCTCAGGCTTTGCCAATAGCAAAAAAAAAAAAAAAAAAAAAAGAACTGTTAAGACCTACCAGGTACAATGTCACACACCTGTAATCCCAACCTCAGGAGGCTGAGGCAGGAGGATTCCAAGTTTGAGGCCAGCCTGGGCAACTTAGCAAGACCCTGTCTCAAGATAAAATAAAAAGAACTGGAGATGTGATTGAGCAGTAAAAATCTCCTGAGTTCAAACCCCCCAGTACCACCAAAAAAACGAATTAAGACCCACTAAGTCTATTTCACACAGTTGGAGAAACAGTGTTCATTTCCTTCCTGTAAAAGGAAAAAAATCATCACCAAAGTTTTATACACACACACACACACACACACATACATATACAAAGTGTATGTGTATACATATGTTTTATATATATGTAAAATACTTAAAATATAGATTTTTTATTCTGAGATAGGGTCTTACTAAGTTATTTAGGTCCTCGCCAAGTTGCTGAGGCTGGCTTTGAACTTGCAGTCCTCCTGCCTCAGCCTCCTGAGTCACTGGGATTACAGGTGTGCGCCACTGCACCAGATTTAATGTAACCGTTGATAATAGTTTGATTTATGTTTGACACTTTTCTACTTGTTTTCTTTATGTTTACTATCTTTCTTGCTTCTGTTTTTCCTTTATTGCCTTATTCTGTATTAAATTTAATTTAGTATGGGGGCTTCTTTAATTATTTCTTATTAGGCAGATGTGCTAGCAACACATATTGTGCCTGTCTCTCTGTCTCTGTCTCTCTCCTGTTTATATGAGAACATTTTTAGATTGCCTTCATTTTTTCCAATGATAGTTTTGCTGGATATATAATTCTTTTTTTTTCTTTTAGTCCATTAAAAGTGACATTTTATTCCATCATTTCAAATGAAAAATCAGCAGTTAATTTTATCAGTGTGCCTGTGCAATCATACATACATATATATATATATATATGGTAATACTGTCTGTTTCATTCTACTGTTTTTCCATCCCCACCCTCCCACCCCTTTTTCCTCTACACCATTCAAAGTTCCTTCATTCTTCTCCCCCCCATCACCCCACCTCATTATATATTGCCATGCACTTATCAGAGAGATCATTCAGCCTTTGGTTTTTTGGGATTGGCTTATCTCACTTAGCATGATATTCTCCAACTCCATTCATTTACCTACAAATGCCATAACTTTATTCTTTATGGCTGAGTAATATTCCATTGGTATATATACCATAGTCTCTTTATTCCTTTGTCAACTGAAGGGCATCTAGGTTGGTTCCACAATCTAGCTATTGTGAATTGAGCTGCTGTGAACATTAATGTGGCTGCATCACTATAGTATGCTGATTTTAAGTCCTTTGGGTATAAACCGAGGAGTGGGATAGCTGGGTCAAATGGTGGGTCCATTCCAAGCTTTCTGAGGAATCTCCATACTGCTTTCCAAAGTGGGTGCACCAATTTGCAACTCTACCAGCTATGTATGAGTGTGCCTTTTTCCCCACATCCTCGCCAATACCTATTATTGCTTGTGTTCTTGATAACAGCCATTCTGATTGGAGTTAGATGAAATCTTAGGGTGGTTTTAGTTTGCATTTCTCTAATTACTAGGGATGATGAACACTTTTTCATATATTTGCTGATCACCTGTATATCTTCTTCTGTGAAGTATCTGCCCATTTCCTTAGCCCATTTATTGATTGGGTTCTTTGTATTTTGGGTGTAAAGTTTTTTAAGTTCTTTGTAAACTTTGGAGATGAGTGCTCTGTCTGAAGTGTATGTGGAAAAGATTTTCTCCCACTCTGTAGGCTCTCTTTTCACATTGTTTCCTGTGCTGAGGAAAAAAACTTTTTAGTTTGAATCTCTCCCATTTATTGATTTTTGCTTTTATTTCTTGCACTATGGGGGTCTTGTTAAGGAAGTCTGGTTCTAAGCCAACGTGATGGAGATTCGGGCCTACTTTTTCTTCTATTTGGTGAAGGGTCTCAGGTCTAATTCCTAGATCCTTGATCCATATTGAGTTGAGTTTTGTACAGGGTGAGAGAGATGGGTTTAGTTTCATTTTACTGCATATGGATTTCCAGTTTTCCCAGCACCACTTGTTGAAGAGGCTATCTTTTCTCCATTGTAAGTTTTTGGCATCTTGGTCTAGAATGAGGTTACTGTACTTATGTGGGTATGTCTCCGTGTCTCCTATCCTGTACCATTGGTCTACCTGTCTATTTTGGTGCCAGTCCCATGCCGTTTTTGTTACTATTGCTCTATAGTAGAGTTTAAGGTCTGGTATTGTGATACCTCCTGCATCACTCTTCCTGCCCAGGATTGCTTTGGCTATTCTGGGTCTTTTGTTCTTCCAGATGAATTTCATGATTGCTTTTTCTGTTTCTATGAGAAATGTCATAGGGATTTTAATTGGAATTGCGTTAAATCTGTGTAGCGCCTTTGGAAGTATGACCATTTTGATAATATTAATTCTGCCTATCCAAGAACATGGAAGATCTTTCCATCTTCTAAGGTCTTCCTCAATTTCTTTCTTCAGTGTTTTGTAGTTTTCATTGTAAAAATTGTAAAAATCTTTCACCTCTTTGGTTAGATTGATTCCCAAGTATTTTGTTTTTTCTTTTTGAGGCTATTGTGAATGGAGTTGTTTTCCTCATTTCCCTTTCAGATGTTTCATCACTTATGTATAAAAATGCTTTAGATTTATGTGTGTTGATTTTATAACCTGCTATTTTGCTGAATTCATTTATGAGGTCTAGATGTTTTCTAGAGGAGTTTTTTGGATCCTCTAAATAGAGAATCATGCCATTAGCAAATAATGACAGCTTGAGTTCCTTATTCCTATTTGTATCCCTTTATTTTCTTTAGTCTGTTTAATTGCTCTGGCTAGTACTTCAAGTATGATGTTGAATAGAAGTGGTGAAAGAGGGCATCCCTGTCTTGTTCCCATTTTTAAAGGGAATGCTTTCAGTTTTTCTCCATTAAGAATGATGTTGGTTAGCACTAATAGCCTTTACAATGTTCGGGTATGTTCCTACTATCCCTATTTTTTCTAGTGTTTTGAGCATGAAGGGGTGTTGTATTTCATTGAACGCTTTTTCTGCATCAATTGGAATAACCCTATGATTCTTATCCTTAAGTCTACTGACATGATGGATTACATTTATTGATTTACGGATGTTGAACCAACCTTGCATTCCCGGGTTGAACCCCACTTGATCATGGTGCAAGCCATCCTATATTTGTGTCTTGTGTCATGAACTTTATTTCTTTCACATTTTCTTTGCAGTGACATGGGCTCAAGGGCTGGCTACCCTGCTCAGGTTTACAAAACTGCCAGTGCAGAGACTCCTCGGCCCTCCCAGCTGGCCCAGTCCAGCCCCTTCCAGCTCTCCACCTCCGTCCCCAAGTCCTTCTTCTCCAAGCAGCCTGTGCGCAATAAGCACCCAACGGGGTGGAAGAGAACAGATGAGCCCCCACCACGGCCGCTCACCTTCACCGACCCCAAGAAGTAAGTGCCTGGATGCACAGTGAGGCCAAGGTGGGTGGCTCTGGGCCAGGAAGAGAGTGACACCTCCCTTGCTCACTGAAAGGGTGCCTCTACACACCGGGGATATGGCTGTGAACCGGACAGAGGTCCCCACTGTCAGGGAACTGACGCTCACACTGGGATGATGGGCAGTAAGCAGAATAAATAAGAAGTGCATGCGGCTGGGTGAAGAGCTTTGTAGGCAGAAAGCAGCACCTGCAAAGCCCTGGGGTGTGTCTTCGGGAGGAATGGAGTGAGCAAGGGGGAGGGTAGTGGGATGCGAGGTCAGTGACGATAGGGACAGATGGTGGTGGGGCCCGTGGGCCTCATGTGAGGTACTTGGCATCTGCTCTGACTGACGCGGGGCTCTGGAGGGTGTGGACCAGAGGAAGGAACTGATCTGAGTTGGCTTTAACAGGGTCCCTGTGGCTGCTGTAGGGGACATTCCGGAGGAGCTGCTGTTAGGGTCCAGGTGGGGCGTGGGGGCTGGAGCAGGGCCAAGCCACGGAGAGGAGAGGGCAGGCTCAGGCTCGGCATAGGTGATCTGAAACTGGAGCAGACAGGCCTGCCAGCAAGTGGAAGTGGTGTGAGAGAAAAGGTAACACCTCATCTTGAAACCTGGAACAGGGGCAGGCGTGGGTCAAGGGCAAGGGTGAGGGCCAGCCTGTGGAAAGGTCCGCACAATGTCCAAGCCACGGGGCACCATAGGGACTGTGCACAGAGAGGCAGGAGGTGAGGGCTGCTCCACAAACCCTCAGTGTCCGTGAGGAGCCACAAGGGAGGCCAGCGAGGGTGGGGTCCTGGGAGCCTGGGGCACTGACCATGGAGCAGTCGGGTCCAGTGAGCCCGAGAACTGAGCCCAGGATTGAGCCTGTGGAGGTCACTCAAGCCTTCCAGAGAGAAGGGAACAAAAGGGCAGAATGCAGCACCATGAGCAGCTCCGCTGAGGCGTTTTGTTCTGAGTGAGAGAGCCGTGCAGTGAGCGCTCTGTCCCTTCATCCCAGATGTGGGGCACTAACGAAAACGCAAGTGGAGCAGTCTCACCCTTTCTGGGGCACTTTTTGTTTGGGGTTGTTTTGTTTGCAGCCCTGGGGACTGAACCCTGGGGTGCTCTACCACTGAGCCCAGCCCTTTTCACTTATTTTGAAACAGTCTCCCTCAGTCACCGTCACCGAGGCTGGCCTCAGACTTACACTTCTCTTGCTCCCGCTACATTTTGCTGAATGAAAGATGGACAGAATCTGCTGTGGAGACTGAGCACATCTGCCACAGAAGGATCCTTGCCCCCAGCCCTTTTCCTTAAGGCTGGCCAAAGGCCGTGCTGCGGGATGGCCAGGCGGCCCTCCCAATTCTGTGGCTGCCTCCACCCAGCTACTCGAGGGGCAGAAGAGCTGGGGGTCCCTTGTCAGCCCCTTGACCCCTCAGAGTCCATGACTTTTAACAGAGATAGTGGTGGTCCCCCCTGCAGGGTGGCTGAGAGGACTCCTGAGTTAACTCAAGTCTGGGCCACGCAGGTGAGCTTGTGACACACAACCTGACCTCCAGGCTGACTTCAGAGGTGGCCAGAAAGCAGGGGCAGGACCTGTAGCCCTCAGTCCACCCCTGGCCGCCCTCACCTCACCTCAGTGGGCCACTCTGGAGGACCGAAGGGCTGGAGCTGCCCCTGCGGGCAAGTGACTCTGGCACCAGAGCCTCACAAGGCCAGCACAGCCACCATGGGCCTCTGCAGAGCACGGCCACACCCACAGCCCTCATCTCATTGCTGAGCAAATGAGTGGCAGCATGGCAGGGGGTCATCTCCAGAAACTGAGGAGGAAACAGGCCCTTGAGACAGCTTCTGCATCACCTCAGGGCAGAGTAGTGGCTAGGAGGAAGCCTCCCCCACCCCCCGTCACAGCGGAGGACCCAGGGCCCAAGCAGCCTCATCTATAAAGAGGGACGCCCCCAGGTAGGGCTGTTAGGGCATGAGGAGGAAAAGCGAGGGCCTGGGAGGGATGGGCGCTCTGGAGGTGGGCGAGTTTGTTGCTGCCACCATTGCTGCACCCACACCTGAAGCACAGCCCCACGGGTCAGAGGACTGGGGTCTTGGCTCTGTGTCACCGTGGTGGAAGCTCCTAGGGGGTCAATCGCTCACCTGGAGCACATAGGTGGTCCTAGATCCTGTCCTGCAGTCCCCATGAAACACCTGGCCACCCATAGCTGAGGGCCCAGAGCACCAGGAGCTGTGGGTCACGTGCTGCTTCCTTCATAAGCACTGCTCGGGGTGACTCAGGGCAGCGGGTGGACATGGGTTCTGAGTGTCCTTGACTTCCTGTGCCTTGGTTTCCCTGGCCAAAAGCAGGAAGCAAGGTGTGCCCACATTCCAGGGGGTGTGGGGCAGCCCTGGCTGGAGGGTGGTGGCACTTGTGGTCTCCGGGCATTCGGCCTCTTCCTTCCTCAGGTTCAGAGCCCCGCATCCAGCTCAGGAGGGACCCAGGGAAGGCCTGGTTCCACAAACTCAGTCCCTCCAACACAGCAGAGCTGTCCCCCGCCTCTTCTCCCTGGCCTCTCCCGGCCGTCCTTCCAGGACCATCGGCCTGCTGCCCGGGTGCCGCCCTCACAGGGATCCTTGCCAGCTGCATTGGCAGAACCCCCAGCTCAGCCAGGCTGACAGCAGTGCTAATTAGCTTAATTAACCAGGGCCCGAGGGAGCCACCCCAGTTGGAGGCCAGAACTCTGAGTCCTCTGGGACTGGACCAGCCACGTCTGACCCGTGGGTCACTTTCGCCTCCTGTTCCATCAGTCGGGGAGGAGTTGGTGCTGCCTGGTCCCGACTGCAGGGGCGCCTTCGCCGTCGCTCCTCTCGTGGAAGCCAGCCGGAAGTGCTCTGCCCGTGGCAGGGTCCACACAGTCACATGGTAGGCCAGAGGCATTCTGCCCAGTCCCATCAGACAGCACCTTGACGCCGCTTCCTCATTTACGCTTTGAAAGGTAGAGTGGTGAAAACTGAAGTAGTACAAAAGGATCTGCAGTGAGAGAGAAGCCTCTCCCCAGCCCCCAGTCCCACAGCTCCCTCCCAGAAGCAGCGCTGTTTCATTTCTTGTGCCTCTGGAAGGACAGGTGCCTGACACAGCAGGAACAGGTGACATGTGCTCTTCCCTTCCTCCCCTCTACATATCAGCGTGGCCACCTGTCCGTGTGTGCTTCTGCCTTCTTCCCTTGCTCTTTTCTCTAAACATCTCTTGGCACTGGGTCTGAATTAGGGCATACAAGGTAGCCTTGTTCCTATGAGCAGTCAGAGAGCAGTCCATTTCATCCCTAGAGGGCATTAGGTTTTGACAGTTATGGAGACCAGAGATCTAGAAAAAAATCAAGGTTAGACACATATAGGCCTAGTTTGGCTTGGTTGGGTTGGGTTTGGCTTTTTTCATGCTAGAGATGGAACCCAGGGGCTCACACATGTTTAGCATGCAGGAGTTCCTGAGTTGGATACCCAGCACCAAAATAATGAAAAGAGCCAGGCACAGTGGTGCATACCTAATCTCAGCAACTTAGGAGGCCGAGGCAGGAGGATTGCAAGTTTGAGGTTGGCCTCAATAACTTATCGAAACTGTTTCCAAAAAAAGGCGGAGAGGGGAGGGCACTGGGAATGTGACTCAGTGGTTAAGTGTCCCTGGATTCAATCCCCAGTATAAATTTTTTTAAAAATATCAAAAGAGACTAAGGAAAACTAAAATGATCAACTAAGGGTTAGGAATATAGCTCACTTGGTAGAGTACTTACCTAGATTGCAAGCATGCCTAAGGCCTTGGGTTCAGCCACTAGCACTGGAAAAAAAAAAAAAAAAAAAAATCCACTGAACAGGATTTTGCCATACTTTTCCCCTGTGGACGTGTTTGGCAGCCTATGGAGCATCAGAATACTGAGGGTGCAGACAGAGGGTCAGAGGAGAAGGTTCTAGCATGATTTCCTCCAGTGAGCCAGCCTTTCACTTAAGAATTAGGAATGTGTTGTTAAGAGTACTAGAGGTCCCGGAGTCTGGGAAGGTGATTTAAGGAAATGAACACATATTTAGTGAAATAGAACAGGGAAGGAGTGTGTGTGTGTGTGTGTGGTTTCTTTTGTTTTGGTGCTGAGGATGGAACCCAGGGCCTACCACAGCTCTACTACTGAGGCCACACGCCACACCTACTGCCTCACCAGGGCAGTGGGCCAGTGCTGAAGGAAGATTCTGGAAAATGCCAAAATCAAAGGTGGGGGAGGAAGGGGGGCCTTCCATCTTCTGTGGTGAAGGGGTGTGTGCATCTCTCTCTTTTCCTGTCTCTGTGTCTCTTTTCTACTTTGTCCTCTGGATCTAAAGCTTCTCCTGTGCCCAGAGAATACACCTGCCTGACATGGGTGGAGCCACACTGCCCCTGGCCTGGAGCTCTCACTGGGGAGGAGTATGACCTACAAGAACACGCCTGGTACCCTTTCCTCTTCCCTTGGTTAAAATCCCAAGGCTGGTGACTGAGGAAAAGAAAGGAAATGCAGACTTGAAAACCCTCGGAAGCCCAAGGCATCTCCTTTCTTTTCTAGGCTTAAAGACTGGCTCTTGTTCTTGTACCAAAATGATGAAGGCTAGGAATCGGCCTTTTTAAACTAGTTGTTAGTGTTTTGTTATCATCATTAATATTATTATGGTAAAAGAAATTCTCAGTTCAGAAAGGCGTCAGATGAAAAGTAAAAGTCCCACTTTTCTACCTCCTGTTCCCCCAAGTAATCATTATTCATTTCTTCCAGAAATTTTTTTCTGCATACAGAAGCATATTTTTAAAAAAACATCTTTAGTCATAGATGGACACAATACCTTATTTATTTGTATGTGGTGCAGAGGATCAAAGCCAGTGCCTCGCACATGCTAGGCCAGCACTCTGCCGCTGAGCCCCAGCCCCAACCCCAGCAGCATAGTGAATCAAATGTGATCCTGTTACATGCGCCGTCCAGTTTTCATTCCATGTGTGATAGTAACGTGGCAGTCAAGGTGGCTGGATCTTGGAAAAATAACCAGTCCTCGGTGCCCTTAGATTCTCGTTTTTAAGCTTTACCAGACAGTGCTGTTCCAGGTGGGGTCTCCTGTTGGAGCAAACCGGTGTAGCCTCTGTGGTGATCACCAGCGCTTTTGTTTTCTGTCCCTGCAATTAGAAGTCACCAGGGGAGAAGGTTGTTTTCACCTGGAAGAGAAGCAGCGAGCACATTCTGCAGTGTTCCGTCATCTCTTCCTCTGTACTACGGTGACGTGCGGCACCTACTGTCTTCCCACCCCGGGGGACGTGCTGCTAGTTCAGTGTCAGCAGCATCGTGATGATGGGCTCTGAAGACTCGGAGATATCCAGCGCCCCAGAAGAAGGAGGGGAGCACGAGAGGGCGGGAAACTCTAAGAAGACGCAGGGGTCTGCCGTGCAAGTCTCGGGGTTCTGTGGTCTGGATCATGTTAGGACAGCTCACAGGGCTGCCTTGTTTAGGATAGTCCTTCACGTGGTTCAGTATGCCCTTTCTTGGCCATACAGATTCTAAGTTGATATTATCTCTCTAAATGTTTCTAGAATTTCTGTAGTTACAGTGATCTGGTTAGAAACGTTTTCAAAGATTGCTGCATTTTTTTCTTATCTCTTGAAGGAATAAAACTTGTTAGGCAAAAAAAAAAAAAAAAAAGTGGCAGTCAAGCTCAGTGGTGGCAGCTATAGATGCTGCAGCCCGCTGGCTTAATTTGAATCCTGACTCCTTCCTCCACAAATTGGGACTTTGGACAAGTGGCTGAACTCCTCTGCGCCTCAATCTCTTCATCTGTGAAATGGGATATGAGTCATGCTTGCTCATGTGACTGTGGTGAGGCTCACGGGACTTCATATCTGTGCCCAGGGAGCCCGGGCCTTGCTATGGTGCTGCTCTTTCTGCTGGGCTGACAGACCAGGGACAAGGACGACTACAGGTCACAAGACCTGCCCTAGGGAAAAGTGAAGAGGGAGCTTGGTGAAAGGCAGGGCCGGGTCGACTGCATTCACCTCCCTGCCTCAGTTGCCCATCTGTGAAATGGAGATGATACCGAGAGTGGCTCCTGTGTGGCTTGAATAAGTAGCACACGCAGAGCCCTGGAATGAAGTGGGTCTGGTGAGGGTGGTGTCATTATTTCTCTGAGGGGGCGGCAGTGCCTCAGGTCAGGTCCCCATTTCACCAGAAAGCTTAAATATTTTTACCAGGAACCTTATACTTGAGCCCACAGTCTAAATACAAGAATAGGCCTGGCCCTGGGGGCCACTGAGTGGATGACAGGGAGCCAGGGGCAGCCTTGCCAGCCTGGAGCCACAGGGGACAGTGGTGGAGCCCCACACGGCAGGGACATGAGGTCTAAGCATCTAAGAGGTTCGGGGGCCTATTGGGCTGAGGTCAACTGTCACAAGGGCAGCCTCATATCCCTAGCACTTGCAAATTGGGACCTAGCACTCCTTAGTTCAGAACTGCAAGGCTCCCCAGATGTAATCCCAAGTCCCCATGTGACCCACAAGTCCCACACTATCTGCCCCTGTTCCCCGAGATCTCACCTCCCCCCTCTTACACTCTCCCCCCCATTCCTCTAGCTCACCAGGCTCGTTGCCTCTCATGGCCTCAACTCTTGCCCTTTCTTCCACCTGGAAGCTCTTCCATGGAATTCCTTCCTTCCAGTCCCCCCCGCCCCGACCCCCAGGTATCACCCCTTCAGAAATACCCTCCCCAGCTCCCATCCTTTGCCTGGCTTCGTTTTTCTTCAAAACATTTCCCTCAGCCAAGGTGTGGTGGTGCATGCCTCAGGAGGCTGGGGCAGGAGGATCCCAAGTTCAAGACTAAGCCTCAGCAACTTAGCATGGAAAGGACTGATGTAGCTCAGTGGTGGAGCGCCCCTGGGTTCAATATCCCTGGAAGTGCAAAAAAAAAAAATTCTCTCCAGCTCACCCACAGGGTCCTCTGTTCATTTGTTCAGTGTTGGTCCCTAGACATGGGCTCCATGTCCCTGCTGTTCCCCAGTCCCTGGAACAGGCTCAGCCAGAGTATGTTCCCAGGACGTGTTTGTGGAGGAGTAAGTGTACATGGTGGCCAAGTGCTCGTCTCTGGCACTTTGGTAGGGGCAGCAGGTGTGGTCGCTCACCGAGGCAGCTGGCTGTGGGTCCCCACAGCTTTGCGAAGTAGCTGGAGGCCCCCAACCCTGGCACTCTCGTTCCAGGCAGGTGGACACCAACACGAAGAACGTCTTCGGGCAGCCGCGGCTAAGGGCATCCCTGCGAGACCTCCGGTCCCCTCGGAAGAACTACAAGTCCACCATTGAGGACGACCTGAAGAAACTCATCATCATGGACAACCTGGGGCCAGAGCAGGAGAGGGACACAGGGGTGTGTGGCCAGATGGCCTGGGGTGGGAGGAGGGAGTATCCCCCCATGGTCACCCCAACCTCTTTCTGCCTGAGCTACAACCTTTGGCATCTGGCAGCCCTGTGTGGGTGTGTGAGTGAGGACCCTACTTTCATTAGTAACAGAATCAGAATTTAGGCCTTCGGCAAGCACCAGAAGGCCTGGCGCACACCCTCCTCCAGAGCCCAGGGCTTGGGGGCCAAGAGTGGAGCAGGGGTCCCAGGGGAGACTGCCTCTCATTCCCCATAGATAGGGCAAGGCCAGAACTGCAGGCACGTGGTGCCTCCACTGTCCCCACTTCCTTCACCTCTCGTCCTTGCCTGCCCTAGATAGCCTCACTGTCAGGCAGGCGCATTCTGCGGGGTCTGAGGGTGGCCCCCAGGCTCCCCAGGTGAGTCCCACAGCCCAGGGCACGGGGAAGAAGGGCACTTTGGTGTCATTAGTGCCCACTGGAGTCGCGCCCAGCCTGGCTCTCGTGGGCCCATGTGGCTCACTGCCTTCCCTAACCTGCTTGGCCTTAGCCTCGGACCTTTACCCACCAGAAGCCGGGCTGCAAGTCAGGGAAGGGGAGCCCCGGGGGAAGCTGGGTGCTGTGATCACAAACGGAGGCTGGGGAGCAAGAAGCCCTTGAGGACCAACCAGGGGCCCCGCTGTGACGCTGCCCCCGCACCCCACCCTGTCTCGGCAGCAGTCCCCCCAGAAGAGCCTGCAGCGGACACTGTCGGACGAGAGCCTGTGCAGCGGGCGCCGGGAGCCCAGCTTTGCCACCCCGGCCAGCCTGGAGCCGGGCCTGCCCAGTGATGTGCTCTTCACCAGCACCTGCGCCTTCCCCTCCAGCACGCTGCCAGCCCGCCGCCAGCACCAGCATCCCCTCCCGCCCGGCGGCGGCCCCAGCGCCATCCCTGCCACCGGCAACGGATTCCCGGAGAAGAAGTGTAAGCCTGCGCACCTTGTGGGACCGTCCAGAGGCCGTCTGGGTCGGCTCATATGAGGGAGGGAACTGGGTTGCCCCTGAGCTCCAGAGTGCCTACGGGTTGGGCACTGAATGTCACCCCAAAAGCAGGGGATGCAGGGGATTGCTAGCCAAGCATCAGGGAGTTTCCTGGGGTTACCGGAGACCAGACGGGAATTCAGCCCCTCTGGGTGCAGGCCTGAGGGCAGGGACTGGATTAGCTGCCCCAGCGCCTTCCCGCAGCCTCCCAGTTCCTGTGCCATGCAGTTTACTTGGTGAACATTTTCTTACTGACCTGACTCCCCAAATTTGCTGTGGTAGGGAGAGTGCAGGGGTGTGATTTCTCCACACCTTTATTCATCTAGCAAGACACTGTGCACACTACCCCCCTCAAGCCACAAAATGAGACATGAGCTTGTGTCCCAGGTTTTTACCACAGATGAGACTTTTCTGTTTCTCAGTTTCTTCAACTGTAAAATGTCACCAGAGAAGCCAGGTGTAGGAGGAGCCAGGGAATTTCGTGAGGCCCTAAGCAACATAGCAAGACCCTGTCTCAAAAAGTCAGAAGGGCTGGGGATGTGGCTCAGTAGTTAAGCGCCCCTGGGCTCTTCAATCCCAGAGACTGGGGGTAGAGTCAGTGGTGGAAGCGCTTGCCTAGCCTATAATCCCAGCAACTCCGGAGGCTGAGGCAGGAGGCCAGCCTGGGCAACTTAGCGAGACTGTCTCAAAATATAAAGCACTAGAATGAAGCTTAGTGGTAGAGTTTGCCTAGTATGTGTGAAGCCCTAAGTTTGATCCCCACCACTGGGAAAAAAAAATTATGTTAGTGAACATACATCAAACACAGCATAACATCTAAATGTGTAATACTGAAAATCTACTGACTGCTTATTTTTGTTGATAGGTGTTTAGAGGGTTTTGTTTGTTTGTTTTGTTGTGTTGTAGTTAAGGTACCAGGGATTGAACCCAGGAGCACTCGACCACTGAGGCACACCCCCAGCCCTATTTCGTATTTTATTTAGAGACAGGGTCTCACTGAGTTGCTTAGTGCCTTGCTTTTAAGGAACCTGGCTTTAAACTCACTGTCCTCCTGCCTCAGCCTCCCGAGCCTCTGCGATTACAGGCGTGGTGCCCGGCTACCTTGTGGGTGTCTCATTGGCTTCTCTGCCTAACACCTCCAGAAACGAGCTGCTCCCTCCACTCCAGCCTTCCCCATTTGAAACCAATCCGTTGGCTGTACCCAGACCCAGCAGCACCTGATGGCATCCTAGACCCTTCTCTTTGTCTCACACCCACATCCACTCTTCAGACATTGGTGGCTCCACCTGCAGATAGACCCAGAACCTCTTCACTCATGCCCCCGTACTGCATGGCCTGCCCTGTCCCACCCCACCTCCTGAATCCCACAGCAGCCTCCTCGCTGTCTCCCTGCACCCGCCTCCTCCCTCCCTCCAGCCAGAGGGCGCCTGAATGCCTGAGGCAGGAGCCTTCCAGTGACATCATGGCACTCTGGGTAAAAGGATAAAGTCTTCAGTGTGGCCCACAGGATCCAGCCCTGTCCTCTGATTTAACCTGCCACTGCTCTCTCTGTCCCAGCTGGACCTCCTCAGTGTTCCTTAAACTTACAGCATGTTCCTGCCTTGAGAGTTTTGGACTGCCATTCCATCTGCCCTAAATGCTGTTCCCTAGATCTGCTCAAAGGTCACCTTCTGAGCAAGGCCTCCCCAGCCCCTGTTGAAAGTTGCACCACACAAGCATATAGCATTCCGTTCCCTCGCCGCCGGAGCCTTCCCCCGCCAGAACCTCTGATAAGCAGGGAAAGTATTCGTTCACCGCTCACATTGCGCTCAACCATCTCCCCACTAGCTGCCATCTCCGCCTCAGAACTGTCACTGGCTGAGGGACGGGACCGGCCCCTGCGGCGCCTGGACCCTGGGATGATGCCACTGCCTGACACAGCTGCTGGTCTCGAATGGTCCAGCCTGGTGAACGCAGCCAAGGCTTACGAAGGTAGGTGCCTTCCACCCAGCCCATTCAGAGCCTCCTGTCCTTTGTGCTGGAAGGATCAGTGCAGGGCCTGTGGCTTTGCAGGGGATTGCACCCAGGTCCCAAAATCAGGGAGCCGTGTCACTCGTTCAGTGTGTAGTGTTGTGTCTCTGATCTCCAGCTGCCTGGTGTAGCAAACAGGGCGTGCCTCCCAGGGAGGCTGCACTTCGTCCAGCACTCAATGTGAGTTTGCAAAGTTCCATCCGAGGAATATACTAGGACTCCATGTGCAGAGGAGGAAACTGAGGCCGGGCTGCCACAAAGTTGACTGTGTTTTGTCGCCTGACACATGGGGTCAGGATTTGAACCCAGGTCTGAACAGCCTCCCAAAAAAATAGGCATAGGCTGGGCACAGTGGGGCACTCCTGTAATCCCAGTGGCTCAGACTGAGGCAGAAGGATCACAAATTCAAAGTCAACCTCAGCAACAGTGAGGCGCTGAGCAACTCAGCAAGACCCCGTCTCTAAATAAAGTATAAAAAAGGGCTGGGGATGTGCCGCTGGGTTCAATCCCTAAGACCAAAAAAAAAAAAAAAAAAAAAAAAATGACGAAGTGACCCACAAAAGGTTAGGGAAGAGGGATGATGTATAGCCAAAGGGCCTGGAAGGAGCCAGGCATGGCAGCACAGCCCCCAGCAACTTGGGAGGCTAAGGCAGGAGAATCTCAAATCCCAGCACAGCCTGGAAACTTAGTTAGGCCCTGACTCAAAAAGAAAAAGGGCTGGAGGTGTGACCCAGTAGTAGGGCACCCCTGGGTTCAACCCCAGCACCTCAGAAAAGGAGAGAGAGACAGGGAAGGAGGGAAACTTCCAGCTCCTGGAAGCAGGGGAATCCCAGGCCTGCAGCGGGTGCTTCCAGCTCATTTCTCTTATTTTGGTTTTGCTCAGTGGTGCTGGGGATGAACCCAGGGTGCACCAGAGCTCGGCGAGCGCTCTGCCATGAGCTCCACCCCACAGTGATAAACTGAGATGTAAAGAGAAAAGGCCAAAGTGGGGACAGTGAGTGGCTCTGAGGAAAAGCCAGTCCAGTTTTCACCGTGCTGTCCTTTAAATAGATGGAGAGGCTAAACGGGTAAAGCCCTTTGCCTCCTGGGCTTGCCCTCCAGCCCAAATGGCAGCTCCTACCCTCTTTAGAGCTGGCACAAAGTAACCTTGTTTCTGATGCCCCTGAATGTTCCCTTGCATGGCCGTCTGTGACTCGTGTCCACTATTTAAGGACATTGGGCTGTCACCAGTTCTTGCTGTTACCAAGAGACGACCCAGTGGTCGTGTTTGAGGATGGCACACCTCAGGCCTGCCTGACGCTAGGGAGGCCCAAGAAACTGCGTCCCACCTGCAGCCGTGTCACTCCTTCCTCTCTCCACGGCGCAGACTGTCTGCTGCTGGGGCCCTGGAAACCCTCGTGGAAGGCGCTCGAGTGGTGCAGCGGCCCCGTGCACCCTTGCCTCCTTTACTTCCTAACAAAACCAGGGCGTTTGTCCTGGGAGCCGGCCAGGTTCCCAGTCTGGCACGCCGTGCGGTGTCCCTGAGCTCCTTGCCTGTGCCTGCAGTGTGGAGTGTGCCTGGAGCTTGGTCCCCATCAGGACCAGGTCTTAGTGCGTGTGTTCTCATTCTGTTTGGTTGGGGTTTTTTGGCAAAAATCCACCCTAAAGGCCTTTGTGATGTATCAGAATGAAATAGAAAATTCAGACAGGCCCCGGGATGGAGCCAGAGGCAGAGCAAGCACGAGGCTCTGGTGCCGTTCTCACCACCGCAGAAAGAAAGAAAGGAAAAAGAAAGTGTCATGGAGGTTTGGGCAGGAGGCTTATAGGGGAGGCACGGTCAGTCATTTGGGGGAGAAATGGGGAGCCCCGCCTGCCCACCCACAAGAACTCAGCCCCTCTCCTCTCTCTCCCTCTCCCTGGCAGTGCAAAGAGCCGTCTCGCTCTTCTCTCTAAACGACCCAGCCCTGAGCCCAGACATCCCACCTGCACACAGTCCTGTCCACAGCCACCTGAGCCTGGAGCGGGGGCCCCCGACCCCCAGGACCACCCCTACCATGAGGTGAGGTTCCCTCGGAAACATCCAGTGGCCGGCAACCCAGGTCCCTACAGGCAGGATTCTGTGCAGTGGAAGAGGGACACAGGGAAGCGGTAGCTGCTGTGGGTCACCCCCACCACTCTCGGGCAGGAGGTCCCCTCATCTAACAGATCGGCACCATTATACTGTGCCAGTCTTGCACTGGGGACCAGCTGTGGCCAAGATGGACTCCTCCCCTGCCCTCATGAATCTCAGTCCACTGGCAATGACACTTTGCATAGACCTTATACAATTGTGTCACTTCCAACTTTTAGTTAAGCAGTGTCCCACAGCCTCCTGGCTCATCTGTCTACTCCTCGGTGTCCTCTGAGGATGCCCAGGTGACAGACTGGTACGCGACACCTTTCAGGTCTGCCCTGATGAGGCCTATGCCAGGCCGTCCAGGGACCCTGCGGTGATTGAGGCCAAGCCCTGCCCTCACGAATCTTCATGGGGAGAGAGGACAGAGATGGATGTCATGCTGTGCCGTTGCACATGGCTTCTCACAGCCAGTGCAGCTATTTGGTTCTGCTAGATCAGCAGAAAGTGAAACCAAGGAAGCAGAGAATGTAACGGCCACTCTACCTGCGTGATGCATTCACGTGCGTCTGCTGGCCTCACAGCATAGGGTCCCAGACACCACACAGCCTGTGTGTTCTGTGGGCGACGGGAGCTTTTATTGAAGGTGATTTTGATTCTCGCTGTTTTCTGCTCCACACACTGGCCTCAGCCCAGCCTCCATAGAGATTGAGACCCACTGTAAAGATGAGAGAGGGGCACATACCGCTGCTGCTGCAGGAGCCATGGGCATGGCAAACGGCAGACCTGCAGCCCCTGGGCTCACTGCTCAGTTGGCCTTAGCCCCGGATGTTGACCTCCCCTTTGTCTCCCACCTCCCACTGCAGGTCCCTAAGATTAAGAACCCTGGAGAAGGGAAAAAGGGGAGGGAGAGGCAGGGAGCCCTGGCGCCTCACCTCCTTCTCCCCTGGGCAGCTCGCCCGACCCCAGCCCCGCAGCCCATCCTCCAGGTGTGTGGGCCCGGCGTCTGCCCTGTGGCAGCACCTTCAGACCTTGCTCTGGGCAGGGAGGTGATGCCTGTTTCTCCCCTGCCCTGCCAGGCGAGCTCAGGGCTAGACAAATCTGCACAGAGGAGGAGCCCCAGGCAGTGGGGTTCAACTCCAGCACCAGCACAAGGGAGGACCAGTGGGTGGGCATCCTCCCTGTCCTATGTGTGGTACCCCCAAAGGATACACTGGCTGAGACTCTTAGATTGACCCTACAAGTTGCCAGGTGGCACACAGTGGTGGGGGCAGTGGGCTCATCGTTATTTCCAAACTATTGCCAGTCCAACCACTGCAGGCCCTTTGTCCGTTTGTCCACCCTCCTGCTTCCTGTGCCTGGAGCGGTGCCTGACCTGCAGATGCTCAGGAGATGCTGTAGAGTGGATTCTTTGTATCCCATGGATAGAGAGAGGAGACTCTCCCAGAAGTCATGAACATGGCCTGTCCCTGGGGCAGGTGCACCCTTTAGGTGCCACAGGGCTGACCCTGTCCCCTGTCTTTCCAGTGAAGAGCCACCCCTGGATCTTACAGGCAAGGTGTACCAGCTGGAAGTGATGCTGAAGCAGCTGCACACAGACCTCCAGAAGGTGAGGCCTCAAGGTGCACACCTGCTGCCCGCTTCCTGGCCCCACCAAGGCACCTGCCACAGCCACATGGCCCCCATCCCACCCTTGTTCTGCTATTCTTAAATATAGTCATGAGTAAAACAAGAAAGCGATGATTCTGAAGGCTAGTAAGCTCAGGAGACACTCTTAGACGGTCTCAGAGAACAAATTGGTCCAACCTTTTTTGGACAGCAATTGGGGTGGTACTTCTGGCAACTCAAGAAGCTGAGGCAGGAGGATCGCAAGTTCTAGGTCAGCCTCAGCAACTTAGTCTCAAAAACAAAAACTCAAAAGGGCTGAAGATGTAGCTCAGTGTTAGGACACCCCCAGATTCAATCCCCCACTGGGGGATTATAGGTCTGGGATTATTTTACAGCTCAGGGATAGAGTGTTTGCCTAGTGTGCCCAGGGCTGCAGGTTCAAGCCCCAGTACCACAAAAAAAGAAAAAGAAGTTTAATTGTAGATCTAGTTGACCTGGAAATTCCACCTGTGGGAATTTGTGAGCATTTCCAGCTTGGGTACAAAGAGATCCATGAGCAAAGATGTTCATTGCTTCACTGTTGGCAATAAAAATGGGAGCCAGATGGCTGTCCATCAACAGGAGAAGGGTAATGTAAATTACAGGACACCCATGCAGCAGAATAGTCTGCAGCCAATTAAAATAACAAATCTATCTATTGACTGACATGTGAGAGAAGGCCAATAACTGAAATACAAAACAAAGCAAGCTGCAGAGCTGATTCCTAGAATATTATCATACTGTTTTTTTTTTTTTTTTTTTTTTTCTGGTCTTTTTCCATGCTGGGGATGGAACCCAGGGCTTCACACATGCAGAGCAAGTGCTTTACTGTGGAGCTATGTCCCAGCCCGGTATTTTTCTGTTTTAAGTATTAACAACTATGGATTAAGAGGGACATGTAGGGCTTGGGATATGGTTCTGCGGTAGTGTGTCTGCCTGGCATGCAAGAGACCCTGGCTTCCATCCCCAGCACCACACCAAAAAAAAAAAAAAAAAAAAAAAGGTCATGCAGGTGATGACATTCCAAATAGATCATCTCTAGGGTGTACAAGAACGAGGAGAGACAGAGCAGAGACTTTTACCTGTCGTTTGTATACTTTGGGGTCAAAATCAAAAGACAGAATAAGGTACTCCTCCAGCACAGGAATCACAGCGGCCCAGGTTCAGACCCCCACCACCCTTAGTACTGTGTCACTGGCTTAGCATGTTATGTCAGGAACCTCTTAGAATGGGTGGTAGGGCCTGCTCAGGCTGCCTCGCTGTGAGGTTTGGTCCATATTCCAGGAAAGTGAGGCTGAGGACCAAGTCCTTGGGTGGGACGGGGGTGGGACGAGGTGATGATGATATTGCGATGTTCCTCAAAGGATTACTCCCAGTCAGGCTATTTTCTAGACCTTCGCATACCTCAGGGACCCCTCAGAACCACCCCATCAGAGTGGAGGGAACAGGACCCAGAGACAGGATGTGACATACCAGGGTTACCCAAGTGTGGGAGCAGAGTGGGGATTTGAACCCTGCAATTGGTTCTGGCCAGGGTTCACAGATCCCCAGTGCCACTGGCTGTTCTGGGTGCTACCAAGGCCACCGGCCTGATGCCCAGCCCTCCCACCCTCGCAGGAGAAGCAGGACAAGGTGGTGCTGCAGTCGGAGGTGGCCAGCCTGCGGCAGAACAACCAGCGGCTGCAGGAGGAGTCGCAGGCCGCCAGCGAGCAGCTGCGCAAGTTCGCCGAGCTTTTCTGCAGGGAGAAGAAGGAGCTTTGAGGCTGAGAGGCCACCAGACCCCTGGCGCCTTGCCTGCAGGCAGGCCGTGGGCTCCTGTCCTCCTCTCTCTCTGTAGGCCCCTGGTTGCCGGCATGACAGGTCACCTAGCTAGGGCCTGGTACCTACTGGGCCCGCAGCTCTCCACGTGGACTCGGAAACCCCAGCTAGCAGTAGGGCCTGTGGGAGCCTCCCCAGGCTGTGAGCCAGGTCCACTAGTGGTTTCGGGACTCTGTGCTGCCCCCCTGTGTCCCTGGGGGTCACCTAGCCTCTGCCTAGGACCTAGCTGTGGGAAAATGAGAGGGGGCACAGTCAGTGTCCAGCCCCCACTGCTCCCAGAGCTCACAGCCAGGTTTCTTCACCACGTGCAACAGGCTTGGCTCATGGGCGGAGCCCCTGCATGAAAAAATATGGCGTGAAATGAGTCTTCTACCCCCACACCCCAAAGACGCGAGCGCCCTCAGGGCAGCAGACTAGGGCCCTCTGGTCCCCAGTGTACTCGCTCCAAAAAGCATGGATGTCATCCCTTCCCAGCCCACTCCTCCCACAAAGCAGCCAGGAGCACTTTCATAGAGTTTGAATTATTTTCTCGGCGGCCCTAGGATGGAGAGCGGAAAACCCCAGCATCCAGAGGCCACTTCTTTGAGAGAAAAACTCTATTTGTACAAACAGGACAGTTTATATGATCTTTTTCTATCAGTTCCTCTCCCACCAGAGGCCACCATGCCTGGGCTTGGGTCCCCCAGGCCCCTCCACCTTTGAGCTACTGACCTGGCCGGACCAGACTGTCCGGCTCTCTCTCCTCCCAGCACGACCAAGCCCTGACCAGCAGCTGTGGCCACCTCTGGGCTCCAGAAGGCGCTGATGGAGCCCTGGGACAGGGCTAGAGAATAGCCTTCGTCTCCTGTCTGGTTCCCTTTCCTTGCAAGCCCATCTCGAGGCCCCAGTGACGGCCACCCAGACTCGCTCACTGTGCTCCCCGGGGAGCACTCGCAGTGCGAACCCCAGAAACGCTGTTCTAAAGGCAATAAGGGGCGGCTCGCCGGGCAGCCAGGCCAGTGTGGTACTATGCTGTTCACCCAGGACACACGAGTTCCTTTTTTTTTTTTCCTTTAAAAACAAAACAAACAAACAAACAAACAAAAAAAATATATATATATATATTTATTTTTTCATGTAGAGTTGCGCCAGAACAAGTCTGGATGGCCACAGTCTATGGATTACCCCAGCCTCAAGCTGAGGATCGAGGCATGTCCCCCATGGGTGGGGGGTCAGCAGGAGGACCCAGAGGGACAGTCAGGGTAGGCGGGAAGGCAGTTCCCCTTTCTGGGAAGCATCAGGCAGGAAGGAGTTGGCAGCACGGGCTGGGCTTAGAGCCCATGCCAGGCAGCCCGGCACTGGTCCAGAGACCCTGCTCTGTTCTCTTCAGAGCCAGGAACCTGGGGGTAGGGGCACGCTTTGGGGACCACAAAGATGAGGCACTCAGGGAGGTTGCCAGGCTGGAGGGGTAGGGGCCAGAGAAAAGGGTATTCATTGCGTCTCCCCATGATCTGCCTCTGGCCCCCAGCAGCCCTAAGTCTTCAGAGTAAAACCTCAGCCCTGCCACCTCCTTCCCCACAGCGGTGGTGAGAGGCCAGCCTGCCAAGGCCAGGCCTGCCCAGCAGCCCTCCCCAGCCCTGGCCAACTACTGTGATGTCTCCTTCCCTGGTCCCCTTTTCTGGGGGTTCTCCAGGTCCCCACCCCACCCCTTTCCTCAGACCTAACCTGGAGGCTTTTTAAATTTTTTTCCCCTCCTATCTTCAGATCATTCAAATCATTTTGGGGACCTAATCATGTACATTGACAAGTGTAAATTATAATTTTTGGTTTTATTTTCTAAGACTTTCTGCAAAACAAATCTATTTAATTTGAGGTTGGTGTTCTATCTGATGGCTGAGATAGCAGGCTTTTTTCATGTTGATTTGTTTATTTGGTTAGTTATTCTTCATTGTCCCCCCCATCCCTGTCTTGAGATTTTCTGGCATGTTTCTGGAGGTTTCAAAGGAAATAAATGTTTCATAGAAATGGCTTCTGTGTTTACTAGCTGGCCAGCTGCCTGGTCAGCATCAGCCCCTCCACTTAGAAGCCAAGAGACAGAATCCAACCTCCGAATATAAAGTGTCCTAAAGTTTAAGAGTGAGGTTCTGCTGGGCGTGGTGGCCCATAACTCTAATCCCAGCATCTTGGGAGGCTGAGGCAGAAAACTTGCAGTTTGAAGCCAGCCTCAGCACCTTAGCCAGACCTTGTCTCAAAATCAAAAAAGGCTGGGACATAACTCAGTGGTAAAGTGCCCCTGGGTTCACTTCCCAGTCCTGGGGGGAGGGGAGGGGAGAGGACAGGACAGGATGGATTTCCTGATCTTCTGTGATGAGACTAACTCATGGGTTAGGTCTCTGCCTCTTTAGATGGGTGGCACATCCCAGGCCATAGCCAGGGCCAGTCATTTGCATCTTTTTTTTGGTCCTGGGGATTGAACCTAGAGGTGCTTTACCACTGAGCCACATCCCAGCCCTTTTTATTCTGAGGCAGTCTGGCTAAGTTGCTGGGTCAATTTGCACCTCCTGCCACAGGGGTTGTTCCTCCCCCTTCTGTCTGTACTGGTGGAAGGGGCCTCCCTCTGCCAGCCATCTAGTGGGTGGCTTGGGGTCAACAGGCTGCCCCTCCTTCCGGCAAAGAGGAAGCAAAGCATGGCTTCTCTTCCCTCCACCTCACATCAAGTGTGGTGGAAAGACAATGCACCCCTGTGACCTCAGCCAGGGCAAGGCCTTCCTTTGGGGACCTAGCCAAGAAGGGAACTTAAACTTAGGGTCCCAGATCTGCATCTGTTGAAGCTGGGCTGGGAACTGGAGCAAAATGATTTCCAATTCTGGGAAATCCATGCAAAGACCCCAAGGTCCAGCCTCTTGTGGGAAGTCTAGATCTGCTCCCTTGCATCTCAGAGCCCTGGTCGTCTCAAACCCCATCCTTCCCTGACTCAGACCCTCCCCACAAAAGTATATTTTTCCAAAAGTGTGGGGATTACCCGGAGGAGGACAGCAGCCACTCCCAGTAGACATTCTAGAGCCGTCCAGACTCCTCCCTTTATCCACCCTCCTCCAGGCCCCATCCTTAGGCCCTGCAGCCCTCCCCCACCAGCGGGGGCCCAGGGGGTGGGACCTGGAACAAACTGTCCTCACATCCTCCCCTGGAGCCAGCAGACACACCAGCAACTCCCAGCACCCCGCTCACAGGCGCCAGCCCCTGACCCCGCCTGAACTGCACCCTGCCTGTCCCCATCGTGCCCCATTCCTCCTCACGCATCCTGGCTCCAACTCTCATCGGCCTCCCACCCACCTAACTCGCCTCCACACCTCTGTCCCTCGCCAGGTTTTTCTTCGTTCCCCTAGATTCTGGGTCTGTCCCTCCCCCAGAAATCCACACCTTTGTCTTTCGTCCAGGGACTTTGCCAGTCCCTGGATCCTTAGCTCCATCTTCCCCACGTGGGCCTCCCTCTTGCACCTCCCCTGCTCCTGATTTATGCCTCCTGGGGCGCTGCCTGCCCCGACGCTCCATCACACTCCGGGTCCTCTCCCTAAGCCCTCTGCCTCTCCAGACCACTGTCAGCCTCCTCCTCCTGTCTCCCCAGCGTGCCTGCTATTTTTTATTACTATTATTTCCTTTCTCTCACTAAATCTGTTCTCTCCGGGCTCTCTTCCTTGATTCTTGAGGCTTTCTCCCCATCTCTGTCCTGCTCTGTCCTTTTCTGATTCAGTAAATTTGTGACTCTCCACCTTTTTCTCCCTCACTCACCTTGCCTCACCCAAATCTATCCTTCCCCTAATGTCCCTGTGTCTAGATGTTTCCTCCTGCCCCCCACCACTGTCCTTCTCCTCTTCCCCACCTCTTTGCCCACATCTAGGACAGAGCCCCAATAACCGTGGGGCTGAGGTGACATCTCCTGACACGCCACTCCCCACTCTTGCCTGGGAGGGGCCGCCGGGCTTCCCACCCGTCCCTTCCCCCAGTCCTCACCCTCGCCTCCCCCCTCGCTGCCTCCCGCTGCAGCTGCAGCCGTCCGTTGCCAGGGCAACCACAGCTGGCTGGGCGGGAGCCCCCTCCGCCCCATCCCCCTCTTCTCCTTTCCAGCAAGGCAGGGAGGAGCTGGGACAAAGCCAGAGGGAGGCGGGTGCCGGAGAGGAGGTGGAGGTAGAGGCCGTGCTGCTCTTCTCCCCCAAGGAGGCCCCAGCTCCCCTTCTTGGTGACGCCCCAAACCAAGCTGGAGAAGGAGGCAGTCGTGGGCAGTGGGGTCAGGCCCCGTTTAATACACGGAACGAGTTATTTCACAGCAGAGGCAGGCAATGAAGGAGACTCGGTTGCAAGGGAGGGCGCTCCTGGATTGGGGAGCCCCCCAGACCCACCACCTCCCCCACCTGCAGTCTCAGTTTCCCTTTTTTAAACCCGAACAACAAACACACACAACCACAAGAAACAACTGCGCCACCTCGCTGCCCCCAAAACGGCCAGCAAGTTTGGCAGGGGGGCAGCCTGGCAGGGCCAGGCAGGGAAGGGGGGCAGGGAAGGAGGAAAAAAATGAGTCCTTTGCAGGTCTGTGCTTCTCGTCCCAGCAGGCGCTGGGTGGGGCCCGCCTCGCACCAGTGCCCATGGCTGGGGCAGGCACGGGTGGGCACGGGTGGGGCTGTCGGGGAGGGGCAGGAACAGAGTTCAAAACCATGGTTCACATCATGCAGTATCCACGGTGGGCACCAGGAGGGGGTGAGGGGACGCCATGCCCACCCACCCTGGGCACGGGGGACGGTGCCCACCATAGGTGGGGAGGTGGGACAGCTGCGACTCGAGGCAGGAGTAGGGCGCCAGGCAAGAGGCTGGCACAGAAGTGTGCCCCGTGGATGCTCAGCAGTGCCCCTTCCACCAGCCAGGCCTTATAGGACTCTTCATATATATTAATTTCTTTTTTTTTTCTTTTTTCTTTTTTTTAGTTTTTGTCTTTTTCTTTAGAAAAAGGCTCTGTCCATGCCCCCGGCTGGCATCCACTACCCCTCGTGCCCGCCCAGAGGCGGGGTATGGCTTTGAGGGGAGCAGAAGCCCCTGGTGCCCATTTGCCAAGGGATGGGGGGAGGGGAAGGAGAGGGGCCTGCTGGGCCCACCCAACCCACAGGGCCAGCATCCACCTGCAGGGGACAGGCAGCCCAGTCCCCTGGGCTCCACCCTCACCCCGCACACTGGGGCGCAGGGTGGGCACGACAGAGGCGCTCTGAGAGGCAGGCGGGCAAGCACCACCCTGGAGTCCGGGAGAACCAGAGCCAGGCCTAGGTGAGGGTGATGTAGGCAGAGGCCTTTTCTTTCAGGTGCCGAAGACAGAGGTGACAACTCCAGCTCCCTGTGGGCGGGGCCAGAGGGGGACGTTAGGCAGGGGTCCAGGGACGGTGGCCGGGCCCTTCCCACCAGGAGGCTCTGCCACCAGGAGTTTCCCAGCCACCCACCCGCGGTTGTGCCTGTCTTCTCTCACCTTCTGGGGGCTCCGCCATGGGGGGGCTCAGGCAGTACATGTGGTAACCCCGATCGCAGTCGTCACAAAACAGCAGCTGGTCCTGGGGGTTGAGACCCGCCCAGCTGGCACCCTGGGGGCACGGGCACCAGAAACCGGGGTGGGGGGCTGGGGCAGGGGCTAGGTCAGAGGAGCTGGGGGCGGTGGTCCCTTCCCAGATGCAGGCTCTGAGGCCAAGCAAAGACACCCTGAGAACTGAGTTCACAGTTGCGGTTTTGGGGTTTCGGAGACAGGAAGCCTCGGGTACACCAAGATGCCCCGAAACCAGCTCTGGGAGCCATGGATGGGGGGAGCACCTCCTGACTCCACCATTTCTTAGCCGGGGGACCTCAGGCAGGTCACCTTCCCTCTCTGCACTCGGTTTCTTCTGGGCAAAGTGGGAGGAAGAGCACCTACCTCGCAGGGTGGCTGGGAGGTGGCAGAGGTGAAGGGTCTAAAGTGCCGGGCTCGATTAATGGACACTAACAGTGACAATGACGCGTTACTGGTGTTCTCCGGGAGGGGTCTGGGGAAGGGTTTCCGGCTCCACAGGCCCAGCGAAGGGGCCGGGTGGGGCGGGTGGCTGGGGCACATCCCTGGAGGCAGCAGGCACTCACGTCGTTCTCGGAGGTGCCACACAGGCTGCAGGACTTGCACTCGATGCACTGCCAGCGGTAGGTCCGCACGGCCGCTGTCATGTTCACCGTGAACTGTAAACACGAGGGGTGTCCTGGGGGCCAAGGGGCAGGGATGTGTGATCAGGGAGCCATTGTGTCCCAGGTGGCTGCTGACCCCAGCCCTGGCTCATGAGGCCGAGACGAGCCTCGGTGGCCCACAGCCTGACCCCAGCCCCGCACACGGGCCAGAGCTGCCACACACAGCAGCAGTACCTTGGCCACCACAGTCTCCTCCCAGCCGCCATGGCAACCACACTCTGCTCCCCAGAATACCATGGCAACCGCATTCCATTACCCGCAGTGCTGTGGCAACCACTTTCTACCACCCACCACACCGTGGCAACCACAGTCTGTTAACCACAGTGCTGAGAAGCCACATTCCATTACCCACAGCAGTGGCCAGCCCCACCGTGACCGCAGTACCATGGCAACCGCGCTCTCCCAGCCACGAGGCCACGGCAACTGCCTCCCACAACACCGTCCCACACCTTGTTCCACAGCCAAATCCCATTGCAACATGATGCCCCAGCAAGGAAACTGTTACCGACAATACTTGCCCTCCACTGCCGGTGCAGACACCTGAGCCAAGACCTACAAGCACTGCCATGGTACCCAGCACCCACCGCCACTACCTGCAGGGCCGGAAAGCCCCAGCCACTGCCCCAGCACCATAACAATGAAATTCCATTATACCGAATTGCCACAGCGACCATATTTCACTGCCCATGATACCATGACAGCCACAATTCATTACCCACTGTGCTGAAGCAACCTGTCTGTCACACCAAGTCCACCACGGGAAACCACATTCTGTTAACCACAGTTCAATGGCAAGCACATCCTGTTACCCACAGGACCCCTGCAGAAGCAATTCATTCCTCCCATGTCTCAGTCCCCTACCCACAGTGCCTTTGAACCTTCTCACTACATACTAGGTAAGCACGTGCCACCATGTGCAAAGCCACGCCAACCACGTCCCATCATTCCACAGTCACCAGCATCGGTGTCAACTCCACTGCTCTGCTTAGCTGCAGCCCGGGGATGGGCTGGGTCCCCAGGATCCTCACCCCTCTGCCCCCATCCTCCACATCTGGACTCCTGGATGTTCTCTCCACCCCTACCCCAGAAAACCTCTACTAAGGGGTGTCACCTGATCGCCCACAGTCTGCACAGGAGATGAGGTCCTCAGGACACCCAGTCTTCTTGGAGCCACCCAGGCAGAAGTCACAGTAGCCGTTGGGGATGACGGTGCCGTCAGGTGCCTTCTTGGCTGAAAGAGAGCAGGACAGGGGTTCGACATGGGGCAGGCAGGGGCACCCAGTCAAAGGTTGCTACAGAAGTAGGAGTGGAGGGAGGCGTCCCTACCTGTGTGTTTCCTTTGTGCCTCGGGGACCCAGGCCAATTCTTTGTAAAACTCTGGGGTAGGGGGGACAGAGAGAGGGGCTCTCACCATAGGCAAGGCACCACCTGCCCCCAGCCTCAGCCCCAGGGGTGGGCCCTCAGTCCAGGCATAGGGGAAGTGGGGAGAGAGGAGCGACCCTGATCTATGGACAGCAGGGAAAAAAGGCCGGGGAGGGGGACAAATAATCCTCACCAGGACCCCAACTCTTTGGGGCAACTGACGTGTCCATTTATTTATTTTGGGGGTGCGGGGGTGGAACCCAGGGCCCTGCATGTTAGGCAAGCGCTCCACCACTGAGCTACAGGCCCAGCCCACGTGTCCTCCTCCCTGGATAATAACTTGGTAAATAAACAGTCTTAGGAGGAGCCCCTGCCTCCCCTCCGTCCCGGGCGGCACCCCTGAACAAGCCCTGCACAGCTACAAATTCGGTAGCTACCTCTAGCCAAGACCTGGTGCAGAAACTGACATTCAGAGGTGCCTGGGCGAGCAGCGGCCTGGCAAGGGGACGCTGCCCGGCCTCGGCCTCGCCCTCCGGGACGGGCGGGAGGCGTGCCCCTCCCCCGCCGCTCCGCCCGGTGGGACCGCAGGGGCGCGTGCCAAGGGCCCCAGGGCCACCCACCCTGCCCCTCGGCCGAGCGGCAGAGAAAGGAGGAAGGGAGGCCCGGGGAGGGAGGGGAGCCATCTATCACCCCCTCCCCAAGCTCTAATTGAAACAATAAATCAGACCCAGAAATATTACGCCCGGCCGGGAGCGAGGGAGAGATGGTTGGTTGCCATGGCAACCCCGGAGCCAGCATCCCCCATGGTCGTTGGGGGAGGGAACGGCGGAGCTGGAGATTTTCCAGAAATGTCTGCGGTGCCCCCACCCCCTCCCGGGCCGCCACCCCTGCCCACGCCAGGGCCCCTGGCCACCCGCGACCTGGCCCGCGGGCTCACGTTTGTGGTTGTTTTTCCGGTGGAAGGGCAGGGCGTGGCGCTCGGCGTGCTCCTCCCCCTCCTCCTCGGCCAGGTGGGTGTGGGTGTAGTGGTAGCTCAGCCCGGGCCGGTTCTTATACCGCTTCCCACAGACTGGAGGGCGAGGGGCCGCGTCAGCCTCAGCCTCGCAGCCCCGGCCTCCACCCTGGCCTCCGGAGTGCCCCGCCCCCTCGGCCGGAGACCCGCGTCCCCACCCCGCGGGACAGGAGGGAGGGGCCGCCGGGGGAGAGGTCTCTGGGCCCCACTCTCTCTCTCTCTCTCTCTCTCTCTCTCTCTCTCTCTCTCTCTCTCTCTCTCTGTTTCTCTCTCTGTCTCTCTCTCTCTCTGTCCCCCTCTTCAGAAGGACTCACTATCACAGACATACGGCTTGTCTCGATCCTCCAGGGAAGCGGTGTCCTGGCGTTTCCGTAGACCCCCGATGCCATATGCCTGGGGGAAGGGTCAGGAGTGAGGGACCCCGAAAGCGAGGAACCCTAGAGAATGTTCATCATTTGTGCTTGAGCATCGACTTGCAAAAAAACACAAAATTCCTTTTTATGGGGCTGGGGTGTAGCTCAGTGGTGGAGTGCTTGCCTAGCATGCACCAAGCCCTGGGTTCCATCCCCAGCACCACAAAAATAACAACAACAATAATAATATCTCCCCCAAGTAACTGTGCAAACTTGCTAGTAATGAAGACTTGAACCTCTGAGGTTGTTTCCTCACCTGTAGTAAATACACTTTGAAGACAATTTTAATCCACTACATAATCTCTGTTTTGCAAATAGTTTAATCTACATGAGCCTCAGTTTCCTCAAGAGTAAAACGAGTGTAAAATCTCCTACCCTTCAGGCTGCTCTAGTGATTAAATGAGGTCAGACTCGTGGCAGGGCCTGACCACTATGCATACTCAACAAATGGGATCTGTCACTGGAGCGAGGGGGCAAGAAGCAGCTGTGGGGTGATACCTTTCCTTTGGCCCTGTTCTTCCTCCTGGGAATGTCGTCCTCCAGGTCTTCCACCTCGAGATCATGTGGGAACTCCAGCAACTGCTGTTTCTGGGCACCAGGATAAGGGAGGTGAGAGTCAAGGAAGTAGGAGGCCCTGATCTGCTGCAGATTAGGGGTGAGAGGGCAAGTCAGGGGTCTTCCCAAAAGCCGAGCAGGTCTGGGAGGATGGAGATTTAAGGAACCCAAAGCCCCTAGAGAGCCAGGGGAGGTTTCAGAGCAGGAACATGACATGCCAGGGAGGTGACAGGGGTGAGAGGAGACTTGGCAGCTGGTATCGCCAGAGCGTAGTCCTACCTGACAGTCCATAATGGTCTCCTCCTCCTTCAACTCCACCTTCTTCTCCCCTGTCTCAGCACACAGCAGAGCCTCGAGGACTGGCCCTTCTGGAAGGCCACCCTCCTTCTTCAGGGGTGCCTCACAGTCTGGGAACAGGGTGCCAGGAAGAGGGCGTGTCAAGTGAAAAGACTGTCCTCAAATTGCCCAGGTTGGGGGACCATGTTCTTTCCCACACAGGGCCAGCAAGCAATACAAATATTCAGCACATACCTAGGGGGACACAGCCACACCTTCACATCTACCGACTACACTTAGGTCAGAATCCTGGATACACCAGAAACCCTCAGGCACAACACAGACCATAGGAAGTAAGTGCCCAGGTGCTCACAAATACCTACATCCACCTGGGGACCCCAGCCAGGCCCTCAGATACATGAACTACAACAGGAGACACATGGACATACACAGGAGAGATGCAGAAAGACAATCTGCAACAGTTCAACCCACAGAGAAGAGCCACAACCAGGCTCTCAAATACACCCAGACACTGAGACACAGCCAGACCTGTAGATATATCTGGACACATAAGGGATATATATCCAGACCCTTGGATAGGTCCAGAGACAACCAGAATGAGATAATTGGACCCACAGACATACCTAGATCTCCATGGGTTTCCCACAGCCAGGCCCTACAATACACTTAGACACATACAAACCTACCCAGGGAGACTCACTCAGATGGACAAACATACATAGAGAAATAGATAGTCCCAGCAAGGTAGTCAGACACAGGAAGAGACACAGTCAGATGAGCACTGCAAATACTTCTAAGGACATCCAGACACTTGGACACACCAGGACAGAGGAAGAGAAAACACCAGAACCTTTGATTTCTCAGACCCATTCAAGAAGTGCTAAGTCCAACCACTGTGTGGACTGGCACGCACGTGCAGGAATACACCTAATACGCCAGACACAAAGCACTAATGGGAAGAGATTCTCCCAGACTTGGGGAAGTACTGGACCCCCACAGGAAGAGATAGACTGATATACCAGACACTTTGGAAAAGCTGGATACTCTCATGGACCAGACACACCCAAGAAGAAATACACCTTCTGATACACCTGGAAGCACCTAGAAATAGACATCCACTCAGCTATGGATGCAAAGTTATGACCAGATGCTGACATATCTAAACACTTCCTCTCTCTCTCTCTCTCTCTCTCTCTCTCTCTCTCTCTCTCTCTCTCTCTCTCTCTCCCCTTCACACATGGAAATAAATAGCTGAATGCCCTGAAGCACCCACAGAAGGAAATACAGCCAAACGCCAGACTCAGATGCCTCCCAGTTCACAGGCAAAGAGATGCAGTCAGAGACTTGATACACTTAGACACACCTAGCAGACAACTCAATGTCCTGCATACCAGGCAGGTGTAAGAAGAGACACTGCTGGAAGTTCAGTGACTCAAAGAGAGCTGCAGAATCCAAGACACAGGGAGCAGACACCTCCTGCCATTCAGACACTCGGGCAGATAAAAGGCGATGCTCACACACACTCATCAGGGGGTTGGGGGCATTGATGGGGCCACAGCAGGGACAAGGACACAGCTCCACCCACCGATCTTGTACTCGCAGGGCCGGAGTCTGGGGTCCTCTAGGATGTTGAGTCTCCGTTTCTTCCTCCAACAGCGAGCGGGATAGGTGTAGATCTGTCCTGGGGCCAAACCTGGAGCAACAGGGGGTAGTAAGAATGCAGCCCGGAAACTGAGCCCCGCCCACCCCTCCCTCCCAGCAGGTACCAGGCCCGCGGTGGGTCTTCTCCATCCAGATGTAGCAGTTGTTTTGGGCCACACCGGTCTGCGAGTCGAGGAAGGGCAGGCGCAGGCTGCGCTCGGCGCACAGGCGCGCGTTGTAGCTGCGGCAGTGCTCGATGGCCTCGCGGTAGAAGTCCTCGCCTAGGCTACGGGCGCGAGGAGCGGGCGGGCAGCTGTCAGCAAGGGCAGGAGCAGGAAAGCCCAGTACCGCTCCCCCGGCTTTGAGCTCCCGCTGGTCTGGACCCCAGCAACCTCAAGTCTCCCCTCCTGCCCCTCAAGGACCCAGGGTGGGGGAGGGGACCCCCAACCTGGGACTCCAGCGGGCCTCCAGCTAAGGAGTGGATATACACGATACAGAAAGACAAAAACACACGGGGACCCATCCATACATGAACACATCGAAACTCACAACACAAACAAACCGCACATAGTCACACGGGATTCACACACAAAGAGAGACATATCCCAATACTCACAAAGGAGAAACAGACAAATCTCACACACGTGCACACACAAATATCTCCTGAAAAACACAAATAATCCAAGTTACATAGTGTAGAAACAGACCACACAAATATTTATGCACAAAAGATACATCACATATCCAAACACACAACATAAACAAATCACCCACAAAGACCCACAATCACATCACACACACTCATCCAAAGAACATACATAGTTACACGAACATCAAAAGACAGGGACTATAGAAATAAATTACCCACATATGCACGGGCACACATATCCAAAAACACAACACAAATCACACATACAATATCCAGACACATAATACAAAGAAATCAGAGATTCACACAGGTACACACACATTCACAAAGATACACAACATAGAAACCAATATCTAAAATTCATATCCAAACACATACAGATACACACTGTATACAAAACACAGTAGTAGTCAGATCCATCCATATTCATATAAAATTTACAAATACACACATACCTACATATCCAAAGGCACATCTACAAGACAAACCCAAGACAAATCCAGCGTATATGTGCACACACTCAGACTCAAATATTCGAAGACATGTAGTGCAGGATAAAAGAAACCATATACATACCCACACACAAATCCAAAAAAAAAAAAAAAAAAAAAAAGAACACAAGTCATACACACACTCCACATCCCAAGACAAAGGTAGTGTGGACTCCACTCGAGTTTACCAAGGCCCTGGCATCCCCAGCCCATTGCACCCTCTCCCAAACCCAGGGGTTGCCGGGCAGGGAAGATGACCCCTTTTCCCAGAAGGGACCCAGAGTCCCTCCACGCCCTCCACCCCTCCAGGCAGCGCGTCGGACACCATTCTTGCCACAGACCCATAGTCACACACACTCGCACCCCCGCACAGCCCGGCACACGGTGACAGCCCCCTTGACACCCCATCGGCCCCACCCCCAGCCGCCACACAGACACACACAAGTCGGCGCAGACCCGCGCGCGCCCTCCCGCGCCTCCCGCCGGCCCGCACCACCTCAGGGGGCTGGGGATGACCGTGGCCATCTTGCTCCCCGGGTCCTGCCCCCAGCAGGTCCCCGGCGGGTCGGTCCTCCCAGCGGTCGGGCGGGCGCTGAGGCCGCCCATCCATTCATTCCCGGGGGGCGGGAGCATGCGGGCCTCGGCCAATCAGGGCGGCGGGGCGGGCTCGCCCGAGCCATGCTGGGAGTGGTAGTCTGGACCCCGGCCCCGCGGAGCCTGGGGAGCGCGGAGCGAGCCTCACCCACACGCGCTGGCTCTCACACCAGCCGCGTCCCACGTGCACACGCTCACGCATGCACACCTGGCCTCGCACACACCCACACAGGGCAGTTTACACACGCGCACGTTCGCAGCCTCCCGCACACTGCCACTCACGCACTCACACAACCACTTGCGCACGCACTCTTTAATACCAAGAGACTCAGAAACACCTTACAGGTGCCCGCACAGACGCCTGGCACCTCCCCCACAACTCAGGAAACCCTGGCCTGTCCCAGAGTGGTCGCTCGGCCCAGCCACTCCACCATCCCACCATGCTCAACTCCTTCCGCCCGCCTGACGGCAGCAGCCTTGGGTTAAGAACTGTGGCCACACTTCTGGGTTCAAATCCCAGCTCGGCTGCTTGCTGGCTTGCGACCTTGGACCACTTTTCTGGGCCTCAGTTTCCTCATCTACAAAATAAGGATCGTGCCTCATTAAACTGTCGTGAGGATTAAGTGATAAACATGAATAAAAAATGTTTTAGTATAAAAAGAGTAGAATTTATTCAAGTGAGAAGAGAAGAGAAAGAGCTCCGGCAGAAAGAAGGACCACGATAGGGGTTGCACAAAACATGAGTAAAGTACTTTTAAAGGTACCTGGCAGGGGCGGGTGCAGCTCAGTAGTACACTGAGTATCCCAAGGCTCTGGGCCCAACCCCAGCACGAAAAAATAAACACATAAATAAACAAGGAAATAAATGCAATGTACCTGGCAGGCAGAAAGTGCTCAATAAATTCATTTGTTCCCCAGAGAGGTGTACAAAGAGGATCTGATACAAAAATCCGAGATATAAAATGATGACACATTATTAGAAAGAATAATGCCTGCCACATGGTAGATGTTCAATAAATATGTCGAGTAAGTAAATAAACTTGAACACCCACCATGTGCCAGTTCTCTCCAGATTTTTTTTTTTTTTTTTTTTTTTTTTTTTTTTTTTGCACTGGGGATTTAACCCAGGGGCACTTTACCACTGAGTTACGTCACCAGCCTTATTTTCTATTTTGAAACAGTCTCACTAAGTTACCAAGGGCCTGGCTAACTTGCTAAGGCTGGCCTTAAACTTGTGATCCTCCCATCTCAGCCTCCAGAGTCACTGGGATTACAGTAGTGCATCACCATGCCTCACTAGGGTAAAACTATTATTATCTTCATTTTCCAGATGAGAAATCTGAGGAACAAGGAAGGAGGGAAACTTACATGCCCTTCAGCCCTAGCAACTGTTTGAAGGTGGGACAGAGAAAAGGATTCACGCACTCAGACATCCATCCCCAAGGGGCCTTACCTCCTTTTCTCTCCCAATATCACCCATTCAGACTCTACCCTAAGGGTTCCCCAGAAAATGAGCTGACCTACTAAGTCACACAAACTCAGCCAGTCTACACATGCACACACACACACACACACACACACACACACACACAGAGCCCAACCCTCCGGTTTGAGTGACTGCATAAATTAATATGTCCACATATATGGCTTTGTACACCAGAGGACCATCCAGCCTACCAAAGAGGCAGACCCACCTTGTCAGAGCCCTCTTGTGTTCACTGTTACTTTGGCGCGCGCACACACACACACACACACACACACACACACCACAACCTGTAGACTTCCACAAACTCCCACCCTCTCCCGATCTAAGCCAGGTAAGATCTTGAATTGTCCCCTCCTCAATCCCAGGAGGGGGTGGTGTTGGATTCACTTTCAGCCCCAATTCACAAGGGGATTGAGCAAGGGACAGTGGCACCCCATGATCACTCTGGTCTTGGGTCCCTAGAGTGGCCACCCCCACCCTACTCACCATGAGATCTGCCCCAGATACACAGCTGAGCTCAGAGGCTGCCCTTCACCTTCCTCTCCCCTCCTATCACCTCCCAGATCCCCAGCACTTCCTCCTTGGCTTGCTCCCCATGCCTTTGGCCTCAGAAGCTCCAGCCCACTCCTGCGGTGCCCCAGACCCTCACGACATCCATTCCACCAAGTGGAGCCTGAGTAGAAACACTCCATCGCCTCCCCAGAAGTCCAGGCTGCCCCTTGCACAGGGCTCTCCCTCCCTTTCCTTACCCTGTCACCTTCACAGACCCTTTCCCGTACACTCTCCTGTGAACTTGACCTCCCAAGTCCTCTACCCTGTGCAAACAATTCTCCTAGCCCTAGTCCCAGTGCCCTATGTGGGAGTTGGCCCATAATAGATTATGGATTAATCAATATTCATACTACTATCAATAATCACTACTGCTGGGCAAGGTGGTACACACATGTAATCCCAGCTTTTTGGGGTGGGTGAGGGAGACTGAGGTAGGAGAGTCACAAGTTCAAGGCCAGCCTCAGCAACTTAGTGAGACCCTATCTCTAAATAAAAAGGGGGCTCAGTGGTAAAGTGCCCCTCCTTTCAATCAATCTCCTTTAAACCTCACCACCACCAAATGAGGTAATAACTGTTAGACTCCCCAATTCACAGATGGTAACACTGAGGCTCAGAGGGAGAAAATTAATGGCTCAAGAGGGAGTGTGAATTCAGGCTGTCAACTCCTGAGGGCTGCAGCTCTGGGCTCCCACTCCCAAGGGAATTTGACTCTGGCATACTGTAGGAGCAAATGCACTACCTTCACCCCTTGGAATGCAGACCCATTGGAAGGTGACCTAAGAAAAGAGCAGCACTGTCCCTCTCCTGGCCCCCAGGGCCCTGCAGGAGCACCACACCTCCTCCAGTGGAAATGGTAGGCTCAGTCAGTCTGAGGGTATGGTTGCCTAGAGAGCCACCAGTAACTGCCTAGCAACTGCCCAGTTTGGGGGCTCCCCACAGGAAAGTCAACTGTCTAGGTGTGGGACTTGGGGTGGAGGGAGAAAAAGTATCACAACCATCCACCAGCTCACACTGACCCAAGCCCCAGACACCTCTCTCCGCCCTCTGCTCACAGAAAAGCCACCACCTGTGTAGGCGCGTGCCTGTTAAGTCCCCGCCCCACGGGCCCCTATCCCAACTCCCACCCATCCCCACACACCCACTCCAGAAACCAGAAGTGACTGGGAGCCTTGGGTCCAGCCACCAGACACAGACCTTCTAAGAAATGGTGAGGGGCGTCCCCACCCACACGTCCATCCCAGCACTGTGTGCTCAAGGTCAAGGCAGCGAGCGCACGGGGTTGGGGGGATGGTGGGGGAGGTCGCCCCAGCCCCTTTGTGCGACGCCGCAGGCGCTCGCCCTCCGCCTCTTCCAGCAGGCCCAGGAGGAGGGGGAGGGGAGTGCCGCGCTCGCCTATGGGGGAGAGGGCGGGAGTGGCAGTGAGCCTGTCACTCGGAGCCGGCTGTCACCGCCTGGGAAAGGGGTGGGGGAGCGCTGGAACCCGGGAGTCCGGGAGTCCGAAGAGGAAGGGAGAGAGAGGGAGAGAGGAGAGAGAGGTGGAGAGAGCATGGGATGGCAGGGAGAGGGAGGGGCGGGAGGGGCTGGGCGCGGACCCAGACGTACGAGTTCCCGGCCACTGGGCCCAGAAAGAAGCTAACGTTCGGAGGAGAGACGCAGACACTGAGAAAGGGAGGGAATCCCCAGAGACCCAGGGCGCTCCCAGCACCCGCTCCCGAGGCTTGGTCCCCGGGGGATGGATAGGAGGCGCTCTCTTTAGATGTGCATGGGCGGAGAGAGGGAGGGATGCCCCGGTCCGAGCTGACCGTGGCGTCGGGGCTTCTAGGTCCTGGAGACCCGGGGAGGAAAGAGTGGAGACAGTAGTGGTTCAATGGGGGATCCCCGACGTCTCAGCTCCCACCCTGTGGCCGCACGGGTCGGGGTCCCCGGAGAATGAGGGGGTAAGAGAGAGATGCTTTGATGAGGGGGAAGAGGGTCAGGGAAACCCTGGAGACCGAGGTCCGGACTTAGGGGTTGGTGCTTCCAACCCCGTCTGGGGCAGGCCCGCACCCCCAGAGACACTGAGGAGGAGAGATGGAGGAGGAGAGGGAAGCCCCTACCCCCACTCTGGGTGGGGAAAAGGCCTCCGCCACCCCCTAGCCCGCGCCACATTCCTTCACTGACAGCGACAAAGAAGAGGCGCCCCCGCGACCCTGGAAGGGCTCCCGTCCCTAACCCCAGGGGACGACAGGGGGTGGCAGACCCCCAAAATCGTGGAGGCGCGCCGGGGGCCCCCATTCAACTCCCATCCGCGCGCTGAGTCCCCCTCCCCAGCCCCAGGGAGGGCGGGGGAAGGGCTCCTGGGGATGGGGTCCGGACGCGGGGCGGGGACAGCGGGGACACTCACGACTTGAGCGGGTTCTGAATGGCGGTAGCCATGGCCCGCTCGGCTGGGCCGCCTCCGGCCCGGGGCGCCGCTGCCGCCGCGCGCGGGCCCAGCCCGGCCTGCGCCGCCCGCTCTGCCGCCCAGCGCGCTACGATTTCATTCATTCTTGGGGCTGCGGCGCGAGCCGAGCGGGGCGGGCCGGGGGCGGGGCTCAGCCAATCCCCGCGCCTCCCGGCGCACGACGGGACGTGGAGTCTAGGGGCGAGCGGCGGCGCCCGAGGGCGCCCCTGCAGGGACTACACGTCCCAGGGGGCGTCGGGAGGACAGCGCACCCATTGGCTGCTGAGGATACAGGGCGGGGCGGGGCTCCTCCCCACCGCAGCATCCTTCCCGCCCCTCCCTGGAGGTGCCGGGTTCCCAGCAGGGGCTCTTTCCTTCCGCCTGCACCGCGGGCGCGGGAGCAGGTTGTCCCTGCTTCTGGGTCCCCCCAGGTTATGCGGATGACCCGCAGGGTCTGTCGTGTACTCCTGTCTGTGCCTTCTTGTCTTTAACGTGTAAACCAGTGTGGAACAAGCACATGAATTAATCAATGGCTTTGTTTGTTTATTGAGCACTTGCTATGTGACAGGCACTCACGTGACACTGAAAATACAGCGATGATCAGAACAAAGTCTCTGCTACCAAGAAGTTGAGGAAGACGGAGAATAAAATAGAAATTAATTAGATAAGATCATTTCAGTGATAAATGCTATAAAGAAAATTGAATGATTTGAAGGGGTGGTTTCCAGGGACTGACATTTCAGCTGGAACATGGAAGCTGCTAGCTCTATGGGGAAACATATCTGACACAGAGATCATCCAGTGCAAAGGTCCTGGGGTGAGAAAAAGCTTGGCATATTCAAAGGTTGCTACGAAAGCTAATTCTACCGAAGCAGAGTGAGAAGTGAGGCAAGGTTGGGAAGAAAGCAAGCAGCCGGATCATGCAGGGGCTTGTAGATCAGTATAAGGAAAAGGGACCTTGAACTAAGTACAATAAATCATCTTTGACTCTTTTTCCACAAGCACACCAAGTCCATTAGCAAATTCTATTATCTCTATATTCACAAAATAGACCCAGGCTCTGCCCACTCTCCTAGTCTCCATGGCCTCCACCCTGCTCCTGTCTATCATTGTCACCTGCCTAGACTGTCCCAGCAGCTGCATTAGCGGTCTTCCACCCTGTCCCCCCAATCTATTCACCCAATAGCTACAGCAGGCCTTGCAAAACATTGATTGCATCAAACTGCTCCCAGCTCAGAACTTCCAACAGCTTCTGACACAATAAGATTAAAATACAGAGTCTCACTGTGCCCTCCAGGCCCCCTCCAACCTTCCCAGCACCCTCTGCATTTCTCACCTCTTCTCTCTCCTCCCTTCTCCAACTTCCTTGGCTCACTTTGCTCCAGCCACGCCGCCCCCATCCTGTTCCCAGAATATTCCAGTACCACTTCAGCCACAGGACCTTTGCATTTGCTGTTCCCCTGCCCAAATCCTCCTCCGATTATGCCTCCATGGCTCCATCCCTCAAGTCCAATTCAATGTCACAAGCCTAGATAAAATACCAGCCCCTGTAGCTGTGCCTTCTTAAATACTATGTTTTTCTTCTGAATATATATCATAGTCCATCACCATATTACGTGCGTGTTTAGTTATTCGGTCTGTCTCCACACGTTGGGACACCGGCTCTATGAGGAAAGGCAAGGCTGTCCATCCACTCCCATGTCCCCACGCCCACAACAGGACGTGAAGTCCTCGTCCTAACCCAGCTACTCGGGAGGCTCAGGCAGGAGGATCACCTGAGCCCAGGAATTTGAGGCCAGCCTGGGCGACATAGAGAAATCCAGTCAGCACCACCCCCCAAAAAAACCCACCATGACAAATAGCAGGTGCTCAAATTTATTTGATGAATAACAAATGTCCCAATTAGTCATTAGGCTCCATGTCCCTCCCTGACGGGCAGCTCCAGGTCATGCACCCAGCAGGGAGAGAGGGTAAGTGGGCCGTGGGCTGTGCCCTCCACACATGGGCTCTTGGACAACCTGAAGTGGGAACAGGTTGGGGGTTCTATGGACACCCTCCAGCACAGGCTCTGGAGCTGTAGCTTCAAGGCAGAGTCGGGAGGGATCAGCTGGCTCATTCCCTCCTGCGCTGGTGTCACAGCAGTGTGGAGACTCTGCCTTGAGCTCCCAGTCCAGTGGAGTGACAAATACATCACCTGATGGTGGTACGGGAGGCTGTTGGATCCCGGAGGCAGCTCCTGACCTGATGGAGGGTCATGCAGGCCTTTCCAGAGGAGGGGACACTGACCTGTGTGTGCATCATTTTGAGTCCTGACCCTCTGACCTATCCAGACACCAGGCAGCACTGGGTCCCTGGGGCGGATCTAGTTTTAGGAATATGCACGGATCCTGGAAGTCGGTCTCAACCCTTGGTCATGCCTCGGAAACCCCGGGACCCAAGGGTGTGGCCACCAGAGGGCACTGAAGTCCAGTCTTTCCAGAGGCAGCTTCCCCATCCTCAGACCCGAGAGAGCAGGTGAAAACCTGGGGCCAGCAGGGTGATCACTGGCCCTCCACCCTGAGCTTCTAACCCTGCCCGAGACCTGGGCACCAGACTGTCTGCTGTCTCCCCATAAAGCCTTCAGTGGGCCTGGAATCCCCAGGAAACTGTCCTAAGCCAGGGCCTTAGGACCCAGCATTTGCTGACACACACCCTGTCCCTCTAGTCCCTCCAATATTCAGAGGCTGCAGCCCTGAGCCGCCTGAGCTGCCCTCGGGACATTCAGACAGGGCTTTCAGAACTCTTCTGCCCAGAGAAGGCGCTGAGAAGGCGGAGTGGTCACACAGCAGCAGGGCGACAACAGTAATGAAAACAACAACAAATGAATACTGACCCACACACTCCCTCTGCACCCTGCCCAGGGGCCACAGGGCTCAATGCCCCAGGGAGCAGGGAGGAAGCTCAGGCTGCTGTGGGTCAGGCCCTCATCAAGGCTCAGCATCCATGGTGACAGGAAGAAGCTAATACCTTGGGGATTGGGGGGCTGCTGACTTCCTGTGTCAAGATTTCCCCCAACCCTTGGGGAAAATGCCATTTCCTGCCCATCCCCCACCCCCAGTCCTATAGATTCAGGGTGTCCAAAGGTAGATCCCAGAATCTGCCCTTCGTAAGTCCCCTGGTCTTTCTAAGGATCCCAAAGGCCTGAGATTCTGGGTTGGTGTCCAAAGACAAACAGAAGAAAGGACGCACAGTGGGAGACAGGTTCCCTCCTCGGTGGGCCACACCGGGGCGGGATTGCAGCAGAGGCAGGTGCGGAGGCCCTGCTTCCTGGGACCCCTCCAGGCTCCCTGAAATTTGCCGATGCTTTGGGGTCCTTTAGCGTTCTCACCTGTAAAGCGGGGAAAGAGTTCCAGCCTTCGGGTCTGAGGCGGTCAAGTACTCAGGGGAGTGCCAGAGGCTGGGAGCACCTGGATGTGCGGTGACCGTGCTGTCCCAGACCGGGCGTGGGCCGGGTGTGGGGCTCAGTGTCAGGTTCAGGTCATTAGCCCCGCAGGACAGGTACTGATAATCACCACCACCCCCAAACAAAGGAAAGGAAAAAGGGCCGAGCTGGAGCCCCGGGGAAGAGGCCTCAGCCGGCCAGCTGGTCTGAGGCCCTGGGTCCCACTCGGTACTAAAGGAAAGAACATCCTCGCAAAGCCGCACAGCCTCTGGCTGAGGATCAGAAATTGCAAGCTCCGCACTTGAATTGTAGCACGCTGCCCCCAACACACAGGTGCCACTCTTTCTACTGCCAGGCCTGAGGGGAGGATGGCAAGTTCAAGGCCAGCCTCAGCAACTTGGAGAGACCCTGTTGCAAAACCAAAAAAGAGGGGGCCGGGGTCGCGGCTCAGTGGCAGAGCGCTCGCTTGGCCTGTGTGAGGCACTGGGTTGGATCCTCAGCACTGCATGAAAATAAACGAATAAAATAAAGGTCTATCGACATCTGAAGAAAACATTTTAAAAATTTTTTTTAACAAAAATTAAAAAGGGCCAGGGTTGGGGCTCAGTGGTAGAGCACCCCTGAGTTCAACACCATACCAAAATAAATAAATCAAATGTGGGCCCCACAATCACATCGCCTGAGTCTTACTCTCCTCCAGATAACTGACCCTCTCTGTGCCCCCAGTTTCCTCGTCTATCAATGGAATAATGACAAGACTCACCTCTGTCATTTATTTATCTGTTCTACAAATATTTATCAAGCAGCTGCCCCGTGACCCACACTGTTTGAACAACTGGGAGTCCTGCAGGGGGGACCAGACAAAAATCCAGCCCACATCCTGCCGGGAGGGACAGACAATAAATGTATTTGAAACCAGTTCTGTGCCTGTCTGAATTCTTGACCCACAGAATCAGGAGCATAACAAAGCTTGGTGGCACCACCTCGCTGGAGGTAAAAGGACCTCGTCCTTATTGTGCGCCATAAAGCCCCACACCATCTGGCCCCGCTGTTGCCGAAAGCTCCTTGTCCCAGACGCCAATCTAATAATGAGGACACGGTTTTGAGAAAAAGGAAAAAGTTCGATTGCTTTGCTAACAAAGGAGAAGCACAGGGGACTCCTGTCCCAGAGGCTGTGATTCTGCCCATCAGCAGGAACAGGGGGCTTTTAAAGAGGTGAGTCAAAGGCTCCATTCCATGGCCCTCCATTGGAGCTGTGATTCACTTGTTAATTAGGGAGCTAGTCATTTCTGAGATCTTCTAGTACCATCCCCAAGGTCTGGATGACTTTGTTCCTATGGTGGGCGTGTGCTCAAGGACAGAGAAATCTGCCTAAAATGGGAAGACAAATAATCCAGTTTCCTCTAATCTCAGATTTGGGAGGGGGAGAGATTAGGGAGGAGCAGGGAAAGAGGAAGAGAAAGAAACACGTCGGTTTTAACAAATAAGAGTGGCAGAGCAGCAAGCGTGAAGTGGACCTCTGTTACACCATCAAATCTGACTTTGGCTCCCACTTTCCCCTTGTTCTGTCTCAGCCTCAGGGCCTTCTACCTCAGGGCCTATGCACTGGCTGTTTCCTCTACAAAATACCCTTCCCCCAGAAATTCATGTAACTCACCCTCTCCCCTCTTCAGTTTTTTCGCTCAAGTATCGTCTTCCTAATGACTTCTCTCGATCACCTGCATCTGTGTTCTAAGGTTTTTGGTAACAAATTGCCACAAACTGAGAGGCTTAAACTTCACAAATCATCTTATGGTACTGGAGGTCAGAGGTCTAAAATGATTTTCATGAGGTCAACATCAAGGTGTCTGCACAGCCACGTTGCCTGTGAAGGCTCTCTGGGAGGACCCGTGTCCTGACCTTTTCTAACTTCTAGAAGCACCTATGCAATCTTTGGCTCCTGGCCCCTTCCTCATCTTCAAAACGCATCACCTCCTCTTATGCCTCTAATGTCACACCTCCTCTCTCTCAAGCCAGTCGCTTCCCTCCCTCTTTAAAAGACTTTCAAAGTCAGGCATGGTGGCACGCACCTGTAATCCCAGTGACTTGGGAGGCTGATGCAGGAGGATCATAAATTTGAGGCCAGCCTGGACAATTTAGTGAGACTCCATCTCGAAAAAAAAATTTTTTTTTTCTTTTAAAGGGTGAGTGTGAGATAGGGATTTGGGTTTAAAAGATATACTGAATCTCAAAGGAATTGTCCATGATCCATTGAGATGCAAAGAGCACACAGGAACAATTACAACTCCTGAGTGACATGCTCTTGACCTGTGCCCTTGAACCATGAAGGTGATGTGTAAGTGCAGGGAAATTGGTCTGAAACTGTGTAGCTTCACCCTGGCTCCACCTCTAGTTCATCCCTAGCACTGGCCCTCCAGAAATGCTAGCACCCCACACCCCAGGTGGCGTCTCTCCCCTGGAGATGGCCCCCATTTTCCCTTGAATATATATCTACTTTCCTAAATAAACCTCTGTCTAAGCCATTGGGGGTAAAAAGCAGGGAGGGGCTGGGGAAGTAGCTCAGTGGTAGAGGGTCCCTGGGTTCAATCTTTCCCACTCCTGGGTTCACAAGAGTGGGAAAGAAAGGGAGAGAGAGCAAGCAGACGTTGAATCTGTCAAAGTTTTAATCTTAACTTCCGGGCTTCAGAACTCAGAAATAAATGTTTGCTGTTTAAGCCACCAGGTCTCCAGCACTTTGTTATAGCAACCCAGACTGACTGAGACAATTGGCTGCATTACTTCAGTAGTGTAAAACAATCACTTACTTTTATCTCAAACAGCAAGGAGAACCACGGCTTGTCCAAGTGGTTCTCGCTCACAGCATCTGGCAGCTGGTGCAACTTGTGGGCTAGGAACAAGAACGCTTTCCTGTTCCCTAGGCTCATCACAATATGGTCACTGGATTCCAAAAAGAAGCATCCCAAAAGGACTAAGCAGAAGCCTTTGATGACCTAGCCTTGGAATTCACTCAACACCACTTCATCAGGCCTATTTGTTAGAAGGAAGTCACTAAGGTGGACAAGACAAGGAGAACAAAATTCCACTTTGGGGTGGGGGGAGTACCAGGGATGGAACTCAGGGGCACTCCACCACTGAGCCACATCCCCAGCTCTATTTTGTATTTTATTTAGAGACAGGATCTCACTGAGTTGCTTAGCACCTCGCTTTTGCTGAGGCTGGCTTTGAATTCGCCAGCCTCCTGCCTCAGCCTCCGAGTTGCTGGGATTACAGGGGTGCACCACTGCCCGCAGCATACCCAGTGCTTTTTATTTATTTATTTATTTTTGGTACTGGGAATTGAACCCAGGAGTGCTTAACCGCTGAGCCACATCCTCAGCCCTTTTCATTTTTTAGTTTTGAGACAGTGTCTCCCTGAGTTTCTCAGAGCCTTGCTAAGTTGCTGAGGCTGGCTTTGAACTTTCCATCCTCCTGCCTCAGCCTCCTGAGTCGCACCGGCCTTGTACTCTTTCGATGAAATGGCAACTAACCATCCGGAAGAACTCTTCAGTGTCTCGCCGCCCGGGTGTAGTTCAACACCACTTCATACAGCCACGAGGGGGCGCTGTTGCCTCCCGTCAACACAAGGAGGGTTGCAATGCGGAGGATGTGCCACTAGGGGCGCAATTCCTGGAGAAGTACCAGCTGGGTGCTAGGCGCTGTTCCCTACGCTAGGAATACAAAGGATCCTCAAGGAGGCGAGGAGTGTACATTCTGTAGACCGCGAAGTGTAGATAGACCATAAAATAAACTCATGGATCACTCAAATGTAAGATATGCCGGGCGCGGTGACGCATGCCTGTAACCCCAGCGATTCGGGAGGCTGAAGCTGGAGGGATCTCAAGGTGGAGGACTGCCTGGCAATTTAGGAAGACCCTGACTCAAAATTAAAATTGAAAAGGGCTGGGGATGTAGCTCAATGGCAGACTGTCCCAGGGTTCAGCACGGCGAGGATAAAAAATAAAAATAAATTCTATGGAAAAAATTAATGAGATGATAGGATAGTGAAGGAGGAGACTCCTTTGATCAAGTGCTCAGGGCTCGCCCCGGAGATGACGAGAATGAGGGAGTCTAGTGGGGAGCAGTGGTGCAGCCTGTCATCCCAGCAGCTCCAGAGGCTGAGGCAGGAGAGGATCAAGAGTTCAAAGCCAGCCTCAGCAACTTAGTGAAGCCCTAAGCAACTCAGTGAGATTCTGTTTCTAAATAAAATATAAAAAGGGCTGGGGATGTGGCTCAGTGGTTAAGAGGTCCTGGGTTCAATCCCCGGTACCAAAAAAATAAGATAAAAATGGTGACCTTTGGCAGAAAGAGGAACAGGGAATGGGGTGGATGTAACAAAAAGCGTCATCTTGCTGTGGTGTGCGACAGACCACAGACTGTGGGAGGCACCAGTGCGGCCTCCGTGCAGGGGTGGCGGGGCAGGTCCACTGTGTTCCTTGGGGCTTTTCGAGGCCTCTGATTCAGTGTTTCCAAATCTTGCTGTGGGGGATGGTGGCTGTAGGAGCTATGGACCCGCCCCTCCCCATGATGATAAGGTTGATTGACCACAATGCGAATTGTCTGCCTGACCCTAGTTTCTATTTTCCAGATGAGGAAACTGAGAAATTCAACAGTGGCACCCCCAGGGCTTTAGAACCTGAGTTGGTGGGGGAAGATAACTGGGGACTGAACCCAGGGATCTCTCATGGACATTCATCCCCAGTCCTTTTATTTTCATCTCGAGACAGGGTCTTGCTAAATTGCTGAGGCAGGCCTCAAGTTTGAGAACCTCCTGCCTCAGCCTCCCCCGTCACTGAGATTACAGCCTGCCACTGCACCCAGCAGAACCTGCGTTGTGAGCACACGCTGTCACCACAATGAAGAGGAACCAAAAACAGGTTCTGTGAGAGGGAAGTAGGAAGAGTTCCCGGGCCCAAGCAGAGTGTTCTGGGACACGGATCCAGTTGATGGAGCGGGGAGGCATGGGTTCTCACATTGTCTGCATTCGTTGGAGGGACAGGAAGACTTGGTGGCTGTGTGCATAGGACAGCATGGCCTCCTGCTGCCCTGGGCCAGCCCAGCACTCCCAGATGCTCATCTTCAGGCTCCTGATCCTGGCAGGGCTGCTGGCTGGCTCAGGAGGGGCAAGGAGCCCAGCCTCAGTTGGTGGAGGAGAGATGAGGGACAGCAGGGCTCTAGCCCTGCCCTACTCCTGAATGACAGCTGGAAACCACTGGGCAGTCAGCCAGCTTTGAAATTTGCTAAGAGCCCCTAGCACTTCTCAGGTCCCAGCCCCTTCCCCAGACCAAGGCAGGTCTCCCTTGCCCTGGCCTGGAAGGATTAAGTTACCCTTGCTAAGCAGGAGGCTCCTGAGCCAGCATGGGGACATGGTCCCTCCTGACTGGAGAAAGGCCCTGCCCATAACCAGTATTTCCCCTGGCTCAGCCCCAGTGTCAGTGCCCCTACGCACAAGCTGAGGGTCCTCAGGACCTGGGTGGAACCATCTCACACAGCCTCCAGGATCTCACACCTCAAGGGAGGACAGGTGGGCCTGCTCTCCCATCAGTGAGCGAGCGCCAGCGCCGTCCTGCCACCAGAGCAGACCTGGCTGGTTTCAGCTCCCCCCAGCCCCACCCCGCCCCACCCCGCACACGTCATGCCCTGGGTGACTGACTGGTTTGCGGTGAACATCTGCGTTGAGGTGGCATGGGTCACACTGGGTCCTGTGTGTCTCCCCTGGCCAGGAGGCCTAGGCTGTCAGTGACCCCAGCAGCCCTGGGCAGCCCACAGGGGCCCTGCCTGCTGGGACTGGGCCAGGGGCTGGAGGGGAGGCCGCGAGGACAGGGGGCAAATCCCAAGGCGCGGCCGGGTCAGCAGGGCCTGTTCTCAGGCTCTCTGGCCAGAAGCGATCCTCCATCTGGCAGCGCCAGCAGGAGAGAGGGAGGCCGGGGAAGGGCCGCAGGGACGGCCAGGGCGGACACGGAGAGGAGGCACAGGCACGTGGTGTTATTGGTACAGAACCATTAAATACAACTTATGGAGGAGCTGGGAGCGGGCGGTGCCAGGAGAGCGTGGGGTCACGGAGGAGGAGGTCAGGGGGGAGCCGTCCGGGTCTGGTCCTGCAGGGGGCTCGGGCTGCCCTCGTCAGAGGGGCTGCGTTGGCGGAGGCCGGGCTGCTTGTGGAGGCCCCGCAGCTTGGCCAGCAGCTCCTGCACGAAGTCCTGAGGACAGGGAGGGGTGCTGAGAACCGGCAGGGGGCCGCCCAGTCCCTGCGCATGGGGCCCCTCCTGCGGTGAGAGATGGAGTGAGGAAGGGATGGGCGGGACAATGGGAGGCAGAGATGGGGACAGAGGAACCAGAGACCGGCAAAGAGATGGGGATGGAGCGAGACAGAGACAGAAACACAAAGAGACATGTGATGTTTCTCAAGAGATGACCAGGAGGGTCCCCAGAGACAGAGGCCTGAGCCGGTTCCAGGCCAGACTGACACGGTGACGTCTGTCCCTCAGGCAGCCCGGTGCTGGCTGGAGAAACATGAATATTTTTCCCTTTTAAAGCAGGGAAGGAAGTGGGAGGAGCCGGACGGTTCAGCTTCAGGGCCTGGAGGAGGCCCGGGGGAGGAGGCAGTAACAGGGACAGAGGCCGAGCTCCCCCTGCCAGAGGACAGGCCTAGCCATGAGGCAGGGACAGGAGACAGATGGGGAGCTGCTCAGCAGGAGCCCATAATGGAGCCCCAGCGGCAGATGGGGAGAGGAGGGAGGGGGAGGAGGGAGACAAAGGGCATCAGTGGAGAGCAGAAGAGCTGTGAGCAGGGCCTCCCCAGCTCCACTGGCCGACCCTCTCCATTCCCAACCCCCACGTCAGGGTGCAGGGGGCCAGACAAGGCCTGTGACTCCTGACAGAAACTCACCTCTGTCGGGTTCCTGCACGACTTCAGGAGTCCCTAAAACACCCCCCATGTAAACAGTAAATGAATCATCATCATCATCATCCTCCAACCCCTCCCCTTTCCCAACAAAGCCCCAAGACAGCAAGACAAATGGAAGTCAGATCCCAGGGTGGACTTCCCACCTGTTTCAAGAGAGGAACACTGCCTGGGGGACTTCACAGAGTGAATGGGGGCAGGATTGAATCACCAGATCCAGGGAGTGAGAAACTCATGCATTTTCTAACCCTGGAAAAGCGAAGACCAAAAGGGAAAGGATATGGCTGCCAGACTGCCTGAGTTTGAATCTTAGCAGTTTTCCTACTGAGCTGTGTGACCCTGGGCAAATGGTTCTACCTCTTTGGGCCTCATTTTCCTCATCTGGAAAGTGGAGATAATAATTGCACCTACTTTCTATGGTTTTGTGGGGATGAAGAGTTACTAACTAAAGCAATTACAGCAGTGTGTGGCACACAGTAAGTGCTCAATAAACACGTCAGCTAGGGCTATTCTTTTTAGGGCCATGCAAAGTGGAGGACCGGGAGGCAGCTCTCCCGCACATACCTGGATTTTCCGGCTTCTCTCCTCTTCACTCTCCAGTTCCAATAATTCATCAATATTGACCTCATCAGGCATATCTGCCTCCTAAGGCAATAGAGTGGGGGCTGGTCAGGGTCCCTTCCCCTCCCTGCCTGCGTTTGTCCAAGACTCTGGGGGAGCCCCACCAACCCAAAGCCCAGCTGGCGGATTCTGGAGCAATAATGTGGCAGTCAGGGCGGGACATCTGGGTGCTGGGGGGGAGGGGTGACAGATGGGTTGATAGAGGCCCAGAGTCCTGTACCAGCCCCATGCCTGGGCCCCTGGGCCCCGGGAGCCTGGGGCTGGCACGGGTCTCTCCCCTTGGCCGCAGTTCCTACTGTGGAAAACAGGCCTGGTCAAGTTGAGTCTTGGAATGTCATATTCTGAGACTCAGGAGAGGGGCTGGCTTGTGCCCTTTCAAGGAAAAGTCTTAGCACTAGGTGCGGGGGGAGGGGAGCCTGATGGGGCGGGCCCCTTCCCCCAAGGGACAGAAGGAGGGAAGGGCCCAGGGCCAGCCCTGGGGCTAGGGGTCAAAGTGCAACCGGGTGGATCCAGGGGGCTGACCACCCAGGCCTTCCAAGGTGGGTGGGTGAGATAATCAGGAGTCAGCCCAGGGGGGGGCTGGGCGTTCCGCCTCACTGGGCAGGGGCCCAAAGGATGGCTGGCTCAGGACCCCTGCCGGGAACAGGGCCCAGCTGTCCCAGGCAAGAGATCCCCGTGGCTTCAGTCTCTCCTTCCCAACCAAAGTCCTGCTGTCTGGCTGGGTGACTGGTGTGAGTTTGCCCCTGCCCCCGAGCTGATGCCAAGGGTCCAGGCCGCAGAGGTTGGTGGCATCATCTGGGCCGTTTCCTACAAGGGCCTGTCTATGGCCCTGAGTGAATGTCCACCATGTGGCTGGAGCCTGGGTGTGTTGTCTCATTGTCACACATCCATGGCCAATTGTGGGGCTGCCGTCCGTGATTATCATGGGATGCCATCCCCCACCAGCAGTGGAATGCCTGATCTCCCGTGAGTCCACACGTCTGAGGACAGAGGTCCTGTGCCACTGTGAGGGGCTGTGGCTTGTCCCCCTCCCTGCTTGCTAATGACTCATGCCGTGTGCTCTCAGGACCCTGGGAGCCTGGGGCTGGTCATAGAGAGCATGGCACTGAACAGACTCAGATGACGAAGCGCCCTGTCTGCCTATGGTGAGCATGTGGAGGGGTGGCTGATGCCCCATGTGCCCCAGGGCAGCTGCCATGCTGTGTCTCTGTGCGCCCCTCTAGCTTAAGCAACTTCGTGTCACGGTATAACTATAATTGCTGTAGATTTGTGTCTGTGAGTGGCGGTGGCATTTGTCATTGGAATTGTAGGTGGCTATAATTTTTTTCTTTAGAAGATAATGGATGCAGCTGGGCGAGGGGGCGCACGCCTATAATCTCAGAGGCTCAGGAGGCTGAGGCAGGAGGATCACGAGTTCAAAGCCCGCCTCAGCAACTTAGTGAGCCCTAAGCAACTCAGCGAGACCCTGTCTCAAGGTTAAAAAAAAAAAAAAGGGCTGGGGACGTGGCTCAGTGGTTGAACAACCCTGGGTTCAATCTCCAGTGCAAAAAAAAAAAAAAAAAAAAAAAAAAAATAGAAGATACCGGACGCGACTGCCAGGGATATAGCTCAGTTGGCAGACGCTTGCATAGCATGTGTGAAGCTCTGGGTTCAATCCGTTCAATCCCCAGCACCAAAAAACAGAGAAGATGATGCTGACAGATGCACGTGTGTAACTTGGAGCTTGTCTTGCCTATGTGTCCCTACTGCTTCGACAGATGTGTATCCACGAGCAGCTGTGACTGGAGTCATTCTGTGTTGAGTGTGTGTATACCGGTGGCCATTGCTACTGTGTCCTTGGGGGGGCTGTGGCTCCTGGCGAATGCTTATCCACAAGTGCCCACGTCTTGCGTCCTTGTGAGTTTGCAAGCAGCTGTTCCTTCTGTTTACGCGCGGCTGCAATTTCTATCGCTGTGCACATCTGTGTGCATACTGTTGCTTCCTTTGCTGTGCGTCTCTGTGTGGTCCTATCTCCTCGGTCTCCATGTCTATGTTTGGCTTAAAGGCACCCCTCCCCCCACCCTTTGGCCAGATACGCCAGTTCTGGCTCCTCAGTTTTACCTCCTCACCTCCCATAGACTAGCCCCCTGGCCCTTCCCAGGTGTTTGGACACATGTTTGGGGACCCAAGTGTGCGTGTGTGTCTCTGTCCACAAGCAGAGTGTCCTGCCTGGAGTACAGACAGCCCGGCGGATGAGTGCCGGGATGAGTGCCTGTCGGGGGCGTGTGACCTCCTGTGCGGGGCAGGATGCACGTGCATCCAGGACCCGGGGCGCGCTGGGGCTCCGCACTGGGGCCACCCACCCTGCTCCCAGCCCAGCCTGGCACCCTCGCGTCTCACCCTGCCGCGGTACAGCTCCTCCAAGCGCCCGTCGATCCACTTCTCCACGTCCAGCCGCCGCTGCAGCTCCCGCCGATCATACTTGACGGTGACACGTGCGTGCCGTTTCTGCAGCCCCCCGGGACTGCCCCCCGGCCCGCGGGCTCGCGATGGGGACTGCAGCTTGCTCAGCACCCGCTTGCCCAGCCGCTGCGCTGCCATCCCGCAGCCGCCGGCCAGCGCCGCGCTGTGGCCTGGGCCAGGCGCCTGGGGGCCTCTTACGGCGGGGGCGGGGCCGCGGGGCGGAGGCTCGCGCTCGCAGAGGCCGCCCCGCCCCGCCCCGGTCCTCAGTTTCTCCGCACGCGGCGGCGAGGACGGGTCGCTTCCGGGTCTCGAAGTCGCAGCCGTGCCAGGTTGAGGTAGGGGCGGGGTCCGAGAGCCCCGCCGGGCATCCCGGGTCCCCGAACCTGCATCCCGGGGGCGGGGTCCCGGGACGGACTCGGGGACCCGGGCAGTGTGCGCCCTCTAGTGGCGGAGGCGGATCGTGCAGGAGCCCCTGCGCCCCCTTCGCCGCTAGGAAGGCGTGTGTGTGTGCGCGCGCGTGTGTGTGGGCGTGTGTTTGTGTGCGTGCGTGTTTGTGCGTGCGTATGTTTGTGTGCGTGCGTGTGTTTGTGTGTGCATACGTGTGTTTGTGTGTGTGCGTGCGTGTGTGTCAAGCCTTAATGCTTTGAGCCCTCTTTCCACCTATTTTCTTTATCTCCCCCTCCTGTCCTTGCCCAGCTGGCCTAGCGAATTCTAGGCAGACCGCAAAACCATCATTTGTTGGTTGGGTTGTTCCTTCACTCACTCATCCACCCATCCATCAATTTATTCACTCGCTCCAGTCATCAAATATTGAGCGCCTCTGGGAACAAGAGATGGAGCAACGAACAAAACAGACGAACCCGGTCTTCGTGGACTCTGGTGGAGACAGTAAATATAATAAGTAAAAAACCTTGCTCTGGGGACAGGGGTTGTGGCTCAGTGGTAGAGCGCTTGCCTAGCTTGTGCGAGGCACTGAGTTGGATTCTCAGCAATGCATATAAATAAATGAATAAAATAAAGTTATTTTAAAAAATACGAAACTTGACTTGGTGGCACAGGCCAGTCAACCAAGCTCCTTGGGAAACTGAGACAGGAGATCCTCGAATTCAAGGTTAGCCTGGGCAACATAGCAAGACCCTGTCTCAAAAATAAGTAAGTACAGCATGTTACACAATTGGTTATAGTGCGGTGGGCCGTATGGAGAGCTGCAAAAGACAAAAGGAGTGAGGGCAGGGTCGCCATTTTAACAAAGGTGATCAGGGAAGACCCTCACTTCACAGATCTTCCCATCAAGTTGTTTGGTGCCTCCTTAAATTGCTAAGGCCGACTTTGAACTTGCAATCCTCCTGTCTCGATCTCTGGAGTTGCTGGGATTACAGGTGTGTGCCGCCTGGTCGGGCTCTCCACGGCATACCTCGATTGCATTAGAACAGCCAAGTGATTGGCCCTTGCCATCTAGGTTTGTACTCTGTGCTGTTTGCACAGTGACTAATGATGCATTTCTCAGAACAAATCCCCATAGTGAAAACAATGTGCTGGGTGTGGTGGCGTACACCTATGATCCCAGCAACTCAGGAGGCTGAGGCAAGAGGCTCACAAGTCTGAGGTCAGCCTCAGCAACTAAGGGAGACTCTAAGCAACTTAGTGAGACCTTGATTCAAAATTTAAAAAATAAAATAAAAATAAAATGGGATAAGAATGTGGCTAAGTGGTAAAGAGCCTGGGTTTAATTCCCCAGTACCAAAATAGCTAATCTATGGAACCAACCTAGATGCCCTTCGCAACAGATGAATGGATAAAGAAAATATGGTACATATACACAATGGACTATTACTCAGCCTTAAAGAAGAATGAAATTATGGCATTTGCAGGTAAATGGCTGGAACTGAAGAATATCATGCTAAGTGAAATAAGCCAATCCCAAAAAACCAGAGGCCGAATGTTTTCTCTGATAAGTGGATGCTGATCCATAGTGGGGGGTGAGTAGGGAAGAATGGAGGAATTTCAGATTATGCAGACGGGAGTCGGGGAGGGATGGGGCAGTGGGGATGGGACAGCTGGTAGAATGAGACAGACATTATTACACTGTATAGATGTATGAAAAAATTTCTTTAAATTAAAAAAAAAATTTTTTAAAGCCAGCCTCAGCAATTGAGTGATGTCCTAAGCAACTCAAATAAAAAAATAATAATAATAATAGTAATAATTGCTGGGCATGGTGGCACAGGCCTGTAATGCCAGTGATTCAGCAGGCTGAGGCATAACAAATTCAAGGCCAGCTTCAGAAACTTGGACCCTGTCTCAAAATAAAGATAAAAAAGAGCTGGGGGGCTGGGGTTGTAGCTCAGTGGTAGAGCGCTCGCCTATATGTGTGAGGCCCTCGGCACCACATAAAAATAAAATAAAGGTACTGTATCCGTCTACAACTAAAAAATATATCTAAAAAAAAAAGAGCTGGGAATGTAGCTCAATGGTAAAGCACCCCTAGGTTCAATCCATACTACAAAAAATAAAAAAAAAGAACTTACAGAGAATTTGCAGGTATACAGTTGACCCAACACATAGAGACTCAGCCATTTGTGTTCTTTTTGAAAATATGTTTCTAACTCTTTGACATTGGATTTGCTTCCAAAGAGTCCGAGCTTCAGACCTCTGATCGTATGTATTTTTTCCATTTAAATAAGATTAGAAATAAAAAGAAGTGCACAGTGGTAGTAAAAATGGAGAGAACTATTCTGCCATTCAACACCTTCCTTTGGAGTCTTTGTGTTTAAAAATTTAAACCCGGGCTGGGGTGTCGCTCAGTGGTCAGAGCACTGGTCTGGCACGAGGCTCTGGGTTCCGTGTTCGGCACTGAAAAAATACAAAATAATAAGATGAAAGTGAAGCAGGGTATGGACTTTGAGGTATGATATTTCTATTTTGGTAAGTACGAGCTTTCTCTCATACACAAAATATTTTACTGAATTTGAGTAACATCTTTTGTTAAATAAAAATGACAGGTCCTTGTTTGGAACTGGGTTTCCACCCTGGACCCCAGCAGAACAGGCTAAAAGTCAAGATGGGGGCCTGGGGGTGTAGCTTCGAGGTAGAAGACCCTGGTTCAATCCCAGTAACGCACCCACCACCCACTGCGAGTCTCATTCTGAAGTTCCGAGTCACCAAGCTGAAACTTCAGCTGCTTATCTGACCTTTGGAGAAAGCGTTATTAGAAAGATTACAGCCAATTTTTACAAATAGGCCAGTTTCAATTGAAATGATAATGAAGTTAATCCTTATACAAAAGAAGTAACCAGAAATAACCACATGTTAGCTAGAGGGTTATTTTCCTATTGTCTATCTCTCTGTTCTTGTCTAATAAGTAACTTTGAAATAACCAGTTCATTTTTTGCTCCTTTGTTTCTGCTTCCTTCAACCTTTCTCTGTCTGTAAAACCTACCTCCTTTGCTCAGTCCTTCAACACACTTATTCTGCTTTATTGAATGAAATGTGGCCCTATTCTAGAAATGAAAATAAAACCAATTAAGATGTTTAGGGTTGTGGGTTGGGTGTGATGGTGCACACCTGTAATGCAAGCTACCTGAGACTGAGGCAGGAGGCTAGCAAGTTCCAGGCCAGCCTAGGCAATTTAGCAAGATCCTGTCTCAAAATAAAAAGGGCTGTGGATGTAGCTCAGAGTAGAGCACTCCTGGATTTAGTCCCCAGGGCAGCAAAGACTCTAGTGTGTTGTTTTCCAGTCTCAAAGTAAGAACTTGATGGCAGGGCCTGGTAGCTCAGGTCCGCAAACCCAGCAACTTGAGAGGCTGAGGCAGGAGGATCACAAGTTTGAGGCTAGCCTTAGCAATTTAGTAAGGTTCTAAGCAACTTAGTGAGACCCTATCTCAAAATAAAAAAGGGCTTGGGTTCAATCCCCAGGACCAATGGAGAGGGTTTGAGCATACACACGCGCCTAAGCAGCAGAGGCCAGGATACAATGGAAGTCCGTCCCACGCCTAGAAGCAGGGGACGTTATATACAGGACAGACTGCATGCCAACTGCACATATGGGTTTCTTCAGATGGTCAATGAGAACATGATTTTACAACCAAGGTCCTTCTACTTTGATCCCCATCTAAATACTGTAGATAAGGGAGGGGGTGCCTTTCCCTCCTCCCTGCTTCCCCAAAACATTTTTGGGAGTTGTTCTTAGTTCACCTTCAGAAACATCAAGCCTTCTTTTTTTTTTTTTTTAATTTTTAAGTTTATTTTAATGAGTTGTACATGACAGTAGAATGCACGTAGATACATCATATATAATGGAGTATCATTCTTCTGGTTATACATGATATAGAATCCCCCTGGTCATATAGTTATATATCTACACATGGTAATAATGTCTGATTCATTCTAATTTCTTTCCTATCCCATACCCCCTGCCCTCCCTTCAATCCCCTCTAACTAATCTAAAGTAACTCTATTTTTCCATAGTCACCCCCCCCCCATTGTGAATTAGCATCTACATATCAGAGAAAGCATTTGGCTTTTGCTTTTGGGGGATTGGCTTATTTCACTTAGCATGATATTCTCTATAACTCCATCCATTTACTGGCAAATGCCATAATTTCATTCTTCTTTAAGGATGAGTAATATTCCATTAGTGTATATATACCACATTTTCTTTATCCATTTATCTATTGAAGGGCATGTAGGTTGGTTCCATAGTTTGAGAATTGAGCTACTATTAACATCAAGCCTTCTGTGCACTCACTTGTGTTCACTCCAACACCAGTACTAACCCCCACCCAAAAAATATATATATATCTATTTAGAGTCAGGCATAGTGGCAAATCCTGGAATCCCAGCAATTCTACAGGCTGAGGTAGGAGGATTGCAAGTTCAAAACCAGCCTCAACAATTTAGCAAGGCCCCAAGCAACTTAGGGAGACCCTGTCTCAAAATTTAAAAATAAAAATGTCTGGGGATATGGCTCTGTGGTTAAGCCCCTCTGGGTTCAATCCCTGGTACAAAATAAAATAAAATCGAAATGTATTCATTTATCATTGCTAATTGTTTTAAGACTAAAATGCAAATGAAATTTGATTCTTACATGATTCTTCTTTTGCTTTTTGTAGTGCCAGGGACTGAACCACAGGTGCTTAACCACCGAGCTACATCCCCAGCCCTCTTTAGGTTTTATTTTGAGAAAGGGTCTCTCTAAGTTAGTGAGGCTGGCCTGGAACTTGGGTTCCTCTGCCTCAGACTCCCAAGTTGTTGGTATTACAGGTGGGTGGCGCTAAATCTGGCTACGGGATTATTTTTGCAAATTATTTTCTGGTAGAGAAGAGGGGTATTTTTAAGTGTTCACTCCAGTCTCAAATGTGCTAAAGCCACTATTTTTCCCAAGTTTACATTGAGTTCTAACAGGGCAGGAACTGCTTTATTCACTCCCTTGGCTTCCGCAGTAAGTTCAACAGACCTGGCTCCGGTGGGTGCTGACTGCACTTGCTAAATCATGGATGCCGGGTGAATGAGTGACAGGAGAGGCCTGGGCTTTCTCCAGCCTGCACCTGCCACCACTTTCTTCTCTGTTTTCATATGCAAGCCAGAACTTACTGAGAGATGGTAGAAGTGCTGGCAGAGAACTTTGGCCTCATATTCAGACTACTGACCTTGAATCTCAGGACCTCACTGTGAGACACAAGGTTTGTTGGTTCTTGGTCTTGTGAATTCAAAGAATGAAATCCACAGACATTAAGGGTGAAAGCAAAGTAACAGGATTTATTAAAGTAATAGAAGAAAGCCAAGCTCCCGCAGTGGGAGCCAAGTTGCTGCTGGGTGGATGTTGTCAAAGGGTTTAATATGATGAGATTAGTGGGGAGTAAAGTGGCCTTGAAGGCCACAGGCTAGAGATATTTTACATGCAGTGCTGAGAATCGAACCCAGTGCCTCATATATGCAACAACCCCAGCCCTAGACTAGAGATTTTAAAGAAGTGGGTCTGTGAGTCCAGTCACACCAGGGCACCTGGTGTTTATGCGACCCTTGTTCAATGAGGACATCAATCATGTACCACTTCAGCTCAGGGGCTGGCTCAGGGTTGCAGGGCATACCTTCAGGCTTCAAGGGAGTCACCAGCCACTAGCTATCTACTTCATTTGTAAACTCTTGGGGCCGGAGGGACCCTTAACCCTGTCTGCCTAACACATTTTTTTTTGGGGGGGGGTGCTGGGGATCGAACCCAGGGCCTTGTGCTTACAAGGCAAGCACTCTACCGACTGAGCTATCTCCCCAGCCTGCCTAACACATTTGTATCTCTGCTCTCAACAGCAAGATTAAAGAAAGTGGTTGGCCCTTGGCATGGTGGCTCTGTGCCTGTAATCCCAGTGATTCAGGAGGCTGAGGCAAGTTTGAGGCCAACTTCTTCAGTTTAGTGAGGTCCTAAGTAATTCAGAGACACCCTGTCTCAAAGTAAAAAATAAAAAGGGTTGGGGATGTGGCTCAGTGGTAAAACACCCCTGGGTTCCATCCCAGAGACCAAAAATAGATGGCTGGCAAAAACCCTCAATTGCTCAAGGTAAACACCATACTGATAACTCAGTTAAGGTTCTTCATATATTGTGCCAGAAGGGAGGCTGCATATGGGTAGGGTCTGACTCCTAGAACACTCTGACGACTTTCTTGCCTTAAGACTTTAGCATCTGCTGTTCCTGATGCTCGAATATTTGTCCTTCTCCCTTCTTATCCATCAGAGTTCATTATCAAAGTCACTTTCAGCAAGGTCTTTCACAGCCCAACTCAAAAGTTCTCTTACTAGTTTCCATCCTAGCTGTCAAATTCATGCCCCACTGTTTTTAAAAAAAAAACTAATTTGTTCTAATTGGTCATACGTGACAGAATGCATTTTCACATGTATGCCCCACTGTTTTTAATGTTTTCTGTGTGTGTGTCTCACTGGGGTCTGAACCCAGGAGTGCTCTCCAACTGAGCTACATCCCCAATGCTTTTATTTTTTATTACTATTTTATATTTTATTACTATTTCCAATACTGTATTTAAATATATTTTTAGATGTCGATAGGCCTTTATTTATTTATTTATATGTGGTGCTGAGACTTGAACCCAGTGCCTCACACATGCTAGGCAAGCGCTCTACCACTGAGCCACAACCCCAACCCCTGTACTTATGTTAATTATGCTGTTGACTTTCCTTGTCCTCTACTTCTGTGCCTGCCCTTCCAAAGCGCCCCCTCCCCCAGCATTTTTTTTTTTTTTTTGGTACAGGGGATTGAACCCAGGGATGCTTAACCATGGAGTCACAATCTCGGCCCTATATTTTATTTAGAGACAGGATCTCGCTTAGTTGCTTAGACTGGCTTCTAATTCACGATCCTCCTGGTCAGCCTCCGGAGCCGCTGGGATTCCAGGCTTGCGCCCCGCTCCTCCATCCCCCTTTTAACAGTCAACTCATGCCGCCCTGCCTCCAGAAAGTCCTCCTTGACCCCCAATCTGGGTTGGGTATCTTCTTTGGCTCTCCCCTTTTCAGGTGGGATCACTCTACCAGAGCTTCCCCAGCACAGCCCTGGCGTGGGTCTGTGGCTGGCGGGTGGAGAATTTCTCCCTATCTGTACCGGGAATCCTGGAAATGGGGTCATCACCTGCCCGGGTATTCTACCATCCCAGCCCCTGTTCACTAAACCCTAGACTTTCTGCAGCACAGCCCTAATCACTCTTGTCATCACTACTCGGGAATGGTCCTGTCCATTAACTAGGACCACAGCGGGGTCCTCAGTGCACGAAGTAGGCGCTCAGTGAACGCTGAATTTAGGAATAAATCCCTGACCTACAAAGGAAAGCTAAAGCAAGAAGGGCAGAAAGCCACAGGTTTCCAAGACACGTGTGCCGCCCACTCAGAGGCCTGGCCTGAAGAGAAGGAAGGCACTCGGAGGTCCTCACCAAGACCCAACAGCAAGCGTGCCAGAAGTCTCAGCCTTCAGCGGCTCGATCCCCAACTGGACAGCGACCCATTGGGGCGGAGCCAATCGAAGCCCCGCCTCTTTCCCTGCGCCAGGGGCGGGCCCAGGTGCGCCAAGGGCGGGGGAGCATCCTCTCAGGTGCCGGCTCTCTGCGCCTGCGCTTTGCACGCCCCGCCTCGCCAGGTGCTCCCCGCCCCCCTGCCCGGCTGCCTCCTTCTAGCCGCTTCCAGGCGTCCGCCATTGGCTCTAGCGCCCCCCTGGCAGTTTGGCGGTGCAGCGCGCTCCTGAGTTGGGAAGGGTCGCTGAGTGCCGCGAGGGGCAAAGGGACGCGTGGGGAGCGAACCGAAGCGGCGAGCACGAAGACAGTGTCCGCCCACCGAAGGTCCGAGAAAAAGCTTTCGGAGCCTCGGGCACCTCACAGATCCCGTGGGGGCAACCACACCTGAGCCGGTGGGCCTCCAGCGCGCGTGCGCGGCCAGGGTCTTCTCGCACCTGATCGCGAGACCCCAACGGCCTGCGGCTCGAGGCCTCGGCGGCGCATCCCGGGCACCCGTCATGGCGCAGCTGTGTGGGCCGCGGCGCTGCCGGGCGCTCCTCGCCCTGCTGGCATCGCTGCTCCTCTCCAGGGCCGAGGTGGCCCACGGAGACCGAAGCATCCACGGTGAGGGCCCGATGGGTGTCCAGGGAGGAATGGAGGCCGGAGGCGGGGCTCGAGGGGCAGGGTCTGGGGGTAAAGTGGGTTCGGGGCCCGGGAATTGCGGGGGAGGAAGTTGGGGGCGCTTGGGGGTGGTCAGGGCGCCTTGCGATTGAGCCCTGAGGAGGTCTGGGGGCTCTTGGGAGTGCACGCGGGCGGAGGAGAAAGGTTGGGAAAGTTTCCTTAGGAGGAAGGAGGGGACGAGGGTATTGACCAAGAAGGAAGTGGCCTTGGCCCTCCCTGGGGCAGGAAGGGGGTGAGGAGCCGCACCGAGTACGCCTCCTGGCAGCGGAAAGTCCCACGGCCAAAGAAAGCCAAGCAGGCCACGCCTCTGAGGGTTGTGGGTTGGATTTGGTGACCTGGTGGCAATTTTGGCTTCAAGGAAGAAACCCCCATCCCCATCTCTTTGGATATTGAGCCACAGTCTCCAGAAAGTTTTCTAAATCAGTCGCAGTAGGGTTGATGCCCAAGATGAAGGGGTTTCTTGGTGTGGTGATGGTCGAAAAAAGGAAGAAAAGAGGAGCAACTGGTGGCCGGGAGAAACCTTTCCAAGGTGCAGAGATGAAGCTCCTTCCTGCCAGAGAGTATTGGCAACCAGCAACTGGGGTTGGCTTCTTCAAGTGTTGTTATAACCTTAACCGCTTCAGACAGGTACTAGAGGGTTTTGAAAAGAACTCTTCTGGAAAGAAGAATCCATTGATTCAGCGAACTTAGCCCATGCCATGTGTCAGAGACTGTGCTGGCAGTGGTGACAACAGTTGATTCCACAGGCCTGGTTCTTGGCATTCACAGAGCTTGTAGTCCAGCGGGAGAGATGGTGTACATCTAAATAAAGAGCCCTGACCAAAGATTAAATGACTAAGAGGTAAATGAACAGGGTGAAGTACAGAAACAGTGACAAGATGATGGGGGCTCCTTCAGCTCCAGTGGTCAGGGGAGGTCTCTCCCAGGAGGTTGGCATCTGAGCTCTGACATGAAGAATGAGGAAGTGGCAGCCACACAAAGACCTTGGGAACCAGCGTTCAGTTGTCTGGAGATGATTGAGTGCAAAGGTCTTGAGTGTGGAACAAGCTCATTGTATTCAAGGAAAAGAGGGAGTCGTAGCAGAAGTGAGAGACGGGGACTGGGAGGAGGGAGAAGTGGGCAGGAACTAGGCGGCCCAGGGCTTTATTGGCCTGCACATTGGGTGAAAAAAGAGAGGAGCAGGATGTGTGCCTGCCAGGTCATCATCCCCTGTGGTAACTTCTGGAGAATGGTCAGCTGCCCTATTGTTGAGGCAGGGGGAAAATGAAAAAGTTGTCCAAGTTGTCAGGAGCTAGTGGAGAGAGGTACAGTCCTAGAGGGCCTGGAATGAGGAATGCACATGTTGACTGTTGCAGTACGAACCAGAATTTGTCAGCCCTTCTGGGCTTTTTTCAGATGAAGAAATGAAGTTAGGATGTGTCTCCAGTTACCTGGCTGGGACTGCATGTGGTTACTGCTTCCTCTGAGCGCGTATGTGTTGTTTAATCCTGGAAATAACCTGGCGTGGTGGTGACATGACAGGCCTGCTCATACAATGGTCATTGACAAAGCCAGGTCTGACTGCAGAGGCCTTCTCTGTTCTTTGTGTCTCCCCCACCCGACCCCACTTTTCCCCTGATTCTGCTGGAGCTGGCTGGACCTACTGACCTTTCAGAAGTTCTAGTGTCTGACGGGGTGAACTATTGCCCTCGCTTATCTGGAGTGTTGTTTTTGTTTGAAAGCTCAAACAACTTGATCTGAGGCAGGAGGCAGTTTTGATCCTGCCCCCCTTCTCCAGTTGCTTTGGTTTTCTCACAAAGAAAGAATATCTGCTGAGCGAGCTGTTTGTCCTGGCACATGTGCTGCCAGATGAGTGTGTGGAGAGACATGAATGGGGGGTGAGTCTAAGGGAGTGATTTTTCTCTGCAAAGACATGAGGAGGCTGAGGAACATGAAGATGGTAGGGCTGACAGCTTGTTGCAGTTGAGGTTCTAGAGAGAATGATCTAGAGAACAGGATACATGAGCAGTGATTGTAGGTGATGAGAGTGTGGTTCCAGAGAGCCTGCTGTTATTGAGACAAGGTCTACCATGTGACTGTATGAGTGAGGAGTTGGGAGGACAAGTTCACTGGAGGAGGGAAGGTCAAAGAACTGAGGCCAGAGGATCATCTTTCTGGATATGGAAACGAGAGTGCTGAAAGCAGCCTGAGAGGCAGTGAGTCCAGATAAAGATGGTGGAGAAGTGAGGAGTAGGGACATGGGTCAGATGAAGCACATGGGCAGTGAGCAGTCTGCTCTGATAATGTGGCTTGGGAGGCTAGGGGAAATGGTCTGGAAGCAGGAAGTCAGGTTCTGACTAGAGTAAGGTGACAAGAATGTTCAGAGAATTGAAGAAATGAGCTTTTGCTGAAGGGTCCAGGAATTGGGGGATGGAGATAGGACAAAACAGGCTGTGTGGGGATGAGGATTAACTCTGGGGAGGTGTTGTTTTTTTTGTTTTTTTTTTTGGGGGGGGGGGCGGGGTTTGGTACTAGAGATTGAAGCTACATCCCAACCTTTTTGATTTTTTTAAATTTTGAGAGAGGATCTCAGTTGCCAAGGGTCTCTCATTTAGTTGCTGAGGGTGGCTGGCCTCAACTTGTAACCCTTCTGCTTCAGCCTCCGGAATTGCACTCTGGGGCTTCTTGTCTATGATCAGTGTCTCCTGGTCTGAGATTGATCATGTCCGTGAGGCTCTTGAGTGATGGAGGGCAGTGGGAAGGGCATGGCAAGTTCACGGGGCTTTCGAAGGCCTGGAGGAAGAGTCCTGACTCCAAACCTGCAGATAGGTAGGGAAAACTTACCTTGTGCTAGGTTTTCCAGAATCGGGGATAAATCTGTCTTCCATAGAAAATGGCCCCTCCTGGGAAGCTTCACGAAATCTTTTGGTGACTTGGGTGATTTCTAGAGTCAGGAATTTCTTCTTTAAGACGTTTGGCGACTGGGGTTGTGGCGCAATGGTAGAGTGCTTGCCTAGCATGTGGAAACACTGGGTTCGATTCTCAGCACCACATAAAAATAAAGGTTCATCCACGACTTAAAAAAAAAAAAAAAAAAAAAAAAGACATTTGGCTCTTGGCTTTGCTTGAAAAATAAGACCTGGTGGAACCTGCCCAGAACACAGGCCTATGTTCCCACATAGCACTCATGGACTAGAGCCTGGAGCCTTGGGGGAGGGACATGTACTCCTCTACCAGTCTATAATTATTTACATTTCAGTACTGGGGATTGGACCCATGGGTGCTCTACTGCTGAGCTACATCCTCAGCCATTTTTAATTTTTTTTATCTCTCTCAGCCTCCGGAGTAGCTGGTGTTACAGGTATGCACCACGGTGCCTAGTTTATTTGTCCACCTTTTATATCTGTGGGCCTTTGGGTTGTGGCCTGCACCTTGAGAATATGCTTCATTTTAAAAAAGGAGATAGATGACATCTAACACTTTTAGAAGTCGTACAGTACTAGTGCTGTAAGGGAGGTGAAAAAAAAACACTTTATCATGCAAATAGGCATGATTTTTTTTTCCTCTTCTCTCCATGTGATATTTGGGATTTTTTGTTTTGCTTTGTTTTAAAATATATGTTGTTTTTTATTTGCAGATGAACACAATACCCTCATTTTATTTACATGTTGCTGAGGATCATACCCAGAGCCCCACACATGCTAGGCAAGCGCTCTACCACTTAGCCCCAGCCCTATTTATTCTTTATTTTGAGACAGGGTCTTGCTAAGTTGCTTAGGGGCCTCTCTTCAGTTGCTGAGGCTGGCTTTGAACTTGTGATTCTCCTGCCTCAGCCTTCCAAGCTGCTGGGATTACAGGCATGTGCCACTGTGCCCTACATTTGTTTTGTTTTTGTGGTACTGGGAAGTGAACCAGGGGCTCATTTATGCTCGCAAGCAGTCTACCCCTGAGCTATATCCCCAGCCCTTTTTTCAGTTTTTGTATTTTGAGTTGGTCTCACTAAATTGCCCAGGTGACTTTGTACTTGTGATCCTCCTGCCTCAGCCTCTTGTACTGGAATCATAAGTGTGTGCCACCACCACACTCAGCTTAAATTCTGATATTTAAGGGCCCTGAAGTACATACTTTTGACCGGTACAGTATTTCAGAGATTAACCTTGGAAATTCCTTTAGGAGCTGTCATTGAAGTGTAGTTCATGCTGCCTGTAACTTTTTGCCTGGCCTTGGGCGTCAGCTCGTGTTAATGGTTACTTGACTTAGGGTTCTTTGTGGGCTGCTCTTGGGAATTTCCACTGGAGCCTGGCAAGGCAACATTCATTCCACAGCCTCCACTGGCTTCCAAGCGATCTGCAGTTTCCATTAACCCCTTAAGTTAATTACAGCTTCCCCAGACTTCAACACAAGGTGGACTTTCCAGAAAATCTCCAGTGAGTATGTCAGTCACCATTCCTTTCCCTTCCTCCTTATTCCCACAGATAGTTGTGACAGATGGTCAAACTTAAGATGACACGTAAGAGCTAAAATGTACCTAGAGTTAGTAGCTGATCAACATCTTCTGTAATTTTTATCGTTTATAGAAGAGGTGCTTGATCTGCTTGCAGGCAAGCCACATTCAAGTGCTTGTTCACTGATATAAGCAACAATTTTTTCCCCCAGTACTGGAAATTGAACCCAGGAATGTTTTACTTTTGAGCTACATCCCGTTCCCTGCCTCTCTTTTTAACTCAGTTTTGAAACAGGGTCTCACTAGGTTGCCCAGGTGGGCCTTAAACTTTCTGCTTCAGCCTTCCCCCCCCCCAGCTGGGATTATAGGTGTGTGCCACAGTGCCAGGCTAGTTAGCAAATATTTATCAAGCACCCATCAAGTGCCAAGGCACTGTTTTAGGGTCTTAAAATAGAGCACTGAACAAAACATACACACCTGGCTGTTTTTTTTGTGACGAGAGGAAGATGGTGCTGTAAACAAAGAAATAGGTCAATATCTGTGCTTTTAACATGAGTATTGTGGGATTTCTGTGCTTAGTGATGATGACATGGGCTTTGGGGGCTCACGGGTTACAGTCCCTACAGGATGATGAGGACCTTGACTTTAGGTCCACCGAGGGAGAGTGTTCTCTTTACAACAGAAACATTCCTTTGCTCAGCCTGGGATGGAGAAAGGAAACTTCTCTTCCACTCTCCTTCATTATACCTGTGGTCAAAGTCATTTGCACATTCAGGCTTGTCCTTGGGTAGCTGGCCAGGCAGCTAGGTCTCTTATTTGTTCTGAAGCCAATGGGGAGGCCAGATAAGGGATGAGTTGCCTGTGATTCATGCAAGAGAGGAGAGAGCTCTGCAGGGGTCACACTGAAATGACATCATCCATCTGGAGGCCTTAACCCAGTGGGCACAGGACAAATGAAAAATTCACAGATGACTCCAGAAGCATCAGAGTATGGATTATGGGTTTGTTGTATGATCCTGGTCACAATATCATTTCACAAGTTGTTTCTGAGAAAATTTTTTTGAAAACTTCTTGTGAAAGAATGAAATGTGAGCCGGGCATGGTGGCACATGCCTGTAATCCCAGTGACTCTGGAGTCTGAGGCAGGAGGGTCAAGAGTTCAAAGCCAGCCTCAGCAATTTAACGGGGTGCTAAGTAACTCAGTGAGACCCTGTCTCTGAATAAAATTTAAAAAAGGCTGGGGATGTGGCTCAGTGTTTAAGTACCCCTGAGTTCAATCCCTGCTACCAAAAAAAAAAAAAAAAAAAAAAAAAAAAAGAATGAAGTGCCAGAACGTTGGATGCTGAGGCCCAGGAACTTTGAAGTTTAATTACCTTGAAGTTTATTTGAAATGCATTTCTCATTGGAAATCATTTTACCTTTTTTTCTTTTTTTATGGCACTGGGCATTGAACCTAGTGGTGCCTACCACTGAGCTCCATCCCCAGTCCTTTTTATTTTAAGATAGAGTCTCTCCAAATTACTGAGGCTGGCCTCGGAGTTGTGATCCTTTGGCCTCAGACACCTAGGTCACTGGAATTTCAGATGTGTGCCACTGTGCCTGGTTCACAATGATTCTGAACTGGGTTCTGGGTGCATGACTTCAGAAAAGTAAATACATAAATTAAAATCAAATTTCATGGGTTGATTAGAAAAAATGTGTCTAAAGGGACTCCTTAGAAGAATGATGATGAAAAAAAGGTTAAATCATTGTTCAAGTGTTCACTAGTCTTTGCTAATTTCTCAAAGCTGGTCCTTGCTTCACAAAAGGACTCCGGAATGAATTCACAGCACTGGTTCTGTGAAGGACTTGGAAATGGCTCATTTCCTTCCAAGTGCTCTAATGCGCCACTCAGTTCTTGCTGTGGACTTAGGTGAGGGTAGAATTTATCAGTCCTGTTTTAGTGATGAACATGAAGTGATGGTAGGAGTGGTGGTTTACCTTGTGCTGATGGTTTATGAAATATAAGCTTTCATACCTAAATATGTCAAAACTTTATATCTAAAACACCAGGATTTTATGACCCTTATAATTTAAATTGGATTTGTCATTGTAAATGTTCTTACCTCATAAATAGAGATTATTTTAAAGTTTCTGAATGACTTGTCCTAATAATGGCAATTTGCAGACGCCCAAGCCTAGAGGAGAAAGATGGGTAATTGCTTTCTGTACTGGAAACTGAAGCACTCAAATACGTGCAATCTGTTCACCTAACCAAAATAGGTGGCTTCATAGAGCACCATAAACTAAGGCTGATTATAAAAATACCTTTGGAATTTTGCCTGGTAGAATTAAAACTTCTTTTTGGGAGACTGAGGTAGGAGAATCTCTTGAGCCCAGGAGTTTGGGACCACCTTGGCCACACAGCAAAACCCCCATCTCAAAAGTAAAAGCCAAGCAAACAGCCTCGTGTTCCTCTTTGGTATTCTGTACCTCTTCAGTCACACAAACCTTGTGAGCTTTCCTCGTTCCTTAGGAAGAATGCACTCAAAGTCCAGATGGGTAAGCAGAGCATAATGATTTTTGTTGTTGTTTTTGTGGTTTTTGCTCCCACTCTGCCACTGGGCTGCATCCCCAGCCCTCCCACCACCGTGGGTTGGTGGTGGTGTTTTGGTTCAGGGATTGAACCCAGAGGTGCTTTACCACTGAGCTGCATCCCCAGGCCTTCTTGTTATTTTGAGACACAGTCTAAGTTGCTGAAACTGTCCTGGAACTTTCAATTCTCATGCCTCAATCTTTTGAATCACTGGGATTGCATGCGTGTGACACCACTCTGGGCTGTTGTCCCTGTCTTATTCTGGTCCCTGGAGGCTCTGCAAATGGTTGTGCAGCAAGAAAATCAAGGGGACGGTTGATGCCTGGGTTGATGTCCTCAGCTATTTGGCTCCAGGTTGTGCTTTGGTTTTCTGTATCCCATGCATCCTATCAGTCACCACGTTTGGTTGGACTTCTAGTTAAATGTTTTGTCCTTCATCTTCATTCTCTCTGTTCTATATTATTCTATATTATTAGTCCAATGTTCATAAAAACACAGTATCTACTATTTATTAAAAGCTGTTGCCACTGGGAATGTAGCTCAGTGGTAGAGCATTTGCCTAGCATGTGTGAGGAGACCCTCGGTTCATTCCCTAGGACTGCAAAAAAAAAAAAAATCTTTTGCCAAATATTATTTTAAGCACTTCTAATGGATTAAAAGCTCCTTAATCTTCACAACACTTGGATATTGGTACTGTGTGTCAGAGAAAAACTTCCCATTTGCATAGTTTTTTAAAAAATGAATCTGCAAGCTTGTAGAATATATCTTTATGGGGCTCATGGAGAAAAGCCAGCTGTCTCCTCACTTCCTTGTTTACAAGTGAATTCAGGTTACAGGTGGTATGTGCTACTTCTCCAAACAGCCAGAGATTGGGCTAGGGAGGCAGCCCAGTTGTAAAGCCCTTATCTGGTATAAATGAGACCCTGGGTTCAATCCCCTGCACTGCAAAAAAAAGGGGGGGGGCACAAGATTAATGGGGCAATTTTTTTTGTTTCTGTTCTTTTGCATTAGTGGGGATTGAGCCCAGGGGTATCCACCACTGAGCTACTCTCCAGCCCTTTTTTTTTTTTTTTAATTTCAAAACAGGATCCCACAACTCAAACAACTTGTTTATTTATTTTTTGTGCCAGGGAATAAACCCAGGGACACTTCACCCCCACTGAGTCAGATCCCTAGATCTTTTTATGTTTTATCTTGAGACAGGGTCTTGCTAAGTTGCTGAGGGACTCACCACGTTGTTGAGGTTGGTTTTGAACTTTTAATCCCCCTGCCTCAGCTTCCCAAGTTGCTGGGGTTACAGGCATGCGCCACTGCACCCAACCCTAGCCTCAAAATTCTGATCCTCCTGTCTCAGCCTTCTGAGTAGCTGGGATCACAGATGTGCACCACTGGGTCCAATCAAAGGGTAGTATTTGCTAACAGACTTGTCAAGAAATACTTTGGTGTCTACTAGGTTCAAACATGTATGAATCACATAAGGAAGGTCTTCACTTCAACTTAGGCCCAGTTATACTGTCTTATTGTCCAACATTCCCAGCCTTCGCCCTAACCCAGAGAGACATGGTGGTGCCATAATCAGAGCTTTGCTTTATCGTCAAAGCCTCTAAAGTCTGTTTGCCTGCTTGCTTTGTATTTTGAGGTGGATCTTCCTATGTTGCCCAGGCTGGCCTTGAACTTTCAGTTCTGCTTAGCCTCCTGAGTAGCTGGGATTACAGGTTTGCATCATCATATCTGGCATATTTTCCTATTTTTTAACAGCTCAAATTATTTCCTTCTGTGGTTATCTTAAGTTATTTACCCAGACAAACAAGATGTCATGGTAGTGAATTTGCAGCTGTTTTAAGTCTGTGAACACCCAAGCCCTTTGTAGATGTGGTAATACTTGCCCTAGTTTTTTGTAATTCTTGAATTAAATGACTTTTTTTTTCTTTTTTTTTTTTTTGCATTTTGATACTAAGCAGGCCTATTTATCTGTTCTTTTCTGTATAATATATGGTTTTCAAATATGTGAGGATTATTGTTGCAAATAACCTCCTTTTGGTCCTTGGAATTTGAAGTGGCTGTTTTGAAGAGTAGAGCTGTTTAGCAGTGAGTAGGGGGCTATGGCGTTTTTGGCAAAGGACTAACCTGAGGAATGTGGTCTGTTATAAGGAATGTGAACCCCAGGAATCTGGGCTGTCGGTTTGGCCCCCACAGGAGAGACTTGGGGAGTTCCATCTGAGCAGTGTTCTTCTCTCAAGAAGGCCTTGTCTGGGCTGGAGTGGGGCTTGGGTTGTGGCTCAGCGGTAGAGCACTTGCCTAGCACACATGAGGCACTGGGTTCCATCCTCAGCACCACATAAAATTAAATAAGTAAAATAGAGGTATTGTGTTCATCTGCAACTAAGAATTAAAAAAGAAAAAAAAGAAGGGTGTGGCAGACTGCGGCTTGTGATACCACCTGCCTGGGGCCTGTGAGCTGAGTGGTCTAGTTATTAACTTATTTTTAATGGTTGAGAAAAACCCAAAGAAGAACGTTTTGTGTCATATGATAATTATATAAAATTGGATTTCAGTGTCCATAAATAAGTTTTATTGGAACACAGCCATGGTCGTTTATTTCCATATTGTTTATGGTGCTTTTTATGCTGCAGTGAGAGTAGCTGCAGCTGAGACCATGTGACCCACAGAGCTATAAAGGCAGGGTTTTCAGCATAGGAACTTCATTTCCCGACTCCATTAAATTACCTCTGACCCCCAACAACAGGGTTTAAGTTTCAGTCATCGCGGTTTGTTAACTGTGACTTTGGGTGAAGTAGAAGTGCCAGCTGCTAGCCGATCAGACCGCAGATCCCTGTAAGTTACATCCAGTCTAGAGCCTGGCCGCTGCGTGTCGTCCCTTGGTTCATATGTCCACAGCACAGCATGTAGTTGCGTGTCTGCTTGTCCCTATGATAAAACCCCAGAGTACAGCAAAGACAAAACAGGGTAACTTCTGAAGGTGAAATTCCAGCCAAGCATAAACGAAGCGGCAGAAAAGCCAGCTGTGGGAATGTTGACACTGCCGCCATTTCAGAGGCTGTGGCTATGTGACCAGAAGAGTTTCGTGACTGCTTTACAGAAACCAGAAAGGTAACTTGTGGGTGATGTCCCAAAGCAAGTCATGGCAGCAGAAACCTACAGGGAAGCAATTCTCAGGAACACTGTAAGAGCAGAGGATAAGATGCTGGAAGCCAGTTCAGATCTAGAAAAGCTGCACAGTATTGCTGGCTCCATGTCATATGAGAATCATTCTATAAACATTGTTCATTTGGGGGAAGAAATTAACACTTTAATTTTCATATTTGAGCTTACTGTGTACTAAATACTCATTTCACACTTGTAATTGACAACGTTTTACAATGTTTTGACATCCCCCACCCACCTTTTTCAGTTTTTTTTTTCTGAGACACTGGTTAAATTAAGCAGGCTGGCCTTGAACTTTGTGATCCACCTGTGTAGTTAGGATTATAGACATGTTCCACCACACCCAGTTTTGAAGGCCATGGAACAGTCTCCATTGATTGAAAGATTGCTTTGCTTGACCCCCAACACCACAGGTTACTGCCTGTATTTACTATTTTGGCCCTGACCCATGCTTTGGAGGAAATAGATATTGCTGGGTGTGGTGGTGCACACCTGTAATCCCAGCTATTTAGGAGGTTGAGGCAGGAGGATCCAAAGTTCAAAACCAGCCTGGGTTTGTTTGTTTGTTTGTTTGTTTGTTTTTGATGCTGGGGATTGAATTTAGGGGTGCTTTACCACTGAGCCACAACCCCAGCCCTTTTTATTTTTTATTTTGAGATAGGGTCTCCCTAAATTGCTGAGGTTGGCTTTGTACTTGGATTCTCCTGCCTCAACCTCCAGAGTCACTGGGGTTACAGGTATTTTGCCACCACACCCAGTCATCCTGGGCAATTTAGTGAGACCCTGTCTTAAAATAAGAAAAAAATAAAACAGGTTGGGAATGCACCTCAATGATAGAGTGACCCTTGTTTCAATCCCTGGTACCTCACAAAATAACCATGAAAACAAAACAGCCAGTTATGGTGACACACATTTGTAATTCCAACAGTGTGGGAGCCTGAGGCCATCCTGGGTAAGTTCGTGAGACTCTGTCTATAAATAAATAAATAGGGCTGGGATGTAGTTTAGCAGTAGCACCCTGGGTTCATCCCCAGTACTGCGGACAGAAAAACAGATGGGCCGAGGGGGAGGAGCAGAAGGACCTCTTCCTGATGGACTTCAGTCTGGTAGGTGACCCAGAACTCTCCTGACATGTCTGTCAGACAAGAACACCATGTGCTTCAGTTTATAGCACCGATGGTAGTCTAGTGTATCAAGGGCTAGAACTCTAAGAGTTATCTTTGCTTGCTTAAAAAGTAAGCTTCAGGGCGGGGTAGCTCAGCGATGGAGTGCTTGCCTCGCATGCCTGAGTTGCTGGTTCAGTCAGTTCCTTCACTACACATCAAAAGTAAGGTAGTAGGTTCTGGGCTGTGGCTCCCGGCAGAGCGCTTGCTTAGTATGTGTGAGGTACTGGGTTCGAGCCTCAGCACCACATATAAATAGATGAATAAATAAAGGTCTATCAACATTCAAAATATTTTAAGAAACAAAATAATATACTCTGAATGGATATAAAAAACATGAATAAAAGATAACATCAAGTTCAAGTTGATCATGAATTTGGGAGGGAGGGAGAACAGGCAAGTTTGAAGTGAGAACTCTATGGAGGGTTTCATCTATTCATGTTTTAATGCTTTAAAAATGTTAGATTTTGATAAAACAGGAGTGAAGTGACTATACCAGTGTTAGGGTATTTTCTGTAGTTTTCAGTATACTTGTAAAGTCAACATACTTTGTAACAAAGTAGGCACAACTCCAACTGCAGGGTTTTTTCCCTTCTTTTTTGGAGACAGGGTTTCCGTAAGTTTTGGAGGCTGGCCTTGAATTTGTGACCTTCCTGAGTAGCTGGGATAACAGGTTCCAACTGTGCTTTTTTGAAGAATGATTAGGGACTATCTTCTCAAGCTTGTAAAATTAAATTGACTTGGTAGTGCCCCAAGCCTGAAATTTCAGTAATATCCTTGTTAGAAGGTGACAGCAGATCATTCCAAGTGGCTCTGACAGGTGAAGTTATCTGAGCTCTTGACTGGTTGTCTTGTTAAAGCTCTAGTGACCGCAGAACCAGAGAAACTTGTTTTCCGTGATACCATTCACCAGTTTGTTTCTCAATTTGACAGCAGCCAGTGTTCAAAATGCCTGCCAGGATTTTAAATTAGGGTCATATTTCAGAAAATATGTGATTTTAACCTCTTGGTTTTTTTTTTTTTTTTGCTTCTGCAAAAGAATGCTACTGTTTTCTAAAGATGAGTTCCATTTTTTTATTTCACATATTATGAAGTGAGTGCTTCCAAATTTGGTTCCCATCAACTTTTTCTCGTTCTTCCTGTTTATTTTTTATTTGCAGTACTGGGAACTGAACCGAGGGGTGCTCTACCACTGAGCTACATCCCCAGTACTTTTTAAATTTTATTTTAAGATGGGGTCTGGCTAAGTTACCCAGGCTTGCCTTGAACTTGCCCCTCCTGCTTCAGTCTCCTGAGTTGCTGGAATTACAGGCATGTGTCATGCCGGGCCCTTAACCTGTGTTTTGAAAACATGTTGAATGTAGTTAATTTTGCATTTTAGCATTTGTGAGCATACAAATAGGACTTGAGATACCTTCTGTGATTGCTTCTCAATAGTAGTCTAAGGCCAATCATTTTATTTATTTTTTATTTTTAAATTTTTTTGGTAGCAGAGATCAAACCCAGGGGCACTTTACCACTAAGCCACATCCCCAGCCCTTTTTATTATTATTATTATTATTTTTTATTTTGAGACAGGGTCTCACTAAGTTACTGAGGGCCTTGCTAAGATGCTGAGGCTAGCTTTGAACTTGTGATTCTCCTGCCTCGCCTCCCAAGGTGCTGGGATTATAGGTGTGTGCCACTGCCCTCAGCTGTTGTTATTTCTTAGTAATAATAAAAGAACTCATTAAGGAATAACTTCCTGAAATTATGTCCAACCACATCCCCTGAGCCTTGGCCAGTGCTTTCAGTATGTTTCTCTCCATGACCTGTCATTTAAGTGTGACTGGAAACAGGCCCCAATGAGGCCTCTGGAGAAGGGAAATGACCTTGTTGAGCTCTCAAACTGGGATAACATCCCTGAGGAATCTTTGGCTTTTAGGCAGCTCAGTTCTGTTTCTGCTGCCTGTGGAAGGCTCCCTACCCGAGTGCTCCAAGCGATGAGCGGGAATTCAGAACCCAGCTCTGTTTATTGCTTGCCTTTATCCACCCCAAGGCTCAGAGTCCTCATTTGAAAAGTAGGGGTGTTACTTCATGGTTCACTTTTTTTTTTTTTTTTTTTTTTGTACCAGGGATTGAACCCTGGGGCACTTAACCACTGAACCACATCTCCAGCCCCTTTTTAAAAATATTTTATTGAGAGACAGGGTCTCGCTGAGCTGCTTAGGACCTCCCTAAGTTGCTGAGGCTGGCTTTGAACTTGAAATCCTCCTGCCTCAGCCTCTTGAGCCACTGGGATTACAAGAGTGTGCCACGACACCTGGCCATATTTCACTTTTATTGTGACCATTAGAAATAGGCACATGAGGGCTGGGGAGATAGCTCAGTTGGTAGAGTGCTTGTCTTGCAAGCACAAGGCCCTGGGTTTGATCCTCAGTACCACAAAAAAAAAAAAAAAAAATAGGCACATGATATGCCTGGCATAATGTTAGGTGGAGGCAAGAAGTGGGGTGTCAAAAAGTAGGTAATGCTCTGCATGTCTGTTCTTTTTTCCTTCCCCCCCAGTACTGAGATTGAGCCCAGGGGCGCCCTATCACTGACCTACATCCTTAACCCTCTTTGCATTTTATTTTGAAGACGACCTCACTAAGTTGCTGAGGCACACTTTGAGCTTGTGATCCTTCTGCCTCAGCCTCCTGAGTTGCTGGGATTACAGGGCTGCATCTGTATGCGTGTTCATTTTTTAAATCTGAATCTGCCGTGGTACTTTAATTTAAAAAAATTTTTTTAAGGAAGATGACAAATCATGGAAGTCATCATAAATACCAAAATATTTCTGGCTTTTATAAAAGTTTTTTGGAGAGCAATGAAAGAAAAAGTTCATTGGTGTTATTTGTGGTAAAGTGAAGACTGTATGTGTTTTATGAAGGAACACTGCCTCCTTTAAAGCAAACACACAGACTAAAACAAAATCGCTTTCCATGACCTCAGTTCTCTCAAGCCTGCAGAATAAAGGTTCATGCCGTACAAGTTTAAATGCAGTTTAGCCAGGCATGGTGGTGCTCTCGGTGGTCCTAGCTGCTTGGGAGGCTGAGGTGGGAGGATCAAAAGTTTGATGCCAGCATGGGCAACTTTGAGAGAACCTGTCTCAGAATAAAAAGAACTAAGGATGTGACTCACTGATAGAATGCCCCTGGGTTCAGTCCCCCAGTGTGGGGTGAGGGCATTTAGTTAGTATGTTGACAGAAAGAGACTCCTGGGGGCTGGGGTTTCTGGCTCACTGGTGGAGCGCTTGCCTGGCATGTGTGAGGCACTGGGTTCGATCCTCAGCACCACATCAAATAAATAAATAAACAAAGGTATTATGTCCATCTACAACCAAAAAAATATATATTAAGAAAGAAAAAAGAGAGATTCCTCCATTCTGAGACACTTCCTTTCATACGCACAGAAAGGCGTCTCCCTCCTATACTGGAGCTTGAACCCAGTGCTCACGCATACTAGGCAAGCACTCTATCACTGAGCTACAGCCCCAACCCCTCAAGTTTTCTTTTAATACAGATGTTTTGACTTCCTCTGGGCCATCAGGGAAGTCCTTTTGTCCTTCTCATGCAAGCAAACCTGAAAACAAGGCTGCTTTTTTTTGTGAAGTTAGTGTGCGGTAATTTAGAACTGTCCAGACAAAATAGCCTTCCAGTCCCCCAGAACTTGTGACAAGGGTGCTCGCACATCCGAAGAAAGAGCTTTGCACTCCCTCAGGGTGCCAGGCCGCAGTGTACCAAGAGGTGTCTCTGAGGCAGGCCCTGGCGGTGGGTTCAGATGCTGCCAGGAGTCTTTGCTCTGCTTCTGGGTTCCGTTGGCGAGAAGAGCCCTAGAATCATTCAGTGAACGTCACTGTTCTGACTGCAGGTGACTCCCAGTGACCTGCTGCATGTCAGCTTGCTTTCCCAGGTGGTGTGCTGGCAAACACAAACCTCTGGCATGCGTGACAATTGATTTCTTCTTGGATGCTGGTTATTTAGCATTTAGGTTTCCTGTATTGTCCTGTGGGCCTTGTTAGCGCTGTCAGCATGCCCATGTCTCCTCAGGGACCCTGGTACACCTGCAGATCTGAACCTATAAGATGAGGGCTACCTTTAGGCACTATGGAATTCACTCATCCTTAGGTAGATCTTTTTTTCTTTCTTATCTTTTTTAGTTGTTGAAGGACCTTTATTTACTTATATGTGGTGCTAAGGATGGAACCCAGTGCCTCAAGCACTCTACCACTGAGCCCCAGCTCTAGCCCCTTCTTTTTTTCCCTCTTTATATACCCTCAGGCTTTTGCTTCCCAGCATCTAGCATGTAGCTGTCACCCTTGCTTATGTAAAGCCACCAGTTGCTACAATGATGCCATGGTCTGTGGTGTCTGGTGGTTCCCTCCTGACTGCCTTGAGCTTTGTCCACCCTTCCCTCTGTTCTTTGGTTTTCGCTTTGAGATTTAATTCACATACTATGGACTTCATCCATTTAAGGCAAACAATTCTTCCCTAAAGTTTTTTTTTTTTATTACCAGAAACTGCTTAGGAAGTGTGACTGACATAAAGCAGAGTGATCACCAGGGCGCTCAGCATGCCTAGGCCTCCGGTGGGCTGTGGCTACTACTGGCTGCTCCCTGCATAGCTGATGCTTTCAATTTGGGATTGTAACTAGATCCTGTGGGTTCTTTTCATCTTGTCCTGTGGATCGCATGCTGCCTCTGGGTTTGACGCATGTGAGTTGGGCTGAATAATACGCTGGAGGACTCTGTTCTGCATGTTTTCCCTCAGCCTTGTTGATGCTGTGTTGTGTGACCTTTGGTGCATTGTCAAAAGTGCCTGCTGCAGGTGGATACCAGATGGTTCTGGTTCTGGTTGCCTGGGTCCTGTTGCGTTGCCTATGCTGACCTCAGAATTGTAGGCCTCTGCCTCAGCCTCCCAAGCAACTGAGGCTGTGGATGCACAGGGCACCCAGCCCCCCGTTGGCTGCTTTTAATTCACATGCCATAAAATCATTTAAGTATACATTCCAAGGATTTTTACATTTTACAAATTCATGCAGCTATCACCACAATCCAATTTTAGAACATTGCCATCCTCCCCCCAAAGATCCCCATGTCCATTCTCAGTCACTGCCCATCCCACCCCCAGCACTAGGGAATCACTGATCCACTTCCCCCTCAGTCAATTTGCCTTTTCTGGACATGCTGTGTGATTTCATTCACATGAAGCATCCAGATAAGGAGCTTTCTGGCTGATGGTTTAATGGATGGTTGCTTTCAGAGAATCACTTCCTGCTGCAGAACATGCTTTTTCTGCCTGCTAGTTACCTGGGACTTCCTGGCATGTGTGGGAGCTCCTGGGGGAGGGAGCGTGCCTTTTGCACAGTAGCAACCTTTTTCATGGAGAGATCAGTGTTTCCAGAAGCATCTGGTTTCATGCCTATCATGCAGTATTTTGGAGACACAGCAGTCCTGTATGCTTTCAAAGGTTGTTCCCAGTTGGTGAAATGCGCCAAGCAAACATGGAAACGACTAAAGAGGGGTGAACAACCACCCATGAGCAACTGTGCCACCTGGATGCTTGTATCCAGACCTGGTTATCAAGCACCCTTGTGCTGGTCCCCACGCAGATCAGGATTAGTGGGGGCTGGAGTGCCTGGGAGATGGGGAATTGCATGGTCGAGTTATTTTTGGTGGTTTCCTCTCCTGGGAGTCATCAGAAGAAAGGTGATTTCTCTAGGCTAGTTTTTTCGCTCTTTCTGAGAGGCCATTTAGCCTTTTATATGCTAATGATCTGGTTGGACTTTTATAACATTGTTTTTTATTTCTCCGACCAGAGCGGGACCAGATTTTAGGGACTCCTGGAAACCCAGCTCCATCTCCTTGTGCTCAGATGGGAACCACTGAAGTTCTGTGGCCTGCATTGCCTTTGAGGATGGGAGAACTAGAGTTGGAACGCTTGTTTCTAAGGCTCTTGTGACTTGAGTGGCCTGTCTGGTTGGAGAGAGGATAAAAAAAAGTTAGGAAAGTTGCACTTGGGGGTGCTTTACCCACCAACAGCGCATCAAAGACGAATGTCTTTGATAAGGGGAGCAAGGGCAGAATCAGCTCGCAACGTTGTGTGGGTGGGCCAGGCTCCTGCTGGATGACGTGGTTCTTCCCGCACAAGGAAGGACTCACCAAGCAGGCCTGAAGCAGCTCACAGAGGGACTGGCTGGACCTTAAGGCTCTGTCTCTTAGAGATCTGGAAGATCATGGGCTGCCTCCTATAGGAATGTGCATGTCCTTTGAAGCCAGGGTTGCCCTGTCATAGCAGCTGGGTTCTGTTTTGTGTTTCAGACTTTTGCCAAGTTTCGAAGGTGGTGGGACGATGCCGGGCCTCCATCCCCAGATGGTGGTACAATGTCACTGAAGGGTCTTGCCAGCCATTTGTGTATGGTGGCTGTGAAGGGAATGACAACAATTACCAGAGCAAGGAGGAGTGTCTTGAGAAATGTGCTGGCGTTACAGGTGAGACCTTGGTAGTGTGGGAGGTCTTCTTGTTTGTTTATTGGCTGTGGACACCTTCGGCTGTCGGAACCTGTCAAAGGTTTAAAAAGCAGAACAAACTAGCTCAGTGCGCAGGTCCCTGTGGCCTCACTGTGGTTCACAGGCCTCTCCTCTTCCCGAAGGGGAGAGCGGACCTTTTCTGGTGATTCTGAGTGAAGGTACCCCCCAGCATAGTCCTGGAGGATGGGACTTCAACCTGTTCTCAGGCTGCCCTTCTGTTCCCTGGGCCTTTGGGTTATTTTTACCTCTTGGACAAATGACACAAAAAGCTCATACAGCCAAGTTATGAGTTGACACTGGAATGTGGGTCATGGGATCAAGATAATGTTGATCCTGACAGCCTAACAGTTAAATAAAAACCCAACGCCCCCACCAGCAGGCCCTGGCTCATCCCCAGCCTGGGAGGACTCCTTGAGAGGTAGTGGTGGGGAGGTGTTGGCCTTTTGGGACCTGATCCTTCCCAGATGTTCCAGAGCCCACGGATGGGGCTGTCCAGACAGTCTTGTAAGATTTTCAGTGACACTTTTAAAATCAGTATGTGACTTCTTACAGTATTTTCGGGGCGGGGGATGGGTACAGGGATTGAACTCACGGGCACTGGACCACTGAGACACATGCCCAGTCCTATTTGAGAAACAGGGTCTTGCTAAGTTGCCGAGGCTGGCTTTGAACTCTCGATCCTCCTGCCTCAGCCTCCCCAGCCACTGGTATTACAGGCGTGAACCACCCCGCCCAGCTCACACAGCTTTTCTTGATGACTTGGCTTTAAGGCTGTGACTCTTCAGCGTGGACCCTGTGTGGGCCCCTCAGGACCTACGACAGCCCCCGAGCCTGCCCTGCATCCTTGTCTGGTGCTTACAGCTTTCTGTCTCTACCCACTGGCTCTAATCCTTCTTTGCTTTGCTGCGCGTTCAGAGATCAGATAAGCTTATTTAAGTTTGTAAAGAGGGGACAACAAAAGTGGCCTTGGCTATGACCTCAGGTCTAAAGCAGTGCAGGAACACATGAGCCCAGCAGTGCGCCCCATAAGGGGCAGTTTGCTTTTCTCTCAGCAAGTTTGGAGAGCTGAGGAGGCAGAATGTGATCTTAGATCAGACAGGTCAATCCCTCACCTCTCGGGGTAACTGGGAACTTTCCAAGATGGTAACTGAGGAAAAAATGGTTTATTTTTCCATCATCAGTGACGATGCCATGTGGGGCACTGTATTGTGCTCCCTCGCTGTGCTAGCCCCATCTTCTCAGGAGGAGGGTTGAGGTATTGGGGACACGCAGGGGATAGTGGATGTAAGCGGGAACATGGCTGCTGGGGGCAAGGGTTGTGTTTTGCTGGGAGAAGCAGGTTCGCTGATTTCTTGGAGGTGGTCCAGAGCCGGGCCCAGCTGCAAGGGCCCGAATGCTCAGGTGTGGCACCAACTGCGGCTCTTGAGGGTCTCACAGCGGCCTGTGAAGAGCTGAAAACTGCCAGAGCCACCAGTCCCCAGAGTTTTGCTATAGTGTCTCCCTCCTAGGCAGCCATGCTCTGGGGAAGCCAGACGAGAATGGAATGCCAGCTTATTAATTTACAGCGATAACTAGAACCGCCTAGGGGACAATGCTCCTCAGTCCTTTTCTTTATTTTCTTGAGACAGGGTCTTGTCAGGTTGCCTGAATTGGCCTTGAACTTGTGATCCTTCAGCCTTAGTCTTTTGAGTAGCTAGAATTACAGGAGTGTGCCACCACGCCTAGCACTATTTAAATTTACACTGTTGTGTGCCCCTTAACTTTATTTATTTTTTAAAATTTTGAAACAGGGTCTCTGAAAGTTGCCCACCCTGGTCTCCCTTCTTAAAAGTCACTCAGTGTGTCTTTGCTCTGATTTCCTTAGAGTTGAATCCTCAGAGCCAGCCTGGGTTCTTCATGACTGAGACATGGCATGCTTGTGGTCCAGCATGCGACTGAACGCACCTTGCAGAGAGGAAATGAGCCGGGTGCCATAGTGCACGCCTGGAATCCCAGCACCTCCAGAGGCTGAGGCAGGAGGATCTCGAGTTCAAAGCCAGCCTCAGCAACGCAACATGTCCCTGTCTCAGAATAAAAGATAAAAAGCTGGGGATGTGGCTTAGTGGTTAAATGCCCTCCATTAAGCCCCAGAACCAAAAAATAAAAAAAAGAAATGGGTTGCTAAGTGGTGTGCAGGACCCACTCACGCCTGCTGGCCCTTCTTCACCAGACAGCTGGGAGGTGCTTTCTCACTGCATTATTTGTTCCCTTGCAGAGAATTCCATTGATGGTCTGGACACCAGCAGGAGTGGAGCAGGTTCTTCTGTCCCCAGTGGTAAGTTTTTAAAAGGACCCCAAAGGAAATGAGAGCCTCCCAGATGGTCGAGAAAGGACACTGTAACTTGGGAGTCATAGAGGCTTCCACCTCCTGGTTCTGTTGGCTCAGAATCGGTAAACATGGCTCTGCCTGGGTAGCTGGCTTTGGGCTGCAACATTCTGCCACTGAGAAGCTGTCCTTGTCCTGCCCACAGGAGGGTCAAGGGTTTCACGGTGCTTCCTGGCTGCCCAGTGGAGGCTCAGGCCCCTGCCTTGGCCCGCAGGCCTCACCTGCTGTGCTATCTCACTTCCCACCCCAGCTGTCTCCTGTTCTCCCTCCTTTGCTCCCTGTTGTCTTGCTGTCTCCGTGCTCCGTCCTTTGCTGCCCGCCCGCCTCTCCGCCTGCTGCAGTCCTGATCTCGAGCTTGGCGTTAGCTTGCTTTGTAGTGCTGACAGTAGCCGCCCCACCCTCCTTTATGCTTAAGGACTCTGCAGCCGGAGCCTGGGTGAGTGGCACATGCACTAGCAAAGGCACCTCAGGGGCCAGTCACCAGGCAGTGGGCTCGGGGGGCCTGAGAGACCTGCCCTGCAGGAGGGAGGAACTCTGCCCCACTCTGTTCAAGGAAGAGAACCCCAGGTGGCTCGTGCCCGTGCACTAGTTGTGACCTGGGCTTTGGCCTCTGACTCACACTAATGCCTGTGAGAGCGTTTTGGTGAGGTAGCTGTGAGGGTCGGCTGACTTGTAGCTTGCCCGTTGTGCTAGGCCAGGAAACCGTGCCTGTCCTGGCCTTTCTCTGCCTGGGTGCACTGTTCACTCCCTTGCTGGCCTCTCAAGTTCATCCAGAACCCTGGCCCCGCCATGGTAACTCAGGTGTCCAGCCTGTATCAGAAAAATTTCCTCAGGAGAGTGAAATTTCTAGTTGTATCAGGAAGTGTCTAATCAGAACAGAAATGGCATCTGGGTCAGTTTCCGTAGTGGTCTCTAGGTGGTGGGACTGTTCTTTCACTGTGTTACGTGCACTGACTGGCAGGTGCTGTGGTCCACACCCTTCCTTAAAGGTGACACTTATGTCTATGCTCCCATAGTGGGCCCTTTTAGACCCGCTCCCCATTTGGCCATGTGTCCTGTATCTGTCCCAGCTTCCCTGACAAAGATGTTTGTGTTTCAGTTCCCAGAAGGCAGGATTCGGATGACCTCTCTGATGGTGTTTTCAACTATGAAGGTATGACTTTTTAAAGAGAAATTATGCATGGGCAAAACATGGTTTCTTACCTAGCGGGCAGTCACACTTGGAAGTTTCTACTGAGGGAGGAGGGCCGGGGATGTGGCCCAGTGGTAGAGCACTCGCCTAACATGTGTGAGGCCCTGGGTTCCAGTCCCAGCACCGCAAACAAAACAAAAAAAAGAGAAGAAAAAGAATTGTAGAATAGGGCATTTTGGCCTTTCTAAGGTGACAGCATTCTAGGCTAGGATGGGGGGTGACAGTCCTTAGTAGGTGCTCCAGGCTAGCAGAAAACAGGATGTGCCAGGGGAGAAGATTTACTGGAAAGGGAATGGAGTGTGTGGATCTAGAATTTACCTTCTGCTCGTCTCTCACCAGCTGTGTGACTGTGGGCAAGTTGCTGTCGCTCCACCTTACAGTTCCCGGGTGTGAAATTAGGGTCCCAGGACAGATCTTGTAGAGTCTGAGTCAGAACACCAAAGTTGCCAGGAATAGTCTCTGGCGTCGCGTCATCAGTATGTGAGCACAGTCCTGGCTGTAAAGAAGCCATCTGAGGATGTAGGGCAGAGTGGGCTGTCCATAACTCAGCAGGTCCTGTACCCAGAGAGCTCTCTCCATGGAGATTTCTCTGCTGTGTCTGCTGAGGCACGTTGTAGCTCTTCCCTCCTCCTGGGCCCCGCTGATTCGTGCCACCTTGCCCACAGAGTACTGTGCTGCCAAGGCCGTCACTGGGCCCTGCCGGGCAGCCTTCCTGCGCTGGTACTTTGATGCTGAGAAGAACTCCTGTGACAACTTCATCTACGGAGGGTGCCGGGGCAATAAGAACAGCTATCTCTCCAAGGAGGCCTGCATGCAGCGCTGCTTCGGTGAGGCTGAGTCTGTGGCCCTCCCGAGGACTCGAGTCCCTCTCTCCATCCCTGAGATGAGGGCCTTGGGAATGCTGTTCTTTGGACCCCACCAGAGCGGCAAGGCCTCAGCCCCTGACAGCTAGCAGTCCCTCAGAAAAAGTTCCCTGCGAGGACCCCAAGGCTGAGGCGAGCCTGAGGGGCAGCCTGGGTTGGTGGCCACTCTGTGAGCTGGGCAGGGCCATGAGCTGACCTCTCAAGAATTGTGCGCTCTCTTCCAGGAAAGGAGCCGTATCCTGTCCTCCCCCCTGGCACCAAAGGTTAGTGACCTCTTGCCTGTCACTTCCTTCTTCCACGGAGCTCAGTCTGCTCAGCTGCGTTTTCTTTAGGCTCATGTTATCTTGGCCACATTGTCTTTTCACTCTAAATATCTTTTTGGTAGAAAGCTCTGTCTTTACATGAGATGGTGAGGCAGCTTGGAACTTGTGGTGGCCGTTTGTCCCAGCATACTTTGTACACAAATAGGCTGGTGTGAGTCAGTAATTCCACAGGCCATCCCTGCCACCAGGCTGACCTGAGGGTTGAAGGGAACTTGGCTGTTGTAGGGTATAAACAGTTGGTCATGGGTTTCAGAGAGGAGAGCCACATGAGCCCCAGGCCAGTGCCATTGTCCCCAAGCAGTCTGGCCTGACACAGAGGCTCAAGCATGCTCTCACTTTTGTTTCTGAACCTGAGTTGTAAATGGTGATCTTGGACAAATAACTTGCCACACTGGTTTGGCCCCTTTCTTGACCTGTTTACCTGCTAGGAGCCAAGACCTGACCTGCAAGTCTGCCTTGTTCTAGAAGCTGGAACCTGGTTTCCCAGGTGTGGGTTTGGAAAGCTGCCCAGGTCTTAAGAGTTGGTTGGGGGGCTGCGGTGGACAAGGGAATCCCCAGAAGCCTGGGTCTGAAGTTCTTGAGCCAGCGGAGGAGGGAGAGTCAAGTGGCCGCCCAGGAAGCCATGCACCTTAGGCAGAACCCTGCCTGGAGAAAGGGCATCTTCACTGAGCAGTGGGCAGCCACAGGCAGCCACTGTTATATCTACCCAGCAGGTAGGAGCGCGGCCCCTCCCTCCCAGCGCAGCTCCACCTGGTGTCATCCAGCAGCAGTCCTCTTAGCTACCTGCAGGGTCACATGTTTTTCTCTACTGATCAGGAGTGTGTGTGGACACACAACCTTTGGGATTTGATGTTACTCACCACAGGGAAGCTTTGCTCCCTGGTATACATCTATTGCACTCCCATGTGGTTCGGCCCAGCTCATGGCAGGGATCTGAGTAGAAGTGGCGTGTTTCAGAAAGGAGGAACACAGAGCCACCTTGTGCATGTGGCACGGCACCTCCTTTTTCAGAGGCTCTCCTTGGTGACTTCCCTGGAAGGCTGTCTCCCCAGTTCCAGTTCTCCAAGCCCTACTGGGTTGTTGGAGGTGTCTGTTCCTTGTCCAGCTCATGTGGGCTGTCGTGTCGTGTGTCCTTAGGGCGCCGTCTCTGGCTGCTTGCCTCCTTACTCACTGATCTCCTGTCTTGTCCTCAGCGGTGGTCCTGGCAGGTCTCTTTGTGATGGTCCTGATCCTCCTCCTGGGAGCCTCTGTGGTCTGCCTGATCCGGATAGCGCGGAAGAAGCAGGAGCGTGCTCTCCGCACTGTCTGGAGCTCTGGAGATGACAAGGAGCAGCTGGTGAAGAACACATATGTCCTGTGAAGGGCCCTGTCGCCAGAACGGGGAAGGGAGGGGAGAACGTGTGCTTTTTAAAAACTAGAGTGATTGATTGAATCTGTGAGATCATTAGGGCTTTGGTCTGTTTGTTGCTCTGGACGGTGAGGAGGTGCTTCCTGAGCCAGGCGGACTTGCTTGGGAAACCCTCAGGGCAGGCGCTGCTTCTCAACCCCACCGCTGGCAGCACCCACAGTGGGGTCCCCTTTCTGTGCCCAGGTGTCGTTTTCTGTGCTCATGTCGAACCCCATTGCCTCCTTTCCCACCACGAAAGCAATGTTTAAAAGTTTCCTTGGTTTGTTTGATTCATGGTTGTTGTTGTTTTTAAGTAGAAACAAAAGGTTTTTTGTTTTTTTTTTTTAAATTAGGGTTCTGAAAGGAAGAAAATAAAACATGTAAGTTTAATAAAAAAGGGTCTTTCCTTTTAAAAGAAATTTCAGCATGTTCTTTATGTCTTCATTGATCTACAAATTTATACTCAAATTATCTCAAGACTGGACGTGGTATGTTCCATTCCAGAAACTGACCCTTTAAGTATCATCTTTCAGATCTTTTTGAATATAACCCACAGTGTGAAATAAATTTTACATTATTGTGTGCCTGTGAAGTTTCATCAGACAGCATTCAGCTTGACCATCTGTGGACAATTCTGGTACTGACACCAGGCAGAGCAGTGCACTCCTATGATCCCAGAGACTTGGGAGGCTGAGGCAGGAGAATCACATTTGAGGCCAGCCTCAGCAATTTAGTGAGGCCTTAGAAACTTAGTGAGACCCTGACTCAAAAAATAAAAGGGGGCTAGGTGTAGTGGTCCACACTTGTAATTTCAGCGACTTGGGAGCCTGAGGCAGGAGGATTCTGAGTTCAAAGCCAGCCTCAGCAACTTAGGCTCTAAGCAACTCAGAGAGACGCTGTCTCTAAATAAAATATATAAAAGGGCTGGGGGCGCTGGGGCTATAGCTCAGTGGTAGAACACTTGCCTGGAACGTGTCAGGCACTGGGTTTGATCCTCAGCACCACATAAAAATAAATAAAAGTGTTGTGTCCATCTACAACTAAAAGGGGGTGGGGGCTGGGGATGTGGCTCAGGGGTTAAGCATCCCTGGGTTCAAACACTAGTACCAAAAAATAAAAAATTCTGGTGCTGGGCCAGGCATGGTGGCACATGCCTATAGTCCCAGCTATTTGGGAGGCTGAGGCAGGAGAATTGCAAGTTCAAGGCTAGCCTGGGCACCTTACTGAGACCCTGTCACAAAACAAATTGTTAAAGGTCTTGGGATTTGGCTCTGGGGCAGAGTTCCCCTGAGCTCAATACCCAGTACACCCGCCACCAAAAATAAAAAATAAATTGGTGCCAGGCACAGTGGTGCCTACCTATAACCCCAGCCACTCAGGAGCCTGAGGCAGGGGGATCATGACATCAAGGTCCGCCTGGGCAAAAAGTTACGACCACAACTAACAATTGATCGCTGGGACACTAATGGCCAGAAACCACCCTTTGAAACACTGCCTCGGAGGACACAAGAGGGCTGGGTAATGTGCGTCCTGTCAGGGAGGACCCTCCTGGATGGCGCAGTCTAACCAGTGTCACTCGAATCTGATCTGTGTCTCCTGCAGTGTCTCCCACCTGGGCAGGCCTGGCTCTCCCTTCCCCAGCTTTTCTGGGAGGACTCCCGCCTGCCCTGTTGACGAGGAACAGAGCCCCGTGCTGCTAAGTTGGGTCCCCAGGCCAGGCTCAGCCCTGCTTCCTCCTGTGACCTTCCCTTCTGGACTGGAAGCCCCTTTCTTCCCTCCCTTTCCAAACAAGGTAGTCCTGAAGGTCCGGCCGGCATCCTGCACGCCCCGCCACGGCCATGGGAGCCTGGGCCTCACTCCCGGGTGCACAGATGCAACTTGACACTTTGAGATGTTGCTTTGGACTCCCTTGGAACAAAAGGACTTGGCGTCCTTCCCTTGGCCCTTCCTAGAAATCCCTGAAGGCTTGAAAACCAATTCCAAAAGCAAGTTGGGCAAATGCCTCATGGCTCCTTCCCCGACCCTTTCCCGTGGCAGGTGTTGTTGGTGGACTCTGGCCACCTCCCCGCTGAGCCTGGCAGGCCTTCTCCGCCTGTTCAGACATCAAGCCCATTGGCTCAGCTGGTGAGCAGGCAAGGCCTGCTTGCAGCACCCCTGGCAAATGGAGAGTCCAGAGCTCCTGGAGAGCTGGGTATTGGGAAGAGTCTCCGTCAGTGGCTCACTAGGTCCCTGTGCTAATGCAAGGGCCACCTGAGCACCCAGAAGCAGGTCTCCCTGGCCAGCAAAGGACCCTTCCTCAGGGGCTGCCCTGGCTGCTGCTTCCTCACGGTACCAGGGGTCTGGCCATGGTGGACACTTGCCTGGTCATAGTGCTGCTGTTATAGGCTGCTCAGCTGACTCCTGCCATGCCCTCGTGATGCTTGGTGCATAACTGTGTCAGGTTTTCTACTTTCAGTACCATTTCCTGGCTGACAATGGTGCTTTTTGTTGCAGAGGCTGCCCAACGATGGCCAATAGCTATGGCACTCAGTGAACGTTTCCCCCTCGTCATCCCAGACCGCTGGCCTCACTGAGAGGTAGGATGGTTTCTTAAAATATCAACCAAGCCAGGCATGGTGGCACACATCTGTAATCCCAACGACTCAGGAGGCCGAGGCAGGAGGACTGCAAGTTCAAGGCCAGCCTCAGCAATTTAGTGAGGCCCTAAGCAACTTAGTGAGACCCTGTCTCTAAATAAAAAAATATGAAGGACTGGGGATGTAGTGCCAAGATAAAGCACCCCTGAGTTCAGTCCCCAGTACCCTCCCCCAAAATTAACTCAGGTACGATGGTACATGCCTGTGCTCCCAGTGACTAGGGACGCTGAGGCAGGATGGTCCCAAGTTCCAGACCAGCCTGGGTTCAATTCCCAGTACCCAAGGAGGTGAATGCAAGGGCCTGCAATGTGACTGAGTGGTAGAGGGTTCCCTGGGGATTGGACCCAAGACCTCACACACACGTGCAAAGATCTCTCACTCTTCCTCCTTGTCCACACACTTGAGGGCAGAAAGTGTGGCTCTTCCCAAAAAAGTTTTCTCCCCAGGCCATCTGGATAAAGATCAGAATTAAAAAATCGAGGTTATATATAACGTTCATTGTGTTTTGGGATGCTGGGAATTGAACTCAGGGGCATTTTACCACTGAGCCACATCCCCAGCCTTCTTTAAATTTTATTTTGAGGGCTGGGGAGATAGCTCAGCTGGTAGAGTGCTTGCCTTGCAAGCACAAGGCCCTAAGTTGGATCCCCAGGACAGCCAAAAAAAAAAAAAAAAAAAAAAAAAAAAAAAAAAAAAAAAAAAATTATTTTGAGACAGGTTCTCCCTAAGTGGCTTAGTGTCTCACTAAATTGCTGAGGCTGGCCTCCAACTTGCAATCCTCTTGCCTCAGGCTCCCAAGTTGCTGGGATTACTGGCATGTGCCATCACACCTGGCTAGAGTATTTTTAAAATCTGGAATTCTCCCCCTATCATTTCTGAGTGTGATGAGTTTTTTCTCCCCCTAACATCAAGCCCTGACTATAAGGGGACCTGGTCAGCTCGGGTCAGCCTTGAAGACAATGGCCACTCAGCTGGGAACCTGTTTGCCAAGCCTCCCACATGGGCCAAAAGGGGAGCTGTAATGAGGCTCTCCAACAACAGTGGAGTTTGCAGGTGGGAACCACCACGGTCCGTCTCTAAACATAAACAGAACAACAGCTCTGTTCCGATTTTAAAGATATTTTTATTTATTTTTGTATCTGGGATTGAGCCCAGGGGTGCTTAACAACACTGGGCCACATCCCCAGCCCTTTTATTTTGTATTTAGAGACAGGGTCTTGCCAAGTTGCTGAGGGCCTCCCTAAATTGCTGAGGCTGACTTTGAACTTGCAATCCTCCTGCCTCAGCCCGCAAGTCACTGGGATAACAGGTGTGCACCACCATGCCCAGCTACTTCATTCCAATTTTGCTGATGTGAAGTCATGTGCCCGACACCTGAGGAGTCCTGGGTAGTGCCCTCCGTGGCACCTGAGACCACATTCAGCAGCATTACCCATGTCTCCGAGTCAAGTTTAACAATTCCAGAGCCAAAGTACCCCGTGCCCCTGTCTGCAGGTTTTGTGTTTGTGCTTGGGGAGGTGGGCCACAGAATGTCTCTCTGCTGGGAAAGATGGTTGCCCCTTGGCCCTGTGGTGACACTGAAGATCAGCAGGTAGGACTGAACCTGCTTGTGGGGGCCTGTACTAGCATTAGATACATCCAACCTGTGGAGTGCAAGCTGGACCCTCCCCCAGGCTGCCGGGTGGCATGCCGCAGGCTTAGGCTGCTGCATATTGGTCTCCTGCTGCCCGGATTCCTGTTGACAAGCTGTATGAGACAACACAAGCAAATTTGGTCCCAGCCTCTGTTGTCAGATTAATCAGTGACCATTAGCACAGCACACTTGTGAGATTTTACCAGAAGCCAACACCCTGTAAGATTGGGGAGTGGATTCTGGGGAGAAACAACCTTCTCACAGGGTCTCTGCCCCTGCAGGTCTTGGGTAGGCCAAGAATGTGGAACCCCAGCTGGGCACAATGGCACATACCTGCAATCCCGCGACTTGGGAGGCTGAAGCAGGAGGATCTTGAGTTCAAAGCCAGCCTCAGCAACTTAGCGAGACCTTGTCTCAAAACAACATATAAAAAAGGGCTGGGGATATCGTCCAGTGGTCCAGTGCATCCCTGGGTTCAATTCCTTGTATCAAAAAAAAAAAAAAAAAAGCGTGACCCTGCAGCTCTTTACCCAGGATTAGGTTTGCAGCAAGCGTCTTGAGGGAAGAAGGAATATCTCCCTTTGGGACAAAGAGCAGGCTTGGTGTAATGTGAAATTTCCCAAACCCAGCGTACCCCCTCCTTTGTGTGTGTGTGTGGTGCTAGGGATTGAACCCAGGACCTTGCATGCTAGGCATGAGTCACACCCCAGCCTACTAATGTTCCTTTTTGTAACATACCCATGGCGTGGGCAAGTGTCTACCGGGGCCCTCGGCTTTGCCCATGGGGCAGGGAACCCAGCACAGATGCTACGCTTTGCTCACCAGGAGTAATGAGGTCCTTGCCTCTGGCCCCAGAGGCTCGATGCGTCTGCCTGTCTGTTTGAAACAGTGACCAGCCAGCAGGTTAGCTGGTAAGTCATAAAAACCCGTCCCAGAGCCGACAGCTGAATGGAGGCCGAGCGTGGACCTCCCCAGCTGGATTGTCAGCCCTTGGCACCTGCCAGAGAATGGGCCGTCCAGATTTTCTGATTATTGGTAAATATCCCAGGACATCAAGGGCCAGAGCAAGATGGGCTGTAGTCAAAGGCCAGCGCAGTGTTGTTGTCCGGTGGGAAAGGAAACAGCCTCTGCGTGCTGTGTGCTTCAGGTCATCCGTCGGCTAGGATGTGGTTGATTTCAAAGAAAATTTTCCAGAACAGGGATCATGATGTTTATAGGGCCGGGCGCTCCACCCTTGTGAACTCCAGGAAAGACTAAACCTAGTTGCTGCAGATGCCTTTCCAGTCAACCATGTCAGGCCCCAGATGCTCTGGAGCACAGGCCCACAGGGGACAGCCCCTCCCCTCAACCCACACCCATCCCATGCCACCCGGACTTCCCTGTCCTCAAAAGTCAGAATCCAGAAATCTCTTCCTAAATTGAAGCAATTACATAAAAGCCTCAGGGTCATAGTGGACCCTTGAGGATGGCTGCTTCCTTCAGGTGAGAAGGTCCGCTGTAGCCGGGAGTCAGTATTAGCTTTATTTTGGGTCTAGACTGTCCCCCAAAGGCACGTGTGTTGAAGGCTTGCTCCCCGGTGGTGGCGCCATGGAAGGCTGGTGGAAACGTGAGGAGGCAAGCCTACTTGGAGGTCATAGGTCACCGGGGCGAGTCCTTGAAGGGTATATCTTGTCCCCAGCTTCTTCCTCGTGATGGAGCTTGGTCTCCTAGCCACCATTAGGTGAGTAGCTTTGCTCTGCCACTGGCTCCCCGCCATGACGGTCAGCCTCACCACAGGTCTAGAGACAATGGAGCCAAGTGACCATGGACAGAAACTGTGAGTCAAAGTAAACCTTTCCTCCTTTACACTGAATTTCTCAGGCATTTTGTCACAGCAATGAAAAGCTGACTAACACGATATTGCTGCAGATCAGTTGAGATGACAGGCCCCTTTTTCCTATAGGGAGAAGATGGCAGTATTGATTCTTTGCTCCATGGCATTTTAGGTAGAAATGATCAGGGACAAGCAGGGGAGGGCAGAACCATTAGATGCCAGGGCAAGACCAACAGGAGATTCCATACCTGACCTGTGCCTGTGGGCAGGTGAGCAGAGGCCAGAGCCAGACAGGGCCTGGGAAGGACAGACAAGCTATCGTTAGCCATGGCAGACGAGAACTGAGCAGTGAGGAGCTAATATTTTCCAAACAGCAGAAGGCCGGCTGGCCTCGTTTTCTTTGGACCTCACACCTTGTCTCATTTCTGTGTCCACTTTCCCAGCAATAGCTGGCCCCATTTGTAAACCTGGGGTAGGCAGAGCAAGGGAGAAAGGGACACTCACTGCCACCAACAGGGAGTGACAACAGAGACAGGCTCTCACCTCCACTTCTCCTTTATTTCAGTAATAGAAGTCCCCGGGGTTTCCTGGGCACAGCCGCCCACCTAGGAATGATACTTCCCAGCCTCCCTTGCAGCTGGATGTGGCCCTCTGTTGAAGTCCTGACCAATGGGTTGTGAGCACATGGGTGAGTCCAACTTCCTGGTCATCAGGTCCTTTTTTTTTTGCTCCTGGGGATGGAACCAGGGATGCACTACCACTGAGCTGCACCCCCAGCCTTTTCAATTTTTTCCTTTTGAGTCAGTTTCCCTAAGTTGCCAAGGCCGGCCTAGAATTTGCAAACCTCGTGCCTCAGCCTCCTGAGTAGCTGGAATAATGGGTGTGTGTCATTGCGCCTGGAAGTCCTTTGAGTTTTTTGTTTGTTGTTTCTTTCTCTTCCTTGCTGTGCTGGGAGCCCAGGGCCTGGTACATGGTAGGCAAGATCTACCATTGAGCCACACCCACTCTGGGTCAGGTCCCCAGAAGGAAATGTTGGGACTGGGGTTGCGGCTCAGTGGTAGAGCGCTCACCTAGCATGCGTGAGGCCCTGGGTTCGATCCTCAGCACCACATAAAGACAAAAAAGAAGGTTTTGTGTCCACCTACAACTAAAAAGTATTTTAAAAAAAGAAAAGGAAATCGTGCCCCCAACCAGCCCTTATTCTTCCTGAGAACCTAAGAGTAGAGGCCAGCCTCCGTGGGCAACAGCGAAAGGGAAGGAGCCTGGGTCCCCAGACGATCCTGTGGGCAGCAGCTGATTCTCCACCAACTCAGGCTTGCATGCGAGAGAAAATGACACCCTCTTGCTAGGCCTCTGTCCTCTGGGTCTCCGTAAAAGATCGCAGACCCACGTCCCAACCACGGCCCAGCAGTGGGCGTGGGCCAGGAGGGCAGGGCCGCGCTCTCCCTGTGCCCTTGACCTGCCCTGAAACCTGAGCGCTGCCCTGCTTATCCACAGAGCAGCGGGGGCAGAGCTGCCCTGTCAGTAGGCTGGCCCAGACTTGTGGTTGGTCTGTGCCGGCTCTGACCTCCATTAGCCATCTTGGTGGCATCAGGTAACCTCAATGGTTTACCGGATGACAGTGAGCACCAGTGACGGGCACAGTGGAAAAGGTCCCCACCCTCATGGAACTGATGCTCTCCCAGCAGAAACACCCTGTCTCCATATCCTGCCGTCAGCTGTGGGCAAAGCCACAGTCGTTCCTCACTCAGACGCAGAAAGACGATTTACAGGGACCACCCACCTGCCTCTCCTGACCTCACTGCTGCATCTCCACCCTCTCTCCTTCTTCCACTTTGACCTGCTTGCACTTCCTTGGACACACCGGTACACTCCTGCCTCAGGGCCTTTGCACTTACGGTTCCCCTGCCTAGAGCACTCTCCTTCCAGATCTTTAGATTTTCACTCAAGAAACACAAACAAGTCAGGTATCATGGTACACTCCTGTCATCTTAGCTACTCAGGAGGCTGAGGCAGGAGGATCCCAAGTTCAAGACCACCGTAAGACAACTAAGCAAGACCTTGTCTCAAAATAAAATTTAAAAAGTACTGGGGGTATAGCTCAGTGGTAGAATGCCCCTGAATTTAATCCCCAGTACCTTTAAAAAAAAAAAAAAAAAAAAAAAGCTGAATAGGGCCGTGCTGTGTGCCTGTAGTTCCAGCTACTTGGGAGGCCGAGGCAAGAGGCCTGGATCGTTTGAACCCAGGAGTTCAAGACCTGCCCCGGCAACAGCAAGACACTTACTCAAACTAAAACAAAACAGCAGGGCATGATGGCGCATGCCTGTAATCCTAGCAGTTTAGGAGGCGGAGGCAGGAAGATTGCCAGTTCAAAGCCAGCCTCAGCAATTTAGTGAGGCCCAGAGCAACTTACTCAGGGTTTAGAAACCCTGTCTCTAAATAAAAAATAAATGAAAATGTCTGGGGACCCGGGATGTGGCTCAGTGGCTAAGAGCCTCCAGGTTGGTTTAATTAAAAAAAAAAAAAAAAACCCACAAAAATATTCGGTGAGGCTTTCCCTGGTAAGTTTAAATGCAAACCTTTCCCAACATACTAAATAATTATTGCTATATTCTTCTTTCCTCTTGTATCTGTCTTGTTTTTATTTTTTTAACTTTACTAATATATTTTATTTAACCCATAATCTAAGAAATCATTTCAACATTGATATTGCTTTTTCCATTATTAAAATAATAATGAGATATTTTACAATTTTTGGTACTAAGTCTTGAAATTTTGTATTGTATACTCTTAGGCCATCTCAGATTAGACTAGTTACATTCCAAATGCTCAGTAGTCACATGGGACTAGTAGCTAGTCAGCTAGTGAGAAGATCCATAATTGAGGACCCTAAGGGGAAATTGGGACCTTTCCCAGACCTCCAAATCGGGAATGGTCCAGCTGCGCTAGAAGCATTGTTTTTGTTTAAATGCAAATAATGGCTACTTTGAAGCTACCCTCCAAGGTCACACGGCCCAGCCACCCATCAAAGGCGTAGCTGCCTATTGATGGAGTATGGGGTCTACAGAGTCTCAGTGCAGAGGCAAGTTCCCTCAGGGAAGCCAGGCCCCAGGGACCTAAACTCCATTCAATTGGAGACATTCTAGCCTTTTTTCCCACTAGGGCCTTCCCAGGACCTGCTGGTGTATCTCCTCCTCAGGTCACTGTATGGTCAGCTGCTCTATCCAGGTGCAAACTCAGTGGCCATTTTCCGCCACACAGACTGGGGTTCAGAGGAACAAAGAGCCTCCGGGTTCCCTACAATGCCCCAGCTTCCTTCCCCGGGGCTCTGAGACATTCCTCCAGCAGTAAAGGAGTTCTCCTCGTCACTTCAGCTAATCTCAGTGTGTTCCAGATGCTTGCAGCCAACAAGCCTAAAAGGCCTGCCTCGCCCAGGGGCCCTAGGCACATTCCTGGGCCCAAATTCAGCAAGAGCCGTGTCCTTATCTCAGATCCTTCTAACCGGCAGTGGGCCATCCCACTTTGCCCCACATCCGATCTGATTATGGGGATTGGTTAAGTAGCAAGGCCACTCCGAGGAGAAGAGCAGAGCTGATGCGCACCGCTTCCACCGGCACGAGGTGGTGTGTAAAAAGGCCAGCCTCTGGCACCATTCCTACTGCCTCCTCCACATCCTCAGAACCAAGGCCGCCCTCTCTGGACCTCCGTCCTGGCCGCCTCACACCCACAGCCCTGTCTCTCTGCCCGTGGGTCCCAGCTGGCATGGTGTGTGCCTTCCTCTCATTCCTGTGGCTGGTCAGCTCTTGCTGCCTCCTGCTCTGGCGCTCCTGGGGAAGTTGACAGTCCCTTGGCGGCAGGGACAGTGTTGATCAGCACTTACCTTCTCAGGTTTCTTCCCACCCATCTTCTTCCTTATAGTCAGTGAGCGGTAGATAGTCAATAAATGTCCACTGAAGAGAGGAAGGACAGAATGGGAGAAGAAAGGGAGTGGGGAAGGAAGGAAAGAGTCCCTAGGCCAGTCATTTAAAGTGGCAGCTAGGGCTGGGAGAGAGCTCAGTCGGTAGAGCGCCTGCCTTGCAAGCACAAGGCCCTGGGTTCGACCCCCCAGCACCGCAAAAAAATAAAATAAAAAAATAAAGTGGAAGGTAGCGCCTAGTCAAGTGAAAATCTGGGCCAGTAGGACCTCGCCAAGGGGAGCCAGGCAGAAACCAGACTGTGGCCAGCAAGGTGCCATCAGGGCAGTGCAGAAATGACTTTTGGGGAGAAATCAAGAAGCCTTCAGCTTCATCATTCTGATCCAATTTCTGTAGTGGAATTGTGCTATTTCAATTCACTTCTTTTTTTAATTTTTTATTTTATTTTATTTTTTTTATTTTGCGATGCTGGGGATTGAACCCAGGGCCTTGTACTTGCGAGGCAAGCACTCTACCAACTGAGCTATATCTTCAGCCCCCTTTTTTTAATTTTTAAATTTTGTTTATTTTTAAAAATTTTCCTCTTATTTTTTTATTAAAATCATTTTTATTTTTTCAGACTGAATTTTGATTTATTGTACACAAATACGGTACAACTTTTCATTTCTATGGTTGTACGCAATGTACATTCATGTAATCATACATGTACATAGTGTGATACTGTCTCATTCTACTATCTTTCTGTCCCCCACCCATTGTCATGCACTTATCAGAGAAAACATTCAGCCTTTGGTTTTTGCAGCTTGGCCTATTTCACTCAGCATGATATTTTCCAGCTTCATCCATATGCCAGCAAATGCCATAATTTTATTATTCTTTATAGCTGAGTAATATTCCATTGTATATATATACCACAGTTTCTTTATCCATTCGTCAATTGAAGGGCATCTAGGTTGGTTCCACAATCTAGCTATTGTGAATTGAGCTGCTGTGAACATTGATGTGGCTGCATCACTATAGTGTGCTGATTTTAAGTCCTTTGGGTATAAACCGAGGAGTGGGATAGCTGGGTCAAATGGTGGGTCCATTCCAAGCTTTCTGAGGAATCTCCATACTGCTTTCCAGAGTGGGTGCACCAATTTGCAACTCTACCAGCAATGTATGGGTGTACCTTTTTCCCCACATCCACGCCAACACTCATTATTGCTTGTGTTCTTGATAACAGCCATTCTGATTGGAGTTAGATGAAATCTTAGGGTGGTTTTAGTTTGCATTTCTCTAATTACTAGGGATGATGAACACTTTTTCATATATTTGCTGATCACCTGTATATCTTCTTCTGTGAAGTGTCTGCCCATTTCCTTAGCCCATTTATTGATTGTGTTCTTTGTGTTTGGGATGTAAAGTTTTTTAAGTTCTTTATAACTTTGGAGATGAGTGCTCTGTCTGAAGTGTGTGTGGAAAAGATTTTCTCCTACTCTGTAGGCTCTCTTTTCACATTATTTTCTGTGCTGAGAAAAAAAACTTTTTAGTTTGAATCTCTCCCATTTATTGATTCTTGCTTTTATTTGTCGCACTATGGGAGTCTTGTTAAGGAAGTCTGGTCCTAAGCCAACAGGATGGAGATTCGGGCCTACTTCTTCTTGTATTTGGTGAAGGGTCTCAGGTCTAATTCCTAGATCCTTCATCCATTTTGAGTTGAGTTTTGTGCAGGGTGAGAGATAGGGGTTTAGTTTCATTTTACTGCATATGGATTTCCAGTTTTCCCAGCACCATTTGTTGAAGAGGCTATCTTTTCTCCACTGTATGTTTTTGGCATCTTGGTCTAGAATGAGGTTACTGTACTTATGTGGGTATGTCTCTGTGTCTCCTATCCTGTACCATGTCTGTTTTGGTGCCAGTCCCATGCTGTTTTTGTTACTATTGCTCTATAGTAGAGTTTAAGGTCTGGTATTGTGATACCTCCTGCATCACTCTTCCTGCCCAGGATTGCTTTGGCTATTCTGGGTCTTTTGTTCTTCCAGATGAATTTCATGATTGCTTTTTCTGTTTCTATGAGAAATGTCATAGGGATTTTAATTGGAATTGCGTTAAATCTGTGTAGCGCCTTTGGAAGTATGACCATTTTGATAATATTAATTCTGCCTATCCAAGAACATGGGAGATCTTTCCATCTTCTAAGATCTTCTTCAATCTCTTTCTTCAATGTTTTGTAGTTTTCATCGTAGGGATCTTTCACCTCTTTGGTTAGATTGATTCCAAGTTTTTTTTTTTTTTTTTTTTTTTGAGGCTATTGCAAATGGAGTTGTTTTCCTCATTTCCCTTTAGATGTTTCATCGTTTGTGTATAAAAATGCTTTAGATTTATGCGTGTTGATTTTATAGCCTGCTATTTCGTTGAACTCATTGATGAGGTCTAGATGTTTTCTAGAGGAGTTTTTTGGATCCTCTAAATAGAGAATCATGTCATCAGCAAATAGTGACAGCTTGAGTTCCTCTTTTCCTATTCATGTCCCTTTAATTTCTTTGGTCTATCTAATTGCTCTGGCTAGTATTTCAAGGACAATAGATGTTGTGAAAGAGGGCATCCCTATCTTGTTCCCATTTTTAAAGGGAATGCTTTCAGTTTTTCTCCATTAAGAATGATGTTGGGGGGCCGGGGCTGTAGCTCAGTTGGTAGAGTGCCTGCCTTGCAAGCACAAGGCCCTGGGTTCAATCCCCAGCACCGCAAAAGAAAAAAAAAAAAAAAAAAAAGAATGATGTTGGCTGTGGGCTTAGCATAAATAGCATTTACAATGTTCAGGTGTGTTCCTACTATCCCTATTTTTTCTAGTGTTTTGAGCATGAAGGGGTGTTGTATTTTGTCGAATGCTTTTTCTGCATCAATTGAAATAACCCTATGATTTTTATCCTTAAGTCTACTGACATGATGGATTACGTTTATTGATTTATGGATGTTGACCCAACCTTGCATTCTGTGGGGTTTTTTTGTTTGAGACAAGGCAGGCCTCAAACTCTGGGCGCAGGCGATTCTCCCTCAGCCTCTTAGGCAGCTGAGACAACAGGGCTTGAGACCTGCCCTCAGCTGGATTTTCTTCTTCTTCTTCTCTTGGGACTCAGGGGCCACTGAGTTACATTCCCAACCCTTTTTCATTTTTAATTTTGAGATAGGGTCTTGCTGAATCACCAAGGCTGGCCTTGAACTTCCTATCGTCTTTCCTCAACTTCCCAAGTAGCTGGGATTACAGGCACATACCACTGTGACTGGCCATTTTCCTTTTTTTTTTTAAACTTTTAATTTTATATATGAATGCTTTTATTGAGATATAAGTTACATAAAACTCATCCAATTCAATGGGTTTTTTGGTACCTGGGACTGAAACTGGGGCGCTTAATCATGGAGGCACATCCCCAGCCCTTTCTGAGACAGGATCTCACTAAATTGCCTACAGCCTAAATTACTGAGGCTGGCCTCAAACTTTCGATCCTCTTATCTTGGCCTCCTGAGTCACAGGGATTACAGGTGTACACTACCATGTTTGGCTCAGTTCAGTGATTTTTTTCTTTCTTTCTTTCTTTTTTTTTTTTTGGTACCAGGAATTGAACTCAGGGGCACTCCAGCCACATGAGCCACTGAGCCACATCCCCAGCTCTATTTTGTATTTTATTTAGAGACAGGGTCTCACTGAGTTGCTTAGTGCCTTGCTTTTGCTGAGGCTGGCTTTGAATTCGTGATCCTCCTATCTCAACCTCCTGAGCTGCTGGGATTACAGGCATGCGCCACCATGCCCAGATCAATTCAGTGATTTTTAAAGATGTTTACCAAGTGGTGCAACCATCACCATAAATCAGTTTTTACAACATTTCCACAATATGACTGGATTTGGTGGTGCACACCTGCAATCCCAGAGACTCTGGAGGCTGAGGCAGGAGGATGGCAAGTTGGAGGCCAGCCTTGACAATTTAGTGAGCCCTTCAACAACTTAGCAAGACCCTGTCTCAAAAAAGCATGAAATAAAATAAAGGACTGGGGATGTAGCTCAGAGGTAAAGCACCCCTGGGGTTCAATCCCCAGTTACAAAAAAATAAAACAAAAAGCTTTTTACAATATGTATGTATTATTTTGAGACAGGGTCTCACTATATTGCCTAGGCTGGGCTCAAGTTTCTGAACTCAAAGGATCCTCCTGCCTCAGCCTCCCAGGTAGCTGAGACTGCAGGTGCCATCGCCATATGCTGTTGAGAACATTTTAATCACCTCATGTGCACTTAGTTACTCCCCAGTCCCACCCTTATCAGCCTCCTAGTGACCACTAACCTCCTGTCTCTGCAACTGCCCTTCCTCAACACTGCATGCAAATGACATCACGCCTTACAGTCTTGCATCTGGCTGCTTCTCCCTAGCATTGTGTGCCCGAGGTCATGGGTGAGGCAGGGCTTCCTCCTTATCATAGCTGCATAGTATCCCACTGTATAGACACGCCACATTTTCTCCATCCATTCACCAAACAACAGACATTTCATTTGTTTCCAGTTTTTCCCTAACATAATCTACATTTTTATTGTTTTCCTCACTAGAACTGTCAATCCCATGAGGCTGATTTTGTTCACCTGTGTGCCCCTAGTACTAAAACTGTACTGGATACCTAAGGTGATCAATAAACGTATGCCAAAGCAATAAAGATCACAGGTAACTAAAGATGGCTGTAAGCGTGGACTGCAGGCCAGGGGAAAGGGGATGGAGCAACAGGGCCTGCCAGCCGACAGGGCGGGCCCCTCTGAGGACCCTCTGAGGACGTTTGGAACAGCCATCTGCACATACAGCCAGGTTTGCTGCCTAGAATCCCACTCCAGGCAGGTTCAGGCCACCCAGCTGCCTGAGGTTGGTCTGGGCTTCGAGAGAAACGGCCTCACAGAGGCTCCGGCCCCCAGGCCCCATTCCTCTCCTTGTCTGACCCCAGGCCAGTGCAGGGGTAGGAAGGCTGGGCTCAGCTGGACAGCCCTTCTGCTCAGAGTCCCGGGGTCAGAGCCAAGCTGAGCTTTGACTTCAGCCACACTGCCGGCGTTCGACCCCAGGTCTCACCTGTTCCCGTGGTCCGTTCCGCATCTCACTGGTACCCACTCGGCCTTCTTATCTGTAAAATAGTAACAAGACTACTGTCCCGGACTGGATGCCTGTATCCTCCAAATTCACATGTTCAAGCTCAGTCCCAGCTGATGGTATTTGGAAGTGGGACTCTTTGGAGGTCCCGAGGGTGGAGCTCACAGGAATGAGATTAGTGTCCTCAGATCTTGCTCTTGGGCACGTGAGGAGGTAGGGAGAAGGCAGCTGTTCCCCAGCCAGGAAGTGGCCCTCCACACACCAGCGCTGCTGGTTACCTTGGTCTCGAACTCCCAGCCTCGGGACTGAGAAATGCACTGTGGTTTAAGCCGCTCCATCTGTGATGTATTTGTTAAGCCGCCCAAACTAAGATACCTGCCTTTATCCAAAACCAAGCCCAACCAACACGTGGCACTCTCCAGGGTATTAATCTGCCTGTGCCCCAGCCAGTCCAGGGCCAATCCACACAATCTCTCAGCCCCAGCGGGTAGCTGTCTTCACCCAGAGCGAAGCAACTCATAGGCCCCCAGCTGGGCCTGGAAGGCAGCAGGCCCCCTCCAGCCCAGGCGGGCGAGGGCTGAGCCTAAGCGAAATACTCCAAGAGCCTGGTCAGGAGCCGCCCGCACTAGTGCCTGCCAGGCGTCGCTCTGGACGCAGGGACATTCTTTCAGGGCAGCCTCCTGACCTTTTGAGAGGAAGCTCACAGCAGCCCTCAATCCGCTCCCCAGGGACCTGCCCGCACCCTAGCCTCACCCGTCGCAGGCCTAGACCGGAGCAGGCAGCTGACTTTTCCTACAGGGAGGGGCGGGTGAGTCAGGACCCAGTGGCTGCGGGACAAAGGTTGGGAGGGTGGGACTCCTCGGAATTCCTGGGGCGGACAGGTCTGGCCGCCCCGAACCCGCCCTGCGACACTGCCAGTCCTCCGGGCCCTCGGAACGCACCTGCTCTGCACCACCATGGAGTTCGACCTGGCAACAGGTGAGCTCCTGGGGAGTGAGTTGCGGTGTCGGAGCCGGGGGGGGGGGGGGGGGGGGGGGAACTGCACGGCACCCCCACCACCCGACCCAACTTCTCTCTCCGCAGCCCTGGACTCCACTTCCAAGAAGGGGGAAGGGGCAGGTCAGGTGAGAGACCCCAGGCACAGTCCCCCCAAAGCTCAGGGCCGGTCAGAGGCAGGGGCACCTCCGCAACCAAGGGTGAGTCACCTCACCACCAGGCACGCCGAGGGGGATGGGGCGACCAGGGCTTGGCTCTGGTCCTGACCTTGTCGCACCTCAGCTTCCCGACTTGGGGTGGGGGTCTGGGCAAAGGGTTCCCCACCCTCACTGTCACCCTCCCACACGCCCAAGCATGGCGGTGGCAGTTCCTCAGACTCCAGCAGCAGCAGCAGCAGCAGCTCCTCCAGCGACTCGGATGCGGAGGGGAAGGTAAGAGCCGCCCCTCGCCCAAGGCAGGCCAGGGCTGGTCGGCGCCGTCCCGCTCCCAGCCCAGCCCAACGCCTCTCCCCGCGCTGCCCTCCGTCCCACAGGCCCATGCTGCCGGCTCCAAGCAGCACGAAGCCACCCGGGGCCAGGCCAAGAAGCTCAAAGTGAAGAAGAAAAAGGAGGAGAAGGGCAAGAAGTGCCCGCAGTGATTAAACCTTCCCGATGGTGCCGAGCGCTGCGTCTGCCTCCCGCCCCGCCGCGCTCCGCTCCCGCGATCCGGCTGCCCCCTGCCGGGCGGCCGCGCCCCTGCCCAGTGCGCGTCCCAAGGACGGAGGCGGCCCCAGTCCATCAGGCTTTATTGTTTCGGTTGTGCAGCTGGAGATCTCAGCACCTTGGGGAGAGGGGCGCGGGCGGCGGGCGACGACCCTGCCCAGACAGGCGGCCCAAGCGGGCGGAGATGAGTGGCGGCAGCGCGGGCGCCGGGAGCGGTAGCTGGGGGCTGGGCGGGTGCCCTCACCGCACCAGGTGGAAGGTGAGCCAGTACATGAGCAGGGGCTGCGCAGCTGCCACGGCCATGGTCAGGTACATGCGCAGCTGGTTCCGCGCCCCGCGCACTGGCACCCCTTCCGCCGCCGCCTCCGCCAGGATCTTCAGCCGCAGAGTCCGGATCTGGGTGGGGAGGGGGCAGAGAGGGTTTACCTTGGTGCAACCAGCCTGGGAGGGAGGACTGGGCATACTCTAGCCTCTGCTCTTAAGTACCCCGCAGCTTGGGACAAGATCCTGCCCCTCTGCAGCCTCGGGTTCCAACTCCTGGGGGGCTCCGTGAGCAAAATATGAGGGTTTCAGACTCAAATGGCAGGTCACAATTTTTTTTTTTTTCTCTTGGTGTTGGAAATCCAATGCGGAGCCTCTCGAGGCTCTTCCACTGTGCTACACCGGGCACCCTCCGGGATGGCCATCTTTAAAGACAAGCTAGAACCCCAGCCCCGCCCCCAAACCCCAATCCCAGATTGAACCCAGAGATAACCTACCATTGAGCTATACCCTCAACGGTTTAGAGACAAGGTCACACTATTGCCCAGACTGGTCTTGAATCTCCTGCCTCAGCCTCCCAAGTAACTGGGATTATAGGCGCGGGCCACTGGGCCACTGCCTCCGGCTGCCTCCACCCAGCCCCTGCTTTGCAGATAGGGTCTCCCTACGTTGCTGAGGCCGGTCTCCAACTTGAGATCTTCCCACCTCAGCCTCTTGAGTAGCTGGGATTACAGCTGGAAATGTGCCCAGCTAGAAATGCTATTTTCTAAAATATTTTAAATGTGTTTTTTTAACTTTGAAATGATGACATCAGCATATCTGGCCCTTGGTCATGCGCAGCCCTGCAGCCGGAGTCCACCCTCTGCTTCTAACCTCTCAGCACCCTGAAGTGTAATCATCACCATCCCATTTTACAAAAGGGGAAACAGGTTTAATCCCAGAATTGATTTGCCCTGAAGGCATGAAGCTTGGGGCAACCCAATCCAGGGCCGTTTGCCAGCACCCCACTCCAGATGGAAGGGCTCTTAGAGAATGTCCTTCCAGGGACATTTTGGTGGGAAAGTCCACCATATAAGGGGAGTGGAGCAAGGGTGGGGGCCTGGACCCACCCAGCAGCCCCACTGGTGCATCCTGCAGCTCCTCCAGCCCAGCGTGGATACCTCCTGACCCTGGGGCTGGGGCAGCTACTCCATGCCCCCTCGGTTTGCAATATGGTCCTGATCTAAATGCCTTTTCTGATAGCCCTTGCTTGGATGCCCCAGGAGCCCCAGCTGTGTCCAGGAGGCCTGTGTCCTCAGCCTTGCCCACCCTGAGCCCCAGCTCACCATGAACACAAAGATGGACACGCAGCACCAGCCCAGCACCAGGTAGTAGCCAGTCTTCCCAAAGAGCAGGCCCATGAGAACCCCGCCGATCATGCTGGAGAGGGAGAAAGGCTGGTCTGAGGAAGAGGCCCAAGGGCTGGGGCTGGCAGGCAGGGTAGGGGGTACTCACCCGACATATTTGTAGCCCAAAAAGGCCACCAGGTCGATGGTGGTGAGGTCAGTATTGACAGTGACCAGGTAGAGGCTAAGCAGGATGGCTAGCACCTCTAGGGTCAGCCAGGCCAGTGCTGAGCTCGCCTGCAGGCCCAGGAGGTCTGGGGAAAACCTGTGGGTACCAAGCTGTCACGCGGCTGCTGGCTCAGACCCCTCCTGTGCATCAGCCTGGAGACAGCCTTGTGGTGCAGGAGGCTAGGGGCCCAGCAGTGACCAAGGTGGACCTGGGCCTGTCCCTGTGGACATCCCATTCTGCGATTCCAGCTGGTCTGTTCCCAGCAGTGACACCCAAAAGGGCCGAGGCTGGGCGGGTGAGTCACAGGGGTTGTACCAGACAGGCTCGAAGGGTGGCGGAGGGGGCTTCTCAGGAGAGAGGGCAGCTAAGCTGAGGTCTGAAGGAGTAAGCAGCGGTCAGAGAAGGGCCGTGGCCTCTGCCCTGTCCCCAGGGCCCCAACAATTAACTGCTTCTAATGACAGCTGTTTTCAGTGCCATAAAGTAAAGGACGGGGACGATGCGGGAGAGAGGGGTGCTTAACACTGGGTGGGGTCATGAGCAGGTGAAGGGGAGGAACCTTCCCCTGAGCCAAGGGAACAGATGTGCCCAGGCCCTGGGGCAGCACCAGGCCCTCTGGAGTGGAACGGGACAGCAGCAGGGCAGAGAGCACAAAGAGGACGGACAGTGCCAGGCTAAGGAGTGGGGGCTCATTTGGGGGCTGCTGGCATCTGGGTCAGGGTGGGGCGCGGCCTGGACCGCAGGGCACATGAAACCTTCCCGGATGCCACTGGAGCGAGGGCAGCGGGGCAGCTTAAAGGAGAGAGAGGATGAGGGCAGATCTGGGGTGGAGGCTAGGAGGAAGGATGGACTTAGAGGGTCCCCTGCACAGGTGTGATGAGCCCATGTTGGAGTCTGTGGCTGGGAAAGAGGGGAGGCCAGGTGACACTGAGGGTGATGGTGAGGGTGCAGTTCTGAGGGGACTGGGACCTCCCTGCTGTGCCTCAGTCCCCCAAGGCCACCCCACCCCCTTACCTATCCTGTGTCCCCAGTGCAAGGCCAGCCACCAGGATGTAGGTGATGAAAGCCATCGCTGTAGAAGGGCAGACATAGACAGTGGTCAGAGGAAGGGCCATGTTGGGCTTCTGGCCACCCAAAGCTCTGCCCCAGATGTGCCCAGGGGAGGAGGGTGTGGGGCGGGGCAGGGTCAGACCTGGAATATAGAGGTCAGGAGCGTTGACATCGAAGCGGGGGGCCACTGGGGTGTCCTGCTGGTACTGTACCTCCCAGTCCTGTGAGACAAAGGGGGAGTGGGCAGGATCCCCAGAGCAGGGCTCCTGCTGCCCTGCTTACAGGGCAGCTGCTGGCCCCGACCCGAGCATGCCCGACCCCTGGGTGCAGGGCTAACCTGGTGCAGGTAGGGGAAGACGAGCAGGCCCAACTTTTTGCCCACGTACACGGTGTCCACGGCAAAATAGTACTTTAGCTTGGTGACAGGGATGAAGCGGTCAATCTGGGGAGGCAGAGCTCAAGCCTGAGGCCGTGGCCTCAGATGTCCCCTCAACTCCCACCAGCCCTGGTCCACAGTCCACTCACGTTCTTGTCCACCAGCTCCTTGCCCTGTGCGGCCAGGGTGCTCCCATAGGCCACGGCCATGCTGGACACAGGATCTGCCATGAAGGACGCCTGCGGTGAGGCAGAGCTACTGGGGTAGCCCAGGCCCCCGGGTGCACGCTGGGCCCCATAGCCCCGGTGCTGGGCTGAACTGGTGTCATCAAAGAGCTGGTGGGGGTCGGCCATGCCCGGTGGGGATGCGGGGGTCCTCCGCTTCGAGGCTGCAGGGGAAGAGAGGGGAGCTCGTTCATTCTGCAGTCTCCTTCTCGCTCCAGCCAAAGCAGGGGACTGGGTCACCATTAGAGCGTGCCATTGTGTTAGGTGGGCTCTCAGGTGCACGTGCTGCCCGTCATCCCTCTACCCATCACCCATCCATCGTCTGTCCACCCGTCTATCTGTCATCCACCCTCTATATCCATCACCCATCCAGTACCCATCATCCATCCGTTCATCTGTCACCCACCCACTCGTCTGTGACAGTACCCATGGTGATGGTGGCAGCTATTCTGTACTGGGGTCTAATGGGCACAAAATCCTGCACCAAGCCCTTTATAAACAAGGGCTCTGTCCCAATCTGCTCTCTCTCGCTCATTCAGGTCCAGCCACCTCGGCCTTTCAGTCTCACCAACATACCTGCCATCTACCTGGCCACACCCGCCTCAGGGCCACTGCACTGGCTGTGCCTCTGCCTGGCACGCTCTCCCCACCACGCCCCCGTGGTCTCCTCCTCTCCTTGCTGAGTGGGGCCTTCCCTGATCACCCTGCCTACGGCTGTTACCTCCCTTTGGGGCGGAACCTGACCCACCTTCCTGGTCTCATTTATGACCACAGAACTCAGCCCCAGCTGACTGACGAGTTGTTTTCTTCCTTTTACTCATTGTCTCCCCACTGGACTGCAAGACCCCAGGGTGCGGATCTTTACCACGTCCACAGCTGAACCCCCAGCCCCCAGAACAGGGCTAGAGTAAGAGCTGATAGGAACCCCGTGAATGAATAAATGGCTGCCCATTTGACAGATGTGAAACCAAGGCCCAGACGTGACATGGCTTCCGTTCCTGTAATCCAAGTGACACAGGAGGCTGAGGCAAGAGGATCGCTCGTTCAAGACCAGCCTGGGAACTTAGCAAGACCCTGACTTGATAAAAAATAAAAAGGGCTGGCCATGGAGCTCAGTGCTAGAGTCCTTGTCTAGCATGAACCCATGAGGCCCTGGGTTCTAAGCAGCCGCGCGCGCGCGCGCGCGCACACACACACACACACACACACACACACACACACACACACACACAAAACCCCATAAAAGTCTGCAAAAGTTCCCTCTGGCTTCATGGAGAGAAAAGAATGAGGGAGAGGTATGGGCAGGAAAAGGAGACAACTGAGGTGGCCTGGGTGGGAGTGGTGGCAGGACCGGGGCTGGGGGCATGGGGATGGGCAGTTTCTGGGTAGCTCTCCCAGGCAGGAGGAATGGGCACTTGCTGCAGGTGTGCTCAGCTGAGTAGGGGGGTGACGGGGGAGTGTCTACTGAGCGGGGAAGACAGCACCCTGGCTCCAGGGCTCCTTCCCTGGCCACAGAGCAGTGCTACCCCAGCAGACATTTGCTGGGAACCTGCTATGTGCCAGGCACTGCTGTGGGTCAGGTAAGACGGTGCCAGGATGTGGGAGAGGAATTGGCTCTCCTCATCGGGACCTCCTCTACCCCTCGGTTCTCCACTCCCGAGTGGAGTTAGCGGTCCCCCGTGCAGGGCTGTTGTGAGGCCAAGTGGCCGCTCAAAACTGCTCAGCTCCACAAAAGCAGCCCATCTGTGTTCCTTATTATCGTCCCCAGCTCTTCCTCTCAGTTTTTTTTTTTTTTTTTCTTTCCTTTTTTCCCCCTGCGGAGCTGGGGGTGGAATCCAGGGTCCCCCGCATGCTAGGTGGGTGCTGTTCCACTGAGCCCCAGCACTAGCCCCTTCCTCTCGAAAACATAGACCTGGTCACTTTAATCATGAAGGAAGCAGCACTGGCCCTGGCCTGGTGCCCTACTTCACTTTTCCCTCTCACCCTTCTGGCTGGAGGACTGGCTTCCTGAAAGTTCAGGGCAGGTCTTCCTTCCTCCCTGTCATCCCTTGGCACTTAGTATGTGGGGCTCTGCTGTCACAGGCCTAGGCCATTGTTCCACTCTTATCCAACTCGATCCCCTGTCACTGTTCCAAATGCCAACCCCCAACTCCGTGGCTTCTGCGACCCTGCACGCACCTGTTCCTCCTATCTGTCAGACCTCACAAGCATCTGCTGAGCACACCCTGCATGAGGCCCTGCTGCAGGCAGAGTGCACGCAGCACTGGGAGGAAGAGACCCGTTCCTGCCCTCGTGAGCTGATAGGCTCCAGACTGGTCCCTCCCTGAGATGTGCGACCCAGTTTTCTACCCTTGCCCTGTCTTCTGCCTCTCACCTACAACAATCCCATCCGCAACCAGCTCTGACCACCGCAGTGTGCCTTTGGTTTCTGGGCTCAATCTCTAGCCACGGTTTTTCTATTGGCTCCAGACCCAGGTCTGACCTCTTCCCAGAATTCCCTCTGGCTGACCCTGGGCCCTTACCTCAGTGTCCAGACCCTCAATTCCCCTTTGCCTGTCAACCAGTCAACAATTTCTTAGTTCTCACGCACTATGTCCCCATGTTACTCTCCCCACTCTGACTCTGTCACCTCCCACCTGATTTAAATGCCTTCCCCGATGGAGTCCTTTCTCAACTCCACCAACCTTCTCTTGAATGAGCAGCCAGTGAGGCTTTCAAGTGCCATAATGTCCTCTGCCTAAGATCAGTGTCCCCTGTGCTGAGTCAGATTCTAACACAGATGGCCCTGTGTGGCCCAGCCCTGCCAGACGCCTCTGTCGTAGCCACAGTGGTCTCTCCTCAGGCCCTGTCCTGCCCAGCCCTTGCCCCGCAGGCTTTTGGATGTGTGGTACTGCCACCTGGGAGCACTTCCCTTCCTCGTGCCTGCCAATCACACCCAGGCCTTGGCCTACGGGCTTCCTTCTTGCAGGTCTCCCGAGTCCTGATACAAAGCCTGAGCCCTGTTTGCGTATACCACAATTTTCAGTAGATATTCATCTGCCTACTCGTTTCCTCAGAGCGGGCCTCCACTGCCTTCCCCTCTCCTTACAAGTTTTCTCCTGGATAACTCATCTTCAGATGGACGCTCTCCAGTACAGAGGCTGCACTGCCACCCAAGGTCCCAGGCCTCCTCTGGGCTCCTGCGACACCTCCATCCTGGCCCGGCCCCCTCTGCCTGTGCATCCTCATCCCTGTTCTGCGCTGCTCTCATCATAGCTCCATTACTTCAGACTGCCGCCATCTTCTGTTCTGTACTACAGCTTCATGAGGGCAGGAACCGTGCTCTCTGGACACTGTTGTATCTCCTGCATCACACACCACAGGGCCAGCCAGGAACTTGCCAAAGGTTGAAGAGTCAGGGCAAGGATAGAAAACTGGGTCACACATTTCAGGGAGTCCCTCAAGAGTCCTCCTCAACCCCTAGGCACATCCTGGATTATCTCCCCGCACCCCCCACACCCCAGTCCTAGGGATTGAACTCAGGGCCTGGAGCACCAAGCTACATCTCTAGCCCTTTGTTTTAAATTTTATTTTGAGGTCTTACTAAGGTGCCCAGGTTGGCCTTGATTTTTCCATCTTCCTGACTCGGTCCTAATTATGATCATAGGCACAGGGATCATAAGTGTGCCTGGCACAGATTATTCTCTTTATAGCTCTTGTTATGCCCCCAATTATCTGTTGCTTTGTTTGCTTCTTAGTGTGTCTTTCCGTTGAATTCTGAGCTGTTAAAATAGCAAGGAGCAGGGCTATGCTGGTTACTTCTGAATACCTAGATTCCAGCACCGGGCCTGGCACAGGGGTGCTCAGGTAAGATATGCTGAATGAAGAAAAGAAACGCTGAAACGCACTGTGCTCATATGGAGATGAAGAGGAATTTAGAAATACAAATCCAAAGATGCGAAAAAGGAGATTAACAGTACAATCAATACGGGTTCAATCTTAAATGAGCGTGAACATACTCTCACGGAGGGCCTTGAAGGCCGTAGTAACGAGCATGGGCGACAGCTCGTGGGCACCGGGGAGTCACGGAAGGGTGGGGAGCAGGGGAAGGAAGATCGCTAACTCCAAATGAATGAAAGTTGCGTTTCTCTGCGTATCATACAACCTACTCCAAGTCGTTCTCTACTAAAGCAATTTCCTAAAGAATCTACCCCCAAAGCGCCCCCTACCCAGACCTGGCATCCCTGCGCTGTGCACACCTCCAAATTCCAGATCCTCAATCACTTGACCTCCGACCTGCAGTGACCTCGCCAACCGCCGCCGCGGCCCCGCCACGCCCCCGCCCGCCCGATTTCTTCGGCCAGCCACGTACGCCACTTACGCAGCCGGGGCGTCCCCGCCGCCGCCAAGCCTGCCGGGTTCATCCTTTGCCGCCGCCACCTCAGCCGCGGTTCGTAACGTGGCCGCCCGGCTCCCGTAGACACACCCCAGCGGTGAAACGACAGCCAATAGGCTTCACGAGTGCTCATAGGCCACGCCCCTTCACGGAGGCGGGGACGAGTGGGCTGGGGTTTACGTAAGAGGCGGGGACTGGGGCTCGTGGGCGTAAAGCGAGGGGCGGAACCTGAGAGTTAGGGAGGCGGGGCCGGGAACAATCCTCGGAGTAGGTGGTGTCGGGCATGACGGGAAATGTAGGTGTCACGTGTCGAGCGATGAGGTCGATGGGAAATGGAGTTCTCGGCAGGTCGGTAGTTTTTTTGGGTAGCTGAGAGCACTGGGGAGCCAGAGAAGGGTGTGAAGAAGGGAGAAGAGATGCACTCGTGTTTCCAAGGGGCTGATTGGAGTTGTGAGAGCTCTAACGCTTGTAAAGTTTGGCACTCTTTAATAAAGTGACTAGAGTAGGAAGAGGACACCCAACAAGTTCGGTGAGAAGAACCGGTATCTTTCCTTGAAGATACCTTTAGGCAGTTTCCCAGAAATCTATTAAAACGTTCTCACGTTGCGACTAGGTTTTCTCTAAAACCAGAGACGCTCTGTAACTTCCACTTATCTCAGGCAAAGAAAACGGTGGAAGTGACTTCTGGGCAGTGATAGCGCTCCGGAAGGATGTCAGCGAGTGACCCTATCGTTGTGGCTTCCCCTTCTTCCTCCGAGATGTGGGTCTTTTCTGGGGACCTTGAAAGGCTGCTCCTGGTTTCTCAGTAACGAGTCCTGGCTCAGTTGTGATCCTTTTGTGTGAGGTGCCCCATTTCTCCTCACCTCTAGTTTAGAATCTGCCCCTTAGGCTCCACCACAATTATCTGTTGCTTCAAGATTGATCTCTTTTTCTGGGGTAGGGGCCGGGAATTGAACCCAGGGGCACTTAAACCACTGAGTTGAGCCACTTCTCCAGCACCCCCCCCCCTTTTTTTTTTTTTTTAGAAACAGGAACTCGAGGAGTTTCTTAGGGCCTCCCTAAGTTGCCGAGGCTGGCTTTGAACTCGCGATCCTGCTGCCTTAGTCTCCCAAGCCGCTGGGATTACAGGTGTGCGCAACCACACCCGGCAAGATTGAGCTCTACTTAACTATTTTTTTTTTTTATTATTAATAAAGCAAGTATTTTGGCTTCCTATTGGTCTCCTGTGACTTCGGTATCTGGAGGATTGGTTTCGGGACTCCTTTGGCTACCAGAATCCTCACTCAAGTCCTTTATGTAAAACAGTATAAATCAGGCGCGGTGGCACTCGTCCGTAATCTCAGCGGCTCAGAAGGCTGAGGCAGGAGAACTGAGAGTTCAAAGCCAGCTTCAGCAATGTAGTGAGGCCCTAAGCAGTTTAGCGAGGCCCTGTCTCTAAAATATGAAAAAGGGCTGGGGAGGGCCTGGGATTGTGGCTCAGTGGTAGAGTGCTCATCTAGCATGTGTAAGACACTGGGTTCAAGTCTCAGCACTGCATAAGAAGAGATAAGTACAGTAAAGGTATTGTGTCCATCTACAACTAAAAAAAAATTTTTTTTTTAAAAGACTGGGGATGAGGTTCAGTGGGTAAGTGCCGGTGGGTTCAATCCCCAGAAAAAAAAAAGATAATCTATTTGTGTATAAACTGTACACATGCTCCTGTGTACTTTGTTTTTATTTTACTTATGTTATTTATTTTGCAGTGCTGGGGATTGAACCCAGGGCCTTGTGCTTGTGAGGCAAGTACTCTACCAACTGAGCTACATCTCCAACCCTGTTTTAATTCTTTTGTGTGGTACTGGGGATTGAACCCAGGGGTGCTTTACCACTGAACCACGCAGCCCTTTTTTATTTCTATTTTGAGACAGGGTCTCACTACCCAGGCTGGCCTCTAACTTGCAACCCCCCTTCCTCAGTCTTCTAGTGCCTCCTGTATGCTCTAAATAATAATAATAGTAATTATTATTATTATTTTATTATTATTATTATTAGCTTTTTTGGTACCAGGGTTTGAACTCAGGGGCACTCGAGCCACATGAGCCACTGAGCCACTGAGCCACACCCCCACCCCTATTTTGATTAGAGATGGGGAATCACTGAGTTGTTTAAGTGCCTCCTTTTGCTGAGGCTGGCTTTGAACTCTCAATCCTCCTGCCTCAGCCTCTGGAGCCACTGGGATTACAGGCATGCGCCACCATGCCCAGCTGACACACCCCCATTTTTAAGACTGAATTTTCTCCTCAAGTTAATGGGAATTATTGGGGGTGGCTGAGGATTCAATGCAAGTGCATGTGTCCAAGAGTGTTGCATTTTGTAACCCCCTGATCACGGGTAGCTACTGTTACTGTCTTTCTTTCTTTCTTTCTTTCTTTCTTTCTTTCTTTCTTTCTTTCTTTCTTTCTTCATTCTGGAGATTGCTCTGAGTCACATCCTTAGCCCTTTTTATTTTTTATTTTGAGACAAGTCTTACTAAATTACTGAGGCTGACCTTGAATTTGCCATCTTTCTGCCTCAGCCTTGGGAATCCCTGGATTACAGGGATATGCCACCACACTCAGCTCATTATTTTTTTGGGGGGGGATGCTGGGGATTGAACCTAGGAGGCTTTTCTACTGAGCTACACCATGCACACCCCTTTTTTCTTTTGAGACAGGGTCTCACTAAGTTGCAGAGGCTGGCCTTGAACTTGTGATCCTTCTGCCTCAGCCTCCTGAGTCTCCACAGTGCCTGACCCAGTTAATTATTGTTTTTATTATCAGGTGTCTCTTCCCATGGATTTTCAACCCCAAATTGGTCTCTGTCCCAAGAATTGCCATGGTTTTTATAAATAGAACCAGCTGGCCATGTCTGATCTGGGCCCCAAGCCCACTCCTCTGTGGGTAAGATGTGGTTGGGATTCTGGGCTGCCCTCCAGAAGGCTTTCAGTACTAAGTTCTGGCTACAAAGGGATGAAGGGAAGAGATATGGGGAGACCCTCAAAAGGGACAGTGAAGAAAATGTTCTCTCTCTCTCTCTCTCTCTCTCTCTCTCTTTTTTTTTTTTTTTTTTTTTGTGACAGGGATCGGACTCAGGGCCTTGCTCGTACTAGGCATGTGCTAGAACCCTGAATGACACCCTGCACTACACCCTACACGCTCCCAAACAAAGGTATATATTCACGATTCCTGTCTATTTTTTGTGGGGGGTACTGGGCACTTCCCCTGAGCCACATCCCCATCCCTTTTCATTTTGAGACAGGGTCTCCCTGACTAGGGTCTTGTTAATTGCTGAGGCTGGCCTTGAACTTGGAATTCTCCTGCCTCAACCTTCCCAGTCGCCTGCCTCTTGTTCACTTGTTTGCTTCTTCCTTTCTTTTTTCAGTGCTGGGATTGAACTAAGGGATTCGTGCAATATTTGAGTCTGGCTCACAAAGACCCTGGCTCAATTCCTAGTCACTCTTCATGTCTCAGCTAGGATAATCCCCTTTTCAGGACACTTTCTTGACCTCCCTAAATTGGGTTATGGCTTCCTCTGGCTTCCCCCATCCCACCCCAGACCATCTTGCCTGTGCTTCCCAGGGCTGTGGAACCTGCCCACCTGCGCTATCCTTCCCTGACTACCATGGGCTGTCACTCTACTGATCTGTCACTTTCTCCTGATTTACTGGGAACCCAAGAGGAAAGAGCCCAAGACTGTCTTGGTCACTGCTGTGTTCTCAGCAAAGTGGGATCTAAGCAAAGACGTGGTGAATGGGTTAGGATCCCCGCTCTGTGCACGAGGGCACAGGGAACATCTGACTCTATAATCTGTCTTTGTGAATTAGGCGTCCCTGCAGGGTGGTGGCCATCTCATCCAGGGCGCAAGACTTGGCAACAGAGTGAGAACTGGCCTTCAGTTTGCCCCTGCCCCTAGCCATGCTCTCTGATGCTGTGCACAACCTGAGCTGCGTGCGCAACCGCCCTGAGTTGGGGAGCGACTTTTCTGAGTTTGGATTCTCTCACCTCTAGTTCAGGGAGTCGCGACTGCGGAGGGAGAGAGGAAGAGTGTTGGTGAGGAAGCGAAGCACTCCCCTACTCTCGCTGCTGTTGGGCTCCTGGCTCGGGGAGCGCTGGGCTCCACCCTGAGTCCTGAGCGAACACCTGGAGTGGGGCGCGCCTCAGTTTCCCAGAGGTGGGCGTTCCTCCCGCCCGCCCCGCCCCTTTTCCCTCTTCCTCCTGGGGCATCTGTGGCCAAGCGTCGAGCTCCCGGAACTGAAACCAGGCGGCGGGCGGCGGGGGCGGCGGCGGCGGGCGGCGGGCTGCGGGGGCCACGTCAGCGGGGCGGCCCGGGGCTTTTGGGCAGCGGGGCGGCGGGCGCCATGCGGCGGGGCGCGCTCCTGGCGGGCGCCCTGGCGGTGTACGCCGTGTACCTGGTGCTGGGCGCGCTGCTGGTGGCGCGGCTGGAGGCGCCACACGAAGCCCGGCTCCGAGCCGAGCTGGGGACGCTGCGGGAGCAGCTGCTGCGGCGCAGCCCGTGCGTGGCGGCGCCGGCCCTGGACGCCTTCGTGGAGCGGGTGCTGGCGGCCGGGCGGCTGGGGCGCGCCGTGCTGGCCAACGCGTCGGACCCCGCCAACGCCTCGGACCCCGCCTGGGACTTCGCCTCCGCGCTCTTCTTCGCCAGCACGCTGGTCACCACCGTGGGTACGTGAGCCCCGAGGACCCGGGACTCCCACCTGGTCCTGTGCCTTAGGGACCCGCGAGCCCTCATGAAATGCCCTTCTCATAAACCCCTCCTGGGCAAACCCCACCCGACCAGCACCCCGGGCCCACATGTGGCAGCTGGACCCCTTGGGGGTCCCTCAGCCAGGTCTTTCCTCCTAAGCAGGAAGCACCCCCTCCACAGTTCTTTTCGGACCAGCGTTCCCCACAGAGTACCTTCTGCAATCATCTGGGACCTCACCCCTCCATCTTAACCTCCCTGAGGATTTGGGTGTCTCCAGACCCCTCTGGGCCCAGGATATATAGAGACCAAGGAGGACCTCCAAGCTTCCACCTGAGATCCTGTCCCCTCTGGCTGGGAGCCTCAGCCAGGCCAGGACCTATCTCTGGCTGCTGCGGCCGTTCCTTCCAACCCTGTCTCTCGACTGTTCAGATGTGTCCTTTGGGGAACACACTACGCCCACTTCCTACTGACACCCCAGCCAGGACCCTGACTCCCCTGACCTCTCAGGGCACCCACCAAAGGCCTGCCTTCCAGTGGAACACTTGGCAGGAACCTGTGCCTGCTCGGAGACTCCCGACCCTCTGGACCCGGGTCACTCTCCAGCATGGGTCCCAGACAGGGCATGGCCATCCCTCTGGCCCATGCTCCCTGTAGGTAATCCCAGCTCCGGTCAGGACCTCCCCACACCCCATCCTGACATTACCCCTGCGTTGTAGGGTCTTCCTCCCAACTGGAACCCTCTCTGTTCCTTCTGGACCTGCAAACCCCAATTGAGCAGTCCCAACAACTGTGGAGGTGTGAAAGGGACCCCCCATGGAGGGAGGCAGAGCACCCTCCAGGAAGGACCACAGACTGTCCAACTAGAAGCCCATCCCAGACTACCACCCCTCTGTCCCCACACCACCTCCAGCACAACTTCTAGCCCTTTGAAAACCCAGGACTCTCCATGAAGTCCTCTTTAAACCCATGAACTGAGACTCACACCCCTCTGTGGACCCTGAAACCCCCAGTAAGAGCCCCACAATGACCAGGACCTCCTGTAGGGGACCAAGCGCCCTTCACACTGTTGTGGACAGCAGAATCCACCTCCCTGGCTCCACAGGACGCCAGCCCAGACTCGGCTCTCTTGCCAGCTGTTCTGGCAACCCTCAGCCAGGCCAGGACCTATCTCTGGCTGCTGCAGCCATTCCTTCCAACCCTGTCTCCCGACTGTCCAGATGTGTCCTTTTGGGAACACACTACGCCCACTTCCTCCTGACACCCCAGCCAGGACCCTGACTCCCCTGACCTCTAGGGAAACCCTGCCCTCCTGGGTTTCCCAAACAAGGGGATTTCTGGGGACTTGGGAGCCCTCTGACCTTTTCCAGGCTCACAGCTGGGACCTCCCTCTCCACCCAACTGCCCCAGCCTGTTTTGTCTCTGAAATCCTCTCCATGAAGGACGCTCCATGCCCCTGCACCAGGACCTTCCCCAGCACCCACTGTCTGCCCTGGACAGTCAGCAAGGACGTGGGACACTGCTGTGTCCCTTAGCAGCATCTACCTTACCTGCCCTGGGGTACCCTGGGCTTCAGAAGCCTCCTCTGCCCGAGGACACGATCCAGAAGTCATTGGCTGCTGCTTGGCCCTCCTTCCTTTGACCCAGGACCCAAGAATTCATTTCAAACAAGGACACTGGCCCTTGATTAAGACTGACCCCCCCAGACTCCCTGCTCTGAGCCCATTCAGGTGGGACCCTGGGACGTGCCTCACTCCCAGCCCTTGAGAACCCTGACCCTGGGAAGTCCCTTGTCCCCTCACAGGCCCGGGAAATCCCTCTGCCGTCAGGCTCTGCTGCTCTCCAGTCCCTCCCCAGCCACCAGGTGCCCCTTTTGGAACATGAGGAGGTTGGTCCAGGATCCTAACTCTGCCTCCAGTGGGTAGTGTAACAATTGGGGTGGCAGTTGTCCCCCTTGGTGCTCCATCATTGGACCAGCCACCGGAGGCCACTGGCAGTCGAGCAGGGTGATTTGCTCACAGGCTGGAATTAGCCGGCAAGCCTCAGGCTCTCCCCACGCTGCCTGGCCTGCCAGGGCTGGCCCAACCAGCCTCCGACCTTCCCTGGGTCGCAGGCGCCTTGCTGGCTGCTCACAGATGCTGCTTTCTGCCTTATCCTCCCTGGTGGAGGAGCAGGTGAGGCCAGACACGAGGGAGGCAGATGCAGCCTGGCTTGGCACCCCAGCCCTGCGGCCGTTCAGTGTCCTCTCTCATCTGTAAAACAGGGTAATAAAGCTGGGTGCGGTGACCCACGCTCATTGCAGTGACTCAGGAGGCTGAGGCAGGAGGAGCCCAAGTTCAGAGGTCAACCTCAGCAATTTAGCAAGTCTCAAAAAAAAAAAAAAAAAAAAAAAAAAAAAAGGCTAGGCATGGCGCTCAGTGGTAGAGCACCCTTGGGTTCAGTCCCCATTAGTGAAAAAAAAAGTGGGGAGATAATAGCACTTTCCACGTCACAGTAATGCCTGGAAAGAGAGAGAGAGAGGGAATGGAACTGAGACCCAGAGAAGTTGGTCTACTGGCCCAAGGTCACACAGCTTGGAAGGTGTAGAGTAGAGGTTTGAACCAAATCTCCAGAGTCCAATGTTCTTACCACTCTGATACTGAGCAAGGGCTCACTGCCTGGCACACACAGAAGCCAGTACCATGGCACAGGGTTTCTACAAAAAGAAAGAGCTTTGTTGAAGTCTGAAGGACAGGGAGGCAGGAGGCGCATTCAAATCCGTTTCCCAGATCGGATTGGCCGCTAGGGGGGGAACCTGAGTGGCGGGAGAAGGGGAACGGAGGGAAACGGAACGTTGGTGGAGTAGTCGGCACCCGGTACTCTGGCCCCGGGGAACTTGGGGTAATTCTGGCCTCTTCTGCCTCTGTCGACGTCACCCCTCGCTTCTAGTCCAGGCCTGGGGGGCCTGTTCTCTGGTTCTGCTCCTCAGAGACTTTCGGTCCCACCAGGCTGCCAAGGCCACCTTAGGTCAGATCCGAGGATCCTGTGCCCATGTCCTGAAAAACAGCCTGAAGAGCTTAGGAACAGGGAAGTTGCCATTTGATGGCTGTGTTTCAACACTACTTGGCTAAGAAGGGCGATGTGTGCGTGTCACAGAAGAGCTCAGTGGTGAATATGCTGAAGGCGGCCAGGCCGGGCGGCGGGTGGAAGAGACATGGAGGCTTCCGCGACTGGGCTGGACGGTGTCTTTGTTTCTCTGTGGTGTTGGGCATGGAACCCAGGGCCTCGCACATGCTGGACAAGCTCCACCACTGAACAACCCCAGTTCGAGGAGATTCTTGCTAAACACAGGCCAGGGACTTAGATGTATAGAGTAAGTGATGAGTCACATGGTTCTGCACGCCTGCGGTCCCAGCTCCTCAGGAGCCTGAGGCAGAAGGATCATGAGTTCCAGCCCAGCCTGGGCAACATGGCAAGACCTGTCTCAAAAAAGTGGGGGGCAGTGAAAAAAGTTAAAGAGGGAGTAAGGCTGGGGGTGGTGATGCCTGCAATCCTGGCTACTTAAGAGGCTGAGGCAGGAGGATCGCAAGTTTGAGGCCAGCCTCAGCCACTTAGTCACAGATTTAAAAACTTAAAAACTTGGAATGTAGCTTAGTGGTAAAGCACTTCTGGGTTCCATTCCCTGTACAAAAAAAAAAAAAAAAAAAAAAAAAAAAAGAGTGGGAGATGAGGAATTTGGTGGGATATCTTAGGATTCTTGCGGAAACGAACAGTGCTCAGAGAAGCCAGGCTGAAGTTTGGTCAAGGAGGTGTCCTTGTCAGGGAGGGGTGCTGGTAAAGCTAATGTTTGTAGAGCCTCAGGCATCATGGTCATCCTGGGTGCGGCCAGGAACCCTGACTACACCTGGAGGCATGGCACACAAACTGAATGTCCTTCAGGGAGACCTTTCTCAGTGTCCCTCATTTTGTCGTAGGCCCCAACCTAAGACCTAGTGAGCAGTCGAGGCCAGGGGTGGGCAGCAGGAAGTCGGGAGCTGGGCCCAGGGGAAGGCGAGCAGGCTGTGGCTGCGGTAGCTGCCGTGCGTGCGCCCAGTTGAAGCGTAGGCCTGGTGTGCGTGAGCCCTGGAGCCCCTCCCAGCCCTGCGCGTGCGCAGATTGCAGCGTCGCCCTCATGGGAACCCCTCCATGCGTGTGCGGGTGCCGAGCCCGCCCCAGCCCGGTGGGACTACTGCCACATTCGAGGAGGGGAATGAATGATGGAGCCCTTTTTTTTTTTGGCAGTTAGGAAACAGGCTCAGAAAGGAGGAGTCACTTGGCCAAGGTCACGCAGGGAAAAAACGGAAAGCACTTATTTTGGACTCAGCTCTTTGAAGTAGGGAGGAGGCCCATGGGCCGGACTCAGTTCTAACTCTGATTTTCTTACTTATAAGGATTTGGTGTCACTTGCAAACCAGGGGAGTTTCTCCATCAAACCCTTGTTTTGCTGGGTGCGGTGGTGCACGCCTGTAATCCCAGCTACTTGGGAGGCTGAGGCAGGAGGATTCCAAGTTCAAGGCCAGCCTGGGTAATTGAAGGAAAACTTGTCTCCAAAAATAAAAAAAGGGTTGGGGTGTGGCTTAGTGGTAGAGCACCCCTGGGTTCAATCCCCAGTAACACACGCACATACACACGCACACGTGACAAAAAGCCTTGTTTTATTTTTTTTATTTATTGCTCTTGCTATGTTACCCAAGCTTCCAAACTGCTGGGCTCAGGTGATCCTCCCGCCCAAACTTCTGAATGACCAGGACTACAGGTTGCACTGCTGCACCCAACTAAAACCTTGTGCTCCTGAGGGTTGGAGTCATGAGTGAGAAACTTCAGGTCACAGTTGCTTAAATAAGATGGATGTTTATTCCTTGCTCACATTTGAGGTAGTCTGTCCAAGACTAAAAGGGTGCTGTGGGTCAGAGACCCAGACTCCTCAGCAAAACCCAGCTGCGCTGTAACTGCTCCGAATAGTTTGTTTCCAGGGTCTCCTCATGGTGCAAAATGACTGCTCTGCTCCAGCCTTCATGCCTATGTTCTAGTCAGCAGAACAGGAAAGAAAAAGGGTATAGGTATCGCCCCTCTCCTAATGATCCTCCCTGGAAGTTCCTGAATTCATTTCATTCATTCTTTCTTTCCTTTTTTTTTTTTTTTTTTTTTTTTTTGAAAAACAGCATGAGTTTATTAGAAGAGATAGAAGGGCTGGGTTGTGGCTCAGTGGTAGAGCACTTGCCTAGCATGTGAGGCACTGGGTCTGATTATCAGCACACATATAAATAAATAAATGGTCCATTAGTAACTAAAAAAGAAATTTAAAAAGAAGGGATAGAAACAGGGGAAAAAAGGGACACTCCCAAGGGAGAGAGTGGTCCTCTCGGAGAGAAGGAGGACCTGCATTCTTTCATGTATAATTAATTCTCCAGAAATTAGTCAGAGTCACATGTGGCTGCAAGGGAGGAGGAATGTACCTATTCCAGGTGGATGACTATCCTGCTAAAAGCCAGGGGCACACGCCTGTAATCCCAGAGGCTCAGGAGGCTGAGGTAGGAGGATTGCAAGTGTGAGGCCAGCTTCAGCAACTTAGTGACACCCTGTCTCAAAATAAAAAAGGGCTGGGGATATGGCTCAGTGGTAAAGCACGCCTGGGTTAAATTCTCAATGCCAAAGGAAGGAAAAACAAGACCAAACCAAACCCGGAAACTGCCTTCACTGATCGGTAAGTCCCTGCTGGCCCCTCGCTCTGAGCCCTGGCAGTCGCCGATCGGCTCTGAGTCTCTGACTGACTGCTCTGCCTGCCCTGCAGAGTGGAATCACTCCGCGTTGTCCGTCAGTGACTGACGCTTTTCACTTGACACGTCCCCAGGGATCATCCGCGCGTCAGCACGCGTCGGAACTCCGGTTCTTTCTGAGGCTGAAGGTGGTCCCTGGAGGGTGTGTGCTGCCTGCGCTGATCCGCGGGTCTGCTGGTGGGAACTCAGTCGCTTCCTCATTCTCTGGTTGTGAGCAGTCTGTCTGCTGGAGCTTTCGGTTCTTTGAAGTATATTAAAAAATGGGACCAGGGCCAGGGGCGCAGCTCAGTGGCGGAGCCCTTGCCTAGCATGCTCGAGGCCCTGGGGTCCATCCTGAGCGTCGCAAAAAACAACCAACGGAGCAAACAAACGGAAAAGTACAAAAGAAACAAAAAAAGTGGGACCCCTCTGTTTGGGAAGCAGGCACAGGCGGACATCTGCTCGGGTGTGAGACGTGTCCACAGTTTATTAACGGGTCACAGGGCGCGGTCTGCCGCCCTCGGGTGAGACCCCTAACCCTCGACAGAACTGGGTCCTCATCCCCTCAGTCATAGGTCTGACCCGTTGGTTTGATTTATTTGAGAAATAAAAAGAGATTTAAAATTGCTCTTTGTCCCTCACGAGTCAGCGCCCCCACCCCTGGGCTCCTCTTGGCCTTGTTTCTGCCTGCAGACCTCACGCCCACGCTACCTTGCTCTGTGCCCGCCGCCCTCGGGCGTCCACTGGGCCTGTCACACCCCTGTAAGCCTAGAGGAAACGCATGAAGCCTGTGCCCTCATCCATTTATTTGAGGAGAATAAATCGAGTGCCCACCTGATCAAGGCGCACAGCAGGGGCAGAACAGAATCCGCTGCCCTCCTGGAACTGATGCCCTAGTGGGAGACAGTAACCAAATAAGTAAAGCGCCCAGTGCGTAGGAGGCATTGAGGGTTTTGGGGAGGAAAGAGTTGGGTCAGAGGGTGTTACAATTTAGAATTAAGTGGTCAGAGAAGGCATCACTGAGAGGTGATATTGGATAAAGATCTGAAGGACTGGAGAGAGAGGAAGGTGCAGATGCATGGCGAAAGAGCTTTTCACGAGGAAGGAGTGGCCAGTGCAAAGGTCCTGGGGCAGGCATGCAGCCCTGTGGGACTGGGTGGGATCTTGGTCCTACAGTCTGAGTGAGATGGATAGACTGTGGGGTCCAGGTTGGAGAAGGGAGGCCTGGGAAGGCTGCTGTGGTGGGCAGGACAAGGCAGGGCCATGGGGCCAAGTTACAGGGAGAAGTAGGTGGATTGGGGGTCTGTCTGAAGGCTGGGCTGTCAGGCCGCGCTGACTCGTGGAATATGTGAAGTCAGGTGATCTGCACTTAGCCAGTCACTGAGATGGGGAGTTTTGCAAGAGAGTTATCCATGGTGATAAGGGTGGAAAGTGTCTCGATTCTGCCTCCCTGAAGAGGTGGGGGTCTGGGGATGTTCAGGGGAGAAAGAAGCAGGGTGACGTGAGGCGTGGGGAAAGGCGCCTGGAGGTGAAGCCATTAGTGGTCCCCGTGTGACTAATCAGGCTTCCTTGCTCTTTAAGGGACACATGCAAGATCTGATGGTGAAGTGTTTGCCTCCTTGATATGGAAGGGGTCACCTGCACGGCCCACGGGGAGAGTCAGAGTTTCACAGAAGTGGCCTCCGAGTCCCCCAGAAGTCACCCAGACAACCATTCCTGTCGTGACCACACACAGCAGTGTCCTCCACAGCAGAGCTGTGTGACCTCTCAGATCAGCAGTCAGGAAACTCAGGGCCTTACACACCAGGCAGGGACTCCAGCCCTGAGCTACAGCCCCAGCTCCCACAAATGTGGTGGGGTGCTGGGGACTGAGTCCAGGGGTACCACTGAGTTATGTCACAGCCCTTGTATTTTATTTTATTTTTGGTACCAGGGATTGAACCCAGGGGTGCTGAACCACTGAGCCACTCAGCCACATCCCCGATCCTTTTTATTTTTATTTAGGGACAGGGTCTCTAAGTGGCTGAGGACCTCACTAAGTTGCTGAGGCTGGCCTCCTGCCTTGGCCTCCCGAGTCACTAGGATCCAAGGCGTGTCACCACCCCTGGCTCAGATCAGTGGTTTTTAGTACTTAAAAGCCAGTAACTAAAAGCAGCCGCGGGCCTAGCGGGTCCTTCAGGCTTTGCCTGAGTGTGGAAGGAAAGCAGCTCTTTGCCCAAGCAGGGGAAGGGGGCGGCAGGAGGGCTGGGCTCAAGTCAGGCCAGGGCGGGTGTCCTCGGCCCCTGCCTGGAGGTGCTGGTGGACAGGAGGCCCCTCCCCGCAGGCTACGGCTACACGACGCCGCTGACTGATGCGGGCAAGGCCTTCTCCATCGCCTTCGCACTGCTGGGCGTGCCGACCACCATGCTGCTGCTCACCGCCTCGGCCCAGCGCCTGTCGCTGCTGCTCACCCAAGCGCCCCTGTCCTGGCTGAGCCTGCGCTGGGGCTGGGAGCCCCGACGGGCCGCGCGCTGGCACCTGGTGGCCCTGCTGGGAGTCCTGGTGACCGTCTGCTTTCTGGTGCCCGCTGCCATCTTCGCCTACCTGGAGGAGGCCTGGAGTTTCCTAGACGCCTTCTACTTCTGCTTCATCTCGCTGTCCACCATCGGCCTGGGCGACTATGTCCCCGGGGAGGCCCCTGGCCAGCCCCACCGGGCCCTCTACAAGGTGCTGGTCACAGGTGAGCTGGGGCTGGGCAGTGGGTGAGGAGAACATGTGCCTTCCGGGCTGGGGAGGGCTCCCAGGGCCCGGCAGGACCCAGCCGGTGGGGACCCGGCGGTGGACCGGTTGACCACTGGACCGTCCTCCTCCCGCCCGCAGCCTACCTCTTCCTGGGCCTGGTGGCCATGGTGCTGGTGCTGCAAACTTTCCGCCACGTGTCTGACCTCCACGGTCTCACTGAGCTCATCCTGCTGCCCAGCCCGGGCCCCACCAGCCTCAGCGAGGACCAGGACGATCAGGTGGACATCCTGGGCGCCCAGCCCGCGCTGCACCAGCACCTCTCTGCTGGCGCCCGCACCGACTACGCCTCCATCCCCAGGTAGCCGGCAGCTGGGGGGCCGCACGTCCTGGCAGCAGGGACCTCTCTGCCACCCGGGCCCCCTGGCTCCAGTGTGGCTCCCCTCCCTCGCCTCCCTCCCCGCACTCTGCCCTCCCCTCTGCCCTCCCCTTGTGCCTTGGGCTCCCAGGCTCCATCTGTCCCTCGTTCAGCCACCAGTTGGGTGCAGACTCTGGTCCTGGACCTATTTCCGTTGCCAGTCAGGTGACAGCCCTCTCTGAGCCTTGGTTTCCTCCTCAGAGGGCAGGAGAATGTCCATTCATCCCAGACCCGAATCTGCACTGGCCGGGGCTGGGGACACTATGGTAGTGGAGGTGGCCCTGGGCCCTGGTGAGGTGGACAGACCCATCCCCGCACAGGGGACGTCTGGATGGGCAGGGCCCGGCGGTGGCAGCAGAGCCACTGGGTGGGCTGGAGAAAGCACCGGCCAGGACCGAGGCGGGGAAGCACTGGGCTGGTGTCTGGCTGTCGCTGGAAGGTCAGGAGAGCCTCCCGGAGGAAGGGGCAGCAGCACCGAGACCGCAGTGTGAGCCAAGGTCAGAGGAAGGCGTTGTCCGTGACTCACCTTCTCAGGCACCTCCAGGGACCAGGGCCAGGGCCCTGCACTCAGCCCGCGCCCAGTTCACGGAGCGCGAGGTCGACGTCTCAGCCTCGGCCTGCAGCCAGCTGCCAGGGCTCCCGTCTGGCGGGGCCGTGTCCTGCCTTGTCCTCGGGCAGCTGCTCTACCTCTTGGACTGTTTCTCTGAAATGGCGGCCACGACAGCACGGCTTCCAGGGGGCTGGCCTGTCACCTGCCACACTCCGGGCCAGGCTGTCTTCCGGGTGCTCTGTGGATGAGGACAGGACACGGTTATCCCCTCTCCACAGCTGAGGACGCTGAGGCAGGGGAGGGTGGTGAGGAAGCCACCGGCTTGAGGTAGTCTGTGGCAGTAGCCGCGGTGCCAGGGGCCCTCCACTGAGCTCCTCGCCCTGCCACACCCCGTGGAGGTCTCCAAAGGGGCCGGCAGGTGGGCACTGGAGCCGGCAGGGCCGAGCAGGCAGAAGCGAGGGCTGCGGAGGCCCAGCGGGGAGGGCAGGTGAGGCCGCAGCTTCTGGCTGCTGTGCCTGGAGTGAGGCCGGAAGGGGCAGGAGCTGGTCTGAGTGTCCTGGAGTGGCGAGCCTGGGGCATCCTCTTCCCAGGACACGGGAGAGGCACTGGGGGGGCTTGGGAAGGAGAGTCGTGGTCAGGTTCGGGCTTTAGGAAGGTCCCCCAGGTGTGTGCGCAGGGAGGAGAGTGGGGGAGACTGGGGAGAGCCCAGGGAGAGTTTGGCTGGGCAGGGCCACGGAGGCGGGGAGGCCCCCAGCCAGCGGATGGCTCTGCAGCCTGGGAGGGCGAGGTCCGAGGCCAGCTGTGCCTGGGGACCTGAGGGGAAGTGGAGCTGGGGGGACGTCAGTGGCTGTTTTGACATTTGGTGAGTATGAGGGGCTTCAGGGACACCCCAGGGGTGTCGCAGGGCCCTGGGGCTAGGGCTCAGTGGGTGGTCAGAGATGGAGACAGAGATGAAGGAACTGAGGCTGTAGGAGGAGTGAAGAGAGGCAATCAGCCTTAGGGTGTTCATACATTTGTATCACTTAGGAAGGATTTTGGCTTTTCCCGGGTTGTAACAGAACCACGCCTGGCACTGCTGGAATAAGATGAATTTGTTAGATTGCACCTCAGCAGAGTTGGGGAGATCTCTGGAAGTACTCTTCACAGCTATGGGCAGGTCTGTGATCCCAGGGCCCCTGTGTCTCTGCTTGCCACCCTCAGCTGGAGGCTTGACTCACGTGTCCTCCCCTCATGGTCCCAAAGTGGCTGCCATCACTCTAGGCACCACAGTTGGCATGATCATCTCCAGGAAGCAATGACCCTTCAATAAATGTCCTGATAAAAAGAGCATACAAAGGAGACAGAAAGGGAGTGTAGGACGAAGAGGAGTAAGGAAAACCAGGAAGGTGGACAGTACTGGTAAGAAAAGAGAATTTTAAGCCCTTCACGATTGTCTTAATAAGTGATAGAAAATACAGAGGGTTCACCACGTGCCAGGCACAGCTCTAAGCCCTTGACACCTTCAACCCTCTTGGCAAGCCTGTGAGTTATGAACATTCTCCACTGTTTACAGATGAAGCAAAGCGGCTCAGAGAGGTTAAGTAACTTGCCCAAAGTCACACAGAAAGTGCAAAACTTGGATTTGAACAGGTTCTTGGTTGGTCACTTTTTCCTATGGGAGCTCAGAAACATCCACTGTGCAGCTCCTTCCCAGCCTTCTGGGCTTCTTATGAAGGTTATATTGGATCTTGGTGCTTAAATCAGGTGGACGGTTGGGGCAGCTGCTTCTCATCTTCTTGAGGGAGCTACTTGTGTAGTCTGGCTTCCACTCCTTGCTCCTTCTCTTTTTTAGAGTCCTCTAGGAAGAGACACCAGGTCCTGTTCCATTCAATAGAAAACAAAAAAAGTACCGTGCTAAAAGTTCCAAAGTGGAGCTGGGCACGGTGGCACACGCCTGTAATCCCAGCACCTGGAGAGACTGAGGCAGGAGGATCGAGAGTTCAAATCCAGCCTCAGCAACTTAGCAAGGCCCTGTCTAAATAGAATATAAAAAGAATTGGGGATGTGGCTCAGAGGTTAAGTGCCCCTGGGTTCAGTCCCCGGTACAGAGAGAAAGAGAGGAGAGGGGGAGAGAAAGGGAAAAAAGAAAAGTTCCAGCCCAAGGGTGTCTAGAGGACACGGAGCCTTCCCCCTCCGCTCCGCCGTGATGGTTTCTCGGGTCTCCTTCCAGGATTAGTCTCTGTGTGTACCAGCGATGTGCATGCATGCGTCCTTTATTTTCCATTCTACACAAGTGGTACCTAATGTATTGAGGTGGTAAGAATTACACTCTGTCTCTCCTGAGCTGGGTGACCTTGGGCAGGGGATGTCCCCTCCGGTGCCTCGTTAGCTCATTTGTGAAATAGGAGGCAAACAGCATCTACCTCGGGGACCTGAGCAGCCAGCAGCTTACCACCTGATGTGGACTCAATAAAATGTTGCCTAATTATTGCTGCTGTTCTCATTTTTTTTTAAATATTTTTTTAGTTGTCAATGGACCTTTATTTTACTTATTTACATGTGGTGCTGAGACTTGAACCCAGTGCCTTACATGTGCTAGGCAAGCACTCCACCACTGAGCCCCAACCCCGGCCCTGCTGTTCTCATTTTAAATTATTATGTAGATAATATAAAAACATTCACATTTTCACATCATATTCTATTATATTCTCATTTCTTCTTGCTTTTTTCATCAATACAGTATAATTCACACATTACACCAAAGACACACACGTAGGTCTCATAGCCTTTTGCATATGCAGAGCCTCCTCTCGGATATTTGTCCCCAAGTCATTTCTAGTTGTGTGGGTGATTTCATCTCTTGCTGGTAAAACAATACTGTAGCCAAAACCTTGTACATCGAGATCTGATGAAGGCACCTGTCCTCCCAGGGGTACTGTGTTCCCAAGCTGGGCATGCCACTGGGAGACCCTGGTGATGCTGACTGGTGAATCTAGATGGCTTCAGGTATGTGGCTGCTGAGTCTCCTCCCTTGGATGAAGTCATCCTCCCTGGCCCGTGGGGTGGACAGATGGATAGGTGGGAGAGACAGACCTCCATCAGCTGTCCATTTCCATAAGGGTGCCTGGTCTGTACTGTGTTGGGCAGGGCTGGGGAACAGTGAGGGAACAGCCTAAGGTCCTGCCCTCAAGAACCTTTCCATCCAGTGAGACAGGTCTGGCTCTAGCCAGTCATGGCCTCAAGGGGCCAAAGAGTTGATGGGGGCTTGTCATGTGTCACAGAAAAAAAAATCCGAAGGAGGGCTGAGGGTGTAGCTCAGTAGTAGAGCGCTTGCCCAGCATGTGCAAGGCCCTGTTCAATCCCCAGCACCGCAAAACAATGACAAAAACTTGAAGTAGTCAGCTTGGCGACTACTAGTACTTGAACGCATTACATGTGCACAGTTCTGGAGAAGAGATGGCACCTGAGCAAGGCTATTCAGCCACGCTGTGTGACTGGGCTGTGGAACACAGGTCTCCTTGGGGAGGAAGAGGATCTGGAGGACAACAGGGCTGAGACAGTGCAGAGCTCTGGAAACCACCGAGGCGTCTGGGTGTTTTCCTGAGGTCCTGGGGGTTTGTGGAAGGTTTTAGAGTTCTGGTTCTCAAGGCCTGGGCCCTAGACCTTCAAGATCAGCATCACCTGGGGCCTTGCTAGAAATAAAAATTCTCGGTCCCACCCCAGAGCTATTGAATCAAAAATTCTCAGGGTGGAGTCCACCATCCTGTTTGAACGGGGTCTTTTGCTGAGTCTGATGCGAGCTCAAGTTTGAGAACTACTGGCTTGAAGTCAGTTTTGCAGTTCATCGAAAAGTCATGGTTTCCCTGGAGATGTACCTCAGTGGTCGTGGCCGAGTGCCTGCTTGATGTGTGAGGTTCAATCCCAAGCACAGTGAAAAAAGTCACAATCAGAGTGTTGTTAAAAGACAAAATTAAAACAAATCTAGATTCAAGCCCTCGGTGACTTTCCTTTGTGATTTGAGAATTGTTACTGAGCCATACCTGTTCTGCCCAGCGCACAGTTGCCAATCATGGAAATGATGAGTTTTGCAAGACTTTATTCACAAAGTGGTTAGTGTGCAGGTGGGAAGTAAGTAAGCCTGAAATTCATCTCCCCACGGAGAGGATCTGGGATATGGGAGAAAGAAACAGGGTGATTTAAGGTGAGGGAGTGTCTTATTGTAGTGAAGTCATCAGTGGTCTACACATGCCAGACTGATTTTGTCCATTGTCCAGAAAATGGCTCCTGACATCAAAGAAGTCACCCATTTAACACTTATGCAGACCCAAGTGAAGAACCATAGCTTTCAACAAAAGTAACCTTCAAGTCCCTGAAAAGTACCCTAGGCACCCATGATCACCACCCCATGTCAGAGGTGTTATTTACAGCAAGAACTAATGGGAGACTAGTAATATATCACTCAGCTACGTGACCTCTAATGTTAGTGACTTTTTTGAAAATATCTTTTAGATGTGGATAGACCTTTATTTTATTCATTTATTTATATGTGGTGCTGAGAATCAAACCCGGTGCCTCACACATGCTAGGTACAACCCCAGTCCCTAATGTCAGTGATTTTTTAAATCGACTAAAAGAAGTAACTAGAAACAAGTGAAGCCAGAGGGTTTATTCATGTCATCCCACAGTTTCAGAATCAACACATAAAATGCAAGCTCCCATGACCGGAGCGGAGAAGGCTGGCTTTAAAGATAGAGACTGATGGCTGAGGACAGCAGAAACAGAACAAAAACTGGGCAGATTGTTTCAAAAATACTTTCCTTGAAAATGTTAAAACAGCCAGCTGTGGGGGTGCAGGCCTGTAATCCCAGGCTACTCTGGAGGCTGAGGCAGGAAGATGGCAAGTTTGAGGCCTGCCTCAGCAACCTAGGGAGGCCCTAAGCAACTTTGTGAGATCCTGTTTCAAAATAAAAAAATAAAATGGATTGGCATGTAGCTCCGTGGCAAAGTGCCTCTGGTCTCAAACCCCAGTACCGAAAGAAAAAAGAAGAAATGTTAAAGCAGCCAGTAATTCCAACTACTTGTGAGGCTTGGACAGGAAAATTGCAAGTTTGAGGCCAGTCTTAGCAATTTGATAAGACCCATCAAAAAAGAAAAAAAAAAAAAAAAAAAAAAGGAGCGGGCTGGGGTTGTGGCTCAGTGGTAGAGCCCTTGCCTAGCAAATGTGAGGCACTGGGTTTGGTCCTCAGCACCACATAAAAAATAAATAAAACAAAGGTATTGTGTCCATCTACAACTAAAAAATATATAAAAAAATAAAAAAGGTCTGGGGATGTAGCTCAGTGATAAAGTGCCTCTTGGTTCAACTCCCAGTACCAAAAATATATAAAGAAAAGGTGAAAAAGTAGAGGGAACTCCCAGTTAAAATCAGTGTGTTTGGGAATTTGAGTATTATTTCCCATTATTGCTCACGTCAGATAAACAACTCGGTTTCCTTTAGGTGACTTGAAACTTAAACAGGAGTGATTCCATTTTGGTTTGAAGTTGGACCTTAGTGTAAAAGCTCAGTTGAAACTAATGGCCTTCTGTACATTTAACAGTCCTTAACTGTCAGGCACCAAAATCAAATGACAACTGTTGACTTATCGACGGTTTACTTGTGCTTCCCTCTTCAGGTGTTATTTTGTTGGCTTCCCACAATAATGTATGAGATGGATGACCATGTCCACATTTTGCATAAGACAATGTTAAGCCGCAGGTTAATTCATTCCCACAAGATCCATAGGAGACCAGATTTCCTTTTTTTCAGGGCCCCGGGGGTAGAATTTTTGAGCTGAAGGACAAGTAGGAATAATGCCTGCTGCCAGAACAGCCACTGGGGACTATTTGAAGGCATTCCTAGCACAAACTTCCCCATTTCCAGTGCCCTCCGTAGGCACTTACCCGGACGCTTGAGCCCCGCCCCCAAACCTTAGCGTCGGTTGGGAATGCGCGTTACGGTGGAGACCTGGCGTCACGCAGGCTTGCCTCGGGAAAGGCGGAAGTTGGTTGTGGAAGTGCGGGCGGCCATTTTGAGACTGGGCAAACCGGGGCGGGACAGGCGCTGCCAAGCAACGGTTGACCGGTTTTAACCAGGTGAGTGGTACCGCGGGGCCGGGAGAAGAGGGCGGTGCCATCCCAGGGGGGATGCGGGGGGCGGGGAGGGGCTAGTAACGGGAGGGGAGGGGAGGGGGCGGTAAGGCGGGGAAAGGCAGGGGAAGGCAGGGAAGCGGCAGAGAAGGGAAAGCGAGAGGCAGGAGAGGGGTGGAGAAAAGGCGGGGCGAAGAGCAGGGCGTGGTTAAGGGCAGACGCAGGGCGATGAGTAGGGGCGGGGCTAGGAGAGGCGGAGCTTAGAGCAGGTAGGTGTTCGGAGCATGGAAAAGGCTGGAGAGCAGAGGTGGAGGGGGAAGGTGTCGCGGCTCGAGAAGGGGAGGTTTGAGAAGTCAGCGCTGGCGTGGAACGAGGAGAGGGCGCAGGTCCAGGAGAGGTCTCGAGGCGAGGGGAAGGCCCGCGGCGAAGGGAAGGCCGGTGGCGAGGAGAGATCCAGGGTCGAGGGGACGGCCCTTGGCGAGGAGAGATCCAGGGCCCAGGAGAAGCCCCGAGGCGAGGAGAGATCCCGTGGCGAGATGAAGGCTCGCTTCGAGGGGAGATCCTGGGGCGAGGGAAAGACCCGTTTCGAGAAATTCCGTGGCGAGGAGAGATTCCGGGACGAGAGTAAGGCGGGTGGCGAGCAAAGATGCCGTGGAGAGGAGAAAGCCCAGGGTGAAGTAAGGGTCTCTAACGAGAAGGGGTGGGGCGAGGAGAAAGCGTGGGGCGAAGAGAGACCCGGTGGGGAGGAGAGGGTCTCTAACGGGGCGTGGCGTGGCGAGGAAAGGGGGCGTGGCGTAGAAAGGGGGCGGGGGAAGAGGAAAGGGCGGGGCGAGGAGCAGGCGCGGGAAGAACAGCTCGCCAAGGACCAGTGGAAAGGGAGGGTCGAAAAGCAGCGGGTTGAAGAACCGGGTCGGGGCAAGGGTAAGAAGCAGAGTGAGGAGCAAGCCCCAGGCAAGAAACAGGGTCGGGGACAGGGGAAAGGGCGGGGCGTGGTGAAGGCCCGAGACAGGGACCCGGAGAGGGACGATATCAAGGGTAGGACCCGGTTGCTGAGCAAGGCTCGAGGGAGGAGAAAGGGACGGTGCGAAAAGAAGGGTGGGGGTCGGGCAAGAAACGATGGGAGAGCCAGGGGCAAGAACAAGAGTGTGATCACAAGTTGGAGCAGAAAAGGAGAAAATAGGAGGGGTTCGGTCAGAGCGAGGAACAGAAACAGAGACTTAGTGAAGAGCAGGGGAGGAATACTAAGAGCGGGCGGAGCAAGAAGCAAGAGCGGAGCAAAGTTACGGGGAGAGACGAGGAGGCGGGGCGAAACGAGATATCCAAGTAGGGACAGGGCCAGGAGCAAGAGCGGGGCTGGGGCCCGGAGCAAGTGCTTGGTTGGGACCAGGAGCAAGAGCAGGGCTGGGGCCCGGAGCAAGAGCAGGGCTGGGACCAGGAGCAAGAGCTGGGAGGGATCCAGGAGCAAGAGCTGGGAGGGAACCAGGAGCAAGAGCTGGGGCGGAGCCAGGAGCAAGAGCTGGGGCGGAGCCAGGAGCAAAAACTGGGGCGGAGCCAGGAGCAAAAGCCGGGAGGGTTCCTGGAGCAAGAGCCGGGAGGGATCTTGGAGAAGGAGCCGGGAGAGAGCCAGGAGCAAGAGCCGGGAGAGAGGCAGGAGCAAGGGCGGGGGCAGGGCCAGGAGCCGGGACGGAGACCGGAGCAAGAGCAGGGGCGGAGCCAGGAGCAAGCGCAGGGGCGGAGCCAGGAGTAAGAGCAGATGTGAGACTGGGCGTAAGAGCAGGGTCCGAGCCAGGTGTAGGATTGAAACGAAGTGCAGGAGCAGTAGCAGGGCGGGATCATCGAGGTCAATCCCAAAGTGCTGTCTTGCACGCCGGTGTTGATCCCCGCGTTCTCCAGGTTCTAGCTACTTTGTGCGCTACCCAGCCATGTCCCCTGCCAGCCCTGTGTGGCTAAGAGTCCGAGTCGTGAGGGTGCTGTGGGCACTGCTCGCGGTGCTACCGTGGCCGTGGAAGCTGTGGGCACTCATCCACAATTTCCAGGAGTGCACTTGGCAGGTTGCCTTGAACAAGTTCCAGAGGGTGGGCGAGAACTTAGAGAGTGATCGCTTCCTCCATCAAGAACCGGTAGACACAGTGCGCAATGTGTTCAACATGTTGGTGGACTCACCCATCGACCGGCGCGAGGTGAGGGATCCAGGATCAATTGAACCAGAGGGGTCCTGAACCTGTGTTCCACTTGGCTCTGCATATTTCACTCACCTCTCTTTGCAGAGATACTTGGGTTTTCCTTACTACCTGAAAATCAACTATTCCTGTCATGGACAGGTGAGTGGGTGTAGTGAGGGGTTGCCTGATTCTGTCAGCCGCAATTTCTCTGTCTTTAACTATTTATTTATTTATTTGTTTGTTTATTTATTTATTTATTTATTTATTGGACTGGGGATTGAACCTAGGGGCCACTGAGCCATATCCCCAGTCCTTTTTATTTTTTTAATTTTGAGATGGGGTCTTGTTAAATTGCTTAGGTTCTTGCTAAATTACTGAGTCTGGTCTCAAACTTGGGATCCTCCTTCCTCAGCCTCGAGTCACTGGGATCACAGGTGTGTGCCACCATGTCAGGCTCTCATCCTTTTAACATTTGAATAGTGACGATGCTATGAAATCCTGGGGGCCTTAAGGATTCAAGAAGATTATGTACGGACAGTTCCCAGTGTCCCCCTAGGGATACATTAGGTGCCTAAAAGTCAGGTAGAATCTTTTTTTTTTTTTTTGAAGTAGAATCTTATGCGTTTGGTTTTCCTTTTCCTTATAACTAATGATGTTGAACATCTGTTCATGTACTCGACTGGCCACTTATCTCTTTTTGGAAAAAATGTCCATTCAGGTCTTTTTCTTTTTTTAATTTTGAGGCAGGTATCACTAAGTTCCTGAGGCAGTCCTCAGACTTTGGATCCTTGTGCCTGTCCTGCTGGGATTACAGGCAAGGGCCACAGCACCTGCCTTGTTTTTTGTTTTTTTCATACTAGGTTTTAGACTTGGGGCCTACCAGATGTACAGATCTACATCCCAGTCTTTTTTTTTTTTTTTTTTTTTTTTTTAATATAATTTTGAGATAGGATCTTTCCAACTTGCCCAGGCTGACCTCAAACTTGCCATCTTCCTGCCTCAACCTCTTGAACAGCTGGGATTATGGGATTACAGGTGTGACACTTACCCATTTAAATTGTTTTGTTGAGTTGTGAAAGTTGTTGTTTTGTTTTGCTTGCAGCACTGGGGATTGCCCAGGGGGCGCTCTCTACCACTGAGCTACATCCCCAGGCCTTTTTAAACAATGTTTTATTTCGAGATAGGGTCTTGCCTCACCAAGTGCCCAGGCTAGCCTTGAACTTTCAATCCTACTGCATTGGCCTCCCAATTAACTGGGTTTACAGGTGTGTGCAGCACACCTGGCTGTAAAATTTTTTTTTTTTTTTGTACCAGGGATTGAACCTAGGGGAGATTAATTACTGAGCCACATCCCCAGCCCTTTTTTATTTTGAGACTGGTTCTCTTTAAGTTGCCTAGATTTGTTTTGTTTGTTTTGTTTTTTGGTATCAGGGATTGAACTCAGGGGCACTTACCCACTGAGCCACATCACCAGCCCGTTTTTTTGTATTTTACTTAGAGACAGGATCTCACTGAGTTGCTAGGACCTTGCTAAGTTTCTGAGGCTGGTTTTGAACTCGTGATCCTCCTGCCTCAGCCTCCCGAACTGCTGCGATTCCAGGCCTATGCCGCTGCACCCAGACAAATGAGTTTTCTTCTGTGGTTTGTACTTACGGTGTCATAAGGCTTTGCCTAACCAATGGTCATATAGACTTTCTCCTATATTTTCTTCTAAGAGATTTTTAGTTTTGACTCTTACATTTAGGTCTTTGATCCATTTTGAGTTATTCTGTGTAAAGTGTGAGGTAGGAGTCCAACTTTTACATGTGAGTATCCAATTATCTCATTACCATTGATTGAAAAGATTATTCTCTCCCCATCGAATTTTCTTGGTACCTTTGTCAAAAATCAAGTGGCAGGGCCTGAGGTTGTGGCTCAGTTGTAGAGTGCTTGCCTAGCATGTGTGGGGCAGTGGGTCTGATTCTTAGCACTGCATATAAATAAATGAATAAAATAAAGGTCTATCAACATCCAAAAAAACCAATTGGCAATAACTGAAAGACTATTTTTGGGCTCAATTCTATCTGGTTGATTTATATGCTATTCATATGCCAGTACCATATACTCTTATTATCATAATTTTGTAATAAGTTTTCAAATTGGGAAGTTGGAGTCCTACAACTTTGTTCTTCCTTTTCTATATATTTTTTTCAAGTAAGGTTTTTGAGGATAGTAGAGTATTATGGTTCAGAACTTCACCACCTAGGTTTGCGTCTGTAATCAACTAATGTTCACTTGGAAAAGTACGGTAGAAAATACAGTTTGTTCATTGTTTGGGGGCCAGGCTGCCTGGGTTCAAAGTCCAACTCTGCCACATAAAAACTGTGTGATCTAAGTCAAGTTATTTAACCTCTCTGTGTCAAAATTTCCTCATCCTTAATAATGTTATGATCATAATCATATCCACTTCATAATATGATTAAACATATATGAAACACTTAGCACAGTGCCTGGTTGATAGTAAGGGTTCAGTGAATATTAGCAACATATTACTAAGTGTTTTACCCCAAGAATCTTCTCTTCTTAGCAATAAAAGTGTGGAAATAATACCTCTTTCTGTTCATTCAACACCTACTATGAATGAGGCCTTTTTTTGTTAGAAGTGGTACAGTGGTATATTAATCCATTTTCTGTTACTGTATCAAAATACCCAAAGTTGGGTATTTATAAAAAAAAGAGGCTTATTTAGCTCACAGTTTTGGACACTGAAAGTTCAAGATGATGGTGCCATCTGTTCAGCCTTTGGTGAGGGTCACCTTGTCTGTGTCACAACATGGCAGAGAAGAGGGAAGATAAACTGTTGTGTGCAGAAAAGACCAATCCTGTGGGCGAGCCTGGCTTTATGACACCTCCCTTTCTTGAGACTAACTCTGGGAGACCAGCATTAATCTCTTTAAAGAATTAGGTCCCCCAAAGACCTTATCACCTTGCACCGGTTCCACCATCTGCCAGTGTCACCACGGGGGCCAAGCTCTGAGCACACGAACCTTTAGGGAACAGCACACTTAAAACCACGGCAGATGGGAAACAAAACGATCACGCTTTTCTTGCAGATTCAGTCTACCAGGAAGCAACCCATGAGTCAATCAGTCAATTTTGTAGAGAAATGTGAAGAAAAAAATAAAATGAGGTGATACTTTAGAAAGGAGAGGGGGCAGGCTGGGTGCAGTGGCGCACACCTGTAATCCTAACTGACTTAAATGACTGAAGCAGGAGAACCACAAGTTCAACGCCAGCTGGGCAACTTCTCAAGACCTCATCTCAAATTTCTTTTTGTGGAAGGGATTGAACCCAGGGATGCTTAACCACTGAGCTATATGCACAGCCCTTTTTATTTTTATAGACAGGGTCTTGCTAAGTTGCTGAGGCTGGCCTTGAACTTGTGAACCTCCTGCCTCAGCCTCCTGAACCGCTGGGATTACAGGCATGTGCCACTACCCCCGGTTGCAAGACCCCATCTCAAAATAAATAAATAAGAAGGTCTGGGGATGTAGATCAGTGGGAGAGTGCCCTTGGGTTCAATCTCCAAAAAGAAAGGAAAAAAGGCAAGCAGATGGCCACTGTCATGGGGCAGTGACTGGGAAAGGTCTCTCTGAAGAGGCTTGAGCAGAGGATGAAAAGAGGCCACCAGGAGGGGGACGGGAAAAGCATTCCAGGCTCAGGGAACTGCCAGAGCAGTGGCCAGGAAATAGGAAAGAGGTGGATGTGTAAGGAGCCCTGAAGAGGCTCCTGTGGATGGAGCAGAGCTAGCAGGAGGAGAGAGGCCAGGGAGGTTATGGGGAAGGTGTTTTTTTTTTTTTTTTGCGGTGCCGGGGATCGAACCCAGGGCCTTGTGCTTGCGAGGCAGGCGCTCTACCCACTGAGCCGTCTCCCCAGCCCTATGGGGAAGGTTTCTAAGGCCTCATGGGCCATGGTGAAGACACGGCTTTGCTCTGAGTGACTTGGGTCTCAAGAAGGCTCTGAGCAAGCCAGGCACAGTGGCGCACGCCTGTGACCCCAGTGCTGGGGGAGCTGGGCAGGAGGCTCACAAGTTCCAGGCCAGCCTAAGCAACTCAGTGAGACCCTGTCTCTAAGTGAAATACAAAGTAGGGCTGGGGATGTGGCTCAGTGGGTAAGCGCCCCTGGGTTCCATCCCCAGTGCCAAAAAATAAAAATTAAAAAAATAAAGAAGTCTCTGAGCAGAGGAGGGGTGTGATCTGGCTGGGCCTCCTGGCTCAGGTGGGAGCAGGGAGACCGTGAGGGGCTGCCGCCATTGTTGCCCTGACAAGGAGGGATCCCTACCCCACCAGCACCCACTCCCCTGGGCCTGGGAGCCTCGAGGCAGGGTCAGAGACAGGTGGAGGTCAAAGACCCTGGCCAAGGCGTCCCTTGATGAAGGTTCTGGCAATGGCAGTCTGACTGTGAAACCCTTCCCCCTTGCCCCACTCCTCAGCCCCAAGCCCGAGTGAGGCCTTCTGTCGGGTGCTGCCAGGCGTGCCTGTGCTGTTGCTCACACGTGACACTTCTGTGTCCCTCCTGCCACTGCCCTCAGAGCCCTGCTGGCACATCTGCGCTGGAGTCCAGAGGCTGCGGCGAGCCCTCCCGCTGTGCTCTTTCCACTTCGCCTTGCTACCCTCCCCAGACACCCCTGCACACACCTTCTGTCCCAGGCCCACCTCCGACTCCCTCCCTGCTCCTCCTCACCTGCTCCATCCTCCACTCCAGCCCCGTGGTCTGACCTTCCCATGGTGCACAGCCTGCCCTCCCCGCCCCACCCAGGAATACGGGCCACTAAAGGGGGCTTGAGGCAGGGGGGACCCAGGGGGCCCAGAAACTGTCTTAGGGATCTGCCTGTGGGGCCATCTCTCCCTCAGGACTCCGAGGACCTGGTCCGCAGGGGCCACCTGATGGGGCTGAAGCCTCTAGTGCTGGTCACTTTCCAGGCCCCAGCCAACTTCTACCGCTGGAAGATAGAGCAGCTGCAGATCCAGATGGAGGCAGCCCCCTTCCGCAGCAAAGGTGGGCCCCCTGGCTGGGGAGGGCGTGCAAGGGGCTCCCCAGGGTGTTCTGGGGCCTGGAGGGAACTCCCGGGAGGCACCAGTACCTCTGCCCCCTTGTGCCAGCAGAGCCGTGCCTCGCAACGGAGGTGTGTGTCATGAGCTGGTACACGCCCATGCCCATCAAGAACGGCAGCGTGGTCATGCGCGTGGACGTCAGCAGCAATGGCGTGGGTCCCATCATTCCCAACCAAAGGTGCCTTTGCCCGAGGCCGGGGTGGTGGTGGGAGACATTCTGGGAGGAATCCCTGGTCCCATCCCCAGGGAGCCAGGCAATCCGGGGAAGGTAACCTCTAGCTGTTGGGTTAGCCCCTGAACCGGCCCTGCCCCACCTGCCCTGCACGTGTGCCAGGTTCCATGTGAATATCAATGGCTTCCTGAAGATGGAGGGAGACAAAGTCCAGTTCACAGTGGGAGATGAGGTGAGGGGCCCCTGCGGGCAGCCAGAAAGGTAGAAGGCATGGGTTCTGGACCGACCGGGCCTTGGCCAGGTGCCCCACTTACTCCCAACCAAGAGGACCTCTCACCAGGCCCAGGAGGAGTGCTCTCCTGGGGGCACCAGAGCTAGCCTGGGGAAGGTGCTCTCACGCCCACTTCAGTGAGGCAAAAACAGGCCAGGAAGGGAGGGGACCGTTCGCCCATAGCGTCTCTGCACGCACATGTGGAAGGAGATTTAAAACTAAGCCTGACTCCTGCCCCGTTGTCTTCATCACTGTGCGTGCACGTCCTGAGTGCTCAGTGCAGCACTAAACAGTGTGACCCCAAAGGGCATGAAAATCAAGTTCATTTCATTGTAGGTTAAAAGATGGCTAAGCACTCTGGAGGGAAACCCAACAGGCCGAAGGGAATGGGTCAGTTCAGGAAGAGAGTGCCATGTTTAATAGAATCAAGGAGGGCCTATTGAGAAGACTGAGGTTTAAATAGAACTATGGAGGAGGAGAGGAGGGGTTCACATTTATGCTGCAGCAAGGTCATCTCATACAGGAGGAACAGCCTGTGCAAAGGCCCTGAGGTGGCAGCGCGTCTCGTATATTTGAGAAGCAAGGAGGAGGCCAATGGGGCTGGAAGAGGGTGGGGAGCGTGGTGGGGAGTAAGGTCAGGGAGGCAGTGGGGGCCACGTGGTCAGGGCAAGGATTGGCTTTCCCTGAGTGGGAGCCATGGGTGAGCAGTGCTGAGCAGCCCTCCCGTCTCTCCCTGGCAGCTCTTTGATCTGAAGCTCAGATACTTTGTGAATGTCCCATCGAGACCCCTGTGGTACAATGTGGACCAGTCACCCGTGCTCATCCTGGGTGGCATTCCCAACGAGAAGGCCCTCATAATGACCAGCACCAACTTCAAGGAATTCTCTCTCGTGGAAGTGAGTGGTGCAGGGCAGACAGCAGGCTGCGGTCTCTGGGAGGGAGCGGGGACTCAGCCCTCGAATGGGGGGCCTGCAGAATGGGACCCCAAAGATACCAGTCCCCACCAGATAGCATGAAGGAAGGTTCTACTGCCAGGTGACCCAGTTTCAAATCCTAGTCCTCCCACTTCCTCACTGACCCTTGGGCAAGTTACCTCCCTGGCTTCAGATTCCTATCTATGAAATGAGAATAGTATTTACATTTATATTTATTTTTTAAAATCATTGTGAAGGTAAGTTAATAGCATCCATCACGAATGGTATATGTGCCTTAGTGCCTTCTACACTCAGGAAAATTCAGCACTGACTTACACCTGGCCCTGAAAGTTTCAAATTAGGAGTCACAGGCCCATATTGTCCCAGAATGGGGAAGAAGCATCTGAAGTCAGGTTCTTGGGTTTCAGTGGCAGAAACATGTTTGGATGAGTTACTGCAGCCACCCGCTGAGCTACAGCCCTGGTTGGTTTATGCAGAAAAATGGATCTAGTGGGTGGGTGCACGTAAGCAAATTCCCATTCCATCCGTGACCGCCATCCAACCGCCCAGCCAGAGGGGGCTGGACACCACATGGCTGCTAAACCAGGTTACCAGGGAGTATGGGGAGAATACTGCCCAGAATGGAGGAGGAGCCTGGAGCCTCAGTCACACAGGAGGCAGGAGGGTCCCCGAGCCCAGCAATTTGAAGTCAGCCTGAGCAACATAGCGTGATCCTGTCTCAAAATAAAAGAGAATTAAATGAAAGAATTCAGGACTTCTCGCTCAGCCTGACCCAGGAGTTTTAACAACGTCGCCACCAAGCCTGGGTTTCTCTCTCCATCTCTTGGACCTCATTCCTCTGTCTTGACTTGTTCAAAATATTTCTATCCTCTGGCACCAAAGGCTGTGGGGCCTTGTCTTCCTAGGACCACATCCAGTGGGAAAGAGCTTCCCCTACATGCCCCAAGGCTCCCTCCTGGTGGCTCAGGCATTTGTTCCCCCAACGTAATCCAGGGGAACCCAACACAGTGCTTTTGAAATTGAATGAGTTGGAGCTGGTGTGGTGGCGCACACCTGTAATCCCAGCAGCTCAGGAGGCTGAGGCAGGAGGATCGAAAGTTCAAAGCCAGCCTCAGCAACTCTACGAGGCCCTGTCTCTAAATAAAACACAAAAAAAGGCTGGGGATGTGGCTCAGTGGTTAAGCGCCCCTGGGTTCAATTCCCTGTAACCTCCCCAAAATTCAACGAGTCAGAACCCCCAATCTTTGCTCAAAAAAAAAAAAAAAAAAAAAAAAAAATCCAGCCGAGCCTTAGCTTCCCTTTTGCTCATGGATGTAGGAGAACAGGGAAGTGCAATGAGCATCTGATTTCACAAAGGAAATCTTCCAGAAAACAGCGTCAACCTGAACGTTGTCAACAGGACTGCAGGTTAACATGGGGACTCATCAAAGCCACAAGCTTTTTATGCCGGAAACTGCTGCAGCAGCCCCCTTTGGGCGGCTGACAAGACTCTTTTGGGGATGATATTTTCAGGGACTCTTCTGATGTTAATAGGGGAAGAAGTGGGAAATTCACTGTTTTTTCCTTGACTTGCTGGAATTTCAGCAGCACAGCCTAGAGTTTTGCTTTGATTTATACTTTTTACTGAAAAACATTAGAAAATTCCGTTTTAGGGAAAATTTTCGGACACACCAAAGGAGAGAAGGACAATGAACCCAACCTTAATAACTAACAACATTTTGTCTTTTTTTCTGAAACATTTATTATTATTATTATTCCAGGGATGGAACCCAGGGAGACTTAGCTACTGAGCCACATTCCCAACCCATTTTTTATTTACTTTTTATCTTGAGGTAGGGTCTCTCTAAGTTGCTGAGGCTGGCTTTGAACTCGCGATCCTCCTGCCTCGGCCTCCCGAGCCGCTGGGATTTCAGGTGTGCACCACCGCCGCGGGCTTTCCTCTTTTCTCGCTGTTTGTGCTCGTGGTGTGGGGATCAAACCCCGGGTTTACACCGCAGCCACATTATTGTTTCAGTGCCAGGGATGGAAGCTGGGGCGCTCTGTCATGGAGCCACATCTCAGCCCTTTTTATTCTCGTTTTAGACAGGGTCTCACCAAGTTGCCCAAACTGGCCTGGAACTTGCAGTCGGCCCGCCTCAGCCTCCTGGGCCATCAGGATCACAGGCGTGTGCCACCGTCCCCAGTTTATTTATTCTTATTTGCCTCCCTAAGGTTGCCATTTCCGTAGTCGTGTTAAGGGTTCAGCATATGAATGGGGGCAGTCCATTCTGTACTAGTCCATGTTGCCTGTAAGCCGGTGGTGAGCTCTTGATTAAACTTGATTTAGTCAGTCTCCCAGAATCTAAGAACCCTCCACTGTCCTGCTGTTAATGATATCGTCAGCATTAGTAATTAACTGGTCACTAGATTCAGGTAGTATTAACCTGACAGTTAAGTTAAGGTAGAGCGAAAGTGTGAGCATGAGATGTTTTACATCCACATGGATACAGCCTTGACTGTAGTGAGGGGCACAGGGACCGCTGAGTGCCGTTGGGCATGCTGTGCACTGCTCAACTCCAGGGGGTACATAATACCCAAACTGGCTCAGGTCTCTCATCTGCTTTTCTGGCCCATGTTGGAGATGTTTGGCCTCCAACGTGCCGCTGTAGGGTGAGCAGGGAGAGCACCCTGGGGAACTGCATGTGTCCATCCCAAGCAGTTAGAGCAAGAACCACCCCACCCCGACCCCCAAGGCAGGACATGGGGCTGAGGCCAAAGTCACCAGCTCACCACTAGCCTCTGCTCCCCTGCAGTTGAGCATTGACAGTTGCTGGGTAGGTTCCTTCTACTGTCCCCAGGCTGAGTTCTCAGCCACCATCCATGACGCCATCTCCACGGAGAGCACGCTCTTCATTCGGCAGAACCAACTGGTCTACTACTTCACAGGCACCTACACCACACTCTACGAGGGCAGCCACAGCAGTGGTGAGGCTGGGCAGGGGCCGCGCCTGGGGTCCTTGGCACCTCAGGCAAGGGCACCCACTGTTGGAGCAGCTGGGAGGGCCAGTGGGGTCATCCGCCGGGACCTGGGACTGGGATTGCCATGGTGGTGGGGAGGGAGCCACCCCTGCCCCTGTACCGAATCATCGCCAGCCTGAATGACCTTCCCCAGCCTCGCCAGGCGGGGCACAGCCAGGCTTCCCCAGGCCTTCCTGGAAATCGTGAGCCACCTGAGGGAAGAGGGGGCATGAGAGGGATTGGGGAGAGCCTCGTGCTGGGCAGGGAGATCCTGGGAGGCCAACCAAGAGAAAGACAGCCTAGGAGGCCATGTGCGGCCAGACGGGCACTGCAGCAGCTGAGCGGAGGGAAAGAGACCGGTCCAGCCTCCCCCGGGTCTATCAGCCCCCACAACCAAAAGAGAGATGTCAGTTATGGAGTCATAGAAAAATGGGCTGTGATGTATGTCACATTCGCTGATACATGTCCCCACGTCTTCATTTTCTTCCTTTTTTAGGGTCCTTTACTTTGTACCAGGGATTGAACCCAGGGGTGCTTTACCACTGAGCTACATTCCCAGGTCTTTTTGTTTTTTATTCTGAGGAAGGATCTCACTAAGTTGCTGAGGCTGGCCTCCAGCTTGTGATCCTCCTGCCTCAGCCTCCTGAATCCCTGGGATTACAGGTGGACTCCACTGCACCCAATTCTTATGGTCCTCTGACAGGGGGAGGAACCAAATTAAAATTGGCATAAGCCAAGGAAAATGGGTGTGTATTGGCTTACATAGCTGATGGTTGGTTGGTTTCAGGCACAGTTGGATCCAGGGGCTTGCTGTTACTGCCAGTGAGCCGCCTCTTGTAGAGGCCATGGTGATCCTACCGTCTCCCAGCAGTTGTATACTTCTGTGTCCCTCAGTGGCCCCAGGAAAGAACATCCTTTTGTTAGTGGTTACAGGGTGGAACGGTCCGATTTTCCCACCTTGGTCATATATCCAGTTCAGAACCAATTAATTGCTGTAGTCAGGAGAGTCCAAGAGAGGAGTCTGCCCAATCTGGACCTGAGGGACGGAGGATGGTCAGGGAGATTTTCTCAAAGATAGCTGGTGCCACTGCCCAGGGCCCCCAAACACCACACTGAACATGTGTCCCAGCCAGAGAGGATGGTTCATAGACTCACTGAGGCCAGCAGGATGAGACTGGGGGTCCCAGGCACTGGGTCCAGCAGCCTGGGCCTGAGCCCTCCTGCTTGTACCCCCAGGCAAATGGGTTCGCGTCCTGGCCAGCGAGTGTATCAAGAGACTGTGCCCCGTGTATTTCAGTAGCAACGGCTCTGACCACATCATAGCCCTGACCACTGGCAAGCATGAGGGCTACGTCCACTTTGGGACCATCACAGGTGAGGCCTCCCCGTGCCCTCCCGACTCAAGTCCTCGTCACTTGCCGCATGCCCTCAGGACAGGTTCCAGGCTGTGGGTTTGTCCCTGGGGGGAGGAGGGGGGCTGGTTATGCATTTGGACAGATAAGGTTTGGGAGGGTGTATTGTGTATCTCATGATGCGTTTAGTTTCAAAGGGCAGAAACCCAATTTAAAAATCATTTGCTGGGCATGGTGGTACACACCTGTAATCCCAGTGGCTTGGGAGGCCGAGGCAGGAGGATGGCGAGTTCAAAGCCAGCCTCCGCAACTTAGTGAGGTCCTGCCTCAAAATAAATGAAGAGGGCTGGGGATATGGCTCATTGGTTTAGTGCCCCCGAGTTCAATACCTGGTACCAAAAGGACAAAAAAAATCATTTAAGCACAAAGAATTTGTGTGTTTACATAAATGAAAGAATGGGGCCCAGCTTCTGGCATGGCTGACCCAGGGACTCAGAGGTGACATCCTCGGGACTCCACCTCTAGGCAAGCGAATGTAGTATAGTAACTACTTACTGCAGGTCTGGGGAAAGCCTGCTTTATCATAACCCGACTGCATGCTCAATGATGGTACTCATACCTACCTCTTTTGGTTAATATAAAGATTAAATAAATTGGCATATGTAAAGGCCTTAGGCCAGGCGTGGTGCATGACTATAGTCCCAGTGACTTGGGAGGCTGAGGGAGGAGGATCATGAGTTTGAGGTCAGCCTAGGCAACTCAGTGAGACCCTATCTCAAAAAAAATAAAAAGGTCTGGGGATGTAGCCCAGTGGTAAAGCACATCTAGGGTCAGTCCTCATTCACAAGCACGGACACACACACACACACACACACCCTTAGAACAGTGCTAGGGACACAGAGTGCTATGGAGGGGTTTATCATTATTAGCCCCTTGATTTGCCTTCATATTTAGGTAGAGACTCTGCTCATGATGTTTAAAGATGACCCCCAAGAGATCCGGCTGGGCAGGTGCTTCACCCCGGGCAGGTGTTCCCTAACACAAGCCCGGATACACTGATTGGTCTGCTCTGGGTCACATGCCCAGACAGAAGCCCATTACTGTGACCCAGGGAGATAGACATACTCTGATAGGCCAGGTGTGAGGGCCAGAGGGTGAGATCTGCTCCCTGGAGTCCCAGGGGCTAAGGGACAGAGGCTTGGGGAAGACAGGAGGGGGAGCTGGTTTGGTGGGCTGCAGGCAGACCAGAGTGGGACAAGAAGGGCTGAGCATGGACCCTACCTTGCTCCACAGATGGCCTTGTGTCCTTCGAGTTGCTGCCCAGGAATCAGTCCATGTGCCAAAGGATCCTTGGTATCCATCTCAGATGGGCCTGTGGCAGGAGGGCGGGACTGAGGGTGTGGGAGGGAGGAGGGGTCACCGGGCAGGAGCAGGAAGGCCGGTCTTGGGGATGGGTGGAGAGGAATGTGGCCTCACAGAAATGGGGCCACTCGACTCTCCCCTCCCACCTCAGCTGACAGATGCTCCATCACCTGGGCCACCTTCATCTCGGGAGAAAACACTCTCATTCTGCTGGTGGAGATCTACTACCAGAAGAGTGATGAGAAATACTACCAACTGGCCAACTACGACCTGAGTACCAGGGCGATGGCCGAGGGAAGCGGGTGGCAAGGATCTGGAGCCCAGCTGTGGGCCACCTGCCCCTTACAGAAGGGCACTTGCTAGATGAGGGCTGGAGTGGAGCACAGAGTAGAGGCCAAGTGGGCTGCAGACGCTGAGAGGAGCCAATGGGACTGGAATGAGGGGGAGCAGACAGGGACCCAGACTGGAGCGGTAAGCAGAAGCCAGGTCTGGAAAGCCCTTTTGCCCCACAAGAAGATTTGACTTGATTTTACCTGCAGTGAGACTAGGGCTACCAGATACAGTTGTACAGGCCGTGCACTGCACAGATCCCCACCTGCAAGCCCTGGGCCTAACAGAAATATGTCCTCTCAGAGGCAGGACCTTTTTATAGTTCACCTCAAGAAATTCAGGCCCAAGTGGGAAGCCAAGGGGAAGGGTTTTCCGGGGAAGTGGGGAAGTTGATGGTGTGCTTGCTGCTGTTTTGAAAGCTCGCTCTCAGATTTTACCATGTTCTCCCACCTATAGCAACTAACGAGATGAACATCCTCTATATGGTGCCACAGTTCATCCCTGATGGTACGAGGGGATAGCAGGGATGCCTTCCCAGGAGGGTGGCGGCCGGAAGGAACCCAGGCGCCCCCACCTCTCTGCTATACTCTCTTGCTTTGGTCAGCTCGGGGCCTAGAGTTCCTGATGATCCTGGGGACGGAGACCTACACCAACACTCCCATGGTACCCAAGGGCTTGTTCTTCAATGTGTACAATAACCTGCTCTTCATCTGGGGCAACTTCCTCCTGCAGAGGTAGGCCCTGTCACCCGCCAGCAACCCAGGCGTGCGCTGCCTGCTCAGCCTCACTAAGAGTGAGGGCCCTTTCTGAAGTCACCAAGCCTTCAAAGGATGGACAGATCCAGAAGTTACCAGGACAGGGATGGGGGAACAGGGGTGGGGAGCTGTGCGTGTGTGCTTATTATGGTGTCTGGTGCATGCTAGCCAAGCACTCCGTCTCTGAGTAGAACCCCAGCCCTGCGAGCCCGCTCTTAAAATGGAATCTTAGGGTGGGACCCAATGTTTGTGAGCAATAGAAAAACATTTTCTGGGGTCAGTTTAAGATTCCCCATCTAGCAACCCTTGAGGAGACGGAGAGATGGAGACAGGGCAGAAGGTTACCCTGGGGATATAAGGTGGGGACAGAAGCTAGAATTCCAGGCTCCCTTGGTGCTTGTTCATAAGGCTAGTGGAGAATGGAGTCAGCGGGTCCTATGTTGTACAGGCCTGGGCCAGGGAAGCAGGCATGCGGGACGCCAGCTGTCCCGGTGCCCTGAGTTCCCCAGATCTGCCCTTGCAGTTACAACACAGAGAACTTCCTCTACCTGGCGGACTTCCCCAAGGAGTCGACCATCAAGTACCTGGTCAATTCTTTCCAAGGGGATGTGGCTATCGTCACCGAGACTGAGGAGGTGGGCTGCCCTGCCCCTCTCCCTGCTACCTCTCTGGCCACCCCCAAGCCCTCCACCCTCTGGGAACCTCGGGAAGGACAGAAGAGGCTCCATTTCTAACTGAGAGTCCCGGAACTCACACACGTTTGTAGTTTTGGGTGCTGGGACTGAACCCAGGGCCTCACGCGTGCACGGCCAGTGCTCTCCTGCAGAGCCACATCCCCAGCCATGGAGCCCTGGAATCCAGACTAGGAGCCTTTCCAAAGTCGCCCAGCAGAGTGGGCCAATGGGCAGTGATCTCATTTCCAGGGGAGGCCACTGTCATTCCACTGTGCAGTAGTTCTTTCCATAAATATTAAACACTTACTATAGGCCTTGACCTGGTGTCAGGGACACAGTGGTGACAAGGTCAGCCCTGGGCCCTGTCCTCACATGGTCACTGTTCACTTGGAAACACAGACCTGTTCCCAGACAGTGACAGCTCACTGTGGTCAGGATGGCAAGGGGAGAAACAGCACCCAGAGAACCTGACTTGCTCTGGGTGTGTGCGTACCAGGGAGGGCTTCCTGGAGGGGGAGAGCCTGCAGGCGGGAGGGGTGCCCCAGCTGAAGCGCAGGAAGGGGAGGTCTAGAATCAGATGTGTGGAGAGCAGCGTCCATCAGTGTAGAATGGGAAACAGGCCCAGGGACTGGTGAGACCCTGGAAGCTACCCGGAGTGAGAAGGTAGAGGGCTGAGCCCTAGGAACCCTGTTTTCAGGGGGTTACGTGTTAGGGATGCTTCAGTTGCAAGTGAAAGAAACTCCAGCAGGCTGAAGCAGTGAGGGAGGTGATCGTGGCAGGGCTGGGGGCTGGAACCAGCCTCCAAAAGTAGAGAGAAGGCACTGTGGGCTCCTCAGGTCCTTCTCCAGGAGGTGACTCCAAGCTCGCGCCTCACCCTGGACTGAGGGAGAGGTAGGGCAGGAGGTCCCCATGGCCTGCACACACATCTGTCTGCTGGGTCCTCAGATCTGGTATCTCCTGGAGGGCACCTACCAACTGAGCAGGCTGTTCCCGTCCAAGGGCTGGGACATCCACGTCAGCCTGCAGGTGATGAAGCAGTCCTCACTCTATGCCTCCAACGAGACCATGGTCACTCTCTTCTATGAAGAGGACAAGCTGTACCAGGTGCCAAGCAGGCCTTCTCAGGGGGTGCACATGGGGGTGGCAAAGGGGGCTGACACCAGCTGACTTGGCCACTGTGTCTTGGCAGCTGGTATATCTTATACAAAAGCAGCAGGGCCACCTGGTGAAGAGGCAGGTGCCAGTGGAGAACGTGCTGTTGTACCAGCAGTACGACAAGTACCACGTGGAGCCAGAGGGGTGAGAAGGCTGGGCCGCACCGCTGGCTGAGAGCTCCCGTCCTGGGGATGGGACCGAAGCCATCCCAGTGATGACCTGGGGCTGGGATGGGGGAGCTCAGCACCTGGAAGCTCAGAGGAGGAACAGCACCCACGCTGGGAGGAGGGACATGAGCTCTGACCTGAAGGCTGAGGAGGAATTAGCCAGGTGACAGGTGGAGAAGGGCATTCCATGAGAGAGGCGTGGGGGACAACCGTGCAAAGGCCTGAGGCGGGAAGGAGTTTGGGTGTTCAAGAACAGAGAGAAAGTACTAGCCAGAAAGAGCACAGTAGTGAGGGGTGAGGGGTGGGGACAAGATGAGCACGGTGTTCACAGGAACTTGGACTTCATCTTGAGGGTCACGGGGATCCATGGATGGGACTAAACGGTGGGATAGAGAGCCAGATTTTACCACGTGTAATAATGATCCTTCTGGTCACCTGCAGAGAGGGTGGGTCAGAGGAACCCAGGGAGGCTGCTAGAGATGAGAGTGGGGTGGGGGGGAGATATGTGGCTGGGACTGAGGAAGCAATGGGATGGAATAGACAGAAGGTCAAGTCAACAGGCAAGTGGGACTAACCATAGAGGGGAGGGGCTCTGGCCTGAGGGACAGCCCAGGGTCCAGAGGCCTCTGGGAACTGAAGAGGAGACGAACTGAGGCCGAGGTTAGGGCTGGATTAGATCTGGGGAGCCAGTAGAGCAGAGGTGGGAGGCTGAGGCCTGGGGAGGCTCTTGATGCACTGAGCGTGGATATCAGCTGTCCACCCACCCCCCCCCCGCCCCCGACTGCTGCCCAGGAATTTCCGAACGCTCATCTTCACCAACTTCTGCCCGTTCGAGGTGATGCGCCTGGGGAACCTGCCTAACCCACAGGCCTACACGCGCCAGGAGCGCTACCTGGCTCGGCCCCCGATGGTCTTGAATCCCTCGGGCTTCCACACCGAGAACTCACTCGCGGTCTATCAGGGTCTCGTCTACTACCTGCTCTGGTTGCACTCCAAGTACGACAAGGTGGGCCCCTTGCAGGACGCTGAGACCCCACCCAGGGGGAACCCGCCTAGAGGGCGGGCCTGTGCAACGGAGCGCAGTCGGGTTGGTGTTCGAGGTCCAAGGGCGGGGCCGGCTGGCGAAGCTGCTTGCAGAGTGGTTTTGGGTTGCGGCGGTTGAACTGAAAGCCAGATTTGGGGGCTGGGGTACCTATCTTCTGCTTTGGGTTATGGGCTGGAACCAAGACTGGGAAGGAGTCTGCGGCAGCCGCTTGACTAGGGATGGTCCCTGTTCCCTCCCCTTCACGGTGTCCCACGGTCTCTGCAGCCTTACGCGGACCCAGTGCACGATCCCACCTGGCGCTGGTGGAAAAACAAGAAACAGGACAAGGTAAGTGCAGAAAGTTGGCAGTGGGAAAGGGGCAGCGCTCAGACACCCCTGAGCGGGCGCTGATATCGCGGGGCGCATCCTGTCCGCCAGGATTACTACTCTTACCTGGCGAGCAACTGGCTGAGCGCGGGTGGCGTGCACATCGACATGGACAGTTACGAAAAGGTCTACGACCTCAAAGCCTACTACCGGCTGCCCGAGCGCATCTTCCTGGACAAGGGCGCCGAATACCACTTCTCCATCTTCCTGACTGCGCGCGGGCACTCCTTCGAGATGGGCACTGTGATCGGTCTGTGAACCCGGCCCAAGTGAAGGCCACGGGGCGGGGCGAGGGCGGCCCCAGTGTGTTTCTGGAAGCGCGAGTCTGGGGCCCCGGCACCAACCGAGGGGCTGGGCCTGAACCCCTCCCTCTGTCCCCGGCAGGCAGTGTCTTCAAGGTGCGGAGCAGGGTGTCGGTAGGCGTGGTGGTGGCTGACCCCAGCTGCACGGAATCCTTGGTGAAGCAGAGGGTTCTTGTTAAACGCAACTCGGTGCTATTCTTGGTGAGGCCTGGAACGGAGCTGGGATACGAGGGTGGGCACGGAGTTACTGGGGCGGCGCTGGCTTTTTTTTTAATTGCGTAGGAAACGGAGCCCCATTATCATTCTTCTTTTAGTTTCCGCCCACCCCAGCTAAAGTGTGTTTGAACCGTCTCTGGATCCTTGGGCAGGCCTGTATATCCTTTATTTCTGCCTGTTCCTTTTTCCCTACCCCAGGTTACTCTCAGGGATAAAAGCCTTTGCTATGACCAGGGCATTAGTGGACATCACCTCATGAAGACTTCCCTGATGGTCAAGGTGTGGTCCAACCTTAGAAGGGAGGGAGGGGACATGGGATGATGGGAATGACTGGGCCCATTGGTACCACCATCATCACCTGCTCTTACCCACAGGTGGTGGGTTCCTCCGGGTTCTGCTTCCAGAACACACACCTTGGGCCCCGCTTGCAAGTATTGGAGCTTGGGGTGCTGGGCCCGGGAGTGGGAGGGAAGGGGCTGGGTCCGGTTTCGACAGGGCTGATTCCCAATGCTTATCCTAGAATCCCATGGATGCACTTGTAATTCTGTCCCTTCTCATTCATTTGCATCATTCATACACCCACCATGCCCTCCTTTCCTCCATCTGAGTTTCCGAAAGTGAAAAGCTGTGTTCTTTCAGATACTTTTCTGCAAGGAGAAGGAAAGTGTCCCAGAGACAGGGCTTCTTTTCCCAGCTGGCACCAAGGCCCCAGTGACCAGCTTGGCCTTACTTCATTTGCTCACTCACATGTTCTGTGTTGATGCCTTTGGATTCTTGGTTCTTCACTAGTTTGCACGCACAGTATCTCCTTTGTGCACAGGCAAATGCTGAGGCTCAAAGAGGTGCAGACATCTACTCAGAGTAACCCCCCAGGGCAGCTGTAGAGGAGGGAGCTGGCCCAGAGCTCTTGTTCTCCCTGCCCACTCGCCAGCAGACAAGACTCTGGGGCTCCTCCCTCCTGACTTGGAATAACCCTGGAAGTAAAAGTCCACTTGTGATAGCCCCAGACCCCTTGGATTACATGAGATTTCATGTGATGAACTAAAGGAGCAAATGTGGCAGAATCTGGGTGAACGAGGAGGGAGATGGAGAAAGATGAGGTCAGAGCAGCAAAAGGGGTCCAGTTGTCTGGGCCCTGGGGGACTCTGAGCAGAGGAGGGACTCAGGTGTTCACAGGGTCCATCAGGTTGCATGTCATGTAAGGGACAGATTGAGGAGGGGAAGACAAGCAGGGAGACCGGGGAGGGGACCAGGTTGGACAAAATGAGGATGGAGGCAAAGGAGTTGAAGATTTGGGGGAGACAACGGGTGGGTTCTGGATCTTTTGGATTTCTGATCTTTGGTGTGATGTTGGGATGGAACCTGGGGCCTCTGCATCCTAAGCATGTGCTATAGCGCTGCGCTACACCCCTAGCTCTCTGGATCTATTTTGAAGGCGAGAAACAGCAGGATATATTGATGGACTGGATGTAGGTGTGAAAGGGGTTTCAAGGATGAGGCCAAGGCTTTTAGCCTGAACAGCTGGAAGGGACAGAGGTGCCATTTTCCAAGATATGTTCTGGGCAGATTGACCCTCAGATGCCCATTAGACCTCTCAAAGAGTGGGTGAGTTGATAGCTGGAAAGTCTGGCCCAGGCCTGGAATGGAAAATGCTTACTGTATGGCCACCAGCCTCTCTTCCCAGCCACTGTCAAACTGAGACCACCGTCTCTGGATGCCTGTGTCCCTTTGATGGTTGGGTGAAACTCCTGTACCCTTCCCCCAAATGGGCCCAAGGACTCTTCACTCTGAAGGCAGTGTCATCTGGGTCCCTGACCCCTGACCTCCATCCTGGACTCTTGCTTCCCTCATTTACTGAATCTCCTGTAGGTTTGTTGTTGGGGAATTCAAACTCAAGCTTAGACCTGTCACATGACTAGGAGTTCGGTGCTCCGGGGGTGTTAGTGTCAGTGGTTTTACACGTCATGAAGGTTTCAGAAGCCACTCTGTTCTAATTCCAGTTCTACCACTTAACAGCTGTGCGTCTTTGGATAATTGATAAGTTGCTTGACCTTTCTGTGCCTCACTTTTGCCATCTCTGAAACAGGATAATTAGTCTCTACTGTGCAGGGCTGTGTGAGGCTTAAGCAACTTTGATTATGTAAAGCTCTTAGAACATCACTGAGAGGCTTATATGTAGGAAGAGCTACATAAGTTATTACAAATAGTTTCCCTGGGCGTGATAGGCCTATAAACCCAGTGACTTGGGAGGCTGAGGCAGGAGGATCATAAGCTCCAGGGCAGCCTCAGCAACTTAGCAAGGCCCTAAGCAATTTAGGGAGACCCCGTTTCAAAAGAAAAATAAAAAGGGTTGGGGATGTGGCTCAGTGGTTAAGCGCCCCTGGGTTCAATCTCCTATATCAAAAAAGAGAGGGGAGATTGCTTGAATAATAAGGAACATCACTCTGTGGAGACAGCCAGGCAGAGTGGTGGTGTGTGTCAAAGGGACGTGTGCTCCTTGCCCCTGCGTCCCAGCACGAGGCTTTTCTCCTTCTGCTCAGGGCAACCTGATGGTGCCAGTGTTTATCGGCTGTCCCCCAGGCAAGCGCCTGGCCTTCGACATCACCTACACGCTGAAGTACATGCGCCTGAAGAACAAACACTACTACGACTGCATCTACCAGGACCCCGAGATGCCCTGCTTTCTCTTCCGTGACAGTGTGTCTGGTCCCTTCTTTCCACAGTTCACTGCGCTCCTGCTCCCACCGCTCTGCCCTGCCCCGTCTTCTTCCCTCCTTCACCTCCTCGCGGTCCATCAACGCCCCCACCCTCCCGCACCCCCCTCCCCCATCCTCTCTCCTACCGCCCCTCTTGGTCCTCCATCCACTCCTTGGACCAAGTTAATTTCTTCTCTTCCTGGTCTGACCCCTCTGACTCCACAGTGTTCTACCCCTTCTTCTTGATTCAAGATTTGGTAACGGGAGACTCTGGCAGTTTTAAGGGCAGGTAAAAGTGAGACCAGCCTGCGGCGGGGGCATCTAGAGGATGTCGGTGGAGGGATGCAGTACTCACGACCCCAGGCTGGTCCCTATGCACCTTTGCTCTCTGCTCCCGGCAGCTACGTGCTGAAGGTGGTGGGAGGCGGGCGCTCGCTGGACAGCATCGTGGACTACAACGAGGAGGAAATCTATCGCTACAACAGCCCCCTGGACAAGTAATCCCTGCGGGGCCCGCCCACAATCTGTGGTCCTTCCCCGGCAGCCCACGCAGCCAAGCGGGTTTCTTGCTGCAAACCCACCCACCTCTGACTCCCCGCCCCCCGCCCATATGCCTAAGCCCCTCCCCAGATCCCGCCCCGAGTACAGGGTTGCCCTCTGCGCTGACTGAGGCCTTCCTCTGTCCTGGCTGAAATCGCGTGGCCCTGCACAGGACTGATAGCAGTATCTGGACTACAAAGACCGCGGGGACCACCCACGATATGGCCTTCTACATCATGTCTTATGAAAACTCGGGCATTGAGTGAGTGCGCACGGGCCCTTGATCCCCACCTGCACATCAGGCCTACCACCCTTTATGCCTCTGAGAGGCTTCTAGAGCCTGCAGCCAGCTGACTGCCTTTGTGTTCCTCAAGGGAGGTGGGGGCGCTGATCTGTGTGGAGCGGGACCCTCTGTCTGGAACGCTGGGCCCTCCTGCTCTTTCTTCAGTACTTAGATGAGATGCCCTTTCAAGGAGCAGGACTTCTCCCACTGTTTCAGGTTGGGACAGTTGCCTCTTCTTGGCCCCCACTAACTCCCCACCAACGGCCCCCTGCCTATGCCTCCACACCCCATCCCTAACTCCCTGCTGTGCCTCCCCATCCTGGCCTGACCGCTGTGAGCCGTCACTGCCTCTTGTGGGGTCTGTCTCCCTTTACAGGGTCAGATCCTGAATATAGACTCAACATAGTATTTTCTGAATGAAAGAATGAACAAATGAATCATTCATGTAGACATTCATTGACAGTTAAAGGGAAGCATTAATGAATGAAACAGTGAGGGAACAAATTAGCATATAGGGGTGAATATCTATTTTAGAGGCAGTGAAACGCAGGAACGTGCTTCCATGAGTAATCGAAGTCAAATGAACAAGCCCATGGAGTTGCACCTGACAGTGTTCAGCCCATTTATTGAATAACGAATAAGGAGACCACGTGACTGAAGGTGTGGGTTTGTAACTAGTGAGTGAAGGCAGCAAGAGGTGAATGAGGAGATGGCATGCCACAGGTATGAGATCCAGAGTCCAGACGAATGCACGTAACAGAAACAGCAGATGGAGGCTTGAGGACAGGAGGAGCGGAATGAATGAACTAGGTAGCTCTCTTGGATGAATGGATAAAGGAGTTGATGAGAGAAGGCCAGAGGCTGCACTGGGCATGCTCACCCAGCCTGTGTGCGGTGTAGGAAGGAATCAGAGCTTGGCACCCATGGTTGGTAGCACAAGTGCTTGAATTTGCGCTCCCAGGTGGCTGTGTTTGGAGAATTCCCCATGCTATGACATGACCCCCCGAGGCATCTTCCCCCCTGAATTCTACTTCAAGGTGCTGGTGAGCAACAGGTGAGGCGCCATGTGTGGTCAGGTGGGGGGTTGAAGGTGTCCTGTGGGGTGCTTGATTGCTTCCCCAATCTTGGATTCCATCCTCCACCAGAGATGTGGACAACAGCACGTACTGTGACTACCAGCTCATCTTCCTGCTGCACATCCATGGGCTCCCACTCAGTGCCAAGCGGGCCCTCTTCCTTGTCATTGTGAGTGGTGGTCTGGGGCCTGCCCCGCTGGTAAGGCGCGGGGTCCAGTCCGCGGGGTACACACTGTGCCTGCTGTATGGGGCCTGCAGGTTTCCGCCAGTGTGCTCGTGGGCCTGGTGATCCTCTACATCATCATCTGCCTCCTGTGGCCCTATGTGGTGAGGGCCTGCAGCCACCTCCGCTGGAGGATCAATAACATCATTGCCTCGGAATCCTACTACACCTACGCCACGTCTTCCAGAGTCTTTAGCTTGTCATCTCAGCCGAGTTTCGAGGCCATCACCAAGGTCCCCTCCCAAGTAGACACCAAGGTGGAAAACCAAGAGGATCAGCCTAACTTGGAGCCGGCCGAGGAGAAGCAGCCCGAGACCTAAGCCTCCAACCCTCAGCCTCCCTTAGCTCTCTTTAGATATGCAACCTGTCACCTGCCCCAGTTCACTTCTTTTTCAGACTCAAATAAAGCCTCATTTCAGGACCATTAATGAATCCTCATAGGGGTTCATGCTTAGTTGATTTGTTCCAGTACAGTTGCACAGATTGCTAAAATATCAAAATTCAGCACTGGGTATGGTGGTACACACCTGTAATCCCAGCTCCTCAGGAGGTGGAGACAGGAAGAGAAGTATGAGGCCAACCTCAGCACTTAGGGGAGATCCTGTCTCAAAAAAAAAAAAAAAAAAATCAAAATCTGTCTCTACCAGTTAGCAAATAGCTGCTTCTCTGTGTGCCTATCATGTTCCAGGAAAATCCATGGTGAAAGAATCAGCTATCATACATGAATTGTACCATGAGACTAAAGAAAGAAGCAGACAGATCCAGATTGTATAGAATGAAATTCATTGGGGACTCATTAAAACAAGCATGTTTAAGAGCAGCAGTAAGGCTCAGTGGGTCAGAGGGAGAGAGCTTACGTAGCAGTCGAGATAGAAGTGGCTTTCATCCAAACCAGACTTTACCTGGTTTGTCTCAAGTTAATGTCCAAGATGGCAGGCATGTTTCTGATGCTGATGTTGGGATCCAGCTGTAGAACTCCGCACACTCCTCTAGTGATTCTGTTTATTTGAAATGTGCTGCGAAACTATTCTGGGAAAACAGATCTGGGCTCCTCAAGGACAATCATGACAGTTATGACTCAAGATGACTGCCGGATCACTCTGCCATCGATTCCACCCTTCTCCAGCATGTACCAGGCCTCCCTGCTACCTAGCAGGGTCCTTTACGACCAAGGCCCATTGCTGTGGACTGTAGTCTGTTCTGATTGGTTAAATATTTTGAACGCCAACATCTAGTGGCTTAAGGAGGGAACCCTGAGAGGTTAGGATTTTTTAATTTTAGTTGCAAGAGGTAAAAATTTCACTCAGATAGTCTACATAGACATGGTATCATAGGTTCCTCTGTCCCCCACTAGCATTGGTACTGGGGATTGAACCAGAGGCACTCTACCACTGAGCAGTCCTTTTTATTGAATTTTGAGACAAGGTCTGGTCTTGAATTTGCCTGGTTTTGAATTTGTGATTCTCCTGCCTCAGTTTCCCTCCCCAGTCACTGGGATTACAGGTGTGTGCCACCAGGCCCAACTGAGTTTTGTTAACATAAGCTACAGATACAGTTTGAATCAGATATTCTCAATGTCTGCAGGATCCTGGCTTCATTTCTCAGTAGCTTTCCCTGTTCTGCTCTCTTCTGAGTGTGGGTCTCTGACCTCAAAGCAACCATCTTCATCGTCTAAGGCTGCCCATCCACATGTTCTATTGTCCAAAGAAGGGCCTGGGATCCAACGTTGTGAGTGTCCTGTCAGTCTACACTGACTGGATGAGTGTGGGTCACAAGAGCACCACCTTACCAAGAGGGATGGGGGCAATGACTGGTTTAAGCCAATCAGATCTCACTCCCACCTTAATCTTTTGCTCATGTGTCCAGGAGGGCAGTTCTAAGAAACTGTGCTTTCTGGGAGAGAAGAGAATGGACCTGAAAAAAAGAAAGGTACTCCCACACTCTATTCCCTGTCCATCCAGTAGTCTCAATCCAGTCCATCTCCAGGGATTCATTTTTAATTTCTATTTTTTTGTTGTTGTTGTTGTTACTGGGGATTGAACCCAGAGATGCTTTGCACTGATCTACAGCCCCAGTCCCTTTTATTCTTTGAGACAGGGTCTTGCCAAATTGCTGAAGCTGGCCTTGAACTTGCAATCATTTTGCCTCAGTCTCCTGAGTCCCTGGGATTACAGGAGTGCACCACCAGACATGACTCCTTGTTTAAAATACTTTAAATGCCACGATTTATTTTACATAGTCATTCATGCAACAAATATTTATTGACTGTGTGCTAATATATGCCAAATATGGAGAGAGGAATTCAGCAGTGGAGAAAACCGATAAAGATCTCTGCCCTCATGGAGCCAACATGGAGAATTTTGAGTTCATTTTGAGAAAAAGTAATGCCAAATAGGCAGGAGTAGTAAAATTTGGTATGAAAAATTGGAAATTATCTGCTTCTATGTGGCATTTAAAGCCATAGGACTGGATATTCTTTGTAAACACTTTGTGCTTTTTTGTATAAATTTGTAGAAAGATGCCAACAGATGCACTGAGAGACTAGAGACCTAAGTTCAAATCCCAGCTGCTAGAGCTTTGGAAGGTTACCCAGCCTCTCCATATCTCTATGAGATATCTCTATTATATATGGTATATATTTATGAAACTACATAAAAAGATGTACTTTTTTATATCTCTATGAGAATAACAGTTGTTCAAATGGCTCCACACCGCCACCTCTTGGCTTGTAGAAGCTACCCTGAAGATGGAACCTCCAGAGAGTAACATAGAGCCCTTAGCGAATAGTCTGAAGCCAGGAAAGCCATATTGACTACGGGAGTGGGAGGAGGGCGTTGAGACGTTAGGACAAGCCGACTTCCGGTCGCCAGCTTGAGTGACAGCAGAGGCGGAGCTCCAACTGATATGTTCATTAAGGGCAGAGCTTCCAGGACATCGCCCAGACAGCTACCGCACGCCACCCGCGGCGGGCAGAGGCGGGCAGTCGTAGCTCCGCCCCCGCCCTTGGGCTCCACCTCCCGGCCCCACTTCCGCCGGGCGAGCGTCTGTAGGCGTCGCTGCCGTAAACTAGGCCGGCGGTTTGCCGCATCACGGAAGATGGCGGCCACGACGGTGAACGGAACGACCGGCGTCTCGAGCTCCGGGGCTGCTGCGGCCTCGGGCGCCGTGCTGCAGGCCGCGGCCGGCATGTACGAGCAACTCAAGGGCGAGTGGAACCGGAAAAGCCCCAATCTTAGCAAGTGCGGAGAAGAGCTGGGCCGTCTCAAGGTAGGGGTTGGCGGGCCTAGGAAGCCAGGTGCTTAAAGGGGTGCTACGAGTGGTCTGATCCCAGCCAGGGTCCGAGCCACCGGAGAGGCTTCGGTGCCGACGGAAACAGCGGGTCTGGAGATCCGCGACGACAAAAGATTCGGAACAGCCGACGTGCGAACTCGGAGCGGTCAAGCCAGAGAGGGCTGGAACGGTCCAAGTGCGGCCCCAGGGGCAGCGGGCGGGGAGGGAGTGATGGAGAGGCGGGTTGTGGCAGATCCAGGCGAGGGCTTCGGATCTTGCCGCTCGGAAGCCAGCTGATCAGAGGGGCAGGGTGCGGTATCGGGTTTTTCCGAAGGCGAGTTCCAGTCAAGACTAAGTGGGGAATGAGGACCGCAAAGGAAAACCTGGGATGGTGGGGTGTGCGGAGATGTGTAGCTGAGACCTGGCCAAGCGAGGGTCTGAGAAATCTGAGGTTAGGGGAGCATCTGTGTGGAAAAGGGGACCAATCAAGTTGTGGGGGCAGGACTGAACCTAGAAGAAAAAGAATATAGGGTTCAGGGTGCTTCAGACCAGGTGTGTTTGGGAAAGAGTATAAACATCGTATGCTGGACCAGGTTACTGAGTCTAATAAGGAATGGTGTATAGGCTGGATTTGCAGGGAGGTTAGTGTCCCTCCCTACTTGTAGATTTTGGGGGTATCCAGCTGTCCCTCCCAAAGAGTGTGGGGAAAATCTTCCAAGAACAGAGGTGCTTGTGTCCCTGTGACTCCATTGGATCAGGCACTGGAGTGTCCTTCCTGTTTCCCCAGTGGGACTATTAATATATATGATATGAGGTGATCCTAAATGAATGCTTGTTTGTGTTCAGGTTGTCTTCTGAGTGCTTTATGAGGATTGGCTCCTTGTAGGACTCATAACAGTTTATGAGTCAGGGATGATGATTAGTTTCATTTTCCAGATAGGAAAAACAAACCCCAGAGAGAGCAAGTAACCCGTGTGTGTGTGTGTGTGTGTGTGTGTGTGTGTGTGTGTGTGTGTGTGTTTCTGGGGATCACACCCTGGGCCTTGCACATGCTAGGCAAGCACTCTACCACTGAGCTACATCCCAGCCCAGTAACCTGCATTTGAAGTCCCACCTTTCCTTCCTTCCCTCTTTTCCTCCCCATCAGCTGGTTCTGCTGGAGCTTAACTTCCTGCCAACCACAGGGACCAAGCTGACCAAACAACAGCTCATTCGGCCCGTAAGTGTCCCTGGGGTTGGGGAGTGATGGGCTGAGGGTTGTGGTAGGAATGGTGCTGTGGTTGCGGAGAGGGAACCCAGTCACCTCATGAGAGCTTGCCCTGTCACTCACAGGTGACATATTGGAGATCGGGGCCCAGTGGAGCATCCTTCGCAAGGACATCCCCTCCTTCGAGCGCTACATGGCTCAGCTCAAATGCTACTACTTTGATTACAAGTGAGGTTGGGCCCTGCCACCTGGGAGGGATGGTGGTTACTTGGCAACTCATATGTCTTTTCATCTACATGGGCCTTCTTCCTTCTACTGGGAACCTCTGATCTGCCTAGTTATGTACCCCGAGATTGTAGTCAGGGGGTTGACTTGGAGGTCCTGAGACTGGGATTGTATGATCTAATTTCTGTTGATACCCAAACCACCGACTTCCCTTGCCTATTCCCACCACTACATCCCGTCTGCCCAGTGTTGGCCATCATCACCTTTTACCTGCCCTGGCTCCAGCCTTGCCCCATCATGCTGGCTTCATGTCTGCACAACAGCCAATGAGATCTTCGTGACACTAAAAAAAATTCTTTTTTTTTGTGTGGTGGGGATTGAACCTAGGGCCTCACACATACTAGGTTGAACCTCTACTGATGAGCTGTACCCCTAGCCCACACATTAAAACTCAACCCCTCTTGACCCTCTGCTCAGAAACTGTCATGACTGTCAATGACATTCAGGCTGAAGACCAAGTTCTGTTGTGTGGTCTCCAATGACATCCTGGCGCTTATACCTCTGCCTGGGCCCGTCTATCCTGGTACTGACTCTTCTAATTGTATTTCTCCATTCCAGCCCTGTCTTCCTGCTGGGCTGTGAGCTTCCAAAGGCATTGGTCACTGCTCTGTTTTTAGCACTGCCTATTGCAGTACTTAGCCCAGGCCCAGAGCAGGGACTCATTTGATGTGTGTAGAATATAAAACTGAATGACATCTGCATGAATTAATGATTAAAAATTTGACATCAGACAAACTGGTTTGAAACATCCTGCCACTTACTGATTATGTGGTCTTGGGCAAATAAGCTCACCTCTCTGTCTCAGTTTCCCCCTTAAAGTGGGGGTGATGATTGTTGGCATAATCATATTGAACACTTATACAGTATTTATTTGGGTGAGACTCTGTTCTAGTCATTTTAGCTAGGTTAGATTATCTTATTCACTTAAACTTTATTTATTTAACTTATCTCTGTGAGAGAGATACTGTGGTGATAACCCATCTTACATTTGGGGAAATCCAGTCACTTTACTGAAATGAGGTCTCTTGCTGGGGTTGATATCACTTATAAGGGACTTCTTGCCTCTTTCAGCCTCAGTTTCTTCATCTGAAAACCCAGGGCCATACACCCCTTCAAGAAGAAAAAGGGTCCCTGGTGCTTGGGGTGGGGATGCTTACTAGGTCCCTAAGCCTCCTGTTTTTTGATTCCCCTCCCTGGTCCACAGGGAGCAGCTCCCTGAATCAGCCTACATGCACCAGCTCTTGGGCCTCAACCTCCTCTTCCTGCTGTCCCAGAACCGGGTGGCTGAGTTTCATACAGAGTTGGAGCGCCTACCTGCCAAGGATATCCAGACCAATGTCTACATCAAGCACCCTGTGTCCCTTGAGCAGGTGAGTCTGGGGAAGGGAAGGACTTGGCTTGGCTGAGGTGGGTAGTGCTGGGACAGATACTAGGGGAATGGTCAAGGTTCACCCACCTTGAACCCAAGGACTCCTTCGCTCATTCATGCAATAAATATTGAGCCCAAGCTCTGCACCATGTGCTGTGTTAGTTTTCAGACTGTACTATGAGTCATAGATTCTTTGATCTTGGGGAGATGACAGTGAGGTGAGGAAGCAGACAGTAAACCAAAAGTAGAAGTAACCTGCAGTCTGTCAGGTAGAGAATAATAATGAAGGAAGAAGGGTGGGGTGTAAGGGGCAGGGACAATTTAATATGGAGTGGTCAGGAAGGAGCTTTCTGAAGAGTTGGGATTTTTGTAAGACTTGCAAGGGATGAGAGTAAAACCATATGACAGTCCAGGCAGAGCAACCAGCCTGTCTACGCTGAGGCAGAAACTGCCTGCTGTGTTTGAGAAACAAATGAGTAGGGACAGGGGAGACTTTAGGAGCTGGGGTTAAGAAGTAGTTCTTGGGCTGGATTGTGGCTCAGTGGTAGAGCGCTTGCCTATCATGTGTGAGGCATTGGGTTCGATTCTCAGCACCACATACAAATAAAATAAATAAAATAAAGGTCCATCAACAACTAAAAATATATTTAAAAAAGAAGAAGAAGAAGAAGAAGTTCCTGAAGCTGAAGTTTCAGGAGGATTGGCTGGGGGAAGGTAGGGCAAGGAGGGCAGAAAGGACAGGAGGGCAGGCAGCACAGTTTGGTCAAAGTTGCTGGAGGATGAAGCTGTGGTGGATCCAGCTCCGTCTCCTTTTTATAATTGAAGATGAGGAGATAACAGTCCCAGGGCGAGCTAGGAGAGTGAGAGTGTGTGTGTGTCGAAGTCAGGGATGCTTCCTGAAAGAGGACGCTCCTGGTCTGGGGATTGAGTGGCTGTGTGGCAAAGGGTGTTCTGCAGAGGAGGGATGGTGGGGGCAGTGGTGTCCCTGTGCTGCCTCTTCATCCTCTCTTCCTCATCCTTGGCCTCTGCAGTACCTGATGGAGGGCAGCTACAACAAGGTGTTCCTGGCCAAAGGCAACATCCCTGCTGAGAGCTACACCTTCTTCATCGATATTCTGCTGGACACTATCAGGTGCGTGGGGGACCAGAACTCTGTGGGTTTCAGAAGGAGTTCGGACTCTGGCATCAGACAGCCCTGAATTTGAAATCCTTTCTGACCACTTGTGATCTGGGGAGGCCAGGCATGTTTCTTTTCCTCGCATTTTAGTTCTTTTACATGATTGGCCATGTATCAAACTTGAGCCTGGGTGTGGCACCCAGACAGTTCAGCAGATGGGGGGGCATGCTGCCTCTCTGAGAAGTGTTCAGTCCATCTGTGGACCAAAGATACATCCAGTGAGTCACGTAACCTCACCTCATGGGCACCTAAACTCTGGGGACAATCAGTTTTCCTTCTCTAGAATGGGGCCACCAAGTCTTACCCGCCCCTGGGGGTTTGCTGTTGCTTTGTACACAAGGGCAGGTGGGGCATGACATACAAGTCCCTTTTGAGGTATAAAAGGGTGTCAAAGTTGGTGGCAGAGCAGTTTCACTTAGGCAGTGTACAGATTGGAATGGGTTTCCATTTTTTGAGTGACAAAGGCAAGCACACAGACATGAAATAGTGAGGAAGACACCTAGTGGGTTTGGGTGTTTTGTTGTTGCTGGTGTTTTTTTGGAGATGGGGTCTTGTCTAAGTTGCCCAGGCTGGCCTTGCACCTGGGCTCAACTGATCCTACTTGCCTTAGCCTCCTGAATAATTGGGACTAAAGGTCTGGCTGGTTTAGGGAGGGACTTGTCTTTTTTTTAAGATTCTGAGGGTGGAACCCAGAGCCCTTACACATACATGCTGGGCAAGCTTTAGTCTACTAACCCTAGGGATTTGTTATGGAAGCCCTTACCTTTTCCAAACGAGCAGTTAATGTGTGAGCCCATACCTACCCTCTCCATGAGAGGTGTGACACTGCAGAAATGCACATGCTCCTCCCTGTCCCTGTTTTTCTTGAGGGCTCCCCATCCCAGCGCCACGCCCGTGACTCCATGCCTTGCTGTTTTGCTGCTTCTGTACTGTTCATGGATTCAGGGGACCCCTTAGGATCTGTGAAGTGAGGAATATGTCGAACTTGAAGCAGCACTTCTGTGAGGAGGGTTTATGTGAAGAGAGCCCCTCGAGGGAATCCCAGGCTGGATTTTAGACAGTCTTAAATCCTCCTGCCTCAGGGTGGCATTGAGAGTTTGGTTCCACAGTTCCGAGAGTCAGATCTGGATGTGGATCCTCTGTGGCCCTTGCCTGTTTTGTGACTCTGGTCAAGTTACTCCCCTGAGCCTCCCCCAGTGAAATAGGGCAGTAACATTCCAGCTGTCAGTGCTGATCTGAAAGGTCAGCTGACACCTGTCAGGCCTGGGAGGTTGTGTTCAATAACAAGAATGAGTTATCTTCCCACAGGGACGAGATCGCAGGGGTGTATTGAGAAAGCCTATGAGAAAATCCTTTTCACTGAGGCCACCCGGATCCTCTTCTTCAACACACCCAAAAAGATGACAGACTACGCTAAGAAGGTGGCTGGGGTGCAGGACAAGGGGCTGTGGAGCCAAGGGGTGCATGCTCTTAATAGCAGTGTTAGTGAGCAGTGGGGCGATCTAGAGGGAACAAGACTGTGCAGGGTTGAATCCAGCTGTGTGTGTGTCCTTAGGCAAACTGCTAAATCTCTCTGAGCTTTTGTATCCATAGAATAGAGTTTTAACATGGGATGAGCTTAGGCATAGCACCTGGCACCAGGTGGATGTGGGTACTCTGCACATGTTGTCTTTTGCTCTTTTTCTGTCTCCTTGGTACTGGGATTGAACCCAGGGGCCCTCTACCACTGAGCTACATCCCTAGCCTTTTTTATTTTAATTTCAAGACAGGTTTTCAACCAAGTTGCTCAGGGCTGTCCTTAAACTTGCAAGCCTTCTGCCCTATCCTCCTGAGTAGCTGGATTACAAGCATGCATGACCATGCTGGGCTGACTTTTGCTTTTATTAGAATTCCTTAGAAGTGGCGGCTTTTGCTGTAAGACTTTGCTCCATGTAGTGTGGAACATCTGAGCAGGAGCAGTGCCTCTGGAAATGGTGACTCATGGTGTACAGTGACTCTGGTGTCCCAGAAGGCAGGAGGAGAGTCAAGAGCAGGCTGTAGAAGGGGTGAAATTGAGTATGGGTGATGGTGATAGCTATTGATCACTTACTTTAGATCAAATACCATTTCCATGCTTCAAAGGTTTTGATTCACTGAATCCTTACAGTGGATCCAGAGAAGTAAAACCAGGGCACAGAGAGTGAATTTCTCTGCCTAGAGTTGTGTGTGTGTGTGTGGGGGGGGCAGATCATGAGTGTGAGCTGTGGCTCCATGGGCGGGGGGACAGCCTTTGGTATCACCCCACCCATCTCTCATTCTTCCCTTCCTGCAGCGAGGGTGGGTCCTGGGCCCCAGCAACTACTACAGTTTTGCCAGCCAGCAGCAGAAGCCAGAAGACACCACCATCCCCTCCACGGAACTGGCCAAACAGGTCATCGAGTATGCCCTGCAGCTGGAGATGATTGTCTGAGCCCACTGGCCCTGGGGCAGGGCAGGGCATGGTTATTTAAGAGTCATAGTGCAGGTTGTCCTCCAATAAAGGTGGATTGGACATTCGTTCTTCCAGACCCTTGTATCCCCCAGTTGGGATGGCAGAGAAACAATTATCATCTTTGGAGAACTTGGAAGTTTGGGGACTTGTGGGGGTTAGAAATAACACCCTCCATCTAGTCAGCCTCTGTCCAGTGGCTATTGTTCCTGGTCTCAAACACAGATGCCCTGTGGCACATGGAAGAGCACAGGCCCCAAATGGACACATTGGAATATTGGGCCAGGGCCTCTGAATCTTTCAGCAAAGGGTGTGAAGTGTCCCATTTTTAAAATGTTGGCAGTGGATTAAATAATTTTACAAATGACATGTGAAATGGAATCTGTCTTGGGCTACTACTGTAACCCCTCTGGAACAAAAGGGTGTGGGCTGTGCATAGGCTTGCTTTGCTTTTCCTCTTCTGGAGCCAGTACTGTGACCTGGGACCACCCCCATGCCGATCTACTTTTCCTGCCTGAAGTTCTTGGGAGGGTGTTTTAAGGTGGTAGTCTAAATCTGCTGAGCCATTTGTGGATTGTAGAATTTTCAAGAAAGTCATCCAGAGTTGCTTTTCCCCACTGTAAACTAGGAATGATCCTATCCGGAGTGATTTGTTCTGGAATGTGAACTTGGCATCAGGTCAACTCAGAAAGGAGGCTGATGGTGTTAAGGGAAATGCTACCTCCCCAGCCCTGGGCCCATCAGTGCAGATGCTAGATGAATGGACCCTCACTATTGCTGTTCTTAGGTCCAGCCATCTTACTATTTTCAGGACATTGTAACTTTGATGGGCTTCTGCCTGTGTCCCCACCCTATTCTTTCAGCCCACAGTGGGAGACTGACAGGCAGCTAGGCATCTGGATTGGTTTATTTATTGGCATGGAGGGGAAGGGCAAGAGGGCGTGACTGCATTCAGTTGGGATGGGTAGCCTGCAAGTCGTAGTGCTCCAGCCCAGCTACCAGGGAGCCAGCCAGCTTGATGGTGGCGACCCAGGGTGGCTCACTCAGGTGGTTGGTGGGGTGTGCTCAGCCTGGGAAGAGGGAAGAATCCACAGGGCCTATGAGGCCCCTGCCTCTTCTAGAGCTTCACTTTCTGTGTCTGAACAGAGAAGCTCCTGAAGGCTGGGAGAGTTGGCATGGGGCGAGGGGTGCTGGAGGATGCTGGGGGTCCTCCTGGATCTGGGGGCTCTGGAGTAGTCTTTGCAGCACAAGGGCTGGGTCATCAGTGCCCCCTGGTGTTTAAAGCCTTGCTCCCAGAGTCAGAAGTTGCCAGAGTGTAGAAGGGACTAGGTCAGGGCTTCCCCTGTCCAGAGGGGACAGGGGAACCTACATTTACTCCTTTGATTCCATCTCCCTCCCATCCCTGAAGAGCATGGAACATGGCCCCTCTGGGTGCTGTCAGGCATAGGGGTCAAGGCAGTGAATAAGGTCAGGCTCGCTGGAACCAGCGTGCCTCCCGGATGGCTCCAGAGAGTAGCTAGCAGGCCACAGGTCAGCTTGGGGTCTGAAATCAAGATGCTGGGTCAAGGTGTCCCCTCTTCCCAGTCAGGGCTCAGGAAAGCCCCTCATGGTTCTGAAGGATTGGAGCTCAGGTAGATTTGAGTTGTAGAAAAGGCAGGGTCTGGGGGCAGAACTTCAAAAGACCTGAATAGGAGTCTATCCGGGAAAATCTGGTTCAGGACTTAAAAGAGGTATGACTTCCCCTATTTTCCAGACTTCCCCCTCACCAGGCAGACACGTTGCGGGGCAGTCGGCGATGGCGTGGCTGGTGGCGGCAGTAACACTTGCACGGACAAGAGTTAAGCACCTGGAAGGGTGGCCAGTGGCGCACGGCGCCCGAGCTTGCTGCCCCAGCTGTAGGGGCCCCACTGCCACCACCCCCTCCACCGCCGCTGTCAGTCACGGTAGCTGCAGCCCGTTCTCGAGGACCATCTCCAGGGGCGCCGTCCTCACGGGTCACTCCTCGGGCCGCGCGGGGACCCTTGTTTCTGCGCGTGCGAGCCTTGATCGGTGGAGGCGCAGGTGGTGAAGGCTCGGCGGTGATGGGAGCTGGAGCTGGGGATGGGGCCAGGGCCGGTGCCAGGGCCTGTTCTGCAGCTGAGGCAGGAGGCAGCGCAGGGGTTGGGGCGGGAGCCAGGGCTGACTCCACACGGCCAGAGCTTGGGGTGGGTGGACGGGCCACCAGCAGCGGCGTTGACGGGGGCACTGGAGGCTGCGGTGTCGGCGGCGGCACTGGCGGCGGCGTGGCTGGTGGCGTGGGCGGTGGCGGTCGCGGCAACAACTGCTGTGGACCCGGAGGCCCAGGACGCACGGGCTCGCTATTGGTGGGTGCCGGGAAGATGAACATAGGCGGCGCCAGCAGGGCAGGTGCGGGCCTCCGGGGCCCGGGAACTGGGTGGGCCTGCCCTGGTGGTGGTGGAGGGGAGCCCCACGGCCCAGAGAGCGCTGCCGCGCGCCGCCTGGGAGTCCCAACGCCTCCACCAGCCCCATTGAAGCGAAAGTGGCGTTCAGGACCGTCGGGAGGGCTTACCCAGTCGAATTTGGGCTTTGAGCCTGGGAATGTGGTGTAGGGGGGCGGGGGTAGGGCCCGGGCGTGGGACGCAGGTGCCGCAGGGGGACCAGAACACCCTTCGCCGTCTCCATTCCCTCCCTCGGTTTCCTGGGCCCCACGAGGGACCTCTCCCAGGGTACGAGCAGCTCCAGGTGGGAGGGGTCCCTGTTTCAGGACCTCAGCGTAAGAGATGGCACCTGAAGCAGCGAAGAGTCCTCCACCTCCGCCGCCCCCGAGCGAGGCTTTGGCAGCTAAGGGACTCGAGGCTGCCGCAGGGGACAAAGGGGGTCCCGACTTGAAGGTGACTTTACATAGCAGGCTCAGGGCCGGACTCGGAAGCCGCAGACCGGGCCATTTCGCCTTCGCCCGCTTGAGGAGGCGCCCCTCCGCGGGCCCCACCGGCTGCCTGACCCTCGCCGCTGTGCCTGGCCTGGCTTTCTGTGAGGCTTGTGGCAGATGTGGCCAGAGCTGGAGTGATTCTGCGGTTCGGCGGCTGCCGGTCTGAAGGTGGCAGTGGTGGTGGCTTTCGTGGCTCCAGGGACGTCGGAGGGACTGGGGCTCTCGGGACAGGGTCCTTTTCAGTTAGTTGCCTGGGCAGCGGTGGCAGCGGGCGGAGACTCGGAGGGTCCCCCTGGCCGCGATGGCTCGCCTCCAACAGGCCGCGGATCCGGGGCACCGCAGTGCCCGTGGGTTTTCGCCACTTAGACGGCGCGGGCAGCAGGGTCCCCACGGGGGGCGGGGGTGGTGTGGAGACTGCGGCTGCAGCCGCCTCCTCTGGAGGGGGCGTCACTGGCAAGGGCAGTTCTAAGGTCAGGGGCAGGGGCGAGGGTGAGGCCTGGGGCTCCGGGTACCAGGAGTCCCGGGGGCGCGGAGCTGCCAGGGAACCAGACGCCCAGCCCTCGAGCCAGGGCGCATGGCCGGGGAGGAGGGGGGTCACCTCGGGCTCCACCAGGGACGTCCGGCGGGAGTCAGAGGTGCGGTCCGAGGCCTGCTCTTTTCGGGAGCCCCCGCCCGCGGACGGCTCCGACTGCACGTTCCCCATTTCCGACGGAGGTCGAGGACTGTGGTCAGAAAAATTTTAGCCAGTCAGTCCGCCAGGGCTGTGGGAACCCCACGACGTTGTCTGCTCCTGAACTTATCCGTCTGCATTGGCCCTGTCCAAGTCCTCCAATATCTACTCAGCTCTGGTCTCCAGTCTTCTGTTTCCAGAATCTCGACGCTCACGCCTACTTCCCCGTGTCCCCTCATAAGCTGCTGTTCAAAAATTTAGGCCCCAACCCCTTAAAGTTCTAAGATTCCATCCCTATTCCCTTGGCTGGTTCCTTAGAGCCATCCCTACACTTTGGCCACGCCCAGGGTCTCCAGACTTCAAGACTCAGATCTTGCCCGCCTTCCTGTCTGTCTCTCGGGCCACACCGCTAATGATGGTTGTGCCCAGTAGCCTACAGGAGCTCAGGCTTCTCTCCCAGCACTCTAATCGGTCTCCAGAGGCCTAGGCCCCGCCCCGCTCTCTGGTCCCGCCCCCGATTGTCGGGGGAATCCAGCCTCGACCTCACCCCGCCCCCCACCTGCGGTCTGACACTGCCTCTGACCAACAAATACCAGGTGTTCTGAGCATGCTAACCCTCCGACCATCCACTCTCTGTCGATCATTTGGATCCCTTCCTTTTCCCAGGCAGCGGTATATCCTCAAATCTCACTCATAAACTTCTTTTCCCGCTCCTGATCTACCTGCGGGTCTCGAAACTCAGGCTCTATTCCTTCCCCGAGCTCCGCCCTGTGTCCATACAAAAGACCCCACTCACCGACTCCTCCAGCCGACCAAAGTTCAGACCGCGGCCCCCTCGGCCCAGGGTAGGGCGGGGAACGGCCGTAGCAGAAAATAACCGAAAAGAACGGGGGTGCGGGTGAAGGCAAGTGGGCGAGGACAGCGAGGGCGGACCCCGAGATCTAGGCCCCGCCCCCGGGCTCGAGGCCCGCCTTCTGTGAGCCAGCTTGAGCCCGGCGCTTACGAACCTGGATCTCCCTTTGAAATACTCCCAAGGTCGTCTTCCCCGCCCCCCGGTCTTCTAGTCATAAGCCCCACCCCTTTAGAACGTTCTCTTTAGCTCCTCCCCTTTAGAATGCCCCCGCCCCTCCGTCCCCCTAGCCCCGCCCATTACCACCACTACTATGTAGCTCCTCCCTTTGGGACCTCTCCTCTTCCCCGCCCCCAAGACCATTTATCTCTAAAGCCCCGCCTTTTTAGAAAGCTGCAGTGTCTCTTTCCAAGGACCCTGTCCTTCCTCCGCCCGCCCAGAAGGTCCATCCACGTGGACCCACCCTTTCCATGACGCACCGTCTTGTCGGTTCCTTCAGCATCCAAACCTTCTCTTATTCAGTGCTTCCTCCAACCCCGCCCCCTTGCGAATTCTCCCCTCGCCCCTCCTCTCTTCGAACACTGCCAGGCACCCAGCCCCTCCCATTTAGAGCCCAAACTGTAGACCACCGCCTCTTTAGAACCCTGAGACCAGGCCTTGTCCCAGTCCCCTCCGTATATCTCGGGTACCAAAGGAGCGGTATGAGGCGTAAGAGTGGAAAAGTGAGGGATCCAACTCTGCATCCTGAGAAAATGGGGGCTGGGGTGGCCGTTCGTAGCAGCCTGTGGCCGGGCTCTAGGACCCAGCGGGCAAGTATGCCCGCCTGTCTCTTACCCCTCCCCCAAACCGCCCCCTCCCCCCCGTCCTCCAGGTTCCCCCTCCCTCCCCCCTCGCCCCGGCTCCCGGTGCCCGTCTCCAGCGCCGCCGGAGCCAGCGAGGGAGCCGGAGCGGACAGGAGGAGGAGGAGGCCCGCGTCGCCGCCGCTCGGAGCCCGGCCGGAGCCTCCCAGGCAGGTGCAGAGGGGCCGCGAGGGGGCGGGGGCTGACAGACCGCCTGCCCCAGTGAGGGGGCGGCCAGGACCGCGCAGCGCCTTCTGCCCACCCCCGGCGCCCCGCGGGCCCGGCTGGGAGGACAAGGGGATGGGGGCCCCAAACTGCGCGGGCAGCCATTGGGGTACCAGTCTCCATTTGGGGGTCCTGGACTTCCTTCGAGGACTCCTCATTCACAAAATTCCGTCCTGGACCCTCACCATTGAGGAACTCTGAGGACCACTCCCCCGGGGAACATAGATGTGTGAGGAGCGTAGGGCACCCCGAGATACCGGTGCCCCAGCCCAGCTAGGCCCTGGGGGGGACCCCTGCCCTTTTCCCCTGCTTCACCTGTTGTCGGGGGAGGCGGGCGGACAAAGGAAGCAGAGTCACGTGACTGCTCATTCACAAAATCCCATCCCATTGAGAAAAGGGGGCTGGGGGCGCTGCGGCCGCCCCTTCCCCTCCCGAAGGGCCGGGGAAACCCGGCAGCCTGCAGGTGGGGGAGGGGGCTAGAACTCGTTGCTTGGGTTCCTAAGGTGGGGACGCCAGGGTCCCTGTGCTGGATGTCCGTGAGGGGCTGGATGCTAATCCAAATTACTGGGGGGGAGGGCTACGTATCCAGAACTGGGGGGGGCAGGATGAGATATTTTGAAGGATGCTGGGGAGGGGAATCATCTCCCCACCCACCTCCCATCTCTCCCCCTTGGCTTCGCTCGGCTGGGACCTGAGGGAGCAGCCTTGATTTTTGTGAATGAACTGCTCCCAGCATATCTTCGGTCGCCGGTTTCTGGCTTCCTCTGCCTCCATCTCTTTCTCTCGGCCTCTTTCTGGCCATTTCTGGTTCTCTCCCTGCTCCCCGTCCATCTCCCCGTTGCTGGGTGACTCAGTGAGCTTTGCATCCGGTCTCATTCATAAATCCGGGAAGGGGTGGGGGGAAGAGAGCCAGGGTTTCTCACCCCAGCAGTGGCCTGGGTGACGGGTGTGGAGGCAGGGTTGGGAGCACTGGAGCTGAGTTGATGGGCCCAGAGAAATACATATGCGCAGGAACCCAACTGTGAGGGGGGACGCTGGGTGGGGCTGTGGGTATGTGCTCAGAGGGAAGGAGACCGGGTTGAGGGGATGAGAGGAGGGGGAGGGGAAGTGGAAAACTAAGGCTGTGGGCTGGCGATGGAAAAGATGGGGGGCAGGTGGGTATGGAGAGAAAAGATGGGTATCTGGAAGAAGGCAGACACAGGCAAGAAGAGATGTCACAAGGAAGAAAGGAACCATGCTAGAATAAAGTGGACATGAGGGGACAGACAGCTGGTATGGGTGGCTGAGGGTGCAGTGGATCCTGATGTGAGAGAGGAGGCCCGGGGGAGGCCAGGGTTGGGAGAACTCTGAAGGGGAAACAGAATTTGATTTCACTGACTGTTGTCCCCTGTCCTCCCAACCTCCTTCAGGTACATGGTGCGGGTCCGAGCCGTGGTGATGGCCCGAGATGACTCCAGTGGGGGCTGGCTGCCTGTGGGGGGCGGGGGGCCTCAGCCAGGTGAGCGTTTGTCGGGTCCGAGGGGCCAGGCCCGAGGGGGGGGACCCGCCAGGGGCACTACGTCATCCACGGGAGCGCCTCCGGGACCAGAAAGTGAGCCAACCCTGGGGCGTGGGGTAGGGTGGGGGCTGGGGAGGCAGGGGAATGGGCCGCACGCAGAGAAGGCAGGTTGTCTCCCAGCCTGGGAGCCCAAACTGGGACCTGGGGTGGAGTTTGGAAGCGACTCTAACCTACAGACAAGATCTGGGAATTTCCGGAGTGTTGGGGTATCAAGCAGGTCCTATCTACTCTGGTGGCCTTTAGTCTGTCACAGCAACCTCCTGACTGGTCTCCCTGACTAGTTCCTGCTCCTGGCTTTGTCCCCAGTCTGTTCCACAGGGGCCCTGCTGACACCCACCTCAGATCATGTCCCTCTTCCCCTTAGAACCCTCCCCTGGATCCTGAGTACCCTAAGTGTAGGGAGGCATTTGGTGGGGGTCTGCTTGGAATTGCTAAATACAGTTGACAATTCTGTGTGTGAGTTCAACAGGAATCACTGGGCTGTCTGGCCCGATTTGGAGGAACGATGTGGAAATTTCACCTGGGGATGTAGTAGGAAGATTCGGATTGTTTGAAAAGGCTTTGGGGGAAGGGCAATAGTTTTAGGAGCAATGTGGGGGGATTTGAATGCTGTGGAGGATTGTAGTGGTGTGTTAGGCAAGAACCTGAGGGAACACCCAGGGTGTTGGCCAGCATTGAGGGGGAATCTGGAAGTTTAATAAAAATATTTTTAGGATAAGGGTTTAGGAGATTCCTGAGACATCAGAATTACCCCCCCCACACACACAGCACATACACATATACACATATTTTTTTGTACTGGGGTTTGACTCCAAGGGTACATTACCACTGAACTACATTCCCAGCCCTTTTTATTTTTTATTGTGACACAGGTCTCACTAAATTGCTGAGGCCTGGCTCTGAACTTGTGATCTTCCTGCCTCAGCCTCCTGAGTCGCTAGGATTATAGGCATGCACCACTGTGCCCTGTGGGATTAACTAATATTTTGACATGTTCAGTAAAGGTTGAGGAGTGCTCTAAATCTGAAGGGGGCATGTTGGGTCATCAGAAAGGGGTTAACAATGCTATTAGGCAGTCATAAAATCTGGGAGTCCTACTGGGACATCACAGGAGAATATTAGGAAAATGTAGAGATCAAGTGTTTGGAGGAAATATTGAAGTATCAGAGACGCATTCCATAAAATTGGAGGATTATATTGGGGTGTCAGTCAGGGTTCAGGGGTATGCCTGGGATTGGGGAATGAGGTTGGTAGGATGTTGGGGTGTGCAGAGGGCCTGGGGATAAGGGGAAGTCACAGCCATGACCGGTCCCGTATCTTATCCACTCCCCTCCTGCCCCTTAGACCACCTTGGAGTGTACCCTGAGGCCAGGCTTGGTTTACAACAAAGTAAACCCTATCTTCCACCATTGGAGCCTGGGAGACTGCAAGTTCGGACTGACATTTCAGAGTCCTGCAGAGGCTGATGAGTTCCAGAAGAGCCTGCTGGCTGCACTGGCTGCTCTGGGCCGAGGTGAGTGTGCAGGCGGGGGGCACTGGGACTGGGGGCAGGCAAGGAGAAGCTGGGACCCGGGGACTCACTGTCTGCCTCTTTCCCTGCCCCAGGTTCGCTCACTCCCTCCTCTTCCTCCTCCTCCTCCTCCTCCCCTTCCCAGGATACTGCAGAGACTCCCTGCCCTCTGACGGTGAGTCTGGGGTGCCTCTGCTGGGAGGGCTGGGCTTGGTTCCTAGTCTAAAACCATTCCTGAGCACCTCCTGTGTAGCAGGCACCAGGCCACATGCTGGGGACACAAAATTGGGCTGAAACTATTAGTGTCAATTCAATCCCAGTTATTCTAGTTTTTTGTTCTATGATGAGTTACATACTTATTCAAGGGTACTTATTGAGCACCTTCTGTGTACCAGGCAGTATTTTAGGCACCGAGACACATCAGTGAACAAAAACGTTCCTTTTTTCTTGGAGTTTCTATTCTAGTACAGGAAAGGCTGGAAAAAGAATATATTTTATAGGTGATTAAATATTAAAAGGAAATAGGGCTGGATGTGCACACTGTAATCCTACCTACTTGGAGGCTGAGGCAGGGAGACTGAAAGCTGGAGGCCAGCCCTGGCAACTTAGTGATACCCTACCTCAAAATAAAAAAATAGGAAGGTCTGGGGCGTAGCTCAGTTCAGTGCTGGAGTGGCCCCGCATCTAATTTCCAGCATGCGGAGCACTTGCCTAGCATGTACAAGACCCTTGGTTTTATCCAAAAAAAAAAAAAAAAAAAAAGAGAGAGAGAGAGAAAGTAAATAGATGAACAGATGAAAGACAGTTCCATGTACCAGTTATTCAGACTACAAGCCTTGGGGGATGATCATCTTTTTATGCTTCTCGTCTAATGTGTCAGCAAATGCTGGTTCTACTTGCAGAGTGGTCAGAATCTGCCTCCCTCCTGGCCAACCTCGACTCCCAACTGCACCATCTCCACGGTGTCTCATTGTTACCACCCCCCTTCCCTTCCCCTCCTGTCTGTGTCCCACACAAAGCCTGTGGAACCCTGTGGACAGTTGAGTCAGATCATACCCCTCCCCCACCCAGAACCCTCCCAGGGCTTTGTCTTACTCAAGGTAAAACCCTTACAGTGGTACATAAGATCCCCCACCATCTGGCCCTGGGTTGCCCTCCTCCTCACTTCCCCTCCCCCAGCCTCACTGGCCTCCTTTTTCCCACTCCAGGGAGGCGGGCACACTCCTTTCTCAGGGCCTTGCACTGACCCTTCTCTCTGGGACACTTTTCCCCAGATTCCTACAGGGCTCATTCTCTTCTTTCTTTCAGGGCTTTATACAAATATCACCTTCCTTGTAATGCCCTCCCTAATAACCTTGTAAAGTCACAGTCTCCTACTGCCCCTTATCAGGTTCTAATTTTTTCCCATCTTCTAAGTATTTTCCTTCTTTGTTTTCTGAAAAGACAGCTTTCTTATCTAGTAGTTTACCCCCCATGTCAGCTCCATGAGGTGAGGATCTTCCGTAGGTTTCATGCTGCACTGCTAAAACAGGTACACAGTCATGTTGGTGAGTGTGTCCCTGGGTTGCATAAAGGAATGCACAGCCCGTTGGTGCATTTTGGCGCTTGCTGGGGATGGTGGGAGTTGCTGAGAATACTTGGGGAAACAAAACTTTTCCCTGAGCAGAAAAGGGGAGAATCTCAGGATGATGGGAGATGGAGGTGGGCGTGCAGCAGTCACCCACATTTCCTGTCTGTGGTGCCCTTATTTGAAAGATGCTCCAGCTCAAATCTGCACAGTGGCCTTTATGCTTGGCCTGCCATGAATGTATATTGAATGTAGTGAACAGAGGAGGTGGAATTATGCTCACCTTACAGGAAGCAAGTTGAAGGTCTGAGAAGTGGCAAACTTTAGCTGGTAAAGGACAGAAGCTGATTTGGACAGGAAGGTGGGCATTCCAGGTGGTGGTGGTGAGTCCCCCATAAAGGTGGAGTGGTGAAGATGAGGCAGCAAGTTGGCCGATGGCCAAGGATGTCGGGTAATGGGAAGCTGGATGGTTTGATGTTCTGTGGGCCGCTGAGCTAAGCAGTTAAGAGTCTAAGCTGGTAGTGCCAGCTGTTGGGAGGCTGAGGCAGGAGCATCACAAGTTCAAGGCCAGCTGGGCAACTTTGGGACATCCTGTAAAATAAAAAGGGACTGGGGCCAGGTGTGGTGGCACACACCTATAATCCTCCTGTGGGTGGGGAGGTTGAGGCAGGAGGATCTCGAGTTCAAAGCCAGCCTCAGAAATTTAGCAAGGCTTGATAATGTTACATTTACAGCTCTTCCTGTACTTACATGGGCGGTGCCCTTTACAGAGGGTCCTAACCACATTCTTATGAATAGGTACTATTATTATCCCCATTTTACAGAGGTGGAAACTGAGACTCAGAGGTGAGCTCATTTGCAAGAGTCAGTGGCAGAGCCCTGCTTGAACCCAGGCCTGGCTGGCCTCAGAGCCCTTGCTTTCAGTGGGAGGGGTCTATGTGGTGCTTCAGCTTGCGGGGGAGGACTCCCCGCGCTGAGGCTGCTGATCTCCCCCAGTCCCACGTGGACAGCGACTCGTCTTCTAGTCATAGCCGCCAGGAGACGCCTCCTACCGCTGTGGCAGCCCCCATCGTCACCTTGGAGTCAGCTTCTGCCTTCGGGCCGGCCACGCCCCCCCAGCGCCGCCGCTCCTCTGCTCAGGTGCGACCTCTGCCCCCCAGTAGAAGTTTGGGTGGAGTGGGAATAGATGCCGCAGTAGCTAAGGGTGCTGGAGCTGAGACGTGGGGCGTGGGTGGAGGGTGGTGAAGGAGGACAGGTAGATCCAGGGAGTGACTAACCTGACTTCTGAGCTGGAGAAAATGAAGGCCTCGGTTTCTCCGAGATTTGGACAGGGTTTCCCCGTATCTGGTGAGCGCTTGGAGATTTGGGGGAGTTCTGAATTCCAGAGGGACTGGGGGATTACGTGGATAATTTTTCAAGTACATTAGAAGGCGGTGGTACTCATGGAAGGGCTCCTTAAAACGACTTAATTCATGCGTGAGTGTGGGGAGGCTTGGTACCCAAGAGAGTAAAAGGGACCCAGAGACTGGATTCCTTAGTCCTGAAGGGGGAGTTGGCTGGGAGCTGAAGGTAGGGGGTGCTGGGTGCTGGGAGCGTGACCAGGATGGGAGGCCTGTATGGCCAAGCCTGAATTCCTCTAACCCTGGGAGAGAAGGGGGCTGAGGGGTCTTGGGAGAGGAGCAGGCTGGGGTCTTGGAAGTCTGAATTCCCAGTCCAGGAGTGTTCCAAGGGGCAGGATTCTTGGATGACTGAGTTCTGTGGCTCGGTTTTAGAATTCTTGGGTCTTCTGAGATTGGGAGCAGTGGTCGGGTAGGTGAGTCACAGACCACTTGGCTAATCTGATCTTCTGTCCCTTCGTTCTGCAGAGCTACCCTCCGCTCCTACCGTTCACCGGGGTTCCAGAGCTCTCGGAGCCGGTGGCTGGGGCCGGAGGCCAGGGCTGGGGCGGACGCGGCTATGAGGATTACAGACGTTCTGGGCCTCCCACACCCCTTGCCCTGTCCACCTGTGTGGTGCCTTTCGCCAAGACTGGCACACTGAGGGGTGCAGCCCTGGGTCCCCCAGTATCACTACCTGCCCCTCTCACAGAAGCTGTGCCCCCTGCACCCCCAGCTCGCCCACCCCCGGGCCCGGGCCCTACCCCTGCACCCACCAAGGCCTCTCCTGAGGCTGAGGAGGCAGCGCGCTGCGTGCACTGCCGAGCGCTCTTCCGCCGCCGCGCAGATGGGCGTGGTGGCCGCTGTGCAGAGGCTCCAGACCCGGGTCGCCTACTTGTGCGCCGACTCAGCTGCCTGTGGTGCGCCGAGAGCTTGCTCTATCACTGCCTGTCGGATGCCGAGGGCGACTTCTCGGACCCGTGTGCCTGCGAGCCAGGCCACCCTCGCCCTGCCGCGCGCTGGGCTGCCCTGGCCGCGCTCTCCCTGGCGGTGCCCTGTCTCTGCTGCTACGCCCCCCTGCGTGCGTGCCACTGGGTTGCTGCGCGATGCGGCTGCGCAGGCTGCGGGGGTCGCCACGAGGAAGCTGCGCGGTGAGGACCGCCTGGTTGGCTCGGTTGCGGGACCTGACTTAGGACCCCAACTTGAGGGTCCAGGACCCCCAGACTCAAAACATCAAACCCAAACCTAGGCTCATTTGGAACTTGAAGCTTGAGTTTGGATTGAGAAATTCCAGGACCTGGAACCTGGACCCTAAGTCTATGACTGAGCGACCCCAGACCCACTTTCATTGGGATATCTGTCAAGAGTACCCAGGCCTGAGTTCTGGATTCTCCATCCTTCTTCCCTACTGAGGAGACTCTTTACATCCCCGGACTACATTTCAGAGGGCCTGGGAAGCACACGGATCCTTGAGAGATACAGAGACCTCGAACCCTGACTCCTTACACATTTGACCAACCCAGACCCCAATCACACCTAGCACCATAACCCTCAGATTACAGCCCCATAATTTGGAGTTGCCAATACCTGTCCCTGCCTGTATCCAGTTACTCCCAGATCTTGAGACCATAGGACCCCAAATCACCCCCAAATGGTCCCGGAATGTTCATATGAGACCTGGCACACCCACATATGAGATGTTCTTGTAGCTGCAGGACCTGGAGACACCAAACCCTCTGGGGTTTGAGACTGATATGGTCTGGAATCACCAGAGGCTGGCCTCAAGTCTACTCACTACTGAGTGCCCCACAGACCTGGCCTTGGATCCAAGATACTAGGTCTAACTTGCCCATGTGACCCCAGATGTCCTCGGACTCCAGAGTAAGATGCATTGAGTTCTTGGATATGCACAAATATGAGATGTTCTCTGACCAAAAGGATTTGGGAGGCTCATCCCAGAACTTCACAGGCACCAGACACCAAGATGCTGTGGGAATAAGGAATTGAAGACCTGTGTGGATTCGCCTACTCCCAAGCCAGGGTTCTTGGAGGCTTTGGATCTCATATGAACTCTGAGGTGTATTATACTCCCTGACATTATCACTGAAGGCCACAAACACCTCAGGGCTCAAGACGCTGCTCTCAAGTTTTCAAATAACCCTCTTCCAGTCCACCTTGGACCTGAATGTTGAGACCCAAGATGTCCTGGAATCTTTGGCTTCTTTTTACACACAGATCCCCAGTCTCCTAAAGGCCAGGTGGGAGTCCAGCTCCTCGAAGACGGGATGGCAACCCAGACCTCAACCCCTTGGCCTCCAGTTCCTGAGTGATCCCAAGGTGCTTTAAGAGCACTGGATCCAAGACTCCAAGGTGCCATCGACCATCAGATGCAGGGCTCAAGCCCTGACCACATTGGGATTGTTCTTGATTCAGGAGCTTGGTCCTTCCATACCAGTCACTCAGCTCCAAGATGCCCCAGCACCCTAGCACCCTCAGATGCCAGAGTTCTTGGACTCAAACTTCTCTAGCCTGATGCAGTCCCAAGATGCCTCTGCACCTGATTCCCCAGGCTTGGCTTGTGCAGCCTCAGAACTGTTACCCTTTGAATCTGCCACCCATAGGCCCCTGCAACCCCAAGTCCCCAGACTTTGGAATTCTGGTTTCCAGGACCCCAGCCCAATACCCTCACAATCCTCAGAATTGCCCTTTATCCTAAATCTCATCACTTTGAACTCAGATGCCTGGAGTCCAGGGCTACCCAGGAGCTCCCATTCCCACCTCCAGGGCCCACTGTCACCACAGAGGATGGTGCAGACTGTTCACTAAGCAAAGCACCCAGCTGCAGTGGTGTGCTGGGACTGTGATTCACACTGAAGTCTGCTGGCCAGGATGGGCTATCAGAGGAAGGCCTGCCTTTTTCTCACTTGCACAAAGGCACCTTTTGGGTGAGCTGTGGTTCTGCTGGGACCCCTGTAATCCCAGCCTTGTAGCTCTCCTTCAGGCCCAGCCCTGAGCCCTGGCTGTGGTTCAAGTCCATCCTTCATGAGCCTCCTTTTCCATCTCAGAGCTGGGGGTTGTTTTGGAAAGCTTAAAAGCCTGCTTCATGGCCCTTCCCCTTATGGGGAACGGGGATGCTACAGTCTCTGCCTTGGGTAGAGTGGGGTGTCCAAGCATACCTTAAGATCTGTTGTCTTGAATGATGGAACCAAGGTCTTAGAACAAGACATTCCCAATGTTTTGCAGGCTTGGGACCTGCATCTGGCCTCAAGCATCTGGAAATGTGCATTTACCTTTTTCACCCAGACTTGGATGGCCTTGTGGGGGTTCAAGGGATAGATCCTACTGTCACTTCCTTTAAATTATTAACTATTTATTGTATCCGGAACCTGTGAGATTCAGCTCTCCCAACCAGACCCTGGGATGGGTGAGAAAAGGGGGGGTGTCCCTCCCATCCCCACTCTGCCCAGCTCTCATCACTGTCAGACCCACCAGAGCTGAGGGCGGAGGGGCTGGGGGCTGGGGCAGCCTGGGTCCCCATCCCCCTCTCTGTGCCTCGGTCTCCCCCCTTCCATGGTGGGCGGGGGGAAGCTCCATTCTTAACCTACCTCGTTTTGGGGAGGGGTGGGACAGGAGACTAGAGTGCTGTATGGTGCTGTGAGATTTTTGGATGAAGCAGTGGGGGCTGCGACCCCAGCCCCCACCTCCCAGCACCGCCTCTCCCAGGTCTCCCAGTCCTATTCCCTGCTGATACCCACCTCTGATCCATGATTACCCTTCATCACCCCCAAATCAGGGGTGCATGAAGGGCTGACCCTGGGAGCCAGGAAGACCTTACACCCTGGAGCACCCAGGCCCAATTTCCCAGCTGCTCGCCCCTCAGATTGGATGCTTGGCCCCCAGACTTGGGGGAGGCACCCCAACATTTATCTTCCTGATCTTGATTCCAAGCCAGTCTGTGACCTCAACATTGTTAGTGTCAGTGCAGGCTGAAGTGGTGGGGAGGATGGGGGCCAAAGACCCAGCCTTGTCATCGGGGGAGGGGGCACAAGATCTGCTCCAAGAAACGTCTGTGACAAAGTCTCAGCCTGCGTTTTTTATTTGATTGGCGCGCCCCATCCTGTTCCCGAACTGCCATACCAGTCTCCTGCCTCAATTGTCCCTTCCCCACCACATCCTTTAGTCCCAAGAGCAGACTAGCTGAATCCCATACATTCTGGTCTCTCAAGTACATTCATTGAGCACCTATTATATGCTATATTATGCACCTGCTATGTTTAAAGCAGCAAACAGAACAGGCAATAATCCCCATTGGAGCATATGACTTTTTAGTGGGGAGACTATAAGTAACACACCTAATCTGTTAGAAAGGATATAAAGAGAAGATGGGCTTGGTGGTGCACACTTGTAATACCAGCAATTCAGGAGGCTGAGGGAGGAGGATGGCAAGTTCTAGGCCAGTCTAGGCAACTTAGCAAGCAAGACCCTGTCTCAGAATCGAAATAAAAGGGGCTGGGGATGTAGCTCAGTGATAGAGTGCCCCAGGTTCAATCCCTAGTGCTGGGGGAGGGGGGAAGCATGGGGATACAGAAGATTTTAGCTAGAGTGGTCAAGTGAGGCCTCACTCAGGAGCTGGCAATCAAATAAAGCCCTGAAGGAGGTAAGGTGGTCTGGTTCAAAGGAAAGGGAACAGCCAGTGCAAGATCTGAGGTAGGAGGGCGCCTGGTAAGTCTGAGGAGCACCCAGGGAGCTTTCATTGCTGAAGGGGAGGAAGGAAAGAATCCAAGGAGAGGAGGGGAGAGAGGTGACAGGGCAGATCTTGCAGGCCATTGTTTGGATTTTGTGCTTTATCCTGAGTCAGAAGGAGCCACGGGGAACTTTAAAGTATAGGCGAGATCCAAGCTGACTCAGGTTCACAGGCTCCCTCTGGCTGCATGTGGGGAACAGGCACTTGGGCATGAGGCAGGGTGACAGTGGAGGCTACTGTAATGGTCCAGGGAGGGACAACGGATAGGACCAGGGTGGAGACACTGGATCTATTTTGAAGATAGGGTCCACAGATTATATACTTAGTTCGATATAAGAATAGAATCAAAACTGGGGGTGTAGCTGAATGGTAGAGAGTGTGCTTAGTAGGTCCTGGGTTCATTTTCCAGCAAAATAATAGTCAAGGTTGTAAGTCCAAATTGGGGGTTGGCAATTTTTAATGTTTATTTAGCTCAACAAATGTCCTCCATGAGTGCCCTGCCTTGGGGTAGACAGGGCTTTGGAGGGACCGGTTCTGACCCTTGTTCTATGCTGAGGCTCCCGACTCACCTACTTCCAGGGAATGAGGACAGTCAGGGATAAGAACTGGAATGATGAGGTTTAACCAGAGCAACAAAATCAGCAGCAGTAATAACCACTAGGCTCAGGGGGTGAAAAGCTGGAATCTGGAATTAGAACTTTGAGTCCTGGCACCACCTTGAATTCACTGTGTAACTTACACTCTGAACCTTCTCTGTAAAATGGGGATAAGATGCTTAGCCTAGTAGCACACACTGAATTACTCAATACCGTAGTTGGTATTCTTATTTGAGTGCCCTCATATACTTTTTACTTAAGGACGAATTAATCCTTATAAACAATTCTAAGAGCAAGTTCTATTATTATCCCTATTATAATACAGATGGGAAGCAATTTGGCAGGAACCGGAGCTGGTGAGGGGCAGAGTCAAATCCTAACCCCGTCTGAGTGCCTCCTTGGGTGCAATCTCTTAAATGGCCACGGATCGCAGCAGCTCCAAGGCCTAGGGAAGTAGGAGGGTGAGGGCCTAAGGGGTACTTTGTGATGGCTGAGGAGGGTGGGGGAGCGGGTGTGAAGGGTTAGGTGGAATAGCTAGAGCTTTGACTTAATTCCAATCATAAGGAAAAAGAGGAAGCAAAGTTCTGAGTTGGAGACGGAGCTGTGTGAAGAACATTTGGACTTGGGTGAGTCAAGCGCAGAGGGCCACCAAGGGAGACAGGAAAAGGAAGCCGCAACTGCTTTATGTAGCCGCTGTAGCGACACTTACTAGCTTGTCGCGACCGTCGGGAACCTGAGCCAACGCTCTGGAATTTACAACCCCGGACAGGTTACCTGAAGGGCGGGGAGGGCGGGCGAGGGGGCGGGTACTGCCTTCTCCTGCGCCAATTGGAGCGCTTAAACCCTTTCGCGAGAAGAGGCTGATGGGCCGGGGCCACCACATGGCGCGGTGGGGTGGCGGTGCGCGCGGCGCTCCTGGGGCGGAGCCTGCCACTGGCCGGAAGGGGGCGTGAGTCCGGCACCCAGGCGACGTTTCCATGGAGGGGGCGGAGGCGGAAGCGCAGGAGGGGGCCGCAGTGGCCCGGGACTTGCGAGCTCTCGGGTAAGGGGTGTGTGATGTGGCTGGGGTTGGGGGGAGAAGAGCGGGTTTAACTCAGGACACCGACGGAGAGGGAACTGCACTGACCCACGCACCGCCGCAGGTATGGGGACTTCCCGGAGGTGGCATCAAGGGGCCCCTCGTGCCCAGACTTCAGAGCGCTGTGCGCGCGCCTGGCAACCGAGCTGGCTACACTGGGCACCCTGGAGGAGCAGCGAGAGGAGGGTGCCGAAGTGCTCAGCGTCGGCAACGGTGCGTTCAGAGTCGCGGGGGCCGGGGGGTGGATCCGCGCGATCGGCCGCGCCCTGACTCCCCCCACCTCCTGCAGGCCCGGGCGCGGAGGAGGAATTCCTGCGACAGTTGGCGGGACTGCTGCGGGCGTTGCACTGCCCGGATCGCGCGCTCTGCGGCGGAGACCGCGAGGCCGCGCTGCGGGAACCTGGCGCCGGCCTGCGCCTGCTGCGTGAGCCCCACGGTCCCGGGTTGCAGAAGTGGGAGAGGCTCGGAATAGTGAGGGCGGGCCGGTGTTCCCAAGGAGGCGTGGTCGGAATTTTAGGGCGGACCAGAGGATCCGAAGTGGGTGGGGTCAGCACTGGGGCTGGCAGAGAGCTCGGCGGTGGGCAGGGTTAGAATTTTGACGGAAGACTCTGGAAGCTCCAGTGGGTTGAGTCAGATGGAACCGGGCAGGTTGTTTTGAAGTGGGCGGGAGTCGGATTCCGAGGAGAAGACCGGGTCTCAAGTAGGTGAGGCTTCTTCTGGAGGCGGAGCCAGTGGTCCCAGTGGGCAGGGCCGGAAGGTGGTGGGAAAGCGTCCACCGCCACTGCACCCGCACTGATCCCTTTTCCTATTTTCAGGCTTTCTCTGCTCTGAGCTCCAGGCTGCCCGCCTCTTGTGCTTGCGCCCCCTGCTGGGCTCCAGCTCTTTGACGCCCCTTGGGGACGGGGCAGAGGAGGAAGATGGCATGGTCCAGGAACTGGTCCTTACCCTCCAAGCCCTGGGGCTGTCCAGACCTATGCCAGGGACTCATGCCAGCCAGCTACTGCGGGAGTTACATGCCAAGGTAGAGGCCCGGGCCACTCCACTTTTTGGGGGAGAGGCTCTTCTTTGCAAAAGGAGCCCTAGCAGGAGTGCCCCATCACGTAGGCGTGCTTTTAGAACTGTGGCCACCATTTTTGGTTTTGTGGCCAGGGTCCTCAGGACCGAGGGGAACTGGGGTCCATGGATGGGTTCATCCTGTTTCTGCCTCAGTTGACCTCTCTTCTCCCATCAGATTTCAGAGCTGCTGCCTTCCCTGCCCCCAGGGTCCATGCAACCCCTCCTCAGCTACCCACTGAACACACGCCAATGGGTAAGACTATATACAGTTACAGGTGACATCCAGAGGCGGGAATGAGAGGGACCTTTTCAGTATGACTGAGACCTTTTCTTCCAGAAAGCGTTGGAGTCTGTGTCCCAAAGTTTGACAGATCAGTACTGCTGCCGTCGCTGCCTCCTACTCAAGCGCCTCGACCTCACGATATCTGCTTTCCACTGGAGTGATCGCGCAAAGGTGTGGAAAAGGAAGGAGCAGGGAGGCCTAGTGGGGGCCACAACTATGAGGAGGAATGAGGGCCAGGAATATTACCCTCTAGAAGTTCTGAGGCTCAGACCATTTTAGAAACTTGTAAGGTTTGATGCTTTTAGAATCTCAAGGCCTTCAGGGAATTCTAGAATTCCCAGCTCTGAGCCCGGAGTGTCTTCAGAACTATACCCCTTGTGTAGAGGTGTGGGCAGTGATGCTATCTTAGTTTGTTTTGTGTTGCCATGACAAAGTACTGGTGACTGGATACTTTATAAGGAAAAGAGGTTTATTTTGGCTATGGTTTTACAGGCTGAAAAGTTCAAGTTTGGGCAGCCAGATATGGCAAGGGCTCATGCTGTGTGGCATCATATCGTGGGGGTATTTGTAAAAGAGGCACATGAGGAAAAAGGCAAAAACATGGGCTACCTCGCTTGTTATAAAGTGAGTCCAGTGCACTGAGGCCTAACGGACTCCCACTAGGCAGGCATTGATACTTCTAAGGGTCATGCCCCCGTGACCTCATAAGCCACCCCTAGACTCTGCTGCTTCAAGGGCCCACCATTTCTTAATACCATTACACTGGGAACCAATTTTCCTGCACATGACTCACATACAAAGCCTGCAGAGGCCCTGAGTGGGGAAGAAATGCTTCCAAGATGATGTCCCACCCAGGGAGGGCTCTTGGGCACCTTCTCCTTATGCCCTGCCCCTCCAGGCCCAAGGACAGGCCATGAAGGCAGTGCTGACACCAATTCGAGAGGTTTTGAGCCCAGGATCAGATGTCTCTATTGCGCACGTTCTGGCTGCCCGAGCTGACCTTTCTCGCCTGGTCCCAGCAACCAGCGTGGCTGCCCGCCGAGGGACCAGCTGTGCCATCAACAAGGTGGGCACCTGGGTGGGGAAGGTCTATGACATCCTTGGCCTTCAAATTGGCCTTTTAGCCTTTGCCCTTTCCACAGCTGTCCTCTCTCCCTGGTCTTGGCCTCTGGACTGACCTCCTCCAAGCAGCCCCACCTCACGTGGCAGCCAGAAGGCACTGGACTCTCAAGACTCTTACCACGGGCTTCCCCGGCTCAGAACCTTACCGTGGCTCTCTAGTGCTTCAAATGAAGTCCTGCTATTTACAGAGCCATTGCCCACCTCACCAGGTTGAGTTTAAGCTCTACCCCCAGTACTTTATCTTCTTTATGATATATTTTTTTTAATTACTGGGGATTGAACCCACAGGTGCTCTACCACTGAGCTAAATCCCCAGTCCTTTTTATTTTTATCTTGAGGCTGGCCTCGAACTTGGCATCTTTCTATCTCAGCCTCCTAAGTTGCTGGGATTACAGGTGTGTGCCACTGCAGCTGGCTTAGCCTCCCCACCCCCATTCCTCCCAGGACTGGGGATTAAATCTAGGGCATTCTACCTTTGAGCTACACTCCCAACCCTTTCTATTTTTTATCTTGAGACAGAGTCTCACCAAGTTGTTGAAGCTGGCCTCAAACTTAAGATCCTCCTGCCTCAGCCTCCCAAGTCACTGATTCCAGGTGTGCATCACCCCACCCAGCCAGCTTAACCAGTTTTTAAAAAGAAATAGCTGCTGTTTAAATGATTAAGTATCTAGCCTCATAGCTCTCTAAAGTAATTTTAAACTTGCAGTGGGCAAATAATGGATATTTTAGGGAAAAAGACACTGGATTGCTGGAAATGTTATCCAAAGCCCATATATGAAATAGATAGAGTTGAGGTACTCTCATTAATATGGGGTGGGGACTTGGACCTTTGCCATATCTTTCCCTCTTTCTGAAACCCTCCCCCTGCTTTTTTTTTTTTTTTTTGTTACCAGGGATTGAACCCAGGGCCTTAGCCACTGAGCCACATCACTGGCCTATTTTATTTAAAATATTTTATTTAGAGACAGGACCTCACTAAGTTGCTGAGGCTGGCTTTGAACTTGCAATCCTCCTGCCTCAGCCTCCCAAGCTGCTGGATTACAGGCGTGCGCCACCACGTCCGGCCACTTCCTGAGGTCCTCTGAAGCCAGTCTGAAAGCTCAAAGCTTCTGTCTTCTCTCAGTGCAGTCCCTTCCCCAGCCATCACCCAGAGTCCCCACCTGCCCTTCCTTCCTAGTCTCATGCTGTTCCCATGGCTCTCTGGCCCCCTTGTCCAAGATTTTTATTTTTTTCCCTCTGAAAGTCAAGTCTAATCAATTCTTAGGTGCTTATGGGTGAAATGCCAGACCGGGGTGGCCGCCCAAATGAGCTGGAGGCTCCCATGCCCAGCTGGCAGAGTCGAAGAGAAGATGGCGGCGGCTGGAAAGCAGGCCGCCAGCGCTGGGGCCGCAAGAAGAAGAAGTAGGAGGCTGGGGCTGGGGTCCTCCGCGGGATGCCGGTGCCACCCGTCATCTTTGGGGAGTCAGTCTGAGGGTTTCCCTTGGCACTTGGCACCCAAGTCCCCTATCCCCTGGTTCTGGAGGCCCCAAATGTCCGGTGCCCATCCACCACTCAATGCCAAGAACCATGTTCCCTGGAAAATAAATTTAATTTTGATGGCCATAGGACCTGTCTCTGTTGAGGCCAGGCCAGGGGTGCGTGGGCTAGTGGAGGGGTAGAGGGTCTCTGCCCTGCGTCTGCTCCACAGGGTCCTCTGCTTTTCCACAACACCCCTTTCCCTTCCTGTGGGCGTGGGGAAGGACACACGGAGGCCTGGGATAAACACTTATCCGATGCCTACCCTGTGCCAGCCCCGTTCTAGGCACTGGGGACACAGCAGGGAAAGACAGGTAACATTTCTGGTGAGGAAGGAGGGACATTTAACAAAATATAGGTGAAACATGAATCTGTCAGATAAAGGAAACAACAGTGGAGGAAAAGAGAGCTAGAGGGCAGGATGGGCAGGGGCAGTGAGGCCTCTCTGAGAAGTGTCCCTTGAGCACAGTTTCAGAAAATAAGCCACATTGGCCTCTCGGGAAGAGCCTTCCAGGCAGTGCAAAGGCCCTGAGGTAGGACTGTTTGGGGGAATGTTCAAGGTACCCTGAGGCCGGCGGACAGGGCTGAAGCAGGATGAGTGAGGGCAGGGGAGGTAGGAGGTGAGGTCAAAGAGCGGATGGGGCAGAGTACGGGCTCTGTGGGCCACAGTGAGGACTGGCTTTTACCCTGAGTGAGAGGGGGGATAGGACCTGGTGCATATTCCGGTCCCACAGTTCCACCCCTTCTTTCCTGTCTTTGCCACCCCAGTGTGGAACCCTGCCTCTTCTGTCCCACCCCGTCACCCCTGCTGGCTGTCCACGTAGCACAGCACCCAGGCCTGGGGCTTCACTCTTAGAGGACCAGGGTCTGAGTCCTGCCTCCACCCTGTGCCGCCTTGGCAGCAGTCTGTGGGTGAGGGAGAGATGAGCCCAAGATGATGTCTAGGAATGTGGCTTGGAGGAGGGGGTGGATGGCAGGATCGGCTCTGGGAAGGAGGCCTGGAAAGAGGAAGAGAGGAATGAGGGGTGTGGGATGTCCAGGAGCAAGGTCTCCCCAGACTGGCTCAGCGATCAATGAGCAGATCCTGTTTTTTTTTTTTTTTTTTTAATTTTCTAAACCTGATATAAGAGTCTCTGCTTTTAAAGAGTGGAATTTACTCCACTGACATTTATTGTAGCTCCTGATACATTTGACCTTATTGGTATTTTTTCTTTCTTTTTTTTTTTTTGGTACCGGGGATTGAACTCAGGGGCACTTAACCACTGAGCCACGTCCCCAGCCCTATTTTGTATTTTATTTAGAGACAGGGTCTCCCTGAGTTGCTTAGGGTCTTGCTTTTGCTGAGGCTGGCTTTGAACTCTAGGTCCTCCTTCCTTAGCCTCCTGAGCCACTGGGATTACAGGCATGCACCACCAAGCCCAGCATTATTCTTGCCAATTTACTGTTTGTTTATTTTTTTCCCTCTCCTCCCTCTAAATCCTTGTTCTGTCCCAGTGGTTACCCACCCCAACATACTGAAAAGTCTGTTTTCCTTTCAGCATTATACAATAGCCTCCCACCCAAGCCATGGTGGGCTTTTGCATATTTTTACTTTCCTGTGAGTCCCTGGTCTGTCTGGTTTCTCCCACATGGCCAGCTGGGGTACAGGGTGGTTGCTGCTCACCATCTCTGGTTCCGAGGAAGAGTGTGGGGATTCTGTCTGGGTCCAGGCATGGCAGAGGTGGCACCCAGCCTCCGGCTCCAGGGAGAGTGTGTAGGAGAGACTTTCCTCAGCGTCTGTGGAGGGGCAGTGGAAGGGGTGTTGGCGTGATGGGAATGACCCATGACCTTGGAAGTGAACCCCATCCGCCAGCCCCCTTCCCAGCACGGCCATGCTCTGGGTCTTACCGCAGCTGGCGTGAGGCGGTGTGGGTGGGACGGGGGCTCCTGGGGGACCTGCATCCCCCTTGGGCCCTAGTCTCTTCTTACATTCCACCTTCACTTGGTCCCGGCAGTGTTTGTGGCAGCACAGGCCACAGTCTGGGGGCAGGGAGTGGTCAGCACCCTCCATTCTCCCAGTCTGCAGGTCCCAGCATCCCTCCCGCTGGACGGTGCCTCACTTACCCCGGCAGCGGTAGCCTTGTTTGGTGACACCCCAAAGCTGGGAAGAGAAAGCAGAACAGGTTTCAAGCGACAGGCTGGATGGTGTGGGCTGAAGGGGCAGGAGGGGACTGTGTAAGTTGCCAGGTTTGAAAAGTTCTCAAGAATTTGAGAATTTGACTGGAATTAAAGGAGCCTGGTACTACCTGAATCTTGGGGAGCCATGTAGGATGTTAGGGTCCAAGAAACTTTGGAGGGAACGCAATGTATTTTCTATGGGCAGGGACTGTATCTATTGTTCCTGTGATGTTCCCAGGGCCTGGCATGGCTTGTCACAAGGAAGCTACTCAGTACAGACTGTGGTTGGTGAATCCATGAATTTGGGAGGTAATCCAAGGTCTGTGAAATCAGTCTTGGTTTGGAGGCTTGAGAGGTTGAGGATGCTTTGAATTAGGAAATCGTTCAGGCTTTGGATGGTCTGGAGTCTAGAGATCTGGAGATTGACTCTGTTTGGACACAGTCCACCCAGGTTTGTTCTGGAGACTACCCAGGGCTTTAGATATTATCCATGGTTTGGTGGTTGTCCAGGTTGGAGATTATACAGGATTTGGGAGTTATCCAGAATTGGGCATCATCTAGAATTTGGAGATTATTCTGAATGGAGGAGTACTCAGTATTGAGTGTTTATATGAAATGTGCAGATTATTTGAGGCTGGGGTTTTTCTGGAATTTGAGGATTATCTGGGTGTGGGGACTGTTCACCCTCCAAGGCAGGGCTACTCTCTTGAGTCCCAGCTGTGAGGAACTGGGATGCTTCAGGGGAGACAGGATGCCAACAGGACAGGGTGCTTACAAAGCCATTGCAGCTGTCACAGAAGGTGGGCTTGCGCAAGGTGACCTCATGGAAGGTGTGTAGGAAGGCCAGGCCCAGCTTGGAGCAGATGGCGCTGGCGTGGAGCAGGTACCCTGTCAGCTCCTCTCTGCTGAAGGAGCCACGCCTGGGGGTAGACACCACACCTCAGCATGACTGGTCCCTTCCTCCTGAGACCCCCAGTCCTAGCAAGCCCAGTATCCTCAGCTTTGGGGTCCTGGGAGTCAAGCGCTTACCCCTGGCGGGGGGGTGGGTGCAGCCCATGGCAAGCAAAGGGGAAGTTGCCTGACAGCCGTTCAAAGTCCTCCTGGGAGATGGTGCCGTGGCCTTCGGGGTCGTAATTCTTGAACACAGACTTCGGAGGAGCATGGGAAGGGCAGGGTGAGCCGGAGTGCAGGCCAGCGACTACACAGAAGTCCCCTCCTGGCACCCACCTGCCAGGCCACAGGCCCTCCTCACCTCCACCAGCTGTTCCACGTGCTGACTCAGGGTGACCCTGTCTGGCTTGGGCGTCACACCAGTGGCCCACTCGACCACCAGAGGTGCTTTGAAGGGAGAGGGTGGCTGGAAGGGGACAGAGGGGCACAGTTAGACAGTTTATAGGCTTGGGTGGGGGTCAGGATTGGGGGTTGGGTCTCACCAGACTCTTGGGGCAGCGGGGCTCCCGGGCATAGGAGAGCTCGTAGATCTCGTCCTCCGTGTAGAAGAGATCCAGGGAGAGCTGGGGTGGGCGGGTGGGACAGCCGCCTCGTCACCATCCCCCAGCCTCAGCCCACATCCCTGCCTCTGCCCCCACTCTGTCCTCTTCTGAGACCCTCAGACCTGCGCCAGCACCTGCACTGCTCGCTGCCCACTGCCCCTTTCCCCTTGTTCCCACCGGGACCTTGGATGGCCCATGTAAATCGCAGCCCCCCTCTCTCCGGGCCCCTTTGGCCTTCTCTGCTCCTCGGCACCTGTCATCTAGAAGAGGTCAGACTTCCCCACTTGGCTGGAGTGGCTTGCGACCCCCAGAACGTCGGCCACTCAGAAGAGCAGGGTGTATGCCAACTTGCCCTCCCCAGGTTCCTGAATCCAGGCCTGGCCTGGCTCCCAGCAGGCGCTCGGTAAACGATTGGGCTGAGGGTGGCCTTTTGCACCCGCAAAGGAAAGGGTCTCAGGCACCGGTGGTCCTAGGGCAGGGGGGCCTCACAGGCCAGTGACCTATGCAGGACCCTTGCTTTCAAGGGTCTCTGTGTTGTTTCATGGTTCAGTGCCCTGCGGTCACCTTCTCTTTCTTTCTGCTTTTTGGGGGTGGGGTTGGGGATGTACTGGGGATTCAACCCAAAGCCTCTGGGTCCTAGGCAAATGCTCGACCACTGAGTTGCATCCCTGGGCCTCGCTGTCACCTTGAAATTCTTAATACTTTAGAACAAGAAGCCCTACATCTTCATCTCGCACCGGGCCCTGCTATGCAACTAGTCTTATCTTAAGGTCTGAAAATTCAACTTTTCAGTCTTCCACTACATGACCTTCAGAATCTCTCACTCTAAAAATCTTCAGGTAAAGTGCAGAAGGCCAGAACCCTACACTCGGTTAACACCTGGGCCCTGAGCTGGCCTGCCTGGATTCAAATCCTGGTTTTACTGCTGTGGAACAGTGGGAAAATGACCTTGTCTCTCTGGGCATCCGTCTCCCAATCCACAGAATGGGTGCAGTAGGGATTCCCACCTCACAGGGTTGTGAGGTAACATGAAGTCATTGTGGAGTAATTTAACTGGCACAGAGCAAGTGATCAATAATGGGTGACCTCTTGCCTAGATTCTGGTTAGGCCAAGGCCTGAAACTGTGAACTATTGTCCAGAGCCTTGGTTCAGGAGTGCAAAAGCCCAGAGCAGTCCTGGAGCTTAGATCAGTGGATACTAGAGTCACCAGGGAATCCAGGGGAAAACGGCCTCAGGTATAGGCAGCTCACTGTATTCCAGATTCTGTCTTAAGTACTTTATTACTTAACCAGCCTCTGAAGTGGGTTCTGTTATTCACATTCTGTAGATAATGAAACTGAGGCTGAGGGGTTAAGTAACCTGCCAACGTCACACAGCTAGATAAACCCTAGTAACTCTGGCTTCAAAGCTCGGGAGTCCCGGCACTGTCTGGTCCCGCAGACCTTTGCAGGCCCAGGACCTTAAGTCTCAGTACCACCAGGCCCAGCCTCCGGAGGCACGCGGAAGCTCACCGTGAGCAGATGCAGTAGATCCTCGTTGGCGCTGCAGGGCGGGTGCTGCCCCTGGAGGGCCGCCAGCTCCTGTAGCCGCAGGTAGAGGCTGTTCAACTTGGGCAGATGCAGGCGGCCGTCTGGCAACCTGTCAGGATGCGCCTCATGCAGGGACACCAGGTCCTTCAGGTGCACACCCAGAACAGGCAGCCGGAAGCCCGTGCAGCCCGCCCAGGTGCGGCGGTAGCGGGCATAGTTGTTGTGGGAGGCAAGGAGCTCAGTCAGCTCCAGCAGGGCCTGTGGGGGAGCATATGTCATGCGGAGGAGCGGCTCTGTTCCCTGTTTCCAAAGACCCACAGGGCCCTTTGGAAACCTCCGTGCCTCACTTTGGCCTGTTTTCCCCAAACTGCTCTTCCCTTTAGGTCTCAACTCAGAGAGGCTCTCCTATCACCCCATTTCCCAAGCGAGAGTGATTTCTCCCCACTTGAATCTGACCGTGGTCTTGGCATCACTACCAAATCCCTAGCTGTCCAGTGCCCTTTGGATGAAGCCCGGACACCTGCCCCTGAGCTTGCAGGGTTCAACAGGACCTTCCCTGGGCATAGCCAGCCTATTTTCCTGCCCTCAGTCACACACCAGACTCGTGAATGACTCGCTCTTTCCAGACATTTTCCAAAACACCCCCCACCCATGGTACTCCCGTGGGTGATGTAAATGTTGGCATCTTTGGGTGTGTGACAGCTTGCCACCCAGACTGCCAGTTCTCTGCTAGCATCTCTCTCACCTGACTCTCTCACAGTCCATCTTAGGACCAGATTTGTGGAGGATAGAGAGGGGTCATTGCCATGATGGGCGCTGAGGAAGAATACAGATGGCCTGGGGCAGCAAGTTCCCTGGGGGGTTCCAGAGCCCCTGGGCAGGGACTGATGAGGGGAAATTAATTATGGGGATTCAGGACAGTTCACCACTTGGAACTTTGGGGAGGGTCCTGGGAACTCACCTTGGTGCTGTCAGGGCTCAGGTGAGCATGGGAGTCCTTGAGTCTGGAGATGGCACTGTGACACAGACCCCCTGTGACCGCCATCAGTGTGTTGAAATTCTGTAGCTGGCGGAGTCTCTAGGAAGGGAGGTGATGCCAGAGATGGGAGGTATCACAGGACAGGCAAGGTCAAGTTCAAATGAAGGCAGGTGGGTTGGGATCTCAGGTGTGCCTGAGTGTAGACCAGTGTGTGCAAGGACAGGTGAGGGAAGGTGGCTGTCGGGCAGGGGATGGACGATGTGAGGTTAGAAAAGTGTGGGGAGGGGCTGGGGAGGTAGCTCTGGTAGAGAGCTGGAGCCCCAGGCAAGTGTGGGGAGCCACTGATGGGTGCGCTTCAGACAGGTGAGGACTCAGCTCCGAGAGTCGCCCAAGTGAGGGCTGTGGGTGGAAGCTGGGAACCAGGCAGAGATGAACCAGGCCAGGGAGAGAAGGGGAGGTCAGAAAGATAGCAGGGGTGGGGTCGAGATACCCTCACCTCCCCTTTCAAGATCGAAGGGCAGAGGCCGCCCTGCAAGGAGGGGTCGCGGAGCAGAAGATGCTCGGACCAAGAAAACCCCAGGTCGACGCCAGAACCCCCAGGTTTAAAGAGCCCAGCAAGAGGAAGCAAGGCGATGGAAGACGCCAGAGGAAGGGCGTGGTCGACGTGGAAATACGCAGAGGGGCGAGGCCACAGAGGCCCAAGGGCTTCCCTTTTCCCAGAAGGGAGGGGAAGGAGAAGGCGCAACGCGGTGGGCGGGGCCGGGTGGACGTTTGGGGCGGGATGCAGTCACTGTCCCAAGGACTGACCGCTGGGGCTCAGGGGCTGGAGCTAGGAGCCTGGGTGCAGGAGGGCGCAAGGGCGGGCACGCGAAGGGTCGCTTTCGTCGCCCTGCGATAGGATGTGGACGACGGCGCCAGGAGGGACTTAGTCACTGTCACGTCTAAGGGCCAGGTGCCACGGCGGGTTTGACACGGTTATCAAGACCGAGGAAGTCCCAATCGAGGGTTAGAAAGCTCTAACCGTGGCCTCGGGGACGGGGCCAGAGTGGGGCGCGATGCGATGGGCGTGGCCAGTAATTACGTGACGTCACCGCCCCGTTGGCCTGCGGGAGCCAGGATCCTGGGAACTTAGGCAGGCCGGATGGCCCAAGGGTCAGGGAACTACCTGGGGTGGCACTGACAGCCCTGCAGGGCAAGCCACTAGAAAGCGATCCAAAGGCGGACGGGCCTCACCTGTGCCACGTGAATGAATTTGTCCAGCACCTGCGCACGCTGTGCAGGTCCAGGGCGGCTCAGCACCATGACCTGCACCCAGCGGGACACGCTGTTGCTGAGACCCACGGATCCCTCCAGGGCTGAGCAGCCCCTCACGGAGCCCTGCAAAACGTAGCCCCGCAGGTCCTGGGGCTGGGGACGAGGTGGGTGTCATGGGGGGCCACAGCGCTCAGACCCTGCCCTGACTGGTCATCCCCCTCGCAGTCGTAACTTCCAACGTCCTAGCCTGGTCAGCCTTTGTAAACTTTGTCATCTGCCTCTCCTCAGGTTGCCACATGTTCCCTCTATCTGAGGAGAAATGTTTAAATAAAGCCAGGTACTGAGCTCTTTATCATATTAACTAATTTAATCTTCATAACATAATTAGGTGGGTACTCTTGTTCCCATTTTAAAGATGAAGCAGTTGAGGAAAAAAGAGGGTAAGTAATTTGCCCCAGGGTCACACAGGCATGAGCCAAGGCAGGAACCCAGTCTATATGTTGTTGTTATTATTATTTCGGCACTCTGGGGATGAACCCAGGGCCTTGTAATAATAGGCAGGTGCTCCATTGCTGAGCTACAGCCCTCGTCCAGTCTACACGCTGTTAACTGTTTACCTGACTGGTACACAGCAAGGGAAGGATGGGGAAGAGGACTTGAAACCAACTTCTACTTGTTCTGCTGGGCAGTTTCATGCCCACATCCACTGCACTATCTACATGGATATTCACACACACACAACATCAGAAAATGTTCACATTAGGGAACCAGAGTCTCACCTTCCTTGAAACAATCATGTCCAGATGGCTAGTTAACATATCTACACTGATGCACATAAAATGGACATTTGGACCAGGTGCGGTAGCTCACACCTGCAATCCCAGCAATCGGGAAGTTGAGGCAGGAGGATGGTAAATTTGAGACCAACTGGGCAACTTAGCAAGACCCTGGGCAACTGGTGAAGCACCCCTGAGTTCCATCCCCAGTACCAAAAAAAAAAAAAAAAAAAAAAAAAAAATTAAAAACTGACACTTGGGTAGGTAAAATAAGGCAATTTCAAATGGCTCACCGGGTATCATGTACTCTAGATCAGGCCCTATATCCTATGAGATGGGAACTACTGACATTCCCTTTTACAATGGAGGAAACTGAGGCACAGTGAATTGAAATGCTTGCTGAGTAAATGAATAATTGATAAAATATTTTGAGCACTTACTATATTGCCAGCGACTGGAATAGACTTTTCTCCGTTGGTACCCGGAATTGAACCCGGGGTGCTTAGCCACTGAGCCACATTCCCAGCCCTTTTTATTTTTTGTTTCAAAACAGGGTCTTGCTAAGTTGCTTAGACCCTCACTAAGTTGCTGAGGTTGGCTTTGAACTGGCAGGCTTTTATTTTACTTTATTTATTTTATTTTTGGTACTGCAGGGACACTCTACCACTGAACTACATCACCATCCCTTTTTTATTTCATTTTCTTGAAACAGGGTCTCACTAAATTCCCAGGCTGGCCTCACACTTGCAATTCTCCTACCTCACAATAGGAAAATTTTTTTAAGTGGGATTTTAAATTCTCCACCTCCAAAGAAGTATTATGACCCCTGTTTTGCAAAGGCGTCCCAGGGAGGCTGAGCCACTAGTTCAGTGTTACCCAGGTAAGAGGGAGGTGATGGCAGTTGAACCCCAGGCTCTGTGCTCTGCCACCTAACTCATTTTCCTGGACCCTCTGGCTCCCAGCTTTGACGATTCAGCCAGCCAGATTCCAGCTGGCTGCGCATGCAGGGATCCTCCCACCGCCCCAATCTTCCCCCTGTTACAGAATGGGACTGAGGGCAGGGGAGTCCTCACCGTGATAGCCTGGAAGGATCGGAACTCCAGGTATGTGAGGTGCTGAGCCAACTCCTCCGTCTCCAGGTGATCGAAAAGCAAGGACACTTTGCATTTTTTGCCCAGGCCTGGGCTGCTCATGGGAAGTGGGGGGCCAGGGCCATCAGGGCTCAGGCTGGGGGCCAAGAGGGACAGGGTATTGTAGTAGCCCAGAGTTGAGGGTCTGGAGATGCAGAGGGAGATGGCAGGATGGGGGTGGGGCACGGAAGGGGACATGGGGCAGGCTCACAGGTTGGAAGCATCTCCCAGGCTCCTCTGGGCCGAGTTGCCCTCCTGGGCCACAGTGGTCCAGAAACGACCTATAACCTCTTCCAGCTGTGGCTCTTGACGCATGGCCTCTGGGTGTTGGATCATCCAGTACCTGAGAACGATGTGGGGGGGGGAATGAGGCTGGGGGTTGGGAAGATCTCTATAAGTGGCCCCTTGGGCTAGGAACCTTCAGGTGCTAAGCTAAGGGTGTCTGCCTGTGTGCAAGGGGTCTTCAGAAGGTCAGGTTTTGGTCAGGATAGGGGAGATCTCGACATGGGTTGGGGAGATTTATGGGAGACAGATGGGGGATTTCTTGGAAATGGAACTGTTGGGAAGTAGGATAGTGGGGGTGTCTCAGGATCTAGCCTGGGGTTTCTAGGGGTGAGATATTTGGAAGACAAGGTTAGGAGGTCCTAAGGTCTAGGCTGGGGTATCAGTGCTGGAGGTCTATCAGAGCTGAGAGAAGGGTCTGGGATCTGGTTGGGGGTTCTCCAAAAGGTTGGGGTTCTAAGGAGCAGAACTGGGAGGGTCTTAGGAACCAAGCCAGGGTGTCTCAGAGTGGGATTTTAGGGAGCAGAGCTGGGAGTCTCTGAGGTATTTGGGGGGGGGGAATGGTAGGATACGGGGGCAGGGGGCTTGACCCAGCCCTACCTGACCAAGTGACAGATCTGCAGCTGCCTCAGCTCCTGGGTATCCTCTGCAGCCTTCTGGTACTTGAGTTCTGGTTAAGGCTCCGTTATCCAGTCTCCAGAGCTGCCTGCTCACCCTGTCCACCTCCCAGGTCACTGTGCTTCTGCCCTTCCGCCCTCTGCCCACAGCTCACAGCCCTGGCAGGATATGAAGTCAGCAGCCGGGCAGCAAGTTCAGCCGAAGGCAGCACCCAGCTGTGCATGGCCAGCACCATGTTGAGAATGTGGTCCCCGCGGCGCAGGCTGCCACTGGAGTCTGGCAGTAGGACAAGGGGACTCTGTCCGAATGGCCCCTGGGCATGGACTGACAACTTCCAGAGCTTGGTGGGCTGTGTGGCTCAGATGCCATCTCTACCAGCCATGCCTGGCATCAATTTGGGCACCTCAAGCTCTCTGTGCCTGAGTTCCTTGCCTGCACCATGCCTGGGCCAGCAGTGTCACTGGGACCGGACAGCACCAGTCCTGCTCCCCATCCTGCCTCGGGGTTTCTCTGCTGGTTCTGTAGTGACTGAGATTCATGCCACACGCCCATTTTATAGTCCCAAACACTGAGGCTGAGACAGGTGCGTGCTTGGCAGTGTTAGGACGGGGGAGGCTGGCCAGGGGCCGGACACTCACCGAAGGACTGGATGCACTTCTCCAGCAGTTCATCTTCACTGTAGCTGCCCTCGCCCAGCATGCCCAGAGTCATGGAAGCCATGACCTTGCTGATCTCCCGGGGACTGGGGCAGGTCTTGTGGCGGCGGGGGGCCTGTCGGGGCCGGCCCCGACCTCCCGACTTCCCGGAGCATTCCTGGTGAGACTTCCTGTGGGTGTGCATCCCCCCAGACCCCCAGGAATCATGAGAGCTCCCACCTCTGGGTAGACCCTCAGATTCCTCTTGACCCCAGTGCCCCAAGGTATCATGGGAGAAATTCCTACAGGAATGCAGGCAAAGTCCCCGGATTACTGCTGACCTGCCATAGACTCATGGGGAAACCCCAGGAATATTCCAGATTCCCCGAGGAATCATGGGAGAAGACCCCAGGACTCCTAAGGACCCTCCAAAGAATCATAAGAACTCCCTCCTCCAGGCCTTGCCCCCAAATTCCTCTTGACAACACTGTCTAGGGGCATCATGGAAGAGATTTCCTGTGGGCCCACCCCTGGGATTTGTCCTGACCTCTCTGGAAATCAGGACACAAAACCGCTAGGATCACTCCTGTCCTCCCCGGGGGACACATGGATCAACTCCTCAGAATGCCCCTTTGGTCTGCAGTGCCTCCTCCCTTAGTTAGGCCCCTGGGATTCCATATCTTCTCTCTCCCCGACCCTTTACTTCAGGAAGGACCCTCCACAGGCCCTGGCAGCTTAACCTCCAGCCAGGTCCCTAGATCTGAAACCCAGAGAGGAAGTACCAGTACAAAGTGACCTCTCCAGGGCTCCTCAGAGCTAGGCGGGGTCCCAGGGGCCAAGGTAGCTTCAAGGAAAGTTTAAAAATAACTTTGCCTTGTGCGTCCCTGAGGCTCCTGGTCCGGGTGGAGAAAGAGGGTAATGGAGAGACAGGAATGGCAGGAGAAAAGAGGGAGGGAGCAAAACCCAGAGTCAGACAGAACTGGGCTGGAGACGTTTCGGTGGCTGTGTGACGTTTATGAGTCATTTAATTTCTCTGGTCCTTAGTTTCCTCATATGAAAATTGAGTGTCATCTTTGGACCTTCCCCAAGAATTTACTATAAACATTACTGCCTGACGCCTCAGAAGTGCTAAGTAACGGACTTGGTTTTTGCCCAGGCTGGTCGGTGACCCAGATGTGGGAAAGCTGAGGTTGAGATGCAGAGAGAGGCTGGGGTTGTAGCTCAGTGGTGGAGCGTGAGGCACTGGGCTCGAAACTCGGTACCACGTAAATAAGTAAAATAAAGGTATTGTGTCCATCTACAACGAAGAAACAAAACAAAACAAAAAGATGCAGAGAGAAAGAGGAATGGGGCAGAGGAGAAATGTGGCATGGGGTAAAACCAGAAACAGGGAGACTCTCATGACAAGTCCTAAGGACGCAGTAAATTGGCGTTGACTGTTGAATAATAGTGGGCGCTACTGAGTACCGATTAGGTAGCCAGTCAAGGGCTGATCACTCTGTATTTTTGGTACCAGGGATTGAACCCAGCCAGGGGCACTGAGCCACATCCCCAGCCCTTTTTTACATTTAATTTAGAAATAGGTCTCACTGAGTTGCTTAGGACCTTACTAAGTTGCTGAGGCTGAACTCCAGATCCTCCTGACTCAGCCTCAGCCTCCAGAGACTCTGGGATTACAGGACTGCACCACCATGCCTGGCAGATCACTCCATCTAGATCAGTGATTCTCAAAGTATGGGCCCCAATCAGTACTAACAGCATCACCTGGGAACTTGATATAAATACAAATTCTTAGGCTCCACCCCAAACCTACAAAATCAAAACTTTTAGGGGTGAGTCCAGCAACCTACTTTTTACAGGCGCTCTAGGTGGTTCTGATACATGGTCAAGTTTGAGAACCAGTGGTCTGGACTGTCTCACTGAAGACTAGAGGCCCCTGTGAGATATGATCTTTAGTTATTCTATTGACAGAAGAAACTGAGACACAGAGCAGCTGAGTAACTTACCTAAGGTCACACAGCCAGGAATGAGGCAATTAGGATTCCACCACTAAATTGCTGAATCGTATGGGGAGGGAAGACCATTGCTCATCAGGATCATGGTGGGGAGGCTGGAGGAGCCACCTAGACTGGGGACCCAGCCACCATCTGTCCCTGTGGGGACAGGAGGGCAAGCTTGCCCCGGAGATAGAAGCCCATCCCACAGCCTGGGGGCATGGGTGCCCCTTGGTCCCTATCCGAGGACTAGCAACCCCCTGTGGTGTCGGGAGCAGCTAGGAGTGGTTTAAAGGCAGGGGACTTGCGTCACATGCCCCTCTCCTGGGGCAGGGCCCTGCAGGAGACTGGAGTTTCCAGTCAGGGGGCAGCAACTGGCTGGGAAGCCAGGAAGACCCCAGGGAGGACAGAGACACCAGTCAAGAGAGCTAAGATGGGAGAGGGAAGAGGAGGGAGAAGCTGAGTCCAGAGAGAGAGAGGGGGTCAGCACAGATGCCCCTGCACAGGCAGCCTTGGCCCTGGCTGGCCCTGGGTTCCCTGAAGCAGCTTGTCTCTGGCACCCCTGATCCTATGGGACAGACACCCTGCCCCTCCTTAGTGCCCCCGACCTTCCCGCACAGGCGCTGGATGCTCCTGGTCTCCCTGGGGAGGGTCCTCTTACCTCTTGCTGTCTTTTCTGTTCATGCTTCCTTTTGGGTGGTCCTTGCTGGACTGTGGCTCAGCTCCCCCTCCCCAGTACTCCAGCTTCTCAGCCCCTGGGGAGCCAGGGCCTCCTCCGTGCCTGGGAAGGAAAGAGGAACTGCCCCTCCCCACCCAGCCCCAGGCCAGGGGGAAGGAAGAGGCTGGGGACAGACCTAGGCGCCCCTCCCCCACTCGGGGATCCCTGCAGCTGAGGTTTCCGGCACTGCGGGCCCCCACCCCCAGCGCCCAGCCCGCTCTCTAGCTATCTCCCCATCTTTCTGTCTTGAGATCTGTCACTGTCACACTTTAATAGAAGTAGTTTTTCAAAAGTATGAGTAATTTCTGTAAAAGTACATACTCACACTCAAAAGAAAAGTCTGTATTTTTATAAAGATATATTCATGTACATAAAGCACAAAGATTTGAATAGAAACTCATATACTTTGCATGATTATATTACTGTTTCTCTTATTCCTAGTTTAGTTTTTTAGTTTTTTTCTGGGGGTGGGGAGAGTACTGGGGATGGAGCCCGGCTGCTCCACCACTGATCTATGTCCCGCCCCTTTTCCTTTTTTATTTTTTAGTTTGAGACAGAGTCTCACTGAGCTGCTGAGGCTGCCCTTGAACTTGTGACCCTCCTGCCTCAGACTCTCGAGGGCCTGGGATGACAGGTGTGACCCACCATGCCTGGCATGTCTAGATTAGTTTTCAGGATACCATCTGTACCCTGGGGAGATATTTTTCCTTTATTCCTCTTAGTGTAACGAGTACACTGAGTGCCACCCCTGCTCTAAGGCCTTTTGAAATGTTAACTCAGTGGACTGTTATCTTATTACAGGTGAGGTAAGTAATCTGGACGCCCCCTCCCCTCCCTCAGTCCCTCTTAGTCAGGAGTGACCAATATTCCAGGCTATTAGGTTTTATCTGAATTGTTACTTGAGCGTTGATGTACATAAAGGCACGTCCATGGCAACAGACTTTTCTTTTGAGTTGGTGTGTTCCATTCTTTTACCTAAATGTGTCATGCTTGACATCTTTTTTTTAAATTGAGGTACAAAAAAAGAGCACACATTGCTAGGTATTTAGGTTGATGAATTGTCACCAACCGAGCAAACCCAAATCAAGAAGCAAAGCACTTTCCTTCTTCGTAAGTGCCCCGTTGCCTTTCCCAGCACCACCGTCCCCAAGTGACCACCAGCCTGATGTCTAACAGGTCAGTTTTATCTGTTTTTAAGCTGTATATATGTGTATTCATGTACTGTACCTGGCTTCTTTCATTTAGTACACTGTCTTTACAGTTCTTCCATGTTCTTTTCTTTGATTCTAATTTCTTCCTTTTCAATGCTGTATAGTCTTTCACTGTGTGACAATTCCATGACTTATTGGTCAGTTTTCCTGAGATGGACAGTTGAGTTGTTGCCTTGGGGCTGATTGTTTTGTTTTTTGGTCCTAGGGATTAAACCCAGGGGCATTTTACCACTGAGCTACATTACCAACCCTTTTTATTTGTTTGTTTATTTTTGTGACAGGGTTTTGCTAAATTGATGAGACTGGCCTTAAACTTGTGATCCTCCTGCCTCAGTCTCCAGAGTCACTGGGATTACAGGCCTATGGCCTGGTGTCTGGCTTTCTTGGGGCTGTTATGAATAAAGATGCTGTGAATATTTTATTTCTTTGGTGCTGGGGATGAACCCAGGGCCTTGTACCTGCTAATTGGGGTGCTCTACCACTGAGCCATACCTCCAGACCTCCTGTGAATATTTGAACACTTGGCTTTTAATAAACATAAAGTGTAAAAATTTGTAGGGTTGTGTTTAGGAGCGAAATAAATGGATCATAGTGTGATTCTGCCAAACCTAGTATGTTAGTCAGTTCAACCAACTAGCTCTCTTCCAGGTATATTTTCATTTTCTCAGTAAAATAAGTCAACTTGGGATTTTTTTTTTCCCCTGCCGGTGCGTTCAGACAGACCTGGAGTCCCCTTCGCTTTAGTTTTTCCATCACATGATGGACCACGGTTTGCAATTCTCTCTCTTCCCGCCTCTTTCCCTTCTCTCTCCCCCTCCTCAAGCAGTGACCTGGTGGCTTGGCGCCTGCAGGGCCTGGCCCAGGCCAGCCTGCAGTGGGGGGTGTCTCCAGGCTCTGGGGACCTGGTTACACCGCAAGAGGGAGAGGGGAAAAGGCCCTGGCACTTGACCTTCAGGCCCCTGGGGATGGTTTTCACCAACAATAGCAACACTGACGACCAGAAAGGAAAGACTTGTGAATCAAACCGCAGAAACCCCCATGGCAGAAAAGTGATGCGTTTGATAATGTGGAAACTTGGCTTTTCTTTAGCAAGGATGTCATGGGACAAATATCAGATGACAGAAGAGGAAGCGTATTGACAATGTTAAAATCAATGAGAAATTAATATCCAGGATGTAAAAGGAACTGCTGCGATTCAGCAAGGGGGAAACAGAAATAACGGGCAGCAACCCTGGTAGAAGAGTAGGCAAAGAGCATGAGTAGGTGACAGGCAGCCCCAAACGCTGACGGATGCCTGCGAAGATGCTAGAAATCCCTGACGACCGAGGGGAGTTGCAAGGTAAGACAGCAGTGCGGGCTGGGCCGGGGCTCAGTAGCGGAGCCTGGCCTGGCACGTGTGAGGCCCTGGGCTCCGTCCTCGGCAGCACATAAAAGTAAGATAAAGTTACTAATAATAATAATACAGAAGACAACAGCGAGTCATCCCATAGGTCTGGCAAAAATTAGAAGTTGGAAAATGCCAAGTAGAGGTCAGGACTATAGGGACCTGGACCCTCACATGCTGAAGAAGTGGACAGCCATTCCTCAGGGCTACCCAGCACTAAGACCCACCCTGTGTTTGGGTGTGTCACCTGGCAATCAGCTCCTATGGGTGCATACCAAACAAGTCCCTCAGCTCCATCTGGGGACATGACAGTGCTATTTTCCTGGAGCTGGAGGCAAGCCTGGGTCTCCACTCCCACAACAGTGGGGAATAAACAGAAGAGGTCAGAGGTCAGACCCAGGAAGTCCTGCAAAGCCACCACAGCCATTGACCAGGTGTCCACAGAACAACATGGACAAGTCCCACCACACAAAGCGATGACTGCCAGAAACAGGAAACACTATTAATATCTTATGATATAATTCACAAGCAGAGTAATTTTACATTCAATATAAAAATTTAAGGAAAACAATATTTAAAATATAATTTTGTATTATATGTGAGATATGACAAAATTATATTATACTGGCTGGGCACAGTCATCCCAGCAGCTTGGGAGGCTGAGGCAGGAGGATCATGAGTTCAAAGCCAGCCTCAGCTAAAGCAAGGTACTAAGCAACTCAGTGAGACCCTGTCTCTAAATAAAATACAAAATAGGACTGCAGATGTGACTCAGTGGTGGAGTGCCCCTGAGTTCAATCCCTGGTACCAAAAAAAAAAAAAAAAAAAAAATTATATTGTACCACATAATCATATTGGCCTAGATATGCAGTTATATAATGCATAATTGAATTATGTAATTCAGTAATATGGAACAAACTTATGTGCTATTTAATACAATTGTATGAAGATCAATGTTTAACCATGCAACTCCTAGCAATCTACTATGCATTGAATAATACTTGATGTATAATTTTGTTGAACTGTAGGATATTGTTTTATATAACTTAGTATCTACCACTACATGTTAATAATGATTTTGATAGCTCAGTTACCATGTAGTGGAGTGAATTGATTTCCTCATGGAATCTTCCTCATGACTCCAGGAAATAGGGACTCTTCCAAATGAACCCAGTTGTCAGATGAATAAACTGAGGCCTGAGTTACAAAGTTGCCTACCTAGAAGGGAGGCCCAGGTGCATGTGGTCCCCACCCTGGGCTTCCAGACCCCACAGCTGCCTGTTCTAGGAAACTGCCAAGGTCCTCCTGCTTGAGCTCCAAGATCAGGCAGTGAGCTGGCCAGGAGTCGGAAGGATCTGATCATAGGACTCTGCACCTCCAACTTACTCAGCACATAGTGCTCATCTTTACAAAGGGTGGCTCAGCTGTGGTGACAGAGAGGGCTGGCAGGGAGGGTCCTGGTCTAGCCATGGGCAAGTGTGTTTCTGTTATAATCAGGAGATTTAGTGCAAATATCGAGGCAGTGAAGTTCTTAAGTGGTTAAGAACCCTAGCTCTTGGTTCGAGTCCACAGCTCTGCCTTGGTGTGACCTTGGCAGGGCAAGTCACTGCACCTGTCTGTATTCCGCATTTCTCATCTGTCCATGGGTACTGTGAGAGGACTGGCCTCACAGGATTGTTGTTGGGGACTGTATGATTTATTTGAGTGTGTAGTCCTTAAACAATGCATGGGAGAAATCACCTATTTTTATTTTCTCCTCCAAACAATGTGGATAATAGCAGAATTATTGTAAGAATGAAGTGAGATGTATTTTTTTTTGTTTTTAGTTGTAGATGGACACAATACCTTTATTTTATTTATTTATGTGGTGCTGAGGATCAAATCCAGTGCCTCACACATTCGAGTCAAGTACTCTACCACTGAGCCCCAGTCCCAGCCCTTGAGATATATTAAAAAGATCTTAGCACAGGACCTGAAATGCAATAGGTGCACAGTTTTTAATAATGACGTAATAACAGCAACTTTCACATAACATTAGTCACACACTGGCAATGCTTTAAGTGCAGTGAATACATTATCTCATTTTAACCCTCCCAGAAACACTCCGATGTAGGTACTATTAACTATTATCCCCCTTACCAGATGGGGGAAAGGGAGGCCCAGAGAAGCTAAGTAACTTGTTCAGTGTAACCCAAGGGAATGGCAAGGCTGGGATTCAGATCAACTATTTGGCTCAGAATCTTTGCTCTTCATCACTATATGTGATGTTTTGATTTTGGGGTGTGTGTGTGTTCTGGGTACTGGAGGTTGAACCAAGGACCTACATATATCCCCAGTCTATTAAAATATGTATATATACATATATATACACATACATATATATTATATATATACATTTAATTTTAGGACAGGGTCTCTGTAAATTGCCGAGCTGGTCTTGAACTTGTTATCCTCCTGTCTTAGCCTCCTGAGTTGCTGAGATTACAGACGTGCGCCACCGCACCCGGCCTCTTTTTAAAGTCCAGAGAGCTGGCGTGCATTCCGCCTCTGCTGTGTGATACCCAGGTTGTCCTCTGTGAAGTGGCAGAATGATGGCACCTGCCTCACTTACGATGTCGGTGTGGAAAGCGCAGCTACCTTCTAGACACGGCGCCCCACCGAACCAAGGTTGTGGTCTAGGGGAGGGGCTCCAGTCGAGGGGGCGTGGCCTCGAGCTTCGTGGTCCAGTAAGGGGCGGGGGGCGGGGACTTCCTCCCACCTCTGTCCGGCACGCGTGTCCTCCTCGCAGTTCCATCTACCTCGCGGGTGCCTTAGGCGTCCCTAGAGGTCTTCGACCCCAGCCCGCCCCCAGCCCGCCTCCCCCAGCCTGCGGCCCCCTCCCGCCATCCTCAGACCTCAACCCCGGGTCCTCGGGCTTCGACATCATGGGTGACGGAGGAGAGGGCGAGGATGAGGTCCAGTTCCTTCGGACGGTGAGTATCTGCGGGTGAGGGGTCTCTGGGACTACTTCTCTGAGTGTCTCCCTGACTATGAATATCTTTGTCCTGCTTGCTGTGATCTCTGAGAGGCGAGTTCTCTTCCTTTGTCACTTTGGGTGACTGTCACTTTGTTTCTGTCTCTTTATGTCTCCTCCACCTTTGTCACCACAGAGAATTGGCAGGATTTGGGACTACAGAGTGGGGAGGGGAATCTTCGGCCGCCTTCTCTGCTGACACTAGGGATTTGTTCCTGACAAGGGGGGCCACCGAGGGAGCAGCCCCTCCCAGTCACCCTGAAAGTAGGCACTTGGGGAACGTGGCTTTAATTCCTGGGCTTAATTTAGCTGTCCGCCGCCCCCACCCCAGCCCTCATTCTCTTCTTGCTCCAGGCTCTGACCTATTTAAATTCTTGGGAAGGGGGCTGGAGTGACCTGGAGAACACAACTCCTCCCAACTCTTAGTCCTTGAGGGTCTCCTGAGGGTCCCTTGGGTTTTGGGTCTTTCTTTCCTCTTGGTTTTGAGAAGGAGGATCAAATATGTCTGCTAATGGTCTCTGGATGGTGTCTCTCTCTATCCATCTCTTTAGAATGTCTCCGTGTCTCTCCATTTCTGTGTCCCGGTCTCTGGCTCTGTCTTTCCTCCTTGGCTTCAGGCACTCTGCATTTTGCTGTCTAACTCTTCTCTCCCTGAATCTCCGATCCTCAGCTGGGGGCAGGGATAAGAATTGGAACAACAGGTGTCCCTCCCAGAATAGCCAGCTTTTCTGGGCCCTGAGCAGGGGACAGGGAGGGGATGGGGGTGGAGTAGGGGCTGCCCATCTCCCAGTCCTTCCCACTGTCCCCTCCCAGTGGTTCAACTGGAGTTGTGGGTGTGATTATGGGAGGAGATGTTCTCTCCTCTGGGCCAGGTCTGCTGACCCTGCACTGCCCCCCTCCTCCCCCTCCCAGGCCCTGAGTCCATCCAGGAAATGCTGACACAGCATTCCGGACCCAGAATAGGACCCTGGCAAGCCAGGTCTGGTTTCCTGGGAGGGAGGAACAAACAGCTGGGACTGGTAGTGAAGGATGGGGACAGCTGGATGTGCAGCCACTGGAGGGATTCCTGTTCAGCCCAGCCCCTTAGCAGCCACATGGGTTGGGCCTTCCCCAGCCCTAATAAGACCATGGCTGTGGCCCTCAGCCCCTGAGTAGTCACTGCACCAGGCCCTGTGCCCAGGTCTTCAGCCACCTCAGGCATCTAATTATATTCTCGCTGCCCTATCTTCTGAGGTAGGGCCCTATCTTTATCTCCCTGGAGATTTGAGGGAAACCAAGCCCTAAGTGGTAGAATCACCCGCCCAAGGTCAAGGCCAGGAAATGGCATCTCTGGAGGCCCCAGGGCCCAGTCCTACTGCTTTCACGAGAGAAAAATGGCCCAGAGGTGCCAGGGCAGTGTTAGGGGTGTAGAGACCTGTCCTGACATCTCTTGACCTTAGACGTGGTCTGATTTTATGCATGCTATTAAGGTCATATTAGGCTTTTCTCAGACCTTTTTTGATCATATTCCACCAGTAAGGAACTACTCTACATTGCAATCCAGTACATGCACATATGCATAGGTAGCATGGAAACTTGACTTGGACTGGGGATGTAGCTCAGTGGAAAAGCTGCCCAGCCCAAGAGCCTAGTAAATGCAAGGCCCTGGGTTCCATTCCTAGCACTGGGACAAAACAAACAAACAAACAAACAAACAAAACAAAACAAAACAAAAAAACCCTTTATTGAGCTATTATTGACATGCACTAAATTATACTTGTTTTAGGTGTTGTAGTTCAGTGAGTTGTGCAAACTCATGGAATTTCCATCACAATAAAGACAAAGGACATTCTTCTATTCCTGATGATTTCCTTGTGCTCTTTGAGCAATATATATATATATATATATATATATATATATATATATATATATATATATATATATATAATGAGTACTGGGGATTGAACTCAGGGGCACCTAATCACTGAGCCACATACCCAGCCCCCCCCCCCCTTTTTTTTTTGCAGTGCTGGGGCTTGAATCCAGGGCCCTGTGCTCGTGAGGCAAGCACTCTACCACCTGAGCTAGATCCCCAGTCCCTCCTTTTTTGTATTTTATTTAGAGACAGGGTCTCAATGAATTGCTTAGGGCCTCACAAAGTTGCTGAGGCTGGCTTTGAACTTGTAATCCTCCTGCCTTAGCTTCCTGAGCCAGTGGGATTATAGGCGTGTGCCACCATATCTAGCTTGCTCGGAATATTTTTGACATTCATCTGTGTAGCACCTATCAAGAACGTATTCCTTTTTATTGCCAAAGAGTATCCCACTGTACGCTATATTGCAATATATTGCCATTTGCTGATCAGTTCACTTGCTGATCCGTTCACTCAGCTGTCTGTCTCCAATTCTTGCTCTTTTCAATAACATCTGTGAACATTCACATACACCTTTTTTTCTCTTGGTACTGGGAATTGAACCTCTGGGTACATTACCACTGAGCTATATCCCCAAGTCCCTTCAATTTTTTTATTTTGAAGCAGGTCTCACTAAGTTGCTCAGAGCCTCACTGAATTGCTGAGATTTGCCTTTTTCCTCAGTTCCCAAGTTACTGGAATGGTGGGTGTGAGCCCCCATTCCCAGCATATGCACCTATTTTTTTTTTAATAGGAACAAGTTTCATAAAATATAGATCACCCTAGAGCAGGACAGGCACATCGTTCTTTTCTGTTCTTCTCCTGCTCCATTTTCATGGTCTTCTTCTTCGTTGTTGTCTTTTTTTTTTTTTTTTTTTTTTTTTTAATTCTTGCTATAGTGGGGCTGGACCCAGGGCTGCCTACATGCTAGGCTGTGCTGTACCACTGAGCCACACCCCCACCCTTTATTTTATTCCTTTTTTAAAGCATGGTAGTCATGGCTACTCAAACTAATTTCATTTCCCTTTGATGAATGGTAACTTCTAGCCCTGCCAGGCTCGGGTTTCTCAAAGCCCGGCCCAAGTCAGAACCTCAGAAGGGGAGGAGACTGGTTAATAATACAATTTCCCTGCAGATCCCAGATCCACTGACTCAGATCTTGGTGGTGCTGGTGGTTGGGAGGCTAAGGCAGCAAGGAAGCGGCACTTTAAAAAATTATTCTATTAAATTAAATTATACCGGGTGCTATGACCCACACCTATAGTGTCAGCTACTCAGGAAGCTAAAGAAGGAGGATTACAAGTTCAAGACCAACCTAGGCAACTTAGCAAGACTCTATCTCAAAATAAAAATTTTAAAAAGTGGGGCTGGGACTCAGTGGTAGAGTGCTTGCCTCACATGTGCAAGGCACTAGGTTCGATCCTCAGCACCACATAAAAATAAATAAAGATATTGTGTCCACCTACGACTAAAAAATGTTTTTAAAAAAATTTAAAAAGGGTGGGCTGGGGATATAGCTCAGTTGGTAGAGTGCTTGCCTTGCAAACATAAGGCCCTGGGTTCAATCCCCAGCACTGCAAAAAAAAAAAAAAAAAATTTAAAAAGGGTTGGGGATATAGCTCAGTACCCTTACCTAACATGTGTGAGGTGCTGGGTTCCATATCTAGCACTGAAAAAAAATTTTTTTAAACCAATCAATTAATTAATTACTTTTTTGAGATGAGGTCTCACTATGTTGTCTATGCTGGCCTCAAGTGATCCTCCTGCCTCAGCCTCCCTGGTAGCTGGACCCACAGGTGAGACACCACACCTGACAGTATGGTCAGTATGATGCAGTATGATGCAGCGGAACATTTGAGAATCAGTGTAATGATTAGAGTCCTTTGTCTTGGGTTATAGCTTGACTTTACCCTTCGCCTCCTTCTTGTGTTTGGACAAAAGATTTTTGCTTTTTTTCTCTGGGCCTCATTTTCCTCACCTGGAAAGTGGGGACAAAAACACATGCAATAAGAATTCAAGGGTCCCTGCAAGTATCTCTGTGATCTCATGTCCCACTTCGCCTCACGCTCCTGCTGCCCACACTACCCATTTCCCTTGCTGCCCTCCATGCCCCAGCTCCCTCTAGCCACAGGCCTTTGCACAGGGTGCCCTTCTTCCTGGAACATTCTTCCCCCAGAGATGAGCAGGCCTGATTCCTCCTTGTTAGCTGGACATTTGAGCTCAGCTCAAATGTCACCTCTTTGGAGAGACTGTCACTCCACCCCTTCACTGATGTCATCTCCACCCCAAAGCACTCTCTTACATCACCCTGGGTTATTTTTTCCATAACACTTATCATTGGCTTTAAAATTACGTATTTATGCACCTGTTTGTTGCCCATCTCCGCCACGAGGGTGTCAGCTCCCTGAAGCCAGGGATTTTTCTCTATTTGTTCACTGCTCTATATTCACTGCCTAGAACAGAGCCTGGCATGTAGTAGATGTTCAGTAAATGTCTGTTAAATGAGTGTAAAGCCCTGAACATTAGACCCAGCAGCCAGCAGATGCTCAATGCTGTCCACACTATATGATTTGTATGAATACACAAGTACCCAGGATGTGCCAGGATGTCAGGGCTGCAGTCACAGGGCAGAGCAATCTTTAGGGCTCCTGCCATTAGATCCTGCCTCCTGCTTCTCCCAGGGTGAGCAGACAGACTGAGGGCTGCCTGTGTGGGTTGAAGCCCAGGATGGGAACATGTTTGTATGATATGCTTGGAGGCCCTGTGACCTCAGGCAGGAAACCTATCCTTCTTGAACCTGTTTCCTCCACTGTAAAATGGAATAAACACTCAGTGGTTAGGAGCTGGAGTCTCCATCATTGTTTTTTGTTCTTGTGGTACCGGGATTGAACCCAGGGGTGCTCTACCATGGAGCTACATCCCCAGCCTTTTAAATTTTTATTTTGAGACAGGGTCTTGTTAAGTTGTCAGGTTGGCCTCAAACTTGTGATCCTCCTACATCTGACCTCCTGAGTCACCGGGATTACAGGCATGCACCTCCATTGCTGGCCCCCAAGTACATTAATATTATTTGTTGGTATTAGGTATGGTCTACTTCTGTCATATATTAAGAGGTGGTCTAGTGTTTTTTTTAAATTTATTAGTTCTTTTTAGTTATACATGATGGTCTAGTGTTTTGAGAGTGTGCTGTATAGAGTCACAGCATTGGAATTCAAATCCCAGCTATGAGGTATGTGAGCTGTGTGATCTTGGGCAAGTCACTCCACTTCTCTGGGCCTTGGTTTCCTCCTGTGGGTTAAATGAGTTAATACATGTCAAGTTCTTAGAATGGATCCAGCACCCAGAAAACACTTTTATTTTATTTGAGGTTTGAATATATCATCTTGAAATAATTTCCAATTTACAGAAAAGCTGCAAGATGAATTAAAAATAAAAGCTGTCAGTCATTTCCTCCCAAATGTTAAGTTTGCTACATTTGCTTTATCTTTTTTTCTGTCTTTCCACATATGTATGTGGAACTATATAAATAACATATAAAATATGTAATCAATACAATAATATATATGTAAAATATATATAATATGTACCTACTCCCCCCTGAACTGTTTGAGAGTAAGCTGGCTGTGATACCTTAACCCCTAACACTTCAGCCCGTGTGTCCTAACAAGGGCAGTCTCTTACAAAACCACAGCGCAGCTATCAACATCAGAAGATCAGCGTTGATAGGACACCATTATCTAATCCGCAGCCCTCCTTCCACTTTCACCCGTTGTCTCCATACTGCCCCTTTATGGCATGTCCCCCTGAACCCAGGGTCCAGTCTAGGCCCTTGCATTGCATTTTGGTGCCATTAGGAAATACCAATGACAGCTGTTACGGCAACAGTACACAAAAGGGAAATTAGAAAAGGATGAACCTAAAAAGCCATTTAACTTGTAAGGTGGTCAAACTTTTCCTTCTCTAGACCCCGCCTGGGAGGCCTCTGGAGGTAGCTGGAGCTGTGTGTCCTCAGTTTCTCCATTTTTAGTTGGAGATGGAACTTTATTTATTTACTTACTTATTTCTATGGTGCTGAGAATCGAACCCAGTGCCTTGCACATGCTAGGCAAGCGCCCTGCCACACTGAGCCACAACCCCAGCCCAGTTTCTCCAGTTTTAAACGGGCTGAAGCCGGGAGCGGTGGTGCACCACTGTAGTCCCAGCGATTCGGGGGACTGAGACGGGAGAATCGCTTCCGTCCAGGAGCTCGATGCCAGCGGGGCAACACAGCGAGACCCCATCTCTAATAAAATAAGACAAAATGAGACGATGCTGGCTCCCATTGGTGGGGACGTTGCGAGTAGCAAGGCCTCGGCCCGACTCTGGCTGGGGCGGTGGCTGTCATCGGTCACGGGAGGGCGGCCCGCGTCCGTGACTTCTGGGTCGGGCCGCACCAGCCATCCCTCCGCTCGGTCCCCGCAGGATGACGAGGTGGTCCTGCAGTGCAGCGCCACCGTGCTCAAGGAGCAGCTCAAGCTCTGCCTGGCCGCCGAGGGCTTCGGCAACCGCCTCTGCTTCCTGGAGCCCACCAGCAACGCGCAGGTCTGTGGGCGCGGGCGCCGCGGGGAGCGGAGCGGGGTCCCGAGCGCAGTCCAGGGGCGCGGGAAGAGGCTCCCGGAGTCCGAAAAGAGGAGCCGACGGGGAGAAAGTGGGGCGGGGCTTAAGGAAAGGGGCGGGGTCGGAGGTAGGTGGGAGCGGGCGCAGAGGCGGGTGGGGCGGAGTCTGGGGCGGGTCCCGGAGAGGGTAGGGGTGAGGATCTGAGGAGGGAGGGGACCGGGCCTCGCCGACGCCTGTGCACACCGGGCGTCGGGGCTGCAGATGCAGAGCTTTCTTTGGCATCTGTTGGAGGAGACAGAAATCTGTGGGTCCAAAGAAGTGTCCTGAGAGTCTAGAAGGAGGGACTGGGGGGCTCGGGAGTGAGGGGCAGGGGACTCAGGTGTTTTAGAGGGGAGAAGGCTCTAATAGGAGGGGCCCGAGATGGGGCAGATGAAGGGATTCCGAGGGGTGCGGGGAATTGAGGGTCTCAGCAGGGTCTGAGGTGAAGATGATCTCAGGATCTGGGCTTGGGGTTCTAAGTGTCCAGGTCTGAGAGGTATGTGACTGAGGTGCCAGGGGGGCTTGGATCCAAGATGAGGGGGGACACTAGTATGGGCCCGAAGCGGGGACAGTGGAGGCTGAGACCAAAGAAACCTGAGGTCTGAGGGTTAGTTGTTCTCAGGGTATGAGGGAAGAAGGCCCCTGTGGGGAATGGACTGGGGGCTGTGAGAGGAAGGGGACAGGAGGTCTCAGGGTCTGGGTGAGCACGGGCTGGAGTGGGGTAGTCTTGAGTCTAAGTGGGAGGCTGTCCAGGCATCTGAGGTGACTGGGGTGGGAGACTGAGGGGGATGTGTCAGGTTGGACCCTCCTGCAATGTGATTCAGTGCCCAGGGGTGTTTGAGGGATTGTCCTGGGCAAGGCTGGAGATTTGGGGCTCTCTGCTGCAGAAGGCACAGAGCGGGAGTTTCCTGCAGTCAGAGCAGTGGCTGTGTGTCTGAGGGGCAGGCAGAGGGCCGAGGCTTCCTGTGAGATCAGGGGAGACCTGGGGTGCTTCAATGAGGAGGGTGGTATGGAAGCTTCTGTGGACTTCGGGTGGGGTGTGGGTATTTGAAGGAGGAGGTATGGAAGAGGTGTTTCCTGCAAAGTGGGTGCAGATTCAGTGTGTCTGAGGGGGCAGGGGACAGGGGTTCTTGTGGGGTTGGGGTGAGGCCAGGGTTTCTCCAGGTGAGACTAAGGGATGGGGTACGTCAGGGAGTAGTGCTTGGGACCCTTCAGACCCCACTGACATCTGTCCATTCTACCCCAGAATGTGCCCCCTGATCTGGCCATCTGTTGCTTCATCCTGGAGCAGTCCCTGTCTGTCAGAGCCCTGCAGGAGATGCTGGCCAACACTGTGGAGTCCGGTGTGGAGGTGAGGCTCCCCCCATGGGGGCAGGACACAGGGACAGGGATGGATGAGGGGACCTAGGGATTGTTTATCACCTACTCTTCTTCCTCTCTTTGTCCCGCCCCCACAGGGCCTCAATTTGGATAAGTGGGTAGGTCTGGCCTTGGGTGTCACCTGTCCTTCCCACTCCTGACCCCAGGCCTGCTGCTGGGGCCCACACCCTGCACACAAGGCTGGGGGTTTCTCCCCCACCCCGGTTGTCAGGGGCTGTGGAGTCCCAAACAGGCCAGGCAAACAGGAAGGAAGGGGCGGGGCTTCTAAGCTCCACTTCCCTCCCTGTTCCTTCCTCCTCTTTGCCCACCTTTTCCCGCCACTGTGACCCCCAGCTCCTCACCGCATGGGACCTCTCCCTTCACCTCCCTCTATCCCAAGTGTGAGTCCCCTCCAGTTCAGGAGTGGGTCTGCCATGTGATCACGTGGCCTCATCACATGGCCCTCAGCATGGGCATGAGAGCCATGACAGAGGCATGAGGAGCAACCGAATGTACCCCTCCCCTAAGGGCTGCTCTGTGCTCGGGAGGGGAGGGGCAGTCACTGGGCGGGGAGGCTACCTTATCGCAGTGGGTGATGTTCACATATTTATCCACTGCTAGGACTGCAGCTCAGTAACGATGTGACAGGTCAGGACAGAGGGAGCTAAGGTCCATCTAACACAAGACTCTAAGGCTTCCATGAATGTCCCCAGGCATCTGAAAGATGGGTTCATTCTCCCTGGATGACCTCTGGGCCTGTCAACAAGATGAAGTAGGCAGGGAGGACAGAGCAGGCTTCGGGGAATAGAAAACACCTTACCCCCAGGCTTCCAGAGACACAGCCCTGCTCCATGGACAGGGAAAAGGAGGCGGAGAATCTGTTGAGGGTCCCCGCTGAGGTTTCCTCACCCCCAGGCCTGAGCATGGTATTTTATGGAGAGCATATTCCCACCTGCGAATCGGCCAGATGATTTGGAGGTCTTGAGAATCTGGGGTCTGTGCTTACTCTGTGCTCTCACTGTCCCCATAGTCATCCCAGGGTGGGGGACACAGGACGCTCCTGTACGGTCATGCCATCCTGCTCCGGCACGCACACAGCCGCATGGTGAGTGCATCAGTGGGGACATGGGCGTGGGCGGCGGCTGGGGCAGGCCTGCCAGGAGGAGGCTGACCTCTCTCTCACCCTAGTACCTGAGTTGCCTCACCACCTCCCGCTCCATGACTGACAAGCTGGCCTTCGATGTGGGACTGCAGGAGGACGCAACAGGTGCAGGGGCTATGCGGGCAGGGGTGTGATGGGGTGCCAAGGCAGGGAGTCCGGGGGCAGGAGGTCTGCAGAACTTTGGAGACAGGCATGAGGCTGCTCTGGGAACAGGAGCGAGGGCTTCGAGGCAGAGGGTTTGGGCGTGTGGATGGACATGTGGATGGGAATTCTAGGCAGAGGGTTGGTGGCAGCAATAGGGGATCTACAAACCTGGGAGGCTCGGTGGCTGGGAACACCCTAGGAAAGAACACCATGCGGATAGCTACCCTCCTGTCCTGCCCCCACCCACAGGAGAGGCCTGTTGGTGGACAATGCACCCAGCTTCCAAGCAGAGGTCTGAAGGAGAGAAGGTCCGAGTTGGAGATGACCTCATCCTTGTCAGCGTCTCCTCCGAGCGCTACCTGGTGAGCAGTTTCATCCTGCTGGGGACTCCTGCTGCTCAGAGGGCTGGACATGCATGGGATCCGTCCTGTCTCATTACTGCTTTACCTAGCTGGTCTCTGGCTCCCCATGTCCTGACTCCCAATTCTGGCTTCTTGACTTGTGATACCCATTTCTCTGATTTCTGACCCCCATTTCCTGACTTGATCTTGGTTTCTTGATCTGTGACCTGCAGTTTTTCTGTCTCAAATTTGTATGTTTGCTGGCATTTTTCTCTGATTTCTGGCCTTTGACTCTGGACTCTTGCCTACTTCTCCCCATCTTTTCCATCACATCCTGGTCCCCCCAGCACCTGTCAACAGCGAGTGGAGAGCTGCAGGTTGATGCTTCCTTCATGCAGACACTGTGGAACATGAACCCCATCTGCTCCTGCTGTGAAGAGGGTGAGGCTCCAGGCCTCTGGTCCCTAGACTGAGGCCCCCCCCAAGCAGACCCTCAGACACGCCCAACTGAGTCTTGGCATCTCAGACTCTAAACCTGATTGTCCACATTATGGCCCTCATACTTAAATTTCCAACTGGTCCCAAAGCCTGACCCCCAGAACTCAGACCCCCAAACCTCCAACTCAATGTCAGATTCCCAAATTCAGACCCCGAAGTATTATCCCTAAAGCTCCCACATCAAACTCAGTTCTAGAGGGGCTGTGTCTGTGGCTATGGCTCAGTGGTAGAGCGCTTGCCTCGAACATGTTGGGCCCTGGGTCAAATGCTCAGCACCACATAAAAAAATAAAGATACCGTGTCCATTTACAACTAAAAAAATAAATTAAAAATACCAACTCAGTCCTAGAGGTCAGACCCCTAAACTCAGATCCAAAGCTTATAAAGATCAAATTTAGAGATTATCTCTTAGATCTTTATCTTCAGAAATAAGCACAGACTGTTACCTCAGACCCCCCTCAAATCCACACCTCAGATTCGCAAACCACAATTCCTCATTCAGATACCACACTTTAACCCACTAGCCTCAGATTTCCATGCTCCAAACCCAAAACTCCCAAAAATCAAACTTCCAAATTTAGATCCCCAAAATATGACTCCAAAGAATGGTCCCAAAACTTTGACCCTACTTTTTATTCACAAAACCTCAGATTCTTAAACCAGAACCAAACTGAGACTCAAACTACACCCATCAATCCCAAACTCACACCCATCAATTTCTAACTACAAACTACTCCTCAGCTCTTGCCAAGTGCATGCTCCAGAACTCAGTTGCCAAACCATAGGTAGACCCCAGACTATAGAGACCAGCCTGACCTCCAAAATTAACACTTGAAATTTAGGCCCTTGGGAGACAGGTGCAGTGCTGCATGCCTGTAATCCCAGTAACTCTGGAGGCTGAGGCAGGAGGATTTGAAATTTGAGGCTAACCTTAGCAACTCAGTGAGACTCTGTCTCAGAATAAAATTTTAAAATGGCTGAAGATGTAGCTCAGCTATGCAGAGCTTCCTTAGCATGTTCAGGGCCCTGGGTTCAATCCCCAGCACTACAGAAAAAGAATTCAGGCCCTAACTCTAGACTCGAACTTCAGACCAAACTATCACACCTGTAAACCCAGACCCCAAGTGCAAGATGGGAAGTCAGATACCAGCATCCTAGATGTAACCTTCTGATCACATATTCTAACCTCAACCTCAAAAGTCCAAACTCAGAACCCTTAACCACAGATCCCTAACCCCCAGCTTCAGCTCTTGCATACCCAGAACTCCCAAACATAGTCCCAGAACCTAAATCTCATATCCCCACTTCAGACCTGAAACTTAACCTGAATGTTGTATTCTTAAGACCCTGAAACTCCGGTTGTCAACTACAGACCCCCAATACCAGCCCTTGGGACGTGTAGGCTCTCTGGATTCCACCCTGGCTCCCAGAAATTTTGGGGGCTCCTGCTTCACAATGACCACCTCTCCTGGCTCCTCCACAGGTTATGTGACAGGAGGCCATGTCCTTCGCCTCTTTCATGGACACATGGATGAATGTCTGACCATTTCCCCTGCTGACAGTGATGACCAGCGCAGGTCTGGGCTGGGAACAAGCAGACCTGGAGGCTAGGGGTGGAAATGGGGGGAAGAGTTTGGCTAAGGGGCCTGTGTTCATGGGTTTTCTGTTACTGTGACAAAATATCTGAGATAATCAACCTAATAGGGGAAAAGGTTTATTTTGGTTCCCAGTTTCAGAGGTTTTGTCCGTGGTTGTTTGGCCCTATTGCTTTGGGTTGTGGGTTCAATCATGAACACAGTACATCATGGCGGGAGCACGCATTGGCGGCCAGTTCACCTAAGGGAAACTGAGAGGAAATAAGAGAAAGTGGAGGAGATCAGGGTCTCAATGTCTCCTTCATGGCCATGTTCCCAGTGACCTAACTTCCTTCCACTAGTCCTCACTTCTTCAAGGTTCTATCACCTTCCGATAGTGTCACAGGCTGGGGACTAACTCTTGAACACATGGGCCTTTGGAGAATATTCGAGATCCAAACTCTAGCAGACCCTATGAATGGGATTAAGGACCAGACTCTGGGGGACTGGAGCCTGAACTCCTGACCTTCCTCTTTCCTGTGTCCCAGACTTGTCTATTACGAAGGAGGATCTGTATGCACCCATGCCCGTTCCCTCTGGAGGCTGGAGCCCCTGAGAATCAGGTGTGGGGACGGGAGGGGGAAGGGCTGGCATCTCCTTAGGGAGGCTGGGAGGGGAGAGAAGGTCTCCAAGGAAGATCTGAGGAAGAGATTGTAGGGTTTTCTTTTTGTGTGGGAGAATATCTGGGGAGATCAAATGAGAGATGGAGGTCCTCTGGGATCCTGGAGTGGAGTCCTGGACAAAAAAGAGGTTTTAGGGGATTGGGGTAGATTCCTGGGGAAAAGATTAAGGGTCTTGGGTGGAGAATGTAGAGGTCTGAAAAAAACAGGGGCACTGGAGACATCTGGGGAGCCCTATGGAATCTTCAAGGGCTTGAGAGAGGATTGGAATTCTCCAGGTAGGACTGAGGGGGGTCCAAGGAAGATTTGGGGGTCTCGAGAATGGCTCAGGGAACCCCAGAAGGGAGTCATGGACTTAAGGAGGTTTAGACCAAGACTATGGTATCCACGGGAGGTTTGGGGGGTCTTCTGACTCCCATTGCCCTCACCTTCCACAGCTGGAGCGGGAGCCACCTGCGCTGGGGCCAGCCACTGCGAATCCGGCATGTTACCACTGGGCGGTACCTGGCACTCACAGAGGACCAGGGCCTGGTGGTGGTTGACGCCAGCAAAGCCCACACCAAAGCCACCTCCTTCTGTTTCCGCATCTCCAAGGTCTGTGGGGGTCAGGGTGCCCTCTCGCCCGAAGCTCTGGTCTCCACCCAGCTTCTACTCTCCAGTCCCTCGGTGTGCCACCTCCCTTAAATACACAGGCAGAGGAGGCTGACCCCTGTCCTCTGCCCCTGCAGGAAAAGCTGGATGTGGTCCCCAAGCGGGATGTGGAGGGAATGGGCCCTCCCGAGATCAAGTATGGCGAGTCACTGTGCTTTGTGCAGCACGTGGCCTCAGGCCTGTGGCTCACCTATGCAGCCCCTGACCCCAAGGCCCTGAGACTCGGAGTGCTCAAGAAGAAGGTGAGCTCCTGGCAGGGGCAAGGTGGGGTCGGGGAGGGACAGGAAGGGGGCCGGGTGGTCATGCCTGAGCCTCCAGGAGTTTGAAGATGGAACTGAGAGAAAGACAGAGTCTGAGAGGGAAAAACAGACTGAGAAAGACCAAAAAGGAAAGAGATATAGAAAATATATATACCTACATGTATGTAAGTATGTGTGTGTGTGTGTGTGTGTGTGTACACTTATACTTGTTTGGACATAAAAATTGAGGATGTAGAGAGGACCTGGACCAGAAGATGACATGTGGGAGTTGTCAGCAGGTGGATGTTATTTATATTCGTGGGACTGGACGAGGTCTGGGGTGTCAGCTGTGACAGGCATTCTGCCTGGGAAGTGTTAAGTTTGGGGTGACAGAGCTTTTGGGGGGAAGGGTGTTTAAGTCTGTAAAAGGCATAGGAATGCAGAGAGAGAAGACAAGACAGGAGCACAACAAGGAAGAGAAAGAGATGGGGAAAGAGAACAGAGGGAAAAGCAGGAAGGGAAACAGATGGAGACATGGAGAGGAAGAAGAGAGAGGAAAGGAAAAGACAGATGAAGAGGGACAGAAAGATGGGGCAGATCTGCGGAGGGATTCTGTGGCACAGGGGGCAGCTGTGAGACTTGGCTCTGGACAGAGGCCTGTGGGTCATGGTCCTGGGTGACTGATCCCCTTCTGACTCTGCGCCCAGGCCATGCTACACCAGGAGGGCCATATGGATGATGCGCTGTCACTGACCCGGTGCCAACAGGAGGAGTCCCAGGCTGCCCGCATGATCCATAGCACTGCTGGCTTGTACAACCAGTTCATCAAGTAAGCAGCTGCCTACCCTGCCCGGGGTGGCCCCAGGCTCCTGGTGGTCATGCACCTGATTGCTTTAATCTCCAGAGACCTCTGGAATCTACCACCCTGTCTAACATACACTGGCTCCTAATCTCTAAGCTCCTGACCCCTAATCTGACATAGACAACCATGACCTTTGGCCTCACCCTCATGATCATTACCTTTTACATCTCTGACACCCAAACGCTCGATCCTGGACCCTCCCAGTCCTGTGCCTCCATAGGAGTGAGTTCCAGTCCCAGCTCTGCCCTTGGTTGCCCTGTGACCTCGGGCCAAGGTCTTTCTCTGCTTTCGTCTGTCCCTCACCCCCTCTGCAAAGCAGGAGTCTGGGGGAGTCCAGCAGGGTGGGGTGGTGACAGTCGGAGATGGAGCCCTGGCTGACAATTGGTGGTCCCCTCAGGGGCCTGGACAGCTTCAGCGGGAAACCTCGGGGCTCAGGTCCGCCGGCTGGCTCGGCGCTGCCCATTGAGGGAGTCATCCTGAGCCTGCAGGACCTCATCGTTTACTTCGAGCCGCCCTCTGAGGAACTGCAGCACGAAGAAAAGCAGAGCAAGTTGCGCAGCCTGCGCAACCGCCAGAGCCTCTTCCAGGAGGAGGTGGGGCCGCGGCGTGGGAGGGGCGGGGTCTGTGGGAACAGGGGCGTGGCCTAGGGCGGAGCTGCGGCGCAGGGAAGCCAGGGCCCGAGTAACCTGGGGACTAGGAGCCAGGCAGCGGGGCGTGACCAGGGGAGGAGCACGAGGAAGGTCTCAGCCTGAGAGAACTAAGGGGCCGGGGCCTCTAGGGGCGGGACTAGGTGGTGGGCGGGCCTTGAGGGAGGGATGGGGTGGGGGGCGGGGCCTCAGTGCCAAGCTCCGTGCCAAGGCCCGGCCTGGGAGGGGAGGCTGGGGAGAAGGTGGAGGCTGAGAGGGGTGGGGCTGCCGGCTCAGGGGGCCGTGTCGTGGGGGCGGGGCCTGAGGGTGGGGAGTACGGGGTCCAAGGTTGTATTGGGGGCTTCATGGAAGAGAGCATATGGAAGGACCTAACCTGGGGTCTGGGGCTGGGCGTTTGTTAGAAGAACACGGAGGGAAGAGGTGTGCCTGGCTCCTATCAGCCGGAGGTCTGGGTAGGAGGAGCCTAGAGCAGTGGGACTTGGGGCCTGGCCAAAGGTCAGGGGGTCTGATACCTTCTTTAGTGGAGGAAGCATGTCCATTCAAAGGTATCCAGCCCTCCAGGGGATTCAGGGAGAAAGACCTGTAAAAGATAATAGCAATGGTAACGATGCTACCCACAGGATAGAATTACTATAATATATGCAGATGCTTAGGACAGTTCTAGTAGAGGAGATGCTCTGTAAGTGTTAGTGGTCATTGTCACCTTGAAGTTATCCCTTACTGTGTGTTAAGGGCTCTATATCCATGTCGTTCTCTCAGTGACCCCATAGGGGGATTGTAATTTCCATGTTATAGAGGGGGTTACTGAAGCCCAGAGAGATGAAGTTCATCATCTACTCAGCCAATATGCCAGCTGTGAAAAAAACAGAAAACTGTCCTTATGGAGTTCACACAGCAGGGGAAGATGGATGATTAGTAAAATAAATAAGTACACTGGTGTCATGTCAATGGCAATAAGTGCTAAGGAGAAAAATAAATCAGGGAAGGATTTAAAATAGAGTGCTCAGGCAGGCTGACCTGAAGAAAGCGAGGGAGGCAGGGCATACCTGGGGGAAGGGCTACTGGTAGAGGAGGGAGCAAATGCAAAGGCCCTGAGGTGGGAGTGTGCTTGGAATGTTCCAGAAAGAGCAAAGAGGTGATGAGCAGAGTGGCCAGGGAAGGGTGGGGGGAGATGAGTTCAGAGAGGTGAGAACATCTAGGTCACGGTGAGATCTTTGGCTTTGGGAGTTACTGGAAGATTAGGTCTTCTAAAGTCACAAGGAGTTACTGGCAGAACTAGTCTGTGTGACTCCAGCTTGGTTGTATTCTGTCGTGAAGCCCAGCTTCTCTTACTGATGATATGGGTTTCTGGACATAGCTACACATGTCCTCCTTTATCTGCAGAGGATGTGTTCCAAGATCTCCAGTGGAGCCTGAAACTCAGATAAAACCAAAGTTATAACCTATGTATACTATATTATTCCCTATACACACATACCTATAATTGAGTTTAATTTAAACTTTAAGTACAATAAGAGATTAACAATAATAACTAATAATAAAATATAAGTATTATAACAATATACTGTAATAAAAGTCATGTGAATGTGATCTCCCTCTCTCTCAAAATATGGAATTTCCCGTTTAATATTTTTGGACTGTGGATGATTGGGGTAACTGAAACCGCAGAAAGTGAAACCACAGATAAGGGAGAGGATGACTGTATAAACATTGTCATAACAGAGCTGGGTGTGGTGGCTCATGCCGGTGATCCCAGAGACTCAGGAGGCTGAGGCAGGAGGATAGTAAGTTTGAGGCCAGCCTCAGCAACTTGATGAGGCCATAAACAACTTAACAAGACCCAGTTTCAAAAAGTAGAAAGACCTGGGGATGTGGATTAATGGTTAAGCACCCCTGGTTCATAGTAGAACTATTTGCAGTGGCCTAAAACTGGAAACAGCCCAAATGTCCACAGCACTAGAATGGATCCATAAGCTTGGCACATCCCAGCCGTGGAAATGAAAATGAAGAGAAGGTACAGCCACATGCAGCCATGTGCTTGAATCTCAAAACATAACATTGCGCAAAAGAATGCCTGCTGCATATCCCAAGTTGTAAAGCAGGCAAACTGTGGGCTGCTTGGAAGGAAGTAGCAGAGACAGAGAGGGGGATGGGGAAGCACAAATTCAACCCTGATGGTAATAAAGGCAAGTTATGTTGACTGTAGAGGCAGAGAGGACAAGGACAGGTTTGGGGAGCCAAGGAGGAGGGGAGGATACTGGGACCAAAGCGGGACAGCCACTAGCTGTTGAAGGAATGTGAATTAGTAAATCCGAGAAAGAAGAGGAAGGGAGGGCCTGGGACCCCAGTTGTGACCATCTCCTGTATTCACCACCCAGGGGATGCTCTCCCTGGTCCTGAATTGCATCGATCGCCTAAACGTCTACACCACAGCTGCCCACTTTGCTGAATATGCGGGGGAGGAGGCAGCTGAGTCCTGGAAAGAGATTGTGAACTTGCTCTATGAACTCCTGGGTAAGGAACCTCACACCTAACTCCCCCAAGACTACCCCAGATCCCCCATCCCATGGCGTCTGATTCCTCCTCCACCCTCAGCCTCTCTGATCCGTGGCAATCGGACCAACTGTGCCCTGTTCTCCACGAACCTGGACTGGCTGGTCAGCAAGCTGGACCGGCTGGAGGCCTCGTCTGGTAAGAGAGCCCAGGGAATGGGACGGGGTGGGGAGGGGGAGCTGCACCGCCTCACGTCTTCCCATCGGCACTGGGGCAGGCATCCTGGAGGTGCTATACTGTGTCCTGATCGAGAGTCCCGAGGTCCTGAACATCATCCAGGAAAACCACATCAAGTCCATCATCTCACTCCTGGACAAGCACGGGAGGAACCACAAGGTGGGCCTGTCATCCTGACCTTGGAACCCTGACCTCCTCCTGGGGCCCCAGGATTCCTCTCCTCTCATCTCTTACCTGGACTCCCCTCTCCCATGCTTCCATTTCACCATGAGGGGCTCAACCTCCTGGCTCCATTTTTTATGTTTTATACTGGGGATTGAACCCAGAGAGACCTTGTCATGGAGCCACATCCCCAGCCCTGTTTATTTTTTTATTTTGAGACAGGGTCCCACTGAGTTGCTTAGAGCCTCGCTGAGTCACCGAGGCTGGCTTTGAACTTGTGATCCTTCTGCCTCAGCCTCCCGAGTGGCTGGAGTTATAGGCCTGCACCACTGCACCAGCCTCTGACGTGTTTTTAAAGTTTTCAGATTTTATAGCCTTTAGGTGTGCTGCGTGTACTCTCTGCAGTCTGCCATAGGCCCTGCCAGTTCCTGCTGCGTGATTCCTGACCATTGCACACACTCACACATCCACTGGCCTCTGAAGATACACGTTTGTAACCCTGCTGATCCTAAATCAAATCTTGGTTCCTATGCCTCTCACTGACCCTTTCCGTCTGTCTTTTGTCCTTTGATCTCTTTCTTCATGATTCCAACCTATCCTTTCTTACACTGCTGAGGCCTTATCCCAACCCATGTGACCTCACCTCTCCCCCCAGCCCTCTTTGACCCCTGACCTTTCTCTGGAATCCCTGACCTTTCACTCTCACCACCTTCTTTCAGGCAGAATTTTCCTATGCTGACCAGATGCACCATTCTTGCATTCTGGCTTCCTATCCAAGTCCTCCTATAGGCCCCCTGCCTGCACCTTCACTCCCCTTTACCTCTGACCTTGACCTCCAGGTCCTGGATGTGCTGTGCTCCCTCTGTGTGTGCAATGGTGTGGCTGTGCGCTCCAACCAAGATCTCATTACGGAGAACTTGCTCCCTGGTCGTGAGCTTCTGCTACAGACAAACCTCATCAACTATGTCACCAGGTGTGGCTCCTAACCCCTGACCCTGGGCTCAGACCCTCTTGACCCTTTCTCTGACCCAGAGACTTCAACCCAGGTGAATGTCCCTTCTCAGGAGTCCACCTTGTCCTATTCCCCCGTGGGTCCCCATTCCTCTCGTTCTCTCGTCTGGGCTCCATTTCTGCCTCTTTCTGTTTTCCCTTTTTGTCGTTACCTGTTCTTGTTTCTCTTCAATCTCCTTAACCCTGGTTCTCTCCCATCTCTCATCTCTGTCTTTTGATGGCTCTCTGTCTGTCTGTCTGTCTCCCTATTTCCCTCCTCACAACCAGTCTCTCCTCTCCTTCTCTCCTGCAGCATCCGCCCCAACATCTTTGTGGGTCGAGCAGAGGGCTCCACGCAGTACGGCAAATGGTACTTTGAGGTGATGGTGGACGAGGTGGCTCCGTTTCTGACAGCTCAGGCCACCCACCTGCGGGTGGGCTGGGCCCTCACTGAGGGCTACAGCCCCTACCCTGGGGGCGGCGAGGGCTGGGGCGGCAATGGGGTCGGCGATGACCTCTATTCCTATGGCTTTGATGGACTGCACCTCTGGACAGGTACCTAGACCCTTCCAGGGGACCCTCACCCTTGATTATTTACCCTAGAATTTCCCAGACTCTGACTAGGCACCCGGGTGCTCAGGATCTTGACCCAGTAGAGGAGAACTTTTGATCCCTATTTCTAATTTCCCAAGACCCTCATCCTAGAGCTTCCAGAATCCTGACCCTAACTGTTTCCTCATAATCTCCAAAACTCTGACCTCAGACAAGGCATGCTCTGACCCTAGAGATCCCAGAAGATTGCTTAGATTATTATGACCTTCGATCTTTGACTTATGACCTCAGAGTTTCCATAATTGTAACTGTAGGTGAACTCTGACCATGCAGCAATCAGGATCCTAAACTTCCTAACTTCAGGGGAACTTCGCTCCTAATTTTAGAAGTCCAGGACCATCCATGGGAACACTTATGCTTGGGAGGGGTGTCCCAAATCCAGTCCCCACAGGATCTTCCAATATCTGCCCCCTGTTTCTTGATATTGTTGGTTTCATGGAATCCCTGACTTCTGACCTGTTCCTGGTGACCCCGGTGCAGGACATGTGGCACGCCCGGTGACTTCTCCAGGACAGCACCTCCTGGCCCCTGAGGATGTGGTCAGCTGCTGCCTGGACCTCAGTGTGCCCTCCATCTCCTTCCGCATCAATGGTTGCCCTGTGCAGGGTGTCTTCGAGGCCTTCAACCTCGACGGACTCTTCTTCCCTGTTGTCAGCTTCTCAGCTGGTGTCAAGTAAGGACCTGCCCCTGCCCCAGTGTCTTGTGTTGGAGGACTGACCCAAGACAGCTTCTCAGTCACCCCACGCGTTCCTATGAGGCAAGGACACAGCCATCCACACTTAGGACTGTCTCAGTGACCCCTGCATGATTCTAATGACCTCAGATTCTTCCTAACCCCATGTTTCTACAATGACCTTCAAGTGACCCTGTGATTTTACAATGACCTTTTGATGACCCCCAAATCCAGATGTGTTCTGGTGACCCAAGACTTCCAATAACTTCCCAGTGACCTCAGACCCTCCTTATAGCTCCATCCTCTGTCAGTAACCTATCATGATGCCAGAATCTCCCAAAGGTGGCCCAGTAGATCCTGACTGGCCCAGAAGTCACTACTCAGTTAATTCAAAGGCTGAGAAGTCTTTCCAGTCCTTTCCCAGTGACCCCAAGTTTTCCAAATATCCATTCAGTGGAAATTATGGTGGTCTTATAACAGACCCAAGTGACTCCCAAATCACCTTCTTCTTGTTTTCCCCTGAACCTTCCAACATTCCCAGAAGCTTTGTTGACCTGGGGACTCCTGCAAAGGGCCTTCCCGTGACCTTGCAATCATGGAAACTCTTCTCTCCTAACTATAGGTCCTCCCACCCTTAACTCCCTGATGGTCCCCATTTCCTTTTGGATCCTCCAGTGACATTCCCTTATGATGTTCTTTTGACCCTAGACTTTCCTTTCTGACTCCTAGGTGACCTCCATGACCCTATGACTGCCCAGGGACCACGGGTCCCCTCAGAACCTTCCATGGGTTCCAGGATCACTCCCATGTCCCCCAGTAATCACAGACTGTCCCCTGTACCCTCCCACGATCCCCATTCTCCTCTTCCAGGGTGCGGTTCCTCCTTGGTGGCCGCCATGGTGAATTCAAGTTCCTCCCCCCACCTGGCTATGCCCCATGCCACGAGGCTGTGCTCCCTCGGGAGCGGCTCCATCTGGAACCCATCAAGGAGTACCGCCGGGAGGGACCCCGGGGGCCCCACCTGGTGGGCCCCAGTCGCTGCCTCTCACACACGGACTTCGTGCCCTGCCCTGTGGACACCGTCCAGGTACTGCCTGCCCTCCAAGGTTCTTCGGGTGAGGAAGGCTCTCTTAGGAGTCGGCGAGGTGGGGAGCTGGGCTGGGAGCTGGGGACCCCATTGCTGAACAGAGGGAAAACGGAGGCAAGGGACTCTTTCAAGGAAGGATCCCAGCATTCCACAGAAAGGGAGTTTTCTCCATGGCCCCATAAAAAAGATTGGTTATCGCCCCCGATTTACAGTGGAGTAAAGCAAGGCCCAGCGAGGGTAAGAAACCTGTGGAAGCAACACAGCTGGTTTCAGTCAGGGGCTCTGACTCTGAAGCCTGAGGTCCCACTACAATTTGGGGGGCATCTCTTCTGCATCAGGTCCCTCACGCTGCTTGTGTTCAGCTTAGACTTCCTACTTACCCTGTAAGGGGGTCCCTGTAGGAGGGGAGAGGTGCTGTGACAAGAGCTTAGCATAGCCCTGAGTAAACAGTAAGCACTCTCTGCAGTCAGTTGTCATTATTAGTAGCAGTAAGATTACCTCGGGGTGACCTGCCTGTCCCTGGTCCCTGGACACAGCCCGGGCCTTATCCTGGAGGCCTCTCCCTCTTCCTCTGCCTCTCAACCCTCCCACTGCACATTCCCCCCACAGCCCACCCTGACCCTAAACGTCATTATCTCTTGCCGGCAGAACACCAAGAGCATCAGTGTTTATTAGGCACCTACTGTGCACCAGGCATTTATGTGCACATCAAGTAGTTTTCATAAATGGTTTCTCTGACTCTTCATGAGGCAAGTGTTATGATTTAAATACTGGGACGAGTCTCATTATACAGAGAAGGAAAGGGACTCATTCATTCATTTGGGAGACATTTTCTTTTTGGGGGGGTGGGTACCAGGGATTGAACCTAGGGGTGCTTAACCACTGAGCCACATCCACAGCTCTTTTTTTATGTTTAATTTTGAGACAAGGTCTCACTAAGTTGCTGAGGGCCTCCCTAAGTTTCTGAGGCTGGCCTTGAACTTTCCATCCTCCTGCATGAGTCTCGCAAGCTGCTGGGATTACAGGTGTGCACCGCCACGCCCAGCTCAGCACACATTTCTTGAGCATCTCCTCTGGGTTGTGCCTGGCTCTGGCTGGGGCTAAGGACTTGGCAGAGACTGAGGTAGCCGAGGTCCTGCCCTTATGCAGCTCCCAGTCCACAAGGGAGTCAGATTTGTCCCCAGATAAGCCTTAATTCTGATGATGCTATGTCCTTGCTCATCTGGGCATCCATCCTGGAATCAAGATGAGGGCTGGGAGCAGCGCCATTAAACACCAGAAAAGGGCGCTGGGGGCCTGTCAGGTTGTAAGGAAGAGGGGTCATGGTGGAGGTGGTGGTGGGATTTCAGGGACCTGTTGCCTGTCCTCCCATCCCCAGATTGTTCTGCCTCCCCATCTGGAGCGCATTCGGGAGAAGCTGGCAGAGAACATCCATGAGCTCTGGGCACTGACTCGCATCGAACAGGGCTGGACCTATGGGCCGGTGAGGGGCAGTAATGGCTTGCCGGTTGAGATGCCTGGTGGCTGGGGACTTCAGGGTACCAGGGGGTACTCAGGCTACAGGTGGCAGAACTAGGGGTGGGAGGTCCTGGGAGGTCCGGGAGTCCTGGGTGGAGGGAAGGGGAGCCCAAGAGGCTGACACCAGGACTTCTCCAGGTTCGGGATGACAACAAGAGGCTGCACCCGTGTCTTGTGGACTTCCACAGCCTTCCAGAGCCCGAGAGGAATTACAACCTGCAGATGTCCGGGGAGACGCTCAAGTGAGGGGATCCCACGGGAGCAGGGGATGGAACAACTCCTGGGGGGAAGATGGCCAGGAGAGACAGAGAAAGGGAGGCAGAGACAGAGAGAAAAGGAAGACAGATGACAGACAGACATTTAGAGGGGACAGGAGTTGTGACAGAGAGGGAGAGAGAAGGAACCAGCAAGAGAAAATCAGCAGTGAGTTGGGCATGGTGGCACGTGCTGATGGTCCCAGCACTTGGGAGGCTGAGGAGGGAGGATCATTTGAACCCAGGAGTTCAAGGTCAGCTTGGCAATATAGCAAGACACTGTCTCAAATAATAAAAAGCAATGGAAAGGGAGAAAGACACAGATGGGGACAGAGAAAGAAGCAGACAGGAAAAAATTGACATAGTCAAAGAGATACAGAAAGGAAGAAACAGGGAGAGACAGATGTTGGAGGGATCAAGAGTGATGGGGACAGAGACGCCCCAACGGCCAGAGCAAGAGACAGAGCCAGAAGCAGAGGAGATGGGCAGGGAGCTCTGTGGGCTACGATCTTGTTGTCCTGTCCCCCTGCCTAGGACTCTGCTGGCGCTGGGTTGCCATGTGGGCATGGCTGATGAGAAGGCTGAGGACAACCTCAAGAAGACAAAACTCCCCAAGACGTGAGCGTGGGGCCTCAGGCCTGTTGGGGAATGGAGTGGGTGCTGGGGATGTGTGGAGAGGCTGAGGTCAGAGATGAAGAGGCTGTAGGTTGGGGTGAAGGTTATAGGGTCAGGGGTCAGGGCTCTGAGGTCAGAGGTGAGTGTCCAGGATTGAGTTCCAGTGAGAGAGAGCCTAGCAGAGAGCCCAGCACGTAGGGTCAGGGTCTGCCCTGAGGAAGCTGAGGTGACATCCCCGCATAGAGGCAAGGGATCAGTGGCAGAAGGGTGGAATCCTGAGGTTTCTGGAATTATAAGTAAGGCATCCTAAGATTATAGGGGAGAGAGTAGAGGTTCCGAGTTAGAGTGGGTGATTGGGTCTCTGGCCAGAATTAAGAAACCTCAAAGCTGAAGGTGAGAGGTCAGAGTTTCAGGGTCAAAGATAAAGCTCCTAGAATCAGGATGAAGATGTCACAGAGGTCAGAGATCAGTGCTGTCAAAGGCCTGCTTTGGATCCTAGAGTCAGAGGTCAGGGACCTCAGAGCTTATTCTAGAGAGTGCTAGAACCGCAACAGCAGGGACCGGAGGTCAGAGATTCCAAAGCCCTTGGCTAAGCATCCTGGAATCCTGGTACGAGGGTCGGAAGTCAGGGTCTCAGCACAGAGCCGAGGCAGGAGGGCCTCGTCAGTGGCCCTGCTGCACCTGCAGGTATATGATGAGCAATGGGTACAAGCCGGCTCCGCTGGACCTGAGCCACGTGCGCCTGACGCCGGCGCAGACGACCCTCGTGGATCGCCTGGCAGAGAATGGCCACAATGTGTGGGCACGAGACCGCGTGGCCCAGGGCTGGAGCTATAGCGCCGTGCAGGACATCCCTGCACGCAGAAACCCTCGCCTCGTGCCCTACCGCCTGCTGGACGAGGCCACCAAGCGCAGCAACCGGGACAGCCTCTGCCAGGCTGTGCGCACCCTGCTGGGCTATGGCTACAACATCGAGCCACCTGACCAGGAGCCCAGTGAGTGCTGACCCCTGGCTCCCACTCCTGACTCCTACCTTGACCCTGGCCCCTGACTCCTGGTCTCTGACCTGTCTCAGCCCTTGAATGAGTTCTATCTATAACATTAAGTGGACTGATCAGGAGGTCATTGAGCACTGACCCTTCCCCTTAACTAGACACCTCATGACCAAACCCTGACCCTGATCTGACCACTGACCATGGTCTGGCCCAGTCCCTGCCTGGGCCATGGCTATAACACTGAGCTGTCAGACCAATGAGTGCTGATTCCAATTCCTGGCCTTCACCTTTGACCCATAACCTCTAACCTCTGGACTAGGGCCATAACATGGAGCCACACAACCAAGGACTTAGAGTCTTTAATCCTTCCTCCTAACTGACCCCTGACCTTTCACTGATTTCCAGTCCCAGCCTTGACTCATAACCCTGACCATTCTCCCTAATCCTTGGTTTCTTAACTCCTGGTCCCAACCCCAATGTCTGGTCCCTCCTGACCGTGACTCTGACTGACTCCCCAGTCCTGCTCTCAACCCTTGATTCTAATGCTTGACTCTTAACTCCTGACCAGGCTTTACCCAACTTTCTCCTTCTGTGTCTCAGTCAGCATCTGTGTTCTCTGAGAGTGTGGCTGCTAACAAGAGGGGGTCTATAGATCTCTCCTGCCTCTCTGACCAATCTGGGGTTCTCCGATTCTCCTCTAACACCAAGAAATTCTCCCTCCTCTCCCTGTTCCCCCACACCCTCACCTTCTCTGTTCTCTCCCACCAACCTCTCGATGTCTTGGGACCCACTTCTTACCCAGCCTCTCTGACTTGACTCGGCCTCATTTGCAGGTCAGGTGGAGAGCCAGTCCCGTTGGGACCGGGTGCGCATCTTCCGGGCAGAGAGATCATATGCAGTGCAGAGTGGGCGCTGGTACTTCGAGTTCGAGGCGGTCACCACAGGCGAAATGCGAGTGGGCTGGGCGAGACCCGAGCTGCGGCCCGACGTAGAGTTGGGAGCTGATGACCTGGCCTATGTCTTCAATGGGCACCGCGTGGGTACCTCCTTGGGCTCCACTCTGCCAGTCCCTGTGGTCCCTCCCACAGTCACACACTCTAGCCCTGCTTCTGTCTGTGCTTCACTCTGTCTATCCATTCCTGCATCTACTATCCTCCTCATCCATCCATCCATCCATTGGCTCATCCATCTATCCATTCCCCACCCCTATCCACCCACCTATCCACCCATCCATCCATTTAACCATCCATCCATCCATACATTTAAACAACCATCTAGCCATCAACCCATCCATCTGTCCATCCATCCATCCATTCATTCATCCACTTAACAACCATCCATCCATCCATACATTTAAACAACCATCTAGCCATCAACCCATCCATCTGTCCATCCATCCATCCATTCATTCATCCACTTAACAACCATCCATCCATCCATCTATCCATCCGTCTATGCTTCTATTTACACTTTCTTCCTTCCCATCAGCCCATGTGGATTCTCACCTTTCTGTCCATACGTCCTCCAGCCACACACCCATCCTCTCTCATCCATCATTGTTCACCCATCTCTTCTGGGGACGTATGTGGGCATACATGGGCGAGTTCTTCTGGGTCCCATATGGAGGATCCCGATGGGTTCACTTTTCCTTTCTGTACCTGCTGCTGTCCCCAAACCCTCACAACCACTTTGGTGGTCCACACAGTCCTAGCCACGGGAACAGCAGGACCCGCATAGCAGGGCTGAGACAGAGATCAGCGAGGAAGGCAGTTCCAAGGACCGTGGATGCAAACATCGGGAATGATGGGGGGCACTGGGTGACCTCTTTCTCCTTCCTGACACACTGCATGTGTCTCTCCCTGCTTCCCCATCTCTCCATTTCTCTGTGTCTCAGCACCATGTCTTCTCTGGCCTCTTCACAGGGCCAGCGCTGGCATTTGGGCAGCGAGCCCTTTGGGCGTCCCTGGCAGTCAGGTGATGTCGTCGGCTGCATGATTGATCTCACAGAGAACACCATTATCTTTACCCTCAATGGCGAGGTCCTCATGTCAGACTCCGGCTCCGAGACAGCCTTCCGGGAGATTGAGATTGGGGAAGGTGAGACCCCTTCACATGCCCACCCTGGTTTTCCTCCATCTCACTTGAGCCTCACTTGAACCTTACCTTCAGCCCCTGGTTCTCTTACCCCTTCCACAGCACCGCCTCCCCATGACTGCCCCCGCCTTGCCCACCTGCTCACCCCCACCCATTCATCCCCCTCCACCAGGTTTCCTCCCCGTCTGCAGCTTGGGACCTGGCCAGGTGGGTCATCTCAACCTGGGCCAGGACGTGAGCTCCCTGCGATTCTTTGCCATCTGTGGCCTCCAGGAAGGCTTCGAGCCATTCGCCATCAATATGCAGCGCCCAGTCACCACCTGGTTCAGCAAAAGCCTTCCTCAGTTCGAACCTGTTCCCCTTGAACACCCCCACTATGAGGTGAGCTCAATAATCCCATCTGGTTTGTCTCCAGACCTTGTTCTCACAACTCTCTTCCCTGAGTTTCTCTTTCTACATTAGCACATAGGACATCTAGGAGAGGGTCTGGATATTGGGCTCTTGGGATTGCCTTTTTGGATATAACTTTGGCTCACCACACCTCTCTGAGCCCCAGGTGACTCACCTATAAAATGGGGGAAGAAAGAAAAGAGAAACTCAATGAAGTGACACCAATGGAATTTCTAGTCCTTAAAGCTACCTGATCCTACAGCAAGGTTTAAAGAAATATAAATCCAGTCAGGCAGGGTAATGCATGCCTGTAATTCCAACTACTTGGGAGGCAGAGGTAAGAAGATCCCAAATTCAAAGCCAGCCTGGATAACTTAGCAAAGTCCTGTCTCAAAATAAAATAAAAAGGACTGGGGATGTGGCTCAGTGGCAGAGCTTTACCTAGCATGCACAAAGACTTGGGTTCTTCCCAAGTATTGAAGGAAAAAAAAAAAAAAAAAAAAAAAGAAATATAAATCTCTGAGTATCCTGGCTGTATCTTGGTACCTGCCTAATTAATGGTAATCAGTGTGTTGGGATTTAGTATTTATTTTTTTATTTAGCTTATTTTGTTTTTAGTTACTTAGTTACTTTTCATTAATCCAAGCAACTAAATTTTCAGACTTCTCTTTCCCAAGGTTAAACTCAAGTTTAGACTCTGATTGTAAATACCTGACAAAGACCAAAGTGATTGTCCTTTCCACAGCTAGCCTGCAAAGAACTTGACCTCTGGTTGACTGAGTTTCAGCAGGCACTTTAGAATCAAACAGACCTGGAGTTGGCCTCTTACATTCTGTGTGATCTTGGGCATGTGACAGTCTATTTCTGAGTGTTTTACCACTAAGCCTCCCCAGCCTTTTAAAATTTTGAGACAGGGTCTCACTACATTGCTGAGGCTGACTTTGAACTTGTGATCCTCATTACCTTAGCCTCCTGAGTCACTGGAATTACAGGGCACGTGCCATCATGCCCAGCTTCTTTCTTTTTTTCCCTAAATAATTAGAGAGTAAGTTGGAGATGTTGTGCCCCATTACCCCAGAATACTTCAGTGTGGAAGCCAGGCATGGTGGCATGTGCCTGTAATCCCAGTGGCTCGGGAGTCTGAGGCAGGAGGATTGTGAGTTCAAGGCCAGCCTCAGCAACTTAGCCAGGCCCTAAGCAACTTAGTGAGACCATGTCTCAAAAATAAATAAATAAATAAATAAATAAGGGATGGGGATGTGGCTCAGTGGTAAAGTGCCCCTGATTCAATTCCTGGTACAAAACCCAAAACAAACAAACAAATAAAAACCCCCAGAAAACCTTCAGCGTGCATTTCTCCAGAACAAGGGCATGTTCTGTCTGAATAGAGTTATGAAAATCAGAAAATGAAGCACTGATAATATTATTCTCTAATCCACAGTTCATACCCCAGTTTTGCCAATTGTGACTATAATGTCCCTTATTTTTATCTAGTGTAGGATCCACTCCAGGATAGCCAGTTGTATTTGGTAGAGTGTTTCCAAGTTGTCTTTGTCTTCTATGGCTTTGACATTTTTGAGAACTACAGGCCAGTGGTTTTGTAGAATGTCCCTTAATTTGGGTTTGTTGGGTGCTTTGTCATGATTAGATAGATGCCTAGGAGGCATATTCAGCAGGAATATCTCAGAAGTGAGGTTGTGTTGCGCTTGCTGCATGACACTGTGTTGCTATGTCTCATTATAGTCAGCCCTCTGTATCCACAGATTCAATGTGATCAAAAATATTTGAAAAATAATTGCACTTGTACCGAACACATAGAGTTTTTTTTTGTCACTATTCCTTAAACAATTCAGTATAACAGCTATTTACATAGCATTTACATTGTAAGAGGCATTGTAAGCAGTGTAGAGATGATTTAAAGCATACAGTAGGGTATGGTGCAGGTTATGTGCAAATACTATGGCATTTTATATAACAGAACTGGGGCATCCATGAATTTTGGTATCTGCAGGGGGCCCTAGAACCAACCCTCTGTGCATCTCAAGGGACAACTGTATGGATTGTTAACTTTGACTATTTGAGCATGGTGGAGTCTGCCAGGTTTCTCTGTTGCTATTTTTCTCTTTATAGTTAATAAGTGATTTGTGGGGAGATATTTAAAAGCTGTGCAAAAGTGGAAGGGATTTTGGTAAGGGAATGTCCAGTCGAGATTGAGCTTTGGAAAGGTCCCTGCTGGCAGTGGATTACAGGAGGCCAGAGTAGAGGCTGAAAGCCCAGAGAGATGGCTGGGGTGGGACCCTTGCTCACCCAGATGGTGAGCTCCACCAGGGGCCCTGGTGCTGTGCAACAGGAAGGAATGCGCCCAACCATGTGGGAGAATCCAGACTTAGCGCTGAATGAAAGTAACCAGCACAAAGGAGCACATGCTGTGCGATTCCATTCATAGAAATTTCCAGAACAGGCAAAGCTAATCTGCGGCATGAATGGAGACTCGGTTACTGTGAAAGAATAACTCAGAGGCATTGTTAGTTTCTTTGCACACAGATCAAAGGAGAGAGTCTCTTGTCAAGGGACAAAAGGAAAATCAGGATTTCTAAGACAGAAGGGAGACAGGAGAGAGAAAGAGAGAGAGAGGGAGAGAGAGGTAAACAACCCTGCAGTTGGAATCTGGGAAAAGGGAATCTTTTTTAAAAAAACATTTTTAGTTGTCGATGGTCACGATGCCTTTATTTTATCTATTTATTTGTATGTGGTGCTGAGGATGGAACCCAGTGCCTCACCTGTGTTAGTCAATTGCTCCACCACTGAGCCACAACCCCACCCAGAACGGGGAATCTTGTAGGCACAGTTTTGGGTCAAATTCACTGGCTGTCAAGGAACGCAGAGGTCTGAGTTACAAATGATCCTTGAGGAGGTCAACTCTGCCTCTGTTGCTTGCGGAGTCTCTAGAAAACCTTCGCGAGTCCAGCTTGACTACCAAGGGCAGGTCTCTGTCCCTCTACGGGCTCCTGCCCCTTATTTAGGCCAGTCTGGCACATTTGACTCTTCAGAACCCCTTACCATCTTTAGAGGGTAGTGATCAGAAGGCCCCTGAGGGACTCCTGGGGACCTGGGTCCTGTTCTGCTTCCCCGTCCTGGCGTCGGCACACAGGTATGCTGCCGGTGTGAGAACTCACACCATGTACTTGACATACTCACACTTTTCTGAGTGTTACCAAAATGAACAAAAATTTACCGGGGGCCTCTTTACAAAAGTCTGACCTTTCTGAGCTTTTCTTCTCCAGCACTCTCCCCAAGAGCCCAGGAGGGCAAAGGTTTTGTTCTATTTGCTGATGTGTTCCTAGCACCTAGAACAGAACCTGGCACACAGTAGGTGCTCAGTAAATATTTGTGGGACAGACAGGTGGATGGAGATGGCCTGGAGTGAGTCCCACATAGTAAGTAATTCTGAAAGTTCTCCCAAGTGATTCCAGTGTACCACTGGGCTGCCACTATTAAGGTGCCCAGCAAAGGTGGACAGAGGGCTGAAAGCAACCCCTGGGCAAGTTTTGTGCCCTACAGTGACCAAAGGAGGAGGGGATGTCTTTAGTGAATCCTTACGCAGGGCTCTAAGACCTAACTTGGCACTGCATGTAACAGGGATAGGACAAGTGGCCTGGCCTAGCCCACCGGCCTCTCTCAGTGCTTTCTGCCCCTTCCCCCAGGTGGCCCGAATGGACGGCACCGTGGACACACCTCCCTGCCTGCGCCTGACCCACCGCACCTGGGGCTCCCAGAACAGTCTGGTGGAGATGCTCTTTCTCCGGCTGAGCCTTCCCGTTCAGTTCCACCAGCACTTCCGCTGCACTGCGGGGGCCACCCCCTTGGCACCCCCTGGTCTGCAGCCCCCGGCTGAGGACGAGGCCCGGGCAGCAGAACCTGACCCTGACTACGAAAATCTGCGCCGCTCAGCCGGCCGCTGGGGTGAGGCTGAAGGGGGCAAGGAAGGAGGTGCCAAGGAGGGCACCCCCGGGGGCGCCTCCCAGGCTGGGGGAGAGGCCCAGCCCGCCAGGGCAGAGAATGAGAAAGATGCGACCACAGAGAAGAACAAGAAGAGAGGGTGAGTGGAGGGTGGGGCCGGGGAGGTTAGGGTGGGCCTCGGATTCCCAGGACCCCAGTGTACTGCAGAGTGGCCCCACCTATGCTGAGTGCCGTCAGAACACGAGGGAGCCCAACGTGTCTCAGGGGCCCCATGATTTCCCAGGGGTGCTCTGATTCCTGAGAATATAGAATCGAGGAGCCCTACAGTATGGTGTGGAGACTTCGATTCCCAAGTACCTAGTGGACCCCCAAGCTTCGCCCAAGGAGCTTCCTTAGCCACGAACACTGAAGGGGGTCCAGGGTCTTGGGAGCGCTCACTCTGCTCCAGAGTTTACTGTACTCTCAGTGGACATCAACCTGAACCTAAACCGGGACCCTTTCTGTGTCTCAAGTGTACCCCCAAAACACCAACTTCCAGGGAGACCCTCAGAAGGTATTGAACTGCTCCTACATGGCAGCGGTTTTCAATGGGATGTGGCTCGGACTCTGGGGGGTGTTGGGAAATGACAGCACCGCCACTCTTCACGTGTGGGGGAGCTGCTGCTGGGGGCTCCGGGGTTCCTCCTGCCTCGCAGTGAACAAGACAGTGCCCCTCGTATGAGAAACGCTGATTGAGGGGGACCATTGTAAGTCCCAAAGAGGACCCCCATGTTCCCAGAAATGTGGGTGACATGGTACCATGAACACTGTGCAGCACCTCCAGAATGTAGGGTCACAGGGGAGTCCCGCCCTCTGGGTCAGGCTTTGGGTATCAGAAGCAGCATGCAGTCAGGATGGATGTGGGGGTCATGATTTTTGTGGAGGGAAGGTGGGGGCTGGATTTTAGAGCTGGTTCTCATGGCCGCCTCTCCTCCCACCACCAGGTTCTTATTCAAGGCCAAGAAAGCTGCCATGATGACCCAGCCACCAGCCACCCCAGCTCTGCCCCGACTCCCCCGCGACGTGGTGCCTGCTGATGACCGCGATGACCCTGAGATCATCCTCAACACCACTACGGTGTGAACCAGGCACCCTCTACTTTGGGGACCCCCCTAGCATAGTGTGGAAACTCCCCATTCCCAACTTTAGTGCTGCCATTCCCATATCTGGGGATACCCCAGTACGTACTAGACACAAACCACAGCACTTCATCCTTCAGACCCCTGGGTCCATCTACCTTGTGACCTGAAAATGGCAGGGAGATAATGAAGTTATGAGATACACTGCTATAAACTCCCAGGGACCCCAAAATCCAGAGGATAAACCAATATAGGCTAGGAACCCTGACATTTGGGATTGACCATGTAAACACAATACCCCCAATTGATAACCACCCTAAAACTCCTGAGAATGAAAATACACAATGCCAATATAGTTTTGGGTTCCTCCAAATTTGGAATGTTATGAGAAAGAAAGCCTAGCGGTTAGGATCGCGGGCCACCCAGGCCACTTGGCCAAGTCACTTCAGTGTTTCAGGCCTTCAGTGGAAGTGCTGTGGTTTCAGCCTCAGTAAAACAAGGTTGCATATGGAACCCACCTGAACTGGTGGCCAGGTGGATAAAGTGAGTCTGAGTAAAGAACCCAGGGCAGTAAGTGCTCTTGGGGGTTATTATTTATTAATTAGTTTGCTGTTACCAGGGAGGGACCCAAAGGTGGGGCTATCAGTAAATATTCCCAAGGGATTTCCAAATTAGTAGCCACAGAAACAGACACGGGGGGTCTTGAATCTGGTAACTTCTGAAACTCAGAGAGGACCCTGGAGACCAATGCAGAGTCCCAGGGAACGCTGTCCCCCTGACTGACCTCTGGCCCCCCTGTGTGTCCCCAGTACTATTACTCTGTGAGAGTCTTCGCTGGTCAGGAGCCCAGCTGCGTGTGGGTGGGCTGGGTCACCCCTGACTACCATCAGCACGACATGAACTTCGACCTCAGCAAGGTCCGGGCAGTGACCGTGACTATGGGGGATGAACAAGGCAATGTCCACAGCAGGTGCCAGGGGAGTGGGCGGTTCTATGGGGGTGGGAGGCTGGATGGGGTGGGGGTGGGGGTGGGGTCGGCAGAAGGGAGCTCCAGGCTGCCTGGCTGTGGGACCTGGGGACTTCCTGGAGCAAGAGGAAGCTCTGGAGTCTGGGCACCTGGCTCAGAAGCTTCCCTTCCTCCTCCTTCTCTTCTTTTTTCCCTTCGCTTGCTTCTTCTCTCTCTCCATCTCTTCTTTTCTGTTTTCTCCCTGCTTTATCCTGCCCTCTGTCTACCTTTCTCCTTTCTCTTCTCTCTCCCCAGTCTCTTCCCCCTCCGCCTCCCAGGAAGCCCCACCAGCCCCTAGAGGTCCAGGGCCTGGTCTACAGGGGGCAGGCATTTGGGGGTGGGTTTGGAGGTTACCCTATTCTGGGACCTCAGGGAAGTGGGTGTCCGTCCAGAGCTCCTGGGCTAAGGGTACCTACAGTGACCACTCCCGTCTCCTCCAGCCTCAAGTGCAGCAACTGCTACATGGTGTGGGGCGGGGACTTCGTGAGCCCCGGACAGCAGGGCCGGATCAGCCATACAGACCTTGTCATTGGCTGCCTGGTGGACTTGGCCACTGGCTTAATGACCTTCACAGCCAATGGCAAAGAGAGCAACACCTTCTTCCAGGTGAGTCCAACCCTCAGCAACAACTTAGCCATACAGCCTCACATTCCAGCATCCCAAGACCATCCTTCAGTATCTCCAAGGCCAGACCCCACCGAGATAGGACAAAATCAGCTTCTAATCTGTCCTCAGGAGGCCCCCTGGGAGACCACCTAATTGAACCTTCCACTAAAGGGAGCCCAGAAGGGAGGAGACAGAGTACAGCCTTGACCTTGGAGAGAGGACCATATTCCCTCATGGGTGATGCCAGTCACCACATTTTCACCAATCAGGGAGTACCCTAGGATGGGCCAGAATCCCAAGGTGGGCTTTTCCTTTTCAATATTTTTTATGAAAAAAAAGAAAGAAAGTGCGCCGGTACTCTTAAGTATACAGAAACACCGATTGCCCAGTATATGTCCAGATACCCACCACCAAAATGTTATCATTAATGTTTTCCTACACTGCCTTTATCACATATTATCCACCTATCTATCCATTAATTCAGCTAAGGTGGGCTTTGGAAAGCTTTGTTAAATGGAGAATTTCAGAAATATACAAAAATGGAATAGCATAATGAACCACCAGGTCCCCGTTCCACAGCTTCAACTCCCGCCCACTCCTGGCCGATCTCACCTCGTTTTTACGCCTACTTCCACCCGCAGGAGGATTTTGAAGGAAACTGCAGGCATCATGTAGTTTTATCTCTTTTCAATATGTATCTTTAAAAGATAAGGATTATTTTTAAAATGCATAACCACAATACCACTGTCACCCCCTAAATCCCAAACCAGTTGTTCCCAACCACCATCAAATGTCCAGTCCAGGTTCCATTTCTCTGGTTGCCTCAAAAATGTCCATTAGGTCACTTCTTTGTTTGAACTGGAATCTAAGTAAGATCATATTTTTAAAATATGTTTTTAGTTGTAGATGACACAATGCCTTTATTTATTTATTTTTATGTGGTGCCCAGGATCGAACCCAGTGCCTCACATGTGCCAGGCAAGCACTCTACCACTGAGCCACAACCCCGGCCCAATATTTTTTAATTGGTTGCTATGTCCCGTGAATTTCTTTTTATATGTCGGTTTCTTCTTCCATGCCTGCTCCCCCTTGAAGTGCATGGTTAAGGGAATCAGGCTGTTTGTGCTTCTCCAAATATGGTCCCAGCATGGGCAGGACCAGCATCACCAGGAGCTTGTTGGATATGCAGAATATCAGGCCCCTCCTCAGACAGGCTGAATCTGAATCTGCATTTCATGGAGAGCCCAGGAGTTTCACGCGCACATTAATATCAGGGCACATTAACCCAGTCCTTGTAGTTTCATGAGAACATTCTCCTCTGTTCCCTGTATTTCCTGTAAACTGGGGGTTGGGTCTAGAGGTGCAGTTAGATTCAGGTTTGGTTTTGTCAAGACTGCTCCACAGATGGTGTTGTTTGGGGATGGGGGTGGGGTTTGGAGAGAAAAACACAGAGAAACTGGAAAGGTATTCCTGGAGGGGCACGATGTGCACAAAGATGCAGATGACAAGTTGCCGGGGGGATTTGGAAGGGGTTGGCCTGGCTGGTGTGGCCCAGGGGTGACCTCAGAGCCACTGGGAGCCTTCAAATGCCCACATGTGGATTTGCAGGCTTGGCCTCAGCATTTGGGGTCCAGAGTCCACATTGCCAGCCCATCCTTGTCCCTCACCTTGTCCTCCTCTTCCCTGCCAGGTGGAGCCCAACACGAAGCTGTTTCCTGCTGTCTTTGTCCTGCCCACCCATCAGAACGTGGTCCAGTTTGAGCTGGGAAAGCAGAAGGTGAGAGTGCAGGAGTGGGGCACTTGTGGGAAAGGCTGAGGCGGGAGGTGTGGGAGACACCCTGGAAGTAGGGTGGAGGGCTGGGAAGAGCTGGGACTCCTGACTCAGGCATGCCTCTGCACCCCCAGAACATCATGCCACTGTCAGCCGCCATGTTCCTGAGTGAGCGCAAGAATCCAGCCCCCCAGTGCCCGCCACGCCTGGAGGTGCAGATGCTGATGCCTGTCTCCTGGAGTCGCATGCCCAACCACTTCCTGCAGGTGGAGACACGGCGTGCTGGCGAGCGGCTGGGCTGGGCTGTGCAGTGCCAGGAGCCGCTGACCATGATGGCACTGCATATCCCTGAGGAGAACAGGTCAGGGCCTGACTGGTGGCACATGGGCAGGGCAGGTGCTGCCAGCCCTCTGGGGTCTGGATCCAGCTCAGTGCCAACCCAGGAGGCCCCAGATCCACCTAGGGGGATTCTGACTCAGCTCAGGCTTCCAAATAACTCTCCAGGAGGCTCCAGACCTGCGTTATGGGGCCCTAGACCCATTCTGTGAGCACAGACTCACCTCGGGGACCACATTCCCACCCCCAGAGCTCCAACGCTATCTCAGGAAGCCCAGACCAAACCTGGAAGAACCCAACATTACCCAGAGAGCCCTGTTGCACCTCACGGCCTCTGGCCACACCCAGTCAGACTTTAGACCTGTCCCACAGAGATCTCAAACCCATTCCAGGGACCCAGACACACCTAGGACTACAGATGTGTTCACACAAATGCCAGAAATACTTTGTGTGTATGTGTGTGGTACTGGGAATTGAACCCAGGGGGTACTTCACCACTGAGCTACATCCTTACTCCTTGTTATTTTTATTTTGAGACAGGGTCTCACTAAGTTGCCCAGGCTGGCCTCAAACTTGCAATCCTCCTGCCTCAGGCTCCTGAGTCACTGGGATTACAGACCTGCACCACTGTTTCTGCCTAGAGATTTTTTGGTGGTGCTGGGGATTGAACGCATGGCCTTATGCTTGCAGGGCAAGCACTATGCCAACTGAGCTATATCCCCAGCCCTAGACATATGCTTAAGGACTCTGAACATAGCCAGGGATCCCAGACTCACCCCAGGAGGCTTCTGACATGATTAATTCTTTCCTTAATTAATTCATTTAACAAATAGCTCTGGACTTCTCCTATGTGGATTGGCAGCATGCTAAGCTGATGACACCAAGACTTTGACACCTAGTGACATTCTTGTAATGCTTATATACAACTCAGTGTGCCCAGATTTGCCCAGGGGGATCCATCCCCCCACTTATTCATTCACCAAATATTGAGCACTCCCAAATGCACGGCATCCTGTTTTAGGTGCTGGGAATATAGTAAATGAAACAGGCACAGATTTCCAGCTGTACTGAAGAAAACATTCTAGTGGCACTTAAAACCAATCTAAGGATCCCAGATACATTTGAGGGTTACCAGAATCCCTCTGGATTCTCAGAAAACTTAGACCATCCCAGGGTGTCCTAGATCCCTTAGGAACTTCCCAGATCATTGAAAAACTCCCAGACACAGCTCCAAAGCCCTCATCAGCCCTGACCTTGCAGACCCTGGGATTTACTGCTGGAGCAGCCAGTATTCACTTAAAGCATCTCTGCCTCTCTGTGGTCTGTGTCTGTCTACCTCCTCTGTGGGTCTGTCCCTGGTTGTGTTCCTCACCTCTGGCACAGGTGCATGGACATCCTGGAGCTCTCCGAGCGCCTGGACCTGCAACGCTTCCACTCGCACACCCTCTCCCTCTACCGCGCGGTGTGCGCCCTGGGCAACAACCGCGTGGCGCATGCGCTGTGCAGCCACGTGGACCAGGCACAGCTGCTGCACGCGCTGGAGGATGCCCACCTGCCTGGCCCTCTGCGTGCAGGCTACTATGACCTCCTCATCAGCATTCACTTGGAAAGTGCCTGCCGCAGCCGCCGCTCCATGCTCTCCGAATACATCGTGCCCCTCACGGCCGAGACGCGCGCCATCACGCTTTTCCCACCTGGAAGAAGCGCAGAAGACGGTCCCCGGCGTCACGGACTGCCTGGCGTTGGAGTCACGACCTCCCTGAGGCCCCCGCACCATTTCTCCCCGCCTTGTTTTGTGGCGGCCCTGCCCGCTGCTGGGGTAGCTGAAGCCCCGGCCCGCCTCAGCCCTGCCATCCCTCTGGAGGCCCTGCGGGACAAGGCGCTGAGAATGCTGGGGGAGGCTGTGCGGGATGGCGGGCAGCATGCGCGCGACCCCGTCGGGGGCTCCGTGGAGTTCCAGTTTGTGCCAGTGCTCAAGCTCGTGTCCACTCTGCTGGTAATGGCTTCCTCTGCTTCCCTCCCTGTCCTTCCCATTGAAAATCATCCACCCATCAATCCCTTCCATACGTGCATCCAGCCGCCCTCCGGTCCCTCCATCTACACATCCATCCACTTCAGTTTATCAGCTTCCTGTTCACCATGCACTTTTCCTTCCATCCACTCCTCTGTCTTCTGTTTATGTGTTCCTTCATCTTTCTTCTTCCCTTTCCTCCACTCAGCTAAGCAGCAACCCTCCGTCCATCCATCCACCCACCTTTCTCTCCACCTCATTCATTCATATGCCTTCATCTTCTCACACAGGAGTCTGCCCATCTTTTTTTCCTTCTCTCCTCCACCAAATATCCATCCATCCGTCTGTGTATCCACCTACCCAGCTTTCACCGTGTTTGCTCATCCAGCCTTCCATTCATTCCCATGGTCCAGTCACCCTTCCACTTATCTACCCATTTACTTATTTATGTATTTCCTTTCATACATCCAATAATCATCTTCCCTCCACCAGTGTATCCATCCATATACCCACTCACACATCCATCCGTTCCTCCACCTTCCATTTCCCTTTCCATTCCTCTGTGCACCTGTTTGTCCGTAGGTATGTAAACCCGTCCACGTACCCACAAATCTGTCCAGCCATCTGCACCGATTCACCTACCTGTTCATCCATCCATTCTCCATCCTTCTATCCATGTTTTCTTTCATGTGCTCCTTTATTCCTAAACCCATATAACCGTTCGTCCACATATCTGTCCATCCAACTTTGCATGCACAAGCCCATTCTCCATCCACGCACAAATCCGCCCAGCTAACCCGCCCACTGTCCAGCTATGTCCTCACTTCTCGATTTGCCCACCACTGCTGACTTGCTCACGCGTCTCCCATCCCATCCAACTCCCTGCACGCCTGCATCGTTTATCCTGTCACCCATCCAGCTGCCATCTCCTGCTCACCATTTCCTTCATCTCCCGTCGTGATCCACTCACACAGTCACTTCCCCTTGGGACCTCTACTGTTCACCCAGCCAGCCCCCAGCCCCCCTCTGTCCACCTTTCTCTCTCCCTGTTCTTCTTCTCTTTAAGCTGCTCTCTATCTCCTTCCACACTTCGGTCTGTGAGCATCTTCACAGTGTTGACTAAGAGCTCTGTGGCATGTGCTGGGAGCTACATGGGCCTCCATCAGGTGCAGGGCCTGTCCTGCCCCGAGAAGCACATATGTTTAGACTTGGGAGAAAGGACACTTACCTGTTAAGGGAGAGGTGCTCATGTTTGCCGATGTGGTCTGGGTTGTGTGGGTGAGACCCAGGTGTGAACGAGGGGAATTTCAAGGAGGCGGGTGGCAAGGAGGGGTTGCCATTTTGGCCCATAGGAGGACTCTATTAGGTTGGGGAAGAACCTGGCATGTGCAGGAGAAGCAGTTCTGGTGAGCGAGACTGGGGAGTGATTATGGTGGCCCTTCAGGCCACAGTGAGGGACTCAGAATTTGCCCTGCAGGTGATGGGCGTCTTCAGCGATGAGGATGTGAAACAGATCTTGAAGATGATTGAGCCTGAAGTGTTTGCTGAGGAAGAAGAGGAAGAGGAGGAGGAGGAGGAAGAGGAGGAAGAAGAGGATGAGGAGGAGAAGGAGGAGGATGAGGAGGAAGAGGCACAGGAGAAGGAAGATGAGGGAAAAGAGGAAGAGGAGGCAGCAGAAGCGGAGAAAGAAGAAGAATTGGAGGAGGGCCTGCTCCAGATGAAGCTGCCGGAATCTGTGAAGTTGCAGGTGGGTGTGTTCTTCCTGTCTTCCAGCCCCATCCGCCCGGGGCACGGGTCTGGACTGTCTGGAGGCAGTGGGGCTGTGGAAATGCAGAAAGCAGTTGGAGGGATGCTGGTGCCACGTGAGAGGAGACCACAGAGGCTGACTCAAGATCCAGGAGGGAGATGGGGGTGGCTGGGCCGTGGCAGGGCCAGGGAGGGTGGGGGGAAGAAGCAAGGGAAGTTTCAAGAGGCCCTGTGGTCTCACCACCTTCCCTTTTATTGCATGACTATGTCCCACAGATGTGCCACCTCCTAGAGTATTTCTGTGACCAAGAGCTGCAGCACCGTGTGGAGTCCCTAGCAGCCTTTGCAGAGCGCTATGTGGACAAGCTCCAGGCCAACCAGCGGGGCCGCTACGGCCTCCTCATGAAAGCCTTCACCATGAGCGCGGCTGAGACTGCAAGGCGGACCCGCGAGTTCCGATCCCCGCCCCAGGAGCAGGTCCGCCGACCCCTGACCTCCTCTAGTCTCACTGTCTAACCCCCAACCTTGACCTCTCCCCTGACTGACCATGAATGGCCCTCAATCTCAAAACTGGTGCTTGACCTTTATTCATGTGTTTTATCTTTTCACCACTCTGGAAACCAACCTGACCTCTGAGTCACCTTAGTGACCCGGACCCCTTTCAGATCTCTGGCCCTTGTCTCCCAGATAGTCTTCACTAACTCCCGCTTTGGCTCATTATCTTAGACAGGGACTTAGAATTGAATCTTTGATCCTTGATCTTGGAGTTCTGACCCCTCATCCTGACCTCTGACCTTCCCCTAGATCAACATGCTATTGCAGTTCAAAGATGGTGCAGAGGAGGAAGATTGCCCCCTCCCGGAAGACATCCGGCAGGACCTGCTTGACTTCCATCAAGACCTGCTGGCGCACTGCGGTGAGGAGAGAGGATCAGAGAGCTCTTCCCCAGGCTTTCTCTGGAGGCTTCTGAAGCTTCTCTAAGATTTCTTGACCTCGAATGAATTGGTGTTAGACAACTATTGTTTGCATGAACATACGAATGTATTGGGGAGCAGACAGACGATGAGTGGAAGGATGTGCTCCTGTGAGTGTGTGGGTGTATGTGGGTGTGGATGGATAGGCAGGTGAGAGGATGGGGTATAAACTGATGGACAGAGGGATGGAGGGATCAATCAGCGGGTGAAGAGATAGGTGGGTGGCTGACTGAGAGTGGCTGGAGAGCTGGCTGGAGGGACGGATGGCCAGCCTCCATTGTTTCTGATGATAAATCAGCACATTATCTGTTTGAGATTCTCTTGACCATGGCAAGTCATTTTTCTCTGGCTGATATTCAAGATTTTCTCTGTCTTTCAATGGTTTGCATATGACGTGTCTAGATGTGAATTTCTGAGTCTATCCTATTTGAAGGGGGTTGAGTTTCTTGGATGTGGAGATTAATATAATTCATCATGATGGGAAAGTTTTATGCAATTATTTCTTCAAATATTTTTCTGCCCCTTTCTCTCTTCTCCTTCTGGAGTTCTCATCATGAGTATATTGGTATGCTGCAGGATGGCCCGCAGGTCTCTGAGGTTCTTTTATTATTTTTGTTCTTCAGACTGAAGAATCTCTGTATTCTACCTTCGAGGTCATATCCTACCTTCAACTCCACAGCTTCTCCTAACAGTTTAAATAAGCTATTGAACCTCTCTAGTGATTTTTTTTTTTTTTTTTTTTGGCATTGGGGATTGAACCCAGGAACATTTTACCACTGAGCCACATCCCCAGTCCTTTTTAAAATTAAAATATAATAAAAGTTTTAAATAAAGTTTAAATTTTATTTTAAATAAAATTTTAGAGACAGGTGTCACTGAGTTACTTAGGGCCTCGCTAAGTTGCAGAGGCTGGCTTTGAACTCCTGATCCTCCTGCCTCAGCCTCCCAAGACTCTGAGATTATAGGTGTGTGCCACTACGCCTGGCCTCTCTAGGGATTTAAAAAATTTTCGTTTAGTTTTTTTCTTTTTAAAACTAAAACAACTTAATTGATGCATAATTGCAAGGTTATTGTATTTTTCAACTCCAAAATTTCTACATGGTTCTTTTTAAATGTTATTTAGCTCTTTATTAATACTCTACTGGCTGGGTTGCTGCCATCATATGTCCCTTTAATTCTTCAGACATTTTTTTAGTTCTTTGAACATATTTGCAATAGCCAATTTAGATGACAAATGCTTCACAGGGTAAATAAATGAATATAAGAAGAAGTAAATGGAAATTCCATGAGTGCATGCAGGAGTAGGAAATGAATGAGCCACCGGGTGAGTGATGAGCAGGTGCCCAAGCAAACCGAAGAGTGACATTCCCTCCCCATTGACCACTTTCAGGAATTCAGCTGGAGGGCGAGGAGGAGGAACCCGAGGAAGAGACCACCCTGGGCAGCCGCCTCATGAGCCTGTTGGAGAAAGTGCGGCTGGTGAAGAAGAAGGAAGCAAAACCTGAGGAGGAGTCGCCAGCAGAGGAGCATAAACCTCGTGAGGACTGGGGAGCAGGCAGGGGCGGCAGGCAGCCCTGTGCTGGGTTCCTCTGTCTCCATAACAGGGCCCAAGCGGAAATGCACGGAAGGCTGACATGGGCAGGAGGGAGCCGGGAAGAGCTGGGTGGGAGTGGATGCCAGCTGGAGCTATGGCCTGGATGTGGGGGCTGCGCCCCTGTGGGCGGGACAGCCCGCCAGACAGAGGGGTGCATGGGACCATGGCCACTCCTGCACCATGGTGGCTTCTGTGTCCTTGTGGCTTGTGATTTTCTTTCCTTCCATGGTGAGATGATTCCCCTGTTGAGGGATTAGAAAAGCACTTAGGATACATGTTGGACCAAAGTGTCATTGTACAAACTGTCAATCAGCCACATCTAATGGCAGAGTATGTGATATTGTACAGGTTTTATCCTATGACTTTTTATTTTTATTTATTTATTTTTGGTACCAGGGATTAAACCCAGGGGTACTTCACCACTGAGCCCCATCCCCAGCCCTTTTTCATATTTTATTGAGAGACAGGGTCTCACTGAGTTGCTTAGGGCCTTGCTAATTTGCTAAGGCTGGCTTTGAACTCTCAATCCTCCTGCCTCAGCCTCCTGAGCTGCTGGGATGACAGGCGTATGCCACTGCACATTATCCTATGACATTTAAGAAACTTTCATTGCATCAGGGCCAGGCACTATCAGCAGGACTGGGGAAAACAGTAGGGAAGAAATCAGAGCCCCTGCCCTCAAGGAGTTTAGAATATTATAACAAAGACAGACGTGGATGTGTCAATGTTAGGTGGTCATCAGTACTAAGGACAAAAATAAATCCGAGTTAGAGGCAGGCAGGGATGAAGATGTAGGGCCCATGTGAGGGAACAAGGCGTGGGAGGATCTGGGAAGGATGATTGGCACAAAGAGAACAGCCAGTGCAAAGGCTTTGGGGGCAGGGACGTGCTTGGTGCATTTAGAGGCCAGTGTGGCTGGAGCAGAGTGGGTGAGGGGACAACTGGTGAGAGACGAGGACAGAGAAGTGACAGGGCCAGATCAGATAGGGTGAGAAGAAGGAAGTGGGACAAACACATCACAGGTCCTGAATAGACACCACCATTCAGTGCCAGGACATTGTGACATGCTCCTGGCAGGTGGAAGAAGGGGGCTGTTAGCCACTGAGACACCTCGGAGAAGAGGGGCCTCTCCTGCCCCGTCCTGGCCCAAGGCCCGGCACAGCATCCTGGACCCTGTTTCCGTTCCCCAGAGTCCCTGCAAGAGCTGGTGTCCCACATGGTGGTGCGCTGGGCCCAGGAAGACTTCGTGCAGAGCCCCGAGCTGGTGCGGGCCATGTTCAGCCTCCTGTACCGACAGTACGACGGGCTGGGCGAGCTGCTGCGGGCCCTGCCCCGGGCCTACACCATCTCGCCGTCCTCTGTGGAGGACACCATGAGCCTGCTGGAGTGCCTCGGCCAGATCCGCTCACTGCTCATCGTGCAGATGGGCCCCCAGGAGGAGAACCTTATGATCCAGAGCATCGGGTGAGGCGCCCCGCCCTTGCTTGGCACACTTCCTGGGGGTAGGGAGCCTTCCTTCTCCAGCCCGCCCCTGGGGACAGCAGCATCTCTTTCCCCCAATGCCTGGCCTGTCCACCAGCCTGGGGTGACAAGCCTGACTCATCATGTGACTGGGTACAAGGTTTGCCATTTTTGAGCTTCCATTTCCTCTTCTGTAACACAGGAAGGGCCAGGCCTCCCCCATTGAGTGGTGGTGTGGCTCAGGGGCTGACACTGCTGCTGCTGCTGGTGGCATAGTATGGGGAGCACTCAGTGTCAAACAGGTCTCATCCATTCACCCAGAAACGCATATCCAGCACTTGCTGTGTGTGAGGCCCCCTGTAGGCACTGGGTGATCCCGTGGGCATCACGACAAAGATCTCCACTCCAAGGCCGGGTGCGGTGGCACATGTCTGTCATCCCAGCAGCTCAGGAGGCTGAGGCAGAAGGATCGCGAGTTCAAAGCCAGCCTCAGCAACTTAGCAAGGCCCTAAGCAACTCAGGGAGACCTGTCTCTATATAAAAAATAAAAAGGGCTGGATCCGGGATCCATGCCTCAGTTTTCTTATCTGTGAAATAGGAATGATGATAAATAGTTCCTGCCTCTGAAAATGGATGTCACATGGACCAGAGCAGGTCTGGAAGGGGGAGGGCATGCCGGGCACAGAGTAGGAGCCCATAAATGCTGACTCTGACCATGCTGGTGGCAGTGCTCTGCCTGCACCAGGGCACCCCCAGCCCTTGGTGACCGCATGTACTCTTACCGTCCACAGGAACATCATGAACAACAAAGTCTTCTACCAACACCCGAACCTGATGAGGGCCCTGGGCATGCATGAGACCGTCATGGAGGTCATGGTGAACGTCCTCGGGGGTGGTGAGTCCAAGGTAAGGGCCTAGCTGGGCTGGAGAGCTCAGGGGAGGGGGCCGAAGAAGGCAGGCACTGACCACCAGCCCACCCTGCCTGCCCCAGGAGATCCGCTTCCCCAAGATGGTGACCAGCTGCTGCCGCTTCCTCTGCTACTTCTGCCGCATCAGCCGCCAGAACCAGCGTTCCATGTTTGACCACCTGAGCTACCTGCTGGAGAACAGCGGCATTGGCCTGGGTGAGAGACCCCTGAGCCGAGGTCCTGCCCCCAAAGCCGTTCCAGTCCACCCCTCTTGGCTGGCTCACTCACTCATTCAGTCATTCGACAAACATACGCGCAACCCACCGCGTGATGAGTCGGGTGGGACACAGGAGTGAGCCAGATAGCCCTGCACTGTAGCCCAGCAAGGAGGACAGTCACAGCTTAGGTAGCAACACCCCAGAGCAGCCAGGGCTGGGACAGGGAAACAGCCTGGAAAGGAGGAAGTGAGTCGATCAGGATGGAGCTGGGAGCGATGCCTCTGAGGAGCATCTGACCACCTCTTACCCCTCAGGCATGCAGGGCTCCACGCCCCTGGATGTGGCAGCCGCTTCTGTCATCGACAACAACGAACTGGCCTTGGCGTTGCAGGAACAGGACCTGGAAAAGGTACGTGTGGGAGGCCTGGCTGTGTGGGGCCCCTGAAGGTTACGACCCCCTCTGGGGGAAGATTCCAGGCAGCCTGAGGCTGAATCAGAGGGGAATCCCTTCCGGGAGAGAGCAGCACCCAGTGGCTCCTTCACAGGGTTCTGTAGGGCTGGACAGACTCACGCTCCCTGCTGCCTGGCGGGTGACCTTGGCACATGTGGTGGCCCTCTGCCTCCTCTTCTGTGTGCTCTGGGGGTGTACATGGGCTCTGGAGCTCAGTGACTTGGGCTTCCTGGTCCCTTGCCCAGCAACCTTGGACAAGTGACAGCCCCTCCAGACCTCTGCCACCTCATCTCCACAGCAAATAAGCAGCAGGAATGACACGTGGGGTTCTTTTGGGTTAAATGAGATCATCTATGAAAGCATTCAGAAAGCAGTGCTCAAACCGGGCAGTGGCCAGAGAGCCCTCCTCTCAAAACAGACCAACAAAAACACTGTGACCCATAGTGCTTAGCTGCTCTTTATCCAGTGAGCATCCACTACCTGCCAGGACCTGCCCAAGGCGGTAGGTAGCGGTGACAGTCAAAAATCTCTGGGGCTGGGGCTGTGGCTCTGTGGCAGAGTACTTGCCTCGCATGTGTGAGGCACTGGGTTTGATCCTCAGCACTTCATACGAATAAATACAGGTCCATCAATAATTTAAAAAATTCTTTTTAAAAATCTCTGTCCTCCAGCCCCAGCAATTTAGCAAGGACCTAAGTAAGCAGTTGAGCAACACCCTATCTCCAAATAAAAATAAAGAGGAGCTGGGCGTGGTGGTGCATACTTGTAATCCCAGCGACTCAAGAGGCTGAGGCAGGAGGATTGCAAGTTTGAAGCCAGCCCCAGCAACTTAGAGAGGCCCTAAGGACTTACTGGGACCCTGTCTCAAAATAAAACATAAAAAAAGGGCTGGGGATGTGGTGCTCAGTGATTAAGTGACCCTGGGTTCAATCCCTGGCACATAAACAAACAAACAAACAAGCAAACAAATAAATCGTGGGTGCGTGGTCTAGTGGTTAAATACCCTTGGTTCAATCCTTGATATGAAAGAAAGGAGGAAGGAAGGAAGGCAGGCAGGCTGGGGCTGTAGCTCCGTGGCAGAGCACTTGCCTAGCACGTGTGAGGCACTGGGTTTAATTCTCAGCATACATAGAAAATAAACAAATAAAATAAAGGCATGCTGTCCACCCACAACTCAAAAAGAAAGAAAGGAAGAGAAAAAAAGAATCCCTGTTCCTGTGTAGTCACCTTTCTATTTGGGAGGATGGATAATATGAACACTATAGGAATAACAGAGTGTGTTAGCTAGGGACAGGCGTTCAGGAGGAAAAAAAGAAAGCAAAGGAAAGAAACATCCTGGATCAGGTATTTGTCTGAGTTCACATTAGAATGGTCAGAGAATGCCCCGTTGAGAAAGTTCGGGGAAAGCTCAGGAGGTGAGGGGTCAGATGGATGTCAGGGGGAGGATCATTCTGGGCAGAGGGAATAGCTAGTGCAAAGGCCCTGAGGCAGGAGTGAGCCTCAGTTAGTTTGAGGGACAGCAGAGAGACTGGTGTGGTTGGAGGAGAGGAAGTAAAGGACAAGTAGTAGGAAGTCACGCTGGATCTTGTGGGCCACAGCAAGGACTCTGGTTTTTACCCTGAATGAGATGAAGCCACAGGTTCTGAGCAGAGGGACATGACCTGACTCAGGTGTTCATAGGTGTATGTGAGGAACAAACTGAGAGGAAGAGGGAGGACAGGCTGCCACAATGGTCCAGGTGGAGACCTGGTTGGGTGGGATCGGGGTTAGCTTGCCGAGGGAGCCAGGGGTGAATGGGGCCGAGGGGCTCCAGGGCTGGCAGATACTGAGCCTCTGGGCAGGGTGTGGTGTGGGTCTGGCCTCTGGCTGAACCCCCTCCTGCCCCCAGGTCGTGTCCTACCTGGCAGGCTGTGGCCTCCAAAGCTGTCCCATGCTCCTGGCCAAAGGGTACCCGGACATCGGCTGGAACCCCTGCGGCGGCGAGCGCTACCTGGACTTCCTGCGCTTTGCCGTCTTTGTCAATGGTGAGGCACAGCAGGGCTGGAGTCACAGGGTCCTTGACCAAAGCCTCCCTCAGGGCGCCAGTCCCCTCCGCCTCAGGCTTGGCCTGGGGGGATCCTTTCCAGTGGTTCCGGGGCTGTCGGGGAGGGGCCTGGCATTACCGGGAAGTGCTGGGCCCTGGGCTGCGGGGGTCCCTGGGGACATGGCTCACAGTCCTCCTGACCCTGCCGCGTGGCCAGGCGAGAGCGTGGAGGAGAACGCCAACGTGGTGGTGCGCCTTCTCATCCGCAAGCCCGAGTGCTTTGGGCCCGCCCTGCGGGGCGAGGGCGGCTCCGGGCTGCTGGCTGCCATCGAAGAGGCCATCCGCATCTCCGAGGACCCTGCCCGGGATGGGCCAGGCGTCCGCAGGGACCGGCGACGCGAGCAGTGAGTCCCCTGGTCCCTCCCCAGCAGGGCAGCCCCTCCCCACGCCCCTGCCTGCCTCCCTCACACCCGCCCCTGCTACAGCTTCGGTGAGGAGCCTCCTGAAGAAAACCGGGTGCACCTGGGACATGCCATCATGTCCTTCTATGCCGCCTTGATTGACCTGCTGGGACGCTGCGCACCAGAGATGCATGTGAGACCTGGAAGGCCAGGGTGGGACAGACGGGGAGGGGACGGGGCTCGTGCGGCCAGCCTTGAGCTTCTGCATGCAGACCCTGGGCGAGGCTGATGGACTCTCGCCATGTAGCTGGTCCTGGGCTAGGCAGTGCTGGGGACACAACAGGGACCTGCACTGCCCCAGGGGCCAAGCTCACGGAGCTCCTGTCAGAGGGGGAGGCGGCCAGTGAGGGGCAGGGCAGGGCTGGTGAAGCCAGGAGGAGGGTGGGGACCTGAGAACTCCGTTTAGTCCCTGGGGAGGGAGGCCTGCTGTACCTGCCGCTGTGCCAGGAAGGGGTGCAAGGGAGCCATCTCCAGAAGGAGAGCAGGTGACGGTGACCCGCCCGTCCCCCACCGCCACCCAGCTAATCCAAGCTGGCAAGGGTGAGGCCCTTAGGATCCGCGCCATCCTCCGCTCCCTGGTGCCTTTGGATGACCTCGTGGGCATTATCAGCCTCCCGCTGCAGATCCCCACCCTGGGCAAAGGTAGGCGGGCCAGGGCTTGGCAGGGCAGGACGCTGGGGAGGGGCCAGCGGGTCCCAAGGGTCTCCTGACCTCCACCCTCCTTGCTGGTAGACGGGGCACTGGTACAGCCAAAGATGTCGGCATCCTTCGTGCCGGACCACAAGGCGTCCATGGTGCTCTTCCTGGACCGCGTGTATGGCATTGAGAGCCAGGACTTCTTGCTGCATGTGCTGGACGTGGGGTTCCTTCCCGACATGAGGGCAGCTGCCTCGCTGGACACGGTGAGCAGCCCGCCCGCCTGGCCTCTCTCTCCACCTCCGTGGAGGACGTGAGATGGGTCATGGGAGCGTAAGAGAGGCACTTTTGTTTTAGAGAGTGAAGCCACCGAAAAAGACTGAGTTCCAGTGGAGCGTGGGCAGAACCCCAACCCCTCTAGTTATAAAATAATCACTCCAGTGTGGGCCCCCAAGACCTGTGTATGATCATAACAGAAGGTGACTGGCCAAAGAAGGTGCCCACTGGGAGCTGGCCACTGGTTTAGAGAAATGGAGATCACAGTGACCTTAACAACAGTTCAGCAAGGTGAAGAGGTGAAGGGCCATAGCAGAGGGTTTGAGCGGAACAGGAGGTGAGGTATTGGAGATGGAGTGCCCACCATTCCTTTTTTTCCGTTATTTTGTTTTGTTTTTGGTACCAGGGATTGAACCCAGGGGCACCTAACCACTGAGCCACATCCCCAGCCCTTTTTGTGTTTTATTTTGAGACAGGGTCTCATTAAGTTGCTGAGGCTGGCTTTGAACTCGCCATCCTCCTGCCTCAGCCTCCCCTGTGGTACCAGCCATTCTTTACAGGTTCCTGGCAGGGGAAGGAAGCAGAGGGTGGGATGACTGCTGGAGGCAACCTCATCAAGGGCTTAAGGGGGAGAAATAACTGCTTGACATTATCTGGGAAAAGGGACACTGGACTTGAATCCATAACCACCGTAGGAAGTGTGGATGCAGAGGAACAAGTTCTCTGACACAAGGAAGTGGCCAGCCAAAGCCAAAATGCAATAAACAAACAAACAAACAAACAAATAAATATCACAGAACAAATGACTCAGTTTCTCCAGCAAATAAATCACATTAAAAAAGAAAAGATGTAAAAATCAATGAGACTTGCCAGCCAGATATGGCGCATGGACCCTCCAGGGTCTCTGATCTCAACAGTACCAGCTGAATGCAAAGCGATTTTTGAGACAGCTGGAGAAAGTTGATCAGGAAAATAAAGAGCTTGTTAGTTCTGTCACGAGGGATAATGGCAGTGTGGACTGTGAAGCAGACTTGCTTTTCTGAATAGAGATGCGCAGTTAAGCATCTGTGGGTACGTGACATACGGCTGGGGTTTGCATGAAAACATTACAGGAAAGATGGTGAGTGGTCGGGTGGAAAGGAAATCACGCAGAAGGCTGATGTCTGCCCCAGAGCCAAATCTGAGCAATGGGGTTCATTATCAGCTTCTGGACTTGTGTGTGTTTGGAATTTTGCTCAGCAAAGTAGAAACGGGAGTGGGGTACAGAAACAGGGGAGCAGGATTTGGGGGAATGATCTGGGTTCTTTGCCCAGAGTTGTCCAGGATGGCTGCCAAAGCCACCCCAGAGCTGTGCACCGCGGTGCAGCGGGTCTGACGTCCTCACCCTACGCCCCAGGCCACCTTCAGCACCACGGAGATGGCACTGGCGCTGAACCGCTACCTGTGCCTGGCCGTGCTGCCGCTCATCACCAAGTGCGCACCGCTCTTCGCGGGAACTGAGCACCGTGCCATCATGGTGGACTCCATGCTCCATACGGTCTACCGCCTGTCCCGAGGCCGCTCGCTCACGAAGGCGCAGCGCGATGTCATCGAGGACTGCCTCATGTCGCTCTGCAGGTGAGGCGGGGCCCGGGGTGGGGGCGCCCGGCGGGCGGGGCGGGCCTCCAGACGCCATCCACCGCCCTGTGCTCGTCCCCCGCAGGTACATCCGCCCGTCCATGTTGCAGCACCTGCTGCGGCGCCTGGTGTTCGACGTGCCCATCCTGAACGAGTTCGCCAAGATGCCGCTCAAGGTGAGAGCCAACACGGCCCACCCACCGCCTTGCCCTACCCGCGGACTAGGGGTCTCCTGATTACCAGCCCTGCCCGCCCCACCCACACTGCACGAGGGAGGGCCGCCGACCCACAGAAGCTAATTAGCATCCCCATCAGCATACAAGGATTCCCAGGACATTCGCTTTGCGTCATTGCTGCCGCTAACATTCCCTAATTAGCGCTTAATTTGCCTAACCAAATGAGCCAGCCCCCGCCTAAATTAGCATATATTTTCATGGGGCACACCACTTTCCCTAATTAGCATTTTATTCGCATGCCCAGACCACCAGCCTTCCACTATTCAAATGAATGCGTTTATTTGAATAAACAGTACCATAGCTATTCTGAATATTTGCACACTGTCTCTCCTGTTTTTTCATTTGCATGGCTAATTTGCTTAAGGAGCTACCCCCAACTCAGATATCTATTTTGCATAATATGCTTAAATTAGCCCCTACTTCAAGTTTGCATATTGGATATTGGATGCCCTCTTTTCAATTACCATATATTTGCATGGGGCGCTGCCCGTGCTTCTATCTGGCAGGCTAGTTTGCATAAGCACAGATCACTCCATCCATGTGCCCATTTGCACACCACCCTACCCATGGACTATGAACCATGCTCCTTTCTGTGAAAAGAGGCAAACCCAGCTCTAGTTTAATGCCCCTTCTGGCTCTAAATTAGAAAGCTAGCTTTGTGTAATAAACTCGAGGATCATTCCCCAATAAACCTACCATGCCATCTCTTATTAGCATATAAGTTGCATAGTATGCACCTCCTTTATAATTTGCAAGCACTGCACCCTCTGACTCCTGGAGACTTTGTTTGCCTGCCATCTGCTTTATGTCCCTGACTGTCCCATCTTGCTCCCTCTCAGCTCCTCACCAACCACTATGAGCGGTGCTGGAAGTACTACTGCCTCCCTACAGGCTGGGCCAACTTCGGGGTCACCTCGGAGGAAGAGCTACACCTCACACGAAAACTATTCTGGGGCATCTTTGACTCTCTGGCACATAAGGTCTGGGCATCCAGGAGACCCAAAAGGGGAGGGTTTGGGCCTTAAACGTGGGGATCCAGAGTGAAATCTCCAAATCTGATGGGTTCCAGGAAAGAGGCAGCTCTGCAGGTTTGGATGTGGGAGAATTTATGGGGTGAGGACTCAGTTTGGGGGTTATAGAAGAGGGGATGTGCTTGGAGGGGGTAATATAGAGGTGATCTAGGGCCCCATCTTGGTCTGGGGTTTTGGATGCAGGCAGAGGGACCATAATTTGGGTTTGGGGGTCCAGGGAGGAAGGTATGATCAGAGGGTGTGATTGGCGCTCCTGAGGCTCCAGGGTTGGAAGGCTCAGTGAAGCCTGCTGTGACAGCCACCCCCACCCCCACTGGCATCCCCAGAAGTACGACCAGGAGCTGTACCGCATGGCCATGCCTTGTCTGTGTGCCATTGCGGGGGCCCTGCCTCCCGACTACGTGGACGCTTCATATTCATCCAAGGCAGAGAAGAAGGCCACAGTGGATGCTGAAGGCAACTTTGATCCCCGGCCTGTGGAGACCCTCAAGTGAGACCTGGGGGTGGAGCGCAGGGGCCGGTGTGGGGGAGGATGGTTCCCCTCCCTGCCCCGACGTCTGTCCATCCCGTCCCTCCCACAGCGTGATCATCCCAGAGAAGCTCGACTCCTTCATTAACAAGTTTGCAGAATACACGCATGAGAAGTGGGCCTTTGACAAGGTGGGCCAGGGCCGGGCCAGGAGCACCCTCCCCAGGACCCCGCTTTCCCCAGACCTGGGTCTTCCCTGAGGCCCCAGGTTGCCCTGAGACCTCCAGCCTTCCCTAAGGACCCTCACTCTCCCAGGGATCCCCAGATTTCCTTGGAGCCCCCAGTTCCTCCAGGGTTCCCCCTCTGGGGGCCCCGCGCTGCTGCCTGCCCCTCATCCTGCCTCCACCTCTAGATCCAGAACAACTGGTCCTACGGAGAGAACATAGATGAGGAGCTGAAGACCCACCCCATGCTGAGGCCCTACAAGACCTTTTCAGAGAAGGTGACCAAACCTTGGGGTCCCATATTGGGGATCAAAATGAAACCCCAAATATGGGGGCTGGGGAGAAGTGAGGAAGCTTCATGGGTTTGTACCTAGGTGAATTGGTGGTTTGTACCGAGGTGAATTGCCTCCTCTCAAAGCTGGGTTGCCTCCCCTGGAGGACCCCAGGTTCCCAGTGTCCCTCCTCTAAAAAGGGCAAGGGTTTGATTCCTTGATTCCTTGATTCACTGGGTTTCGTGTAAAATGAGGTAATGAGCGTGTTTAGGATGCTCTGTTACAGAACTGGTAAGACACCTAGGTTCCAAGGTAGACTGGGCAGCTTAGCACTTTATAGCCACCTGGTGGGCATTTCCCACTCTGGAGGCCCAGGAGCCTGGGCTGCGGGCTCCTTCCTCTATCTCCTTCCAGCCCCACTCCACCAACTCTGTCCCCTCCAATCCACTTTAGGACAAAGAGATTTATCGCTGGCCCATCAAGGAGTCCTTGAAGGCCATGATCGCCTGGGAATGGACCATAGAGAAGGCCAGGGAGGGTGAAGAGGAGAAGACAGAAAAGAAGAAAACACGGAAGATATCCCAAACTGCCCAGGTGGGGTCATGAAGGAGGCGGAGACGGTCGGAGTTAGGGGCTGGTGGAACCTGACAGGGGGTGGGATTGTGAGGAGAGAGGGACCTGGGGAGGGAGATGGAGTCAGGAGAAGGGGTGAGACCAGAGAAAGGGGATGGAAATCCAAGATGTCTGGGACTGAGGAGTCATGGGCCTGCAAAATCCCAGGCAGGGGAGAGGAAGGGGTGGTTTAGAGACAGGGTCTTAAGGAGGGGGTGCAGAGGGGTTGTTTGGGGCCCAGGAGGGGTTGACCTGGGCTTCCTGCTTGCTCAACAGCCCCCACCCCCCTGCCCTTTCAGACCTACGATCCCCGAGAAGGCTACAACCCCCAGCCCCCGGACCTCAGCGGAGTTACCCTGTCCCGAGAGCTGCAGGTGAGGCCTCTGAGCCTGCATTTGGGGGTCCTGGGGGTGCCTGCTGGGGAAGGGCACTCTCTGAGTCTGGTCCTTGATTGTCTGCATCCATTCCCAGGCCATGGCAGAACAACTGGCTGAAAATTACCACAACACGTGGGGGCGGAAGAAGAAGCAAGAGCTGGAGGCCAAGGGTTAGTGGCCCCCCTTCCCCACAGTTCCCCAGTCGTAGGCCCCAGAGTCAGTGCCTAGGTTAGAGTCCTCACTTCACCTTGCGACTGAACCGTTGCTTTCCCCCGCTGGGTGTCTCTCTGGCGAATGGAAATGGCAATAGCGGTTTCCAGCGGTTCCCAGCGCAGGGTGTGGCGGGCCAGCGGGGTTTCCGTTAGGATCTGCATCTTCATTACCAGAATTATGCACGACCTCAGCTGCAAGATCCACTTCAGTGAGTGGCCCGGGGCCTTCCCAGCCCCTAGTTTCTGGTCTTTGCCTCCCCAGGCGGTGGATCCCATCCCCTGCTGGTGCCCTACGACACTCTCACCGCCAAGGAGAAAGCACGGGATCGAGAGAAGGCCCAGGAGCTGCTGAAGTTTCTGCAGATGAACGGCTATGCAGTCACTAGGCAAGTGAGCTGGGAGCTCAGGGACTTGGATGTGGGTGGCCACCTGCAGGACTGGGGAGGGGAGAGGAGGGGCGTGGCCCCAGGGGAGGGGCTGTGGGGGCGGAGCCTTGGCATAGGAGCGGGGCCTGGAGATGGAGGAGGGCCCAGAGAGCAGCTGGAAACCTGGGATGAGGCCCAAGACTAGAGGAAGGACCTGCTGGAGCAGAAACTCAGCCAGGCCCTGCATCCGAGCTGACCTCTCTGCCTCTCCGCACAGAGGCCTTAAGGACATGGAGCTGGACACGTCTTCCATCGAGAAGCGGTTTGCCTTTGGCTTCCTGCAGCAGCTGCTGCGCTGGATGGACATTTCCCAGGAGTTCATTGCCCACCTGGGTAGGAAGAATTCCCGTCCAGTTTCCCGCCTCGCTAGCAAAGACGTGGCAAAGGAACCAGTCCCCGTATCTCTCTCTCTGACCCTTATCTAATTATCTACTATGCCAGACACTGTTCTGGATGTTGGGGACCAAGACAGAGTTCCAGCCCTGTGCTACTACGTTCCTGTGGTGGGGTCAGACAGTTCACACCATCACTATTTAGTATGTTAGTGTTTGGGAAGAAGGAATCCATAGAGCCAGGTAAAGGGGACTGGGAGAGTGCAGCCCATTGTAATTTTAAACAGAATATTCAAGGAAGACTTGGACAAGAGTGTGACATGGGCTGGATGTGGCTCAGTGGTAGAGTGCTTGCTTAGCATGTGCAAGGGCTCCATCCCCAGCAGTACTGGAAAAAAGTGACATTTGAGTCAAGACCTGAAGGAGATGCAGGGAGAGCCCTTTGGACATCTGGAGACATCTGTTCCTTCTAGACAAAGGAGCAGCAAGTTCAGTTCTGGAAGGTCCCTGGTATGGAATGCCCAGGTGGCCAAAGCAGAGTGATTGAGGGGACTGTGAGAGGACACAGTGTTAGGGAAGTGACAACACAGGTCACGTAGAGCTTTGCAGGCCATGATGAGAACTATGTCCTTTACCCGGATGGACATGGAGTCACAGGAGAGCTCTGAGCAGCAAAGGAACCTGGCTCAAGTGTGCAGGTCCTTTGGACTTGACAGGTGCAGAGGCAGGAACAGAGAAGGGTGGAAACCAGACAGATTCAGAATTCATTTTGAAGGCTGAGGCAGTTGGGCTGCTCCTTGGAGGTTTCTTGGACTTTACCAAGAGTCATAGCTGGAGCCCTTATAGTCTCTTTCAATTTTCCCCAGAGACCCCTAGCCCCAAGACCCCCACATGCTCAGCACTGAGAGCAGATCAGGATTCACTCCCACGAATCTCACCTCAAAGCCCATGAGCTGAGTCTCCCTGCTCCACTCTTTCTTGCCAGTTCCCTGCCCTCTCTGAACCTCAGTTTCCTCATCTGTGATTTGGGGATGCTGTTCACCCTAACTAGCCATGATTCTGTCCCTTTCTGGCTGGTTGACCTGGGGTGAATCGTTTCACCTGGACCAACTACACAGACCTCCAGGTTGGGAAGAGATTCTACAAGGATGACATTCCTCAAAGTGCCAGGGACAGATCAAATGTTTCATTATTGGAACAAGTATTATTATTTTAAGAGCTTAATTATTCCTATCACTATTTTTGTTTGAAATAATACTCATTTAAAAATCATCCTAGGGCTGGGAATATAGCTCAGTTGGTGGAGTGCTTGCCTTGCAAGCACAAGGCCCTTGGGTCAATCGCCAGCACCACACACACACACACAAAATTATCCTAATATGTTTATGTCAACTTCTGGTCTCATTTTTTCATTCAGTAATTCCAAATTTACTCAGTGGTAGATACTGAAATTCAGAAACAAGTAAGGCTTGTGATGGGTGAGGAGGGGGATGGTCTGTGGCCTTACCTGTCTTCCAGTTTGTTCTCCTCCCTATTTTCAGCTTCAGGAAGGGTTTGATCAAGGAATTAGGGAGAGCAGACAGGAGTAGGGGAGAGAGCCGACAGAAGCAACTTCATACCAAGAATTTATCTCCCCTCATTTCCTAGTTCTGTCCCCAGAGTTCCTCCCATCAGAACACACTGGATTCCCCAGACTTGACCCCTCCATGACCCCTCATGACCCCATTTGTCCCCTCCCACAGAGGCCGTGGTCAGCAGTGGACGAGTAGAAAAATCCCCACATGAACAGGAGATCAAATTCTTTGCCAAGGTAAGAGGTTCACTTGGAGAGGCAGAGGGGACCAGGGGCCTGGGGGCCCTCCCCGGCCCTCACACTCGTCTTCTTCCCCCACCTCCAGATCCTGCTCCCTTTGATCAATCAGTACTTCACCAACCACTGCCTCTATTTCTTGTCCACACCGGCCAAAGTGCTGGGCAGTGGTGGCCATGCCTCCAACAAGGAGAAGGAAATGATCACCAGGTGGGCTGCCTGTGACCTCTGACCCCTGACCTCACAGGGTCATAGTCCTTGACCCCATACTTCCTGCACCTGGCCTTTAGGGGCTCTGTGCTGGGTCCTGGGCGCTGGCCCCTCTTCCTTGCAGAGGTGATGGATGGGCTGGGATGACACACTGCCCCTCTTTGCCTGGGGCTGAAGGGTCTCCCAGGGTGTGGGACTGTCAGGGCAGACTGGTCACCCTGTTGGCAAGCAGACTCACCCCTGGGGCTCCCCACAGGCCCGTCTTCCCCTGGGCTTTTCAAGCTGCTCACCTTGGATCCCCTTCCGGAAGCCCTCCCCCTGCCGCTGTCTTCTGCCCGTCTCCGGGTCTCCTCTGTCCCGCCTCCTCTCTGTGCCACCACTGCCTTGGTTCATCCTCTGTCCCCCTGTTCTTCTGTCCCTTTCTTGCTCTTTAGCCTCTTCTGCAAACTCGCTGCTCTTGTGCGCCACCGGGTCTCTCTCTTTGGTAAGTAGCTCCTCTCCTGAGCTGCCCTGCCTGGTCCCTCTCTTCCCTGTCACCAGCTCTGGGGGGAAGAAAGATTTCCCAGGTTTGGTCTTAGCTTGAATATCGTTTCTCGTGTCCTTCTCCTGCACCTGGACCCGGGCTGGGTGGTCCTAGGGACAGGGCGGTGACTGAGGCAGTCCTTAAGGAGTTCCCAGGACAGTGGGGGAGAGAGACCCGCTCCCAGAAAGTAACAACAGAGAGGTCATTCCTGGGATGGAGGAAGGACAGCGGTGGTCAGCGCTGGGATGGGGGCCAAGGCTGGTGGGGTTGGGTGGGGTAGAGAGAAGGGTCGGGTGGTGTGGAGGGAGCTGCTGTTGCTGGCCTTTCCCTCCCCTCAGCCATCTTCTCCTCCCAGGGACGGATGCCCCAGCTGTGGTCAACTGCCTTCACATCCTGGCACGCTCCCTGGATGCCAGGTGGGGTGACGGGGGCGGCACCCACTCTCATCATGCCCTGCCCCCACCCCCGTAATTCGAACTCTCCGAAATGGAGACTTTCTTTCTAGAACCGGGGTTTCCGCTTCCCTCCTAGGACGGTGATGAAGTCAGGCCCCGAGATCGTGAAGGCCAGCCTCCGCTCCTTCTTCGAGAGTGCCTCGGAGGACATCGAGAAGATGGTGGAGAATCTGCGGCTGGGCAAGGTGTCCCAGGCGCGCACGCAGGTGAAGGGCGTGGGCCAGAACCTCACCTACACCACGGTGGCCCTGCTGCCCGTCCTCACCACCCTCTTCCAGCACATCGCCCAGCACCAGTTCGGAGACGATGTCATCCGTAAGAGCCCCTGACTCTCTGGGCAGGGGCGGGGGCGTCCGCGGGCCTGGAGTGGGTGGACTGCTTGCTGTGGGCAGGGCTCACAGCCAGAGAAGCGCAGGTCACTGGGATGTGAGTTAGCTGCTCTGGCCAAAGACCCGGCATCGCTGGAGCCTGACAAAGCTGGAAATTTCTTCCTCATCTAACAGCTGACTTGTAAGTGGGTCATAAGGTCCGAAGTCCAGCTTCCTTCCATCTGGGCTCAGCTGTCCATGAAGTGCTGCCATTCCAAGGCCGCCGGGCAGCACGTTCTCCTCACGGGCAGTGGGAGAGGAGAGGAAGGAGAGAGGGAGCTCGGGTTCTTCACCTGCTCCTCTGTCTGCGTGGTGCGGGAGGGAGTGCCGGGGAGGCACCCGGGGCAGGGGCTTCTGGGCTACGCCCCTCCTCACTTCAGTTCTTTGAAAGGAACAACCTAGAAGTGGCCATATCACTTCTGCTTGTATCAGATTAGTCAGAACTTGGCACATAGCCACCTGTCGCGGTAAAGCAGACTGGGAAGTAGCCTTTGTTCTAGGAGGTCGGGTGTTGAGCTAAATATGGGGGGGGGTCCCTAACTAGAAAGAGAAGGTGGTGGGAGTCGGTGAGCAGCAACTGCGTGCTCATCCTGCCGGGGGACATACGTGGCCATGACCCAGCCTGGAGCGGGTTGTATAGGACCCAGAATGCGGAACATGCAGTGTGGTGTCAGAGGGACACAAGACACAGGACGCCAGATGGGTTGACAGGACACTGTGTGGACAGGCATTCAAAAGAGCCTTCTAAGATGTGGCTGGGACCAGGGTGGCAGCAGGGGAAGGGCTGCAGGAGAGACATGCAGGAGGTGGAGAAGACAGGCTAGGGAAGGGAGGTGTCCAGAATAAGGCCTGGGACTCAGGGGACAGCAGGTCCTCTGTAAAGCTAGAGAGTGGGAGAAGTGGAAAGTTCGGGGGAGATGTTGAAGTTGGTTTGCAACACAGGAGTCATGAAGGGGACACTAAGGGAGGGCTGTCCAGCATGGACAGTAGGGCCAGTGGGCTGTGGGGACTGAGGGATAGTGAGGCCCTGGGCTCACTGTTTATTTGAAATTAGAGTCCATTGCTAAACCAGGTATGGTGGCACATGCCTATAATCCCAGCTACTGGGGAGGCTGAGGTGGGAGGATCACAAGTTTGAGGCCAGCCTCAGCAACCTAGGAAGACCCGAGACCCTGTCTCAAATTTTCTAAATATTTTTTAAAAGGGGCTGGGGATGTAGCTCAGTAGTTAAGTAGCCCTGGGCTTGATTCACACACACACACACACACACACACACACACACACACACACACACCCCTATTAAAAAGTGGGAAAAAAAGTAGCCCTTGGATGGGGTTCTTCCCCAGGTCCAGCTTTTTATTTTGAAACTTTAAAAAAAATACAAAAAAGTCAAAAGAAGAGAATTGTTGAGTTTCCCCCTTGGAAGGTTCTGGACGGAAGCTGAACCTCATGCCTGAATACTCAGGCTGCATGTCCTGGAACCAGAACCTTTCCCATGTAACTCCACCGCCGCCATCACCTGACCTCATCATACTGAAAGACCTCTGGCACCCACAAAATGTCTTTGACTTATTTTGTTTGTTTGAGACAGGGCCTTGCTCTGTCTTGGAGACCCAAGCTAGTCTCCATTTCCTGGGTCCAAGTATTCCTCCTGCCTCCACCTCCCAAGTATCTGTGAGCTACCACATCTGGCTTGTCTTTTACTAAAACAGAAAGAAAAAAGGAATCCTCTTAAGTTTGGTTATGTCTCTGTAGCTTTTTCTTTTTTTTCTTTTTTTTTTTTTTTTGGTACCAGGGATTGAGCCAAGGGGTGCTTAACCACTGAGCCACATCCCCAGCCCTTTTTTATATTTTATTTTGAGACAGACTCCCTAAGCTTCTCAGGGCTTCGCTAAGTTGCTGAGGTTGGCTTTGAACTCACAATCTTCCTGCCTCAGCCACCCGATTTGCTGGGATTACAGGCGTGCGCCACCATGCCCAACCTCTGTAGCTTTGTTTTAAATCTAGGACAGTCCCCCTCCCTCTTTTGGCCTCCTGACATTTGTGAAGTCAGTGAGGGCCTTTAGTTGGCCCTCTGGGAGGTATGCGACAACCTGAAATTGTAGCCAGGATTCTCGTGTATTTGCATTTTTCTGAGGAGGTGCTTTCATCAGATATCCAGGGAAACCCGTTAGCCTTTCTTGAGTGCCTACTACGGCTCCTGTTCTAATTGCTCTTCAGGAGTTAATTCACTTCTCTCACAGCCACCCATGGGGAAGGGGTTGTAATGATCCCCACCTTACAGATAGGGCATGTGCTAAGTGGTCCTCACTTGTGTCACGAGAGCAGCTGGCACTATGGCCCCTGCTATTACCCACCGCTTGATCTATTTGGAGAGAAAAGAGGTGGATAAGGGAAGGACTGGCATGGCAGGCGCACCCAGACCCTCGTCCTCCCTCTCTCTCTCAGTGGATGACGTCCAGGTCTCTTGCTACCGCACACTGTGCAGTATCTACTCTCTGGGAACCACCAGGAACCCCTACGTGGAAAAGTAAGGAAAGGGGGACACAGTTTGGGGCTGGGGTGGGCATTTGGAGGGTAAGGGTGGGAGCAGGGGAAGGAAATGGGGAATAAAAAAAAAAAAAAAAAAAAAGGAAGAAATGTTCAAAACCTTCAATAACCATTCAGTTCCCCGGGGCCAGCTGCAGTTCCCCAAAGCGGCCACTTGAGGGCGCTCAGGAGCAGGCCAGCCATGGAGGTGGCTGGGTGGGGCCCTGATGGGGAACACGCTTGCCTGGCAGGGGCCGTGGGAAAACTGGAGCAGCGCACAGGAGCCCCAGATGCTGAGGGCCATTGGGGAGGACCCTTTCAAGCAGAGCAGAAGTCCTTCCAAGGGACACCGCTGCTTCAGTGTGTGCTGGTGGCTTGTGGGAGGGGTGCTTCTGTGCAGGATGGCGCTGGGACCCAGGACCCCCAGGAGGCACGTGGCAACTAAACACAGCCCTCTCTTCCAGGCTGCGGCCAGCCCTCGGGGAGTGCCTGGCCCGCCTGGCAGCCGCCATGCCCGTGGCGTTCCTGGAGCCTCAGCTGAACGAGTACAACGCCTGCTCCGTCTACACCACCAAGTCTCCCCGGGAGCGGGCCAGTGAGTTCAGTGGGGTTGGCACAGTGTTGTGTGAACCCAGCACGGGGTCAGGGAAAGCCCCCTTTGGAAGAGATGCCTCCCAAATCAGGGCTGTGAGGGGCTAAGAGTTGCTCAGGGTGGGGGTGCCCCATCATGGGGACTCTCAGAGCTTGAGGGACCCTGGCTTGTGCTGCAGGGCTGTTCCAAGGTTGTTATGGGGGAAAAGTAGGTCAAAGATGGGATTTGCAGAAGCGGTAAAAGACGAGGGCATTGGGACTTTCCAGTGTCCCTGAACCTGGGGTGAGGGGTACTCGGGTGTGGGGGCATTAGGGAAGGCCTGGGCTTATTCATTCATTCAACAGATATTTATGGAGCGACTACTATGCATGCGGCACTGTCCTAGGCACCTGAGAGTCAGTGGTGACAGACAGAAATCTCTTGAGGTCTTGGTCCAGATGCTGGACTGAAGTATGGTCTCTGGGAACAGGAATTCCAGACAGGAGCATGTCCCTTTAGTCACTGCCAAACTCCCCAAATGGCACCTCACCCGTGGCAGGCAGCACATGAGCTGTGGGCCGTGTGCTGCAGGGCGCAGATCCGGGGGTGGGACTTAGGGGATGAGATTGGAGGGATTCGCTGGGCGAGACGGCGCATGCCCGTAACCCCAGCTAGTGGGGAGGCTGAGGCAGGGGGACCATGAGTTTGAGACCAATCTAGACAACTTAGTAAGACTCTGTCTCAAAATTTTAAAAGGGGCTGGGAATGCAGCTCAGTGGTAGAGCACTTGCCCAGAAGACACAGTCCTGGGTTGGATCCCCAGCATCCTCCTCGCCCCCCCAAAATAAACCTTTAAAAATTTGGGATAAGCAGAGCTGGAAAGGGATTTCTTTTGGAATTCGCTACACAGCAGGGGTGTGGTGTGGGAGATAGTAGGAGTGAAGCTTTCTAGAATTTGGGTGCAATTTTAGGCAATTGACAGGCTTGGGAATGTAGTTGGCAGGCCCACTGGGTGTCACGGTCAGGAGCGTGGGATCCAATGAACGGGGATCGGGAGACGAGTGTGGCTGGTGGCAGTTCAGTGGTGTGCTTTGGGGAGGTCAGGACACTGAGCTCTGGGGCGGTGTGCTGGCATGCCCTGACCTCTCTCTGTACCCCAGTCCTGGGACTCCCCAACAGCGTGGAGGAGATGTGTCCTGACATCCCCGTGCTGGAACGGCTAATGGCAGAAATCGGAGGGCTGGCTGAATCGGGGGCTCGCTACACAGAGATGCCACATGTCATCGAAATCACACTGCCCATGCTATGCAGCTACCTGCCTCGCTGGTGGGAGCGTGGACCTGAGGCGCCACCTCCCGCGCTGCCTGCCGGGGCCCCCCCACCGTGCACAGCTGTCACCTCTGACCACCTCAACTCCCTGTTGGGGAACATCCTAAGAATCATCGTCAACAACCTGGGCATTGATGAGGCCTCCTGGATGAAGAGGCTTGCTGGTGGGTGGGGGGCACCAGCTGCTGCGGTCCCTGGACCAGATCGTCCAAGGGGGAGATCTGGACATCTGTGGTCTCGGGGGAGTTGGGGGGGGGGGATCAGAGTGTAGATTTCCCTGAGTCAAAGGCCGGGGGTCAGAATCAGGGTCACAGGGTCTTGGGTGAATGACTGAGTCCCTGGATCCCTCCACGTTGAATTCTGCATTTCCAGAGCTTTGGAGGAGGATAGGTCAGAGGTTAGGAGCTAAGTCAGAAGCCTGAGTTCCTTATACAAAGGATCAGAGGACTTGATCAGGCACTGGGGTCCCTGATATGAATAGTTAGGGTTTAGGTCACAGGTTAAGAAATGGGTCTTTGAATTGTTGGGATTCCTGGGTCAGAAGAAGTTCCCTATAGAAGTTCTGTGTCGGGAATTGGGCCTTAGATTGGAGTCAAGCTGGGGATCAGGGTCAGAGATCAGGGTCTCCATAAGAAACCAGGGGTCACAATCAGAAATGACACAGTAAGAGCCTGGTGTGGGCCAGGTCAGAGGTTAGTCATGCTGGTTAGGGATAAGACATCAGGTTAGGATTCAGTTTGGGAGCTCAGGGGTCAGCCTGGGGTCGCAGGATAAGGACTGGGTCATAGGCTCAGTTCAGGGATCATGGGTAGGATTAGCACTCTGGGCTATGACAGAGAGCAGGGGCGAGGGTCAGGAATGGGATCAGAAAATGCTGGGGTACAGGACAGGCTTAGGTTGGGGGGCCAGTGATCGTCACTGGGACAGAGGCCCAGATCGGCCTCGGAGTGGAGGTGAGGGGCAGCGTCGGAGGCCAGAGGTCAGGTCGAGTGACCCCCGCCCCTGCGCCCCGCAGTGTTCGCCCAGCCCATCGTGAGCCGCGCCCGGCCCGAGCTCCTGCGCTCCCACTTCATCCCCACCATCGGGCGTCTGCGCAAGCGGGCCGGGAAGGTGGTGGCGGAGGAGGAGCAACTGCGCCTGGAGGCCAAGGCCGAAGCCGAGGAGAGCGAGCTCCTGGTGCGCGACGAGTTCTCCGTGCTCTGCCGCGACCTGTACGCCCTCTACCCGCTGCTCATCCGCTACGTGGACAACAACAGGTCAGCGGGTCACCAGCCTGCCCGGACTCCGGCTCCCCTCGCCCCTGGCCCTCCCTTCCTGACCTGCTCTCAGCTCCTCGGGTCCCCACCGGCCGCCCTCCCCCTCCCGCCCCTCCCTCCGCTTCCTACGCCCGGACCCAAGTCCCGCCCTTGGATTTGCCGCCTCTGCGCCTTGAATCCCGCCACCGCGCGTGAGGGTTGCAGCTGCAGCTTTAGAGCCCCACGTCGTCCTCCAGCACTGTGTCCACAGTGTGGCGAACAGGGGTGAGGCAAGATGGTCAGGCCTTCGTCCGTCACTGAGTGAAGAAAGGAAGATAGTCCAATTATGGTCAGCCTAATTTCCCCAGGGACAGGTCTTTAATAAAAGGACGTGTGCGGGTGTCAACCATTGCTAACATCTCCCGAAAATCAGAAGCACTGTTTAAAGGGTTATTAACCCCAGGTGCACCCTAATCCAAGATTAGCACATACGTTTAGACCTCAGGTTTCATCTTGGTTGAAAAAGATTCTAAGGTTGCATCAGGGCTTTCTGATTGACTAGTTCTGTCTGCCACGGGAGCAGAAATGGGTACTAGTGGTATGTGCGCTTCCTAAGTGCCAAGAATTGATTAAATTTGAACTGTTATCAGTTGCTGCTCAACTTAGCCATTAATTTTACTAGCAACATTATGATCAATAAACAGTGGCTTACCCCAGCCTGTTCTTAGGAATAGAGAGCTTCTAGAAACCTTCAGTTATATACATGCTGTTGTGTCTGAGGAGTGTCTCCACTTCTTACACATCTGTGAGCTTGGTTCTAGTTTGTTTCTCCCTGTATGTCTAAGGAGAAAAAGAGGAGGTTCGGTGCCTACACCCCACCCCAGAAGACTCCACAGGCATGGTGTCCTTCTAATCAAAGAAAAAGGTTGAGCAGCTCATTTTTACCCTGACACACACACACACACTCTTTTTTTTTTTTTTTTTTTTTTTTTGGTTACTGGGATTGAACCCAGGGGTATTTTACACTGAGCTACATCCTCAGCCCTTTTTTAATTTTTAATTTTGAGGCAGGGTCTCACTAAATTGCTTAAGGCCTGGCTGAGTTGCAGAAGCTGGCCTCCTCAACCCCTCAATTGCTGGGATCACAGGCCTGCACCAGCCACCCACTGCGTCCATCTTTTTTTTTTTTTAAAGTGGCAGTACACCATTGAAGAATACCTGGTGGTCCCCACTTACACATGCTTTTGCTTACCTGCAGTTGACTGCAGTTAGAAAATGTAAATGGAAAATTCCAGAAATAACTCCTAAGTTTTAAACTGCACACTGTTCTGGGTAGCGTGATGAAATCTCCATTGTCCCACTCCATCCTGCCCAGGACGTGAACCCTCCCCTGGTGCAGCATATCCAAGGTGTATATGCGCTCCTCCATTAGTAACTTAGTAGCCATCTTGCTTATCAGATTGTCGTGGAGTAAACACAACACATAAGAGAGTTTGGGTTATTATCCATGGTTTCAGGCATCCACTGGGGATTGAGTGGCATTCTCTGCAATTGGATATAGTTTGATTTTTTAAACTGGTTTCCTATGGTTGGGAATTTAGATGGTTTCTGATTTCTCTGTTACTAACATCACACTTCTCCCATATTCTCTGGTACTAACATCCCTCTCTGCTCGTGAGTGGGTGCTGCGATATGATAGGCTGCTAGGAATGGCAGTATGGATATAAGCAGTGTCCTGTTCATATGGTAGAACACACATGGCAATGGAAGCGGACACACTGTTGTGACATTAAACAGTGTGGTCGAGTCTCACAAGCCAGCCTGACTGAAAGAAGCCAGAAAAACAAAAGGGGGCAGGGAGACTATATAGCCCATTGTCTATTTATGTGATGTTCAAAAATAGACAAAAAATCATGTGTATCCTAGAAGGCAGGCGAGGAGAAAAGAAAGGGACGAGGCTGACAGGTGGAGTGAGGGTATTTCTGGGAACTAGAACTGTCCTACCTCTTGTCTTGGGTGGTGGACACAGCGTGTTCACTTTGTGATAATTGGCCAAGTTGACGCTTATTTACGTGTAGATTGTAATTCAGTAAAGAGGGAGAGAAAGAGAAAAAAATTAGAAAAGGAATGAAGAGTCATCAAACATTTGAAACGTCCACCTGAACGGCCAGGTTCCCCTGGGAAGCTCCTGGCCTCCCATTGGATGTCTCCTGGTCCCCGGGTCCTCCTGAGCACTGTCTGGGTGGTCCCCTTTCCTGGACATCCTGGCCCCCACTTCACCTGCCCCTTCCCCTGGCCCCAGGGCACACTGGCTGACGGAGCCTGATCCCAGCGCAGAGGAGCTGTTCAGGATGGTGGGCGAGATCTTCATCTACTGGTCCAAATCCCACGTGAGTCCCCGTCCACGCCACTGTCCTCTCCACAGGTGCCCTCCTCACCCTCTCTCATCCCTGCCACTGCCTCCCCCACCAGAACTTTAAGCGCGAGGAGCAGAACTTTGTGGTCCAGAACGAGATCAACAACATGTCCTTTCTGACGGCCGACAACAAGAGCAAGATGGCCAAGGTGAGGGCTCCCGTCTGGAGGCCAGTAGGGAGGGAGGGCGGCCCCAGGGCTTCCTGCCTGATCGTCCTCACCTCCAGCATGTCCTGTCCTGTCCTGTCCTGGTCAGAGAGCAGCTCCTAGGGCAGCTCTCTGGCCCCTTCTCCCCTCCCCTCCCCTTCTCCTCCTCCCTCCCCCTCCTCCCCTTCCTCCTCCTCCTCACCTCCCTCCTCCCATCTCCTTCCATATCCCTCCTCCTCTCCCCATCTCCTGTCCCCCTGGTTTCTCCCCCCACCTTCTCAGAACTGCCACTTCAGGGTCACGAACAGGCCCCACCACCCCACCCAGGGTCTGGAGATGCCTAGCTAAGGGATGGGTGGCTGGCGGGGGTGGGGGCAGAGGACCTGGGGACTGCCACCTTGGAGTTGGGTCTGGGGTCCTCTGTGGACTGGGGTAACCCTTCTTGTCTCTGTCTGCAACCCGGTGGAGCAGGCGGGAGACGAACAGGTCAGCCCCACATCTGGGACCTTCCGCATGGCTCTTGGCTAAGACCTCCCTCCCCAAACCCCAACCCCTCCAGAAGCCCCTGCTCCTGTTCCCTACCCTCTTAGCTCCCAGTTCCCGTCCTTCCCTTCCTCCGCCCAGCCACCCATTTCCTTCCCAATTCTCAGCTTTTGGCAATTTGTTGGAAAAAAAAATTTTTTTTTCTTTTTTTTTTGGTTTTTGTTACCAAAAAAAAAAAAAAAAAAAAAAGCAGCCTTCAGCTTTCCCCAAAGCATTATGGGCTGAGGTCAGGGGACCGGGGTTGGTGAGGCGCATGGTTGGCCAGGCGGCACTCTGTGCAGTGGTGGAAGGCTTGGGCTCTGGACTCAGACAGACTTGGGTTAGAATCCTGTGTTGGTAGTTAGTTGTGTGACTTTGGCCAAGTATCACTTTTTCGAGCCTCTGGTGGCATCCAGCCAGTGGCCCCCAGCCTCTGGGCTCTGTGAGGCCTCCGTGAAATGCATGTGTGCCCTTCAGCAGTGCCTGGCACTTGGGTCATGCTCGATATTGCCAGTCAGCGTGGATGTGGCTCTGGCTTGTCCTTGGAGCTTCTCACTGGCATGACTGGGGTGGCCCTGGTCAGGTTCTGCACCCAAGGCTCCAGAACACGGCTGTGGGACTCTGTGCCCCGTGTTTCTGCTTCCAGATATTTCTGGATCTCTCTTGCATCTTCTGTCCCTCATCTCCTTGTTCATCTCAGTCTCAGTGTCTCTTTGTCTTTCAACTTTTCTTGTCTCTTGGGACTCCTGGTGGGTCTGCATCTTTATTTCACCTTGGGAACTCAGTCTCGGGATCTGAAGTGGGGGGTTGTACATGTGGCCGAGTGGGGGGATTTACTGGGACATCTTAGAGGATCCCTGGGGAGGAACACCAGAAGTTGGAGAAGGCCCAGAATCTGGAACACTCTGGAAGGGCTGGGATTAGAAGTTGGGAATGTGGGGTGTGGGCTTGGGTCTGGGAGGGTCTGTGCTCATGGCTAGAGTCTGAGGTGCAAGATCAGCAAGGTTGGGTTGGGAACGAGGTGTGCTCTGAAGTCACAGAGGGGTGCCTGCCATCAAGGGTGGGGGCTGGAATGTGGACAGTGGCCACAGTTGGGGCTGGGGCAGGGAGCTGGGCTGGGACTGAGCCCTCTGTCCCCACAGTCGGGTGGCTCCGATCAGGAACGCACCAAGAAGAAGCGCCGGGGGGACCGGTACTCCGTGCAGACATCGCTGATCGTGGCCACACTCAAGAAGATGCTGCCCATCGGCCTGAACATGTGTGCTCCCACTGACCAGGACCTCATTGTGCTGGCCAAAGCCCGCTATGCCCTGGTGCTTGTCTAGCGCCCCCCAGCACCCCACAGAGCCCCTAGGGCCCTAGTGAACTCCCAGGATCCTATGGAACCCCTGGGAACCCCACTAAGCCCTCTTCCAGGACCCTGAATACTCACTGAGTCATCTGGGATGTCCCTCCCCCTCCCCCAGGATGCTGAGGACCCCACTCTAGATACTTCCAGGGCCCCAAAGACTTAAGCACCCTGATTAGGAAGCTCTAAAGACCCCTGGGACTCTAATGAGTTCTGAAGAACCCTACCAAAATCTGCTGAGACCCTGAGTATCCCCTGAGATACCACAAGCCTCTTTGAGACTAGTCTGCACCCTCTACCAAGACTACCAAGACCCTTTCCAGTCCTTTGGGACCCAGTGAACTTCTCATGACCCTTGCCCTCGCCTGCACTGCTCAGGAGTGAACATCTGGATTTCCACTGAGCCCTCTAGCTACTTCCTTTTGCCTTCAGGTCCCTGCTGATTCCTCGACTTAGACTCTGTTGAAACCCAAACTGAGCCCCCAAGAACTCTCAGGGGCCCAGTGAGCTCCTGTGACCCCACTTGGCCCCCAGTTTCCTAATGGTCTCTTCCCCAGGACTACACTCAAACCTCTGCAGACTCAGATTTCCTAGGGATCAAGAGACCCAGCCCCTGGAACCTCTTGAGCCTTCCAGAACCCCAGGGAGGCCTCAGTCACCCCTTGTATGGGACAGAAAGGACAATCCTCCCAGTTCTTTTCAGCCTCAGGAACCCTAAGAAGGCCTCCTAGGATTCTGCCCCAAGACCCCTATAACCTTCCCCCCAGGATCCTGCTAAGCCCCTGGCAACTTACTGGTTCCCACTCCTGGGCCTGAAAACCACTGATGTCCCCTCTAGTATCACAAATCCCCTTCCCTCAGGACTTCAAGCTCCTTCTAGGACCTACTGAGTCCTACCAGGACAGAGAGGCCTCCAGGTCCCTGTCATCTCTCACATTGGTCCTCAGGACCCCCCCTCTTGGGACCAGAAGTAACCCCCATCCTGCGGGCTCCTCCTTTGGTCCCTGTTTAACCAGTGACTTAAGTGACCTGCTTAATCCCCTATGACCTCTATTGGTCTTGCCAGTTCCCTTCCCTTTAGTGACCTCCAAAAACTGCCCACCACAGCCTAGCCCTCCTGTTCCCCACCCCCAGCCCCTCTTTGGCCTTATTTGACCTTCAGTGATATTCTCTTGTCACCCTTTCCATCCTCTTGTACCTTCCATAAGGCCCCTCTAATCCTTACTGTCCCTTCAAAGTGCCCCCGGGCCCCCCTTGTCCTTTTAGGACACATCTCTGACCGCTGCCCACCTTCAGGTCCTCTCAGTTTCTCCCAGGGTCCTCCCACACAAACCTCTCGCCAGGTCCTGGGGTGGCGGGCCTAGAAGGGGAAGAGGTGTGGGAGGAGGCTGGGACCTCCAGAGTGACCCAGCGGGCCATGTCTTCCCAGAAAGACACAGATGAGGAGGTCCGGGAGTTCCTGCAAAACAACCTCAACCTTCAGGGAAAGGTAAGCCTCCCTCCCAGCCACGAAAAGGGTCGGTCAGAAGATCAACCGCGAAGATAGCCAAAGCTTGAGCGCTTACTGTGTACCAGGCACCGCAGGACCTTAACAGGCACTCGCCCAATGGAAGGCAGGCAGTGTGGAGAGGGGACCGGGCCGCCGAAGGCCGCCCCTGCGGGGAGCGCCGTCAGAGAGGCTGGGCAGAGCAAGGAGTGAGCGGGCGTGGGAGCTGCCCTCACGCTGGCCCTCCTTGCTCCCCGCAGGTCGAAGGCTCCCCGTCTCTGCGCTGGCAGATGGCCCTGTACCGCGGCCTCCCGGGCCGCGAGGAGGATGCCGACGATCCGGAGAAAATCGTGCGCAGAGTCCAGGAAGTGTCTGCAGTGCTCTACCACCTGGACCAGGTGGGTGGGGCCCGAGGGTTACTGCTGAGTGGCCGAGCTGCAGGCCTGTGGGCGGGGCCTAGGGCTGGCCTAAGTCAGTGGGCGGGGCCTGCGGTAAATCGCGTAGGTGGCAGAGACCCCGTGAGCTTGGAGAGGAAGGCGAGGAGGCCTAGAATGGAAACTGGGATCTGCAGGAGGGACCTGGGGCTTCCTCTCGCACCTGGGAGCCCGACGGTGGGGTTGGAGGGAACAGAACTTCGCCCTCCAGGAGACCTCGCCCCAAGGATGAAAGTTTAGGTCTGGAGGCAGAGCTGGAACCTTAACTGTTGGTGAAGCCAAGGTGGTCCCTCCGAGTGCTTCCGACCTACGCCTTGGGGCTGGGGGAGGGAACCTGGCCAGGGGCAAGGTCACGACCAACTGCCCCTCCCCGCAGACTGAGCACCCCTACAAGTCCAAGAAGGCTGTCTGGCACAAGCTGTTATCCAAGCAGCGCCGGAGGGCCGTGGTGGCCTGCTTCCGCATGACGCCCCTGTACAACCTTCCCACGTAAGACCCTGGGGGAGGAGGGGACGCTCCAGGGGAGCAAAGATGGCTGAGGTGTCTGGAGGATAGAGTGCCAACCCGTGGGTTTTGGGAATGGTGGGAGGTGGCAGACGCATGGGGGTTCAGGGTCTGAGACAGAGAAAGGCAGGTCTCCGTGACACTCAGACCTTTGCTCTGGCAGGCACCGGGCATGTAACATGTTCCTGGAGAGCTACAAGGCCGCCTGGATCCTGACTGAGGACCACAGTTTTGAGGACCGCATGATAGATGACCTTTCAGTGAGCTGAGGCCTGCTGGGGTGTGGGAGCAGGGTTGGATAAGTCTAGGGGAACCCTCCACATTGAGGGGTATAAAAATAGGAGCCCCTGGATTGGGTAGAAACAGGGTGTAGGATATGAGAGAAGAGAAACAAAAACAAACTCCAGACCAGCAGGGCTATGGGGGGAGACTGGAGAGGACCCTAGAAATCCCTCCCCCAAACCCAAACCCTCTTCCTCCCCCAGAGAGCTGGGGAGCAAGAGGAGGAGGAGGAAGAAGTGGAGGAGAAGAAGCCAGATCCCCTGCACCAGCTGGTCCTGCACTTCAGTCGCACGGCCCTGACTGAAAAGAGGTGAGGACCCTTCCCAGCTTCAGGAACGGCCCCCACCTGGAAGTCACTTGAGCTCCCTTCCCACTGGGCCTGCTAAAATGGAGTAACCGAAAACTTGTGTCCTATGGTCACAAGATGGATGCTGCACTACCAGGCATCACAGCCACATGCCATGTCCTGTGAAAGAGACCCGAAATCTGACCTTTTAGTGTCACTTTGGTAGGATAGGAAGGGCCACCCTCTCCCACTGTGCAAGGTGAACTTGTCCCAAGATCATCTCATCTGACAGTTCACATCACAGACAATGTGGATTTGCTAGACTTTCCTAGAGGAAAATGTCTTGCTTGAACAAAATCTGGATGTTATGAAAGTGACAACTTCCGACGGATGGCAGTGGTGGCTTTTCCTAATTCACTGGAAGGCTAATGACAGTTTTAGGAATACACAGGAACAAGGCTGCTGCTGCTAGTAGTGATGGCAGGAAGAGTAGGCAGCATTTATGAAGTGCTTATTATGTATCGGGCATCGGGCTGAGCACTTGCTCTGTGTGTATGTGTGTGTGCGCGCGCACGCATGTTTGTTCACTTATTCTTCATACTAAGAGATAGGCACTATTACTAACTCCTTTCTGTGGGTGAGGAAATGGAGGCATAGAGATTTATTTTTCTCATACAGCGTGAGGTCAGAAGCAGCAGGACAGTCAGGGGCTGGGCAGTGGCCCAGTGACACTGACAAGGACCCAGGCTCTTTCCCACTTCCTGCTCTGCCATTCTTAGCTTGTGTCTTACGGTCACAAGATAGATGCTGCACTTCCGTGCATCACAACCACAGGCCAGACAGAAAGAAAGGGAAAGGCTTTTTTCCTCTAAGCAAGACTTCAGGTCTTTTTAATCCAGCAACCCAAGCTGTCTCTGACTTCTGCACCTATCTCATTGGCCAGCAATCTGACATCAGGCCACCGCTGGTTGCAAGGGACACTGGGAAGTCCTGTTCTCCATCCTGTAGGAGAGTCGTGACTCTGGAGTTGGACTATGCAAGTTGAATCCCAGTGCAAATGGTGTGACCTTGACCAAGAAAGATCTTTGTGTTTCAGTTCCCTCATCTGTAAAACAGGGCTAGTAATATGCCTAGCTGTGGATCCCCGTGAGGCTTGTTTAATATCTACAAAGCACTTAGAACCGGGACTAGCACAAAGTAAACCCTCCCTGCATGTTGGCTGTTGTAGAGGAGATGGATGGAGAAGGTGGAAAGAACCAACAGGTGACAAGATGGCCCCAGAAGCTCCAGCCTTCCATCACTCCACTTTAGCAGCCCCAGTGGGAAGGGACGCCAGTAAACCCCCCAGAAGAATTCCACTGGGCCAGCATGGACCCAGGACCATCTCTTACCTACGATGGTGGCCAAGCAGATAGAAAGTACAAATCAGCTCTGCCTTCATCACATGCCACCCTGCAATGGACAGTCCACCCACCTTCACCACACAGCTGGGCATGGAGGGTGTCCTCTCTCCAGAGGAAAATAGGAGCTGTTATAAGAATGGGAGACCTAGCCAGGCACAGTGGCGCACACCTGATATCCTGGTGGCTCAGGAGGCTAAGGCAGGAGGATTGGGAGTTCAAGGCCAGCCTCAGCAAAAGTGAGGCCCTAAGCAACTCAGCAAGCCCCTGTCTCTAAATAAAATACAAAATAGGACTGGGGATGTGGCTCAGTGGTTAAGTGCCCCTGAGTTCAATCCTTGGGACCCCCCCAAAAATAATAGTGGTCCTCTCCACTGGGCCCTGACCACCTCCTTGCTTGCTTCCTCAGCAAACTGGACGAGGATTACCTGTACATGGCATATGCGGATATCATGGCAAAGGTGAGGTCCTGCCCCACCCAAGGGCAGGTTCCCTTCTCCCCAGCTGCAATGCCTGTACACTCAAAGGACTCGGGGTGGATGGGGGTTTCTCCTCTCATCACCCCTTAACTGATGTCCCCTTCCCAGAGCTGCCACCTGGAGGAGGGAGGGGAGAACGGTGAAGCCGAGGAAGAGGAGGTGGAGGTGTCCTTTGAGGTAGGTGGGACCAGGAGGTCCTAGAGGGAAGACTGGGGGATCCTGGCTTCACTCAACTCCCATTCATTCAGCATGTGATCACAGAGCAGTGACAAGTCAACCCACTGGGGAGACGGAAACATCAACCAAGAGTAATGTGCAGGGTATTTATCATGGAGCAGAGGTGGGGGGCGGGCGCAGCTCAGGGTGCACAGCAGCCCAAGCAAGTGCTCCACCCAGCCTGGGGGAGGGCGTCAGGGTGGTGCTGACCAAGCAGAAGGATGAAAGGGACATGCCAGGGAAGTGTAGGAGGAAGGTGTTCCAGGCAGAGGGAAGAACATACGCAAAAGCCAGACGGAGAGAACAAGGGAGTCGCCACGCAGCCAGCTGATCCATCAACATTTGCTTCAGGCTCTTAACCTTTCTTGTATCAGGGTCCCTTCTTGCACCTGGCAAAACCATCCTTAAAATCATGTTTTTAAGTGTGTAAACTAGCCAGGCGCAGTGGCACCTCCTGTCACCCAGCAGCTCGGGAGGCTGAGGCAGGAGGATCAGTGTAAAATAAACATAGCAGAGGGAACAAATACGAAATGTTTACCAAATAATTGAAAATTAAGGTTGTGACTCTATAATACACACACTTTTTTTTTTTTTTTTTTTTTTTTTGGGTGCTGGGGATCGAACCCAGGGCCTTGTGCTTACAAGGCAAGCGCTCTACCAACTTAGCTATCTCCCCAGCCCTCACATTTCTTTATTCATCCTTCCAATGACAACATCTAGAAGCGGGTCCCATAGCTACTGTACTTGAGAAGTAGTGATGAGCATTAAGTGACGTTTCAAGGTGTCTGTAGCAACAAAGATGCGACGCAGAAACATCTGCGATTCTTCTTGGTGACAAAGTCATGGGTTCTGCTAATACTACTGTGATCAGTGGCCTCCTCTGTAATGGGAAGAAAGGCTGCATTTCCCTCAGAGGGTGCTAAACACGGACCTGTGGCTTTTGTCCACATCCAAGTTCACAGATGCCCTGGACTCTATCCACTGCCTCTTCTGCGGTCCGTGGGCCCAGGCTTAGGCTCTCCGTGTCCAGCCCTGATTCATGTAGACCTTGCCCAATGCCCAGCCCTGGGCTAGGTGTAGGAGACAAGCGGGGTCCCAAGCTCCCAGGGGCGCAGGAGCTCATGGTTGCAGGAATGAGTTTGTGGGTGTGGCTGGAGCAGAGAGAGCAGAGGTGAGGCGGGGGCGGGAGGGGAAGGGCTGGGCCAGGGAGCCCGGACTCACTCCGCCCCCTGTCTGCTCTCTGCCCCAGGAGAAAGAGATGGAAAAGCAGAGGCTGCTGTACCAGCAGTCGCGCCTGCACAACCGGGGTGCTGCCGAGATGGTGCTGCAGATGATCAGCGCCTGCAAAGGTGCTGGCCTGCAGCAGCTGCTTGCGGCTCACCCCTCCCCGTCCTCACTCTCTGCAGCGCCCAGTTTCCTGTGAACCCAGCACGCTCGCTTTGCCATCATGGTGTGCCTAGGATTGGTGCCCACCCTTCCAAGTCCCCCCTGCACACTCGCCTTGTGATTTTCCCCACCTGTCCTCTGGTCATGATCGCCCCTGCCTTGCTTGGCACACACCTCCACCCCTGCTCTCACATCCCTGGGACGGTGTTTTCTGGTGGGTGGTGCCCCCAAGCCAGGTGGACCATCTTTTGCCCCACCTCCACTCCCTCCAGGAGAGACAGGTGCCATGGTGTCCTCCACCCTGAAGCTGGGCATCTCCATCCTCAATGGAGGCAATGCTGAGGTGCAGCAGGTAACCAGGGCGCAGGAACTTGGGAGGAGAGCTAAGAGGGGAGGGAGTTTCCCATGTGACCCCCAGACTCCCCTCCCCTGCTGCTCCCTCTACAGAAAATGCTGGATTATCTGAAGGACAAGAAGGAAGTTGGCTTCTTCCAGAGTATCCAGGCGCTGATGCAAACATGCAGGTGAGGCCCAGAGTCCATGGTCTAGTTCAGCTGTGGGTGTGGCTGCGCCCTTCCTCCCAGTGCTACACCCAGGTCTGGTTCTGTTCTTTTGGTTCAGGAAAAATAGACCCATTCATAGTAGCTCAATGCAGGGAATTAATGAAGAATTAACGTGGAGGGTCTGTGTCGCGGCTCAGTGGTAGAGTGCTCGTCTTGCATGTGAGAGGCACTGGGTTTGATCCTCAGCAGCACATATAAATAAATAAATAAATAAATAAATAAATAAATAAATAAATAAATAAAAGTATTTTATTCATCTACACTAAAAAATATTTTAAAATTTAATGTGGTACAAGGCAGAATGTAACTGGCTTTAAGAATGAATGCTAGGGGCCTGGGAAATAGCTCAGTTGGTAGAGTGATTGCTTTGCATGCACAAGGTCCTGGGTTCAATTCCTGGTACCACAAAAAGAAAAAAAGAAAAAGAATGAGTGCTAGCCAGGTGTGGTGGTACACACCTATAATCCCAGCAACTCAAGAGGCTGAGGTAGGAGGATCGAAAGTTCAAAGCTGGACTCAGCAACTTTGTGAGACTGTGTCTCAAAATAAAAAATTAAAAATGGACTGGGGATGTGGCTCAGTGGTTAAGCATCCCGGGGCTTAACCCCACCCCCGCAATCCCCAGTACCCACCCCTGCAAAAAATATATATAGAGAAAGAATGAATATTATAAGCACACAGACACACCAATGTGGATAGCAGTGCAATTCACAATAGCCAAGCTGTGGAACCAGCCTAGGTGCTTGTCCATAGACAAATGGATAAAGAAAATGTCACACACACACACACACACACACACACACACACGATGGAGTTCACTCAGCCATAAGAAGAATTACATTATGACATTTGCTAGTAAATGGATGGTACTAGAAAACATCATGCTAAGTGAAATAAGCCAAACCCAAAAAGTCAAGGATCAAATGTTTTCTCTCCTGGCCAGAAGTTAGACCAAAATAAGGGCAAAAAGGAGAAAGAAAAAAAGGGAGAGGGAATCCCATGAAAACAGAAGAGAGATCAGCGGAGTTGAGAAAGGAGATTGAGGGAGAGGGAGGGGGATGGGAGGAGGGAAGGATGGTGGAGTGGATCTGACCAAACCTTGCCGTGTGCACGTGTGAATACTGCAGTGAACTTCACCTTCATGTATACCCATGAGGTGCTAATTTTAAAAACTGCAAATAAATAGAAGAAAGATCAGTAGAATAGAGGACAGGGAACAGGGGAAGAACTGGAGACTGAATTGGAGCAGTTATATTCCATGCTTGTATAATGATGTCAAAATGAATCCCAATATTATGTATATCTATAATGAACTAATGAAAACCCAAAGAATGAGCTGAATTGCAGGGTGCACGGATGCATGTCTGTAACCCCAGATGTGCCCCTGAGGAGGCTGAGGCAGGAGGATCACAAGTTCAAGGATAGCCTGAGCAACTTGGGGGTTGGGGGGGGGGACTCTGTCCCAAAATAAATAAAAGAGCTGAGGATGTAGCTCAGTGGTAGAGCAGCCCTGGCTTCAATCTCTGGTACCCAAAAACCGACTCTGGGAAGGGGAATGAGTGGTGGTGTAGATTCCAGGAAGTGGACCTTCTGGATGTGGAGAGCTCAAGGGGACGCAGCGTCAGGGAAGAGGCCTTGTCACACTCTCCCATCGTCCTTCCTTTCCTCAGTGTCCTGGATCTCAATGCCTTCGAGAGACAGAACAAGGCGGAGGGGCTGGGCATGGTGAACGAGGACGGAACTGGTGAGACCCTCTCCTGGGCTTCCCTGTCCCTGGGAAATCTTCCTTCAGGATCCACCTCCCCGTCCACAGCCACCGCCCAGAGTGTCCTTCCTCCAAGACACCCCTTCCTGAGACCTCCCCTGCGTCCCTCTCTGTGGTGGTCCCATCCTGGCTCCCATTCTTGCAGGGTTGTCCCCCATGGTCCCCACCCCTGGGTGTCATTCTGTCCTGTGTTCTCACCCATCGCCACACAGCCCGCCTTATACGTGCCCCAAGTCTCACGCCCTGGTTGCTGTTCTCTCATTAATGTCCCTAATCCGGGTTAATGGAGTCTCCTCTTTGCTGTGTTTTGACGTGTCTAACCTTTCCTCGACCCTCGCCTCCTGCCTCTCCATCTCCGCCTGTCCCCTCTCTGTCTCTGTCTGTCTGTCTCCCCCCCCCTTCTTCCTTCTCTCTCTCTCTCTCTCTCTCTTTCTCTTTCTCTCTCTCCCCGCTCTTCTTCCTTCCCTGGGCTTTGACCCTCATTTCCTCTCTTACTTGCTCATCTGCTTCCTTCTGTCCTCTCCTGGCTCCTTCTCTCTGCGGGCTGTTTCTGTGTGTCTGTCTTTGTCCGTGACCGTATCACTGTTTGGCCGTCCGTCTCCGTCTTTCTTTTTCCCTCTTTTCTCCTGCTTCCTCCTCCCATCCTGTTGGCTGCCCCAGTCATCAATCGCCAGAACGGTAATTCCCCCCGCCCGCCCCTTGCGTGCTGCTGCCTCCCTTCTAACCCAGCTGCCCTCTCCACTTGGGGACTGAGGATCTGGGACATACAGGGAGGTAGGGGTGCCATGGCCGAGGAAAGTCTTGAGATAAGGAGTTCAGAGACCAAGATTCAGGGCCCTGGTTAGTCACCGACAACACATAGGGCTGGGGACAAGCCTCTTCATCTTCCCTAAGTCTGTTTCTCCATACGTAAAATAGAAGTTTGAGAAGACAGCAAAGATCCTTTTCTAGCTGGGCATTGTCGGACTTCCAGACCCAGATTCGCAGTCCCGGGGTGGGGTGACCCTGCTCCTACCTTCTCTGCTCTCTGCGTCCCGACCCCAGCTTGGTCGGTCAACAATTCTCCCATCCACCAACCCCTTGGGTTGCTTCCAGCATCCACTCTGATTGGTTTGCGCCTGCCTCCTCTTGCGCCTGCTCCCCTTGACCCTTTCACGGTTCAGCCTCCTCCCTTGTAGCCCACCATCTTTCAGATGCCCGTTCGGATTGGACCGTGTTTACACACCTCCCCTCTGCTTCTCCCGGATTGGCTACTTTTGAGGCATCTGGGCCAATCGCCTGGCTTTCATTCCCTATCGCCTATCCCAGCCCAGTTTTCCCCTGCTCCCAGCTGTTGTGTGGAAATGACCCCAACCCCCATAATCCATTAACCCCTGCAGTCTGGAAGGGGACAGAGGGTAATACCTGCTGCCTGAGGTATTACCTCTGCTGTCTCTGGAGTCAGCAGACCCTCCAAGGTGTCACTCAAGTAGTGACATCAGAGGGATACTGATGCTATAGAAAGACACTTGAGACCCAAGCTTCATGACTTAGGGTCTCTCAAGTCTCCATCTGCTGATGTCGTGGACTCTGAGGTCAAGACCCTTGGTGTCATGGATGCCTATGACCCTTACAGTGTCTTTAAAGTAGTGGCTGCAGCTCCCAGCACCCCCAGGCTTTGCGCATGTGTATGCAGTGTGCATGGGTTGTGTGCATGGACGTGCTGTGTCCTGGCTTCATCTGACCCCTTGTGGGTCCTGCCCTCTCCCTTCCACCCAGGAGAGAAGGTCATGGCTGATGATGAATTCACACAAGACCTGTTCCGGTTCCTGCAGCTGCTCTGTGAGGGGCACAATAATGGTAAGGACCAGGGGTGGGTGAGGTGGGCAGGAAGCTGAGTTTGGGTCATTTGCCTGAGTTAGTTTCCAGCTCCCTTTTCCTTATCTGTGATGGCCTTACCAGCCATTCAGACCTCATCTAATCTCAGTCTGCCTACCTTCCAAAATCCTTCTGGAATTTCTGAAATTGACTTGACTTCATTTTCATTTCCTCCAGTCTGAGACCCCAAATGCAATCTGCCAAAACCCAATTTGGTCAAAAATCAAGGTGCCCAAATGGGCAATTAATCACATTCTGTTTTGCCACAGGCATTTGGCAGTATCTGGAAAGTTCAGCACATGGGACAGATTTCCATACTTTGAGTCCATAGAAGAAAAAAAAAATTGCCTAGTGTTTTAAAACAAATGGATCAGATTTATTCATTTATTTTGCTTCTAAAATGCATTGCCAGAAAGGTCTCCAGATCCTTTCCTAACATAGGCAAGGGTTTTCACAAGTTTTGTTCTGGTTCAGTCAATTTAACAGGGTGCCACAGTGAGTTAATTAAACACACTGCCAATGGGAAAATAGAACCTCATGTGTCACACAAAGTTAACAGCATTAAAGGAGCAGCCAAAATTCTGTACAACAAACATTTACCCAAGGCCATTTCCTATAACAAACGTGCAATCTCAAGGTTGTGGTCACAATGCTTCGCAGGTGCTTGTGAAGCCACAGACTACCCGGAAATTAATTTTCATGACAAAAATTGGAGTGATTAGAAGTCTTAACTTCCTGCTGGGTACAGTGGCACCCACTTGTAATCTCAGTGACTCAGGATGCTGAAGCAAGAGGATCCCAAGTTCAAGGTCAGCCTGGGCAGCTTAGCAAGACCCTGTCTTGGACCACTGCAGCTCAGCGGTAGAGCGCCCTAGAGTTCCAAGACTTCCTTTACCCTTTTCAGGAAAGGGTAAAACACAGTCTGTTGCTGTGTATTCTCAAAAGCTCTTGTGTCCATGGCCTTTTCTCAAGGTTTTAAAAACACCTTTGGGGCATGTGACTAAGATTTTCATTCTTTAATTTAATTAAATTATTTATTTATTTATTTTGATACCAGCGATTGAACCCAGGGGTGTGTAACCACTGAGCCGCATCCCCAGCCCTTCTTATCTTTTACTTAGAGACAGGGTCTCACAGAGTTGCTTAGGGCCTCGCTAAGTTGCTAAGGCTGCCTTTGAACTCAGGATCCTCCTGCCTCAGCCTCCTGAGCTGCTGGGATGACAGATGTACACCACTGCTCCCGGCTCATTCTTTAATTTTTCACGAAGGTGGACTCAGCCTTTGAGTGTAAAATGAATTTTATTCCCTGGGTCTGCTTCTCTTTGAAAGTGAGAAGGTTCTTGCCGGTGGGATTTCCCTCTCCCAATGAATTGCACTGGAGTTCTCTGCCTAGATTTGCAGATTTACTAACCAGCCCAATCAAATGCATATTTGAACTAGCTTTCAAATCTCAGACACCTTGCATATCTTGAGTATTCACTGATGTTCAAAGCAGACAAAAGATTTGTCCCTTTTTTAAAAACAAATTTTTTTAATGTGATTCTAAGGCTGAAACCCAGGGCCTCACATGTGCCAGGCAAGTGCTTTAGCACTGAGTGCCAGCCCTGATCCCTTCTTTTTTGCACCTTTCTATAACTATTCTCAGCTGGATGAATTCCTTATAGCAGCTTATATCAATTTATGCATGTAGTCGAATTTAAATGAGCAAATCCATATAGCAATTTAAAATAACACAAAGGAGTTAGAAAGCAGAGTTGATGGGGAAGCCTATGCATTTGGTTATAAAAAATCTTAAATATTTGAGTATGCTTTTCACCTATAATGTGAAACCAGGCAAAAGGAACATTTTAGTAAGCCAGCCTGATGGAGGGATTATGAATCACGTCCCCAGGGAGGTCAGGTGGAAAGAACTTAGTGGGCGAGGGGACTTTCGAGGGCTGTGGAAACTATCCTGTGCAACATGACGTTGCTACAGACATTGGAAGAACTTGGCTGCAGAACTTTTGTTGCCTGGATCATTCAGTGACTTGGTCATGTGGCAAATGGGTCTGCAGAGGTAGTTTTCAAACTTAAATGGAGGCATCGTTAAAATATGGATTTCTGGGCCTCACTTCAGAACTTCTGATTTAGGCACTTTGGAACGAAGTGCAGGAATTCATTTTTCTGACAGGTTTCCAGATGTGATGCTGTGGGTCTGGGGACCCCACTTTGAGAATCATTGCTCTGAAGCAGGTCCTACCTCAGCACCCTCTTTGAGGCCCACTCGGGACAGTTGGTGCTTGGGGTGGGGATACAGCTCAGGGATAGAGCGCTTGCTTTGTATGTTCATGACTCTGGGCTCCATGCTCAGCACTGCAAAAAGGAAAAAAAAAAAAGTAGAAAAGCTAATGTTCATTGAACCCTTACATATCAGGTGCTGTCCAGAATTCTTTTATGTATACTAAAGCTTTAAAACCTCACAACAGGGGGCTGGGGAGATAGCTCAGTCGGTAGAGTGCTTGGTTTGTAAGCACAAGGCCCTGGGTTCAATCCCCAGCGCCCCCCCCCCAAAAAAAAAACAAAAAAAAACAAAACCTCACAACACCTGGGCATGGTGGCGAACGCTTGTAATCCCAGCCTCTTGGGAGGCTGAAACAGGAGTAATACAATTTGAGGTCAGCCTCAGCAACTTAACAAGACCCTTTCTTAAAATAAAAAGTGATGAGGATGTAGTTCAGTGGTAAAGTGCCTCTGGATTCAATCCCCAGTACTGAAAAACAGGACTAAACAAAACAAAAAACCCCTCACAACTGCTCCATAAAGCAGGACCTGTTGTGACCCCCATTTATATAGACAGGAACTGAGGCAGAGTCTACCACACAGAGAGGTTCAATCACTTGTCTGAAGTCACACAGCTCGTAATTTGAACAGCCAGCTCCTATTTACCTTTAGATTTCAGCTCCCTGAGAGGTCCCTTCTCTGAGGAGCGTTCCCTGAGGGTCCTGGCTGGGTGAGGCATCTCCTCTGGGTGCCTCGGGCCCTTTGGCTTCCCCTGTCACAACTCCGATCATTCTGCCCAGCCTTCCCTTCACCCATGAAGTGTTTCTCATCACCCTCATTCTAGAACTTCTCAATCATATTTTAAAGTAGAGAGAATGGTTGATGGACCCCAAGTACCCGTCACTCAGCTTTATCAGCTCTGTGGGGTGCCTGGTGTATGCCTGTAATCCCAGCAGCTAGGGAGGCTGAGACAGGAGAATCAAGAGTTCAAAGCCAGCCTCAGCAACTTAGTGAGGCCCTAAGCAACATAGTGTGACCCTGTCTCTAAATAAGATTTTTAAAAGGATTGGGGATGTGGCTAAGTGGTTAAGCACCCCGAGGTTCAATCAATCATTCAATCATCCCTGGTGGAAAGAAAGAAAGAAAGAAAGAAAGAAAGAGAGAGAGAGAGAGAGAAAGAGAGAGGGGGAGGGAGAGAAAGAGAGAGAGAGAGAGAAAGAAACAAAGAGAGAGAGAGACAGAGAGGGAGGGAGGGAGGAAGGAAGGAAAGCTATCAGCTTTATGCCATAGAACAAGGTTTATCAAGTAAAAGAAAGAAAGAAAGAAAGAAAGAAAGAAAGAAAGAAAGAAAGAAAGAAAGAAAGAAAAGAAAGAAAGCTATCAGCTTTATGCCACAGAACAATGTTTATCAAGTAGTGCCAATCAATGCATTTGAAATTCTGAATCAGTTTAATGCAGAGGTTCTCCTCCCAATAGCCCACTGGCATGCCTGCAGAGCATTAAAAGACACTGAACCCCTGTACGCCCCAGAGATTCCAATTTGACCCATCTGTGTGGGACCTGAACACTGGGATTCTTAAAAGCCTTCCAGTGATTCTAACGTGCAGCCAAGGTTGGGCGGTTGAGAACTACAGATTCAGTGGGCTCTGGCCGGATTTCTTTTGTAGCTCATTAGAACAGTACAGGAGAGAAAAAGATGCCAGTATGTTTGGCACATAGAAAGGATACGTGAAAATTCTGTTTCTAGTATATGTAGATATAATTTCATTGAATAGGTGTCCTGGGTCTCAATGTAAAATGGCTTTCCTGCTGTAGATTGCAGTTAGGAAATATTGAAAAATTACTGCATAAGAATATAAACTTCACAAAGGCTGAGACTGTTCGCTCATAAAATCTATTCCCAGAGCTTGGAACAGTGCCTGGCATATAGTAAATGCTCAATAAATTTATCATACCAAAGAATAAGTGGCACTCTTAAATTCCTGTTGGTATATGTTGAATAGGGCTGGGAGGTAGCTCAGTGGTAGAGGGCTTGCCCAGCATGTGTGAGGTCTTGGGTTTGATCTCCAGCACCTCACACACATATGTGTATGTGATCCTTATCTCCTTCATGCCAGTCCTTATCTCCCTGACCTTTAGAAGGAGATACTCAATAAATATTTGCTGTACTAATAAATGAATGGCCACTCTTGCATCTTCCCCACAGATAGTAAGCACTCAGTAAAAAATTTAAGAAACAAAAGGAGGACCTAATCTTTATTTCCACTATGCATAATAGGTGCTCAATTAAAAATATGTTGGGAAGAAAACAAATGAATAAATGATTTATGCTCCACTACATATGGTGCATATAGGTCCTCAGTAGTATTTTTAGATAGACTATCTTCCATCTTTCTCTGACACATAGTAGGTACTTGATATACAGCTATTAAATAAATTGATGAGGTTTCTCACTCTGGAGTTAACCCACACTTTCTGTCCCATCAAGTGCATAATTCTTGCTTTTCTAAAAAAAAATCTCTGCTGTGCCTCAAAACAGTTAATTATTTGCCAGGCAGGAGGAAAGCATCTGTAATCCTAGCAATTTGGGAGGC